>NW_023416320.1:25268958-27668958 GCF_014108235.1 Myotis myotis | reverse complement strand
TTCTTCCTACAAAAGTTTTGGCTTCTTCAGGAGTGGGCATGCCAAACTCTTTTGGTAATCCTCCAATAAACAAATGAAAATGACTGCTATCTGAGGCCAAAACCTTTGTGTTTTAATATTTAGCTGTTCTGAGAAAATTCAGTTATTAAAAAAATGATAAACTGCTTTTTGTAATTTATTCTGTATTGGGGTTTTGGTTTCGGTAGTTTATTCTATATTTAAGTAGAGAAGCTCCACTGGCTTCTTTGGATAAGAATTCATATGTGAAAATTTGGTGGTCCAAATATATATGCTTTTAGAAAATACTTCAACTTTGGTAACTGAAGAAAAGATTAAGTTAAATTGTCCCTGGGATCTGCCACCCACAGGAAAGTTGGCTGTGTTGGCAGGACACTGCTTAGTGCTGCCAAATAGAGTCAAAGTCCATTACCGAACTCCAAATTTCAAGTACACCAGGAAAAGGAAAGGAAGGGAGAAGATGGGAGGGAAGGGGAGGGGAAAAAATAAAGAAAGAGGATGGATAGGAGGAGGAGAGGGGAAAAGAAAAATATAAAAAAGAAAGCCATACAGAGTTGTGCCAAAATCAAAATGACACAGTAGCATCAATGTAGTTAATAGCTAGTAATTTTTAGATCCACATGGTCATCTAACCTTTAAACACTGAAAAGGCCCAAGATAAACGTTCTTTCTATTACTTATGCATTCATTGCTTTACTCTGGTCCAGCCAACCTAGTCTTGGCTCCTTCTATTCCTTCCTCCTACTCCAGCCTCCTGACATGTTTCTACATAGAACTCCCATGCCAGCAATAGCCACCTACCATCCATCTGCCAAGCTGCCTTCCTGCTTTCATTCATCTGAAAACTTATTTTAAATTTCACCCCATCAAGAAGCCTACCCCAATTTGTGGGCAGAGTTAGCTGCAGGAGTATAAAGACAAGAATATTTTATACTTTATACAAAGTATTTTGATTTTTAACTCTTTTAATATGTACAATAATATTATAAGGTATTATTGAACCCATTTTACAAAGGAGGAAATTAAAGCTTAAAAATGTTAAGTGATTTATCCATATTTCCTTAACTAGTAAAGGTCAAAGGTGGAACTCAAATATAGGTCCTCTATTTCCTGCTGATCTAAATTGCATTTTAAAAGGCAAAAAATGTATTTTACATTTTATTCTAGGAACATAAGGGATATTCAAATAATTGTGAAAGTGCCCTATGAGCTCATAATATTAAACCTATGTATCTACAAAATTAATTGACTTTATATAGTACTGAACCAGAAACAGGAAACTATTTTCTAAGAGTGAATGGCTTAGCCATTAACTTTTCCCAAGCAACAGAGAATACTATTTAATGTTTTGATTTACAAAAAATCCAATAAAAAGCTCAGCGAAATCTCTGGAAAGATTTATAAGTAAATAATAACCATACAAGATACATGGTATGCCTTTATTATGCCCTCAAGGTGAGAATGATCACAGGAAAATTCAACAATGAATGCCTCAGGTGAAAGTAACAAATATTAAACAGATTCCAGCAAAGTCACTTCCATTAAACTTTCATGCTTTCAACAGATATTCATGAGTATCTAGTCTATGCTAGTCAATGGATAAGATTAACAAAGGTGAACAGAATAGCCAAAGAGCATATATGCATATCCCATGGGCACAGACAAAAATGTGGTTAGGGACAGAGCGAGGGGAGGGACGGCCTGCGTAGAGGGGGTAAAAGGGAGGGAAATAGGGGACATCTGTAATGATGTCAACATAAAGAAAAAAAGAATTCAAGATTTAGCGAATGAATGAGATCTAGCCCCTGCAGTCTAGGAAATCCCCGCTGACTATCTTCAAATTTTCTGCTATGATGGACTCTTTGTTCTGATTTTTGGGTTGGTCATTTTTCTAAGGATGTCTCATTTCCTTCCATCTAAATCTAAGTGACATTTCAGGTGCTCCTATAGGGCTGACCCTATAGTCTATGGAAGGTAGCTACCAAAATTAATATAAGGTCTTCCATCACTTTGCAATTCCTTTTTTGAAACTAGATTCCTCCTATAGCATGCTACACTCAAATTCCCCTTCAAGACTTATGATTGGGTTAGGGAAACATTAGAGTTGCCTCACATGGCCACATGTAACATGAACCAGTTATACAAAAGGAAATTTTTCACTGTTCTGACAGTAATGGGATAGTCAATGTTTCAACTCCACTTGCCTGGTGGCTCTTAAATTCCATGGACTTGATCACATGATATATTGTAGGCCCAAAGTCACATTTACATTGGGCCAGTTCTTACTTATCTTCAGAAAATTATAGAAATCACAGCTAGAATTATAAGATTTTATAGAGTAATAGAAATTTCAGATAGAACAAAATAAAGATATAAACAGGTAGAGAAAGACTGCTAGAATGGCATATTGAGGCCTTTCATAGATCCAATCCTCCATAGAACAATGGCAAATCTTTTTAAATCAAATTTACAAAAAGTCTGGAAGTTAATCAAAGGGTCGCAACAATCTGAGGAGCATTTATTCAATGAAAGCTATGAACCTTAGTAAGAACAGAAGGGTTAGTGCATTATAACTTGGTCTATTTCCATTTCCCTCTCTCAAGCTCCACAATATCCTAAAAAACAACAACACTGCAACTATGGCAGCTGAGAAAAACAGCAGGAAGACAGTCTACATAGTCTAACTATTGAAAGCCAAAAACAAGAAGAGAATTTTGAAGGGGGCAAAAGAAAACAATTCATCACATATAAGGGATTTTCAAAAATATTAACAGCTGACTTCTCATCAGAAATCATGAAAGCCATCAATAGCAAATGAAATGGTAAACTTCATATATGCAACATTTATTTAATATAATTTATAATTAGGTAGACTATGTATCTCCTTTTGTAAATAAGGGAATAAAAAATGTTTACGTACTATAATAATCATAGCAATCACTCACTGAGCATTTTAGACACTACACTAAACACTTTACATGGATTAATTCATTTAGTCCTCATGATAACCCTCTGAGGTAAGAGTTATTGAGGCACATAGCAATTAAGTAACTTGTACAAGTAGCCATGCTGGTAAGTGCTAAATCTTGGCCATTCAAATGTTGGCCATCTGACTCCTTCGACCCTGTCTTGGCCATGAGGCTCACCACCTTTCCATCACAGCATCATACTCCATGGACATGAAAAGGATGAGAAAAGATAATCAAAATGGAAATATTTGACCTGATGGTGGACTAGAAATACATTTTTCCATAATAAGTTTTAAATTTTCTAAAGTTCATATACTGTGTTGCCTTTATGCAAATAAAAAGTGGGGAACAAACAAAACCTTCTATTTCTATTATTACTCCTGTTTTCCAACTTCATTAGGATAAAAAAAAAATCATGTTTTCCAAAAAAATGTCATATAAATGCAAAACATACACAATTCTCTATTTCATCTTAGGGACTGTAGATCAGAAGATATCTTCACAAGCAGGTGACAGTATATCAATTTTACCTTGAACATATCTGCACTGTTGGGGTTAAACAGCTGGTGTTTCCCAGAGCCTAAAATAATTGGACCTGAACATCTTGCTTCTCCATAAACATAAAGGGATACTGTTGCCGTGGTGCCCGCATTTTCAAGATCCCCAGTGACAACAGTCACCTTCCAATCTCCTTCTGCAAAGGAAAAAGAAAATCAATAAGAAATTGTGGAGGAAAACCATATTAATATTAGGAAATGAAGAATTGTACATAATCTACTTAGTTGTGAAATGAATACTTTGTGAAATCAAGAAGTATTAAGATAATTGTTAATCATGGACTCCTTTTGAAACTAACATGTGGAAAAATTGTAGAAATATTATAGCATTTTAATTGCAAAGCAAATAAGCAGTGAGCTTTTCAGGAAAGCATATATTTGGGGCAGAAATGCTGTGTTGGAGGCATTTAATATTGTTTGGCTGGAAAAATTAGAAGTTTATTTAGGCATCACTGTCAAATCTTTGAGTGGGAAGAATGATGGACATATTAATAACCGGACACTATAAGTTGTTATCTGTACTAGGAGAATGCCCTGTCAGGTTGAGGTTAGTAATACAGTCCTAGCAGAATCACAGTGAGAACACAGAAGACCAAAAATGAAGCAAAAAGAGCTAAAAAAATTTTTTCAAAAAAGATTGCTGGAGTCCCCTAAGGGTTGGAATGAACCAATAAATAAGGAACAACATGTTGAAAGCAGGACTTACAAAAGGAGTTAGGTTTGGGAGAGGGAGGGTGTAAAAAAGATGTATTTGAAATAAAGACAAAGGTATTTTATAAGCAGACTGGATCTCCGTGGTGATGCTGGAGGCACAGGAAGGCTGAGGCAAGCAGGGCATGACAGAAAACATCTTTTAAAAGATCTACAACTTGTACTATGACTGGTTGAGTTGGAAAAATAAATTGAGATAGGATTTCTTTTATTGTTCTGTGCACTTTGGAAAATTATACCATCAACCCCACAGCAGTAAAACCTGCTCAGGCTGAATCCACACCATGTAGTTAAGCATAACAGAGGGTAGAGTCTTTTCCGCTAGAACTCAATGTAGGGCATGCAACTCTACCCATCCAGGTTATCCCTGGATTGAAGGGACAACTTAAAGATGTTTTTATTGTTATTTTCAAAGGCTCCACAGATGTATACTGCTTTGTGAGTATTTTTAACATTTACAAATATGAGTAAGACCCACCACCATTCTGGACACCCAAGTTCTCAGTAACTCCTTCACTAAGATGTTATCTTTCTTTTTAATACATAATGTTATTCCCTCTCCCCAATACATTCACAAAGATCATTTGATTATCTCTAAGCTGTTTAATAAAACTTGCAACAAGTAAATTTTGCATGATGTTACAGTTGATAAAAAATAAAAAAAATTAGAACTTAAGCCTCAGTATCCAAAAGCCAAAGGAGGAGAACTCAAAGTGGTTCACTGTACACTCCACCTTGTGGCAAGTTTGCTCTGAGGAATTTCAGTTCAGCTGGGAAAATAGGAAGCATTTCTAACTACAGTCCCATGGAGAATTCTATCGCGGTATTAGTTCTCACAGAAAGTCTTTTCACCTGTGCTTGGATGCATAGTTCAAAAAGTTACAGAATTTCTTTCCTACCTCAACCTTCTCTCTTTCCGCTGCCCTCTGAGCCTACCCTGGGATTTTCCTGTCATGCTATCACAAGGAGAAGGATAGGAATAACTTTGTACATGGGCTTACGTATCTTGTTCAATAAAATAGAGACAAGCAGCAGGGAGCCATTGAATTATATAGTGCTCCTGTGATCGTCCCATCTGGAATTAGCATGTCACCATGACAGGAGCTTTAAAGGTGGGGTAACTAATGAAATGTCTTCCGTGGTGATTTTTGTTGATTCTCAAGTTTTCCTGGGCATGATTCTCTTTTCTACTGCCAGAATAAAATAAGTATTTTCTCCTATTTTGTATAGTTTACTTTTATAAAATATGATCACTTATCTCTTCTAAGAATGTCTATCTGAAATACAAAATAGTTATGATGAGAGATTTAAACAATGCATGCAAAGCTATTAACCCCCATTGATTTTCCAGTTTAAGTAACTGTTTCCAGTCACGCTTCCACCAACCCATAAATACCAGGTTTATTCACAATAAGCAACCTGGACAAAGCAGCCATCTCCTGCTATGTCAGAGAGCATATTTAAAGAAGGCCTGACTGATGTCTACTAACTCACTTGCTCTTTTGCAGTGACCATTGTATTGTTCTAATAAGAGGTGGGGTCTGTTTCCCTCCCTTTGAGTCCGGGTTGCCCCTGTACATTAGAAGGCATAACAAGTGACATTCTGAGACACCAGGGTCTAGACAGGCCTGGGTCTGTTAGAACACTCCCTCTTAGACCCCAAGAGTCTCCAAGAAAAAATCACCTACCTGAGCCACATCAACCCACTGAAAAGTACAAGATAATAATAAATTATTGTTTAGAGTCACTCAATTTGGGGGTGATTTCTCGTGCAGCAACAGAAAACTGGAACGGCTGCTGAAAGCATGTCACAGATAAGAGCTCTCTATTATCTTTTTACTTAAAAATACCATTAGTGTTTTTACCAGGAAGTCTGATTATTAGCATGTACGCCAGGGGATTTGACAGAGGCATTGCTTTCATTTCCCAGGTAAAGAGGGAAAACAGATTGCAGGCCTGTTGTTAACCTTTTCCTTTCCAAAGTTTTCCTTATTAATTGGAGATTTATTTTCAGGAAGGCACAGATGGTTTCTGTTGGTGAACTAAGTCCCTATAGCTAGTGATGTTGAATAGCCCCTTCCTTAGATCTTAACATTTTATCTTTCTTATTCTGTGCAGAATTCTGTCACAGAGCTGGCATGCATTTAACTCTGTAGCTCAGAAAATGGACCCTGTGGTTGAATATAGAAACATCTGTGTCTAGACACATTTTCAGTTACTTGGCAACTACCCACTGAATATAGTACTCAAAGAAATGCAGGGAAGATGCATGTAAATTAAGCTCTTCCCATGTAATTGTTAGTTCAACAGACAGAGGAAAATCTCAAAGCTTAAGTCACCTCGATGCACAGGGAAAATTATGGCACAGGCATGCTTTGCCTGTGGCACACCAGACAGCAAGCACAGTCACTTACCTAAAGAGCAGGGCGCAGTCAGATGCAGTGAGAGTGACAAAACCCACTGCTCCTCTGCAAACCGCAAGCTCCTGAGTACTTGGTGTATTTGACTCTGACTTGGTGGAGAGGGTGAGCATTGTGGCAGAGGAAGATGGAGGAGAATGGGAACAGCAGGTGACTTAGGGAGCAAAAGCTCTAACATTAACCAGATTCACTCCCTTCCCCAAAGCCCCGTGAGGGTCCTTCAGACTCCAGGGGGTGAATCCAAGAATTTCTTCCACCCACATCCACTTTGTTTCCAGAGGGAGGTCAAAATAAATAAAATTACCTCCATCTTTACGTCCTTAGTGGTATTTCAACATGGCTCATAGATTAGCATGCCTGTCAAATGCTGAATGCAACTCTGTTCATGATACTGATGCCCACAGCACCCCATCAAGCAGCCTCTGCCCCCCATGAACTCATTCCCCCTATTGCCACTTTCCCTTGCACCATCCTTTATCTATCCTAAAGGGCTCCTTCCCACCTCCAGGACTTTGTCTGAAATACCTCTGCCAGAATGTTTGTCCTCTAACTCTATTCTCCTCCTCCCATCTGGTGAACACCTTTGATTTCAGGCTCAGCTCACAAGTTACCTCCTTTAAGAAGCCCCTCCAGACATCCCTCACAATAACTGGAATGAACTCATCTCTCCTTGCTTCTGTTGGACCCTGTGCACACTTCAATTCTTAGATATGTGAATAAACACCATCCGTCTGTGCGCTCCTACCCCCGTCTACCCACCGAGATTGTAAGCCACTTGAAGGCCAACTTTTGGTCTTAAATGTCTCCATATTCCCATTGCCTCATTACTAGTACACTACTTCACACATAGTAGTCTCTCAAAAAGTGAATGAGTGAATGATTTATAAAACCTTTTGGGATCCATTAAGGAGTATTTTTTAAAAGACTGCATGTGTGAGAAAGGATATTCAAGGTATTATTACAAATGTTTCAGAACAATATTTAACTATTTCATAATTTAAAAAGAACAAGTCCTTCTAATGAGGTTTCATTAGAGTCATTTTTGGTACAAAGGGCAAGAACATTGTTATTTGCCTCATAATTCATCTTGTTATTAGTACAATAATAATAAAACAATATTGACCTTGTATCATCCAAATTTTGAAGGGCATATAAATATATCTAAATGAGATTTGGCAAAGATACTATAAACAGACAAATTATTACTTTATTCTAACTTTGATAATTTTATCTCCAAACAAATCTATGTAAATAAATTCACAAGTCCTTCAAATATAGACTCATAAGATCATGACATTTTTTGAATTTTTTAAGTACTTCAGAAGAACTTTTATTTTTCCAAGAGACAAATAATATTAATCCTAGTATACATGTAAAGCAATCGAGAAATTATGTGCTGAATAGCACAGGAGTTGGGGCATTTGATACAGAATTAGAAACAGCTATGCTGCTTAGAATAAAAGGGTTTCAAATAATGCTCAATTTTCTTCACTTCAAGTTCAGAAAACAACCATGAAACACTATCAGAAATGAATCTGTTAGCCCTGACCGGTTTGGCTCAGTGGATAGAGTGTCGGCCTGCGGACTGAAGAGTCCCAGGTTCGATTCCGGTCAAGGGCATGTACCTTGGTTGCAGGCACATCCCCTGTAGGGAGTGTGCAGGAGGCAGCTGATCGATGTTTCTCTCTCATCGATGTTTCTAACTCTCTATCTCTCTCCCTTCCTCTCTGTAAAAAATCAATAAAAAATATATTTAAAAAATGAAATGAATCTGTTATATATTTTATGTCATGGTTATAGAGTAAATCTTTTGTCATTTCAATGATTCTGATTATTATTTATTGTTGTGGGACATAGTAAAAGACACCCCAATTTACAGGGCTGAATGGAGATAAACAGGAGTATAAATAGTTGACAATAGTGGGGTGTGCTGCCTGCTCCAGCCCAAATGCTTGTTCAGGGGACTGTTGCCAGGTGCTCTGGACCCATGATGCATTTCAACACAAGGAAAAATGTAGTCTAAAAATTAACATTTATCGGGTACACAAGATGTACCAGGCTCTATTTAAGTATTTTATAAATATTATTTTACCTAATCCTCACAGCAACCCTGATAGTTTCTATTATTGTCTCTATTTTATAAGAAAGTAGGAGGCATGGAGAAACACAGTGATAGAATCTGCACTATCACCCAGGATGCTCAGGAGCCTCTCTGCTTGTTGGTAGCTGGTTGTATCTCACTATTAAGTAAGGATTAACTATTCTTCAGTGCAGTTTACCATGAAGCCCCTGCCTCTCTGTTTAGTACCTTCAACTCCATTTCAAACCCTGATCCTTGTCAGGGAGAATGGCATGATAGCTAAATGTCATGTTCTTTCCAGGTGCCCCAGAGTCCCTGTGGCCATCCTCAATCTGGATTCTAGCTTCTCCTCAATGGCATTTTCATCTTGCTTTTACCCCAAATTCCCTTCAAGCTTATCCTTCCTACTTGCTGCTAAACTTCCCCCATATCCCTGTCTTTACTGATCATCCACCTTACCTTAGCGAACACAGAAACCTATTTCTTGCTTCTCTTTGAGTATTTACTAACAGTTCTCAAGTGCTGCATTTTCCAGCCTCCAAACAATTTACTAGACCCAAACCTACCTTCAGATACACCTCACGGTATGCCACTCATTAGGATAGCAACTCATAGTCCTCAGTATATCCAGAATTCAAATCTTGACCTACATATATAAGCAGGTCTACATGAACTACCCTCTACCAATTCTATGGCTGTAATTATCTATTGCCTTGTAACAAACCACTCTAAGCGTAGTGGATTAAAACAATGATAATTATTTATTTTGCCAGTGATCTGCAATCTGGGTCAGACTTGGCAGAGAAGGACCATCCCTGCTTCACACAGTGTCAACTGGGAAGGCTCAACTGCCACAGGAGGATCTGTCTCCGAGATGGCCCTCTCAGATGCCCGGCAAGTTGGTGCGGGCTGCTGGCTGGAAAGTCAGCCGGGGATCAGGGAAATACCTTTGTGCCTCTCCATGTAGAGCTCTCCATGTGGTCTGTGCTCCCTTACGGTCATAGTATATGACTGGGTTCTAAGGACAAACATCTCCAGAGAGAGATGAAGAGAGGAACAACCCGGCAGAGCAGTGTTGATTTTGCTGACCGGCTAGTGTACAGCGGAAATGTCGCATAGCATGACACCTGCTGCGCACTCACAGTGGAGGCAGTCTCAAAGGTCTGCCCAGGTTGATTCTGTCTTTTGATGGGAGACTGACAAGGTCTGGAAGAGCACATGGGACAGGAAGTGTTATAGACATTTTCAGCAAATACGGTCTGCCACATCTCCCTTTCCAGACCTGCCATTCAACCTTTCTCAGCCACTCTTCCATCAGGACCACTAGTCTCTAGGTCAGTGGTTCTCACCTGGGGGTGATTTTGCCCCAGAGGACATTTGGTGATGCCTGAAGATATATTCTGTGGTCACAAGTTAGGGAATGGGGTAGGTGTTATTAGCATCCAGGGATGATGATATACTTGACAGTCTCCCACAAGAAAAAACGTTATTCAGCCCAAAGAATAGTTGTAAGGTTGAGAATCACTTCATTAAGTATATTTTACCCCAAACCGTACTATGCTTTCTGTGAATTATCTCTAAACTGGTTGAGAATAAACTCTTTTGGCAATGTTTCTTCATAGCTGTTAGACATTCTGAAGATGCTAAAATCATAGTATTACTGTTTCAATGTCAAATCCATTCCATTCCATTTCTATGTTGAAATATGGATATTTTGTCTGTCAGGGAAAGGTGTAAAACAAGGATCTAAAATCAAGGAAGGATGAATGACTATCTAAACACTGGTATTTAACTTGTTTTGCATATTCGTTATCTGCATTTATCCATCACATTCAGATCAGCTTTAAAATGTAAACATACTAATAATACAATTGTGGTTGACTTAAAGAGGACCTAATTGAAAAAGCTAACTTCAAAAGACTTAAAAAGAAAACTAGAAATCAATATGCAAATTCAATAAAGAAAAAGTACAATGAATAGAAATTAATCATTTGAAAATGATTATTTCTCTTACGTTTAAATTATTGAAAGGAAAAAGCATTTGAAGCTAAGGTCATTTATGTTACTTTCATTATAAACCAAGTAATAATTTAATGCCTGTGCCTATATTCATTTTAAATATTTTTCTATCAATAGTTTAATAATATATAATAAGAATATATAAAAACTGGTCAGGATAGGTCATCTTGAAAAAGAAACCAGTTATTTCAGATGATTAAAAGGTGAAAAGTGGTAATAACATTTACCATTTGCTTCCTCTTGTATTTTAGGTTGATGATTTATTTGCATTTCTGCAAAAAAATAAAAGTGAAGTGCAGTTAATAATAGATCTGTCTGATGACATAAGCGGAAGAAAAAGAAGTATGAGTTTAACTCTTTAACAGTATAGCAAATCCTTAGACTAATTTGTAACTTACAGGAGGGCATATAACATTGCAAGACACATCTTTATATATGCTTTTATTTTCACTGTGAAAAATAATTATAAATTTGATGCAAAGGGGAAACTATCAAAGGGGACATTCTGGAAACAACTGGGGATTATTCCATGACATCCAGTTTATCAAAATCATCCTGTACTTTCTTGTACTGAAGATTTTTTTAATCCTCACCTTGAAAATAAAGTTCAATTTCTGAATGAATTATGCCCTGAGACATAAAGGGAAGCCATCTGAAGAAAAGAAAAAAGAAAAAGAAGAAAAAAAGAGAGAGAATTAATTTTTGTTTTTCTTAATTTTTACAATAAGCCTTATTCTTCATTGATTTTGAATACTAAAAGGTAACTATTAAAATAGCTTTAAATCAAACATGATCCAATATACTATGGACTCATCACTGGTAAGAATGATGTCACAGCTGTGGCTTGCAGAATAAAGCACATAAATTACTAGCCCTGCTAACCCTCTATCTCTTCAGGTTTACCAGTCCTCAATCAGGAACACCTGTAAACATAGCTGAGGCCCCTGGGGAGCACACGCCACATACCACGCTGTAACAAAGACAAGCCAGGTCTAAGACTGAACCCGATACGTGGGCTAGGCTCAAAAGTGTGGCCTGAGGATAACTTGGCACAGAAAAATAAGCTCCACCATTTTAATAAATCCTCAATCGTTAATACAACCTGTATCTCTAACATCCTCTGTCTTGCTTTCTCATAGCTTTCTTTAATATCTTTCCTTCATTGTCTCCAAAAAGAATATTACCCTAGCCCTGACCGGTTTGGCTCAGTGGATAGAGCGTCGGCCTGCAGACTGAAGGGTCCCAGGTTTGATTCAGGTCAAGGGCATGTACCTGGGTTGCGGGCACATCCCCAGTACGGGGGTGTGCAGGAGGCAGTTGGTCGATGTTTCTCTCTCATCGATGTTTCTAACTCTCTGTCCCTCTCCTTTCCTCTCTATAGAAAATCAATAAAATATATTTTTTTAGAAAAGAATATTACCCTAAAATTTGGTGAAAATATTACCACTTTGGAAAATGTACTCAGCATGAATGATAGCTAATCATACCAGCTTCCCTCTCAACCAAGCAAACTCCTGTGTCAGAAGTTCCTTTTCGCAGAAAAAGCCAAGGCTGACCTCAGAAAGCCAACCTTCCCACTTGCTGGCTTTGTAATACTACTCTCTTTACTAAGTTGCCTACCTCACAGAGCTGTTGTGAAGCTGAAATGAATAGTCATGTAAAAATATTTTATGTACTATTAAGTGGTACATAAATGTTACTACTTTACCACAATAACCACAGTTATTGTTATTCAAATAATTCCACATTCAAACACACTTCTATTCCTTCCATCCTTCTATCTATTCAATAAATATTTAGAAAGCACCTTTTGTGTGGCAGGCACTTTGCTAAGTGCTGGGGAATTCAAGAACGAGAGAGACAAGGAAACTGTGCTGAAGAAAATTTCAGTGTGAAAGAAGAAAACAGATGTGTAAAGGTATCAATTCACCAAGTGCTGTAGGTGATGTAAGAAATAATTGCAGATATTATAGGGGAAGAGGAGACTGACCACTTCTTAATGGCAAGAATGGAGAAGTAAAGGAATAAAGAACAAACAAATTTCAATAAAGATATGATACTTGAGCGACAAGTTGGACAGTAAGTAGATGTTTGACAGGCAAACAAGATGTCAGGAAGGCACCGTTGGGAGAGAAAAATAGCACTGGCAATGGTACAGAGATGAAACTCCATGTGGCTGGAGCACGGGAGCTGCTGGAAAAGACATGAGAGGTGGGGGGGTAGAAACATGTGGTGGTTACTGAACCCCAAAATGCCAAGGTATTCCAAGGCTGAGCTGTGGGATTTACTCCACCACACTGGCCTTGGAGTTACCAGATGGTGCTGGAGTTGGGGTATAAAGGTGAACTGTGAGCTCACACAGTTCTACTGAGCTGTCAGCGCTGCTCATCTTTCCACTTTTCAAAAGCTAGGATCTTGACTGTCCAAGAACATCATACATTTTATGCAGCCATCAGCAAAAAGCATGCTTGGACAGCCCAGATCACCCCAGAGTTATGGGCTAAGTAGAAAATACAAATGCAGAAACAAAAAAAAAAATCTAGAAAAAACATTTTTTTCTAGACTTTTAAGATGAAAGTAGACAACCATGAAATGTGTTTGAGTGATCTTGCCCTAAAAAATATGGGTTGTTTCTGTGGGAAAGGGCATAAAAGGTTGACATAGCATAGATCTTGTCTATGATACATTTTACATATGGCAACCCCTGACTCACAGTCAACATGGCAGAAGAAATACTAAAAGCATGTAAGAAGGCTCTATGTCTCCAGCCCCACACCGAAAAAACGAGCAAGACTCATCCCTGCGCCGCATTCTGTCAGTTTCCCATCATCACTACTTGTCACTTTTGTACCAAGGATCGGCTCAAACTGACAAAGACGAGACCAGAAATCTGCAGCAGCACAAATACACTCTCAGAATAGCAAGAAATTATTAAGAGTGGCCTCCTTTAGGGAAAAGAAAATCTGTAAAGACTGTTGGACAGTTCCCAACATTAAAGATTCAAAATGCCAAAAACAGCCCAAAGTTTCTTCTTCCATGTCCACAATAGACTGGGTTTTCACATGGAAACCTATTCTTATTCAACCGCATTCATGGGTCTGGGGCCCATCCTCTTTCCTGTGACTGAGAGACCAAGTGACAATAAACTCGGTGCCTCCGTGCCAGCGGGGAGTTTTCCTGAGAGACTTGGTAAGAATCTAGAGCAAGGCTTAAAGGCAGTAGGGCCAGGTCAGAAGTGGAGGGAGTTGCTTCCTGGACTTGTCATCATGGGGCTCAAGGGAAAGCCCAAATTATCTAGATTTTAATCGTTGTCCTTTGTCTTTCTTATGTGCTGTTCAGAGAGTTCTCTCTAAAAATTTCCTCACTAAATTCCCTTATGAAATTGTTATATCGTGACGATTTTAGTAATGTAAAGAGACCAACATTTAAACAAATATCCTCACAATGTATGTGATAATTTTCAGTGTTAATCTTTTGGTCCTTTTGTGACACTGAAATACCGAGAAATTGCAAGATAATTTTTAAGTATATATATTTTTTTATTTCAGAGAGGAAGAGAGAGAGAGAGAGAGAGAGAGAGAGAGAGAGAGAGAGAGAGAGAAAGAAACATCAATGATGAGAGAGAACCATTGATTGGCTGCCTCCTGCACACCCCCTACTGTGGGTCCAGCCTGCAATCTGGGCATGTGCCCTTGACCAGAAATGAACCCTTCGGTCTACAGGCTTACTATCTTTCCACTGAGCCAAACCAGCTAGGGTGCAAGGTAATTTTTACTTGCAATACTTACCAATAGGTTATTTACTTAAACAACAATGAGTGATGCATGCTGTGGAATACTGAGTCAATGACACAAATCCACGCACCTAAAACACACACATACACTCACACACACAGGACTGTCCGCATTGCAGCACACTCTCTTGAAGTACCATGGAGACCAGCACTACCTTTCACAGGAGAAGATGGACTGGGATGCGGTGCCAGGTTCTCTGACAATGACCTTCTCACAATACCAGTCCTGAGATTTGTCACTGGCCTCACAGCGCAACAGCACCTTCTGCAGCTTGCCAAGTGGCACTGCTTCTATTTGAAACGTGTCAGTCTGGTGCAGGAGACAGAGGAAAACCCCACAGAAATAACTTGAGTCCAGCACATGACAAATGCAGGTAATAATAATAGCCCAAGGACGGCCAGAGGCGGCATAATACTTTAAAAGAGATAATGTTACTACAGCCAGCATCAAAAGGGGTAATAAGGAAAGAAAAATAAGCAAATTACTTTTTTACCTATTAGAAATCTATTTCTGGCTGTGCTTCTTTCTCTCTTGCAGTTTTATTTTCTCCATTTGCGGTAGTATCCAGTGTAACAAATAAAAAAGCCCTAATACAAAGGCTTCCAGTCCGTGGCTTTTCTCTGGCTTGGATTTCTGCCCCTGTATGCAGTTTATTAGGTGGTCAGGTTGCAGCACGTGGACTCATATGTAGCACATTTCATTTTCATGAATGCTGATCTACTTTGAGGCATGGAGGCACACATTTCTCCTCTCTCCCCACCTCCCCCTTCTTCCTTCCATTCTCTAAAATTTCTCTCCTGCACCTCTCTCCATAAATTAGATAGAGCACATTCTTGGGTTTGTTGTGAAAGAGCATCCTGGCGTCTTCATTTCTAAATAGGGTTGCTTTATCATGTCAAAAAGTTACTGAATTTCCAGAGAGGTAGGACCTAAAGTAAATGCTACATTGATTAAAATAAAAAGAACTCCTTCACACATTACTTCCTCATAGATTGTTGCTGGGAATAACCACCCTAAAATTATCTGAGAAAAAGGGTCATGGATTTGATTATGTCTGAGACATTCCCAGACATGCCATCTGACTATTAGCCACTTTTTTCTACTTTGTGGTAGGAATGCTGATTCAGGGCTGCTTATTTTGCTTACATTGCCACCAGGTTAAATTTCAATTTGGTGTTCATGATATATTACTGGGTGTCGACTGTTGGGTCCACATATTTTTATGGAAATCTCTTGTTTAGACCAAACAGAAACCATGACTAGTCCCATGACAATTCTTTAAATCAGATAATGATTGTGCATGTTCTCTGGGATGCCTTTAAACGGACATTTCTTAATATGCATCACCTGCTGTAGCAGATATAATTGCTACCCCCTGCCATCTGAGTCCATTTCTGGGGTCATCGGCTGCTTTGCTAGCTGGCTTAGGTGTGCTGGCAGCTTTCTTTCTCAGTCCCTACACCTCACTGCTTCTTTGCCTGAGGACTTCTCGTGGTGGGACAATTTTGAGGGATGTCCTGCAGAGTTTCTCTAAAGGTACCTAACAAGAAAAAGTTCCAGGAGTAATTAACTCATTAATGTCCCTATATTGGTTGTTCCCCATTTCCTGCCTCACTTTCCCCACTCTTCGCCTCAAAGGTGCTCACTGGGATCACCTGCGAGATAAATTACCTGTACCCCAGTCTTTGTCTTATGGCCTGCCTTACAGCAAATACCTCAAGGTGCAGAAAGATTTCCTGAATCAGCTTTCTGGTTTCTTCTTGTCTCTTAAAGTAACTTAACTTTTGAAGATAAAATTAAACTCGGTCTATTATGTATGTTGCTGCCTTTTGATTACATCGCTGGACACTTTGTAGAAAAAATGACAACAACCAGCCCAATCAGTGGCTAACGATGTGAGTTGTGGCTGGTGTGAAATTACTCTGTGGATAAACCAAAAGATTGTTGCCACAGTTTCTCGAATGCAAAATTCTTGCAATCATTGAGCAGTTCCATTACATTCTAAGCAGTGAGGAAAATAACAGAAAAATGTGAGATCCATAATGAATCAGGGAAGAAAACACTTTTCTACCTCTAGTTTTAAATTTTAAAATCATGCCACTTATTTATGTACTGATTGCAACTTTAATTTCAACCTATAATACATCTTCTCCACTCTGTGGTAAATGATGAGCTGTCAAATCTGAGCATGTAACTTCACACAACACTGCATGCTGGCAACCAACTAGCAGGTACTGAAGCTTCACAATTGATCACGAAGGGGTAGGGTGAGCATCTGGGACTGATGGAAAGCTGGGAAGATTCTCCAATGGATAACCTCACTAATCACTTGGAGTAATAACAATAATATCATGGTATATAAAATTGTGTTTTTGCTCAAAATTTATAACTCAGTTTCACAGCAAAAATTAGGCATAATTTTGTGTTTCCCGTCATTCATACTAGTTCTAGTTTTCCTCTTCATTCTGATAATGTGCCATGATAAATAAAAACTCAGGTGAGCTTTAACACCTCTGATGTTTCAAAATATCTTATGAACTATATCTACAAAAAAGTATGAGAAACAGCATTCTCAAACTGGTTTGGGAACCTTTATTTTTAAAAATATACCCTTGGGTTACATAATCTCTACTCTTAATTTCAGACCCCCTAAATAGCTCTGTATTTCTATATATATAGCAAAATAACTTTAAAAAGTAACTGGATTGCCTGGCTGGGTGGCTCAATTGGTTGGATCATGGACCCTTACACCAAAAGGTTAGGGGTTCAATTCCTGGTTAGGGCGCATACCTAGGTTGTGTGTTCAATTCCCGTTCGGGGGGTATACAGGAGGCAATCTGTCAATGTTTCTTTCTTACATTGACATTTTTATCACACACTCTCTCTATTCCTTTATCTAAAATCAATTTTAAAAAACCCATATCCTCAGGTGAGGATAAAAAAAATCTAACTGGATTGATTATGTTTCTCAGCACAACTCCTCAGACACCTAATACACAGAAAGATTCTCATATTTGACAAAATAAATAATAAAGGACTTTAATGTGTGAAAATGATATAGTTGGCACCAGGCAAGATGTTTAAAGAAAGGCTATTGTGTTGTTATGTGAAATGTACTATAATGGCTTTTCTATAACCTCACTGTTTAGCACAAGCTTTGTAACTTTCAGTCTCAACAGAGCATGTTCATGTATATTTTTCTCTGATATCATCTCAACTTATCTTTTTCTTATTCTAAGACTATCACTAATTTTGAGTGTTTTTATCTTTGTTCTGTTATTCAACCCTAGTATAGGGTGTCCCATTTTTCTTGTGAGAACAACTTCTAAAAGGAAGAACATTAGGAAGCTGAGTCAGGAAACTTTGCTAAAGACGTCCTAAAATGGAAACTTGAAGCATTGTGAGCACCTTTCACTTGCAATCATGTATGGGCACCTTCAGAGAGACTGCGAAGAACAGGGGGAGTTATTTGCACAGACTCACCTGTCCTCTTTGAAATATGACTGGCATGTTGGAGCTGCACAGCAATCTAAGGCCAGAGTCTTCCCTCTCCCCGTAGAGACACAAGGAAACTTCTGACCCTGTTTCTGCTCTCTTCAGTTGCCCAGTATGGATGTCAACATGGTATCACTCTATCGGCAAAGCAAAGGGGAGAGAAACAAGAGGAAATCCATCACATGGGAGTCCATGCAAACAGGACCCAGACCCATGGGCTAGGGCTAGGCTATAGTAAAAACAAACAACAACAAAAATCACATGAGAATTCCCTTAATCTGGACTTTCTGTATCTGAGAGATTTTTTTTTATCTTTCAATTACTAATTTTAAATGGACATTTTCACATCATGAACAATTGCCCAGGAGGCTTATAGCTTTTTAAGAAAGAGAAATAAAAGATTTTTAAAAGGCTTTCATTGTTTTTTATGCATGGCATAGGAAAAGATTTCATGCTTAGTATTTTAACAGCAAAGGTGACAATGTTATTGTGCATGATGCTTAAAGTTTAAAATTATGTAGGGTTTGATGAGGAAATAGATCATTAGTGAGGTAATGACATTAGGTGGCCACTGGCCCAGGCAAAGCCAGAGGAAACACAGATGTGACATTTTTCTTTGTCATCGCCTCAGCCCCTGAGACTGTAGCTGGACAGTAAGAACCTTTTTGAGATTACGTTGAATCCCAGATCCACCAGTGACTCATGCTGTGATGCTGAAAAAGTCACTTCTCAATGGGTAAAACAACTCTCTTGGAATAGGAAAAAATATTCTGCAACTAAATAGTTCAGAAATAAATTTAAGCAACTGTAAAACAATTTGTATATGCAAGATATGTTACTGCAGATCATAACACACATGGAAACATAGCTTGTCCTCCTTTTATGGCAGGAGGCTCACAGACAACATTCCCAACGGCTTGGATTCGAGATAACCACACATTTGCTGCAAAATCTAGGGTCTTCTTGCTCTTCATATGCTGCATGGTCGCCTGAGATTAGAAGAAACAATAACCAAATTGTGTGATTTCCAATGTCTCATAGACTCAGAGTTCAAAATGCAGCCCAGGGATTGCCAAATGCACTGCACACTCTGGTGGTGGTGATTATGATTATTCGTTGTAGCTGTGGCTGTTGCTTATAAGGTAATATTTTTTTGCCAGATAAATGACTTATGCTGAGTGACTTATTTTAATGATCTCCTTTAACCATTGCCAATTAGAATTTTTAAATTCTTATAATTTTATAAATAAGAAAATGGAGGCTTGAAGATTTGAAATAGACTGATTCAAAGCTCTCAATTTCACCTATAGCAACTGGTAAACAAGCAACCTATAGGAGAAACTCCAAAAGAGATGCCTGTGTTCAGATTAGTCACCAAAGCAGGCATACGGCAGAATTCCACAACCTAGCCACATTCCTGCTCATCTCAGAGTTTTCACACACACACTTGTATATCTGCTTAGAACAGCTTTCATCTGATTCATTACCATGTTGAATCTACCCATTAGACATAACCTCTTCCAAGAAGCCTTTTGTGAGACCCTGATCTGGGTTAGGTGACCTTATTTTGTGTCCATGGGAACCTACTTATTCATGACTATGACTTAATACCTAATATTTGACTAATGTGATGGACATAACATGTTCTACTCAACATGGTACTTCTACCAGCTTTCACAAGGAAGTCCTTAAATTGTTTGTTTAATAAATGATTAAATAAATGAAATGGATATTTGTCAAGACAGGTAATTAAACTAAATCAGTACACCTCATTGGATACAATATCTGATTGTATCCTTACTTGCTCCAACCAAAGAGACATGAAAAGAACACTGAGTATGAAGTCATTGCTTGGTCTCCTTACAATGACAATTTTTACAGTGGATTTTCACAGCACTGCACTGGGCATGGTCGGGAGTTTAACAATAAGAAACTGTCTCTACCACTAAGAAGATTTTATAGATTATCTGTGAAGTATAGACACAAAATATTTTAACTACATAAGAATATATTATAGCATGCATATCAATAAACACTTATTAATACACACTAAGTGCTATGTGGATTTTGCATAATGCAAAGGTTAGGATCTAATAAAAATAATATCAGATGGAACCCAGTAGATGTTTCAGATAAACGAGAGTCATTATAAGCAGGCGAATGGAAGTCTTCTAGATTCTGGACGTAACGCCTTCCCCGGGAAGTACACAGTTTTTACAAGGTCATTCTAGCTGAAACTCTAGACCAAACTACCTATGAAAATTGGCAAGAAGCCTCTGGTTTATGAGGTGCCACTATTCCTTCATCTTTAGAAGTACCCACTGATGAGTCTTAGTCATTTTTCGTAAACAACAAAACCCTACTAACTCCACTAAAAAGCCTTTGGGATGAGGACTCTAAGTGAGTTCCATTTACCTTCTCAGTCATGATGCCTCAAATAAAAAATTAATCTAAGTTAATTTGTTTATTTGGTTAAGCAATTAAGAGTTGCAGCAGTGGTTCTCCACTGAATGAGATCTTTGCCCCCCAACCCCCAGGAGACATATGGCAATGTCTGAGACATTTTTAGTAGTCACAATTGGGGAAGCTGGGGAGGGTGCTACTAGTATCTAATGATGGAGTCCAGGGAAGATGCTAAACATTCTACAATGTACAGTACATACACCCACACACAACAAAGAATTATCCAGCTCCAAGTGTCAATAGTAGTGCTAAGGTTGAAAAATCCTGGGATAGAAAGATACATAGTTGGTTAGTAGATAACTCAATAATTCAATAGAGTGATGTAGATAGATAAAGAAAGATACATTTATTGACCTTATTGTTGGTTGTGTTTGTTGTTGTTTTTACAAAAATGTCAATTATTAAAGTGTTAAAGGGGGTCACAATTCCGGAAGACCAAAATGCATTAGCCCAGGACTAAAATGATGGCCAACTGGAATAAACTTGGACTTTGGATGAAAAGACTTTGATTTATGTCCTGGCCCTGCTACTCACCAGGTGTATGTCCTTAGGTGAAAGTTTTACATGATGACCTGTGATCCTCAGGTCCTCATTTGCAAAATTGGTATCATACCTACCTGCCTCACCAGGTTGAAGACTGAATGTTTTAGAGCAAGAATGAAATTAAATTAAATGGAAAACACATTATGAAAAAGACAAATAGGAAATTATTTCCCAAAGCAGAGCAATTTCAAGTGTGAGTTGCAATACCAAGGGATATTGAACGGGAGATTCATTTTAGAACATCTGATTTTCCTGGTTGGCCGTAAAAGGGTGGTATGTGTACCTAAGAGCCAGACCACTTTTTTCAAATCCATGTGACAGTTATGTGATATTGAGAACTGCTTATCATCAATTCAAAACCCAACTACAGTATCCTCAGTCAGGATAATAATATTACCTACCTTGTTGTGGCATAAACATTAAAAGTGATGATCTATACCCTGAGTGCTCAATAAATGTTTGGTGGTGGTGGTGGTGGTAATAGTAGTAGTATCAAACTTAATCACAGAACTTAGACATCAGAATTCTTAACTGTTATTTGGGATTGCTTGTGATTCCTCACTCTCCAATAGCCTCCTAGAGCAGCGGTTCTCAACCTGTGGGTCATGACCCCTTTGGGGGTCGAATGACCTGACCCTTTCACATGGGTCGTCTAAGACCATCGAAAAACACATTTATAATTACATATTGTTTTTGTGATTAATCACTATGCTTTAATTATGTTCAATTTGTAACAATGAAATTGGGGGTCACCACAAAATGAGGAACTGTATTAAAGGGTCGCAGCATTAGGAAGGTTGAGAACCACTGTCTAGAGACAACACAAAGAAAACTTCAGTCAAACAATCAGTTCTTTAATAACAGAAAGATAAATTCTATTTTAAATCTGAGTTCTAGGTATAATTTAGGAAGACAGAGAAAGGCCTCCTTCACCTCTCCTCCCCTAAGTCAATCTAAAAGAGCTTCTCCTGCTACCTCTCCTAAGGTCCCTACCCTGAATTCTCTACACCAGTCAAGAGCTCCATAAACAAAAGGCAAAACCCTTAACTTCAAAAGAAAGAGACCGTCCAAGTCTTTGGGAATGGAAAGCTATCCTTTAACCCCTCTCTTTCACTTACCGCACCCCAAGCCTCCCATCCCCATGGAGCTCCCTGACATATCTAGTCTCCTACATTCCTAGTTGAATAATCTTTGCATGCTTTTTCTGAGGTGGTCCCCATTCTGATTTGCAATATCAGGCAGTAACACATTAGAGAAAAGATGTCCATTTCTCTAAACCCCAGGGACTGGCATTGTCTCTATTCTCCATATGTTTACCTCTTCTGCTAATGTCCTCCCTATTTAGCCCTTCAGAGATGGCCCTGTAGCCATTCCCTACCTGTCCTTAGTGCCTATTTTTTCATGCCAACCAGGACTCCCAATGGAGTAAGGATCAGGTCCAGGAAGCCCAGAGAACACACCGGCCGGATCATGAGGGCAGAGTGAGCCAACTGCCCTTCTCCTTGGCCCAAGCTCCATATCTTCCTTTCCTGCCTGTTACGGCCAAGACTAAATGCAATTAAGAACCAAAAATCATTACTACCACCACCTACATTTATATTCTACTTTGATTTATGAAATACTCTTCACATATATTATTTAATTCTAAATTTAATCTTATCTTTTCTTGGAGGAGAAATAATATAAAGCCAAATCAAACAAACACTTTCTGAGAACTAAATTTTTGTGACTAGTTGTCTGCTGGACACTGACTATAAAAACAAAGAGTGTACTAGGATGAGAAAAGTTGAGAAAAATACTTTTAGAAATCCTACTCTGAAATGCCATAAAGCTTTGTTCTACAAAACAAAAAATATGTAACATTTCTATTCTTATTATATACTCAATTTATCCAATGCTTCTTTTAAAAATAATAAAGGCAAATAGCCCCCAACACATTTGTTGGGCCCTTAAAGTATTTAAAATATTACACTAGACTAGAGGCCCAGTGCACGAAATTCGTGCACTCATAGAGGGGGTCCCTCAGCCCAGACTGCACTCTCTTGCAGTCTAGGAGCCTTCAGGGGATGTCCGACTGCCATGGAGGTGGGAGAGATTCACGCCACCGCCACTGCGCTGTGAAACTGGCTTTTGGCTGAGTGGCACTCCCCCTGTGGGAGCACACTGACCACCAGGGACAGCTCCTGCACTGAGCGTCTGGTGGTCAGTGCTTGTCATAGCAACCGGTCGTTCCACTGTTTGGTCAATTTGCATATTAGCCTTTTATTATATAGAATAAAGTAATAAAGTTTTATGGGGATAGAAGAATCTGGTACTTGGGTCAGGTTAGCAAGTACTAATTTCAGTCATTAGTATTTTCTTTTTGGAGTTGGAAATATGAAAATAAGGTCTAAATGTGTTCTCAGAGAACACACTAAGTGTTCTTACAAATAAGATACAAAGTTAAAACTTGACTCCAAGTCTCCTTATTTCTGGTACTATTCCTTGTGATGACACCCTATTTGTTACAAGGACTGTACAAGGAGGATCAATTATGGTATCTACAATGGACTTAAGGACTATCAAATGCAAGAATTTATCTTTGGTTCAAATAAGCTGGCACAACTTTTAGAATATTTCTATAAACTGCTGGAGTCTTTTGAGATTAAACATTTGACTGGGGATTTGGGGAGAATAAGAAGCAGGTGCTTCCTGCTGTTCAATGAACTAGAAAATCCTCAAAAACAAACTATTTTCCACACTGCATTTCAGAACTTGCTCTTTCTTTTCCATGGTTCTTTCTAAAACCCTGAAGTGAAGAAGTAACTGAAAATGAACAGGAACTGGAAATATTTACAAGATGCTTTAAAACTTCAAAAGTAAACAATTTCCTACCTAGTTTAGCTAATCTCAAGACTGCTGGGAGTTCATATCAAGTAGCTTATTATATCATATCAAGAAGTAGTAGTTTAAAAAAAAGGCCCCTGCTGAAAATCTACATGTTAAGCAAAACAAACAAAAACACGTTTTCACCTATTTTAACTTGGGACACCAGGAATAATTTCAACAAATACTTGTTAGAAGCACTGGCTTCCCCCAAACAATAACATACTATAAGTTCTCTCCTTATTCATCATGAGAAACTATTTGGCTATAAACAATACATCATGATTATTGGGGGGGGGGGAAATCCTCCTGGTGTACATACTAATAATGGCAGACTTTCTTTTAGATTTTCTTAGTCTACAGAAGGAAGCCTTTGATCATTATAGAACTGACCATTATCTTTTTGAAAATGGCATTTCCATTTCGCTTTCAGATTCGGACATCATCTAGTATACTTCTAGACTAAAACAACCTGAAGCCCTGACTTTTGCTTTAGCTCTGACACAGAGCTGCCAAATATGAGCAATATAAAAAAGTCAGTATGGCTGAGGAAAAAAAAAATGCAGTCGAATTAAACTTCAAAGCCAAACCTTATGTTGGGGTAGATGTAGAAAAAGTGTTGAGTTTCCAAAAATACATTTTCATTGAAACAAATACTCATTTTCCTTCTAAACAAATAAACAAATAAATAAAATATTTAAAGAATGGCAGTGTCTTTTTCATATAAAATCTTCAGCATTTGTTTTCATTTCCTAAATGAATAGAAACCATTTTAGGACCGGCCTCGATAGAAACTAAAGTTTATTTGTTGAGCTCCCCCTGCTGATTTAGAGCAGCAAATATTAGTTATTTCACACTAAACATTACCATAAAAACTCGCTCTTGGTTTCTTAGAAGCCTCAAATTTCTGGGTTATTTTAATAAACTTCAACCAAGTAGTTAAATACACTCCTAAAATTGGCTGACTGCAACAGAGTAGAGTGGTATTTACAATGTCTGAATGAACACATTGAGGTTATAATACCTCAGTCAGGTTACCCAACCTGTCTGCTTAGAACCTGAGAGAATGGGAGAAATCAATTTACCTCCTTCAGTAAATCCTTTGAAGGACAGATGCAGTAAGAGAGGCATTTTCATTGAGATATGACGATTAAAATTAAAATTCCAAGGAGAACTAATCCATAATCTGGTTTCAAGTTGGGTTAATTATAGAATGAACTCTTTGAAGAAAAGAACTACATCTTAGTCATATTGGCATGCTCAAACTCCTAGCAGAACCTCTTCCACATAATGGGTGCGCTAGCAATACTTGATGAAGTACCTTGACAATGAGTATAATTATGTATGCCTTTATGCATCTGTGCTCTTCTATATTTTAACACCAAAGTCCACAAAGGAGAGAACTGTTGCTCTCTTCCTCCCACCCAGGCACACTGAAACATAAAAGGGAAATTATCTTGGTCCTGACCCATCTCAAAATATAGAGTTAATTAGAATAGAACCATACTAGTCCTAGTAAGAAAAAGGGAAAAGTCCTTTAAGAAAAGGGAAATATTGATGAAAAGGAATATATAAAAGATATAAAGATTACTGAATTGTTTCACTAGGCAATACATATAGATGAATTGAACTTTATTTTGCAGAGGGATAAACTTCAGGTGAAATTGTAAAATACTGGAAAAAGAAATAATGACTGAAGTTTAATTATCAGACAGGGGGAGGGGGGACATATGTAATACTTTCAACAATAAAGAATTATTAAATAAAAATTAAAAAAATATTATCAGACAGAATATGGTAATCATGTACACAGAATGCACACCTGAGAAGACATGATGTTGATAGACCTGTAAGTCAGTGTGTTTATCAACTGACTCAACCCAAACAAGGTTACACAATTTGTATCTAATAAATTTCAGACTATTGGAAGACCAAATACAAGGAATCTACTTTAGCTTTGCAAACAGACATTTTCCCTCTCATTAGGAAACAAATCATTTTTCATACATAGTTATTTCATGATAATCTATGTGCAGCGCTGAAAACAGAAAAATTCAATCTTCAAATTACTTTCCATTCACCATCCCTCCCTACTCTGCCCTTACTCACACCTCTCTGCTCTTTAAAATCCTCCTTGTCCACAAAGCCTTCCCAGTTCCTCCAGGGCAGTGATTGTCAACCCGTGTGCTGCAAGAATTTTTAAAACATACAATACCTGGCTATTTAGTCAGGGCACTGATCTCTTTTCCCTTACATTGTCAAATTTAAAAATGACAATAGCCAACACAATAGCCATCTGGTGTGAGTGAATCAAAATTATACCTATTTTTTTTTTTGTCAGACTGGCAAAAAATATAATTTTCGGTGTGCCACAGAATTTTAGTAATTGGTTTATGTGTGTCATGAGATGAAAAAGGTTGAAAATCTCTACTCTAGAGCACACATGTATTTTTCTCATTAGAAATTTACTGTGATTAGGGTCTGAACATGCAGCTCAGCCTTTAACTGCTCTCTAATTATTGTATTTGCTAACTGATTTTGTTTCTTCACCCAGATTGAAAGCAGAATCTATGGTTGATTCTAAGTTTATATCCTTGCAAAAGCTAAGGCCAGACTTATGGCAAGTTCATTTTCTCTTAGATATAACATCATAACCTAGTAATTGACATAGCTTTTTTAGGCTAAAATGGTTCCTTGGAATCTCATGTTAATAGCTTCTCCCAGAACTCTCCATAGCTCTGGATAGCTCAAAAGAATAGATTAGTACATAGGCTAGTCATTTTCTAAATAATATAAATTATAAGTGATAACTATTATTGGATTCATACAAACATTAGTCATATTTCCAGATGTGGAACTATTATATAAATGAGTCAAAGATGGCCTCTGTATATTGTCCCCTACATTGATTATTTCTTCCCCGAAGACTGAAACCCCTTAGCTTAAAAGCCCACTGGCAGCAAACTCAAATTTTAAAGTTTTTAAAATAGCCCCTATGACAGATATATGAAAAAATGCTCAACTTCACCAGGCACAAGGGAAATGGAAATCAAAACCACAATGAGATACCACTTCACACCTGTTATAATGTCTATAATCAGTAAGACAAGAAATAACAACTGTTAAAGAGGATATGGAGAAAGGGGAACCCTTTGTGGAATGTAAATTGGTACAGCCACTATGGAAAAAAGTATGGAGATTCCTCAAAAAATTAAGAATAGAGCTACCATCTGATCTAGCAACCCCTCCTCTGGGTATCAACATGAAAACTTTAAAAAATGTCTTCATAAACACATATATACCCCTATGTTTGCTGAAACATTATACACAGTAGCCAAGATATGAACACAACCTAAGTGTCTTTTGATGAATGATTACAAAAAAAGATGTGGTACATATATACAGCAGAACACTACTCATTCATAAGGATGAAATATCGCCATTTGCAACAACGTGGATAGATCTTATGAGTAACAGACTAAGTGAAATAAGTCAGATGGGAAAGGACAAGAACCATATGATTTCATTCATTTATATGTGGGATATAAAATAGAAAGCAACAGGACCTCCTGTTAAGATGGCAGAGTAGGTAAAGGCTATGCCTGCCTTCTCTTCCCAGGACCACATCAAATGACAAAGAGATCAACCGAAGGACTTGTATGCATGCATATAAGCATAACCAATGGACATAAGACACTGGGGGGTAAGGGAGGCCAGGGGATTGTCAAGGGCGGGGGGGGGGGACACATATGTAATACCCTTTGTAATACTTTAAGCAATAAAACAATTTAAAAAAATGACAACTAAATTATAGAACAACCATCCTTCACAACCACCTGAAGACTAGTTGAACAGAACTCCTATAACTGAGGATATTAAGAAGCCATGTCAAGACTGGTAGGAGGGATGGAGATGCCTAATGTGCTGGTCCCTGTGCAGCAGCTAAGAATCAGCAGGAATAGCTCATCTGTGGAGGAACCCCCTGTGGAGCGAGGGTTCCAGCACAACACTGGGCTCCCCAGCTGAGAGCACCAGTCCAGGAAGCGAAGTCCCCACCGTATCTGGCTGTAAAATTCAACAAGGATTTCATCCCAGTGAGATGGAGGACTGCTGTAAACTCAGGCATTGTCTTAGGGACTGAGAACAGATTCACTCAGTCACAGACACTAGCCTTAAATGCCAGAGAAGGGACAGAAGCTCAAAAAGTGCCAGGGACATACGAGGAGGACCTGAATTATCTGGTTTCAGGGCAAGTGTTAGAGGGCAGCTTTTGCCTAGAGTAAAGTATCAGCAGGAATCACTGTCCTTTTGTTGATCCCTCCCCCAAACCAGACTGCAGGCACAGGTGAGTGCCAAGTCTGAGTATCCATTAACCAGGCTAACTGTACTTTCTTTCCACACTGTTGATTCTCTGGGACCCTGTGCCACCCAATTCACATACCTAGCCGTAACCACTTTCCAAGGCTAATCCACACAAGTGACCAATCAGGGAATGCACTAAGGCCGTGGTCGGCCAACGGCGGCTCACGAGCCACATGCGGCTCTTTGGCCCCTTGAGTGTGGCTCTTCCTAAGCCTTAGGAGTACCCTAATTAAGTTAATAACAATGTACCTACCTATATAGTTTAAGTTTAAAAAAATTTGGCTCTCAAAAGAAATTTCAATCGTTGTACTGTTGATATTTGGCTCTGTTGACTAATGAGTTTGCCGACCACTACAATAAGGACTTTCCTAAAATCTCTGAAAGGTCCACAAACTGCAAACCATGTGTGCGCTGTACCTATTGCTAAGTGGCCCTAAGCCCAGCATTAGTAAACCAATCACAGTTCATAGCATAACCACTCAGAGGCACAGCTGATGAAGGAAATAGACATATAAGTCCAGAAAAAGCAGTGAGTCCCAAGATGAACCCCAAAGAGGCCCACACCAAGACATACCAGTAGTAAAATGGCAAAGATTAAAGACAAAGAGAGAATCTTAAAAGTAGCAAGAGAAAAGCAATTCATTATATTCAAGGGAACTCCTATAAGATTTCTCAAAAGAAACTTTGCAGGCCAGAAGGTACTGGCAAGAAATATTCAGAGTAATGAAAAGCAAGGACCCACAACCATGATTACTCCACCCAGTAAAGCTATCATTTAGAATCAAAGGACACATAAAGAGCTTCCCAGACAAGAAAAAGCTAAAGGAGTTCATCACCAGCAAACCAGTATTAAATAAAATGTTAAAGGATCTTCTTTAAGAAGAATAAGGAAAAAAAAGATAAAAAATATGAATAATAAAATGGCAACAAATACAGATCTATTCAACAACTGAATCTAAAAAACAAAACAAACAAGCAGAACAGAAACAGACTCATAGATACAGAGAACAATGTGGTAGTTGCCAGATGAGAGGTGGGTTGCAGGGATGGGTAAAACTGGTGATGGGAATAAGAAGTACAACCTGGTAGTTACAGAATAGTCATGGGGATGTATAGTACAACATGGGGAATATAGTCAATAATATTATAATAACTATAAATGGTGTCAGATGGGTATTAGATTTATTGGGATGATCACTTAGTAAATTATATAATGTCTAATTACTGGGTTGTACACCTGAAACTAATATATGTCAACTGCAATTGGAAAATTTAAAAAATTTGTTCACATTGATAACAACAATTAGGAAAATATGTTATCTTTCTAACTGGTTAAGATTTCTGCTTATTTCTTTTCATAATAACTATGAAGCGCAAAATATAAAACATTACCTTCTGTAAGTTCCATTCAGGTTGTTCACTAGTTGCATCATGTCCTATCCTTATTTTATATATCTCTCCAATGTTTCTTATTTCAACCTGAATAAAATGCAAAGGAGAAAAAAATAGCAGAACGTTTTAAATTAAGCACATTAAATTTTTTTCTTCCTACCAAATACTTTTTATTTTTTGGTTCCTAATATTTAAAAAGCTCTCAAGGACCCTTTCAGAGTCTAAAAATTAGGCCCTCTCAAGAAGCTATCAGCGGTTTACACAGACACGGAGTATAAGACAGAAATATCATGAGACTTGACTAAAAATATGCGAAAGGAGTTAGATGAAAGAATAGGATAAAGAGCAGACATATGCTCAGTACTCTGACCACATTTCTCACTAGAAACCAATGTGTTTTGAGATGAGTTCCAATGACATAAACATGAGTTTTTATTTTAAGAAAATAAGCAACTTTCATCAAAGCTAAATGAGGTGAGTTCTATAAACTTAAGGAAGAGTACCAATGAGTCTAGAACTTCCTTTTACCCTGAAAATTCTCTTGTTTATCTTATAGGCTAAGACACAGATGTTCAAAGTTCAAGGAAGAGAAACAAACCTGTCCACACAGTATGTATACTTGGCAAGTTTTTTATATGGTCCAAGAGTATTTGTTTATCTAGGTAGCATTGTGGAAAACTGACTTTGGAATAACTTTGAGCTCAGTTTGGATCCTGGCTGTTATAATATGAGTAAAATATGGTGTTTTCATCTCTCATCAATTTCTTTATCTGTTGAATGGACATAATATCGACTGCATACAATTTTCAGTTCAACTAAATGTTTAACACAATAATGTGGGCATTGTGCAAGGCCACAGATATACAAAGATGAAAATAATGGCACACTACTTAGCATATATATATTTATAATCTAGTGAGGAAGACCGATTTATAAGCTGACACTTTCTGTATTATAAGATATATCTAGGACAGTTGGTTGGCAAACTGCGGCCCCTTGAGTGTGGCTCTTCCACAAAATACCACATGCGGATGCGCACATACAGTGCGATTGAAACTTCGTGGCCACACGCAAGGGGCCAAAGAGCCGCATGTGGCTTGTGAGCCGCAGTTTGCCGACCACTGATCTAGGACACTGAACTCTGAGGATTAAAAAGGTGAAATGCTACCTTATTATTTAATAGCTTAAGTAATAGCGAACCATCAGAATTTCATAATCTCTTTCATAACACTTCCCATACTTAGAAATTTTCTTAAGTGTCCACCACCACCATCACTTCCTCCCATAGACTAGCCCCGGGGCTATTACAACACCAGGAAGGAATATGCTGGCATTGACTAGGAGGAAGAAACAGAGGGCTCTTAACCCCGCAGAGCCAACTTCTGCCCCACTTTCTTATACCCAGAGTTAGTCTCAGCAGTAGAACTCAAACTAGCTCTTCCCAGCAAATGTAACAGAAAGTTGTCCCATAGTCCGAGTCTGGTTTCTCTCTGCAAGGTAAGCCAACTTTTATATATACTATTTTTGTCCCAAGAATCTATTAGCATTTAAGGACAAACTTACTCTTTTTACACATTCTAAGTGATAAAAATAAAAGGATAACTGAACAGTCAGGGTACCTAGCATATGTTACTTCATGCCTGTCTGCCTATTACTCTGGAGAATGGAACTACCATGCAATCAGCTACATGTCAGCCAGGAGGCAAGTGCTAGGCATGCATTGTCTCTTCCAATCTGCAGAGTAGCCCTGGGAAGAGTAAGGCTCTTTAAAGAGTCTACTTTAAAAAATGAAGAAACAAAGAGGTTAAGTAATTTGTCTAAGGATACACAGATGGATACATAGCTGGTGAGTTCCAAAGTAAAATTCAAAGACAAGAAGCTTGTTTGATCAGAAATATCCCACTGTCCTCAAAAATGGCTCACTTCAGGATTGGAAGAACGGAAAAGAGAATGAAAAACTAATTCAGAAGTGGCAAATGATAATGAGGAAAAGATAAACAAGTCAATGCCTACAGACGAGAGAGCAGATAGGAATGAGCTGGCTGGTCCTAATTTAGGGTTCTCAGACTATCAAGAGGTCCCAGTTGCATTGTGCCTTAAGCCCTAGACTATGCTTCTCAAACATCAGTATAAATGCAAATTACATGGGGGTCTTTTAAAATGTAGATTCTGACTCAGTAGATCTGGTACGGGGCCTGAGATGTTGCATGTCTAACCACCTCCCAGGTGATGCCCATGCTGCTGGCCTGAGGTCACAAGGCCCTACACTCCTACAGGTCTTTCATACCCATCCCTGATCTCTACCACTGATCTCTAATTTAATAGCTATTACTTAAGCTATTAAATAATAAGGTGGTGGGCACTTAAGACACTGAGGTAGTGTCTTAGAGCTAAGTCCTTGCTCTCACTCCACAGTAAATAGGAGAAGCTAGAAGAAAACATATTCTGATGCCATTGACCAGGAGAGAGTCCTCAGTAACTAATGTTCATAGAGCATTTCCCATCTACCAGGGAGAGTGCATATCACATACATTCCCCGACATTCTTTTAAAGTCACAATAAGACTTTTTAGTAAGTGTTTTATGCTCCACCTTTACCAAAAAGGAAATTAAAGATTAGTGAGGATAAGCAATCTGTTCAAGGTCAATCTGCTTTGAACCTGGTCTTCGTGACTCCAAGACCTCTATTCCTAACATTTACTACATTCCCTATATGTGAATAGAATTTTTAAAATATATACATATTTTTTCTTTTGGTCATCAGACCACCCTAAAATTTAGAAAAAAAGGAACACATATCACTGCCTCTATTCTATATGTAAAAATAAGGCTGGCCTGAGAAAAATAAGTGATATATTCAAGTTCACATATAGAAGACATGGAAAGCTAGGACTCCAATCCAGCTCACATGGTTTACAGTCTAGTGCTGTACCTGGCAAAATAACCAGTCTCTGGAAGTGGAACCAGGCAGCAGTAGTTTTTAAAATTCCTCAGGAGACTCCAATGTGCAATCAACATTGATTATCCTTTCCAAGATTGAGCCCTGAGTAAATTTTTCCAGAAAAACATTGAGAGGATTTACCAGCACATGAGTGCATATACCACAAGATATAGTATGGGCAATCATAGGCCTGTGGGTTGGCCTAGTGATCTAACCATAGCACACATATAGTGAATTCTAAACAATCGCCTTCAAATAATCTTTTGAAATACATATGTGCATTGAGCAAAAGCGCTCCTTCATGACTTCATAATAGCTTTTTTTTTTCAACTTAAAATTTGCAGAAACAGAATGCCAGGCTCTGATCTGGAGATCTAGAAACCATGGGGGTTTGAGGTACTGCAGCCTCAAACAGCCTTGGCTTCCAGTGACTTGAGTTGACCTCAATCATTCTCTATCCAGTCTTAGGATACTAAGATATATTCTCTAGGGAACACAACTGATTTTCAACAGCTCTCAGCCTGTGGGGATGGGGGTGGGGTGGGGATTAGTGAAGTGGAATGTGATTGTCCTAATTAAAGTCTGTCCAAAACCCTGAGGAACTAGGAGGCAACCAGTGACACTCAAAACAATGCAGCCCAGTTTTCTCTGATGCTAATTAAAATAGAGAGATATTCAAACGGACATTGGCAGAGCTTCAAAACATGGCTTCTGAATATGCCAAAAAGATGATTTCACTCAGCTCAGCTGAGTGACATCTAAAAGTATGTGCAAGTATAAAGAAAAAAGGGTTTTCATTATCAGAAGAATCTCTAAATCTGGTTATAATTTGAGTTGAAATTGATGATTTATGGGGGCAATTTCAAACCAATGGCCTAAAAATTATCTTTAAAGAAAGAAATTTCTTCTATCACTTTCCTTGTTTGGCCCTAGCTGGTTTGGCTCAGTGGGTAGAGTGTCGGTCTGCGAACTGAAGGGTCCAGGGTTCTATTCCTGTCAATGGCACATGCCCAGGTTGCAGGCTTAATCCCCAGTAGCAGGTGTGCAGGAGGCAGCCAATCAATAATTCTCTCTCATCATTGATGTTTCTATCTCTCTCTCTCTCTCTCCCCCTTCCTCTCTGAAATTAAAAATATATTTTTAAAAATAAACTTTCCTTGTTTGTATAAGATATGTGAAGGGAAAATGTTTCCTTTGATGATTACAATAGGCATTAGGATAACTTATGAGAATTCTAATAGGCCAGAGATTTATTTTATACAGAACACACATGCACACACAATCACACCCTCCTGTATTATAGAAATACCTTTGAAATGGTCAAAAAACTATATTCCTACCGATATTGTTTACCTGAAACTCATCCTCCTGTCTTGGAAGGAATAGCTGCTCTGAGCTGTCCTTGCTAAGACTTATTGGTCCAGTGACTCCTTCATCTCCATACACCCAGAGTGTGGCATTGGCGCGAGTCCCTGTGTTTCCTGTCAGCACTAACACCTTCCATTCATCTTCTGACAGAAGAGTCTCATTGCTCCGGGAAGGTCTGACTTCTTCTATGGGGGTAAAAAAGCATTAGTGGCAGATCAGGTGCAATGTCAGGCTGACAGGATCCTTTGTCTCATGGAGCCCAAGGACATCAAACAGAGCAGGGAGGGGTGGGGCGGGCAGGGAGGCACCGAACTGCTCCAAACTCCAGAGAGCTGATCTGTGCTCCTCTCCTCTCAACAAGGCTCCGGTCAACGGAAACTGAAGAAAATTCAATGAGGACAATAAACATCTGAAATGCCTGGCAATCTCTCACTTGTCCTCAACACTTCAACATGGATGCATGCTGGAATTTGCAGTCTGTGTCCATAGATTTCTCATAAAGCTGCCTGCCTGGCTCACAGGTTTTTAGACAGAGCTACTGCAATATAAAGTAACAAAGAAAAGTGGAATTAAAACACATTTTCAAATGAGATGTAAAAACAGCAATTTTTGAGGAGAGAGAAAATTTTTCTGAAATAGTTCAGGGGGCGGGGGGCGGGGGGTGGGGAGGGTGGGGAGCCCTATGGAAAGAGCAATGTAAGGATCAGAAACCACAGACAGAATTTTCACAAATGCAAGTGGTTTCTGAAGTGCTTAGAGCAGGTTTTCTGTGGGGGCAGGGACCACATGGCGGCAGTGTGTCCCAAGGCAGCCTCCATCAGCCAGGAGGAGCCCAACAGCAGCTCCTTGTTTGTAAGAGATGCTGATAAAGGGAAGTTCCCAACTTGCTGTCTTCTTTGCACTCAGCTTAGCCTGTTGCCTCATGAAGGAGATACTGGGGAATGTAGTGCTAAGAGCATTGCCCCAGCTACTCTGCATTGGTTATCTAAATTGCCCCAACATTTGCATGTTAATTCTTAACTGAGATTTCCAGGTAGAAATCATATATTACAGACTTAGGTCATAAATTAAATGTCCTTATGTCAAACGGTTAAAAGGAAGCCAAGACTCTCCCTACATTTAATTATATGGAATGAAATAATAGGCAACTTTAGGAAGCACCTAGGATCTTAGTACAGCATTAGCATGATGACAACAAACCCAGGAAGTGGCTAGTTACTTCCTGCTATAATAAACAAATTTTAAAATAAAATAAAAACTATGCCAAAAAGTGTATTTGCTAAGAAAGGACTTACCTTTATCTTTTAAAGGTGCCTCCACTTTACTGTCCTAGATCATCTTTATCACTATAATAGCAAGCATTTTTTTCAATTATAATAATAATCACCATTTATTAAGCTCCTATTATATGTAGGCTCTGTGTTGAATGCTTCATATTCATTTTTTCATCCCATGAAGTAAGTCAAATTATGTTGTCCATTTTAAAATGAGAAAAAGAGATAGAGGTTAAGTAATGTGCCCAAGTCATATAATAAGTAAATAATGAAATATCTAAATCCGAAGCCTCTGTACTTAAATGAGCTGGATAGCTGTTCTGTGTTCATTTAAAGACAGTTCAGCAGGACAGAAGATTTTATTCAGTGCTAAGCACTGTCCTAAAAACTTAGTATTCATACCATGTCAACCTTACACAATCCTCACACCAGTCCTATGAGGTACTGTCCCCTATGAGACAGGTAAACAAACCAGGACTCAGAGGTTAAGAAATTTGCTGACAGCTATACAGGCAGTAACAAAAAATTAAACTTCAAACCCAGGCAGAACAAGGTTAAATCCCACGTTATTCGGGGTGTTATATCAAAGGCAGCTGACCTTTGATATAAAGGTCACAGATATTTTCCCAACCAGACTTTATGGTACAATTTAATTTCCAAATATTTTATGTAAACACTTGACTGTTATTTGTAGTCTATCACAATCAGGAGCCTTGCAAACACACTTGGAATTTCGTCAGAGCCCAGAAAACAGCAGTCAGCTCTCTACTGATAAAAACTCCACAGGACGTCCATGAGTCCTTCCCAGAGAGTAACTGGTGATCTAGGTCGGCAGGACACTCGTTACGATGCTAATTATCTACTTGAATTTCTTTTGCTCAGCTAAAAGGATCATTGTTACTCAATTCAAGAAAATTTCTTTTAGTTCCTATTATTCATTAGGCACTGTGTTAGGTTCATTGCTTCCTCAATATTAATGGCAGAGATTAAAACTTTGAAAGAAAAATAATGACATTCTCACTCTGGACATAGGCACTATCTAGTAGGAAAGGCAGACATATAAATATTTGGATTTCAAAGATGCAAACACATGCATAGGAAACAAAAGAAACAGGACAGAGTTCAGATGTAGCAGAGCCATTAACTATAGAGGGTGGCAAGAAAGGCTTCTACAGGTAACCTGGGTGCTGGATGTAGAAGGATGCATTAGAATTTTTCAGAAAGTGAAGGGAAGGGTATTTCAAATAAAGGGAATACCTGTCCAGCATGTACAAAGACTTGTAGTAGCAGGCATTATGAAAGAACTACACTAAGGGAGAAGTGCTTGAACAAGACAATGAGATCATGAAAGGCATTGGGCAAGTTGGAAGTTGGCATACCTTTGTGCAGACAACATGGAATAAGTCAAGATTCTAAATTATGGTGGTGACATGCTCTGAGTATTAGAAAGATCTGTCTGAAACAGGGCGGACTGTATAGAGTAGGGAAAGACTGAAGCAGAAAGGCCAGTGAACAATATAAAATGAAAAAACAAATGGGGTCAAGACACCATGGTTACTTGGTTTTAGTTTTTGGGTATCCAAATACGAACATATGCACGCATGTGTGTATGTGTGTGTGTGTGTGTGTGTGTGTGTGTGTGTGTAGCTTGTTTGATTTAATCTGCAAACATGATATGGTCTCTAAAGTCTTTTCTTGCTATAACATTTGCACAAACATAACACATTTGCACAAACATAACAATCATCAGGGTGCACTCATGTTTCAAAATTCATGACTTAATATTGTATAATTTATAATATAGAACAATGAATTAAAGTTTGTGCTGTTATCAATTAAAAATGAGTTCCATCTAATACCCTGATCTTTTGGAAATGAACCAAAATCCATTAGTCTCAGATAATAAATTTATCCATTTGAAAACCATAAAAGCAGTTGCTTTTGTTGACTAGAGTTTTAAAATATTCTAAGATGGGTGAATATTTTATGGAGATTCTGATTTCATCATCTGACTCATTCAGGGGCTCCCTAAATAAAATCTATAGTACCTAAAAGTTACTCGGATGTCTCAAAAATGTTCTTCATGAGGGTGACAGAACACTTTATTTTTTTTATTAATTAAGTTATTACATATGTGTCTTTATCCCCACATTACCCAGCATCCCCCCCACTCATGCCCTCACTCCCCTTTTGTCTGTGTCCATTGGTTAGGCCTATATGCTGGCATATAAGTACTTTGGTTGATCTCTCTCCCTTACCCCCACCCTCCCCTACCTTCCCTCTGAGGTTTGACGGTCTGATTGAGAACACTTTAATTTAGCACCACTCAAGTTGACTCAGTCAATATAAAGTAAAATAAAGCTAAGCTACCTCTGGTGCTGTTGATCTCCTGAAGCTCTGAAAAAAATGTTTAAATTACACATCGACATAAATAACAAATTAGGCTGATTCCATACATAGTTCATGGGTTGGTCAAAGTTGAGGTCAACTAAAGGCATGAATCATTATCAGAAAGTGTGGGCATAAAAAGACAAGTCCCATAAACCTTTGTGTGCTTTTTCAAGACAGTGTTTAAGAAAGCTGATTTACACTAAAATGTAAAGCAGAAACTGAAATCAAATGTCCCTTAATTTTGATAGTACAGTGTCACAAAAATGATTATTATTTAACCCTATTTTTTAAAATGTAAAATAATCTGGAAAAAATATAAAAAGTTAAACCATTTTCTCTATAGGTATCGTGCAATGTAAAAGTATTTCTAAAAAACTAACACAAATAGTCTTGTTTTATTCATTAATTTGTCAGTTTCTTGGTGTAAGGTATAGTAGGCTTTTATATTGAGCACAGGAAGCACAACACTGATAGGAATAGCTAACAGAAAATAAGATCAAGTAATCAAGGCTATCTCAACATGCTAAAATATTGGACTAATACCAAGAAGAAAAAATATAATTGTTATCAAGGTAAAGGCCTAAATTTGGTTTAAAAATCTGTTACATCTTTTTCAGTGAAAGAATATTGTATATACAATATCCTAGTGATCTTAGTATATACCAAGAGTCCAAAAAAGATGTGCTCCAAGCAACATTATACTGACAGATATATGGAGTCCACATTAAAGAAATACCAATTTTCTAACTGTCCTGATTAAATGAGAAGACAGTCTCCCATTTAGACTCACACTTTAAAATACATATATACTATATATAGATGTGGTATTATAAGTTCTAGATCTTTGTCTTCCTTTCTTTTCTAATACATGAGCCTTTTGAATACAAAGGATGAGTTTATTTTATCTATAATACCTAACCCCCAAATTACATACATCTTGCCCTATCCTAAAGGTAGACTGACAAACATAATCTCATTCTTCAGGAATGGATCGTTGGTTTTGATGTCTTTAAAGTACAAAATAAGCTTTATAAGTTTTTAAAGTATTTTTCAACTAATTTAATTTATTTTTATATGAATTAATGTAACCCAAATCTATCTAGCATAACAGCTAAATAGCAAAACAAAGAGGAAGGTATTTTTCACAATAAATAAGTTTTAACTACTACAGATGTTTTATAGAAGTAGAAAGAGAATCATGATCTGATCACTCAGTAATGAATCAGTCTTCTAAGTAATATTAATATGTAAAGACATTTTTGCCCACATGAAGGATACTTATAAAAACCATTTCTACTGCAATCACAGAAGGCAAAATTTAAACAAATCATGGGGATTTTGTAGATGACATTTGCATTAAGAAAGCTTTATCACCTAGATTTTCAGGATTTAATGTCTAAACACAAGGTATATGCTATATCAATACTTCAAATAGTTAATAAATTAAACAGCTTCATTAATAAAGTTAAGTCTCCTTTTTCTCAGTTTCTGGCCCATTCTCCATTTCTATTGCCATTAACTAGTATTGCCATAACATGTAGTATTGCCATTAATTACAATAAAAAAAAATTGTGCCTTTTTATAATGAATTAATGACTTAAATTTTATTTGTGCCTAGTATGGCCTGGATGTTTCTTCATAAGACTCAGTAATCCCATTTCTGGGTATATACAGAAATATTATTCAGCCATGAGAAAGAAGGAAATCCTGCCATTTGTAACAACATGGGTGGAACTTGAGGACATTATGCTAAGTGAGATACAAAGACACATACTGTATTATATCACTTACATGTGGAATAAAATTTTAAAAAGCCAAACTTGTAAAAACAGAAAGTAAAATGGTAGTTACCAACAGCAAGGGTTGGGAGTGGGAGAAAAGGGAGAGATATTTAAGGATACAAACTTGAAGCTAGTAGATAAATAAGACCCAGAGATCTAATGTATAGTATAGCAATTATAGACAACATCTTATTTTAAATATCAGACTTACTAAGAGACTAGATCTTAATACTTCTCATCATAAAAAAGAAATGATCATTATGTGACATGATAGAGGGGCATCATAGTGCAATACATAAATGTATCAAATCAATATCTTGTGTACCTTAAATTTTAAAGAAAATTAACAATGATAACATTTTTTAAATGTTTTCACCAGAACAAATTTTCATAAAATACATATTTTTTTTCTCTTAAATGTTTTGATACTCATAAAAATGTATCTACTCCCAGAGATTTCAGCTAGCATGCTATTTTCAGTCAAGTCAATCTTAACTTGAGGTGGCCATCCTGGATTGAGGATCCATACCTCCTGACACAAGACTGAATTCTCCCTCTGAGAAAAATTTTAACTAAGCACATGTTTCTCACGCAATGTGATCTGTCCCACTGCTCCATGGATTCATGACATGTCATGGAAATACAACACTGGGCCTTGTCCATACAGCAAAACTCAAAAGGCTCATTTCTCTTTCCTCTGGTTGATACAATAGTATCATAGGGCTGTCAGAAAGAGACGTCTATTTTCTGTTGCTATCTGAAATAAAAAAGAAAGCACACCCAATAACTGATTTTCAAAAAGCACTTTTTTAAAGGTAACATGATCATTTATCTATTCCTCAAGATGGGTTTAAAAAATGTTTCAGACACAGTGGTCACTATGTCAGTTTACCCAAAGATAACTAGATTCTGATGCACAGAATTTGTCAGATATCCATAGAAGATAATACATTTAAGAACGAGAAAAATGATCAAACAGACTAAAACTAGAAACTAAAAATCCAAACCTCTCAGGCCTAGAACACTTTATTGATGCCTCATTTTCTATATCAGAGAAATGGAAGAGATTATTTTTGTTGTTGTTTAGACTTTGGTGAGAATTTGCTGTTATTTATAAAATATATTCGTAAGATATTTTGTAGGTAATAGTCCAATATGATGTCACAATTTAATGTTACCTTCTTTTCAAGTCATTGTTCAGGAGTGACAATTGAATTCAAGGTAAAGAAATAAATACATCTGTAATAATAAAAGTGCAATATGCTAATTAGACCGGACGTCTTTCTGGACATCCTTCCTTCCGGACAAAGCCGCAGTGGGTGGGGGCCACAGCAGAGGCAGGAGAGGCCCCGGTCACAGCAGCAGCAGGTTGGGGCTGGGGCCAAGGCCCTTACATGAATTTCGTGCATCAGGTCTCTAGTTTTTAAATATATTTATGTTTTGCAATATAGAGCCCAAGCATAAAAAAGGTAAGATAACAGCTTAAAAGCTAGGTTCATGTGTTACAATGTAACCTATATTATAAAAATAACTTGGTGTTCTCCTTGAGGTGTTCACAAAGAACCAGTGCAGACAAACAAACCAAAAGAAGAAGAAAAACAAAAGACAAAACTGCTGCTTACTTGCAGTTGAAGAAAGCGAGGAACCTCTGGCCTCAGATTCAGGTGGTATTTCTTGCTGGTGTTTTGACTCCTGGATCTTTTCCTCTTCTTGGCTGGGTGTTGCAGACATACCCATTGGGTTTTCTCTGCCAACTGAAATTAAGATTTTAAAAGAGATCATCCTTTTAAAATCACTTGTTTCTTCTCAGAAAACTCACCATGTGTTTAACGTATGCAAGTTTAAGTTTTGATATTGTTTCCATTTCAATGCCTAGTCAAATCCTTTTACTCTGTATTACACAGTTACCAGAAAATGACTTTTTACTCTTAGCAGCAGGCTGTGCGTGAATGGTATTCCGTTAAAATCTACTCACTGCTTTATAAATCAAAGCAATAATTTAACGTCACAGTATGAATCAAATGACTTATTCAAGATATTTTTTATAGATTCTAACAGGAACTCCTTTGATAATCTGCTACTTTGCCTTCTTCAAAAGGGTAAACTGACTAAAATGTCATTTAAACAATACTTCATGTGGCTTTACTAAAATATGAGAATCAAAGAAATATACCTATACCTAGAAATGAAGAAAACATTCGCTATTGCACTGTCTTTTATTTTGAAACAAGTTGTTTTGGTGTCTTGTTCAGGAATAGATATCCCCACCCTCGCTGAATAATGACTCCACTTTTATAGTCCATGCTCATGAGTACTATTTGTATTTAGAACTTCAAAGTTTAAGTTTGTGTTTTATTCTTAGGGATTAGTCATAGTACAGCCATTTTTAAATTATAGTAATTCAAACTATGACTGTCAGAAAATAGAGGGATCATCAGCAACAACAAAAAAAAATTATACAGATGTCTGATTCTATATAATCAGAAATAATAGCAGCTATTTCTTGATACCACAATTGCAGTCAATAAGTAAAGATGACTCATAAAGTATATGTTAGCATGAGAAGGCATAACCTCAGAGGTATGGCTAACAGGAATTAACAAAACTTAATCTTATGGAGTTATAACACTGCTGTCTGAAGACTGCCCATGATGATATCATCATGTATATCCTTAAAGGATTATAAGATAAAGATTCAGACAATAATAAGCTTTTTAACACCAAACCCTGTAAAACATGTTTTTACATATGGTTTATTTATAATGCAATGCTTAGATAGTAGAGATTGATGCTGGTTAAAAAAAAAACAACTTTAAAACATTAAAAGGAAAATCAGGAAACAGGAAGTGTGTATGCTGAGGATAAATTAACTCGTGGAGAAGAAAGAAAAAGTATAATTTAGGGTACATTTTATTATGACCCAATAAGAGATCCATAATGCCCAGGCTGGTGACTCAGTTAGTTGGAGTGTCGTCCCAAACACCAAAAGGGTTGCAGGTTTGAGCCTGGTCCAGGCATATATGGGAGGCTATCAATCCATGTTTCTCACATTGATTTCTCTCTCTCTCTCTCTCTCTCTCGTCATTTAAAATAAAAAGATTTTAAAAAGAGATACATAATTAAGGATTTTCATTATCTATAATAATAAAAGCATAATGTGCTAATTAGACCGGACGTCCTTCCGGACGAAGCCGGGGCTGTGAGGGAAGACTGGGTCCCGGGTGCCAGAGGGAAGCTCGTGCCAGCATCCAGGGGAAGGAAGGCCTACTCTTGCATGAATTTCGTGCATTGGGTCTCTAGTTTACTAATAATGTAGAAATCTAGGATCTACAAAGACAAGATAAACTTTCTTCTAGTCACTTCCATCAGCATAAATTGTAAGTCAATGAATAAGACATGCCTTGGACATTAATAGGGTATACAGCCCAGAAGGAGAACATGTAAAGAATGGTATATATTGGTGAATGCTATAACAGATATAGCACGGAGTGCCAATGGAGCACAGAGGAGAAAAAAATTAATGTTCTGTCTAGAAATCAGAAACAAGCTCAGAAAGGGTTGCACAGTAGGGCAGCCAAAGCAAATGATGACATGGGAATAAGCATCTCTCATCTCTCTGCCTCCCAGCACTGGCTTCTCAAGATTCTACCTCATCCTCAAAAACAATGTCAGCATTTTTTATAAATATAATAGTTGCTTTGGCTCAGTGGATAGAGCGTCGGCCTGCGGACTGAGGGGTCCCAGGTTCGATTCCGGTCAGGGGCATGTGCCTGGGTTGCGGGCACATCCCCAGTAGGAGATGTGCAGGAGGCAGCTGATCGATGTTTCTCTCTCATCGATGTTTCTGACTCTCTATCCCTCTCCCTTCCTCTCTGTAAAAAATCAGTAAAATATATTTAAAAAAAAAAAAAAAGTTAAAAAAAAAAATCAACAAAATATATTTAAAAAAAAAAAATCTTCCCATCTATTGTTTTCAAGTGAAAGAGACACCTGCAATGAATACTATTCTAACTAAAGCATCATTTAAATAATACTTCATGTGCCTTTACTAAAGTATGAGAATCAAAGAAATATACCAATTTCTATTAACATTACAGAGCTTTCATAAATGCTAATTTAACTAACAAAATTCCATGATTATCTTCATGGGTTGATCCAAATAGAAAGAGCTTGTTAGTCACAGGAATTTGTGTCTAATCATAAGGATAACTTGTGAGGTTAAAGCATACTTTGTCCAAAGTCAGGAAAGGGGAAGCTGTGTACAGCAGGACAAACAGACGCCTCTAGGCAATTACCCATAGGACTGACGACTAATGCCAAAACTACACTATGTGTATTTATTTAAATCATTTATTTTTAAGCAAAAATCAGAAAATTGTTTTCATATATAAAAAATCGCAACCCATTTTTTGTTTAAAAATATACTTTTTAGTATATTTAGATAAAATGGTAGATAAATATATACAACACATACCTTCATAGAAAAAATCATGATAATCTATACATCAAAATACAGTTTTTACTGCTGGATAGATTACATGGGTATATTTTCAAATTTTTCCACAATTGCACATATTTTTATAATAAAAATAATAAAGGAAAAAAATTACATAAGCAGTTTACAGGTGCCTATCAACCAGTTTAATCAATATAAAATCAGCCCCAGCCCCATTTGCTCTAAGCTTTTAAAGTTTCATAATCACTGGAGATATTCAATTCTTTTTTTAAAAAAAAAATTATCAAATAATCAGAGTGCAGTCTCAAAAGACAATAAAAAAATAGCATGCCTACTTTTCAAAATCATGTTGAAAAATGTAACCTGTACTTTGCAATGCCTGGCACAAAATAACTGCCCATAATAGTTAGCTATTATCACTGAAACAAGAACTTTCCCATACTCTTAACTGGCTTGGTCCCCAACAGCTCTGTGGGGCAGAGAGAAAAGATGTTACTATTACCCTGGTTACACAGATACAGAAACCAAAGTTCTTTGATATTAATACAGCTGGTAAGTAGACAAGAAAACTCAGACCATCCATGCTCTATAATAGAACTACATTGTAGAGCCTGTAAGAAAGAATTCTTTTGTTTCTAGTGGTTCTACTGGTACTAATACCCTCGGTTGACCCTTTTATTATCTCTTTCATGTATTGTCACAAATTATTTTTTCTTCTACTCATCTTTTCTAATCATTGCTATCTATTTTATTCCTCATCTTTGCTTCACCACCCTACCCTTTCCTTTGTATGAGTTTTCCTTTCTTCCTGTGCTCTTCCCACATGTGTGCTGTCGCCTGCTAGCTATTTCTCACTGCTTTTTCTTCTACTCCACCCTGCATCTTTCTGCTTTCTCTCTCGTCATCTGTTTCCCTCCAGAGCTGCTGAGACAGATGGCATACCCATTTTGTTGAGTAGGAGTGCCGCTCTGTGCCAGGCTGTGGAAACACAGAGCACAGAGGGAGTGGTGGTGTGGATGGCAGTGAGTTAAGGTGTACTAGCCCAATCATTTGAAAACTTTTAAAGATGGCAACTAAATGCTAAAAAGGAATTAATGCAGATAGCACAAAGAATAGGACCGAATAGACCACCATGTTAACATCAAGCTCTATTTTTTCTTATTTTAAACTATCTTCTGTAGATATAATATCACTATACGCATATAGTGATATTATATAAATATATATATATATATATACAGACTTTATATAAATATATATACAGACTTTGATAAGAAAAGAGAAGTTAAATAAGAGTCATACTGACTAAGAAAATCATCAGGATTTTGATTAAGCCCAAATACATGGGACTACAGCAGGGACAAATTAAACTACAAACTATATTTTGAAATAATTTAAGAACACAACAGAGTCGCCTCATTAACTGTGGTGTTCAAGCAAATGCATTCTAAGTTTAAATTATTTATGTAAAGATTTCAGATTCTTACTTCAATTTACTAGAGACCCTAAACTTAGATACAAAAAGTCAGTTTAAAAATACTCACATTTCTGTCCTATCCTTAGACTTCTTTTTTTCAAATTCTATTTTTAATTCAAATATCATTTGTGTTGATCTTTTCAATCTCCTTTCCTACTATGATCATAAAAAATTCATAGCAATTAAGCTGAGAATGTTTCTAACAGCCCCATCCCCTCTCAGTGTATATGGAGATATCCTCAAATAAAATACAAGCACACATGCACACAGACACACACACACAGAGATGCACACACACACAAGTGCACACACCCAATTTAAAAAACTATAAAGGAGACTGATGTAGCAAAATCTTCATACCAAACATTAAATAGCAGAATTTGAGGTATGTGGTCGTTATTATAGGTTTGTTTTTGGTTTTTTACTGCTTTTAGAATAGCAACCATAAAAAGCCTAACAGCAGAAATTTTCTGAGAAAAAAAATGATGAAAATATCAGTGTGTACAACTATCACGGAGCAAAAACAATGAAACATTTCAGAGTAAACGTACATTTGATGACTTGTGGATAGAAGAAAGCATTCCCATTCTTGGTGTAAATAACTGGTTTCACCTGTCCATCTGACTGGAGTCCAACAAACAATCCCGGGCTCTTTGTAGATTCCAGGCTTATAGATGCATTTTCCAAGTTCTTCTTAATTTTAAAATGACAGTCAATATCTCCTGTACCCTGCAATCAACATAACATGATTTTGTAACTATGAGCAAACCCTGAAGGGCAGAATTTTAAACCAGTCATTTCACAAGAATATAATTTTGCTTCATTTTCAAATCCTCATGCCAAATCTAGGAACTGTTACATGAATTGTCCTAGGCACTCGACCCTGTTCCATAAGATCCAGAAACAGAGACCAGGTGAGTGGCTGAGGCAAGGTGCACACCTTGGACAGGAGAGCTCGGAATCACAGAGAAGCTATGTTCTATTTCAGTGTTGCCCATTTGTAGGAGAATAGAGAACAGTGAACTGTGAAGTTTTCCTTTTGGAAAATAATGTAATGATGAAAAGAGAGAAATTTTTGCCATAAAGTTTATTTACATTTAAACATAAACTAATTTTCTGTGCTAGTCCACATTTTCTGGATTGAATTGCCACCGGTAAATCGAGTTCACATAAATTGCTCAAAGACTGTATAGCAAAAATTCAAGACTTAGAAGCCTAGAAGTCATCTATATATCAGATAATCAAAATCACCTCTCTCTTTTTTAATGCCATTTATAATTGAATATTAGAAAAGTCACTATGTTCACATTTTATGACCTTAAAGAGGTTTTCTTATAAGATTTAAGAGTCCCAGAAGAGAAAGGTTTGTATACTTTGTGGATGTTGGTGATATGAAGGAAAAGCTACTTCCTGATGTTCCTTCTCTAAGGTGACTGCGTATTATGAAATTTTACTCTCAATTAGTCTGGCCATGATAATAACAATGTTACCTGTTAGTTTTCTTAATTGATTTTTTTTTGAGAGAGAGAGAGAGAGAGAGAGAGAGAGAGAGAGAGAGAGAGAGAGAGAGAGAGAGAAATATTGCTTTCCACTTACTTGTGCATGCATTCGTTGATTATTGTATGTGCCCTGACCGGGAATCAAACCCAAAACCTTGTCATATCTGGATGACACTGTAACCAACTGAGCTACCCAGCCAGGGCCTGTTACCTGTTTTTATCTCAATTAGTCCACTTACCAGTTTAAAGACCATAAGCCTGACACTCTGTTTCTCAAGCATGACTTCCTCTTCTGTGAAATGGAATATAGCCCACTTTACAACCCTCTGGTGAGTTAATCAAGGACGCTAATTAAATGTGTGTGTGCACGTGCTTTCCTCTTTTGCCCTGTGAACATCAGTGCAGACTCACCAGTCCACTCAAGACAGGGAGCCAGAGAACCCTGAATGATCTAAGCCAGTGATGGCGAACCTTTTGAGCTTGGCGTGTCAGCATTTTGAAAAACCCTAACTTAACTCTGATGCTGTGTCACATATAGAAATTTTTTGATATTTGCAACCATAGTAAAACAAAGACTTATATTTTTGATATTTATTTTATATATTTAAATGCCATTTAACAAAGAAAAATCAACCAAAAAAATGAGTTTGCGTGTCACCTCTGACACGCGTGTCATAGGTTTGCCATCACTGATCTAAGCCTTCCCTCTTCCCACCTCCAGAAACTCATGCAAACTCTCCCACACAGCCAGAGCCACACTGGTAAGGGGAAAGGGGAGTGGGGGCATCTCTGAGTTTATCTGAAAAAGAGTTTAAACTGTTTCAAACAAGAACAGATACACAGAGCATTAATCAGTAAGTTAAATGTATAATCCTTTTGCCACTCAATCCATAGGAAAATTATAAATCTATAAAAGATGTTATGTTAGTTGCCTCCCACCTCCCCTCCTAAGGTGTTAAAGAAGAGCCCTTAATATTTGGAATTTAAAATCACTTCCTTATTCAAAGTACAGGGTTTCCATTGGTGGAAATTCAGGCACCAAAAGCAGCAGCTAGGAAATATTGTTGAACTGAGACTTTCTAGTACCTTGGTTCTCAAAGTGTGGTTTGCAAACCAGCTCATCAACAGCTGGTTGTTATTAGAAATGCAGGCACACAATTCCACTGCAGTCTAAGATAGAATCTGCTTTCTAACACAATTCCCAGGTGATTTGTACACACATTATGTTTCAGAAATTGTGTCTCTCAAGGGTCCGGATTCCACTCCAATCATACCAAGCATTCATACCAATCATACCCACTCATTAAAAACACTAGCTAAGGGAGACCACCATATATAACACCCAATTTCCAGATTGTTCATAGATTAAAACTAAAAAAGGAATTATTAAGAAATTGCTATTCTCATATCTATATTTGGCAAATGTCTTAAACGTCTGCTGAGAAAAATAAGAGCAGATGCTTACTGTTCCGTCACAATGGCCATCTTTAATCCTCAGATACATCCGTGCATTTTTCACACTTTCAAACATGCAAATCCCAGCGCTGATTTTATGCACTTTCCAGTAGGATTTTTCAGACTGGTTTCCCACTCCAGTGCAGCTGCCATCCGGCTGGAGACACAGGGCTTGGCACAGGCTTGTGGCAAGCAGAACCACAGCACTGTTGAGGAACACACCCTTCAGAGCAACAAATAGAACAGAAAAGCAATAAATAACAAGCTCAAGTATTGCTAGAGGAATATGGCAATAGAGGCCACTCTCTTACAGAAGTTGCAGTGATCAGGATCTTACCAGAAGCTTGGTGATTAAAAATGAGCAAAAAATGCCCAGCTAGCATGCTCAGTGGTTGAGCGCCAACCTATGAACCTGGACATCACGGTTCGATTCCCGGCCAGGCACGTGCCTGGGTTGTGGGCTCAATCCCTAGTGTGGGGAGTGCAGGAGGCAGCCCATCAATGATTCTCTCTCATCACTGGTGTTTCTATTTCTCTCCTTCTCTCTTTCTCTGTGAAATCAATAAAAATATTTTTTAAATGAGCAAAAGAAAATAATAAATAGCTTAATTGCAATGCAAAACTGAACAAAAATAAAGGAGGTTATCTGGTAGACTCCTGATTCACATGAATCATTATTTATTGAGAGTGTGAAGGTAAGCATCAGATGCTACAGAGATTTTAAAAAGATACAAAACATATATATATCACATAGAAACAGACAACAGTGTAGTGATAGCCAGAGGGAAGGGGGTGGGCGGTAGGTGGCGGTGAGCAAAGGGGTGGGGGAGTGTGCAGATGATGTTTTGTTGAGTTGTATACTTGAAACCTGTATGGTTTTGTGAACCAATGTCACCCCAATAAATTCAATTTTTAAAAAAGATACAAAACACAAACACTTCTCTTAATAAATTTATAGTCACTATTAAAAATAGTTTTAATACTAATATAAAGCAGAATATTCTGCTAGCCAAGTACCTGAATTATGAAATGCATTGTATGCATATTAGTTAAATGTATGCATGTAAGAATACATAAATGAATAAAAGAAAAGAGACATTAAATATATAAGATATGTTTAAGAAAATTTTATGCAATCAACAGCTTAAGAGGAAGATATAAATAGTTCTTTAAAGTTAATTAGAAATACACTAACACTGTAGAAAAATGGATAAAATACATAAACACATAAGTCACAAAAGACAAAACACAAATGGTGTATAAACATAAAGAAAGGTACCCACACTAGTAATTAAAAAATAAATAAAGCTAAAATTACATGTTTATTCCCCCTAGAAAATTGTCAGGTGTTATTTTTTAAGGACCATACTCAACACTTGAGTCGATGAAATGGATACTTTCCTACACTGCCGATGGGAGTTAGGTAGTAAAGAATTTAATATTACATAGAGAGGTCTGTGGCCTTCAGAGAGTTTTACTATCTAAACCCTTAATGTAATACCTGATAGGAGTGTTTTTGTTTGCTTGAGGGTCTTGGGTAAGCCATATAATATAAATGTGATTTAGGGTAGGAACTTTGAGTCACAAGATGCCAGTTGACCTCCGAGAGGCAGGAGACTGAAATCGCCCACGTGTACTCCCTATATGTTGGAACCCAAGTAAAGGCGCAGGTGAGCTTGCTCCCCTGGTTGGCAATATTCCATACAGGCTATCACATATTAATGCTGAGAAAGTATCACTGTCCTGACTCCATGGGAAGAGGACAATGTCTGCTACTTCTCCTAGACTCTGCCCTCTGTGTCTATTCCGTTAGCTAATTTTCATCTGTTATCCTTCCCTGCAAAAAAACCTTAACCATGAGTTGTTTTAGTGATCTCAGAGACTCCTGAACTCTAAAGTTTGTATCAGCAGTGAGGTGGTATATGAACTGTTCTCTCTAACTTCATAGTTGACTTAAGTTTCTCAGGATTAAAAATTGGTACATTCCTGAAAGAAAATTTGGCAGTATGTTTCTAGAGTCTTAAAGATTTTGTATTCTGATCCTTATGTTCAGTTTCAAATTATCTAAGTTAAAAAAAATAATGGAAAAGAAAAAAGAACATAATAAAATATGTGGTCAAAGATTTGTTGTCAAAGTATATGTTGCAGTAATATATGTAGAGATGTAAAATGAAAAGACAAAGATTAAAGGTACAATGATAAACAAATATATATGTATGTATATATTCCTTATGTTTAAATATTATGCAACCATTAAAATCTTGTTGTTTTGAAAAATGATAATGTGATAAAATGTTTATTTTATAAGTATAAACAGTTTGGAAGAGAAGCTGACCTTGATTTGATTCATGAACCATCATTGACTAGCCATGCTATACTAGTCAAGATTCTTAACTTCCTGAAATGTTTTTCTCCCCATTTAAAAAACAAATAACAATATCTGTCAATATTTTCATGATGGTTAAATTTAGTCTTGTATGTAATGGAGGTCTCAATAAAGTGCCTCCAATAAAGGCACAAAATACACAGTCTTATAACTGATAGACATTATATTAATATGATGATAATATTTTTAAAATAAGGTCACAAACATATACTATAAAGGAAGAAGCACAAGTATTATGAAATCACTACATGTATATACCACACTCAAAGGGTGCAAACATTCTAATTGTCAGAAAAATTAAATATATACAGTTGTTTAAGTCCCAAATGTAAGATTTTCTAACTTTTATTAAGAATCCCCACATCCATAGTTTTAACCTCCAATTGATATGGGATGTTACTCCCATTGGTTTGTTGCTGCTGTTATGATCCCTCTGGCCTTTCAGTCTGGGTAAATAAAAGGCAATAGGCATCAATGCCACCTCGTGGGAAGACATCTGATTACCCCATATGACTCCATTCAAGAGCTTTCCTTGACAGAGCAAGAGAAAGTAGGTGTTCAGCAATATAAACTTTAATGACTTTCCTCCATTTTACCTTGACAAAAACAACAAATTCTTTGGAAAGGCCTGCATAGCCTGTTGATGATTCATCAGCTATTTTGCCATGGGAGTCAAAGATAACGGTGTGCCCAGGAACCTGTGCTGACTCAAGAAGTGCACAGCGGTTAGGCTGATAACGCACCCGTAGCTCAGTGGAGGCTCCACCACTAGCCTAAAAGAAAAGGGGGAAATCCTTTGCATTAACAATAGAGAGTAAATTTAAAATGTGTTGACATTATATGCCTGTAGAAGTCTACTCCACTCTATAGCACTCTTGAACTATTTATATAATCTCATATCTTTGTAATTCAATAGTTTTGGTTCCCCAGCATCATTCCCAGTGTCTTTACCCAAGAACTTTCTTTTTCTCTTGATTCTCAGAACCTATGGTAGACTATTGGGTAACAATAAAAATAATTCCATAGCAGGATAATTTAATGAGATGTTAATATGTATTTCATCATTGTTTATTTTTTACTTCTTCATTTGCATCTTCCTAACTCAAGAGAGACTATCTGGGACCAAAAGCTGAAATGAATACACATGCATTACTAGGTTTTACTTTCAAAAAACTAAACATATCAAGGAGGTTATGCTATAGAGAGACATTCCTGGTTTGGGGGTACTGTTTGAGGGCTTACTTTATCTCCCCTCAGTATCCTAGAAAGCATTTGGGCCTGAAAAGAAAAGAGCCTTGGGTGCCTCTTGAATGGCTTGACCCATGACACTAGGGCTATAAGCTAAGTTCCCGTGTGTAGGTATGGTAGATTAGCAACAGACTTAATTACCTTCAAGAAACTATCTTGGCCGAACCGGTTTGGCTCAGTGGATAGAGCGTCGGCCTGCGGACTCAAGGGTCCCGGGTTCGATTCCGGTCAAGGGCATGTACCGTGGTTGCGGGCACGTCCCCACTGGGGGGCGTGCAGGAGGCAGCTGATCGATCTCTCTCATCGATGTTTCTGACTTTCTGTCCCTCTCCCTTCTTCTCTGTAAAAAATCAATAAAATATATTTAAAAAAAAAAAAAAAAAAAAAAAAAAAAAAAAAACAAGAAACTATCTTGTTTGATAAATACATTACCAGCAACCAGTGTGGCCCTAAGCTAAGAGGGCTGTCCAGACATTCTGAGATGCCATTCCATGTGAAATCTTGTGTGTAGCGATATGATTCTCATAATAACTAAGCTGGAATATCTCATCAACCTAGGAGCTTTGAGATAGAGTTAATTTGATTTTAGAAAAATAAAGCAGTAGAACATTTGTTAAAGTCAATTTAATTGAGTAGATTCCATATCCACTACATTCATATTTATTAAGCACTTACTATGACCAGGACCTGTACTGGGCAGAACGTGCTATGAAGTATATAGTACAGAAGGCACCTTGCTAAACCTGGAGCAGAGGGGAAAAGACTTCATGGAGGAAGTTTGACTAATTAACCACTTAGCCTAAATTTCAGTCACACAAATTACATAAGATTTTTTCAATAATTATTAATTACCCTTAAATAACATGCTGTGAATTCAAAATCATCATGTAATATTGCATAACATTACTAGAAGCCTGGTGCACGAATTTGTGCATGGGTGGGATCCAGCCAGCCAGCTGGGGGGAGGGGCTGTGGGAGCTTGGCCGGCCCTGCCCGCATCGGGCTGGTTGGCCAGCCGCAGTGCGCATCATACTGACTGGTCGTTCCAGTTGCTTGGCTTTTATATATGTAAACTAGCAGCCTGGTGCATGAAATTCGTGCATGGAGGGGGGTGGATCCCTCAGCCCAGCCTGAGGGGACCCCTCGGGGGATGTCCGACCACCGGTCCAATCGGGGACCCCTCGGGGGATGTCCGACCACCGGTTTAGGCCCAATATCTGTGGGATCGGGCCTAAACCGGCAGTTGGACACCCCTCTCACAATCTGGGACCGCTGGCTCCTAACCACTCACCTGCCTGCCTGCCTGATCACCCCTAACTGCCTTTGCCTGCCTACCTGATTGCCCCTAACTGCCCTCCCCTGCCGGCCTGATCTCACCCCAACTCCTCTCCCCTGCTGACCTGATCTCGCCCCTAACTGCTCTCCCCTGCCAGCCTGATTGCCACTAACTGCCTCTGCCTGCCTGATCACCCATAACTGCCCTCACCTGCCAGCCTGATCTCACTCCCAACTGCCCTCCCCTGCAGGCCTTATCTTGCCCCCAACTGCCTTCCTCTGCCGGCCAATTTGGGTCTGATTGGTCAGTTTCTATGTCAGTCAGCATCAAAAGCTCCACCTCCTGGCAGCCTTTGGTTCCTCACAGTTGACCCAGATTTGATTCTGACTGGTCAGTTTCTATGCCATTCAGCATCTCTGGACCTATCAATTGGGCCTGATCAGAAAGGCGGAGCTGATAAGCAGCCCAGGTGGAGGCCTGGAGAGAAATGGAGGTGCAGCTATTGGCCAGGCTGGGAGAGAAAGAGAGGCAAGCTCTGATCAACGGCTGCCATAGAGGCTACGGATTAGACCCTGCCACTCTCTCTGCAGGCTTCTCTCCAGGCCTGATCCTCAGCCCCATAGGCAGTCAGTGCTGGGTCAAGGTGCCCGCAGTGGCCCCAGTCAGTGCTGGGTCGCCAGGGTAACCCAGCACTGACTTCTGGTCTGGTTGAGCCTTTGGTTGTTATTACCCTGGCTCTTTATTATATAGATATGAGGAAGCTGTCACGTGAGAGCTGGAGTCCGATGGCCTGTGTTCAATTCCTGCTTTCCCACTTACTAGCTCTGTGACTTTAGGCAGCTCACTTAATCCTCCTATACTTCAGGTTCCTCTTCTGTTAAATTGGCGTAATAATGGATTCTCTCATATGGTAGATGTAAAGACTAAAATTTATAACACCTATTAAGCACATAAGACAGTATATGACAGTAATGTCTCACTTTTCAAAATACATAATATGCACGGATTTTTAAAGATAGCTTTCTATATTTGTGCATTTCAAGCACAAACTAAGCAATACAAAGCATAATTACATGAAATTATTGGATTCTGTTTCCTAATAATAGTAACACTGAAAGGGTCTTTGACAAGTTAGATTGTCTTCTTTGGGAGGTTTACCAAAATTTTGAATGTTATCAGAGAAGTGGTCTACTTTTGGGTTTTGGTCTAAATTCTAATTGTAGACATTTAGGAGCATGTATGCATTAGAATCTCAAAAATTAGTGAGAATGAAGAAAGTGGAAGTAAAAACCAAAGGAAATACAATTTGATAATCTTATAAAAGTACCTTATGCAAAAATATGTTATATATAAATACAATACTATTGATGTATGACAAAAAGAAAAATTACTACCTACCATTCCAGTGACAAAGCCATTGTTAACAGCAAGAGAAAGATGCCTTATTTCATGACTTTGGAATATGCATATATTTCCTTTGTTGAAAATAACATCAAAGAGACCTGGAAAACATTTTAAGTATAGCAATTAATTCATAGTTTTAAGGATTTTTTCTTATTTAATTATACATTGAAATCTCCTAATAATATCTCTCAGTTAAATTTTTGTTAATTAGTGAAAAGGTAGAATGCCAGTAGCCTTTGATTATCTATATCTTGCTTGGCAATTTGGTGGAATATTCATGGAAAATCTTCAATGCCTTCCCATGCTAATTGGTAAACTCCTGAGACAAGCCTCCCTCACCCCCCCTCCCAAAAAAAATAACCACTGGTGGTCCCAGGAAGATAAATAATGCTAGTGTAAAAAAACCCTTACCCTTCTATAAATCTCAGAGATTTGGGGTAAAATAAAATTATGCATTACCAAAGTAATTACATATGATTTGGGCATTAATGACTGGTTCATATGATTGTGATGACAAAGATTCTTTCATCATGTATTTGATGGTTTTTAGTTCTCAATGTACTTTTATATACCTTTTATCTTAAAATTTAAGCTTTTGAGGCATAAATTTTTGTCTACTCTGTGCACAGCTATATAGCAGCACTTAGAAGAGTTCCTAGAACATAGTGAGTGCTCAAGAAATATCCTTTAGATATATTAGTTAACTTAGGTCCCCATTAGCCTATAAATACAAAACTACACACACTCGCACTCACAGAGTTAATCCCCATTTGGCAAGTGAGGAAACTGAGATACAGAGAGGTAAGGGACTTTCCCAAGACCCCTACGTAGTCATAGAATAGAAATGGAACCAGGACTTCAGGTCTTAGTCCAACATTCTTTGCATTACCAATAATCTTTCCTTTAGGACTTACAGCCAACAAATTTTCAGGAATCCACTCTTGTAACAACAATAAATGAAGGCCATTTTTGCTTTTACAAACAGCTGGTTCTCAATGATGAGTCAAACAAGCCAGATATAAAAGAATATGCATTGTTTGTTTTATTAAATAAAGCACAAAAACAGACAGAACTATCCCAGGGTCTTAGGAGGCAAGGTAATGGTTACCTTTGCGGGGAGAGAGACTAGAAAGAGGCACGAGATTGTTTCTGGAGTGCTGGTTATGTTCTATTTCTTGATCTGGGTTCCAGTTACATAGGCATGTTCAGTTTGTAAAAATTCATATTAAAATATGTGTATTTTTTTCTGCATATGGATATTATTGAAAGGGTTCAGAGTATGCCACCCCAAAAGTATGCCCTTATGGCACAAAGATTATTTTGAGCTGAAGGCAACTGAGAAAAGAAAAGACACAGTATGAACTCCTTGTCCCCCACTCTATCAGCCTAAAAGCAGAACATAGATTTATTTTGTGAAGGTATCTCCCAACCCCACTTCTCCAACAAGAAGGGGATAACAATCTTATGACTGGAGACACGTGGCACTGAGAAAGAGATGACACAAGTCTCACTAATTAGCTCTTACCTCGCATTAGCTTCCCCAGATACATCCTTCCCAGAGTTGGCAGCCCCTAGGACCTCAAAGACCTTTTCCTTTGTCTTGTCACTTCTCTATAAAATTATTGTTCTTTTTAAAATGCTATGTAAGCCCCAAGTTTTAACCATTCCTTTGAGTTCAACCCCCTTCTTTTAGTTCATCACTAAGTTCTCTCCCATAACATGATTTTAAAGTAGGTGATTTCTTGAGCCATGACTTATTTCATTTCCTAATGAGTTGCTGAGGTTTGTCTGTGTGGTGTGTATGTGCATATAAATATTTATACATAATATAAAATAATGTATCTAATATAAAATATGCAATGTACATCATATAATATCTATAAAATGGTTTCATGGTTACAAAGTTAGATTTTCTAAAATAAAGTAATCTGCCAGGCTGGTGTCAACTTATGAACCAGGAGGTCAAGGTTCAATTCCCCATCAGGGCACATGCCTGGGTTGTGCGCTCAATCCCCACTAGGGGGCATGCAGGAGGCAGCCAATCAATGATTCTCATCACTGATGTTTCAATCTCTCTCTCTCCCTCTCCCTCTCTGAAATCAATAAGAATACATTTTAAAAATAAAAATAAAATAAACCAATCTTTCCTTCTTCACCACTGTCAATATAGCCCATTTTGTATTAACTCAAAACTTTGAGCTTAGTCAACATATAACAAATGAAGCAGAATTATGGTAGTTATTGTGTGATTTAGGTTCCCTAAATCCTAATTTTTAACATGGAATTATTTATATATTTGCTTTACTTATTCACCTTATATGTGTATATTCATCTAGAGTTAACAAGTGCAATGAATGAATTCTATCTTTATATATTTTTAAACATATTTTTATTGGTTTCAGAGAGGAAGGGAGAGGGAGAGAGAGACTGAGACATCAATGATGCGAGAGAATCATTGATTAGCTGCCTCTTGCATGCCCCCTACTGAGGAGCGAGCCTGCAACCCGGGCATGCGCCCTTGACGGAATCAAACCTGGGACCCTTCAGTCCTCAGGCTGGCACTCTATCCACTGACCCAAACCAACTAGGGCTACCTTTATATTTTTATTTCAATTAATTCATTGGCAAAAGTTTTTAGTTAAGAATCAGGTCTGATGAAGAGATTAATTCTACTATTCCAAATTTTAAAAGGATTTCACTGTATATTGAAATTCTCTTATATTAATTTAAAGTTATATTTCCAAAAGTGAAGGACTTGCATATTAGTTCAAAAAATCACTCCAAATGGAAGGCTTTCTGCCTAATTAAGCTCTAACTTATTTTTGTCTACTTAATAAAATTCATCTTAAGGATCTTCATAAAATTAAATCATGTTGATGCATATTTCTAGGTAATCCTGGACATTATAAGGTGTGGGATGTTATTAAATTTTGTCTTCCTCATTACATTTTGAATCTCTGGAATTCAGAATACTATCTTAGTTATTTCTGTGGCCGTCAAATTATTTAACATTATGTTTTGAACAGGATAGGCACTCAGTATTGAGTAGAACCAACTTAATTCCTTAAATGGCCACACTGTGTAAGAGCTACACTGTGGCTTTCTATGAACAATTATAATGTTAATTGCCTACATTTTAATCTTCAATTTAGTAATATCAAATATGATTTTCATGGTGTAATGTTCTGGTCAATGACATTTTCTGCCCAGATTTAAAGCCTGTCATCTATTGATCATTTGTATTAATGCAGATAGTGAATTATTTAAATGACCCAATACTGGTATAAAGACATCTGAAAAAGAAGCAAAACTGTAAATTAAACTAGGTCTAGAAATCTGCCTTTTTCCAGCTCCCAAAACTGCCACAGCACCACATGCTTTGCCCAGTGATTTTACCATATTTGTCTGTCTTCTCTCCAACTGCATCAACTATGCCATCTGGATGCAGACGGACAAACCCTCCCGTAAGCTTGTTGTAGAATTGAAGAGTATTTCCCTTCATAAACTTCCAGCTTTCTGCAGCCCACTAAATAGGAAAAAAAAACCAAAAAAAATATCAATATGAAAGACAAAGAGAAGAACATTACTAAGAAACACCCCTTACTAAACATTATGTACTGTTTTCTTTTAACACATCAATTAGCTATTTGAACACTCTACCAAATAATTTTTAAAGCCAAAAGTAAAATCTTACTGTTTCCTTTCTATTACGTTCTAGCTTCTGCCCTGAGGATATAAAGGAAAGAAAGGGCCATTAATTTCAGCAGTGCCATGCCTTCCTCAATCATCATAGAATAGAGCTCTTCAAGAAATGTGTGTACATGACACTCACTTGCAGAGATGATATTGTTATCCCTGGCATAGAGTTCTCTGACAATTTTACCATCATCTTCCCCTTGATCCAGCCATCTGTGGAAAGAAAGTGTACTTAGTATATTCTGGCTTTATATTTACACTAACCGTGGGCAATTATCTAGCCCAGTCAGAAATAATGGATAATGGACATTAAAAAAAGCCATAGGTATCCAGTTGGTAAAAGCAGAGTAAAAAATGGAAAAGGAAATGCTTAAAATGACTGAGAGTACAGGTGAAGTAGGAGAAGCTACTAGCAGGTAAGGATGAAATATGTTTCTCCTAATTCACAGGTGCATTATTCAATCAGTCTGTCTAGGTCATACATTTTACATCCACTAGACCAATTATTTTATCCTGTTCTCTGGCCACCAATTAGAGTACAAACCGTATCAGTTATTTTATAAATGGCTGTTACTGGTTCCACGGGAAAAGAGACAGGAAAATGTCGAAAGAAAGAGCAAATCTATCATCACTATTGGGAAAATAACCCAAAAATCAAGGCCTGATGACAGTGGGTCAGCATATCATCCTATATAATAAAAGGCTAATATGCAAATAGAATGAACGGCGTAACAACCAGAACAACCGAACAACTGGTTGCTGTGACATGTGCTGACCACCAGGGGGCATGTGCAGAACATGGCAGGTGTTGGCCATGGCAGGATGGTGGAGCAGGTGAACAGGGGCGCCAGACCAAGCCAGGGCACTGGTTACTGTCATTGCGGCAAGCCTCTGGTGGTTACTGAAAATTCTTTGCTTCCGTGCACCACAGTCCCGCCTGGCACTCGCATCTGCTGCCAGTGCTGGCCCCGCTTGCACCCGCTGCCAGCTCTGGAGCTGCCACTCACACCCACTGCCAGCGCCGACCCCGCTCGCACCCACTGCCAGCGCCAACCCCGCTTGCACCCACTGCCAACGCCAACCCCGCTTGCACCCACTACCAGTGCTGGCCCCGCTTGCACCCACTGCCGGTGCCTGGCACCAGTCCCAATCACTTGGTGCCATCAGTGAATGCAAACGGCAGCTGCTGGCCCTGATCTCCCCTGAGGGCTTCTCCACCTCCTCCTGCTCCTGAGGGGCGATCAGGGCAGCAGCCGCTGCTCACACCCACTGACAGTGCCGGCCCCACTCACACCCACTGCTGGTGCCAGCCCCAATCACTCCGTGCTGTCAGCAGGTGCGAGCCAGGGCCGGCACAGTCAGCGTATGGGAGTGGCAGCAGTGGGAGTAGGGCTGCCTGCAGACAGGGGACCAGAGGCCATGGTGGGAGGGGTCAGGAGGGGGCATGGAGAATGGGCCGAGACCTACCCCTGTGCCTACCACAGCCTTGCAGCCCATAGTTCCTTTCAAGGTGCATGAATCCGTGCACTGGGTCCCTAGTTTTTGTATAAAAAGCCACATACGACATTTATTTTATACATCTATTTTTTAACCTAATTTGGGATCTAATCCAATGGGAATAAGTTTTCTTAACGGACTTTCATTCTCCTTATTAGAGAGAAATTATATTTTTAAAATCTATCTTAATTTCCCAAGAAATATTTAAATTTATATCATCAGGAATAATGATAAACATAATGGATATCTTTCTAAATAGAAGAAATAGTACCTAAAATTAATGTTCCAAAAAGTTACCCAGCAAAGCACTATTAACCAGGAATAATTGAATAAATTATCCATTTCTCTAGAACTTGGAACTAATGTGAAATGAATTTAGTCAATGTAAAAGCACATCTACAAACCTGTGGCAGAAGAAGACATATTCATGATTGGTTGTGGGATCACTGATTACAACATCATCAAGAAACCAGCCATTTCCTATACACAAATTAAAAAACAAAAAAAAACAAACGTGGTGTGAGTATGTATGGTTCAGGTTTTACGTGAAGTTTTGAGAAAGAGGTTCTAGTTTCCAGACATACATAAAGGCTTTGGGAACCTTTAAGCTTTCATACTTCAAATAAAGCAAGACATAAGAGAAGCTTGAAAAAGCATTTAAAACTATTTCTTACACATGTAACAAAAACACAGTATATTTCAAGGCCTCGTGTTTTGTTACCTACTTCAATATGTTTTTCCTAACAGTTAAAAATAGAACAATTCTGCAATTGCTCTTGATTTCATAAACTGCATTTATAATCCTGGACCTGGCATCTCCCAAAGAGTATATATCTGAACTATTTCCAAAATATGTCTGTGGACTAAAAGGGGCCACATGTTAACCTGGCTAGCTCAGGGAGGGCCTGTGCGGTGGCCTTGCAAACTCAGAGACCTAAAGTAACCACAACAGATGGGCTGAAATTAAAACTTTTTAACTAAAAGCAAATCATGGCTCTTAGTCATGTCCTAGACCGACATCTTCCCTGACAAAGGTCAATCATTACCTTAACTGAGCCTGTCTATTGTCTTTCTGCATCTATAACATATCTTTGGAATGTCAAAGTAATTTTCCTTTCTCCAGACCCCTCAAAGCATAGGTACTGCTCTGCAAAGCTCACAAATACCCTTCATTAACTGTCAACCGTTAACTATCCTGTACCCACCTATTGTAAAAGAAGCATGTGTCTATCATTTTACTTTTTATCCAATCCCAGAGGCTTCCTCACTTTGCTTCCTCCCATCTCCCTAATCTATCACCAATGGATTTCATGTAACCCACATACATTTCATCTTTGGGTTGTAATGTATAAAATCAGGGGCAAAAGTGCCATTTTCCGGAGCATTCTCTCAATTTGTTGAGATTTTGCTTCCTGGCCATTGTCAACAGTTTGGCTCAAATAAACTCACAAAAAATTCTTCACAGGTTTGAATGATTCTTACATTGACAAAACTCTCAGCAAAGTGGGAATAGAGAGATCATATCTCAACATAATAAAGGCCATATATGAAAAACCTACAGCCAACATCATACTCCATGGGCCAAAACCAATATGTTTCCCTGAAAGACAGGAACATCACCCTTATTCAACATAGTACTGGCAGTCTTAGTCACAGCCATCAGACAAGAAGAAAAAGTAACAGGCATACAAATTGAAAGGAGGAAGTAAAACTGTCTCTATCTGTAGATGACATGATTTTGTACATAGAAAACCCTAAAGATGCCACCATGTGGGCTCTTCTTCCTGTCTCTCCTGCTCTGGGGTTGGGATCCCTGAGTGGAGTTGAGACCCCACACTCGCAAGGGGAGGGACCTTTGCAGCAGATGTCACAGGGGCTGAGGGCTGCCACAGCTTTTCGAGGGGTGCTGCCCCTCTCTGAGACTCCCCTCCTCTTACTAGTCTCTACATGGTTTCTTCAGTGGTCCTTATGTATAATATGTCTAGGCAGCTGCACTTCACCTGGTTTTTCAAGTTGATCGTGAAGTATTTTAGCTGTAAATCTGGTCCCTGGCTGGGAGGAAGGAACCTCAGTCTCCAGCTATGCTGCAGACATTCTGGAGACTCTGAGAACTTTGTTCTTAACATTTTGAAAATTATACATTGATACTTTTAAGAAAAAGTTTATTTTTTTTTTATCATTTTTGTGGTATATGCACATTAATACTCTTGCCTTTTGTTAAAGGATTTTGTTTATCTTATATGGTTATTTCATACACTAGAAGAAAATTACTTCATTGGGAAGAAGTGGGTCACCTCTCAGCACTGATGGGAAAACTGAGGAAGAAGCAGACACAAATGGCAGCAGAAAATACAGCTGAGACCTTGCTGCCAGGACAGTCTCCCTAACGTGCCACTCTTGGCACTAGAGCTTGTGCTTCATGGACTGTCACTGCTGCTGTATCCACCAGTAGCATGCTGAGATGTTTCCACTGCCATAGCATTTAATCCAAAACTCCCCCAATATTTATGCATCACATTTCCTAGCATTCTAGGCAGAACAGCTACTTAGTCAAGCCTATCTTATTTCAATGAAAAATATATCTACTTTAAATTTAAAGAATATCTGTGGACACTATTTTAATTTCAGACAGTCAATACTTAAACACCAGCCTATTAAAAGTTTTCTATAATTATTCTCTAAATTTGTACAGAGTTTCATATGAGTATAATGGAAGCAGACCTATGGAAGATTCTTACCTGGGCCAAGCCCATCGTGTCCTATGACAATTTTGTATAAATCCCCAAGGTGCACAGCTTCTAGGAAGAAGGTGTCAGTCTACAACAAATCAAACAAGTATAGTTAGATCTAGACTATGAGTCTGATTTCTAACAAGAGTATAAATTTAGATATAGTAAAAATTGTGAAAAGAATTAGGTTCATTCAGTAAATATTCAAATATGTTTAAAGTAAAACAATAATATTAACTTATAGAACGTGATAAACAATTTTCTAATATACCCAACTCCTTTTCACTACCAATTTTTCATTACAAAAGCATACATTGGGTCTCCCTACAAACATATTTTTCAAAGCACGTTGAGATTGGTAAGAAAGGTGGAGGTGCGGACCGGGCTGGTCCGACATCCACCTGTGCTGTTTTTCTAATCAGGAGGGAGATCGTCTCTGTGGAGGCCACCTGAGGAGCAAGGGGTCCCAGCACCACACCAGACCCCCAAGCCCAGAGTCCCAGAGTTGGGAAGAGAAGCCCCTATGTCTATTGGCTGTAAAAAGTCACTAGCTGTTCTCTGGGATTCTTTCCCTCTTTTGTCTCTTTGCTGCACTAGAACTTACTTCAGGATCACTGAGCCTCTGTCTCACTAAAAACCTATCCAATGATGTTTGGTTTTGCCTACATTTTAACACTTGCCTGAAGTGAAACATTGCATTGCCACTGAACAGTCTGCTAGTTCTTTGTCAGGGTGATATTTCTCAATAAATATTCACAGCACAATTTCCTGAGATAACAACATGAGGTTTAGCAGTAAACTGACTCATACTCGTGCATTCTCTCCTTTGTCATCTGAGAGAGACGTGATTGATCATACAGGTATCAATATGAAAGGGTTGCTGGGTCAAGAACTGAAGTTTTGTTAGACATACGAGACATTTTTTCCGTAAACAACTTGATTGAGAACCAAATTGTTCAAGATGGGAGACATTTGAGAACTGAGGTTTGACTGCATACTTAACACTACTGAACTGTGCACTTGCAATAGTTAAGCTGGTACATTTTGTGTGTTCTTACCAAATTTTTTTTTAAACCAGACAAAGGACTTTTCATCACTTACTTGTCCTCTTAAAAAACTGATGGAGCTCTTCGATCGAAATAGTTGTCTGGATCCTGTATCTCCCTTTTTCCCATAGATTGATATGTAGACATTTGCTACTGTCCCAGCATTCCAAAGCTCACCCGTTGCCACATGCACTTCATATACTGTCACTGACAACAAAAGAAAAATAAGCTTCTTATGCCAAGCATTACTTTTATGATAGAAAAATTATAATACATATACATATATATGATCAAGAGTTCCAGTTTCAGGTAAGATAGAGTGACACACTCCACCCAGTCTTTCCCACTGAATACAGCTATAAAATCTTGACAGAATGCATGGAACAGCTATATGAAGACTTTGAAAATAAAGAGTAGCACGGAGATTGGCGAAGAAGACCAGTATTTAAAGTACCAAGATGTGGCAGTGATTTTACCATTTTTTTTTCTTTTTCACCCTCTGTTATCTCCCACCTGGTAGCAGAGACTTACAGGCAGAAACTGCCACAGGAACCATTGCTGGGGTAGGAAAATCTGAACTGTAATTAACAACTGTTGGAGGCTCATTGCTGACAAGTCTGAGTGTTTAAAACTCCAGGGGCACCCAGTCATACTTTTGTGAGTTTTGTCTCCAGGAGCTCAACTAGATTCTGACAGTAAATATCAGAGAAAAATTTCCTCCTGTTTCTTTCCTTAGGAAGAGGAGAAAGGGGAGCAATCTGACATATACCAGAACATTCTGTTCTTAATAAGGACTGTCCTCAGGAGAAATGAGTTATTTATTATAATGTGTTCATTACAATTAAAAAAAATTTAAAAAATACCTTGCACAGCCTGAGAGAGCCCACTTTTTCCCTGGTTTTCTTAGCAACCCTTATTGTCTTCAGGAAAACAATTCCATAATTAAAACATATTTTTCAGGTTAACCAGGCAAACACTTTTAGACTTCCTTTTACCTTAAATGACAAATACTATTCTACTTCTTTATAGACTCAAAAGTATACAATATGGGGGGGGGGGGGGAGACACTGATTCAACCTTTCCTTACTGTATGTATAATGACATCATTTCATACACAGCACCAATCTCTGCTAGAATTTTGGGCAAAAATATGGCTGTCAGCCATCATTTGCTATATCTACCACTGACCTAGATAACTAAAGGCCTACCAAATTTATAAATAGCATATGAGATGATATAGATAGCACATGAGAGATACCACTTGAGAAGTTTCTCCAAGCCAAGAGGAAAAACTAAAAATAATTAAAACAATTTTTTTTTCATTAATCAACCATTGTACCAAGTACTATAGGGAAGACAATGGAAATCATTAAGTATTTGTAGAATATGCCTTCTTTTGATCAGAATTATACAATTAAAATGAAACAAAGAAGCAAAAAGTAACCTCTGCATCATTACTAACAGTGGATAGGAACAGGGAACCTAGCAAATACCTCTTAGGGAAGAGAATGGGCTGATGAGAAAGAATGTTGAGAATACTTAGGAGTGATGAGAACAGTGCTCATACATAGCCTTCACTTTGTAGCAACTGGAACTATTCATATCACTTCAAAAATATTTTAACTTCAGCAACTTAACAGTTTAATGCACCTTATTTAAAAACCACAAAGGAATCATCAGTATCTGCAAATGTTTTACCAACCTATGTTCCCTAAAAACAATACCCAAGTTATGTACCTAAGCATAACATTAGATCTATGGCATTGTGTAGCTCTTGCTAATCTTCACATAATATTCATTATCATTTCTTTCTTTAGAAAACTAAGATATCATATTTTTAGTAGAAAATATTCTAGATCGGAGAAAAATCTGTGTTTTTTTTTCAATTTCCCATTTAATAATTCTCATTTACCCTTTTCCTATTCTTTTCTAAAGTAGAGACCAGCAGACACAATAGCAAATAGCTGCCATAGACAATCACCCTGAATCCTTGTGGCAGTCGAGCTGTGATAGTCTAACCCTGAGCAGAGCCTACTTCTCAGCCACATATACACAAGGCTTGAACACACCTTTGCCTTTGATCAAATGCTTACAAAGTTATTGAGCAGTTCTGTTTTCATTTCCTAATCAAACAGATAAATTTTCAAAAATAAGGTAGAGCCTGGTGGGAAAAGCATACATTGAGTTGCATTTCTTAGTCCTGGAATAAATTCATTGGACATTCAATTTCTCATGACCCTCTCACAATTCATTTTCTTGTTTTGATTAAGAGGCATTTCAGCTGACCTTCCTACAAGGTTAACTGTTGAGAAGAAACCTATTTCTGACTGCCAGTATATGAAACAACTAAAAAATATACCACCAGCAGAGATAAGAAATTAGCAATTCCTTATTCATTCATTCATTTATTCATTTACTCAATATGGATTTATCAAGTCCCCTGTCCTTCAGCAGTTAGGGAAACAAGTGTTTTTTTGTGCTACCTGGAGTTGTATTTTTCCTACCTGGAAGAGTGGGTTGTCCTTTGTTTAAAACAGGAAATTCTCGACAGATTTCCCCATCCTCTTGATCTCGTGCCAACCATCGTTGTACAGGTATATAAAACTTTTTTCCAGAATTCATGTCCCACAATTGTATCTACAAAAGCAACAATATTACTTGTAAAAATATTTAAGAATACATTTTTATTTTAAAGTGATTTTTATAAAATATTAGCATGAGCTCGGATTTCATGCACTACAGATTTGAACTGGTAGTTACTTCTCTGGGGTCTTAGCAATGAATGAAATTCAAGCAATAATTATTTATTTGAGCACCTATTATACCATACTATATATAATCATTTATCCTGTAGTTAATCAAAGATGTTAATAAATGTCCAAAATCATCAAAAAGTAGAAATTATGTTTTCTAATTCTAAAATCTAGCATTTCATAGTAGGGTACTATTATTGTTATTGTTATTTGTTAAATTAATCTTTAAAATGTCTTAAATAAAAATAAAATAAAATAAAATAAAATAAAATGTCTTAAATCAGAGATTTTCTACTTAATGTGTTTAAGAAATCATGTTGTTATAAAGGTAGATTTTCAAGACCTAAACTAATTCTGTGGGTCTTGGTAAGGTACAGAAATTTACATTAATAAATTTACGTGAGGTGTAATTATGATGTAATCATACTTTTAGAAAGGCTCTCAAAGAACCACACAGAATTACCACTGGCTTGCAAAGCTGCTACTGCTGCCACTAGTGTTTGATTTGATTATTTTAATTAAAGCTTAAGAAGATTGAGAAATACACAAAATAAATCACCAATTGAAACGTTTTTTTTTGTACTCTTCCTTATCTATACATGAAAGAATCAAGATTAAGGTCCTAGGAGCATTGTGAATATTTTATGTGCTGTGAAAATATTGTATCATTATTGCTATAATGGACTGTCTTTTAATTCAAGTCCCTTCAAGTTAGAAACACAAGTTGGCTTACTTAAAATTTTAAATTTCAAGCTTCTAAACTGTATTATAAGAATTGAACAGAAATTCCCAGCCAATTATCTAGCATCTTAATTTGAAATAATGAGTAAATTATATACAGGTTTTATGCACTCAGAACAAAACTTTGAATCAAGAATATCTCTCTTCTTCATTGGTACTCAAAGACAGGTGAGGTAAACCTCAGGCAAACAAGTTACCTTGCAGTGAGAAAGAACTTGCCATAAAGAGAAAGACAATAGGAATTTTCAGCAGCCTAATTTTTTTGTTTTTCCTGTGCGATATTATACAAACTTTTTCAGATAACAACCACTGTATTAGCATTCCAGCTTCAAAATGGATATAATATTGTTTATTGGTTATAGATCAAATGAGATGGCAGAGGGATTGATGATCATTTTCATAAGTTAGTTAATTAGGAGAGAAAATAAAAAGATATTATTACATATAATCACTTATTAATTTGAATATCATCCTTTAAAAGCTCTACATAGTATAAAAGAGAGAATTATTTTATACTGAAGCCGGGCAGTAATTTTGAATTTTGAAATCAAATTTCAACACTCTGTATTTTCTTTTATGAGTTTCATTTTTTTTCTTCATTCTGCCTCAAGATTTTTCATGACTTGATGCAAAGAAGGTGGCATTATTAACGACTATATATTTCCACTAATGGATTAAAAAATATGTTCATCTTACATAATTTTTCATTTATTTTTCTCACATTATAAAACTACTGAACAAGTTCGCCAAGAATATCAGGAGTCTGATTAGATGTTCTTTGCATTTTAAGAACTTGTTTAAAGATCATTTGTTTTTGAAATAGCAAGAGATAGAAATACACCATATATAAAAATGAATGACAAGTTGTATGATTTCCAGTTCTCAAGATTTGCATTTATTGGCAATCATGCTAATAAGTAAAATTTTTAAAGTAAAATGTAAACAGGTTCTTTGTTGTTGTTTTCTGTGGGGACTTTTGCTCTTAAAAGTATTCAGGGGGCATTATCTTGATTAGCATGAGCAGACTAAATTTGAGAGCTGGAAGTCAAGGTCTAATAGATTATTATTTCGCCAACATTAATGTTCTAATTTTACAACTCTACTGAAGCAGATAATCCACCTAGTTACTAATGCAACAATGTCAAGAAGCAGTGTGTTATTCCATAGTCCCAAGTATTTTCTTCTCTTTGCAAAGAAATGAGAGGATTTATTAGTTGAGGTGCTACCCTTAATTAATTAGGAATTAAATTACTAACAAGGGCATGTGATACTACCACCTTAAGGATTACACTGACTAAAAAGGTCCAGGTTTGACTCCATCAACTCATAATAGGCATGAAATGTTCCCTTGAGGTTTGATTCCTGAATAGAATTTGCAAAGTCTTTGAAAAGGATAGGAGTGTTGATATGTTTTTACCTGTTTACAGTGCCAAGAAGGGGAGATTCCAGAGTTTGTGTGACCAATACGAATTTTAAAGAGTGTACCAATGTCTCCAACCGTGATCTACAAAGTAATCATGAGAACATCTTTCAATGCAATTTTACAAAATCCCATTAAAAACAGCTAATCTTAGGACATTATATATTGATAAAGGGGTCAATCCATCAAGAAGATATAAGAATTATAAACATGTATGAACCTAATGACAGAGCATCAAAATGTATGAGGCAAAAATTGACCAAACTAAATGGAGAAATAGTCTACAATTATAGTTAGAGACTGCAGAATCCCACTTTGAATAATGGATAGAACTAGATAGGAGATCAATAAGGAAAAAAGAGGACTTGAACAACATCAACTAAGTCTCACAGACATGTACAAAACATTCCACTCAACAACAGCAGAATATAGTTTCTCAAGTGTACATGCAACATTCTCCAGATAAACTATATGTTATGTCACAAGAACAAGTTTTGAAAATTAAAAATAACTGAAATCATCTATCTTTTCTAATTACAATGGAATGAAACTAAAAATCAATACAAGAAGAAAAACTGAAAAATCCACACAAACAGTGAAAATTAACATACTTTTAAGTAAGCCATAAATCAAAAAAAAATGCAAGAGATATTTTTAAATACCTTGAGATGATTTTTAAAAAATACAAAAACTGAGGGAATTCAATGAAAACATAACTCATAGGGGAATTTTAGATGTAATTCCATAAAATCTGAATGTACTTTTTGAACCCTGAGAACAAAGACACCTACTAAGAAGGGCTGCTGGTGGATAACTGAGCTCAAATTTAAAAACAGAGCCTAGCAGCCACTTCTACACAGGGGGTCTCTCATATAAGCTGCACTTCAGGGTGAAATCTGCATTGAACTGCCTGACTCTGCATTAAACTGCCTTACTCTGCACTGACCTGCCTACCTGCATGCTGTTTCTGCCATCTGAGCCAACCCTTATAAAGGAGTTCCTGGAAGCCTATTTTAACCAATAGGGCTAAGGCTTTCCCTATCCCTTTAGAGCTAAATAGCTCCAACCAACCAGAGCAGCTCGATTCTGACCAATCAGGACAGTGTCTTTTGGACCAATCAAACTGTGAGGATTTGGAGTCCTCATTTGCATGAGGACAGATCAATCAAAAACCAGGGGCAGGGACTTCTCTATCTCTACCCAGTTCAAAACAGTCCCTCTATGCATCCATTCATTCAACAGATATTTATTAAACATATATAAAGTGCAAGGTGCTTGACTCATTTCAAGTCTTGCCTTTCATACTAATCTTTCTGACTTTAGTTTAACAACATAATACTAGTCTCTCCTGCTACCTGTTTCTTTGATACCTGTTTCTCTTTGCCTCCTGTTTCTCCCTTGCTCTTGATCTCAATATGCCTAGCTATGAATTAATAACTTGATGACAGCTTTGTTGCCCTCCTTTATTTGACAATTTTACTTTTCTCTTTTTTACCATGGCTGAGAGTCTTGTCGGTTAAAGCCTCAGCCAGAAAGGCATAAGCCCTTGCTCTTGACCACAAGTATAAAAAACAATAAATGTTAGCTACCTAGTATTTTCTTGTTGTATTGCAGTTTTATTTGTGTTTAATATGCTTAAGCATGATTGAGCAAAACTGCCATGAATTATTTTTGATTGATTGCCTACAGGACACATGTAGTCATAATGGAATGTGCCAAATTCAATAGATTGCATTCATTCCAAAGTACTAACTGTATCAGTTATATCATCAAGTTTTACTTGATTTTATTACTTACAGTAAATATGTCTTCATGGCCATCCTGAAATCGAGCTCCATCTGTTCCATAAAGATATATGGGGGCTGAGCTTCTTCGCTGTCCATATAGTATAATATAAACCTGTGAGCTGGTTCCTGCATTTGGCAAGTCACTGGTGGTTATGGAAACTTTCCAGTTACCACCTACAGCAGCACAAATAACACACAGCGTTACAGCAACTTATAAAATGGAAGACTCAGAAGAGCAGGTCATCATAACCTAGGAGAGTTCAGGACAGACATAATTCACTCTTCTCCACCTCCTCTGGAAAAGTCTATAATACAGAGTTAGACTGTTGTTTAAATACTCAATAATATTACTACATCCTACAATATGACTCTGGGAATATTTCCTACAGGATCTTTAATAATAAAGTAAGAAAGAGACCATTATCCTGTCATTGTTAGTTGGTCATCCTGGATTCCAAGATACTCACTAATATAACTTCTCTTAAGTTTTTGAAAGCATTTTGACAAAATATCACCAATATTCTTAGCTCTGACATGTAATTGTGCATTCAGAATTACACCTCTCAAGATCATTTGAGTTCAGATATTTATTTTCCAAATCAAAGTAAAATATCCAAAAATTTACATAAGCATAAAAACTGGAATCAGAGATGTTAGAAGGCATTCGAGGAGTCATCTGTTACCATTTATTCATTTATTGTTTTAAGTACCCTTAATTAACATATGAAGTAACTGAGTTCAAAACATGTTAAGTAAATGTATCATCAATCAACAAATAAAAACAGTGCTGGAGGGGAGAGGAGTCAAGATGGCTGCAGTCTCAGGACATTCCTTCCGCTTGCACCCAGCACCGGAACAGACTTGTGGCCAAACTGCAGAAGATTCAACTTGAAAAATAGCTGATCTGAAATACTGTGAGAGGGCAGCACTGAGAAGATGGAGTCGGTGAAGCCAGAGGGAAGGCACAGCAGTGCAGCCCCCGCCCTGAGAGAATGGGTCTCAGCCCCACACAGGGGTCCCCCAAAGGGAGCAGCAGAGAAGGGAAGGGGAGCCCACATAGCATCGGGCAGTGGGAATCAGTGTTGACTTGGTCCATGTGGGAGACTCAGACCACACTATCATTCTGATCTGGACAACATGCCAGTACAGGCCCACTCTCTGGTTTCAGTTCTTAATGCCTTCAACTAGTAGGCCAGCTGTCTGCAGATGTCTGCAGCTGTCTGCCAATTAGGCAGTCATTGTAGACACTATTCCTATCCCACTCAAGAGCACACAAGGTTAAATCAGTCCTATCAAAACATTCCATATCACCTCACATATGTCGTATCAACCAGATATACATCATGGTAAGCCAATTTATTGACCAGGTCAAGGCTTACATTATAATTATGTGTGGTGGACAGCCAAACAGGGCATATCCAACTGAGATCAATAGTAGCCTCCTGAAGAAATAGAGCACCAGACTGAATCCCCATAATGCTATTCTACACCAGACATTCTGGGAAGGAGAGAGACAAAGATAAGTTCTATGAAACATATGACAGAGTTCAATGTACACATTGGTGTATACCAGGAGGCCTCAAACTACGGCCTGCGGGCCACATGCAAATACAAATATTGTATTTGTTCCCGTTTTGTTTTTTTACTTCAAAATAAGATATGTGCAGTGTGCACAGGAATTTGTTCATAGTTTTTTTTAAAACTATAGTCTGGCCCTCCAACGGTCTGAGGGACAGTGAACTGGCCGCCTGTTTAAAAAGTTTGAGGACCCCTGGTGTATACAAAGGGTTAACAAGAAGAAAGTAAGCAAAAGCACAAAAGTACGTATCTAGAGAGTTTTCTGTTGATGCAAGTCATTCTTTACATAATAACTTTATCTTTTGACTGAGAATTCCCACTAATAGTTGTATACTTGAATGTGAGTCTAAAAGAATTCCCTATATCATATAAATGACAGGGAATTATTATTTTAGATTTTCTATAATACATTACTAAGACCAAATGGGATATGTTACATGAATATATAGTATTTAATGTCACTTATTTCTCAGTAGCCATTATCATCCTAATATAATACGTGGAATTCCTGTGATGCACAAGTCATGTTTCTCAATGAATCTAACATCCTATTTTAACTAACTTGTTTATATTGATTCATCTGAACTTTAGGCAGTTTATTTAGATAGTAGCCAGTAGATTCTAGCCACTCATCAATATGAGTCTTACAAGAGAGATATCACTGCGATGGTGGTATAGGAGACCCCAGTCACCATCCCCCCCAACAGAGATCAACAATTAGACAGATAGCCATGAGCAAAAAAAGCTCTTGGAGAGCTCAGGAGTCCACTAAGGAAACTTCAGCAAGAGAGTGGAACAAAACCCCTGAGAACAAACACACAAAAAAGGGAAGAAGAACAGCTTCATTTGCCCTACATCATTTCATCACCCAGCCCAGCACAGCTCAGCACCAAGGGGGGACTCCCCAGCTAAAAAGAGTTCCCCTCACTGGGAATGGGAAAGAGGGGTGAACAAACAGCTGTCTCAGCCTTTCGGGAAACCACATGAAAGACCCACTCAGGTTCACCCCACCCAGAGACTGGCAAAGCTGAATCGTACAGAGAGGTCCAGGGACAGGGCAGACGAGCAGGGGTTCCCAGTATAAACCACACAGCAGGAACATTCCTGGTTCCAAGTGACGTGCTCTCAGAGGACCCCAACAGTTCTCACCACTAAAAAAAACAATAGTCAGCACAGCAGCCACAGTTCCCCAGCTGATTTCACCAGTTTTTACCACACAGGTATTCAAATTCAAAGATACCAGCCACCGGATTCCCATCCCACTCCCTCCTACCCACACCTGCTGGAGGCTGGGATTCACACCAGCAGCTCATGCCTAGTTTTCTGAGGCTGCATGAGTGCAAGATGCTACCTAGACCCGTGAAGCTAACTCTCACCACTGTGTTCCCTCAAGGCCAATGCCTCTGGCTTTGCACTTGCACTCTAACTGCCTACTATAGCACCAACCTCTACTGCCCTGTATGCACCCATGGTGAGAACCCGTAGCCCTGGTACACTGTTGGTGGGAATGTAAATTGGTAGCACCATTATGGAACACAGTATGGAGGATCCTCAAAATATTGAAAATAGAACTGCCATATGTGCAGCAATCTCATTTCTGGGTATGTATGCAAAAGAGATGGAATAATCGTCTCAAAAAGATATCTGCACTCCCATGGTGTTCATTCCAGCATCATTCACAACAGCCAAGACATGGAAACAACCTAAGTGTTAATCAACAAATAAAGAAAATGTGATATGTATGTTTGTATATAATTGTAATGGAATATTATTCAACCATAAAAAAAAAGAAGGAAATCCTGCCATTTGCAACAACTTGGATGGACCTTGAGGGCAATATGTTAAATGAAATAAACCAGAAGATAAATTATCTCACTTATAGGTGGAATCTACAAACATCAAACTCATAAAGACAGAGAGTATAATGGTGGTTGCCAGGAGTTGAAGAGTGGGTGAAATGGGGAGATGTTGGTCAAAGGGTAAAACTTTCAGTTATAAGATAAAATAATTCTGAAATCTTATACACAGCATGGTTGACCATAGTTAACAATACTATATTGTATACTTAAAAGTTGTTATCGAAGTATATTATGTTCTAACCATACCAACAAAATAGTAATTATGTGAGATGAAAGATTTATTACCTAACCTTATTGTGAAAAACATCTCCTATTATGTGTGTATCAGATGATCACCTTGTACACCTTAAACTTAAACAATGCTATATGCCATTTATAGCTCAATAAAGCTGGGGAGGGGGGGCTAATCTTGCAAAAGATAAGAACTATTCTCGAATCCCCGCAACAACACAGCACTGGTAACTCTTACGCAGCCAGCTCTGGGCAGTGAACTTCCACTGGACAGAGAGGCCCTATAGCCTCAGAGGCCAACCCCAGAACACTGCCACCCAGAGGCTGACCCACAAACTGACTCTTTGCTAAACACAAAATAAGGCAGTCTGGGAAACAAATGCGGCTTGCTTTAAAATAAGGACTGTGGTTTACAACACAGAGGAACAGTGTATCGCAGGGAAACTCAACACTCTCCTGAATACCTGGCAGGTCTAAGGCGAGCCACACTGAAGAATAGAAGAACCGAAGGACCTTCACTACTGCAATATTTTTTTTTTTCTTTTTTCACCTTTTAACTAAGAAACCAATTTTTTTCTTTTTTTTTTCTTTTTTTTCTTTTTTTCTTCTTCTTTTTTTTTCTTCTTTTTTCCATCACCTGATTTTACCCTTTTAATTACTACCTTCTTATTTTTAACCAGTATTATTACTGCTACCATTTTTTTTTAAAGTGCCATTTTATTTTCTCTTTATTTTATTTTGAGATTAGTGTTCTCCATTCTATTTTCATCGTTATATTATTGGTTGTTTCTAGTTTGCATTCATCTCCAGGGAGCTGTTGCTGGAATTTGTTGGGATTAATGGCTGTTCTATAGGAGTATTCTCCTCATATAAAAAAGTCTCTTCCACTTCATTCTCTCTTTTCGCTCTTTTTTTTTCTTTTCTTTTCTTTTCTCGCTTTTATTTTCCCCCCTCCTTTTTCCCAATTTCATTTTTGCACTCCTTTTTTTGGTCCCTAATTTTCTTTTCTTTTTTCTCTTTTCTCTTTTTCTCTTCCTTCTTCCTTATCCCCTAATTCTCTTAATTCAGGTGGTCACCTTTATTTGGGGATATTAATATCGTGAATATATTTGTGTATAGTGCCTGGTACGTGGTGCCTTGTTGTGTTGTATTTTGTGCCTTTAAATCAACACAGCAGATCCAAGCAACAGCAACCTCCTGAGCACCACACCCTCTGCTGAGGAACAGCAGCTGTACGTGAAACCTCGCCCCACCAGCCAGAAGAGCCACCACAGCTGTGAACAGCACCCACCAGAGGAGCTGCTGCCAACTGAAGAGCAGCTGCTACCGCAACCGTCCGAAGAGCAACCGCAGACTAAGGAGTCACTGCCACCAAGGGAGCAGCCACTGAACAACTCAACGTCTAGATATGTCAGTGAGATCAAACATGGGTAGACAAAGAAACCCCCAAAGGAAAGAGAAGGAGGACTCTCCAGAAAAGCAGCTAAGTAATACAGAGGCATGCAACATGACAGATAAAGAATTCAGAATAAGGGTCCTAGAGTGCATAAACCGGATGGAGGAAAAAATCGACAACCTCTGCAAGAAGCAAGAAGAAACAGATGAAAAAATCGATAACATATGGAAGAAGCTAGAAGAAACAGATGAAAAAATCAACAACTTAAGTAAGACACAAGAAGAAATGAAGAGTGATATAGCTGCAATGAAAAACTCCATTGAAAGTATCAACAGTAGACTAGGAGAAGCGGAGGACCGAATTAGTGATTTAGAAGACAAGGAAGCAAAACACACCCAAAACGTACTGCAATTGGAGAAAAAAATGAAAAGACAGGAGGAGAGCCTAAGGGAGCTTTGGGACAACATGAAATGAAACAACATACGAATAATAGGGGTACCAGAACAACAGAAGCATGAACAAGGATTAGAAAACCTATTAGAAGAAATAATATCAGAAAACTTCCCTGAGGTGGGGAAGAAAAAAGTCACACAAGCCCAGAGAGTCCCAAACAAGGTAAACCCAAAAAGACCCACACCAAGACACATCATAATTACCATGGCAAATGTTCAGGACAAAGAGAGAATCTTACAGGCTGCAAGAGAGAGACGGAAAGTTACATACAAGGGATCTCCCATTAGATTGTCAAATGATTTCTCAACAGAAACACATCAGGCCAGAAAAGAATGGACAGAAATTTACAAAGTGATGCAAAGCAAAGGACTGAATCCAAGAATACTCTATCCAGCAAGGCTATCATTCAAACTTGAAGGGGAAATAAGAAGCTTCACAGACAAAAAAAGGCTAAGGGAGTTTATCACCACCAAGCCAGCAATGCAAGGAATGCTAAAGGGACTGGTATAAAAATAAGAAATAAAAAGCTCAGAAAGAAAACAGCCACACAAAAACAGAAATGCCTCCAAACAAGTACCTTTCAATAATAACTTTAAATGTAAACGGACTAAATGCTCCAAACAAAAGACATCGAGTGGCTGAATGGATAAAAAAACATGACCCATACATCTGCTGTCTACAAGAAACCCACCTCATTAGAAGGGACTCACACAGACTGAAAGTGAAAGGATGGAAAAATATCTTTCAGGCAAATGGAAAGGAAAAGAAAGCTGGGGTAGCAATACTTATATCGGACAAAATAGACCTCAAAGTGAAGGCCATAACAAGAGATAAGGAAGGCCACTTCATAATACTAAAGGGTTCAATACAACAAGAAGATATAACCCTGGTAAACATATATGCACCCAATGCAGGAGCACCCAAATTCATAAAAAAACTCCTGGAAGATATCAAAGGAGAGATCGACAACAATACAATCATAGTAGGGGACTTTAATACACCACTGACAGCACTGGATAAGTCCTCTAGACAAATAATCAGCAAAGATACAGCAATCCTAAATGACTCACTAGATCAGATGGACTTAATAGACATCTTCAGAACACTTCACCTGAAAGCCAGGGAATATACATTCTAATCAAATGCTCATATGACATATTCAAAAATAGACCATATATTGGGTCACAAGCAAAGTATCCCCAAATTCAAGAAAATTGAAATCATAAAAAGCGTCTTTGCAGACCACGATGGCATAATATTAGAAATAAACTACAATAAAAACAACCCAAAATACTCAAACACCTGGAAGCTGAATAGCATGCTATTAAATATTGATTGGGTTACCAATGAAATCAAAGAAGAAATTCGAAACATCCTGGAAACTAATGACAATGAAAACACAACAATCCAAAACCTATGGGACACAATGAAAGCAGTCCTGAGAGGGAAGTTTATAGCTCTACAGGCCTATCTCAAAAAACAAGAAAAAATGGTAGTAAATCATCTAACTCTACAACTCAAAGAATTAGAAAGAGAGCAACAAGAAAACCCCAGAGTGAGCAGAAGGAAGGAGATAATAAAGATTAGAGCAGAAATAAATGACATAGAGACCAAAAAAACAATACAGAAAATCAATGAAACCAAGAGCTGGTTCTTTGAAAGGATAAACAAGATTGACAAACCTCTAGCCAGACTCACCAAGAAGCAAAGAGAGAGGACCCAAATAAACAAAATCAGAAACGATAGAGGTGAAATAACAACAGACCCCACAGAAATACAAATGATTGTTAAAAAATACTATGGACAGCTCTACTCCAACAAACTAGACAACCTGGAGGAAATGGACAAATTCCTAGAAAAATACAACATTCCAAAACTCAATCAGGAAGAATCTAAAAATCTCAACAGGCCAATAACTATGGAAGAAATTGAAGCAGTCATCAAAAAGCTTCCAGCAAACAAAAGCCCAGCACCAGACGGCTTCACAGGGGAGTTTTACCAAACATTCAAGGAAGAACTAAAACCTATCCTCCTCAGACTACTACAAAAAATTCAAGAGGAAGGAACACTTCCAAGCTCATTCTATGAAGCCAGCATCACCCTAATACCAAAACCAGGTAAAGACAACACAATGAAAGAGAATTACAGGCCAATATCCCTCATGAACATAGAAGCCAAAATCCTCAACAAAATCTTAGCAAATCGGATCCAGCAGTACATCAGAAAGATCATACACCATGACCAAGTAGGATTTATCCCAGGGATGCAAGGATGGTACAATATCCGCAAATCAATAAACGTGATACATCACATAAACAAATTGAAAGAAAAAAACCACATGGTCATATCAATTGATGCAGAAAAAGCATTTGACAAAATTCAACACCCATTTTTGATAAAAGCTCTCAGCAAGGTGGGAGTAGAAGGATCATACCTCAACATAATAAAAGCCATATATGACAGGCCCACAGCCAACATCATACTCAATGGACAAAAACTAACACCATTTCCCCTAAGAACAGGAACAAGACAGGGATGCCCCCTCTCACCACTCCTGTTCAACATAGTACTGGAAGTGTTAGCCATTGCAATTCAGCAAGAAGAAGAAATAAAAGGCATCCAAATTGGAAAAAAGGAAGTAAAACTGTCCTTATTTGCAGATGACATGATATTATACATACAAAACCCTAGAGACTCCATCAAAAAGCTACTGGACTTAATACATGAATTTGGCAATGTAGCAGGATACAAAATTAACCCCAAGAAATCCGAGGCATTTCTATACACCAATAGTGAACTTTCAGAAAGAGAGATTATAAAAACAATCCCGTTTACCATCGCACCAAAAAAATTAAGCTACCTAGGAATAAACTTAACTAAAGAGGTAAAAGACCTCTACTCAGAAAACTACAGGACGTTGAAAAAAGATATAGAGGAAGACATAAACAGATGGAAGAACATACCGTGTTCATGGATTGGTAGAATCAACATCATTAAAATGTCCATACTACCCAAAGCAATCTATAAATTCAACGCACTTCCCATTAAAATACCAACGGCATACTTCAGAGATCTAGAACGAACTCTCCAAAAATTCATCTGGAATAAAAAAAGACCCCGAATAGCTGCAGCAATCCTGAAAAAGACCAAAGTAGGTGGGATCTCAATACCAGATATCAAGATGTATTACAAAGCCACTGTTCTCAAAACTGCCTGGTACTGGCACATGAATAGGCATATAGATCAATGGAATAGAATAGAGAGCCCAGAAATCGGCCCGAACCAATATGCTCAATTAATATTTGACAAAGGAGGCAAGAACATACAATGGAGCCAGATAGTCTCTTCAATAAATGGTGTTGGGAAAATTGGACAGATATATGCAATAAAATGAAACTAGACCACCAACTTACACCATACACAAAAATAAACTCAAAATGGATAAAGGACTTAAATGTACGACAGGAAACCATAAAAATTCTAGAAGAATCCAAAGGCAACAAAATCTCAGACATATGCCGAAGCAATTTCTTCACTGATACAGCTCCTAGGGCACTTGAAACGAAAGAGAAAATGAACAAATGGGACTACATCAAAATAAAAAGCTTCTGCACAGCAAAAGAAACCATCAACAAAACAACGAGAAAACCCACTGTGTGGGAAAACATATTTGCCAATGTCATATCTGATAAGGGCCTAATCTCCAAAATTTATAGGGAACTCATACAACTTAACAAAAGGAAGATAAACAATCCAATCAAAAAATGGGCAAAGGACCTAAATAGACACCTTTCAAAAGAGGACATTCAGAAAGCCAAGAGACATATGAAAACATGCTCAAAGTCACTAATCATCCGAGAGATGCAAATCAAAACAACAATGTGGTACCATCTCACACCTGTCAGACTGGCTATCATCAACAAATCAACAAACGACAAGTGCTGGAGAGGATGTGGAGAAAAAGGAACACTTGTGCACTGCTGGTGGGAATGCAGACTGGTGCAGCCACTATGGAAGACAGTATGGAGTTTCCTTAAAAAACTGAAAATGGAATTCCCATTTGACCCTGTGATCCCACTTCTAGGCATATATCCCAAGAAACCAGAAACACCAATCAGAAAGGATATATGCACCCCTATGTTCATAGCAGCACAATTCACCATAGCTAAGATCTGGAAACAGCCTAAGTGCCCATCAGTAGATGAATGGATTAGAAAACTGTGGTACATCTACACGATGGAATACTATGCTGCTCTAAAAAGGAAGGAACTCTTACCATTTGCAACGTCATGGATGGAACTGGAGAGCATTATGCGAAGTGAAATAAGCCAGTCAATGAAGGAAAAATACCACATGATCTCACTCATTCATGGATAATAGAGACCATTATAAACTTTTGAACAATAATAGATACAGAGGCAGAGCTGCCTCAAACAGATTGTCAAACTGCAGCAGGAAGGCCGGGGAGGGTTGCGGGGCAGAAGGTAGGGGGGTAAGAGATCAACTAAAGGACTTGTATGCATGCATAGAAGCATAACCAGTGGACATAAGACATTGGGGGATAGGGGAGGCTAGGGGACTGTCTAGGGCGGGGGGATAAAATGGACACATATGTAATACCCTTTGTAATACTTTAAGCAATAAAAAAAAAAAAAAGAAAAAGAACTATTCTCAAGAAAAAAAGCAGTTACATGACTGGTTCTTTTTTTTTTTTTACTCCATCCACCTTTATTGTTTTTGTTGTTGCTGTTATTGTTATGGTAATCTCTGTGTATGAATCAGAATATAAAAATTGATAATTGAAAATATGTATGCATAGAAAAAAGGCTGCTAATGTTCATGCCCTTTGAGAAGAATTCTAATCATTAACACCTATCACTACATATTGCCTTAAAATCTATGCTGGGGATTGTTTACTGCTTATTTCCAGAATTACAGGATGAACAGATCTGCCTTAAACCATCAAATATACCAAGACTCCCTCTTAGAGGTTTTGTTGTTTATTGTTTAATTTTCAAAAAAATTTCTAGTCATAAACTGTGTGCTACTTTTCTGTGTGGAAAAATTATGAAACACCTTGAAATGGACCAAAAAAATTACTGAAATGCCTTACCAAGTAGTCTCAGGGATATATGCCTTCCATTATCTTAATTATCTTACAATCCTGTAAACTGTAAAAAAAAAAAAAATAGTAATGTAAATTACTCTTGTCCATAGAAATATAAATTAGTTGTGTCCAATGGAATGCAATTAATTACTGTCCTAGACAGACCCATATTCATTTTGGCATTCTTTTTCTCACTATTTTTGTTTGATACTTTAAATTCTTCTTTGAGTCCACTGTAATATATTACTGGTTCCCTAGTTAATGAGTTAAATAAAATACTTGGCATGTGTTTATATTATATCCTGTATGGAAAAAGTATTCTACTTTACATTATAATAATTTTGATTTATTATGCTACTCTGGGCAGTTACAAAACCCCATTTAGCCTCAATAAACAGGCAATACAAAGTATTTTTATGTTTTTAAAGTAGAGATGTTTACAGCATATCCACAAAGCTCTGGGCTATTTGTGAGGATGAAATAGTACAGGCGACATCGCAGGAACAGTTCCAGACTACTGCAAAAAAATGAATGATAATAGAGTCACACAAATTTTTGGTTTCCCAGTGCATATAACAGTTTTGTTTACACTATGCTGTAGTCTAGTGTGTAATAGCATTATGTCTTTAAAAAAACAATGTACATACTTTAATTAGAAAATACCTTATTGCTAAAAAATGCTGACCATCATCTGAACCTATTGGGAAAATGATGCTGACAGACAAACCTTCAATTGATCTAAAATGTATCCACAAAGCACAATAAAACGAGGTATGCCTATACAGATACAGAAGGAAAAGTGCTCCTTTCTTGGGTCCCATGAGTCTCAGTCTCCTCTAACTACGCTAGAGATACTACTGCCCATCTGAGGGGTTTATTGTGAGGACTAAGACAGTATACATACAGCACCTAGCATAATTTTGGCACCAAGCAGGACTCAAATTGTTAGTCACCTTTACTTTTATAAAGGGTCATAGGAATAGATGTTGAAATTATATCTATTTTATGTTTCTGAATACCCATGAGAGCGAAATAATTCTTGATTAGACAAACACCAACTTTTTCAAAGCATATCAAAGACACTAGTACTAATGGCTTTAAAAAAAACAGCTCAAATATATTCAGCACTATGTGGCAAGCTCCTTGCTAAGAGCTTTAAAATCATTCTCTCGAGTGAACCTCTCCCAGTAACCTTATAAAGGTAGCTCCTCATAAGGATGTTAAAGTGGTGGCCCTATGTTATAGATGGAAAACTAACCGAATGACTACTACAAACACGCAAAGTGGCATGGAGACCTCAAATTTAACCTGGAACAGGGGCCATGTTTTGTGTCACTGAAAGGTTTAGGAGGTGAAACACCTGAAAGCTTCGTGTGAAAATAACCCCTCCCCCACTAAGCCAATCACTCATTAACTTAATTGCAACTTAAGTTAGGATTTCTGGTTTCTCCCATTATTCCCACATTCAGCTTTCCTGGGGGTAAACTCAGGATTCTTAATAGCTGGCATTTTTCTCCTTATTCCCTTTTGAACGCTAGCTCCTGGCTACTAACAGCGTATTTCCATTAGTTGTTAACACCGCTATACCTTCTGAGTTTAAGACTTAGGGATGCCTGCACAACTGGGTCCTCTGCTTTCTCTGAAGCAGGAGCAAGCAGCCCTGAGATGGCCCTAATGACTGAGGCACTCCCTTCAGTCCTGCAGGCCTCCTTCTGGGGGAGCCTGTGCTCTGGCCACACAGCACAGCTGACACCTGGTGGGCATGAACTGTAATTGCACCCCTGCACTTGAGGACCCAAGATCCTGAAATCCACTATATTCCCCTGAACACAATAAATAGGCTAGCATCGCTTCCTCAGCCCTGAGGCACTATATCTCTAAAGCAAAAGCCAGGTCTGTGTGACATTCTTAAATTTCCTCTAACGTTTCATTTAGTCTTCTGAATTTCACGATGTTACAAGATTTTTTAATAATACAATCATTGTGAAAATTAAAAAAAAAAAAAACCACACAGCTTTTGAATGTTTAAAAGGAAAAAATCACTTCCACAGACATTTTTAAGGTGATTGAAATATTGCTTCATAAAATACAAGAAACTTAGATCTACCCCTCAGCCTCTTTGCATATCCTTCCACATGTATGTATCCAAAGTTAGTAAGACGTAAAGAAAAAGCATTCAAAAGCACTTCTTGTCCAATCAACACACATTCACTAGGTGCTTATTATTCCCAACTTCTTTTTCTCAATATCATCTGGGCTACCTAGGCCATTGTTTGATGTAGTAGTACTAAAAACCATATGCTACCATGCCAAATTTTCTAAAAACTCCTGGTTGTTATGAGCGATTTCCCCAATCTTCTTGATACATCTACATAACACATTCTTTCCAAGTTAAAGACAAAGTTAATTTCCTTGTCTCTTTGCTCCAGGAAAAGTACTACATAATTTTTTATTCATTTTATCCCATCTACCTCATATAAAGAATAAAGATGCAGCAAAAAACAGCATGTTTTCAAGAATGAATGACTGGGTTCTAATCCTGACATGATGCCTACTGTGCACCCTGACAAAAGTACTATGGCTCCCCGCTTCTAGGTTGTTTCATCTGCAAAAAGGTAGTATCAAAGCCAACAGTGCCTTTACAAGGAAAGACTACATATAATAAATCTGTAAGACTATCATAGTCCTTGGTAAACAGTAGACACAAAATGAATGTTAACTCTTCTCCCCTATTATTTCTCCACAATTTCACCAAAAGTACTCATTGCTCAATATAGCAGCTTATATAACATTAAGCTTTCACCTTTCAATTAGAAATATGTATCACAATGTAGAAAAACCATACTCTATGTAGAGGCAGTCTTCATCTGGTGAAATAAATAGCAACTCATAATTTTTTTATGGATTTATTACTCATGTTCAACTGACCAAAGGTATTCTCCATAAAATCAATTACCTTTTAGTTTCTTAATACCAAATTTGTTATTTTAGCACCTCTACATGTGACTCCACAAAACATTAATCATTCTACTTTGAGTCAGTTCCAGACAAGAGACACAACTTCAACATTTTATGAGACTCATTTCTATACCATCATATAGTGAAGAAGAAGAAGGGATCTTAAAAGGTTCCTGGATTAAGTCCCAGGCAAAATATCATGATATTCAAAGCAGAGAATTTATGGTTCATAGTCTAGTTGAATTTATCCTCTGGGCAACATGTTTTTATTTATATATAATTTTTTATTAATGCAGGTTAACACAGAAAGAATTCTGTCAAGTTCCTCTTCACAGAAGTACTTTTCCAATTCTGAAAAGTTTAGTCACCTCTAAAATCACCTCTTTTCTTTTCCAAGTTAAATCGTTCCAGTTCCTTCAATTTTTCTTCACAGAGTATGCCTTAAAATTTTCCATTTTGTATGACCTATTTGAATCTCTTGACATTTTACTAATATTTAAAAGAATATAATCTATAGGCAAAGTACTGGAGAGACAGCTTAGTAGAACATCTTTTCCTAATCGTGAAGAAAAATGGTGAATCCTGTTCCACAGAAATGCTTACAAGTTCATTTAACAGATGTTCTGAGGAAAACTAAATTCAACACATTTGGCACAAGAAACGTTAGAGATTGTTGTGGAGATCTTACAATCAAACTTTTATCAAATCAGTAATAAATGAAGTGCTTTAAGACTATGTCTAATATATTTATTCACCAATACATTTTGCACTGAGTGACAACATTAAAAAAAGATATAATTCTTATATTTAGGGCATTTATAATATCCTAGGAGAAAAATCAAAGAGACAAAATTATACATTATCAGAAAGACACACACTTCTGAAATAATAGAATAGAAACTGAGTCTGAAAAATGAAGAACAGAGGAATGATATGTCAAATTGGATTATCATTTTGAAGAAGTAGGAAATTCTTGGAGGTTATCTAATCCATACCCATCCCATGTACACCATCTTACTACAAGGAAAAAAAAACAACTCATGATGCAGAAAAGCAGTGGTGATATTGAAATTGTAAGTCTTTCTGTTCCTGCTTTCAAAATTATTTAATTTAGTTGGTTTTCCTCTTCCCAAATGAAAAAAATTTCACCCTCAAAACCATAAAATATTTTTAATACATTTCTGTTGCTAATATTTAAGGATGTCGCAAGTAGACTTGAACATTTCAAAGAAGAAATAATAGTTGATATTTTCTCTTATTACTTGGTTCAGATTTGTCCTTGAGCTCTGGAATCTGTTGTTTAATAAGTTGTTATTCTCATCAACTACTTCAAATATTTCGTTTGTCTGATTGTTGGGACCTTGTGTATTTGAGTTCACATCACCCACAACTAACAGTAATGTGTGTAAGAAATTCACACAAAACCTTTTCTTTAAATATAATTGAAATCTGTTTAACTTATTTTCTTCCTCTAAGTCCAAGAAGTTAATTCTTTTTAATTTTCTTCTCTTATCCACCAAGTCAAATGTGCTATTGAAATAAAGTCGATCAAATATATCACCAATGGCTTTATCAATAAATGCCTTTCTACTACTTTCTTTCTTATTTCTGAACATGGTCTTGTTTGACTCTAGGAAACAGGGGTGTGTTTTCATCCATAAATAGTTGTCCAAGGAATTTTCAATATCAGAATCTTTGCAATATGCAAATCCTCGATCTTCCTCATTTATAGGTTGGATAATAACTGTTAGTATTGGGCAATGTTGACCACAAAGGGCATAGAGTTTATCCAAAGAGTCACCATCCTGAAGTGCACCATGAGTATTATTATTTCTAGGCAATGGCTGGTGTTTAATAGTATCATCAGAGGCAGGATGGACTTTGTTGGCAGCAGTAAAGACATGAGTAACAGAGGTGCATACTCTTTCTGACCTATGATTACCCTTCTCCTCTGCATGATGATTTCGTATTTTCTCCTTAGGACAAGTTTTATTTTGAACATCTAGCAAATCCTCCTGAAAAGGCTCAGAGTCACTACAATGAGGCATGTTAAAATAATTGCATTTCAATTCAAGGGGTTGAGCCAGTTCCTCCAATTCTGAAGAGGAGAGTTCAGCCATGTTTGCGTTTGGGGCCAAATTTCCAAAGTGTGAGTATGGTATCTCATTACTATTCCCAAGTAGAGTATCCACTGATATAGTATCTACATTGCCACATATGCCAGAATTTTCAGGAGATGATACTCTTAGTAAATGATTTTCTTTCAGGAGCCACTTGCCCTTGTCAATCAGTACTCCTTCCTCTCTGTCCCTGAGGATTATGTTATGATCATTTTGTTTTGTGCTATGTTCTACAATGTCTCCCCCATGATAATTGGCCTTCATGTCATTAAAGTCACATTTATCTTGTCTTCCCTCCTGAAATTTCTGCAACTTAGATGAACCTCTGGATACCTGTCCAGAAGAGCCAAATGACTGACCTTCAGAATCATAAAGACCTGCTTTTCTAGCACACTGAAATTCCACAGAATTGTAAGGACAAACCTGAGATCTGTGCGGAGGCCCAGGGAAAAAAGATGGTTTAACAATCTCCACTTTACCATAAAGTTTTTCTATTGTTCTCTTAACAAGTCCTTTATTATATTCTTTCTCTTGAGCAATCTCCTCACCATTGTCATTGGAGCCACCACTGGATGTTTTCCATGACTGATCATTCTCACTGTCTTGTGTATAGTCTGACCAATCAGAAGTCACTGTTCTCTTGAAGCCGTTTTTAAAATCAAGAGGGGACTCTGAACAACTTCCAATTTCCATGCTTTTCACCATCATTTTTACCCTCATATTAGTTTCTCCCTCATTGAGTTCCTTTTCAGGAGCAGAGCAAAATACTAAAGATGGTGGTGGTGCCATCCCTCTACTGTTTGCCTTACAAATTACACCATTCCTTCTTTCTTCTTCCACAATGTTCCTGCTAGAGACTTCTATTAACTCCAGATTTTTACTAGTCTCTAACTCTTTTTGGATCAATTCTTCAGTGGTTTGCTCTCCAGTATTTAGCTTTCTATTAAAGATATCAATGTCCTGCTTTTCTAATTCTTCAAAGGATTCCAGTTCTGAAATGTGTCTTTCATTTGATGTTATGCTTTCGGTTATTGAACCCAATTCTTCAGAAGTCTTTGATTCTTCCTTTTCAAAGGATGTATATAAATTTTTATCCTGAGACTTTTTTAATAAACAACCTCTAGATTCACCTAGAGCACTATGTTCCTTATCAAATTCTGGTTCAGTTGCATTTAGGGAAACACCATAATGGCCCAAATTGCTATTTTGGTGTGGCACCAATACATTAAAGCCATGTTTATACCCAGGGTCTGCCAAAATATTTAGGTCTTTCTTAACATCATCAACTCTTTCTACCTCTTCAGTGAATTCCAAATTATCAGTATATGTGATTTCTTTGAAATTTAAAAAGTCACTGGTATTGCAGACTTTGATGGGAATGTAGGCCCCATCAACTGGGCAAGCTGTCTCAAAAGTATGTTTTTCCTCATGAGCACAAACCTTATGGGAAGATACTGCATCAGTAAGTGAACAGACCTTTCTTGGGAAACAAGCCTGATTCATAGAGGTCTGATCCATGGTACAGCCATCACTATAGGAAAAAACGTCTCTGAGGTTACAGGTCTCTTTTGGAGGATAAATGTTACTCACAGTGCACATTTCACATGGAGAGTAAGTCACCTCTGAAAGACAAACTTCAGAAGCACAGTCCTCACTGGCATTTAAAGAGAAGATTTTCTGTGCTTTTTCATTTTCAATCCACTTAGAAACTCTCTGAATGTTAGGTGTGGAACAATTTGCAGAAAGACCTACTGGAACCAGGTCTTGTCCTGTCTCAGTGAGTCCAAGGGGATTTGTAGTTGACTCCACTAAATTGGCAACAGCAGCCTTCAAGTCATCAGCTTCCTCTGTGATGGCAACGTGCTTTAGAACCTCCAACAAGGCAAGTATTTCTGAAGTTCTGTTGGTAGTCTTGTGGGCATCACCTTGACAGAGGCTATTCACACTTCCCTTTAGGTTTAGCACCAAGAGCCAAGCTAGAAGGACATTAGTGGATGAATCACATATTGGGTAATGGGAAGGCACATCTACAAGTGAACCTGGCACTTGAACAATACCATTCTGGGTCTGGTGAATACTGGAAACTAAAGCTTGCAGTTGGCGAAGCAAAAGTACTAGAAAGAGGTCTTTTGGACTGGCCTCTTCCATTGGACCTACTTGGATGGCAGCCTCTACACTTTGCCCTTTTGTAGCTAGGTTTATTTCTTGGTAAACAAGGCTTGGTAAACAATGTCCTGACTTTTCAATAGATCCTTGACTTTTAGTATTATGATCATCAATAGTTGACTGTGACGAAGTACAACATTCATGCAGGGAAAGCAAGTAAGCATCATTCAGAGATTCAACCTGGCTCTCATGGAGATCTTCAGTAAGTTCTTCACTGTTATCTTTGTCAAAAGATTTACCTACCTCTTTATCTAGATTATCTCCTGTCAAACTATCATTTTTAGTTATGAGCTTATTACTCTTCATGACACAGTTATTTCCTTTTTCAGAACTTGTGTGATAATTATTTCCTGCAAAACCATTGTTACAACTTACCACACACCTTTCCTTTTTGCATATTGGTGCTGATTTTTTAGGTTGCAAAGCTGAATGCGGATTTATGTTCTGCAACCATCTCTGTATATAATTTTGAACTGAATGATGGGTAATATCCTCAGGAAAAACAGTGTTTTTCAAAGATGGTAAGGAATTTACCCTTGTTGTAGCACGTTGTTTACTTACAATAGTTCCTGATTTTGACTTAGCCCCTTTTTGTTTTTTCTGGCTTTTTAAAGTTATATGTGAATTATTAACTTTTGAAACTAAACTCTTCTTTTCCATTCCTCTCAAATACCAAGATGCTATTTCTGCTTGAGCCTGTTGTCTGCAAAAAGCACTGGGGTTTTGCTCAAGAAAGTTAACCACATGAAATAAATTTTGATTTTCAAAAGTATTTTTGCAATATCTGAGTTTATTATGGGGAAATGCTTTATCTCCTTGACCAACTTCTTTTTTTGCAGGGCCTCCTAAGTTTACTTTGTTTAAGGGTCTGGATTTTCTTTTGGCTCTAAGTCCTTGAACCTTAGGATTCTGAATAATATTTAATTTATTTTTTTGGAAATTCTTAGAATTCACAGGATTGAGATTACTTTTGGAACAAAAATAACTTGTTTCAATTACCCTATCACTTGCATGAAGGTCTTCCTCACAAAGTAGCCCTCCTTCAATGGGACTGTGTGAATCTTGCAATATGGTTTCCTGTGCAATTCTACCTCTTGTGTTTATTTTCTTACTAGGGATTCCTTTAGTTGCAGTCTCTCCATCCTGATGCCTATAACTTTTCACTTGCTGCTGAGATATCATCTTTTTGCTGGCAACAGATGATGAAATCTGCTTTTCATTTTCTCGAAGTTTTGTTAAACTGCACTGAGAAAATTTATTAATTAGTCTGTCAATTCTTCTGGTGACAGTAGAGGATCCTACTGAAGCTGGGGTCTCAGAAATATATTTGTCAGTTTCAGAATTTGTACTTGAAGAAGGCGCTGCATCTGCTAAAATAGGACAGAAACTATCATTGGTGTTACCATAAGTTCTCGAGTTCTTCAAACTAGTTTTGTTGTCTGGTGTTACATTATCAACTATATCTTCCTCCACAACTACGTTTTTTGGTATAGTGTGTGGAAAGCCATGATTATGGGACATCTCTAACATCTTCTGACTTGTAATTTCTATAACACCAGCACTTACTGAACTTGATTTGAGTTGTCTGCTTTCCTTTTTTCCTGAAGATGACTCCATCTGCTCATTGTTATCTATCTGAATAAGTACTGGTTTGTTAGATACTGATGACATTTTACTGCAAGAATGTGTAAACATGTGATACTCAGATTTGTTTTCTCCATCTTTCCTTTCTTCACTATAAGAAAATTGTCCAATCATTTTTTCTTGAACTTCAGTTTCAGATACTAAGGTCACACTCCCTATCACAGATTTCTTTTGTCTCATTCTCTTTGGTCCAGGTGTAGGGGGCCTATAAAAATGATGTTCTGCTTGATCCTGAGTTCCCTGGGTGGCATTTGTGTCCATAGCAGAATTCTCACAGTTAGAAATATAAGTTTCAACCCCTTGATCTGTCATTTGAGTTTTTATCTCCTCTGCTAAACTGTCCTCTTGATTATTGCTTTTCTCCAAAGGTGAGACATCTGCAGACAATGAACATGCTGCAATCTTTAAACCAGATTTCAGATCATCTGTTCTTCCTGGAAAACTGTTTATATCACTCTTTTCATGATTATTAGAAAGACCAGCTCTACTGACACTGGTTGTCCATTTTATGGTTTCCTCTTCTTTTATCTTGAATCGAACTTTCATCTCAACTGTCATAGTGCCATCTTGATTAAAAATAATTGATTTCTCAACATCATCTTCAGAAGGATATATCAATAAATTCTGAGAATTCTTTTTTTCTAAGGCCAAGTAATGTTCAGGAGCAAAGGAATGGTCTGAGTAGCAATTATTATTATGCATTTTGTCAGAAGCAGCAGAATAAATCTGAGACCTTGGGCTTGAAGGCATAAGTGTGCTCACTTTCAAGATTTTAAGAGTACAAGATGGCCCGCATCAAAATATAATGTGGAAGATAGAGGAGTTATAAGTACATATATCCAATAGAAGAGGCAGCAAAGGAAGAAGAAAAGGAAAAAGGAAATAATTAGTATGAAAAATATAATTTTTCTAAATTTCATAGTAAGATATCATTAATATGTTTCTCATCTCTATGTATTCACTGGTTATTTGAGTTCACTGTAATATCTGGTATATTTCTACAAATTTTTCTTTTAAAAAGAACCTTAATCATAATCCAATGAGGAAATTCATAGAACTTTAATTTTCAGTTGAATAAGGCAATTTTAAAAAGGAAAGTATAAAGCAGAAATTGCCAAGTATTCTAGCAAAAATAGATTTTTGTGGCCTTTACTTTTGTTGTTTGATTTTCTTTACCAGTACTGAAATTGGAGTCTACCCAAGTGCTGCTCATTCAAACAAAGCAAGTAATAATTTATGGTGGTATTTATTTTCCCATTTGTGCATATCCAAGAGAGGCATTTATAGCACTTTGAAAACTAAAGCATTTTTATAATTTAAAGGCTACCTTAATCAAATAATAATTATTAATTTAGCATTCACTTTGTATAATCAGTGAATCTGATTTAAGATAGGGCACAAAAAAGAGCTAGAGATAAGGCCCAGATATCTCATTATCTTTATAATGTGTATTTCTAGAAACAACCTTAGCATTCATGCTTCTCATACTAAATCAAATCTTATTAGTGATTTGTATGGATTTTTACATGCTTGCCATCAATTAAATACCCTTAACTTTTCAAAATATAAACCTAGAAATATTTTCTCTTATCCCTCTGTACTTTTACCAAAATTTTAAGTGAAAATGTCTAACTCATAATTTTTTAAAGTAAAACTTAAGGAAGCCCTCAGATTCCCTGAAACCATCAAAAATCATACTCAACAACCTATATCAAACACAAAATAATAAAATCAGTTTAGCAAAATGACCAAGGTAAATAGTAGTACTGTATACATAATGAATACTCAGCAGCTAATGTGTACAAAACAGAAACATTAATAATTATCTATTGAGATTATATATAAAACTAGAGGCCCTGTGCATGAATTTGTGCACAGGTGCTGCCTGTCAACATAGCTGGTGATCGGGGCTGATGCAGAGGAGGAGCCGGCTGGCTGGGTGGAGGGACCGTGGGAGGTTGGCTGGCCAGGGGAAGGGACCGCAGCCGGCTGGGGGGAGAGACCACGAGAGATTGGCCAGCCGGCCATGGGAGGTTGGCTGTGGGAACATACTGACCACCAGGGGGCAGCTCCTGTGTTGAGTGTCTGCCCCCTGGTGATCAGTGCACGTCGTAACAACTGGTCAACCAGTGGTTCGGTCTTTCAGTCACTTAGGCTTTTATATACATAGATAAGATAACTAAAAAACAACAATAAATAACGGATGAATTTCATCCACTTTAGTAGTAAGTAGAGGATTAATAGTACTTATCCATCTCCAATTAAAATTTAAGTATAAATGGCAACCAATACTCTAGCAGAGAGCTAAAATACTTAGCACAATGAATAATGAAATTAGCCATGCCTGCATAGGGAATTTACAGCCTATCCCACACTCCTTAGCATCAAGAGGCCCTCCTCCTCCCCTATCCACATTGTGCAGTATTTCCTAAGAAATTATCAACCTAGATTATTGTTAGCAAGCATGAAGTGGCTACATAAACCTTTGCTTTAAATAAACAAAATGTGAATCTAAGGGCCTGTGTTTTTTCCTTCAATAAGTAAAGAATGCATGTAGTTAGAGATTTTTAAAAATATAGTCACTCAACTAACCTACTGAGCTCTGCATGATATAATTAAGAGAAACTTGCAACCACCAGAGATGTCACCTACATATTCCAGAGACTTCCTCGCCAAATAAAGAACTGCTGGCATTTTGATTTTTTTAAATCTAGGTATTATATGAAAGAAACCCATACCTCATCAATTCAATTTAAACAGAAATATCACAGATTGATTTGGAAAAAATCTTTTTAAAAAAATGAGATAGCTTTTTATGAAACTCTCCAACTATAAATATAATCAGTTTCAGTTTAGAATGTTTTTTATCCCATTTTTTCTTCTGTGATGAAGAAAATTGGCCATTTAAGCAAGGATTTTTTGTTGTTGTTGCTGCTGTTGTTGAGCTAAAAAATCTCAGTGCTAAACAGAAATGCTGTATATTTAAGTGACTTACTTTTTTTGCTTTCTGACCTAGTATTTCCCTTGGGGTACACACGACGAGAGATCCCTGGTAATCTAGCAGGCAGCAAGTACTTCTGGATGTCATAATTTCCTGGTTTAAATGGCTCCCTCCCTGCTGCCACCACAACTCCCGGGCTCGCAATCACGGCCTGGAGACTGGGAACCTAGAAGAAACCAAAGAGGTATGGTCCTTACATAAGTAACATGCAGTTTTGTTCTTTCCATAGGATAACTGTACAATGGACTGAATCAATTCAACAACCTCTGGGCTTGAAAGAGATAATTACCAAATATTTGTTAGGTACCAATGATGTATGCAAAATAACGAAATACCAAAGTGTGGGTGGTGGCAGTTAAACCAACACCCTTCCTGAGCTGGAAAAAGACAGACCTGTCTTCCCTCAAGCTAAATAAATCTTTAAAAGGTATGCAATACTGCCCCTGCCTCCCCCACCAAAGTACCCAGCTGTAGCCAAATGTCTACCCTGCCTCTTGTGGACACAGGGGCAGCTGCAGGGGAAACTCTCCCCTGGCCCCCTCAGCAGGGATCCCAGGAAAAGTCTTTCTCTCCCTAACAGAATACATCTCTGGAGGACTCCTTTTTAAGAAATATTGTCAGCCCTAACCGGTTTGGCTCAGTAGATAGGGCATCGGCCTGCGGACTGAAGGGTCCCAGGTTCGATTCCGGTCAAGGGCATTTACCTTGGTTGCAGGCACATCCCCGGTAGGGGGTGTGCAGGAGGCAGCTGATCGATGTTTCTCTCTCATCGATGTTTCTGACTCTCTATCCCTCTCCCTTCCTCTCTGTAAAAAATCAATAAAATATATTTAAAAAAAAAAAAAAAAAAGAAATATTGTCAGCCTGGCCACGTGCCTCAGTGGTTGAGCATTGACCTATGAACCAGGAGGTCACGGCTCAATTCCCAGTCAGAGCATAGAACCTGGGTAGCAGGTTCTATCCCTGGTGTGGGGTGTGCAGGAGGCAGCCAATCAATGATTCTCTCTCACCATTGATGTTTCTCTCTCTCTCTCCCTCTCCCTTCCTCTCTGAAATCAATTAAAAAAATAAAGTAAATATACTGTCGGATGAGAATCTATGCCAACACATTACATAACTCAGCGCTCAGGGAAGGCAGACAAGGGGAGGGAGCACGGGAGAAAAACCACCCTCCCGGGGAGAAAAAGCAACCGCCCACGAGGGTGGAGCTCACACGCACACGCGGGCACCTAAGCCTTCTTTCCCGCGGGACGAGCTAAGCATGAGGAGCTGCCAGACCCTTACCTTCCTGCCATCCGTGGAGTACAGCCTGGTCACGCGGCACCGCATGACCTCCGCCAGGTGCTGCAGAAAGGCCTCGAAGCTCTGGGTGACCCTCCTGCTCAGAAGGACCACGCACCCAGCGCCCGGGTCCCCGTTCCGGAACACCGGCAGCCGGCGCAGGGCGCGCAGCATGCCGGGAGCGGCGGCGGCGGGGAGGCGGTGCGCATGCGCGCTGAGCGCCAGGCTGCTGTGCCAGGGCCGCGGGCGCCGGCGGGCCTTGTCCAGGTCCACGGGCTGCACCCTCCGGCTGTGCGAGCACAGGTACGACTGGCCGTCCTCCAGCTGCTCCAGGCACGTGATGCCGTGCCTTCCCCCAGGGGTGCTGACGTTCCTCACCCCGAAAGGCAGAGGCACCTTTCTGGACAAGCTATCCAGCAAAGCATCGAACGTCTTAAAGGACCGAGGGTTGACCACCACGCTGACCCCACCAAACTGCGGGTCTCCGCTCTTGTAGAAGCTGATCCTTTTGGCCACCACGGGGTGAGTGACGCTCAGGTGGCGAAGAGAAGGAACCTGACCTTCAGAAGAAGTCGGATGGATCATGGAGAAACTGGAGGAAGGCGTTTCACTCATTTTGGCCAAGACCTAGATAGGGAAGAAAATTATTCATCTCCAGAATAACAGCACCATAAAGAATACATGATAATGATCATGTTAATGCAAACTAAGTATAGTTGTAGATATCCAGGCTTTTCCCAGGATTTCGTTCATTCATTTATTCATTCATTACACCTGCCTGTTTTGAAAGATAATTTTAAGGGCCTAATAGTAAAAGGACACAAATGAAACAGTTAAATAATGATATTTCTCATTTAAAGATAAAAACAACCTAAAGACACTAAGAAGTGACTAGGTAAATAAATTATGATATATGCGCTCATGCAATGGAAAGCTAGGCAACCATTACACATGACTTTGTAGATCTGTATTTATTGGCATAGAAAAACGATCATGACCCATTGCTAAGTGAACACGCAGTTTGTAAAATACATATGCTATGACGTTGCTAGTGTATTGAACAGCCCTCCCTATACATGGATTTCACATCTGTAGATAAAACCAACTGAAGATGGAGATATTCAGGGGGGAAAAAAGTTACATTTTTGCTTATGTGTACTATGTAGTTAGGCCTACAATGGTTGCATCTCTACTGAATATGTACAGACTTTTTTCCTTGTCATTATTTCCTAAACAATACAGTATAATAACTACTTATATAGCATTTACATTGTGTCGGGTATAATCATCTCGAGGTAATTTAAAGTATAAGGGAGAATGCACATAGGTTATATGCAAATACTATAACATTTTATATATGGGACTTGAACATCCATGGATTTTCTTATCTGCGGTGTTCCTGGAACCAATCTCCTCATGGATACTGACGTTCAACTTGTCCATCAAAGGTGGGCAAATGTGGGTTAATAATAATATAATAACTTATAAATGAATGATTATACAAGAGCAGACTTTGTTTTGTGTACTCATACCTATAAACCTACTTTTGCCCACCCCTGTATTTATTATACTAGTAGAAAAAGTCTAAAAGTATGCACAGCCCATTATTTATGACAGTTATCTATGGGTGGCAGTGCTCGGGATAATATTAATGGGGTTTTTTATACATTGCTAAATTTTATGAATCTTTAAAATTAACAGGTATTCTTGAACAATTAAAAAAATAAAGAGACACAAAGTAGAAACCATCCAGTGAGAAAATTAGTTCTGCATGCCCTCACAGTTAAGGAAAAGAGGGGAAATAGGAAAGATTTATAAAGTTCAGTTGTCTGTTGGAGGGAACCAAATGAGTTCATCTGGAGGAAAATGTTTTCTGACATTAAATTCTAGAATCACATAAATCTAGTATCACATAAATCCTTAAATAGCCACATTAAGACTGTGTAAAATGTTTCTATTACAGATTGTAGAATGCAGGAAAATTATCTAATACATCACTAATCCTACTTGGAGAAACTGCAGTAAATAACTGTGTTTTGAATGACAGCTAAAAGTGGTGCGATCAGTACTGCTCCCACTACTGGTTCTCAAATGAAAACTTCCGGAAGGAATTTCTAAGCCATTGTCAGCCAATCTCTGAGAATCTGATTGACAAGTAAGCTTCTTGTGGAAGGGTTTATCTGTTTGGGGGCTTGTTTTCCATTTGTAGCATATATGGGTATTTTCTATTGTTTTAAATCAATATAATCATTAGTGTCTTTTGACGTGGTAAAAAAAAAACACAAAAAAAACTCTACAGCCTTGAAGACAAATTAAACACACTAAATAAATGTGATCAGTATTATAGAGGTGACAACAGCATGTTTGTAATTATAAATGAGCTATAATAAATCTGGCCCAAATCACCTATCTAAATGTTTGCAAGTTGTCATCTAAGATTATCCAGTATCAGTTGTAAATCTTACTTATATGTAACTTAGGAAAATGAACGTAAAGATCAACCTATAAATTAGGTGTCTCCCCTTCTGCCTCCCCACAGGGTTTAAAGTAATTATGGTACTTAGGACAGTAAAGGCAGCTGCAGCAGGCATGCGGATCAGGATTGGGGAATCCAGCTTTGCCGTGGAGTCAGCAAAACTGCAGCCTCTTCTCATCCTCTGCTCATAAACTGTGGTCTGACCTTGAGCGCCTGCTTAATCTCCGTGCCCTCACTAACCATAAGAGGGAGGAATTCCTTCAATACTTAAATAAAAGACTCCAGAACTCCTTGTCTCCAATTACTTTTTAGGTTGGTTTACTTACACATTTTTCATGAATAGTGTTTGAAATACATTTTTCTCCTAATTTTGGAAAATTATATTTATGTGTAAGTACAGTGAGGCTTTTCATTTCAATAGCTTTCTGACGGATCTCACTATTTGGAGAGCTGTTGACCTGGTGATCATGATGGGAACACAGTTATGTGAGCTGATAGGCTAAGGGTTTTGGTTTGTTGGTGTGTTTGTGTGTGGAGGGCTGACTGAAAAAGAGAAAGGAGATTTTGTGCTGGGACCAGGAAGGAGAACATGGAAGATAAGGATAATTGGAAAGAAGGATGGCCCCCATCATTCCTATCCCACCGCTGCCCAGCCCTGAACACTGGTTTTGAGTCTGATGCATGAAGGGAGAGCTGTCCCAATATGCCAAGGTTGCAGGTTCAATCCTGGGTCAGAGCACATATAAGAAACAACCAATTAATGCATAAATAAGTGGAAAACAAATCTATCTCTCTCTCTCTCTCTCTCTCTCTCTCTCTCTCTCTCTCTCTCTCTCTCTCTCCATCCCTTTCTCTCTCCATCTCTAAAACCAGTAATAAAAATGAATCAGAATTTGGATGAATTTTTAAATGTTTCTTTACATATGTCTTAAATAATAAGGTTTTTTCTATCCCTCTGATATTGGGATGTGGCAGTAATATACTTAAGGGATTTCTAGGGAATAAAAACACTCCATAGCCTAAAGCAGTCTAATTCTCCCAGCAGGTTAGGCTGAAGGAGAAGAGGAAATAGGTAACAAGAGAAACTGTAGAATTTTAGGCCCATCACTTTCCTCGCCCCTGACTTCCCTAGAAGTAACAAACTGTCCTGCTTCCAGCCCAAATTATATTGAAATCTGCTTCTAATGATTTGGCAGCTTGCACCAATAGATTCTCCTCTTCCATTCATTCTCTTCAGTGCCTAAAGTCAGACCATGAACTATCATGAATAGTTGTACATGTATTGCTTCTTAAGATTGAGGAGGTTTTTTTAACCACCCTTTGGTTCCCTGGGTTCATGATTGGTCTCAACTATCTGTGCTGCTCTGAGATAAACGCAGTGGTTGCCTCTACCAAGAGAGTTGTACCTTCTCTACGCTACTCATTTGACAAAACAAATGGCAGACTTACAATAGCCATGCATCATTTCACTAATTGTAACTTAAATGTAATTTTCTACCATGAAGTAGGAATTTAGAAAGAAGAATAACAGGAAACAAAATAAGAAGAATGGTATATTCATAGTATTAGTGCTATGGCATTTCAGAGATTTAATGTTGCAAGAAAAATTGGTTCATTTCACAGATTATCATAACCATGCAGTGGAACTGAGGGGTGGGAGTTCAGAAAGGAAACACAAGAGTCCCCTATGGTAGTCGAAGCATTGTTGAATTATAAGCAGCTTTCTTTATAATGTGTTGCACAGATTTCTCTAATCAGTAAATAGTGATTTTATAATCAGTAAAAAGAAAATGTTACTCATATTTTATTACACTAGAATTTCTTCATTTCCTGAGAGTGAGGTTCCCTTCTACTTCAATATCAGCATATTGTGAAGGTTTGTGGTATATTTAGGTATTAGGAATATTTCTTCCTTTTCTAATGGTTAAAGATAGAACACAAATATGCAATCTAGATATAAAATAAAGTTTAGCTAAGCATAGCTTATTTTCAAAATAAAGATTTCAAATAATTTTGTACTTACCAGAACTTGAAACTTCCTTATTTAAAAAAAAAAAAAGATGTTTTTAGTTGTTTTTATAATTCACATGACGGTTCCTGGATATGTAACCTGCTCATTTCTTGCAAAGAAATGAATGTCTTTGGGTTTATTGTTAGTGCATCCACTCAGGGCTTTAGTACAGCCAATTAATTTAATTCAAGGTGATGTTAATCACCAGACAGGATTCACCTTAAAGGGGACCACAGCCAGAAACAAATCAGTTTCTAGCATGCTCCACAGTTCTGAAATCTGCCTAATTAGAGGGTCCCTTGTATTATCTTTCTTACCTAGTGTCATTCTCAGGAGAAAACACTTTGCCAATTTATAAACATTTCTCTCCCAGACAACCTTAAGTCCTCACTTATTTATGTTGAAGAGAAAAAATTGTTATGCTGCCAAAAATGAAATAGTTTGACAGTTTATCATTCTATGAAAAGTAATTCTGAGTAACATTTGCTCATGGTAGTCATTAAATAAGCAAAGGACCTAAGCCTTTTTGTTTTTAATGTAAGCACTCCTTATTACCTCATCAGTGTAGTTCTAATGAAAATGGCTGGAATGGTGAACAAAGTCACTGCTCAGCATAACACAGGACAAATGAGAGAGGCAGAGCATGAGGACATGAAGGAATTTTACACTTCTGCATACACAGCACTCTTCCATTGCTTTGCTTAATCATGATGGGAATTTGAACATGTTCTAGGACTTTCCATGAAGTCCCCAGATGACACCTGCTGCTCCTGATGGCTACCTGTAGCCTAATCGGATTTGCAGATACCTCACCTCATCTGATTTCGAACCAAGCTTCCTGCCTTCTTTCTGAATCACAAGAACAAGGTAAGAGGCCCTTCAGGAAGGAAGGATCAGGTGCAAATATGTTACCAAATGTTGTCTCCAAACAGATCACACACAAAAAATGATTATGAAATTATATACTTTGCCTCATAAATACTGACTTTGTAATAAGTCACCCATTCAAACGTTAAAAAAATAGTAAAAAAGGAAGGGCAGGAGGGAGGGAAGGAAGGAACGAGGGGAGAGAGACAGAAGGGGAAAAACAGAAGGAAGGCAGGAAGGAAGGAAGGAAGGAAGGGAGGAAAGAAAGAACAGGGGAGGTATAGATACAAGAAACAATAGTATTTAAATATGATACAACCCTCCATTCATAATAATAACTACCTACACAAAGACATGGCTGTTAAGTAAGTAAAGAAATTTATGATTACAGCCTAGCACTAGGCATGAATGGTCTCATTACCACCTCCAAATTGGGAGGCAATAAATGAGAGGTAATTTTTTACATACAGGAATTGTTAATAAGATTATCAGCTGATTTCTCATCAGAAATCTTGGAGGCCAGAAGGCAGGGTGATACATTGAAAGTGCTAAAAGAAAAAAACCTCAATCAAGACTTCTCTATCTGGCAAAACTGTCCTTCAAAAATGAGGGGGAAATTAAGACATTACCACATAAAAAAAAAGTCAGGGAGTTCATTACCAGTAGACCTGTTCTGTAAGAAATTATAAAAGAAGTTCTTAGCATAGAAATGAAAGACTACTAGACACCACCCAATGAAGTGAAGTAATCAATATGAAGAAAGCAAGACCTCTGGTAAAGGTAAATAGCTTCAGGTAAAGGTAAATGGGTAAAAGGTAAATTATATAAAAACCAGTATTGTTATCATTTTTGTCCAAAACTCCAGGTTTTTTTTACATGACTTAAAACAAAAATGCATAAAAACAATTATTAATGTCACCGTGCAAGCAATGCATAAAACCTTCATTTCTGATATTAATAAAAGGGAGAGGGGAAAACTGATTAGATTGAGCTACCCCTTCCGACTTTAACTTGGTCAGACCCACTGCCTAATGCAGTGGTTCTCAACCTTCCTAATGCCGCGACCCTTTAATACAGTTCCTCATGTTATGGTGACCCCCAATTTCACTGTTACAAATTGAACATAATTAAAGCATAGTGATTAGTCACAAAAACAATATGTAATTATATATATGTTTTCCGATGGTCTTAGGCAACCCCTGTGAAAGGGTCATTCGACCCCCAAAGGGGTCGCGACCCACAGGTTGAGAACCGCTGGCCTAACGTGAGTTCCACAGATGAGACTGCAGACTAAACACAGGTTCAAAGTCAATAATGATGTCCCTATCCCTTCCAACAGAGCAGCATGGCAGCCCATCCTATGTTGAGGGTCTTCACTATATCTGGTCTCACTTACTCCCTTCACATTACAGCCTTCTGCCTCTGCCCCAATGAGCCCTGCAGCCTATCACTCTGCATATAGTGGATATGGCAGCACATGCCAGATGGCCACGAGATTAGCTGGATTGGTGAGTGATTACAAATCAAATTGCTGATGTGGGGGAGGTAATGGACAGCTAATGGGATGAGTTGAATCCCAGCCTGAGAGACTGAGATTTACCACAACAGAACTAACACAGATTTTGGAGAAAGAAAAGGACAAGACAAAAATGGTATTTAAGATGATATTCTACTAGCAGCATTCAGTAAATGTACACAGAGGATGAAAAAGGAAAAGACTGGGGAAAGAAATGCAGCATGGAAACAAATCTTTAAGAATTGGCTTGGAATAAAATGGTGGTCTGTAATGAAAGCAAAAGATATTTCCCAAGCACTGTTCTAGGCTCCACAGAGACAGCACAAATGAAGCACAATCTCTGCCCTACAGGAACCATCCTTCTAAAGGGTAAACTAAAGCCCTAGCTGGTTTGGCTTGGTGGATGGAGTGTCAGCCTGCAGACTGAAGGGTCCTGGGTTTGATTCTGGTCAAGTGCACATGCTCAGGTTACGGGCTCCATCCCCAGTAGGATGCATGCAGGAGGCAGCTGATCAATGATTCTCTCTCCTCATTGATGTTTCTATCTCTCTCTCCTCTCTCCCTTCCTCTCTGAAATCAATAAAAATATATCTAAAAATAAAAAATAAAGGGGAAACTAATAATGCAATAGGCACCACTCATACCTTATTTGACACACATTCTCAAGTTTTCTCCCTGTATACCTTCCTCAGAGAGGTTAGAGAGCCAAGTACTCACCTCCCAATCTCTACGTCAGTAGTCTAAGTGATCTTGTTTAGGCCAAGACAATGTAAGAGAGCTCTGAAGGAGCACTTCTGGAAACTTTTGCTTTCTTGATAAGAGACACACATGGTGCCACCCCTTTTTCTGCCTTCATGCCTGGAATATGGGATTAACACATGGAACTACTAAGAGGCAACAAGTATGAAGATAAAAGGTTAACTAACACACTAAGGATGGCCAAGTAGAGAGATAGGAGAGCCTGGCCAGTGTGGCTCATTTGTTGATAGTGGACCTATGAACCAGAAGTCACAGTTCAATTCCCGGTCAGGGCACTGCCTGGATTTGGGGCTCAACCCCCAGCAGGGGGCTTGCAGAAGGCAGCTGATCAAGATTCTCTCTCAACATTGATGTTTTGATGTTTCTGTCTCTCTCTCCCTCTCCCTTCCTCTCTGAAATTAAGAAAGAAAGAAAGAAAGAAAGAAAGAAAGGAAGGAAGGAAGGAAGGAAGGAAGGAAGGAAGGAAGGAAGGAAGGAAGGAAGGAAGGGGAAGAGAAAAGAAGAGAAGAGAAGAGAAAAGAAAAAAGAAAAGAAAAGAAAAGAAAAGAAAAGAAAAGAAAAGAAAAGAAAAGAAAAATAGAAGAAGAGTCCTGATAGCTATGTGAGCAACTGGACTAATCGGGCAACCACCTAACTCTTCTAATGAGAAAAATTAACCCCATTCCTGATACCAGCTGCTGAAATAGAACTCTTTATGGCAAGCAACCTTGTCTGACTCTGGGAGGTTACATAAAAAAAGGAGTCTATTAAAAGAAAAGTGAATGGCTCACAGAATCTTTGAAAGTTCTAAAGAATAAGGCTCAGATGTAAGATTCTAGGAACAACATAAAAACTTTCATAGAACTGGCCTGACGAGGAATCACCTGTACACCCAGAGCCCATGGTGTGAAAGTTTGCACCCTTGCCACTTTTCTACCAGGAACACGATTATACTTCAAATAAGATCAACCTAGCTATTCCCCTTTGCTGTCACCCTAACCAGAAAATCAATTTCACAGGGAGCCTGCTGTTTCACCTTGCCCACCTCCAACCTACACTAGTACCTGTGCCCTCATTTGGGGAAAAATGGAAAGAAAATATGTAGCTTATTTGGCTCCTTCAGGAAGAAATAGTATTTGGCCTATGAAGATTCATAAGGTGAATAATCTCCCAAACTCAAACAGGGTGATTTGCAAAAATGACTGCAATTCCCTGCAAACCCCTTTACTATGTAATCTGTAGCTCCAACCATCAAGAGGTGATATCTGGTTTTTTTTCTCCCCTACTCCCTGAATTTTGACTGCTTTGACCAATAGAATGAGGCAGAGGGGATATTATGCCAGCAACAAAATTAAACCTGCCTCAAGAGGATGGGTATACTCTGTCCTCCTAAGAATCCTCTATTATTCATGAACTAGAGGCCCGATGCATGAAATTCATGCAAGGGGCTCGGCACTCACAGCCTCAGTGGCTGCCTCAGCCCTCGCAGCCATGGTGCCTGACTTTGTCCAGAAGGTCATTCGGAAGGTCGTCCGGACGGTCATTCTGCTGTTTGGCCATCCAGTCTAATTAGCATATTACGCTTTTATTATTATAGATAAGCCTTGTCTGGCCTGCTAGTTGATGAAAAAAAACTTACTCCATGTGTCTGATTTACCCCAGCTAACAGCTGGCCAACCCTCAGAAACAGAGCCACCTACCTGATCGCAGACGCATAAGTAAAACCTGCCTAACACCAAAGATCATCCATCTGAGCCCCATCTGCTTGGCTCACCCAAAGAAGTATAAGCTCAATAAATGTTTGTTTTAGCCACTATGTTTAGGGTGATGTTTTATACCATAAAAGCTAATGGACATTAATATAAGTTGACAGGAGAAGATGTGACTTTGGGTAGTGGGCACGGAGTGCAATATACAGAGCTTGTAACATAGAAACCCACACATGAAACCTATATGTTCATGTTGACCAATGTCACCCCAAACAATTTAATATTTTTAAGCTAATGGACAAAATTACAGAGAGCATAAAAAAAATAAGATAGTAAATAAGATAATTTAAGATTTGAAAAAACTAAAACAGTATAATTTAGTAGAAAGTGATGAGGTCCACTCAATTTCTCAGGGAAGTCCTCACTGAGGAGGTGATATTTAAGGTGAAACTTAAATCCGAAGAATCAAAAACTATTTAAAGATATAGAAGAAATGTATTCCAAACAAAAGCAACCGCCCGTTTGCAAAGGTCCTGAGACAGGGAATGTGACTAGCATTGCTTAAAAATATGAACAAAGTGGAGAGTGACGAAAGATAACATCAGAGGAATAGGAAGAGACCAGGTTGTTTAGGGCTCTCTAAACCCTGGTAAGGATTTTGGATTTTATTCTGGCGAGGAAATCTGATTTACATTTTAGAGAGATCGCTCACCTGCTGTGAGGCGCATGGGCGTTCGAACAGCAGGAGGGGAGGCCAGAGCCCTGTTTGGTAGTTACTCTAATAATAATAGGAAATATCTGCTCAGCTTTGCTGTGAGCATAAAACTGCTCTTAAAGAATAGCTTTTTTTTTTAATTGGGGAAAAATTGGAAGAATGGATTTAAGAGATTAGTAGGAGGGAGAGAGAGAGAGAGAGAGAGAGAGAGAGAGAGAGAGAGAGAGAGAGAGAGATGCAGGGAGGGAGGAAGTCAGCAGGACCTAATGCATGCAATTTACTGAAAGCTGCTGTGTGCCAGGCCCAGTCCCTGGAGTCACTGGGCATCTGTAGGAGGCAGCCTGGTGGAGTGAAAAGGGTGGGGACTTTAGAATCCTGCAAAGCTGGAAGTGCATCTGTAGGCCACCACTTAGTAACTGAGTGCACCAGGGTGAGTTACTTATCTATCTGAGCCTCCACATCTTCTGTAAAAAAAAAAAAAGAAAAGGTAAAAATAACTGTCTCATGGGCTGCTCTAACAGCTCAATGTGTAGCATATACAAAGTGCCTAGCCAAAAACTTTTTAAGTAGTAGACATCCTAGAAGTGTTGGTTTCATTTCCTTTCATTTACTTCCCTGATGGAAGATCCAGTATCTGAATAAAAGCTGAAAGTCAAGGGATCCTGAAACCAAGGTAGACCTGTGTCTGGATATGTAATCAGGTCAACCACGATCTTTCCTTCTATAAATTTGACCCAATAACCTTTCCCCTGAATATTCTCACTTAGCTACACCGGCACCTTCAGGCAACTGACACCAGCTACTGACCTCACATGACAAGTATAAAACTCCAGGCTAAACTGAAATGTCAGTTTAGTGTCCAGAGCCTTTTCTGTTGCCAATGCCTGTGATCCACTTCCTTCTTTTGGGTCCTGCTTCCCACTGTGCTGAGATCCAAACACTGAAGCTGCTTTCCTAAACTCCAGCCCAACTGCTTGCTCTAATCTTCAAACAACACTTCCTGCACCAGTCCGGATTCTGGGCCTAACTCTGACCCTCAGCGCCATGATTAACTTTCTCTGGGTCCCTCTTAATCCGCGGTGGCCTCTCCTATGGCTTCTCCAATCTCGCTTTTGCTCTTTCACACCCAGCTCCCTTCCATCTGTCCAAAGCCACCTACACTCTTTCAGAACATTCCATCCTGATAGTATTACCCACCATGGATGCATTGTTTCTGTAAGATTGCTTCTTTAATCTTATAGCATGAAGTATTCTTCTGCATTTGGATTGGCTTTTCTACCCCAAGGGAATAACTTAAATGAAAAATGTTCTATAACTTGCAGCTGTATTCACAACATACAGTCACAAGTTGACCTGCCAATGAATATTAAATTCCTTATCAAAGATGGATTAACTCTGCCGTAAATGTAATTCAAAAATAGCAACAGACATAAGGCAACGTGATTGGACAGCTTCGCTTTGTAGGAGAAGAAATCTGCAAGACAGGATTTAAAATGCACTAAACTCAACAGTGTATGAAATGGCACTTTTGTTGTAATTTTACGCTTTTTAAGTAGAATCTATAAATATATCTAAAAAATTCCAAGAAGGCTAAAGAAAAAAATACATGAGAAAACACACAAAAGAGAGATAGAGGAAGAGATTAGACATGAAATTAGAAATGGAAAAAGTCCTTAGGCCACCTTGCTCATTTCCCTGCCAGCATAGCTCATTCTCCAGGGTTCATCCAGTCTAATTTTAGATGGCCGGAGAGTCTTGACTTCAGGCACTTCATTTGTAAAACCATTCTGCTGTCTAACAAACCTTCATGATCTGTCAATCCTTCTAGTTCTTGTGCCTAAATTTTCAACCTTCCAATAGGTTCCAAGGGTCTCCTGGCCTTCGCTGGCTGCAATGCCCAGGTACAGTGCTAGAGGGAAAATGTTCTCTTCTTTGTCAGATCTATCTATAAAATACCTCAGAAAGGTGAGATCTAATCAAAACCAAGATAGGCATTCTCCAAAGATCACCAGTGGGCTGGTGCAGGAGAACTTGAGTCCTACTTTGTTTTCACGAAGAAAACATCCTATGCTGAGGGTCTGATCAATGATTGCCACTTTTACAAAGCATCCAGAGGCTTAAGAATCTCTACTTAGATTTTTCTTTCCAAAGTCCAAATAGTTCACTGAAAGGCATAATAAACACCACCAGTTATGAAATGGCTAATACTTGCCAGACATTACCCCTGATACTTTATATACATTGACTCTGACCTTACAATAAACAACCCTACACAGCAGTTATTCGCCGTTTCCTACATATGAAGACACGGAGACTTGTGGGTTGGAGTTAAAATAGTTCAGTCGTGTCCGTCTGGCTGAAACCCTTGCTTTTCCCGCTGCCTATGCCATTTCTACAGCACCTTTGTCGGAGAATGTGAGCGCCTGATTCTGGGCTCTCCACGTCCAAGCAGATGATGTCTCCTGACCCGGGTACACTGTGAGGAGATGGATGCGGCAGAGCACCACACTCCCCAGAAGACACACTGCCTCTAAGCATTCTGGAGACAAGCTCGGAGAGAACTAGGTGGGCATGGCAGCTCTGTTGCAGAAATGAGGAACCTAGACTCTGGGGCTAGGGAACACCAGGGTATGCAGTGGGGTAGAAAGACCCAAGCTTGCCTAAGTGGGGAGTGAGCAGGACAAAGCAGCAGCTCCTGATACTTGGCAAACACATTTAAGTTCCGACCATCCCATTGTGGCTTCAGCTACTTTGGATCCATCCTAGGCTTTGATTCAGGGTCTGAACCGATTTATGGGGCCGGGTGTTTTAAAGAACCTGACTCAGAACTTCTCCTTGACCCGGACCTTAAAAAGAATATCAGGACTCATTCCTATAGCTCAGTCGTCCCCAATGCCCCACACTAACAAAGGATAACAAAATGCCACCAGGCACCAAAGCCTTCCTTAGCCAGAGTGGCAAGGGAGGAGCAGATCTGCCCAGGTAGGTGAGTCATTAATACCTCCCTGCTTTTGAGCTTTCAGAATTGATCCTACATTTTAGCTTCTTGGACTAGGCTCCTCATCAGTTTGCTTAGTTTTCTCCCTCATTTGGAGGGAAATGTTGAGAATCATCAAAGGAGCCTGTCTGCAGCTGCTGATTTACAGCTGTGTGTCTACTGAGATAACACAGAGTGGAAATCTGGGCCCTTCAGGCCCCTGATTTCAGCTTCCTAGACAAAAGCTCTGCTGATTAGATTGGCAGTTCTTGAAACAACACACTGATGCAGCTTTTTCAAACATGAATTGGAACTCACATGGACGACACATCCAACCTTAGGAATACAGCCCTGGAACTGAGAACTGTAAGGGTAATGAAGAATCTGCTTATTTGGGGAAATGGTTTTATTCCTCTCACTTTTCAAAGGACAATAAATCTATTTCTAAGAAGGGCCCGAGGCAGACATGAGTTGGAATCCCAGCCCTGTGGCTTACAGTATTTACCACTTCTGTGAAGGCACTTCGCTTTCCCTGAAACTGTTCCCTCAGCTGAAAAATGGCTACACTAATACCCTGCTGACACAGTGCTGGTGAGAATTAAATCAAGGGACTTGCTTAGCACAGTGTTTCGTGCTTAGCAAATGCTGGAGTCCTTCCTTTGATAAACTGCATGAAAGAACACAACAGCTCATTTAAAAAAAAAAAAATAAGATAATTTTATTTGAAAAGCAGCACGTCACCCTTGTGAGAAATATTAAAATATTTTACTCCCAGAGCAAAAAATCAGAGGTAAAAGAAATGAAATTAGTTGTAAATTTTCAACTAATTTTTGTCAGCTCATATTCTTTAAGAAATGAATCAATCCCTCTAAGCCATGTCTTACTCTGTAATTAGAAAATGCTTCTCACATTTCCATCTTCTTTCTGAAAATGTCTACCAAGCTTCTCATCAGGAATTTGTCCAAGTCTGAGGTTACCAAGGCACCACATGAAAAGCCATTGGAACCATTCCCCCTAAAAACAGGAACAAGACAGGGATGCCCCCTCTCACCACTCCTGTTCAACATAGTACTGGAAGTACTAGCCATTGCGATCAGACACGAAGAAGAAATAAAAGGCATCCAGATTGGAAAAGAAGAAGTAAAACTGTCCTTATTTGCAGATGACATGATACTGTACATACAGAACCCTAAAGACTCCATCAAAAAATTATTAGACTTAATAAATGAATTCGGCAATGTAGCAGGATACAAAATTAATGCTAAGAAATCCATGGCATTTCTTTACACCAATAGTGAACTTACAGAACGTGAAACTACAGAAGCAATCCCATTTACCATTGCACCAAAAAAATTAAAATACCTAGGAATAAACTTAACTAAGGAGGTAAAAGACTTATATGCTGAAAACTACAGGACACTGAAAAAAGAGATAGAGGAAGACATAAACAGATGGAAGAATATACCGTGTTCGTGGATTGGTAGAATCAACATCATCAAAATGTCCATACTACCCAAAGCAATTTATAGATTCAATGCAATCCCCATTAAATTACCAACAGCATATTTCACAGATCTAGAACGAACGTTCCAAAAATTCATCTGGAATAAAAAAAGACCCCGAATAGCTGCAACAATCCTCAGAAAGAACAAAGTAGGTGGGATCTCAATACCAGATATCAAACTGTATTACAAAGCCACTGTTCTTAAAACAGCTTGGTACTGGCACAAGAACAGACATATAGATCAATGGAATAGAATAGAGACCCCAGAAATCAACCCAAACCACTATGCCCAATTAATATTCGACAAAGGAGGCAAGAACATACAATGGAGTCAAGACAGTCTTTTCAATAAATGGTGTTGGGAAAATTGGACAGATACATGCAAAAGGATGAAACTAGATCACCAACTCACACCATACACAAAAATAAACTCAAAATGGATAAAAGACTTAAACGTAAGACGGGAAACCATAAAAATACTAGAGGAATCCACAGGCAGCGAAATCGCAAACATATGCCGAAGAAATTTCTTCTCTGATAATGCTCCTAGGGCAATGGAAACTAAAGAGAAAATAAACAAATGGGACTACATCAAAATAAAAAGCTTTTGCACAGCAAAGGAAACCATCAACAAAACAACAAGAAGACCCACTACATGGGAGAACATATTTGCCAATGATACCACCGATAAGGGTTTAATTTCCAACATTTACAGGGATCTCATGAAACTTAACAAAAGGAAGATAAACAATCCAATAAAAAAATGGGCAACGGACCTAGATAGACACTTTTCAAAAGAGGACATACAGAAGGCCGAAAGACATATGAAAACCTGCTCAAAGTCACTAATTATACGAGAGATGCAAATCAAAACGACGATGCGTTATCATCTCACACCTGTCAGAATGGCTATCATCAACAAATCAACAAACAACAAGTGTTGGAGAGGATGTGGAGAAAAAGGAACCCTTCTGCACTGCTGGTGGGAATGCAGACTGGTGCAGCCACTGTGGAGAACAGTATGGAGCTACCTCAGAAGACTAAAAATGGAACTCCCATTTGACCCAGTGATCCCACTACTAGGAATATATCCCAAGAAACCAGAAACGCCAATCAGAAAGGATATATGCACCCCTATGTTCATAGCAGCACAATTCACCATAGCTAAGATTTGGAAACAGCCTAAGTGCCCATCAGCAGATGAGTGGATTAGAAAACTGTGGTACATATACACAATGGAATATTATGCTGCGGTAAAAAAAAAAGGAACTCTTGCCTTTTGCAACAGCATGGATGGAACTGGAGAGCATTATGCTAAGTGAAATAAGCCAGTCAGAGAAAGATAAATACCACATGATCTCACTCATTTGTGGATTATAGAGAACAACATAGACTGATGAAAAGGGAAAGACTCAAAGACTGAGAAACAGCAATCAGGCTATCAATCCCCAGAAGGAAAGTAGGGGAGGGCGGGGGTAAGGGGAAGAGATCAACCGAAGGACTTGTATACATGTATATAAGCCATACCAATGGACATGGACAACAGGGGGATGGGAGCATGAGTGTGTGTGGGGGGGAGGTTGGGGGTTAATGGGGGGGATGAGGACACATTTGTAATACCTTAACTAATAATAAAAAAAAAAGAAAGAAAAAAAAAAAGAAAAGCCATTGGAGCACATTAATTAAAGGGATGGTTTTTGCCCTAACCAGTTTGGCTCAGTGGATAGAGCGTCGGCCTGCAGACTGAAAGGTCCCAGGTTTGATTCCGGTCAAGGGCATGTACCTTGGTTGCGGGCACATCCCCAGGAGGGGGTGTGCAAAAGGCAGCTGATCGATGTTTCTCTCTCATCAATGTTTCTAACTCTCTATCCCTCTCCCTTCCTCTCTGTAAGAAATCAATAAAATATATTTTAAAAAAAAAAAAATAAGGATGGTTTGACAATGGACACACCTGGATTTGAGCCCCACCTTTATTTACACTTTCGAGCTGTGTGGCCTGGGTAATTATACAGCCTAAGTCTCCATTTCCTCATCTACAATATAGGGAGGTTACCATAGTATATATCTTTCAATATTACTTTTGAGGATTAAATGAAATAAAGTAGTGTAACACTAGTAAGAAATCATGTTAGTCATTTTATTATTAACGAGCAATCCATAACACATGTGACTGATTCATAACATATTTAAGAAAGGAATGTGAATTTAAACACCATTCTCAAAATTGCATAAGCACAATTCATTTATTCATCATGGGAAACCACATAGACTATAAACTCTGAATGAGGATTTGTTACTTCTAGTATTTATCATTTTCCTCCTTCCATGGAAGTCCCACATAAATGATTGACATTTCTTACCAAATGTAAGCAATCTTTTGTCTTAGATAACTTTCTCTTACTTAAAGAAGTTATCATTTCATATTTAAAACTGTAGAATAGTAGTTAGGGAAACTAGAAATAATAAGTAATCTAAAGCATATTCTGATCAATCAGTGTCTATCACATTTAACCTTGGGCTATTGATAACACCAGCCACACCTAGGATTGCCTCCCCACCACATCCCTGTTGGCCCTGCTGTAGGGAGTCTTATCTAGGAAACTGAGCCCATGAATTTCCGGACCCAAAGTGGAAAGAGATTAGCTCCTGCCCTAAAATAAATCACTTCCCAGTGTTTTCACTTCCAGACTTCTAAAACTTTCCCTGCAGTTTAGAATGTGAACAACTGTTACATGTCTGCAACGAAGATGATCAATTGCACTCTGATCCCAAATTAAAATGGGAACCTGTAGTTTAGAATCTCTTCACTGTGACCCACAGGGCATCCTTTTTTTAGCATAGCTGTCAGTGACTTTTCTGATATCTAGCATACTTTTGAGGAATGTCTTTAAAGCATGAGAAGAAACGCAGTGTGAATTAGGTTACCATTAAGTAATGCAAAAGCAACTGAAACATACCCTCCGTAGCTGCTAATGAAGCTGTTAAGCAAGTAGCTGTTGCAAGACTCATTGCCAGCATTAATGAGTGGTAAGAATGACATACATATTCATTCATTCTTTTCCTCCTCAGGACATGTAAATAGCACACAGGCTGGGCGCTTCCTAAAGCAGCAAAGAGTGATTGAAAAAGTGATGTTTTCCTTCTCTCTGCTCACACCCTCAGGTGAGGAAGAACTACTCTCTCGTCAGTTAATCACGGTTCTATGGGAATGGGCATTTCCAGTTAGGAAGTGCACTGTTTTTCAGACACTTCATTGGTTTTTCTCCATCTCAATAGCTTTGTTACATTAGGGAACAACTACTTCAGGACCCGTAAATTCCAAGTCATCATAAAACCATCATCTAGTGTAATAGTCTTAGAATGAAGGAGTTGCTTTGGCAGAATCCCTGAGTTACAGCTCTGCATCCACTACTTTAATTCATCTAAAAGTGGAGGACTCCTTAGTTTAGGACAAAGCCCATAGTTAGCTCCAGATATAAGAAAGTTCTTACTTATGGTGAGTTAGACTGGTCCTCAAGATGTCTACTCCTTTGTATAAGTTCTATACAGACAGCAACAGGAGTTTCCATGTGAATTGTGGAAATATCTGCAAAGGTAGCCTTTGATGGGGAACCCCTTGATGAGATTGGCTGTTACTTCAAACTCTTGGTGGGAGGGCAGACACTAAATACAATGGAGGCCTGAAATAGGCCCCAAACACCTGGCTGAGGTTTATGGCAAATTTCTAGTTTCTGGCTGAACTAGCCCAGATTGCAAAATCACAAGAAATAGTAAGTTGTTGTTTTAAGTCAGTTTTTTTTTAAATAAATAGCTTTGGTGTAGTCTACTATGCAGCAATAGAAAACTGAAACATAGACATACAAATAAAACTTCATAGACACACTCAAGCCCATTCCTAGGCTTCTTAGAGAGCATGAGACCGGCTCCCAGACCCCAATCTTAAAAACTTAGGGTTGCATTTCCCAATATTTGTTCTAAACAAAGCTACTCTACCAAAGCTACTCTTCCACTTTTACCCCACTGTCTTCCCATTCTCTCTCGAAATGCCATCTCTCACCCAAATTTCTTCTTACCTTAACCATCCTTCAGGCCCATTCCATGTGCCCCTTCCTCCAACAGGTCTTTCCACATCCTCTCACTCAGTGATACAGCCACCTCCCTCAATAATCATGTAGATTAGAGATCAGAACACCTTTTGCATATCAGGATCTCTCTCTTCTTAAGCTCCTCATAGCATTATTTCATAGACTTTTTATTTTAATTTAAATTCTTTATTATTTAAAACATTACATGAGTCTCCTTTTTCCCCCATTGACCTCTCCCCGGCCACTCCCACCCCCCAGCACATGCTCTCACCCCCCATGTCTGTGTCCATTGGTTATGCTCACATACATGCATACAAGTCCTTCTGTTGATCTCTTACCCCCTCGCCCCCCGCCTTCCCTCATAGGTTGGACAGTCTGTTCAATACTTCTATGTCTCTGGTTCTATTTTTGTTCATCAGTTTATGTTGCTCATTATATTCTACTCATAGACTTTTTCATGGCACTTTTATTCTCTCTCGCTCTTTTTTAAATATATTTTTATTTCAGAGAGGAAGGGAGAGGGAGAGATAGAAACATCAGTGATGAGAGAGAATCATCAATGGGCTGCCTCCTGCATGCCCCCTAATTGGGGATGGAGCCTGCAACCTGGGCATGTCCCCTGACCAGGAATCGAACCATGACCTCCTGGTTTATAGGTCGACACTCAACTACTGAGCCGCACCAGCTGGGCTATCCTTTTTTATCATAATGATAGCGTGCACTTTCAGGATCCTCCAAAAAGCACTCTGAGGAACTGTGTTTCCTTCATCTCTGCATGCCCCTTAGTGCCTAGTATTTCCAATCCTAAACCCACCAGTCCTGGCCTGGCTTAGAGTAATGATGCCATAACCAGTGGACATAAGACATTGGGGGATAGGGGAGGCTAGGGGACTGTCTAGGGCGGGGGGATAAAATGGACACATATGTAATACCCTTTGTAATACTTTAAGCAATAAAAAAAAAAAAAAAATGATGCCATAACAAGGCCTTTGTATTCACCTGAATCTCACACCTGGGAAGCTGTGTGACAACAGCATTTGCATAAATCAGGCCCTAGTAATAGAAACCCAGACTTTTGGAAAGAGCTCAGGGTCTGACGCAAATGGTCCTGCTCCATGCTGGAATCCCAACTATGCGATTTCATATTTGGATGAATTTGACATTATTTTCATCTATAAATTGACATTTTTCCAATCTCATAAGTCTTTTTCTCTCTTTTCTTTTTCTTTTCTTTTTTTTTTTTTTTTTTTTGCTTTAAATGATACCATGTATGCTCAACACCTAACCTAGGGACCGATACATAACAGACTACAGAATGTTGAGATAAAATACTTTGGTAACTGACTCGATTGTGATAATGCTGCAAATCCACTCTGCCTCATTGTAACATTGTTGAGACTTTTTTTGGTAAAAAGCAAAGTTCTGAAATCACATGCCATTTAAATGTAAATCTGAGTATTTTTAAATTTCAGGGAAAGGCTATTATACTGAGAGCTGTCTCCCTAGCTTCATATCAAATCTATATTCCTCTCAATCATTAAACTGGAAGTAAGTTTATTAATCAATTCTCTTTCTCCTGGGGTTATTTTTGTGTGTGAGAGGTTATTTTTGGTCTCAATATTAAATGAGAAAAAACACTGACAATTTTACCTCCTTCTTTATTCATATTAATGAGGGTTGCATCCTTAAAACCAAATACCACACAACTGAGACAGCACAATTAGCAGACGTTCTTTTTTCTTTTCTTTTTTTCTGTTTGCTTTGGAAAGACTGAATGGAAAGTAGAGTCTACGCCTCACTCAAACTACTCTCCCTCGTTTTTCTTGGAAAAAAGAAGGTGATGACTGATTTATCCAAACATGTTTAAGGCATCTGGTCTATTTTGTATCCTCCCTACAATCAAGGGTCACAGTTTTATGACAAAATAAAGAAAAAGAATTAACACACATTGAGCATTGTAAGAGGCAGTACAATAGAAGGACGGGCATCTGAAAATCTCTATTTATAGTAAAGATGCTATTATTAGCAGAAGTTTTGATGCCAAGATTATAAAGAGTGAGCAAATACAGCCAGAGGCTCAGCTGTACAAGTACCAAATAATTAAAACTCTGATTTGGTTCTTAAATATGTTGTCAGGCACTCATAGAAATAGCTCTTCAAAAAACATGTTATTTTGAGGGTGAAAATGATACATTCAACCTCTTTGAATTCTGATGCCACAAACCCACCAGAGTGTGACCACTGGGGTGACAAGGGGAATAGCTCCCGTTAACATGAGTGCTACATGCTGGTCCATAGCATATAAGGAGTAGACACTGAGCACGTAAAAGTTGATGAAGGCAGGGATCAAACCTCTTTCTTCTGTGCTGAGACTAGAACCACCTCATATCTACTGATGAGAATGAATGGAAAAAGTGCTTCAACAACTGATTCCTTTTTATACTTGCACGGTCCAATTCCTTAGAAGATTTTTCTCTGTTTTCCACACTAAAAGAACCACGTAATTCCCAAAAGGTTCCAGCCAGAAGGGTCCTTTGAGGTTACCTAAGCCAGTGCCAGAACTTTATGGATATGCATGGATGTCCAGCCAGTTACATTACTTGCTTAGGGCCACACTGCTAATAGGTGGCAAAATTTGTGTTACTTCTAATTTCAAACGGTGGGTGACTTTCATTAAATTGTTGACAAAGTCACTTTCTTAAAATAATTGTTTATTGACTCACGAGAATAAATGAACTCCTGTGACTGTGCTTCTTGGATATGCCAAGTGGGTCTAATGTCAGTCTGTACAAAACATCATATGGAGACAATTTTCCAAACTTAGCAAGCAAGCGCCATTACCTGAGCAAACCAACCTCTTAATCTGTGAACCAGGTTGTCCTCTGTCTTAAGGTTTTTGCTCACAAAAGACAGCAAGACTAGACCTGGGAAAATAACGCAACCCTTATGTTCTAAAAATGTTGGGTAATTATCATCATCTTTTTGTAGAGAGGACAATGTGTTATGAATTTAGTCATTGTTATTGGCTAAATCCTGCCCTGCCCCAAGATGTTTAAGTCCTAACCTCAGTACCTGTGAATGTAACTTTACTTGGAAGCAAGATCTTTGCAAATGATCAAGTGAAAAAAATGAGGTCCTTTCAGTAGGCCCTAACCCAATATGATTGGTATTCTTGTAAAAAGGGGAAATTTGGACACTGACATGCCCTCAGGGAGAACATCATGTGAAGATGAAGGCAGAGATGGGGTGATGCTTCTTCAAGCCAAGGAATGCCAAAGATTGCCAGCAAACACCAGAAGGTAGGAGAGAGACAGGATCCTTCCCTCACAACCCTCAGAAGGAACCAGCCCTACCGACACCTTGATCTCAGAGTTCTAGTCTCCAGAATTGTGAGACAATAAATGTTTATTGTCTAAACCACCCAGTTTATGGTATTCTGTTTGGCAGACCTAGCAAACTAGTACCATTGCCTCATCTGAAAAAGGATGGGCTAGCCCTAGCTTGTTTTGCTCAGTGAATAGAGCATCAGCCCATGGACTGAAGGGTCTGGGGTTTGATTCTAGTGAAGGGCACATACCTCAGTTGCAGGCTCTATCCCTGGCCTTGGTCACGGCATGTGTGAGAAGCAACCAACTAATGTGTCTCTCTCACATTGATGTTTCTCTCTATATATTTCTCCCTATCCCTTCCACTCTCCAAAAATCAATGGAAATATAGATTCAGGTGAGGATCAAAGGATATATGCACCCCAATGTTCATAACAGCACAATTCACCATACCTAAGATTTGGAAACAGCCTAAGTGCCCATCAGCAGATGAGTGGATTAGAAAACTGTGGTATATCTACACAATGGAATTACTACACTGCAGTAAAAAAGGAAGGAATTCTTACCATTTGCAACAGTGTGGATGGTACTGGAGAGCATCATGCTAAGCGAAATAAGCCAGTCAGAGAAAGATAAATATCACATGATCTCATTCATTTATGGAATATAATGAACAACATAAACTGATGAACAAAAACAGATCCAGAGACAGAGAAGCATCGATCAGACCATCAAACCTCAGAGGGAAGGTAGTGGAGGGTGGGGGTAAAAGGGAGAGATCAACCAAAGGACTTCTATGCATGCATATAAGTATAACCAGTGGACACAGACACCAGGGGAGAGAGGGCTTGAGTGGGAGGGGGGGAGGCAATGGGGGATAAGGACACATATGTAATACCTTAATCAATAAAGAAAAAAAAGAAGAAAAAAGAGAAAGAGAAAAAAAAGGATGGGGTAAACTAATTTATCTTACCGGCCCTTCAGGCCTAACAGCTGCAGTTCCATAAAGGCAACTATTCAGAGGCTCTGAGTCCTGGGAACCTACCTGCTCAGTGTAATGGGTGGGGAGGGGCTACATCTCTCAGACAGTGAAAAATATTTATTAAGCAACTATTATGTGTCCAGCATCAGTCTGGGCCTGGGACACAGCCATGAACAGGAAGACACAGTCCCTGTGACCCAGAATTCCCAGGGAAGATCTGCTCTAACCAAGTAATCACAAGTGTGATGTGTGCTGTGGAAATGCAGAGACCGCCCTGGGACAATTAGACCAGCAAATGAGGTTTACAGAGAGACAGAAATGAGAGTGAGGAATTAGCACCCCAACAAAGAAAGGTGGGGTGGGAGGGGGTGGTGTGCATGTTCCACAAAGCTCCCACAGTCTAACCCTTCTCTCAGGGAAGGGACAGCCTCAACAGGCAGAAAGGGGAGAATAGAGGGCTGACAAACAAAGCAACAAATGTCCTCCATAATACAGAGACAGCTGCCACTCAACCTGTCGAGGCCACAGGAGGCTGAGGAGGTACTATTTCCAGCAGCAGCATTAGCGGCAGCACAAGTTTCAAAGGAATCCTTCTCTCCTAGACTCACATCATGAGTCACTTCCAAACTTCAGTTATATTTAGATTTCTGTTGGGCCTAATGGCATTCTTTCTGGTTTCTATTTTAAAATGGTGTCGAGCAGGGTGAAAACAGAATTTGTGAATAAGCACATATTATTTAATCTAGATCGCAACGGCCCATTTTCCTTTTCAACATGTTTTGGCCTTTAGGTTTCTGTGAAAAGGTATGTTGTGTGTTTGCGTATTTGTTTGAAAAATAGCTAAGAACATTTTGATAAATAGTCCAAACTATATGTAACAAAAGATACCCAGAACACTATATACGTACTTAGCAAATTGTTTTCTGAAAAATGATGGCAACATTCCATGAGGATTAATATTGTGATATGTACCAGGTTTCCTCTTGCCTCCCTCAAGACAACCCAGGAATAAAGGCATTTGGGTCAATGAATTTTCCACCTGTTAGGATTTTGGTTCTGCTCTTTGCATTATTGATAATTACAGTTAATGTTTACCATGTACTTAATATGTGCCAGGCACTCTTACATTCATTTTTTTCTTAATTCTCCTAACAGTCCAGAAAGTAAGAATGTTTATGGTCCCCAGTTTAAAGATGAGGAAACTGAGGCTTAGTATTGTTGAATAACTTATCCTCTGTCACACAGAAAATAAATGGTGGAGCCACTGCTAATGTCAATGACTTCTGAATTGATGAGGAATCAGGAGTCTTCCCTAGGTTTCATCCCAGGTATTGGCTATACAAAGGAAAGGAGCTATCCTCTGCTCCTTCTCACTCATCATCAGAACACTAGATTTTCATCTTAAGGAACTTGAAGTATTTGTCTCACGCTCTTCATCTTCACTCCCAACTTCCTGAAGGATAAAAGAGCACAAGGGTTTTAACGTCCTTGCACACAGTAAGTCCAGGCCAGTCCAACATGTGTCCAGAACCAGTGCTCTCTTTCCTAACTCCCATATGAATCAAAGCGTGAGGTATAGAAGCTTCCTACAGCGATATCAATCAACAAAATGTCTCATGTGCACCAGTTCTGGCCAATGGATCCAGTTCCATTCAACAAGTATTTTTTGAGCCATATACAAAGGATTGCTAGCTCTATCTTAAAATCTAATATTTACTTCCTTTTAGTAAAGGTTTATGACTTTTTTTGTAAGCTAAGCAAATTTTTCTAGTCTCTGTTGCAGCCACCTTGACCATGTCACTGTTCTAACCACCGACCTGGAAGCAGTAGGATTATATGGTTCTTTCAGAAAGACTCCTGAACAGGGAAGGGCTCCTTTTTTTCCAAGCCCTTCTTCCTCTTTTCTTTCCTAAAATGTGGTTCAATGGCTGGAACTCCTGCAACCGTCTAGGACCACAGGATGACCTTGAGAATGGTACCCATTCACAGCAGAGTGAAAAGATGGAGGAATCTTGGGTCTCGGCATTGCAGATGAACTATATCAGACCTGGACTATACTTTCACATTTTAATAAGAAAGAAACATAGTCAAGTCTATATGTTATGTTTCAGTTATGTTCAGCCAAAATGACCTGAGAGTACCACCTACTACCTGCCAGGCATTAGGCTAGAAACAATTCCCTCCACCTCCCCCACCCCCAATACCCACATACATGCAATGTATGTGTGGGTATTTGGGCAATGCCTAATATAATGAGATCACACCGACCACAAACATCTCTCCTAAAGATTTGACAGAAATGCTTCAGAGGACCACAACATTTTATGAAACATTCTCACATCCATGAGCTTATCATTGATCTTTCTCCCACACAGGGTGGTATTTTTATTCCTGAATATACAAAATGAGGTCTAGCTTCCCACTGCTTATTGCAGTCAAAGACCATTACACTAAAAATAATTACCTCAAAACCAGTAGGAACATTTTGTCTTCTCCATCCCACCTGTTAAAAATTTAAGTTATGGACGTCTGCATGCCTATATTTTCATTTTACTTTCCCTCAGGAAGCCTCTTGACAATAAGTGAAATGCCTGCGACCTGGGTCAGCTTTGAGTTATGCTGTAAAAATAAAGCTTTTTGTGGTCTCCTGAAAGATATTTGGATCCGAGGCTGTAAAATATTGCTGAGATAATGGTGCTCGCATTAAATTGGCCCTTTTGCCAGAATATAATGAAAGTGTGGGCATCCCTCTCTATGTCCAAAGACCTTAACTGATGAATAACAATAGTACATTCTGTGACTAAAGGAAGGTTTGACAAAATTTGTCAAACAGCCATTTAACTCTAAGGAGATAAAATAATTGCCTATATTGTGTTGTTGTTTCTTTTACTTAAGTGCTTATTTTTGGAGAAGCAAAGTCAGAATGCTGTTTGAGCTACAGGGATTTAAGTATTCAAATCAACTATAAGAAATTCAAGGAACACCCAAGCTGAGATGGGTCTAGAGCTGCAGCCACCACTAGCAGGAGAATTGGTCATTCCCTGGCCTCGAACTCAGGTCAGACCAGGGTGAGGCTTTGAGGAATTCACAGCCACCATTTGCCTCGGCCTGCACTCCCCACAGTGGCCTCAGGTCCTGAGAACCTTCCTACTCTGTTAGTTAATTAAGCACACTCTGTAAGGTTGTCTTGTCCCTGTGGCTGGAAGAGGTTGCTGTTTGGAGCCCTGTGTAAATAATTTGTCAGCAGTAAATCTCGTATCTTATCCCTTTCTTTCTTTGGAACAATGGGACCGAGGCCCAGGGTCCAGGGAAATAGAAGTGGCTCTGAGCTCAGCACTGGTTCTTTTTTTTTCTTTTTTTAAATATATTTTATTGATTTTTTACAGAGAGGAAGGGAGAGGGATAGAGAGTTAGAAACATCGATGAGAGAGAGACATCAATCAGCTGCCTCCTGCACATGCCCCACTGGAGATGTGCCTGCAACCAAGGTACATGCCCTTGCCCGGAATCGAACCTGGGACCCTTCAGTCCGCAGGCCGACACTCTAGCCACTGAGCCAAACCGGTTAGGGCAGCACTGGTTCTTTGTACCCCCCAACCTCCACAGCTTTTGTGGGTCCAACTCAGGTTACAAACCACAGCTCAAACAGGAGAAAAGGGACTGTGCTAAGACAACTCTGAAGAAGAAAAAGCCAGAAGAAAGCAGCCATGGGTGGAGTTCCTCCAGGTGAATGGCTTTGATCTGACAAGCACCTGCTCTGGCCAGTCCTCCCCCAGGAGGAGACGGTGGGGCTTTGCCTCGGAAAAGGGCATCACTCATCTCAGAGAACCCAACCTAAAAAAAAAAAAAAATGTGACCTGTCCTCTGAGTGATTGGAAAGAGGAACGCAGAGGACCTATAGTGAAGCTTCAGCATCCTGGCCCACCTCTAGAAAGCTGGGGGCAAGCTCAGGGCCCTCCGAAGGCATCCAAGTCTCTCTACGTCCCTCTCTTATGGGGAGAACAACAGAGATTGAGGATCACTGCTTTAAATCTCTCCAATGATACCTGTTCCCTGCGCTGACCAGTCCTGACATTCCTGGCATCACCAACACCAAGACAGGGACGAAGCCCCACCCGCAGGAGACCTGGTCTGAAATGTTCTAGGAGTTCATTTCTGTGCAGAAAGCCCTGGGCCACCAAACCTCTCTCATCAACCTAACTTGATGGAGTTCCTCATGGGATGAGTTCACTCATATTTCTACGGGAGTAATCAGTATTACTGCTTAGAGATCAATTCTTTCTTGCTATTTCCATTTGTATGGGACTTGGTGCCAGGAAGTGAAGATTTGGGTGTCAGTAATAATGATAATAATAACTGACACTTGTGAGGCATTTAAAATGTGCTGGGCTCTTAAATATCAAGGAACCCTGTAAGAAAGGTATTTTATCTGCAACACATCATGGAAATGGTGACCTAGGGTGTTAAGTGACACTCTGCACTGCCATTCTCTTTGGGAGGAGCGTGTCTCAGGAATCCAGCTACCCGTTATGACTGAGGGACAAGCGGCCCTGGATCTCCTCCCTCTCAGCATGTTCCCAACCTCAGACCTTAGGAAGCCCCACAGGAGCCAGAACCGGACCCTTCTGTTCTGGGCCTTAAGGAACAACTAATTATGTTTTCCTCTTTCTTTAGATTCGATTTCCTTCCCGATCAGAGTGGTAAGACTAAAGAGCAGAAAGTCGGGTGTGCACTTATAGGAACAAAACCACGATTACTACTGGGACACCAGGGGCCTCGGTGAAAGGTGCCTCCGTATGGCTTGCCTGGTGGGCCAGCCCCTGCATCACCCATTCAGGGAAAATTCTGTAGAATTAGAAGGGGTATGCCTGGCCTTGCATCCTTGCCAGAACTCCCCTGGGGACCTTCAAAGACCTTTGCAAAACTGCTTTGCTCTTCAATGTTGAAGAAGATGCCACCTAAAAAAGCATCCATGGAAATGCTTTTTGATCAATTCATATTGACATCTTAGAGCAGGGGTCCTCAAACTTTTTAAACAGGGGGCCAGTTCACTGTCCCTCAGATGGTTGGAGGTCCGGACTATAGTTAAAAAAAAAACTATGAACAAATTCCTATGCACACTACACATATCTTATTTTGAAGTAAAAAAACAAAATGGGAACAAATACAATATTTGTATTTGCATGTGGCCCACGAGCCGTAGTTTGAGGACCCCTGTCTTAGAGAGTACAGACTCCCTGCTGTGGACTGCCTGGAAACGTGGGCCTGGGCTCCCAGCCTGAGACAAGGAGACAGGACAGGAGGGAGAGAGGGTTTTGACACAGGGCATGCAGGAGCCAAAAAAAGTGGTCAGCAAACACTGCCTATCATCCATAGCCCTGTTGTACCAGGTTAAACACAATAAATACAGCATGAAATCCAATTGCACCTGGCTCTGATAACATGGCAAAACAAAGAAAGAAAGCAATTTTAGATGATCATTATAAATTTATAGTAACCCTTCACCAAGCCTAATATTACTTAAAACTATTTCTTTTAACTTATTTCAGAGACTTGTTTATAAATCATAGACAAATGTTATCATTTCAGTATGTTCAGGAATGCCTTTTCTGAAACATCAGATAACTTCAGATATGAATCCTGCAATTTTCTTTAAAACAGCAATGATCATTCAGTCTCCACTTCCTTAATGAAAAATGTTACATTCCTATTCACTGGTTTCACATATGAACATAACTAAGACAAGAAATTTGAAATTCTGGGTTTTGAATCATTTGAGTAATAGAATAGCTGCCAAGTGTTTTAGGCAGATTCATTTTTGATTACTTAATATTAACTATTAGCATCTCATATTTCTCTGGACAAGTTAGGGGACCATCCATTCATTCAACCCATCTACATATTTTCTGTAGCCACAGTACTTTTTTGTGATAAGTGATATTTATATCAATATCCTTGAAATGCTATAAAAATTTGAAATACCTTCTCAGAGAAAAAACAAACTTATTTTCATGTATTTGAGTAGATTTTCATTATCTGAGTAGAGTTGTTCTATCATGATATCATGATATTAATTCATATTATCAGAATATATAATTATTTGGAATATGGCATTCATCAACCATGCATAGAAAGTAGAATGTTCTAGCAATGATATTTGCTGTTGATCTTTTTTCCTGTTTAGTTACTAAAATGTTTTTCGTGACTAAGTAATTCAACAGGAATAAAATAATCCAATGACCAGAATTTATACATTGTGCCAATTAATCACCTGAAAGGCCATAATTTATTATTTTTAGAGCAGACCAGCTGTGTTTTCGATAGGACTGATCAGTGAAGTCATGCCTGCCAAACTACTCTAGCAATTCCTTACCCTGAGGAACCCTTGAGCCGTGGTAATGGCCAGGTCTTCATTGTGTTTCCTAGTTTCCAAGGGTGTTGTCTGGCCTTGGTAGTGTGTTGCTATTAAATGATTCTAAGGTACTAAATAAAGTAAATACAAACAGAAACTAAACCCCTATTGCTATGGTGCCAATGGCAAGTAATTTAAACAAGCACTTTGAGTTTACTCAGAATCTATAATAACAATGTTAAGTATAGAAATTCTGGTTAGCCAACAAGAAGAAAGTGATTTCATAATATGTCCCTGTGGAAATATTATGCCATTAATTTCAAATTACCAGAAGCTTTTGCTCAGGCTGGTTTTCAGTCTGTGGGGCCAGATGGACAGACCCTTTCTGAGGAGCCACGTCTCCCAGGGTAACACAGCTCACCTAGTGACGCCACCTACTGGCCAAGCAGTTCTGCTGCATATCCCTCCCCAATCAGCTGTGATCTCTCCAGCATCAAAACAGTGTATCACACCTCCTGAGGCTGCCAAGTGGCCCTGTCTTCAATGCTGAGGGGACCACGAGAGCAGCCACTGCCTGTATCTCCACTGGAAGCCTCTGACTCCACTACAACTGGAAGCTCCACTTCTAGCCCCACATAAAGCCACCAAATGCCACCCACATAGAGATGACACCAAATGTGCAACCGCCATGGCGGTCTCCCTGCACCATGTCAGCATGTCAGGCTCAGAACACATAACATCTATTGTTTTACATATTGAGTGCTCACAACATACTAGGCACTGTATAGAGTGTCTGCACCCAGCCCTACCGTTATCATTTCCAATATACAGATTTTGGAAACAGGAAGGGAGGTGAAAGAACACTCACACGTGAAGGACTTGGAGCAGGCATTCTGAGCCACCACACACTCCTGCCTCCAGGCAGAAACCTTAGGGACCAGTGCATTCTGCTCACTGAACACAGCACAAGTGGATTAGGACCAAGGCTCCCACCTGCACTCTTTTGGCGCCCACGCTAAGAGTTCTGGCCTATCTCACCTCTGACATGAGCCAGGACTTGGTGGTCCCCTAATGCTCTGGCCAGCTCCACAGCAGTCAGAACACCTACTGACTTAAAATGAAAATGAACTTCCACTTGAACTGGTAAGAAAAGAAATCCACGCTAATAACTAACATACATGGAGCACTAGCTTATAGAGTGAGGGAGTGCTGAGCACACACATGGGAGGAGCCGGGTACCAGCTCAGACCCACGCCACACCCTCTGGCTCCTCATCCCGTGTTCCTGCTATGATGCCCCAGTGATGCTGCTCTGAACTTGCCCGTCTGTAGAGTAGGAATGTGTTAGCAGCTTTAAGGTGACTAAGTGAACATGAGAAATTGTCATTCAAGTTAGAAACCACAGAACTATGTTAAACTCCTCCTCTCCAATTTGGGGACTGAGTCCCTACATACAGTCCCACACCACCTCATGCTCTGAATATTCTTTTCATATTCTTTGATCTGGCCCTTCTCACCCCTAAAAGTCATCTCATATCAGCCTGTCTCAATAGCCTCCCAGCTGGCGTTCAGGCATCTGTCTGGTCCTGCCCCAGCGTGAGCCAGCCGCTCCCCTGTTGGCCCCCATAGTAAAAACCTGTCCGTTATGATTTCTAAAATCTAAGACTGATCATACTAGTCCTCTGCCTAACACCCTCCAGGTCTCCCCCACGGCTTTAAGGATCAAGTCCCAAGTCTGAGTATGGCCCATGGCTATGGAACTTGAGGACAATTGTCCAAACAACCTCTCAAACCTAGAATATCTTAGAAACACCTGCAAAAATGCCAGTGCAAGAAACATAAGTTCACTCACCTTCCCCATAGTAACCAAGACTAAAAAGTATTTAGCTCAGGCCTTTTCTGCTTTCTTTGCCATCTCTGGCATGTTTTCCGCACCATTAAGCAATCTTCCACATTTAAATAAAAGTTAAGTGTTCTCCCTTAGAAACCTAATTATAAAACTTAAAAATTGTAATTACCACTCCCAATAATAAAGGCAAGGAGGGGAAAAAAGCATATAATTTACCTGTAATTTCTAAAACGCATATAGAAATTCCTCAGATGCTTCCAGAATGGCTTACTCCAGAGGACTCAAGTTTAGGATAATCAGAGCGAAGAACCTGGCATTGCTGGGAGCCTGTCGCTCAAATGCGGCTTAGGAGTCGGCCTGGCTTCTGTGTGTGCTGGTCAAAGGGAAAAGCGATGTTTGCGTTGTCACCTGTATTACCTGTAACAACAACAAACACTTCACGTAACTCCCAAACCACCCACTGGCAAAGAATAGAGCTAGTCTGAGGTTCATGATTGTTATTATGCATTGGTGAGTGAATTCATCTTATTCTGATAAAGAAACAGAGAGTATAGCACATATAACTGTGTTCCCTTATCTCTCCAGTTCCCTATAATTTCTAATAACCTATAATAAATAAAATTACATTTTATTAATGGACCAAAAAATCCCATTTTGTTCTCATTCTAATCAATAGATCTTTTGTGGCATATAAATATTTGACATACAAACAGATGAGCTGTTTACCTTATTTTGGTATTTTGAGTATTTTTCATGAAAAGTATGTTTCAGTTCAGTCAGATGCCATGCAGTGGAGGTCATGGTCCCATGACAAGTACATTGTTAAATTCAACAGACATCTGTTTAGATGCATTTAAGACGTGAGCCTGCAAACAAACCAACAGAAAACCCTCTGACTTCTAAGTGTTCGTGAGCCAATTATCTTTTGTACTAGGTGATTATCAACATGCACATATTGTTTCTACTCTTCACTTACTCTCTCAAAACCACAGAAGTGCCTATGCAGGCCAGGCTAAGCTAAGCTCTGAGCACTGCCAGCAGCCCAGGATGGGGGGGCTCCAGGGGGTGAAAATGTCTCAAATCACTTGTCATCATCCTTCGCTTCATTTTGGTCACCAGAAACCCAGGTTAAAGGTCTCACATTGTTTTGTGTTTATTTAACAGTTTTATGGAGGTGTAATTGACATACAGGGAACTGCACATGTGTAATGTGTACAGTTTGGTGAATTTGCACATGTGCAAGCATCTGTCATACCATCACCCCAATCAAGGTAACAGATATATCCAGCACCTCCCAGAGTTTCCTTGTGTCCCTTTGTTTCTGTTGTTTGGTTTTTTCCTTGATGCAGAAAATACATTTTCTTTTCTTTCTTTCTTTTTTTTTTAGTTGGTTTGCACAAGAAGCAAAGATTTTTCAAATATGACCTTAGAATGGGAAATCCAGAAAGCAAGAAATTCTATCTGGAAGAATCTGTGCTTTTTAAAACACTTACAGGTTCTTGACAAATTAAGCAGCAGAGGGCAGGATAGTGCAGGGGAAAAATCAGGGGCCCATCAGCCAGAAACCTGGGACTGGTCCCATTCCTGCTGGAAGTCTGTTCACCTCCACTGGGTGTCTGTTACCTCGCCTGCAGAGGCAGGGGGCTGGGTTGGAGAGACTTTCCTACACCTAGCATGCTTTTTCTTTCATTCAATAATACTACTACATCCCTATTATCTGCCAGACAGTGTGATAGGTGCTGCAATTAAACACGGTAGACAATGTAATTTCTCAGGTGACATTGTTTCAAACAGTGCCAGTGCTACAAATAAACACCCACTGGCCTTGTTTTGTCCTCATTTAAGTCTCAGCTCTGATGTCACTCAGAAGCCTTCTAAGGCCACCCTGGCTAAGGTTGGCTCACCCTCCCCCAGTCACTGTATAGCATGTCACCCTGATTTATTTCATGTGGAGCATTTAGCTCTGCCTGAAACAATATTCTTCTACATTATTTAGAGGAATGTAATCTCCAAATGGCTAGTTTTTCTGTTGATATGCAGGTAGGCAACTGATTTTATTTCTACCTTGTCCAAACTGTCCCAGGAACTATGGAATGAAGAAAATATTCCTGACCTATCCTCCAGAAGTGTTCTGAAGGATATTTTAATAAATACTAGCTACCGAACATACTTTTATTTGTGTATTTATTTATTCATCTATTTATCTATTTTACATCTTCTTAAAAAAAAAAAAGGAGTGTATGCCTACTAGATTGTCACTGAATTAGAGTTAGTAGTTTAATGAATATTTGAAAAAGTTTCCAGTAAAACGCTTCAGTGTGCTCTTATATAAAGCATAACTTCTGTCTTTAAAAAACAGCAACATCACCAGACAACTAAGTCAGATTCTCAATGGGTGTCACAATAAAGAATCATGCAATGTGCAATATAAACAGAAAACATTGCAGTCCCTACTTCAGACCCATCACAAAACTGTGGAAGCCACCAGAAGCCCCAGACTTCCCTATGGTTTTGGAAAATGACAGGAGAATGTCTCTCTCCCTGATATTGGATTACATGTTATCACCTGGGCACTCAAAGCAACACTAGCTCCTAGAAAACACTTTCTCCAGCTTCTGTCTCCTCTACCTTATCACGCCAGGCAGGGACAATGCCTCCTTAGGGATGCTCTGGGTGCGGCTCCATGGCCAGGCCATCCCAGCTCTGCAGCCTTGGGCAAACCTGCTCGCCTCTCTGTGCTTTCGTTTCCTTTATTATAAAGGAGGGCATTAATAACTGGGTATTATTTAGTTGGCTTGTTGAAGAGCAAATTAGATGATTACATATAGGGCTAAGAATACCACTCAGGCCGGTGTTGCTCAGTAGTTGAGTGTCAACCTATGAATTGGGAGGTCCCGGTTCGATTCCAGGTCAGGGCACATGCCCAGGTTGTGGGCTCGATCTCTAGTAGGGGGCGTGCAGGAGGCAGCCCATCAGTGATTCTCTCTCATCATTGATGTTTCTATCTCTCTCTCTTTCTTCCTTCCTCCCTGAAATCAATAAAAAATATATATATATATGCTTTTTATACCACCCAGTGCGTAGTGAGCACCTGGTACATATTAACTGCTGCTCTTTCATCCTCCTGTTTCTCAGTTCATCTCTCCCCACTCCAACCTGAGGCCCAAGGTGCACAAACCTTCCTCTGCCTCAGCACCCCCTCCTTTCAGCTCACTTCAAACAACTAGATACTGTATTTAGAATAACTGGGTGCTGCTGGACTCTACTCATCTGAGAAATCAGAATTGACCTGTTTAAGCCTCCTTAAAGAACCCCCCAAAATAAATGTGTTCCTTGCATTCTAAAAGTTAAGCTCAATCTGAGATGCCAACAGATAACAAAGGAGTGAATGTTACCCAGGACGACAGTGACATTCCAACACTTGACTCTCAATTAGAATCTAATTTTGATCCAAGTATCTGGTTATAACACTGGATAGTAAACAATTGAGCAGCAAGATCAATATGCTCTTAACGACTCCAGCTTCATTTCAAACATCCATGAACATGGCTGTGACTCTAAGCCACAAACACAGTATCCTCAGAAGCATCCAACCCTTCTCCCCGCCATGTATACCACTTCAGTTGGGACCCTTTTGTTTCCGTGGTCCTGTTTTGCTCCCAGGTTTCCCAGCCACGCAACCTTTGAGTCATTCTTGACACCTCTCTTCCCCTTCCTTCCTGAATTTAATAAACTACCGACAAATCTGCTGCTACTGGTTGCAATGCAGTGCCCTCCCCAGCAGCAATAGTGCAAACCTCTATTGTTGTAACCCCCTTTCAGGGGGAATTCCAGCTACAGGCAGTTGGAGGCCCCAGTGGAAACCTGGGAGGAACTGCTCCAGCCTTGCACTCCCTCCCGACCTGACTCACACGGAGCCCAGCTCTCAGCTGGAGCCCAGAAGGGAGGTAAACAACTGAACAAGTGCTTCCTCCCGCTCCAGCGGCTCAGGCACAGGGGGCTTTCCCACAAGGCCGGGCCATCTCTAGGCAGACGAACGTCTGTGTTCCAAGGCACAGCCCGGGCTGGCGATTCGCACCCCCCTTGGAAATCACTTTGAAGCCGTGCAAAAGTCTTGCCAACACCAAGCCTGAGAGCTCCTCTGCTTTCCCTGGGAGGGGCGGTTTCCTGCCGGCCTTTCACATGAGGGAAGTGGAGGAACAATCATTCTGCAAGGTACTCCCTTCACACACCAAAACCTGAAAACCTAATAGAATTGAGCTTTCTGTAAGATAATGCATCAGACAAGACATTCGGTCCTGAAGAATAATGCTCCCACCTTAGAGACTAGTGGTCATGCTATGCTTAATTTGTAAAATCAGTTCAGAAACGCTTCTCCTTCAAAATCAGATTAAACATGCTTGGCTCCTCCAATAATTCCAGAACCTTCCCTACCTTGATGATCTTTCTCTGAACATGGTTCAGGTTCTGAACGAAGAAAATTGGGTTTGAAGGCTCTTGTCTGTGTTTTTGTGTTTTTAGGAGAATCAGAGAACATTAGAACTAAAGAGTCCATAGAAATTGCTGGTACAGTGTCTTCAAGTTGTGGGTTACAGCTCATTCGTGGGCCATGAAATCAATTCAATAGGACACCACCAGCTTTTCCTTTTAAAATGAAATAGAATAGAAAATATCAGAGTGCACTGCATTTATGAAGGGTACGTATTATTTCATGGAACTTTTGTTTCAGGTTGTGTATGTGTGTGTGTATCTACCAGGTTATGATCACCATAGAGCTTCAGTCAAAAAAATTAAAAGTCTATTGTCTAGTCCAACCAGGAACTAGCCCTGTGCTATCATGGATAAGCATTTGTTTGCAATTTAGAGTCAGAAAATCCTTGGTTTTAAGTCTGGCCTCTGGCACTTAGAAATTGCATGAGCACAGGATCCTATTAAGAATGGCTGAAACTTAGCTCAGCTCATCTACAAACAAAGGGATGACAACAGTGTTTTCCTCAAAGAGGTGTTAAGGAGACACACACTAACACTCACTTCCAGGTCCTAAACTCAGACCATGTGCCAGGAATCAGGACATGAACTTTACCTGCATCATCTACCACAAAAACCCTTTATGAAACCCTTTATTGTTATCATCCATCACAGGAGGAAATGGAGGCAGTTTGGTCCACGTGTCTGCACTTACATTCCACTAACTACACTGGCCCTAACTACACTATGCCTCTATACCAGCGGTTCTCAACCTGTGGGTCGCGACCCCTTTGGCTGTCGAACGACCCTTTCACAGGGGTCGCCTAAGACCATCCTGCATATCAGATATTTACATTACGATTCATAACAGTAGCAACATTACAGTTATGAAGTCGCAACGAAAATAATTTTATGGTTGGGTCACAACATGAGGAACTGTATTTAAAGGGCCAGAAGGTTGAGAACCACTGCACTATACAAATATGATGATGCATTTAAAGTACTTAGCAAATTAACATTAAGTACTTAGTACTGACACAAGGAACCTTTAAAATTCAATGCCGCTCCAAAGGGGGACGGAGGCCTTCAAGAAGTGTTCATGCTGGTAGGTAGGTTGATGGCCTGCTTCCTTCACCAGGAAAGTTTTGGTTGTTTGTCTTTACTAAGCAATGTGCTTTGTGCTGAAGTTCATTGACACCCTGGCAGGAGCACAGTCATCAACAAGCAACTGGTGGTCCGTAGGCCACACCTTGAGTAGCCCTGTGTTAGATGGCAGGGCTGTAATCATCACAGTCATCCTGGTCATGTTAGTATTATCTGGGACACATATTCAGATCTCCTCTTTCACTGACCAATGGCCTTTTGACTACTCGGTCAAAGGTAAACTTGTACATTTATCCCTGTTCACGTTCATCTTGTAGATTGCAGTCCACTGCACATTTTACAATTTTTATAATATTATCCAAATGCACCAATTATCCTCCCCGGCTTTGTGTCATCCACACACCTGCTAAGCATGCCTTGTGTGTCTCCATGGAAATACTCATACAAGGTTAATCAGGATAGAGTCAATGACAGATTGGCTTTCAGTGTAACAATGAGAACAATGCTCTAGCTCCCCGCAAGGCCTGCATATTCTGTTTCCTGTCCCAAACACTCACAAACCCGGACCTTCACTTTCCAAAGGGGAAGGAAATGGACTGAAAACACTAGGAAATAAACTGCTTTGAAGGCTCCATCTTGTGGTGCACAAGCATCAGTGCATCTGGATGGCAAACCAAAAGGAGGAGGCACTTACGGAGAAGCAGGTCCTAAGAGCACGTGCGAGCCTAGAGTATGTGTGTCACTCTCATGATCTGCACAGCAAATCCTTTTTTCTCGTCATGTCTCAAATTAAAGTCAGACTGGCCCTTTCTTTCTGTTCATCACTGTGAATTCAATGAATGTAACACCACACCTATTTGATTAATGGCCCAGAAAAAAATACATGTTTCATGAGCCACATAAAGAGAACATTTTAAAAATACCTTCTTTCATCCATAGTTGTAGATTTGAAATATAAATATTCCCTTTTCTTCTGCTCACGATTTTGGAATTATCTTTAAGGAGTCCTGGATTTAATGGTGGGCATCTATGATGAAGGAGGGAATGCTCAATTTTGCTGGCCAAGCAGCTACCTCATAATCTTAAAAGGCTGCGGCTAGCATGACGCCCTGGTCACTCTGGCCTGCTTGGTCCACAGCTGGGCCCTACATCCTGCAGATGTCAGGTGATGCTGCCTTCCTAGCTACTCAGATATCTGTTTCCTTCCTCCAGCCAGCCACGACCAAATGAGGCCTTTCAAACGCAAGAACAGGCATGAGTCTTCGATGTAAGTTTAAATAATCATGATTGAATTGTAGTATACAATATCACATTTTGTTAACAATGGGTGATGGAAATCCCTAGGCTTCAGAAATTAAGAGAAGACTCCAAACAGAGGGATTCAACAGGGATTTCAGATTTGGCCCGAACGCTGGAATTTTAATGCCCAGGGGAGCAGCAGAGAAGAGAGAAGGAAATTGGACTGAGTCACCTGCTCAATACGCAAATGTGTTGAAGAACTGAAAAGCATGCAAGAAAATTCTGTTCACTGGTCCTAGAGAGAATCAAGGAAACTTTCAGTCTATAGGTACCTTGCATTAAAAAAATAAATAAATAACCTGCAAGAATGCACACCCTCAGACTATATCATGTGCAGATGTGAACTTACTAGTATATCACCTACAGCAGACAGGAACCACAACATGGGAATCAAACACAAAGACTGGCCAGGATAGTTGAGACCCTGATTCATAGGAATACTTGCACAACCCTGGGCATATAAGAAGGACAGCCCAGCCAACCATAAATCAAAATTCAAAGTGACATAATCAAAACTCTACATGTGCCCTGCCAGTGTGGCTCAGTGGTTGAGCATTGACCTATGAATCAGGAGGTCATAGTTCGATTCCCAGCCAGGGCACATGCCTGAGTTGTGGGCTGGATCCCCAGCGGGGTGTGTGCAGGAAGCAACCAATCAATGAATCTCTCTCATCACTGCTGTTTCTATCTCTCTCTCCCTCTCCCTTCCTCTCTGAAATCAGTATATACTAGTATATATTAAATTAAAAATAATTAAAACTCGATATGCGAGCACCATCTAAACTATATGAGGGCCAGCATGAAAGATGGGCAGAATCAATACAGGAAGAATTAGCACTCAAGAATGAGAGGAAATAGAAAAATCTGAAATACACTAGTAAAAAGATACACTTAAACTTATTGTAGATGAAAGAAGGAATATAAACAATCATGAAAGGCAGGGCAGCACTTTAAAAGATCAGGAATATTGGGGGCGGAGGAAGAGAAGAAATGTAGGAATTTAAGAAACAGATTATTTGAATTTCCAGATTCAGCAAGGAGATGTAGAGAGCTAGAAAGCCACCCTTATAACAAGAAAAATGATGGACAAACTGCAAATCAATGACTTTTCTTGAACCTCTTAGAGAACTAAGGTCAGAAGATCAAACATCTAACAAGAAATCCTCAAAGAGACAGGTGCTGGCAAGAAGAAGCGGAACTCGAGCTTTTCCTTAGCTAGGGCAGATGTCATCACAGGCCATTATAAGCCAATAAGAAAATTCAGCTATAAATATTTAACGAATTGCTAAAGGCCAAGTGTAAAAGCAGAAAGAATTTGAAACCCTGGGGGCTGCAGAAAGGGGGAGACAGCGAGTTAGCAGTAGTCCAAACCATTGCCAGCATCCAACTCTATAAGAAATGTTTAAAGAAGCTCTTCAGTCAGAAGGAATATAATATAGGTCAGAAACTCAGATCTGCAAAAAGAAATGAATAGAATTAGATATAATAGAAAATGTGAATTAAAATAAAAGTTTTTATTGTAATTGCTCTAAAAGGAAACTTAATGTTTGAGTAATTATAATAATGCATTCTGTATTGAAGACTTGCATAAAGGTAAAATGTATGACAACAATAGCACAAAGGCTATAGTAACCAGGAATTGAGGATATACTGTTATATAAGTTCCTTATACCGCATTGAATAATATTACCATTATTTTTAAGACAAACTTAAATTATTTCTAAATGTATATTATAAACCCTAAGGTCACAACTAAATAAAATTTTGAAGCATGAGTTACTTAAATGAAAAAAAGATAAAATGGGATAACAAAAAATGTGCTCAAATAAAACCAGAGAGAAATAAACAAAAAATCAATAGAACAAGTAGAAAACAACAAAGTATAAATAGGTTAGAAGTAAACGTATAGAAAAATATGCTTTTTTTCTACACTTTTACTGGAGTGGAATCCAGGTTCTGTCGCTCCCTAGCTGTTGACACAATTATTCAACTTCTCCACCCTCGTCAGTGACCAAGAAAATCGGAAGTGAGCATCTCCATCTAAATGACCTCCAGGCACATCAAGTTCCTGAACATTTAAATCTGGAGTCTTATCTTTACCCCTACCTCTGCCTCCCCACCCACATTGCTCTCGGGCAGTTTCCTGATCAAGGCACAGCTCTGCCACCAGGCCAGGTGCTGCAGCCTCAAACCAGCAGACCTTTCCTAAAGCTGCTGGGGTCATCGTCCTCTGCCCCCACCAGGGATTAGAATATAATCAGTCTGGGCAAGGCCAGGTATTGATCATTCCTAAAGTAGCCCAGATGATTTTAATATTTAGCAGGGCTATGAACCACTGGAGAGCAGTGCCCCCACCACCACCTGCATGTCCCCCTCCCCCCAATTTGGTACTGTCTGGAGACATTTTTGGCTGTTCCACTGGGTTGATATTGCCATCTGGGGATGCTGCTATATGTCCTACAATACACAGGATGTCTCCCACCCACCCCATAACAGAAAGTTACGTGATCCAAAATGTCAAAAACTGAGGTTGAGCCCAACCAGCATGGCTCAGTGGTTGATCATCAACCTACGAACCAGGAGGTCATGGGTTCAGTTTCGGGCTAGATCCCCAGTGAGGGGCTTGCAGGAGGCAGCTGATCTGTGATTCTCTCTCATCATTGATGTTTCTATCTCTCCCTCTCCCTTCCTCTCTGAAATTAATAAAAGGAAAAAAATTTTAAATGAGGTTGAAAATCCTGGACCTAGAGTATGTTAGTTCCTCCCTTGCTACCCAAAACATAATCCCTGAGCACAGTATCACATCACTTTTACTGATGTGAGAGCTCTGGCTCCTCCCAGACCTACAAGTCAGAATCTACATATTAGCAGCATCCCCAGATCACCCAGGGAACATTACAGTTTGAGAAGCTTGGACTGCTCCCTCCTCTTCCCCCTGCAAATCTATCAGATAACAGATCCTGTCACCACCATCTCTCCATCATTCCTGAAATTGCCCTTGCCTTCCATCCCTAGGGAAACTTTCTCAGTCCAGGGCTTCGTTGCTTGTCATCTCAGTTATTGCAATAACCTTCCCATCTGACAGCCCCCTTCTGTCTCAGTAGAGGTCTTCACCCCTTCTGAGAGTTATGCAACAGTTTAGGATGGAAGGAAAGAGCTGGTCTTTCCCAGGGGAACACACACGCACACACACACCATATTGCATACAATTTCACAGAGCCGCTGAAGCCCTCCTCAGCACTTCCAGGCCACCTTAGTCTCTGAGCAGAGTGCCTATTCTAACAAGCCGATATGATCACTTGAACCCCTCCAAAAAGTCCCAGCTCTTAGCACAGCCTACTCCAGCCAAGGAAAGTTTCAGCAGCTGCCCTGTGTGCAAGTGCTTGGCCCACCTCGGAGTCTCTGCAAATGCTGCTTCCCTTGTCCGACCCACCCTTCCTCTCCTGGGTGAGCCCCTCTGCCCTCTCCGTCCAGAGCAGCTGAAGGATCACATTCCCTGAGAAGCCTTTACTGACCACCCACTCCCATCCCCACCTTCCACTCTTAGTTAATTTTCCTTTGTGGTCCCAGTTTCCAGAGCTTCTATCTGCCATAGCATTCAGAGAGTATTATGTTGTTGTGTTTCTTCTTTTCTTGTAAGTCTTCCGTCATATCAGAGTCAGCAAGGGTATCTTTCCTCTCCAGTCTCAGTGCCCAGCACAAACAAGAGCTCAATAAATGTTGCTGATAAAGTTTAAAGGAACAATAAAGCTAGCATCCTTCTCACTGTCATACATTGTTTTCAGTATATGCTTTAGTGACTTCGTTCTTTCCCCTTATAAAGTATAATGTCTTATTTCTTAACTAGAGGCCCAATGCACAAAATTCGTGCAAGAGTAGACCTTCCTTCCCCTGGCTGCCCACACCAGCTTCCCTCCGGCACCCAGGACCCAGGCTTCCCGCACAGCCCCAGTTTTGTCCAGAAGGTCATCCAGAAGGATGTCTGGTCTAATTAGCATATTATGCTTTTATTATTATAGATTAGGGTGGTGAGTGGAAGCTCATGATATTATTCTTTTTCTTTTCTTTTTCATTCTCACCTGAGGGAGATATTTTTCCATTGATTTTTAGAGAGAGTGGAAGAGAGAGGGAAAGATAGAAATATTGATGTGAGAGAAACACATGGATTGGTTGCCTCCTGCACAAGCCCTGACCAGGGACTTGGCCGGGGAGAAACCTGCAACCGAGTTACATGCCCTTGACTGGAATGGAACCCAGGACCCTTTGGTGCACAGGCCAACACTCTATCCACTGAGCCAAACCAACTAGGGCATCTTTTTCATTTTTATAGTCCTGAAACTTTTTACACTTATAAGTAAAAACGATTAAAGCTCTCACCTCAACAAATGAATGCCTATGTGTCCCCAGCATTCTGCACACATAATATTGCTTGCTGAGGCCCAGTTCTGACTTTCCCAAGAGCCTTTCTCTGCAGACACAGAGCCATTTTCAGCTAATTGCAGGAGGTGAGAATTTATAAACACTTTTTCATGTTTGAGTGTCCAGGTGAAAAAGCTGACCGAGGACAGAAGAAATAGGACTTGAATCAGGATAAGAGAGAAAGATTTGGAGCCAGAAATTTTACACAGAAAACATTTCAACCCCCTGTGGAGATTATGGACAAAACTACTCTGTTTATTTTAAAACGCTAAGAACCTCACTAACACTGGATTACAAATTTCAAGGTAAAGCCAAAATTTACACACTCCCCATCCCCATTTGGAAAAAGATTGTGAATCTTACTTAATAAGAATAGAGCATACTCATTAAAGAAAGGGCTTTTCCAAACAAATATCTTGAAACTGCTCCATGGCAGTGTTGTTCTATATCTACCCTTTTACCATTACAATAACTTATTTCTCTCTACCCTCCAAAACAAACAAACAAAAACCTTGTTTGCTTTGAAAATATCACCTCTTTTTCACTTTGATTTACTGCCCTTTGGCTACGGGCCCACTGGTCCCAGGCCAAGTCATCAGACTCCCCAGGGCTGCCCTGGCAGGGCAGGGACACGGGACTGCAGCTCAGGAAGCCTGCACGGGGCCAGCATCCCTACAAAGTGCCCTCTACGTGTCCACCGCCATCTGTCCTGCTGTCTCTCCTTGGGCAGGGCAGGTCCTCAGAGATGCCCGTTCCCTCCCCCCACCCTCCGGCAAAGGCTCTGTCCACAGCCCCAGAGAAACAGGGTGGAAAGGGAGGGCCTTCTCAGGGACCGACTGAGAGGAAGCAGCCTCTGTGTGTTTGAAAGTGTTGACAAGGGCCTATCCCAGGAAAACAACTACCATAGAACCAAACAAAACAACCCTCTTCTCTCCCAAGGACCCTCAGTCCCCAGTGCTGGAATCATTTCCTTGCTCTCTATGTGAGTTACAGCTGCACCTGAGTCAGTCAAAACAGACAGCAAGGGTCAGAGGAGAGTAAGTCAACAGACTCATAAATAAGCTTGTGGGTCTTACGTAAAGAGCGCATTTGAACGTTATTTGGTGGTTGGTGTTACCTGGTGTGAAATCAGCTCTACCACTTACTGGCTACCTTGAACGGGTTACAGAATTCCATTTGAGCGTTCCAGGAGTTTCCTCCACTACTTCAGGACTTCTGAATTTTGCCTGATATATCAGAGTATGGATTTAAAATAACCAATTCTCTTTGCTATATGAAGAGAATTTTTTTAAGGGTAAGTTTTTCTTGGCATTGAGACAAATTCTCTGAAACTTCTCTAGATTGACATTTTTCCAGATTAGCACTATAAGAAGAAATAACTATGGAGTATAAAGAAGTAATTTTTTTCTGCCTTTTGAACCTATACCCTTTGACTATACATTCCCCAAAAGTTTGTAAAAACAGAATATGTACATATATTTTTCAATGATGAAACTATTATTTTTTTAATATTATAGCAAGAAAAAATTTAGATTGATTTAGGGTGTCTATCCAATTTCTCATAAAATCAACTAAAATCCCTATAGTACTAAACTTCATGGACATGTTCATGCACACACAAAAATATGTGTATAAGGAAGTACGGATATTAGAATAGGAACTAATGTGTTTCTCTTCCTTGCATAACAACCTTGGAATGCTTTGTCATTCAACATTGGGGATGCTCTATCTCTTCACCTGGCAGATAAGCCACAAAACAGTACATGGTACACAATTCTATTCTGATCGATGAAGCACCAATACAGCACTTCCCAAATGCAAAAACCTTTGCATCCAAGGATCTACTCATGTCTCAGCCTCTGGGGTCAATGATCCCCTTCCATTAAACAACTTCCTGTTTTGGTCTATAGTATCATTTATCACACTAGACCCTTTGACTGCACTATTTTGGTCTTGCTTTTTTTTTTTTTTTTCTACGAGCAAAATCATTGCACCTGAACAAGAAACTCCTTTTTTTAAAAAAAAAAATCTGGTTTTCTCACAGAATCAATGACATAAGAGGATTAATTGTTTGTTTTCAGTCCTGACTTTTTCTTCTCCTAGATCTATTTTTGAAACAAATTTTATTTTGGGATGTCCTGACTAGGATGATACAAAATTGGAAAGCCTGGTGCAAATTTTATTGACCTCCATTTCCTACTATAAAGGATGTCCCCACTAATCTGTCATGTACAGGGCAGACAAAGGCCAGAGCCAAGGGAAGCCAAGCCAGATGGTGTGTCCAAGAAGCCTGGGACCAGACTCTGTATGTTTTGTTGGTGTGTTTTTAAATAAATGGTCAACTAGAAGGAGGAAAAAACATGTGGGCATCCTTCTTCTTGTTCCAAGCTAAGCTAAATTAAATGTGAGCTGTAATATGCATGGCAAACACAAATGTCTGAGAAGGGGCACTTGCTAAACGTGCTTGGATATGATAGGATGAATGGATGGAATTATGGATAGATGGGTGAATAGATGGGTCGGTGGATGAATGGATAGGCGATGGATTGATGAGTAGATTGATTAATTAACTAGTGAATTAATTAATATTATTGATTTTTAAAAATTTAAACAATGCAGAAAACTTAAAAAGATACAAGTTACCACTTTGGGAACTATATGAATTATTTTTAAAAAGTCTCTGGGACTACATAGATTTTAAAAAGAAAGAAAAAGTACAATGTGTTCCATATATATATATATTTTGCCCTGACTTTCATGATGTATGAATTTAAAATCAAACGTGTAGTCCTACCCGGTTTGTCTCAGTGGATAGAGTGTTGGCCTGCAGACTGAAGGGTCTCAGGTTCCATTCTGGTCAAGGGCACATGCCCAGGTTTCAGGCTTGATCCCCAGTAGAGGGCCTGCAGGAGGCAGCCAATCAATGATTCTCTCTCATCATTGATATTTCAATCTCCCTCTCCCTCTCCCTTCCTCTCTGAAATCAATTTTAAAATATTTTAAAATAATAATAAACAATAAACATGTAACTGACATGTTTTACATTTTCTCTCAATCCAGCTGCCTTGCCCCAAAATGGTGAGATATCTGCATGCAATAAGATGTTAGATAGAAATACATATTTATATTATTCAGCATAAATACTGCTAATAAGCTAATTCTAGCATAATTTAATTTTTAATGCAAATGTGGAGATGTTAAAAAAGTATATTTATTTTAAATGTATTGATGTATAAAATTTGTAAAACATATATCCTTTTCAGAAAAAAACAATGTTAAAAGTTTTGCCCATATTCTTCCTGAGTTTGCCATATTATATTAGATTATTAATCTATTTATCTACATTATGTATCAATCATCTATATGATTAATTTTTAATTAATTTTAATTTTGCACCAAATTATAGTCACATTGTCCATAGTAGTTTACATCTCTTTTTTTTTTTTCACTTTTATATCCAGGGCATCTGTTCATGTCACTGCAGATGTCTATCTTGTTCTCTTTTAATAGTAACTGCATGGACACAATTCAGTCAGACTCCTATTGAGAATTAAACTGTTTTTGATTTTTATGTCATTACCAGGAATACAGTGGGGCCTTGACTTACGAGTGTCCCGACTAAGGAGTTTTTCGAGATACGAGCCATCTCTCGGCCGATTTTTTGCTTTGAGTTGTGAGCTAAAATTCGGGTTACGAGCCAGCTTCAGATACCCCACTGCTAGTTGGCTCAGCGAACGTCACAGTGAATGCCACAACATCAGCCCAGCATCACGTGTCTCACTCATTCACTTTAATGATTTGACATACGAGTAATTTGAATTACAAGCTCCATCACGGAACAAATTAAACTCCTAAGTCAAGGCCCCACTGTACTGCAATGTACTTCCTTGTACATATATGACTGACCATCTTTATCTTTGAATTTTTAGTAATCTGTGCTATGTTCTCTATTAGTTTGTCATTTTTTCAGTATAGAGAGAGGGGAACGGAGGGGAAGAGATAGAAACATGGATTGGCTGCCTCCTGCATGCCCCCTACTGGGGAATCAAGCCTGAAACCCGGGCATGTGCCCTGACCAGGAATTGAACCAGTTACTTCTTGATTCATGGGTCAAAGCTCAACCACTGAGGCACATGGGACAGACTTGTATGGGTTGTTTTTCAATCTTTTTTTCTTTCCTTTTTGTTTTCTAAGGTTCTATTGATATACAGTATCTTCTAACTCAGAGTAGATACTCCCCTTGATCTTATCTAATCTGCTAATAAACCCATCAAAGGCATTCTTCATTTCTATTAGAGTGTTTTTTATCTCTAGCATTTCTTTCAGTATATCACTTCCTCTAGTCCAAGGGTGGGGAATGTTTGGGCCCAAGAAATCATTTGGTCTGGCCCTCCCAAGACAAGATCAGGTGGGACTCAAAATTCAATAAATCTAGGAGCTTTTCTCATAGCAACATGACTTTATATTAAGTGAATTATATTGAGCAAATGATGTTATAAATATCCAAATAGCCCTTGGCGGAAAAAAGTTCCCCACCCCTGCTCTTGTCAGTCAGCCTCTGATAATGCCCCAACAGGTTAGGTTCTAGTTAACTGGTTTTCCCTGAGGGCAGGCCTTGCTAAGCAGAACCGGTGTAGCTCTAAATGGTTCCTTTCCCCCTTTCCCTGACAGAAGCACAGGGGAGTTATTTCTTGGATTGTGAGAATCTGACCAAGCTCCTAGAGGTAAATCTCACAAAATTGTGGGTCTCCCTGAAGTTTATAACTCTCCGAATTGTCCACACTGAGCCTCCAGCAATTTGCTAATTATATTTCAGGTGTTCCTGGCTCAGCTCCGAAGTCAGTGCTCCTGGGGAGCTGTGACTATGTAGTCATCTGTCTTTCTCTCCATTCTTGGGCACAGTGGCTTGCCCCGTGTCTTCCCCTTCATTCCTGAAGGATATGTTCACTGGATATAGAATTCTGGGTTCTTTTCTTTCAGCTCTTGAAAATGTGCCACTTCTTTTTGGCCTCCATTGTTTCTAATGAGAAATCCACCATCATCTGGATTGCTTTTCTCCTGTAGTAGGTAATGTAGCATTTCTCTCTGCCTGTTTTCAATTTTTTTGTTTGTTTGTTTTTAAGTTTTCAGAACTTTGACTATGGTGTGTCTTGGCACAGAAATATTTGAGCTTATTCTGTTTGTGAATTGCTCAGCCCCTCTAATTTATAGGTGTATGTCTTTGGCCAAATTTGGGGGATTTTCAGCTATTTTTTTTTTAATATTTATTTATTTATTTATTTTAAATATATTTTATTGATTTTTTACAGAGAGGAAGGGAGGGGGATAGAGAGTTAGAAACATTGATGAGAGAGAAACATCGATCAGCTGCCTCCTGCACACCCCCTATCGGGGATGTGCCCGCAACCAAGGTACATGCCCCTGACTGGAATCAAACCTGGGACCCTTCAGTCCGCAGGCCAAAGCTCTATCCACCGAGCCAAACCGGTCAGGGCATTCAGCTATTTTTTTTTAATACTTTTCAACCTCACCTAGTTTCTCTATCACTTTGGGATTTTGATGTCATGAATGTTAGATCTTTATTATAGTCCCAAATACCACTGAAGCCCTGCTCATTTTTTAAAGTATGTTTTTCTTTGTTGCTCGGATTAAATAATTTCCATTGTTCTGTCTTCAAATGCGTAGATTTCTTCACATGTATTCCCCATTCTGCTGTTGATTACATCCATTAAGTTTGTTTTTTGTATTTTGTTTTTTTGGTTACCATATTTCTCAATTCCAAAACTTCAAGTTGTTTCTTCTTTGTATCTTCTATTTCTTATTTTTTTTTATGTCTTTGCTGAGACCTTCTATATTTTTTGTTTCAAGTGTGTTTATAGCTTCTCATTGAAGCATATTTATGATGGCTGCTTTAAAATTCCTGTTAGCCCAGCCAGCATGCTCAGTGGTTGAGCACCAATCTATGAACCAGGAGGTCCCGGTTAGATTCTAGGTCAGGGCACATGCCCGGGTTGTGGGGCATGCAGGAGATAGTCAAACATTGATTCTCTTTCATCATTGATGTTTCTATCTCTCTCTCCCCCTCTAACATCAATAAAAATATTTTTTTAAAAATAATAGAATGAAATTTCTATTAGATATTTCTAATATCTGTATCACCTCAGTTTTTCCTTCATTAATTGCTGCTTTTATTCTAGTTAAGGTTTCTTGATTGTCTGTTTGCTATGATGAGTGATATTCAGATAAATCTGGTCATTTGGGGTATTACATTACAGAGCCCACATCTTACTTAAATCTTATGTTTTAGCATGTCTCCTTTGATACCACTCTGGTAAAAGAAGGAAGGTACCACTCATTAATACCAGGTACCACTCATTAATACCAGGTTTTCTACTTGGCCTTTGTTGAGACCCCGAGAGAAGAGCTCTTCATTACTGCTCCCCATGTACACTGTAGAGGATGACCTCATTACTACCCAGCAGTAGTGAGAGCCCTGGTTCTCTCTTGGCTTCCTCTGACACCACCCCAGCAAGAGGGGAAGGTGGAAGTTCAGTCATTCTATGTTGCCTCTACTGACAGTGCAGAGTGGGGGGAGTGAAAGTCCCCACTCCCCACTCAGCCTTCACTGAAGCTATGTGAGTGGGGTGGGAGCACCCTGTTACTACATGGCAAGGATTGAAGTCTTGGCCTTGGCTTGAGCACAACGGAGGAAAGATAAGACCACAGTTTTTTTTCTGTGGTGTTTGTCTGGAGTAGAGCAGATATTATCTAAAATTTTCTTGCTGGGTGTCCTTTTCTTGTTTTGTTTTGTTGTGTTTTGGGGGGTTTTTTGCCAGAAAGTGCAAACTTTTCTTTTAAATAAAAATGGAGAGAGAGAGAGAGAGAGAGAGAAAGAAACATCCTATATAATAAAAGGCTAATATGCAAATTGTCCCCTCAACCGGGGGCTTGACTGGGAGTTCGATCAGGGGCAGGGCCGCCCGGCCAACTGCCCACGGCCCCTTCCCCCAACTGGCCCAGTCTGATTGGCCCAATGGGGGTGGGCTGGCCAGACCCCACCCATGCACAAATTCATGTACCAGGCCTCTAGTCAATGATAAAAGAGAATCATTGATTGGCTGGCTTTCACATGCCCCACACTGGTGATCAAGCTGGCAACCCGGGCATGTACTTTGATCTGGAATCCAATGGTGACCTCCCAGTTCATAGGTCAACACTCAATCACTCAAGCAGGCCAGGCTTGAGGCTTTTTAGTCTATGTCTATTGATATTTCCAAGTTGCCAGTTTCTCTAATGTTCTGTCTGGAATACATAAGACAAAACAAAGCCTAGGTCCTAAGGTCCCCAGTCAGTCTACTTTCTGTTCTTCATCTTTTAACATCTTCTTTTATTTATTTTGTATTTAATGTTCAGTGCTTTTAGTTAGCAAGAAGAATAGGGAAAAGGTTGTCTACTCTCTTGTCCTGGAGACAGAAGTCTTTTACAACTTTGAAATGATGTCCTCTCCTGGCCTCATGTGAAGTGTAATTAGCACACAACTTTAACTGCACATCATCTTGTGTGAGTCTTTCCTCTTGTTTCACACACTTTGCCTTCATAAAAGGATATTTGAGAATGAGTAAAAGAATATGTAACATCAATGCTCATTGCAGCTTTTACTTTTTAATAGTCTAACAAAATTAATAAAATGTCTATTAATACAGGACGTATATTTCCCTTTCACACAAGGAAATTGTACGCAGCGACTTAAAATGAAATATAAGTTTATGTATAAAACCATCAAGGATATATTGCTATGGCATAAAAACAATGAGCTTGCATATTATTTTCTTTTAATTTTTATGCTTTTCTGTTTAACATTTTTTTCTTTTTTTTAAGAATTAAAAGTCCATGTCCATGCGTTCTCTTTTTTTTCATATTTTGCTCAATCCCTCCACTTCCAACCAAGACCCTCCCCACACCAGAGCTTAACATTTTTTAAAGATCTTTAAAAATAAGTAAGTGATGTTTCAGTCCAATAAATAAGAAATGTTTTAGTTTTTCAATAGCTATGCTCTAAAAGCAATTTCATACGGCTTATCCATTTGATGTTCACAATATATATAGCCAGGGAAGGCATTATTCCGAGTTAAGTTCTAGTTCGACGCAGTTTCTAGGTGCCACACACTTTTCTATATAACTCTCCTGGGTTCCCAATGCAATCAGATTTGCCTTTTTATAATCATCTATTTGAAAAGCATCATATGATGTAAAATAAACAAATATGACATTGCATAGAGAATCAAAACTGCAAACTTCAGCGGCTTAATCTTCAGAGAACATTTTCAAGAAACAGGTGTTTCTTCTTTTCTATGTACTCGACATACACAGCAGATAAACAGTCTTAAAGTTTTTAATCACAAGGTCTATGACATATGACTTCTCTACTTCAAAGTACTCTAATAATAGCACATGCATAGAAATATAGTGCTGTGAGCAAAGTAAACAAACACTTTTCTCTCCTGAGAGGGATCAGATGAATCCGCTTATGTCAGATCTCTCCCAGAATTCCATTGTTGTCTCTCCAAACAGGCTTTAAGGAAAACCACCAAATCTGGGATTGGGAGCTTTTCTCAAACGTGTTTCCTTTAAAAACACAGGGAAACAGGATTTTTGGCCACAGGAGGTCAAGGTCAGCAATCTAACAGAAATGGTCCTTTTGAACTTCCTTTCTGAGAAACGCATTATGTTATCTGAGGAAAGTTGTTACATTGAAAATCTCTGCTGACACTCAAGTGATGATCAATTTTGCACAAGGAATGATTTCAGGAAGCATACCTATGAAATCCACAAATCAGTCTAATGATACTAAAATGTAAATTTCCAAGACAATGAGAACAGTATAAACTCAGTGAGGACTGGAACAGTGTTTTAGCATTTTTGTGTGCTCCAAAAAGTACCTTACACATAAGTAATAAATAATTATCTATTTAATGAATGGTATTTTTAACAATAAAAAAAGAAACTCATAATAAAAAAACAGAATTAAGAATGCAAAGAGTAACATTATTATATTTAAAATCTTTTTTTTAATTAAAAAATGAAAAAAAAGAATCCAAAGAAATGCAAATAAAACACCCAAATTGTGTTCCTCATATAATGTATTGCTTTCAGAGACCTGAATTTATATGACATGTTTGCAAATATGGGTATTGTTATCAAATAGAATATAAAGACATTCCTATTAAGATGGTTTTCATACCACTGTCTTATATGTGTACAGTATTTTTTGAGAATTTAAGAAAATTTTCAATAAATTAGCTCATTTTAGTGTTACAGAAATTTCAATAGTATTATCTCCGTTATAAAGTTAGAAAAGTTCAGATGAGATTTACCGAAAGGCACCCAATGAATGAACAACAGAGCTTGACCTTTGCTCCTAAAGATGAGACTGTCTGTCATTTCTATAGAAAGGCAGCTCTTCAAGATCTTATCTGTCAGAAGGGCTTAAAGGGCCAGCCCTCAGCATCCAATCCTCTCTCTAACCACTGTAAGCTGTAGTTTGACCTGCTTTCTCTCTGATATTAAACTGTCACTGAGCTTTGGTTTAGTTTTAAGAAAGTAATATCAAAGAAGAAGAAAACACATCAAGTAGGGGACATAGATTTTTGTCTCACTGGCAAGTTTTCTTCCCACCTGATGGACACATTTTCAGTTGACACTGCCCACTTCCTGTCCAGAGGAGAATGTTTAAGGAAAATGTCTGAAACACATTTCCCTTTGCTTTAAACTGAATCATGAAAACCCATAAATGTTTTTCATTCTACACTAGAAAATGGGTATTCTAAGATATTTTAGCAATTCTCAATTTAAAAAAATAAGAAGCATTAATCAACATAGTTTGTTTGCATGAAAAACCATAATATTGTTATTCACACTTGGCCTTACTTACATTTTACTAAGTTGACTTATTTCCATTTAATATACGAAAACTTCTAGTTTCTCTTTTTAAAAACTCGTTTCAGTAAGGATCAATATTGGGACTGTGTTAAAAAGGTATATGACATTGGTCATCAACTTATATTTGGAAACTATAATTAGATTAGAACTAACGATCACTATTCTTCCCTTAACTAAATTTTCCTTTTAATGCTTGAAACATCCAGATTTTGCCTTATGATCTATTCACTAGGGACTAGTTAAAAATGTTTTCTAGAAAGGCACAAAATGTCTATCCAGTGATGAGATTAACTGGACCAAAATGCTGAAAGCACTTAGCATCATGTTATAATAAAACATGCCTGTGAGGTGAGTGACAAAAGTTGCCAATGCAGTGGGCATATGTGCCCCAACCTACAATGCTGAAAGGTAAAACATCCCAGGGATTGTATGATTTTATAGCTATCTCCGGTCTTGGCCTAATATACCAGGCAGTTTAATGAGCCAAACACAGCAGGTAGCCTTAGAGGAAGTTCCGCTCTCTATCAAGGCTCTTGCTTCATTTCCTGCCCCAGACACAATTCCCATGGGCAGCAGTTGGAGTTTAAGTCTCAAGGAAATGCAGAACCAGTTTAAATGTATTACTACTCTAGATAATGTCTAACCTCTCTAGGAGCCATGAAAATAAATATGTCTATTCCTTCTCCTAGAACAGTATCTTGTACATGAGACAACTCAATAAAGTCATGTCCAATTGAATAAATAGGATTATATTAGGCAGCAATATTTTTGTTAGTGTTTCTGATCACTTTATATTTGGAAATTTTGTCTTAATGTGACATCGTGCTTTGAAAACTCCTGAGTTCTTCAAACTTAGAAGATACTCTTTATATCAAAAGACAAGTGATAGCTTGAATTCTAGAATTTTGCGACTTTAAGGGAACAAAAAGTTCATTATGAAAGTAGTCATAAATCACTACCTAGTTACAAAGAATAAAAATTCAGGTTTTTTTTCTGCAATATGGAGAGGTCAAGCATAGGTGATCTGAACAACAGCCCAGACATGAGAAGGAGGAAGCCGTTGGAAGGACTTCAGAATGACCTGCTTGATGGTGAAAGTCAGAATGCTTGTCGTCTAAGGTCAGAAACAAGACAAGAATGTTTGCACTCACTACTTCCATTCAACATTATACTTGAGGTTCTAGCCAGAGCAATCAGGCAAGAAAAAAAAAATAAAAGTCATCCAGATTAGAAAAAGAAAAGTACAATTTCCTTTATTCACAGATGACATAATCATTTATGTAGAGAATCTGACAGAATTTACAGAAAAACTGAGAAAACCAATAAGTGAGTTTAGCCAGATTTCAGTTTACAAAATCAATATACAAAAATAAATTGTATTCCTACATACTAGCAATAGAAAATAAGAAAATAAAATTTGTAAAAATCACAATAACATCAAAAATATGAAATACTTGCAGATAAATCTGAATCTGATAAAACATGTGAAAGACTTGTACTTTACCCACTAGGAAGTATTGCTGATAGAAATTAAAGAATACTTAAAATAAATTGAGAGATATATCTTGTTCATGGTATGGAAGACTAAATAGTTTTAAAGTATTAATTCTTCCCAAATAAACCCATAGACTTTGGGATCCCCATCCAAAGAAATCGCAATCAAAATCCCCAATGGCTAGTTTGAAGAAATTTGCAAGCTCATTTTAAAATTCATATGGGACTGGCCAATGTGGCTCAGTGATTGAGTGTCAACAAATGGACTAAGAGGTCACTGGTTCAATTCCTACTTAGGGCACATGCCTGGGTTGCGGGCTTGATCCCCAGTGTGGGCCATGCAGAAGGCAGCCAATCAATGATTCTCTCTCATCATTGATGTTTCATTCTCTCTAACCCTCTCTCTTCCTCTCTGAAATCAATAAAAATATTTTTAAAGAAAACTATAGACCAATATTCTTTATAAATATTTTTTAAAAAATATATTTTATTGCTTTTTTACAGAGAGGAAGGGAGAGGGATAGAGAGTTAGAAACATCGATGAGAGAGAAACATTGATCAGCTGCCTCCTGGGGATGTGCCCACAACCAACGTACATGCCCTTGATTGGAATCGAACCTGGGACCCTTCAGTCCAAAGTCCGATGCTCTATCCAGTGAGCCAAACCAGCTAGGGCATTCTTTATAAATATTGATATAAAAAATTATCAACAAAATACCAGCAAACAGAATTCAGCAGCATATTGAAAAGATACGCTATACCATGACCAAATTTATTCCTGGAATACAAGGATAGTTTGACATATCATCAATATAATATGCCACTTCAACAAAATAAAAAAATAAAAATCATTATCTCAATTGATGCAAAAAAATAGCATTTGACAAAATCCAACACACTTTCTAGACACAGACACTCAACAAAATAGAAATAAAAGAAAATAAGCTTAAAATAATAAAACCTATAATGAGAAATCTACAGCAAACATTGTACTCAATGGTGAAAGACTCAAGACTTTTTCTCTAAGACCAGGAATAGGGCAAGGATGACCACTTTCTCTAATTCTATTTAACACTAGAGGCCCAGTGCACAAAATTCATGCAAGGGCCTTGGCCCCACCCCCCATCTGCTGCCACTGCAGCTAGGGGCCTCTGCCACCATCCCCACCCACTGCCGCCATGGCCGGGGGCCTGTGCCACATCTGCGGTGGCCCCCACCCGCTGCGGTTTTGTCCAGAAAGAAGGACATCTGGTCTAATTAGCATATTATGCCTTTATTATTATAAACTAGGGACCCAGTGCACAAATTTGTGCACCTTGAAAGGAACTGTGGGCCATGAGGCTGTGGTGGGCACAGGGGTGGGTCTCAGCCCATCCTCTGCGCCCCTGCCCGGCCCCTCCTGCTGTTGCCCCCGGTTCCCTCTCTGCCGGCAGTCCCACTCCCGTTGCTGCTGCTCCCAAGTGCTAAAGGCACCAGCCCCGCTCACACCCGCTGATGGCGTCAAGCGATCAGGACCAGCGCTGGGTGCCTACAGTGAGTGCAAGCAGCGGGTGTGAGTGGCAGCTTCGGTACCGGCTGCGGGTGCGAGCAGGGCCAGTGCCAGCAGTGGGTGCGAGTGGCACCTCTGGCACCGGCAGCAGGTGCGAGCACCGGGTGGGACCATGGGGCACAGGAGCAAAGAATTTTCAGTAACCACCAGAGGTTCACCCTGATGACAGTGACCAGCACCCTGCCTTGGTCTGGTGCCCCCGCTCACCTGCTCCACCATCCAGCCACGGCCAATGCCCACCATGTTCCGTGAATGCCTCCTGGTGGTCAGTGCACGTCATAGTGACCAGTTGTTCCGTTGTTCCGCCATTTGGTCTATTTGCATATTAGCCTTTTATTATATAAGATAGCACTGGCCGTTCTAGCCAGAACTATTGGACAAAAAAAAGACTGGAGGCCTCTTAAGCCTGCTCTGTGTAGCCTCTTCTGTGGACTTGTGTTTGTAAATTCCCAGTTACAGGAATTTTCCAGGTTTTTTCCCCCCAGGAGTTCATAATCTCTTGCTCCCTCTGCTGTCGGTCTGCTATGCAATGAATTTTTTGAAGCAGTGGCAAAACTTCAGCTCTTTGTTTGTTTGTTGTTGGTGGTGGTGTTTTGTTGCTGTTGTTGTTCTTAGTAGCCTCCGGACATCTATAGCATTCGAGGTTTCATATGGATTCCGAGACTCAAAAATAAAGTCAGTCTCAGGCAGCCACTAAAAAGTCTGAATATTAGGTGTTAGTTTCAGTCTCCTCTTTCCTTGTCCAGAGGTAAGCCATGGCCTGGGAGCCTTGCCGATGGCATTGTACTGAGCTGGTGCAGGATCTCTGGTAGGTGACTGTGTCCTGGTCTACATCTTTACCTTGGTTCCTGGTGACCCTCTGGCATCTAAAGTACACTGGGCCCCTCAGTGCTCCAAGACAGGCGAAACAAGCCAGTACTTCAGTTCCCATAAAAGTTGGAACATTGGACACATAATCCAACTCTTTCTCTCCCCAGTGAGAAGTTTGGATTTGGAGTATTTTTCCCATTCACTCTGGAGGGGGTTATGTGGGTGCTTGCATGTGAATTTGTATCTCCATCTTTATCTCAGTTCTCTTGACCTGAGATTTTTCCTGTCAGTACTCAGATGCAGGCAAGACAGAAACCAGTACCAGGTCAATCCCCTCAAAAAAATCAGAATATTGGACATATAGTGTAGTTCTTTCCTACCTTCCCCAAGGAAGTGTTTCCTTCCAATCATATGGGGGGGGGGGGGTGTGCAGAATTATAGTGAGAAAGTGTCTCCAATATTTCTACTGGCTTGGATGTGGCTAGTTTCATGCTCACCATATTCTTGAGAACTGACCACCACCTTCATTAAGTCACTCAAGACATAAGCAAATTACACTTTCAGATGTATATTTGATTTGTGCCTCCTTCTGCCATGAACTTCATAATTAAACACTGCAGGTTCCATTTTCATCTAACACTGCAGGTTCCATTTTCATCTAACTAATGCTATGAAATGCATATTTTTGCATTCTTTATTAATGCTTAACTAAAGAGAAAATTTTGTTTTAAACAGAGTGTGTACAGGATAAATTTTGTTTCTAAACTGCAATAACAGCTTTAGTGTAAATCAGACACTATCAAACAATTTTACAATGTCTTGGAAAAGAGCCCAAGACCATGAGTTCTTAAATAGGTTCTCTGTGGTAAATGGGCTGCCAACCTCTGGGTAAACAATAAGCCTATTCCCTAATAATGCTAAGAAATATCCCCTGAAATGAATTTTAGTCTGATAAGAAAAAGAGTGGAAATATGTTCTGATCCTTGAATTGTTTTTAACCAATTGTGGAAAAGCTATCTTTAAGAAGTGTTGCTCAGGGCTTTTTCTTTCCTAGTGCTTTATATCTTACTTTCTACTCTACTCCAAACAGACTAATTGACTTGTCATTGAGCATTCGACTTGCCTGTCTTAGCCTCCATGCTTCTTCACACACTACGCCTGAGTATACAGTTGCTCATGGGGGTACTTTGCATACCCATTGTTTTATTTTTCAAAAACATTTAATGATTCTGCTTTGCCTATAGAAAATCCAGTTCAACCACTTCAGCCTGATGTTCAAAAGCTTCTATAATCTGACTTCAACTCATTGGAAGCAATATAAACACCCCTTAACACTTGAAATTCAAGTACTTTTCATTTATTTCCCCAATTAAATTAAACCCAATTCAACTCCCAATGTCTGAGAGTGGTAGGAAGAATAATTTCACCCTCTGAGGGGTTCTCTCTTTCCCTTTTGTGGATCACCCAAGAACTTCAGGCTCTTTTGCAGTCCCAAGAAAGAGCCTTTGGACATCCCCTACTAAGTGAACAAGGGACCTGGGGTCTTTCAACCACTGCCACTGGGATTATCATATTCTGCCACCCAGGATGGCCATGAACTGCTGTCCTCTCTATTTCTGAAACAAAGGCTGACTTGCCCGATTTCCTAGCCTAGGCTGGCAGGGATTTGGAAGGTAAATACTGCCCCTCTATACCTCCATTTCTTCAAAGGCACGCCTGATTCAAAGAGTTTCTAGCTATATTTACCATGTTGTAGCCTAACCACCCAATCCCCTTAGTTACAAGAGGACTGACCATTCTCCTCTGAGCCCAGCTGTCCCAAAGACATATTTAGGGTCTATCCATTAGGGACCCGTAATCACTGGAAGTCCATTCCAGGGTAAAGAGCCATAACAACTGCTGAATCATTCTCTTTTTCAGCTCCCAAACCACCAAAATTCATTCTACTCCCTTTTCAAACTAAGTGGGATGTAATGGAGGCAGGTCCTAGAAACAAAATATCCATTTTCCCTCTTGGAAGGGGACTTGCCCAAGAGTCACATCACAAGAGAAAGAAGAAAGACTCTTAGATGCTTCTCCTTTTCAACACATAGAGAAAGTCTTAGCCAATGCAGTAAGATAAGAAAACAAAAAAAGGCATGCACATTTGAAAAAAGAAATAAAGCTATCTTTATTCACAGAGAACATAACTGTTTATAAACAAAATCTGAAATAATCTACAAAAAAACACACCCTCCTAGAACTAATAAGATTACAAAGCCACAAGATATGATTAATTTTTTAAAAAATCAACTATATTCCTATAAAGTAGCAACAATTTGAAATGCAAAATATAATTATATTGCCTTGGCTGGTGTGGCTCAGTTGGTTGAGCATTGTCCCATGAGCTGAGAAGTCACTGGTTTGATTCCCAGTCAGGGCACATGCCCGGGTTGCAGGCTTGATCCCCAGTCCAGGGAGTGTAGGGAGCAGCCAATCAATGACTCTCTCTCATCATTGATGTTTCTCTCTCTCTCTCCCTCTCCCTTCCTCTCTAAAATCAATAAATATATATTTTAAAAAACTACACTTGTATAATGTTTTTTTTAAAAAAGAGCAAGACAGGAAAATTAAAGAGAGCCTAGTTAAAGCCATACTTAAAAGCACAAAACCATTTGGTGTTTATGTCCCAGTGACTGGTCAGTAAACTGGTTACTCTACAGGCTCAGGCTGGACAGACGCTCTCTGGGCACACACACACCCCTGGAAATACCAGTTTAGAGGAGCACAGATTTCCTCCTAATACCACCACTCAGCTAGGCACTGCACAAATATTTCTAATCCTTGCAATGACTCTGCAGGTAGTTATTATGACCCACATTTTATAGATGAGGAAACAGACGTTTTGAGTGGTCGGGTGAGGGCCCAAGGTTTAGAGTCACTGGTGGTCTCCCTGGAGAGCAAACTCAGGTTTCTCAGCCTGTGTGGCCCATGCCTGACCCCCCATATCATGCTGCTTTCATTAGCTCTCCTCTGAGCATCTCAGAATCCCTCCCTGAAACCTCAGGCTGGTCCTCCCACTGTGATGAACATGGGGGCTCCTGTGCCTTCCCTACTTAGGGCAGCCCCCTTTCGCCTACCTTCATAGATGTTTTCAAGTCCCCCCTCTCCCGTAATGTTTCTTCCCAAGGTTCACACTGAGCTGTCTGCTTCCAAATCTGCAATAACTCAAGACCCTGAGTCCAGTATGTTTCATGTGATGATGGAGGGGGCAGAGGAAGCACATCTCCAGAAACCCCTGGAGCTGGAAAACAAGCCTGGAGCCCAGCCTGAGGGAGGAAGTGGGGTGGGCCAACTAGAAAGGATGTTGACCCCCACAGGTCAGACGAGAGGAGGGGCCCTCTGGTCAGAGGGAAGTGAAAACAGGGAGTGCCTGGAAGAGATTGTTCATGCTTTAAACCCGGGCCAAACTAAATGAGTAATGAGAGAGGGTGTGCGGGGCCTCACTATATATAGCTGGACCCAGGACTCCCTCAAGGGAAAAAGAGTCCATCTGCCCCACATAGTCTTAGGACCTGTTAATTGGCAACCCACCCAATGACACAGCGGGGGGACAGTCCAGAGAGGGGTGGGGGGCACGAGAACTCCATCTTCCCCTTTGGGGACGCTCCTGAGTGGTGTTAGGGGAACAGGATGTAGAGCCCACTTGGGAAGGGGAAGGCCTCCCTTCCGCTGCGAACATGTATGTCTCAGCCCTTAGTAATGAATTCCTAAGGGAGACTGACTCCTGTCTTCCCACAAGCGCCTGGCTGCAGAAGGTGTGTGGATGCTCCCCAGCTGTGGATTGGGGGAACAGGAATTCTCTCTCTGGAGGTCTTTGGGCAGCTCTATCTCTCTCCGTTGGGGGCGCAGAGTCTCTATTGCGGTATTTTGGGAGATAATGTTCTCTGGAAAAGGAGGGTTCTAGGAGGACCCCAGCACCCATGTTCCCATGTCCAGGGGCAGCTCTCTCCCCTCACCGGAAATTCTGAAGAAGCCAGCCACCAGATGAAGTTCCACCTTGGGTCTGATAGGGCCCCTCCTGACAAGGGGCGTTGTCCTTTTGCCATCGGATAAGGCGCCTAATCAGTATTGCTCACTATTAGGAAAAAAGGAGCTCTAGGATCTGGGGGAAGGTAGGAGAAGGTCAAATGAGGGAAGTCAGGGACCCTTCCAGGCTGAGTAGAACTCTAATGCCAGGTGAATGGGGCTTTGTCTCAAGATATCAATTTGAGCTCACTGGAGGGGGGGGCGGGGGGGGGGGGCGGGGGGATGTTTTCTTAATGATTTTTAAAATGTAGCTCCTAGCAACCAAGAACAATTTAAACAGGAAGTTCTCAGACACAGGGCATTGCTAATGACACTTATCTGTAAACCCTACCATTGATGACAAAATTGATAAGAGACAATCTCTTCCTTGGCCTTCCGCTGCTGTTACCGGCAACAAAATTTCCAAATTCTAGAGCTTTTACCCCTAAGCTAAGAAAATCCATCTCCAGGTTTGCAGAAGAATACACAAAACTTTCACCACTAGGAATTTCTGCCACTTCTTCCTCAATATTTTCCGTTCTGAGTGGGATTTTCCTGTTTCACCGGTGCTGTATTTTGTGGCATGCCCCTTGCTCCTGCTCTAACTCTCCCTCCTTCCTCTCCTGAATGAGTTGATAGAATCCACTCCCGCTAGCAGCATGTCTCATAAAATATGCCCAAAGAGCATTGCAGTCTTCCTTCCCTCCTCTCCTCCCACTGCGGGGGTTTCAGCATCCACATGGGGAATCCACACCATGTCTCCTGGCTGCACAATTCTAGTGACCTTTCCCTTCATGCCCCTCTTCAGCAGACGCTACCCAACCCACACCTGTACATTATCATCACCCTGACCAGTTTCATCTCTGAAATCCCCCTCTGATGAATTCTTTCCAGCCCAGTTTCTCCCCCCAGTTTTTTCCAAGCCTAACAGTTCTCTCCAGACCGTATTTCCTTCAAACCCATCTCCATTAAACTCTTGAGCCAAAATCTCATTTCCACAGTCCCATCTCTCTATTTCGACATTGGAGCTGCTGAGTATGCGATCCTGAAGATCAAAACCAATCTATGAAACCCAAGTTCATCTAGGCCTTCAACAGTGTACCAAGCCCTCTCTGCCTGGAGCTCCTCTTCTCTAGTCAGGGACTCCACCCCTCCATCTCCCTCCACTATCCTCTCTGAGGTCATGACTCCACCCTGACTTTACAAAGAAACCAGGAGTAACCTCCCTTAGTCTCTTCACCCGTTCACCCCCATCTCCATCAACTTCAGCTCAGAACTACCTTCCCCATCCCCCACCTGTTTTCCCCACTTGGCTCTCTCCTTCCCCTTCTAGGCCTCAGGTAAAACATCAGCACTTCTCTGGGGCCTTCTGGATCCATAGTAAGTACTTGATAAATGTCAACTATTATTATGTTTATCCCATGCCCCTTCACACAGAATCTATCACTGTGCTTTCTGCCAGATAATAATACTTTTTGTGTTTTATTGCACTGACCACACATTAATGATTATTCATCTGCATGCCTATTCCTCATATAAAACCACAGGCTCCTTGAGAACAGGGACTGTGCCTTGTGTATCAGTGGAAGCAATATAGTATCTGGCATATAATAGATGCTCAATAAACATTTGATGAAATAAAACATAACTGACTTCTCAGTTCTCAACTGTGAAGTCATATGTCCATCTACTTAATGGCTGCAATTCAAATCACCTTAGGAGACCAATCACCTTGACTGCAAACCAAACCAAGTAAATCAGAATCTTTTAGAGGGAGACAGGCCTCAGGCTTTTTTTTTTTTTTTAACTGATTGTAGTGTGCAGCTTGTTTAGAGAATCACTGGCTCATAGAAGGTGGAGAGACTCATAAAACTCAGAAGGTATCTAATACTAATACGTTGTATTACAAGAAATGCCTAACTGTAATCTAATAAGAGAGACAAGCAAACAAGAAATAGATTTGTAAAACATTAAACAAAAATGAAGTTGGGGTGAGATCAGTGGAAACGCCCAGTGAGTGGGCACTGGGGGCAACGGCTTTTCCCTGGCGCCAACACTGGGGCTATTCCTCCTCAAGTCCATCAAGTTCTCAGCTTTGGGGCTCCAGATACTTCCTGTTCATCTCCCCAGTTCCTCCTCTCAGCCGGCATCATCATTTCCTAGTGCTATCACACCTGTGGTTCTAACTTGAGCATTTACAGGACTTTAGAGAAAAGCAAGATAGCTAAGACAAGTTGAGAGGTCGGGCTGTGTGGAGGTGAAAAGCAGGGCAGACGTGGCTGGCAGGAAAAAATGACCCAAAACTGTCTAGACCAGTGGCTCTTCTGAAATTACTCTTTGGTGTTTGTTCCTAACCTGGGGGTGTTTTAGGCCAAGGGCAGTGCCTAAGAAGTCAGCGTGGATAAGGGATCTAGGGTCTGGCACTCAAGGTGTAGTCTCTGCCTCCTCTGGGAATTTGTTAGAATCTTGGCCCTCCTCTGCCAGAATTTTCATTTTAGCAAGATCCCCAAGATGCTTCACACACATTCAAGTTCCAAAAGTACTGTTCTAGACCGGAATTGAGGCAATGCAAATGCTGCCGGTTCCAGGACACCCCACATTGGGTATTTCCCTCTCACAACCAAAGCAATTAGCAATCATGACTACAGCCAGCTCTTTCTCTGGTTATCTGTTATGAGTCCCTGTGTTTCAAGTAAGAGGAAAATCAATTTGAAGGGGTGTAAACAGTAAATGACTTGCATACACTCACATAACTGAAGAATTCAGAGATATGGCTCACCTCCCAGGAGCCTTGATTCACAGGCTCTGATACTGTCACCCGGGTTCCAGGTTCTCTCATGTCCCTGCTCTACCACCCACCACAATGGCTTCATTCCCATGCTCCACTGGGTGGCCTCTAGGCTCTCCCCATCATGGGCAAAATGTCTGAGATTGAGAAGATCAGCAGTTAAGATTCCTTCTTACCATCAATTACATTTCAGACGCATAGTATGGCAGTCAGGTTCATTCAGTGAAGTCTGAAGGGCTGTGCTGAACTGCCACCTGAGTAGCTGCTGATGAGGAAGCCTGGACTTCTCTCCATCCTCTTCCCTGTGGCAGCATCCACGGCTCCCTGTCCTCTAGTTTTATGGTTAGGTTTGGCCAACGAGAGGCACCATCAGAAAGTCAGGAGAACCCTAACCGGTTTGGCTCAGGGAATAGAGCGTTGGCCTGCAGACTGAAGGGTCCCAGGTTTGATTCCAGTCAAGGGCATGTACCTTGGTTGCGGGTACATCCCCAATAGGGGGTGTGCAGGAGGCAGCTGGTCCACATTTCTCTCTATCCCTCTCCCTTCCTCTCTGTAAAATAATTAATAAAATATATATATTTTTAAAAAGTCAGGAGAAAAAAAGTGCTTTCTAGCACGGTTCATGAATTTTTCACTTTATAAAAAGAATTCAACCTTACTGTAAAAGTAGAATATACAAAATGAAAAAAGATGGGCTTTACATATACTTAAGCAGAGCACATTTTTGCTTTGCCTTCTTTGAGATGTTAACCATGGTACCAGTTGTTCCTACTGGGATGCATGTTCGTGAGGAGAAAGGGAAGTTTTATCTAGTGTGCCAATTATAGTGATACAGGGTAAACTGGCTATGGAACTCACGAGGACAGAGGCGAGGGGTTCAAGCCAACACCCCCAGCTGAGCTGTCTTGAGAGCACAACTGGCTTAGGTCCCACCGTTCCCTGAGTCGCCGGCGCCTCGGGTGGGGGCTGCTGCCCCGGAACAGGGACAGGTGGGAGCTGCTGAGGTTGCATTTGGAAGCTGCACCCCAACACCAGCCACAGGGGAGCACATAGAGCATTAGTGCATGTGCAGGACGCTGGGGGGGGGCGCCAGGAGACCCCCGCATTGCGGGCATGGGGAGAGGTGGGCGGGTCCACCAGCTGGGGGCCTAGCCCGGGTGCCAGGGGCCAGCGGGCCACTCCAGCCCCCCCTTCCCCACTGCGTAGTCAGAGGGGTGTAGGGGCCGGCTGCCGAACAGTCCCCAACCAGCTGAGAGGCGCAGCAAAGAAGTGGGGATCTGGCTGCACACAATCCAGAGGGACGTGTCCCCCGTGGGGGCATGGGTAGCGGTTGAGTGGGCGGATGGGGGGGTCACTCCCAGGCCCTGACAGTCGCGGTGGTGGACACTCACCTGCAGGACAGCAGTGACAGGCCCGCGGGAAAGCCCTAGTCCTAGTGCAGGCCCAGGCCATCTGTGGCCAAGCGGCCGCCTGTGGCTTGGGACAATGGGGGTGAGGGGTACCGGTCTCTGCCCCTGGTCTGGTCCAGCAGGGGCCATGCGCAGCGCCACCTCCGCTTGGCTAGGGATCTAGTCGCTTTCCAAGTCTCAGAGCTCAGAGACCTCACAAACCGGCCAGGAGCACATTTTAACGTCCAAATTAAGGCAGTGTGATAGTCGAGGTTAATATTAACCTAGTGCCAGAACAGGATCACCAGTGACTCCATCATCCAGTGATGACTGGGCAGATTTCAGCACCTAGACGGAATCAGCTAGACGGAATCAGCTTCTTGTAATATAGGGACCTGGAAGTGCCAAGGAGGCATCCGGTCCCGGTAGGCCAACACCTGCCCCAGGAAGGTGGGCAACTCAGGGAGAGTCCCCTAGAGAGTGTCGCCTGCGGAGTTTTCTGTCCGCGGTACAGGAAGAACTGGGCTTGTAAAAGATTGCACTTAGGATGCGCAGTTTCTGCTCCTTTACTTCTCGGGTGGAAAAAAAGGGGGAGGGGAGTTGCATGAGTCTTAAGGACTCTTAACTGAACCTGAAAAGATTAAGTCAAGAAGAAAGATTTACATTGGACTGGAGATGGGACCAAGTAGAACTGACCCCACCAAAGAGTGAAGAGGACCCCTAACCAGGTTAATAGAGGTTCATCTTCTAGGAATACAAGAGCCAACTAGACACTGTTAACTGAAAGGCAAGCTGCAGCAGAGCAGGGGAGATGGGATCCCACTGTTGGGGTGAAGAGAGAAAACCCTACCCTCTTTGTGATTGTAGATGCGGAGAAAATGCGTCCAAGGGAAAACCGGATTTGTAAGCAGTCACTAGCCTGAAGTTCAGACTGGGGGTGGGGTGAGGCCTTGGGGGGAATACTTAGTTTTCCCTTAATGTGTTGCTTACATTTTTATGAAAATATGACATTTAAAAATGTTAATAAAGCTATTTACGAAGACAAATGGTTTTATATTTAAAGAAGATAAAGGCTGCCAATTTTATTCCTTCTTTAAACAAAAAGCCAACTCTCCCTCAATTTAAAACATGGCAAGAGTCAGAAGCTTGAACTCACCACAACCAGAAGTCACCATCTCCCTCTTTTCTAACACCAACTTTAGCATTAAAGAAAAACCCAAAAAACTCAAGACTACAGCCTTCTGGCTTGCTGTTGCCTGCATTTCCAGCTCCTTTAATAACGAACGCTTTTATCTGCAGTAAGTCACTTGGTTTCTTACCTGAGAAACGAAGGAGAAATCAACTGTTTTTTTCCAACTTGGAATAAGAACATTCCCGAGTTTTCACTCTTGGAGAGGCGTCCCTGATTAGACGACACCTTGAAAACCTTTCCCAAGGCTTTTCTCACGTCGTGTTCCTTATCATTTACACCTGGGGATGCTTAACCAACCGTGTGGTCGGGAACCTTTCTGTTTAATTTCATCTCCCGGCCCCAAGGCCCTTCTGCACCTGCCGGTGAATTGTTCCCCCAGGGGTGAAACTCCCCCAGCGAGGCCCCAGATGCAGCCGCTGGCCCGCCAGCGCGAATTTTCCCGAGGTTCCGCCTCTCCCCTGCGGGAGCCCCCCTCCCACATCCCCCCGGGTTCTCGGCGCCTCCCCCGCCCCCCGCGCTCCGTCTCTCGGGGCTCCGGGCTCAGGGGGCACATTCCCCACACCAGCCGCCCGCGCTCCGCCTCGGCCACACCTTGACGATGCCGAGTGCCAGACTCGCCCTGGGCCCCGCCCGCGGCCCGCTGCTCGCCGCCGCCTCGCCCTTCACCTTCCTGTCCCCGAGGGGACACAGCGACTCAGTCCAGGGACAGATGCCCAGCCCGGCCCCCGCCGCGGGCAGCGCGCTCCGGGTCTGGCTCTGATGGCCACTGGCGTACCCCGCATCCCGCTGCCCGTGGCGCTCCAGCCCTTCCCGGGAGCCTCCCCAACCCGGGGGGAGGAGAAGAGGGGAAGGGAAGAGGAGGGGATGGGGAGCGAGGGAAGGAGATGCCACGGGGGCTGCTCGAGTCCCTTGGGCCCCAACCCGCCACCCGCGTCCCTAGCCCGGCCCTGCTCACCGAGTGGCCAGCGCCCCCGCCGGCCCAGTGACACTGCGGGCACCCATGGGCCGCTGGGCTTTCTCTGCACCGACGGGGCCCATCGAGAACCCAGGCGCCGAGCATCGCGACCCGCTGCCACTCGTTCATTGAAGTTCAGCCCGTGTTTATAGGCTTTCATTCCCTCCCCTGCAGAAAAGAAGCCTCCGAGACCCAAATCCCCTCCCCTCCTCGGAGGAAAGTCAGTCCGGGACGTCACGTTTGAACCGTCTGACTTCTCCGAGGGCCGGCGGGCTCCGGGACGAGTTCAACAGGGAAGCCCCGCTCTCACCTCCCAGCCCGATGGGTTTCAGGCCGCGTGTCCCGGCGCCAGGCGGGCACCCAGCGCCCGAAACGAACGCGCGGCGTCGCAGTCTTTTCGTCCTTGTTACGCGGGTGGCCAGGCTCTCCTTGACACACGGTTTCTTTTTTTTATGATTATTTACACCAAACTTTAGATCTTTTAAAAGATCTTTTAAGTATCTAAGCTAAAATCCTTGCAAAGTGTTGTTACAATGTTCCTCCGAATGAATAGCAGCTGCAGTGCGGGTTCCTGGCGGGAGGAGCGCGGCGCGCTCGGCCTCCAGCGCCTCTCCTGCTCCGCGGTGCCCGAGAAGGGGGGGCAGTGGCTTGGTCTCCCCGGGACCAGGGAGAGCCTGGAGGGAGAGGTGGGGGCGGGTGGAAACCGACCGCTGAGCTTAGAGTTAGTCCTTTACACAATGTTGTTTTTTCTTTGTGTAAAGCGTTAGGGATAGTATTTCTTTTAACTGGTGGCTGTAAGAAGTGAGTGGATTTAAAATTCCAACCACGGTAGTAAGCAATCGCGGTTGTCTGGTATTGATTGAAATGCTGTAAAAATATCTTTCCACATAAGGCGTGCATCAGTATTTCAGCTGTTACCCACCCTCTGCCGGAAAAAAAAAATGTATTTAAAAAGCCACATTCTCAAAATAGAGGAGTGTGCCCTGGGGAAGATGGGGGCACCAATATCCTCACCTTCTCACAGTGGAGGAAAGACTCGCCTTGGCGATGGATGAAGAAAAGGGGTGTGTAATATTAGTACTTGAAAAGGCAATGATAATCCATAGAAGATGCGGAAATAAGGATTAAACTACCTTCGGTAGATAGAGGAGCACAGGAAATGCTTAGTGATTATAGCAAGAAGTCAATGCTCAAAACTGATAAACAGAATTAGCTGCTCAGGCATATTAATTAGCTGCCGGAGGAAGAAAGTTGTTAATGTAGATAACAGCCAATAGAACTTAAAAAAAAAAAAAAGGATTGACTGACCTGGGGAATGGGCTGGAGGTGGGGAGGGTTGAATCTGGCTACAACTCTTAGTTTATATCACAAGCCCCTCTTCAATGTTACCTTTTTGTGTGTGCGCATCATTTAAATTTTTAAAATTATTTTTAAATGAATAAATAAAAATTATACACTTTCCATACCTACAGTCTCTTTACTGAAACTACAAACTTGATTTTTTATTTTCTTCTTTCTTATTCCCCCCCCCTCCCGCAACCTCACTAAGCCCTTTTCAGTTTCATATTTGTAGTATGTGTGTACACCTTCAATTCCTACTATTGCTTTTAAATGTCCAAACAGGTTTATTAAAATAAGCAGAAGAACCCACTAATTGGGAACAACTGTAAAATTGTTTCTTCAGTTCAGAGATATCTCAGAATTGTTTTCTCTTCATCCTTCTACCATTGACTTCTGAGGACTGAATGACTGAAAAACCTGAATATCAAGCTAGAGATGATTTCATAACTTCCTGTCCTCCCCCATTCCACTTTGGTTATTCCCCCTCAAGAATTCCAACTTTGTTCATTAAGAAAGAAAGGAAGAAAGAAAGAAAGAAAGAAAGAAAGAAAGAAAGAAAGAAAGAAAGAAAGAAAGAAAGAGAAAAACAGAAAAAAGACTGGACTGAAAAGAGAATGTTAGCAGACTTGATATCACATTCAGTGAGTCCCAATTAACTGTCTCTGTATAAAGACCTTGAAATTTTCATGTAAAAGGGATTTTGTGTGAATTGAGGCGTTTGATATGAAATTCTTTTAAGTTACAGTTATTTCTAGACTTATTTTGTAATCAAAGAGACCATCTCGTCCACAGACAGTCTGTGTTTCCTGCTAATATGGACAATCTTACAAGGCTAATAAAATGTTCAGTCCACTAATCCAAGTACCAAGATACTGTTGTCTTCTCTTTCCCAATGGAATAACGAAATTAAACCACCCACGTCTGCTGTGTGTGCATAGAGATACATAAAATCAAAGGGGAGAGAGCAATTGCTGGGGCACTGAAGCAATCCTTTAAGCACAATCTCTTTGAACCCCTACAACCATCCAGTGAGAGAGTCAGGGCTTTTATCATCATCCCTACTTTTTTACAGATGAGAAGACTGTTTAGAAAAATATGAGTAATTTCTCCAAACCCACAAAGCTAAGCTGCTGAGCCAGATGAATTTCTGACTCAAAACGCAAAGGCTTCTCCTCTTTTGGCATAGCGCCGCGGTGGCATTATGCAGTCATTCTCATTGCTCCGATTCTTTTGCTAAATTCGATGTTCTGGCCCGTTCTTTAAGAGAAAGGAGTAACAGCCGCTGGCAACTGTCTCAAGGAGAAGAGAGGCAACTCAGGAACTCCTGATTTCTCCGAGAACTTCAGGAACCGCTGAGGTGCCGAGAGACAAGCAAGGTGCTCAACTCAATGTGCCTTTCCTGGTACCAGCACAAATGTAAAGAGGGAGCTGGTGTCTTCTGCAGTATAATTCAAAAGCACAGTCATATTCAGAGATAATAATAAATCTAAGGTACAATTTCATTGTGATATCCTCTCTCAGCCGCTTCCATAAGTAACTTACAAATTTATTTGTAATTTACCAGACCCACCCTGGTAGCTTTAATAGAGAAGTAGTCACTGGCTTGGTGGGAAGGAAAATGCCCTTTTCCTGACTGTTCTGGGTCATTCAAACAGGTGTAAACACTGTGCTTTCATCGAGTCAGGATATCTCAGTCCATGAAAGGGCTGGACCCCACCTTCTGTCACACAACAAAAGTATATCTCAGAAGTAGAGATGGGGCGGGGAGGGGGGCAATGTATTCTTTATTTGTTCCCTAAATAAAAAATAAAACCATTAAAAATAAGGCAAATTTAATACTTTTAAAAACCACTCGGTATCTGTGATCACTTTATCTGTGATCTGTCTGCTTGAGGAAAGAGGAGTCTATGCATTTAATGATATAACCTGAGTCCCAAGTTTTACATTCTGTCCTTCACATAAAAACTACATTGGTATCTCTGACAGGCCCCAAAGCCCCTTTCCATCAGTGCCCACATCCTTATACTTAAACATATAAAGGGCTTATTTAAGGAGAACAACTGTTTCAATAATCCATTGCTATATAACAAAACACCCCCAAATTCAGTGGCTTACAACAACTATCTTTTTTTTTTTTTCTTTAATCTTTCCCACCTGTGAATTGCCACAGCTCCTTTGGGCATTTATTCTTCTGGCCTCTCTTGAGTTCCTGTCAGATGGTGGTAGGCGGGCAGGCAGCAGGTGGGAGTCAGGAAGGCTGAGCCCTCTCTCTTTTCAGGGAGTCACAGTGGCCTCTCCACATCGTCTCCCCACCTTGGTAACTGGACCATTTGCAGGATAGCTCAGGGTTCCCAGGAGTACAAGAAAGGAAATCTGCTGAGTCTTTCTAAGAGTTGGGCCCGGGCGCTGGCACCGCATCACTTCCACTGAGTTCTATTGAGTTAGAATCACAAGACCGACCCAGATTCAGCGTGGGAGGAGTTTACACAAGGATGTAAATACCCAAGGTCTGGTTCATGGGGCCAATCTTGGAGACTAGCTACCACCACCACCACAACTGCACACAGGAAAAGACCATCTATTCATCTTGGCAGGGCCTCTTGGGTTTCCTTTACACTTAGAGAGAGGGACATACTACTCCCCGTCTTCCTTGATTCACGTCTCAAAAAGGGAGAACTGAATTACTTGAGCGAGTTCTTGAGCTACCCCTGTGTGGTTTTAAATATAGGAAATTGCCTTTTTGATACTTGGGTGTCATGCTTCCCAACAAACCCTCACTGTTAGGGCTTCCAAATCCAAGGGCTTCAGATTCCTACAATGCTTGAAGGAGTGACAAGGGGTAATGAATTACCTAAAATTCATGAAATATTGTGCAAGTATATGTGTGCATTCTCCCAGGAGGGAATTCCTAGCTTCCCTCATATAAGGTGAATTCAAATAAGAAATGCCCTGGGATAGGGACAGGTGGGAGCTCCTGTCCTGCCTAAAACTTAAGTGAGAGCTGCCCTGGGTTTTTATCACCTGACATACTTCTAAAGCCTCTCAGAAGCAGAGATGGGGGAGGGAAGCAATATTATCTTTTGTGTGTTTGCTTCCAAAGTAAAACAAAAGCTAACTTTAGCTAATACCCGAGATCACTTCATCTGAGTCTGAGTGGGCTGGGTGTTCCTGCAGCCCCCACTCCCCCTACTTATTGGAAAGACTAATTCCCCTACATTGGGGTGAAAGGCATTGGGAATGCTTAACATGTTGGCTGTTATTTTCCCACCTGTCCCTAGTGAGTACTTAAGAATGTAACTTAACGGGACTTTGGATTCTTCCACCTAAGCACTCTTTCTTTCCTTTTCCCTATTAATTTTGTTTAGAGGTGGCAGCCAAAGATACAACTGAATCTCATTGGGACAATTAAGTATGCTCTAAAATATCCGGTGTGATCTGAACTGGTGACTCAGCCTTGAACCTGAGCAAGTGAGGCCTCTTGAGGCATCTGGGAGAAGGTACTCAGGCTGGAAGCAGAACCTGTCTGGGGTCAGAGAAAGAAAACATGTGGAAAAGGGTAGAGCACTAGAGGTAAAAACAAAAAAAAAGACTTACCTTTCCTCCCTGAAACTTTCTGTTCCAAGCATTATATCAGACTTGGACACCCTAATGTTCATTTTTAGGGCTTCTCTTTGAATTCGGTTAGGCCTACTCTTATAAGAGAATGAGAAATTTACAGTAACTGTGCTAAATGTCACCATTAACATGTCTAGTCCTATTAATAGTTAACATTGGTCTCAAGAAATGGTGTTTGTGACAGAGGCACTACTAGCAAAGTGAAAAAGTAGAAGTCCAGATTTTATTTATTTTTTAAGATTGAAAAATGACACCCGAGACAAAATGTTTGCAGGAACCTTTTCTACAAAACATATACCCTGCCATTCCTCAAGAGAATCTAGCCAACCATTTCAACTGAGTATCCCTTTTTAACATAAATGCTTCAAGCTATCCTCTTTCTCCTTCCTTTTATCTTAGAAAGTTATTAGTGTGGAAAGTTATAGTTTCTCACCACCAGAATGTAAGTTCTCTCATTGCCCAAGGACATACCCTGGTACAAAGGAAAACAGAACAAAGGTTGTAGGAACTTAAACACCAAATTTTTACCATAGGTGTGGCAGACAAGGGCTCAGTGTCTCCTTTCCTCACTTGCAAAATGGGGAGAATAAGCTCACGGGATTGATCAGGCTCCGACTCAGTACAAAATGGCAAGGACAACACCCCTGGCACAGCAAGTGCCCATGACAAGTCATCTGTTTCCATTTATGTCTCAGTCTGTAAAATGTGATGGAAAGGGACACTGCAATCTGTGCTGCAGCACATAGCAGGGCTGAGCCCGCACTGCACACCCGTGACTCAGTTTCCTCTCTAGAATGGCCGCGCAGTGATGTCCTAGGGCAGTACACTACATACAAGTCATCCCTGGATCCCTCCAACGTTCACTGCAGGTGCCAACAAATGTAATTGGCCACACATGCAGTTAACCTGTAATATCAAAATATCCTAATGAAATGATAGATGGTAAGGTTCATTAAAAGTTAAGGTCAAGCCCTGGCAGGGTGGCTCAGTTGGTTGGAGCAGCATCCCAAACGGTTGCAGGGTCAGGGCACATATATAAGTTGCACTCAGGTGCCGGAGGCAACCAATTGATGTTTCCCTCTCTCCCTTTCTCTCTCTAAAAATCAAAACAAGTCCTTGAGTGAAGATGAAAAAAAATATGTGAGATCAAAATACACATTTTATTCCTGTGACTCCTTCAAATTATTTTCAGTCCAGTAACACTACTTCCCAAGGTGTAGATTTGTGAGGATTATTAAAAGCAAGTTCATTGTAGAGAGGAAATATAAACACTATTGGTGAAATACAGATGACAAGAAAAAAACAAAACAAAAGCCTCTTTAAGCAGTTCAAAAAATATAGAAAACCGAACTAGAAAACCAAAATTACTTGACTGTTCTCTCCAGTAACCAAAAGTGATACATTAAAATTGAAAGTATTTAAAGTGTTAAGATTAACCATTATTTTTTAAAGACTATGATCACTTTTGAAATAGGTTCATTCAGTAAGGGTTCTTTTCCTAGCAAAAACATCAGATTTGGATATCCTAACGTTCATTTTTAGGGCTTCTCTTTGAAGTTGGTTAGGGCTACTCTTGTAAGAGAATGAGAAATTTACAGTAACTGTGTGCTAAATGTCACCATTAACATGTCTAGTCCTAGTAATAGCTAACCTTGGTCTCAAGAAATGGCGTTTGCAACAGAGGCACTAGCAAAGTGAAAAAAAGTAGGATTCCAGGCTTTATTTTATTTTAAGATTGAAAAATGACACCCGAGACAAAATTTCTGTGATCAATAACATTTCAGGAAATGGAGCAAGTGGTTCTGGGACAAATCAAAACTGGTAAACTTGAACTTGGGAAACAGGGTTTTGGCAATGACTCTGTGGGAACAAATCTTAAACATACAACCTCACATTTTTTTCTTCTCCCCCAACTGTTCAAGTGTCAGACAAAATAAATTACCATAAATTATATGCCAAGGCAACTTCAAAACACAACAACATGAGGCTAAGGATTTCCTTAGCTCCTCCAGGAAGTGTGGAACACTGTTTGTGCTTCTGGCCTGCAGGCTGGCTTGAATCGGAGCCCGTCAAACGTCAGGGTAGTTGCAGTAATATACCGCAGAGCTGGCATCGGACACCACGGAGGAAATGGCCCCGTGGCCGTCAGGGAGGTTCACGCCCGAGTCGTGTCCCTGGTAAGGGAGCCCCATCTCGGGCTTGCACACGTAGTGCAGGTACTGTTCAAACTCCGTGCGGTCCATCTCCCCGAGGAGCTCGGCGGGCTGGCTGGGGTCCGCCCCGTCCCGGCAGGACAACGCCTCGGGCGGGGGCGACGGCTGCCCGGGGCCCGGCGGGTGCTGCTGCGGTGGCATCTGGAAGCCGCGCCCGCTGCCGGCCGCGGGCGAGCCCATGGCGCCGTAGTACATGTGCAGGGCGCTGGGGGGCGCTAGGAGGCCCGGCATGGCGGGGCCAGCGGGCTCCGGGCCGAGCCGGGAGTGCATCGGGCCGCCGGGCGGCTCCGGGGGCCCCGCGTAGTCCGAGGCCGGCGCGTAGCTGTAGGGACCCGCGGCCGCCGGACAGTCCCCGGGCAGCGGCGCGGCGAAGAAGGCCGGATCCGGGTCCACGCCGTCCAGGGGAGACGTGTCGGGCGTGGGCAGCGGGTAGCCGTCGAGCGGGGCCGCTCCCAGGCCCTGGCAGTCGCGGTAGTGACCGCCCATGTGCGGGGGCAGCAGCGGCGCGCCCGCGGGGAAGCCCTGGTCGGGGAAGGGCAGGCCCAGGCCGTCCATGGCCCCGCGGCCGCCCTCGGGGCCCAGCGCGGCCGCCGGCGGCTCGGCGAGGCCGTGCAGGAAGCCGCCCTCCACCCGCTTCAGCCGCTTCACCTGCTTGCGCCGCCGCGGCCGGTACTTGTAGTTGGGGTGGTCCTGCATGTGCTGCACGCGCAGCCGCTCGGCCTCCTCCACGAAGGGCCGCTTCTCCGCCAGCGTCAGCGCTTTCCACGACTTGCCTGCGGGGTCGTGGGGAGGGGGAGAGGAGCGCGGGGCTCACTACGCGAGTTCCCTCTCCCGGGCCCCCCGACCCCCCCTCTCCGACCTTGAACTGTGCAGCTGGAGGGGTAAGGGGCCAAGGGAAAAGTGAAAGTATGGGCTCCGGAGGTGGGGCGGGATCCGAGCACTTGGGGAATACAAGAGATCTCGGGTCTTCTAAGGGCACCCCCATCCCCCCTCACCCCCGATTTCAGCCTCCGGGGAGCGGCTGCCCGGCTCATCCACGCCCGGTCGTTGGAGGAACGGGAAAAAGTCTCCCCAGGAAAGGGTCAGCCCCGCTGGACGCCAGGGGTGCCCTCGCCATCCCTGGGATGCGCGGGAGGCCGCCTCTCCAGGGCCCTGGTACCCGCGCTCCGTTCACCCAAGTAATTGGGACCCGGAGGGCCGAGGCTGGGGGCCCGTGGAAAAGCCCGGAGGAGCGCGACGGGAGGAGGACGGACGGCCCTAGGGAAGGGCTGGCGCCGTGCGCCGCCGGCCTCGGGCGCAGGACCCGCACCCTTTTCGGGTCCAGCCAGCAGGTCCGCGGTCCTCACTCCCCAGGGCCGCGGGGTCGGACTCACCCAGCATCTTGCTCAGCTCGGCGTTGTGCAGGTCGGGGTTCTGCTGCGCCAGGCGCTTGCGCTCGTCCTTCGCCCACACCATGAAGGCGTTCATCGGCCGCCGAATGCGAGACTCGCCCTTGCCCCGGCCCGCGGCCCCGGCCGGCGCCCCGCCGCTCGCCGCCGCCTCGCCCTTCACCTTCACGTCCCCGAGGGGACTCAGCGACTCGGCCCAGGAGCAGGGGCCCAGCCCGGCCATCACCGCGGGCAGCGCGATCCGGCTCTGGCTCTGGTCGTCACTGGCGTACCCCGCATCCGGGCTGCTCATGGCGCTCCAGCCCTGCTCCGCGCCCCACAACTCTCGGCCAGACACGCCGCCTCCCCCGATGCGGGGGGGAGGGGGTGGGGAGCGAGAGAGGGAGATGCCACGCGGGCTGCTGGAGTCTCTCGGGCCCGAACCCGCCACCGGCGTTCCAGGCCAGTCCCAGCCCACCGCGCAGCCAGCGCCCCCGCCGGCCCGATGACACTGCGGCCACCCCCGGGCTGCGGGGCCTTTTCTGCACCGCTGTGGCCAATAGAGCAGCGGGGGCGGGCCGGTCCATAGTCGTTAGGCCCACGCCCAGCCGGCCCTCCGAGTCCCCAGTCCCAGCTCAATCCACAACCGCCCTTTTCCCCTCCCCAATCCCCGCACCCACAAACCTACACCTGCCTGCGGGGAAAACTGGCTGGAGCCACGACCTCGCAGACCCAGAAAGGGGGATTCTTGCTAAACCTTCAGGGGTGCTGGGTAGAAGTAATTGGGCACAGTAATTTGGATCAACACACTAAGCACCCACTCTTGATTACAGGAGCCAAGCTGTTTCAGTGGTGGGGGACCTCGCTTCTACCAAGGAGCCCACAGGTGTCTTTTTCAAATGCGTTTTATCCAATGAAATAGACACTGTTGATAAAAAAAAAAAAATAGATTCTTTTCCCAAAGGACTCAACTTGCTTGGTGTATTATATTCAAAATGTTATGTCCGAGGTAAAATTTTAATTTTTAAAACAAGGTTAGATATGGAATGACATTCTGTAGCCAATATCCCGTCATCCAGACGAACTTAAAGCCTTTGTGCATAAGGAGAACCAACCACTGGAAATGTGTACATGAATGTAGAGTAAACAAAGTCTTCTCATGTGTATCCAGTAAAATTGGTAAGACTTAGTTCTGATTTCTAAAATGTGATAAAAAAGAAACCACAATATTTACCTAAATGCCCATCTGTAGAGGAAAGACAGCCATCCTTTTGAGTGGCAAAATAACTGTAGCTCTTAGGGGCTGTGTAAGGTCGTTTTGCTGGAGGTATTAAAAATTCTTATATGCTTCTGCAGACAGAAATGAAAATCTGAATGGCTGTTAAATTTGTGTTTAAATCTGAGAAAACTTTCCAGTGGAATTTTTGAACAAGCCCTTATATTGCACTCATATATGGCACATGTCACACTCTTCTTAGAGCCATCCAAACAGCAAATTATCCTCATAACCCCATGAGGCACAGAGAGGTTCAGGAACTTGCCTGAGGTCACAGCATTGGGGAGGAGAGTTCCTCTCCGGTAGTCTGCCTTCAGACTTGGAATTCCTAGTCACTACGTTGTATTTGTGTATTTGTGTTGTTTTCTAAGGCAAAGAAAGAAGGAAACAGCTTTTGCATAATTAGATAACGTTGCAAAGAAATCAATGCATCAAATCTCACGAACAGATTTTTTGTTTTGTTTTGTTTATTGTGAAGGGGTAATGAAACACTAGGGTTTCCGTCAGGACCTGGGAAGTAAATGCTGCAGCTTTTTGTGTGCTATTACCATGACAGAGTAATCGGTCAAGCCTGCTTCTTAGTGGCGTCCATAAAAATAAAGAAACACAGAGCTTTGGAAACAGACATTGCCAGGTCTCCGAAAAAGTCCCACACACTTATTTTAAGCCAGCTTTCACTGTGTGAGGATTTGTGCAGTCTGCCCTACCTCCTCCCCCTTCTCCCCTCCTCCCCCCTTACCTGTAGCAACCAGTCTTCCTTCTGGGGACAAATCGAGAGAGTATTTCTAGTTCCTGGATCTCTCATGTTCAGACAAGAAAAAATAATTAATCTACTTAAGAAAATCTTAGGGAGATGATGGGTGACTTAAATTTAACCGATTACATACTTTTCCTTTAAAGCTTTATTTATTTCTGGGGAAAAATGGGGGAACATGAAAATGAAGCATAATTGCCTTGCAACTGGTTATATAAGTAAGGAAATGATAGGAATATAGAGAACAAATCAATCCCCCAGTGCCTTGCTCCTTGATGTTTCCTGGGCGATCTTCTCTAATTTTCTAGATAGTCATAAAGGTCCTTTCAAAGATGTCAATGTAGAATTTTCTATTAGTGCAAAGTGGTTTTTTTATGAATTAATAAGTATTATCTTAGAATAAAGATTAAACACTAAACAAAAACAGTGCCCACTCCAGAATCCGTTTTATCGGTCACATCTATTCGACGGATTCCATAAAAAATAAAATGAGAACACAGTCTAGGTGTGAGTCCAAAAATGCATATGCACCGATTGGCCCTTGTGCAGTTTCTTCATCCTCGGGTTCTACCTCCCGCACTCCTTTGCACGGAGACGTGCCAAGAGCGTGGATAAACTGCCCGCGAAGAAAACCTGGGGCTCCCCATGATTATGTGCACTTGTGCCTGAAGACTCACTGCTGGTTTTTGTTGGGCAAAATGGCTGAGAACCAGGTGAGAGTACTGCACCCACGCTGTTGGAGCTTCAGCTGTGAGCGCCCCTCCCCCTACTTCTTATAGCATTTCCCCGGAGCGTTATAAAGCAGCGATTTACTCCCAGTTGCCAGGAAGATATGAGGATGCCTTTCCAAGACTAATCCATGTTACATACCGTTACCTAGATCCAATTTCTCGTACTGATCATTCATGTGTCATACATTTAGGGGGGAGGGTGTTGGGGGCTGCGGCACCGCAAACCAGCCCCCCTGTGTGGACTCTCCTATTTCCGTCTCTAAATGCGGTGTTGGAAGTGGAGCCTAGGACGTTATCGGAGCCAGCCACAAATGCCACATGAAACGCAGCAAACATCCGGAGCGGCTTCCTGCAAGCCTTGCTTTTCTCAACACGAGAGATTTACAGGCGGGGGTGGGGGGGTGGGGGAGCAGGAGGGAGGGGGTGATTCAAGCAACTTTCGCGAGTAAGAGCCTTGTACACCCGGGTGCATTCGCATTGCACAGTCTAGGATTTCTGGGCTCCTGGCTACTAATCGCGCTCAAGGTGCCCAGGCCACACCTGAGGCTCCAAAAGCTGGGTGAAGAAGCGACTAGCGCGGCAAGGAATTGTGCCCGTTACCACTGGGGAGCCTGGCCTGCAAGCGCAGAAATCGCCCGGGTAGGTGAGGAGCTGTGGCTCCGACCCGGAGTTAAACCCGCGCTTTTCCTGGGCCCCTGAGTGACCAGGCAAAGGCTGGGTGACTTCCTGCAGGCTTCTGTGTTTTAGATGCTCAGGAAGCGGGAGCCAGACCCGGGGCACTTATGCCCATAGGAATGGCCCTGGGCACCCAGATGTATGCGGGTTGGCCCTGAGGAGTAAGTCCGTGGAGGCGGGGAGGGGAGTGCGCGCCGCCAACCCCGGGGAAACGCCGGGGCGGCCTCCAATAAACAATGATGTGCTTTGGACAAAGAACAACAATAAGACCTTTGCACTTATAAATCGCGCGCCCTCGGCGGCCTCCGGGAGCCGATCGCGAAGCGGGGCGCATCGGAGTGCGGTCGGGGCTCCGCACAGCTCAGGTAGGACCGCGCAGCCGGACGCCGTCCATTCGCACCGCGCCTCTGGATACCTTTTGCGTCTCCTCCCCGTCCCTGGGCCAGTCCCCCGTGGGTCCGGGAAGCCAGATCGGAGGTCTTGAGAGGTGAGGAGGAAGGAGTGGTGGGGTAGATCGCGACCGCCCGCTCCGACGTGGCTCAGCACCCTCACCCCCACCCCGGAAGGCCCTGAGCGTCCGATCCCCGCGTCCCTCGCACCTGGCGCCTCGGCTCTGCCCTTCTGCTGCAGCGGCTGGCTTCTCCCGCCCGAGCAGAAAAGGGGCCTCGGCTAGAGGGTCTTTGGGGACACTTGTTCCGAAAGAGGGTGGGAGGCAGGCGTGCGTCCAGGGTTCACTCCCTCTCTCACTCTCTGCCCCCTGCATCTCTCTCCAGTTCGCCAACCCTTCCAGGCCACCCCGGACCCCTTCCTGGCAGCGGGCGACAACTGGACCGTAACCCTGTTCCCGCTTGGCCCCGCCTGGGGTTTGCACAGGCAAAGCAGGAAATGTGCTGTTCCCGGTCCACTTCCCTGCAAAGAACTTGTCCTCCGCGGGGGTGTTTCTTAGATACCCGCCCCCCAGTCCCCGCTGTGGTCCCGGGTTGAAGTGTGGGCTCCTTCCCTTTATTTTCTGACTCTGGGAACCTCTGACTCGTGTGTGTGTGTGTGTGTGTGTGTGTGTGTGTGTGTGTGTGTGTGTGTGTGTGTGTGAGATGGGGGAGCCTTGGGTGTAAGGGAGAAGCAGCCAGTTCATTCCCTGAGACAAATGACACACACACTGCCCAGCCCAGTCCCTTCACATCTGCCTTGTCACTTCACAGAGAAATTCAATAACGTCATGGCTTCCATGCACCCAGTTCTGCTAACCTCCGACTCTCACCTTATTCACACCCTGGAATAGGCCAGGCTTCCCCTGTAGAGTTGTGTTCTCAACTGACCAGACAGCCTCTTATCAGTAGCATGTCCACTTGCACTCCCACCCGAAGGAGAGCAGACACGGCTCCTGCCTCGGAGGAATGTACAATGCAGCGCCTCCCTGACTTTTTCACTTCCAGCTGGGTGTTCTAAGGCCTGTTCCACCCCCACCCCCGCATGTAAAGGTGATGCTGACATCAGTAGGTCAAGCTCTTTGAGATATTTTTTCTAGTAGATGTAATAGGTTGCCTTGCCACCCCAAGAACTCTGGCTTGCCAAGTTTCCCAAGTCAGCAGGGCTGGATTTTGCCAGGGGTTGCTTAGGGCAAGGTGTGCATTCTGTGACCATGGAAGTGATCAAAGTTAATAGATCACAGGACAGACCACTCCTGACAGCTCTGTGCTGCTTTAGTCACAAACATATATCAGGTTTTTTAAAAGTACCTGAATTTGCTTTCACATAACAGGAGAGAAAATGCTAGGCATCCTTGCTGGATTTCTTTGCAGTCATTCTTCAGTTGACCTCTATTAACCTGAATTTTCCTCTCTGTCCATTCCTTGGACCTTGCTAACAACTTTGTCAATACTCTTTAACAGCAACACAGGGCCTTTGGTTCATTTCACCTTTTTTAAAATATATTTTATTGATTTCTTACAGAGAGGAAGGGAGAGGGATAGAGAGTTAGAAACATCGATGAGAGAGAAATAGCGATCAGCTGCCTCCTTCACACTCCCTACTGGGTATGTGCCTGCAACCAAGGTACATGCCCTTGGCCGGAATCGAACCTGAGACCCTTGAGTCCGCAGGCCGACGCTCTATCCATTGAGCCAAACCGGTTAGGGCCATTTCATCTTTATATTCCTTCAGCAGTCTGTTGGTATTCAATAAATGTTTATGGATACTATAATGGTTGACCTTTTTGATAGAGTCATATGGTCATCTCCCTCAAGGCAAGGCACTAAGAATTTTCTCTATAAACCTCAGCAAAGACTCAGTTTTCATCCCAGACACATCTGTGCAGGCCATGTGATCATCTGACTTGAGGCCTGCACTTTCTCTCTCACCCTCTCCTTCACCAGGAGTTCAGCCTCCAACCATTAAGCACCTGAAACCCACCTCTTCTGAGGATTAAGTCCTATTGCTTTTCTGAACTCATTCGGCATGGAACTCCAGGCCAAGAAACAACATTGAAAATTTTGTGTGTAGATATAATGCATAAGTAAATTTCTATCTTTGGGGATTTTTAAACACCAGCATCTTTAATATTAATTTCTTCATAATCATAGAGTACAGTTTACAAAGCATTTTCAACATACATTAACTGGTCTGATCTTCACGGTAGCCCTGGAGGTAGGCAGCCTTTGCTATTATCCTCAATTTTCAAAAGGGGAGATTGAGCCTGAAAAAGATTGGTGACTTGTTTACTTGGGCCACCTGTTTGTCCTTGCTGGTAACTGGAGTGAGTCCTGTTTTGAATTTCTTTCCATGCCATGTCTATAGCTAATGAAGAACCTGCTGGAATTTGTAGTCAATAAACAAAGACAGTGATAGAGCTAGATTAAGGATCCTTAGAACAGAAATTGCTAGAGCTATCCCTAACCAGGTCATGATAAAATATTTAACATCAGTGATGCAGCGCTGTAACAAGAAAGCATTTTCATTTCAGAGATCTACAACTAGGTATTTTTATTAGATCACATTTCAAGGATTTATCTGAAGACCTGGAGTCTTATGACTTTCTAGGGCAGTGGTTCTCAACCTGTGGGTCGCGACCCCTTTGGCGGTCAAACGACCCTTTCACAGGGGTCACCTAAGACCATCCTGCATATCAGATATTTACATTACGATTCATAACAGTAGCAACATTACAGTTATGAAGTAACAACGAAAATAATTCTATGGTTGGGGTCACAACATGAGGAACTATATTTAAAGGGCCAGAAGGTTGAGAACCACTGCTTTAAGGCATAAAAACATACACATAGCAGCTAGGTAAAGTAATTCCCTCCATTCTTACTGTTGTTTAGAAGAGAAATGGGTGGCAAATATTATCAATGCTTTTTTTTTTTTTTTACAAAGTGGAAAATTAAGGCACAGAGCAATTGGATAATTCACTTAGTGCTTCCAAATCAGTCTAAGAGACAAGAGAATACTCTATTCATTTAATCGACAGATAATTCTCCAGCATCTGTAAGTCCGAGGCTCTGTGCAGCCTGGATTTTGCCAGCTGTGCATCCCTGAACATACTGCTTCATGTCTCTGGACTCACTGTGTAAAGAGGGGGATAATTATAGAAATGACCTCAGAGAGTTTTATGAGGATAAAATGAGTTAATTGTTCATGAGCTGCTTAGAGTAGGGGCTGGCGCATAAGGTATTTAATAATAAAATGAAATTTAAATTAATGCATGCTAGTATCTGAGAATATCTTGGGTGAATAAATAAGAAAAAAGCTACCCTACTACTGAAGGTAAATGCATTGTAACAACTAAACAAATGTTCTCAAGAAAAAAAATTAATGGAATTTGATAATATTGTGGCATCTATTTATAACTAGCAATAACTAATGTCATGCTTTAATAAAAATTGTTCCTTGCATTAGCAAAAGCTTTCAGAGAGGCCTATACACTACTGTGCATTTTCTAATTGCATTTGAATGTGAACATTTTTACTTTGTTGGTAAAAAAAACTTTTTGTTTTACGTGTCAGTCTTCTAAACCAATGTTAAGTCTGAAAAGGAAAAAATACACTGAATTGTAAAACATTCGGTATTCCACTAGAAAAACCTTTGCAATGCAGACACCTTGCAATCAGCACTTTCCTAGGTAGGACTAGAACTAGATTCTTCTTCTAAAGTCATGGAAACAACCTTTAATTTCGATACTGTGTCAGGTACACATGTATTTAAAGGAAGAGTAATCCAAGATACACAAACCTTGCCTCGATCTTTCAGTGCAGTATAATGAAAAGATTCTAAATTCTAGTCTTGGTTATTCAATAATTTGGTACCAGGTAAACTGTAGTCACTTAAACTGCCTCATTCTCTTAAAAAATTATTTTCTTTAAAATTGAAGGGGAAAAGATCTGACCTCTTCCTAAATTTTCCAGATAAAGAAGTGAGTAAAAAATTACAAAGACGTTTGCAAAGTAAAAATGCCGAATAAAAGTGGGTTAGTGATGCCCTAACCGGTTTGGCTCAGTGGATAGAGCATCAGCCTGCGGACTGAAGGGTCCCAGGTTTGATTCCAGTCAAGGGCATGTACCTTGGTTGCGGGCACATCCCCAGTAGGGGGCGTGCAGGAGGCAGCTGATCGATGTTTCTCTCTCATCTTTCTCATCGATGTTTCTAGCTCTCTATCCCTCTCCCTTCCTCTCTGTAAAACATCAATAAAATATGTTTTTTTAAAAAGTGTGCTAGTGTGTGTGTATGAGTATGTGTGTCTGGATGTCCTATCATTCTTTGATTATTCCTTTCTTTTTGGCACTAACATAATATTCCAGGCTCATCTTGTACTGTTTGTGTCTGTGCCCTGATTCAGTGATTTTTCCAAGGAATCAAGAGGATCATTTAGTGAAAGATGACCTTTAGAAACCAAGATGTGGGTTCTCATCAACACTGGGGTACCATCACTCCTAGATACCCTCAGCAGACGGAGCTAGGAAACATGCATACATTGTGCATGTACAGAGACACACCTATATCTATAACTATTTCTATATTTACTTCTAAAAACTATTAAAGTTATGAGTTAATTGATGATAACTCCAACCCAACATCTCAGGTTCTTGCTAGCCTGCTACCTTTCCATGTTTGTAAATCCCTTTTCTAACATAAGAAGCCTGGCTCTCGTTACCCTCACTATGTCCACATATTTGCTCACTGGAATCAGTCTTCCAGCTGCTACCTGCCTGCTCTGGGGTCCCCTTTTCTGGGCTCCCAGGCACACTGCTACCTCTGTGCAGATCTCCCCAGCACTCCATGTTTTCCATGTTTGGAAGCAAGGGACGGAAATACTTACTTGTTTAAATTTATTCTAAAATTATTTTAAGTATAAAATGTAACCGTAAACTAAAATATCAAAGTTTTCTTATTTACTCTCTTTACTTATTAGAAAAGTCCTCGAGAATAAATTAAAAACAAAATCACAAGGTATTATTTTTGTTTGTTTTGTATGGGACTGCCTATACTTTTGAAATTATAAGATAGTGCATTTAAAACAAATAAAAAATGTTCCTTGGGTTTCAGTTATGGCTAAAGCAAAACCAGTATTTCTTTCACTCCAGGTATAAGAAAGAAATATAAATAAGTATCAAATAATATTTTCCAGTAGTGTTCATAGAATTTGTGGCAACTTTGAGGAAATACTTCATAAATGTATTGCCTCTCCCCTCTGTCAGCCACACCCACACACAAATTACTCTCCATGATCTTAAACCTCCCCCCACCAAAAAAAAAATAATAATGCATAACATCAGATTTCATGACTTGCCCAAAGTGCAGAGGTTGGCCAATCTAATTTACACTGCTTCTATGCATCACTGAGTTCCCATGAGTCATTTCCATCTTCAGGGTGAGAGAGGAAAAGAAAGTCCAGTGGAACTATATTAAAATGAAGACCAGCCCGTGAGCCTCCAAATCAGGCTCAGCTCCTACCTGAACTGCATCTTCCAGGACTCCTCTCTCTCAGCGTAGCTCAGGGGATGCGCTGCAGGCAGCCTCTGCCACCCTAACAGTGAACAGGTAAAGTTCATTTGCAATAGACAACCCAGGGCACATCCCAGGCTCTTCTCTCCTTGGCAAATCTTTTCTCCCTTTAGAAAACTGAAGGAGAAAATTCTTACGGGGTCCGTTCTTCAGAGAAGGGGATGATAAAACATCCCAGAGCTAGAAGGAGCAACCTCTGGTTAAGTAAAGGCTGCAAGCATGCATGATTTAACAAATAGGAATCATGTGTGTATGCATCAGCTGGATTGGTCATTGTATGTAGTAAAACCTACAAAACAGACCTAACAGATCAATTTGGTTTTAGGATAGTTGTTCAAATTGAAGCTTTAATTTTTTAGCAGATTAAGTCTTCAATAGTTGAAGGGCCTTTGCTAATTTGATTTTGCCAATTCTTATTTTATTCTATTTAACAAGTGAATTATAATAGCTATCTATAAAGTTAATCAATGTAAATATTTTTTTAAAAATTTTTAAATTGCTTTTTGAGTGGGAGAGAGAAACATTCATTTGTTGTTCCATTTATATATGCATTCATTCGTTGATTCTTCTAGGTGCCCTAACCAGGGATCAAACCCCAAATCTTGGCGTATCAGGGACAATGCTCTAACTAATTGAGCTACCAGACCAGGGCTTAATGTAAATAAACTCCAACATTTTGCCTAGCATTTGATTTGACTATATCTTAATAGTGAACATTTCTGATTCACATGCATAACCTATAATCACCAATTGTAGTTCAATCATATGCAAATATCCTATCCATTATGGTAGCCCATGTGGTCCCACATAAACTGGCTTAATTTACTCCCATCTCTCAGTATTCTTTGTCTCCATCACTATGTTCTCAACAATTGGCCTCTGGATATTCCTAAAACATGCTGAGCTCCTTCCCCTTCAAAGCATATATTCTCTTTCCTCTGCATAGAACCAAGGTCCCCAATATTTTTTTTATGGCTAGCTCCCTCATTCTATGACACCTACTCAGAGAGACCACCCTACCTAAAATAGCCAATGTCTGCCACCTCCCTCACAAACTTGTCACCTGCTTAATAATTTCTTAAAGCCCTCATTATTAGCAGTCATCATATTTTGTGTTTGTTTACTGTCTAGCCCTCTCCTCATTAAAATGCTAGCTTCCATTTTCTGTGACGTGCATTGCTGTATCCCTGTGCCCAGAACAGTTAGTGATTGTTATGTCATAAGGGCGCAACAGATTGGTTGAATGAATGAAAGATCGCCTGAAACTGAGCACCTTAAAGGATTTCCCCTATGTCTTCAGATGGACCAAAACTGGGGACACTTTTGACTGCTGGATAGTTTTTTACTATGCATTTTCATGTCCTTTCTTTAAAAACAAAACACCCTTCCCTCTTAGAGGTTTTATTGAAGCTTCATTATGTCACTTTAAGAGGAGGAATGTTCCCTATGGACATGTGTTTCATTAACAGTATTATCTCACAGTGTAACTAAGACTTTCCAAAAGAAGGGTGATGGTTATAAGAGCCTCTAAATAATTTTGACTGATTAGATATCTTAATCCAGTTGCCAGTTAATTGTGTTTGTTTGTGATTAAGAATATGATTTTCACCTACTCTCCCTCCACAATCTCCCTCTGTTTGGAAAGAGCCAATCTTCCTGCCCACTTCATATCTACCGCCAGCTCTTTGAAGGTGTTTGCTGAGGGGATGAGACCACAGCTATCACCTGGAGCCAGGAGCTGGGAAGAAGGAATCTCTGTCAAGCCACCTGCAGGTTGACTAAGAAAGGTCCCTACGCCCATGGCAAACAATGGGGAGATCTGAGGGCAGGCGCCCTTGTCTCTTCCCCACCCCCCTCTCTCTATGCTCAGGTCACTATTTCTAGGGAGAAAATGACTCCTACGTGATACATTGAAGTGCTGATAAAAATGAAATTTTCTTTAAGGTAGGGCTTCTCAAACTGTCTGTGGAGAAAGGTCAGATATTTCCAATCTGTCACAGAATGAAACTTAAAATACAGAAAAAAAAACCCCAAATCACTAAAAAAATAAAAAAAATTGTATTTTGTGCAAAATACAAGCTTCCATTTTTTAGAAGCTTCAGCAGACATCAAATTATTCTCAAATTGGTCCCAAAGTTCCAACCTATTTACTTGCAGTTTCTCTACCTCTGCTGCAGGCCAGCACAGACAGGCAGTAGGCAGTCCCACCCTCAGGGCCCAGGCCTCAGTCTCAGCCTCTTGCAGAAAGAGCAGAGCCTTAAAACAGCAGCCCTCTTTTCATTTTCATTTTATGTTCCTATTTATTTATTTTTTGTAAAGGAGATATCAAACTGACGATAGATGAAAACTTCTACCATTCACAGGCACTCCATCAACAGAAAGCCATTTATTGACATATTGACTGGTGAACAAGGAGGTTATTCATGAGACAAAAATTTAAACCTATATTCCTATATTATTAACCTCAGCTATTCCTACACATCATAAATATGTTTTCGTTTACCAGTGAAGAAACTGAAGTTTCTAATAGTTAGTTTGGGGGCTCTGGTGCCAGAAGCCAAAGCTAAAGGATGTAGTCTTTCACCTACAGCATTTAGAGCTCTGCCAGCACACGCGGAAGTGTGCTGCTTTGTGAATGGTGTCGGCTCACTCCAGGCGCCTGTTGTCTTCCCAATGAGATCAGACTTTTTGGTCAAACTCTCTTCATACCCATCCCCAACTCATCTAACTTCTAACTTTGTAAGGACATTTGGAATTCTGTGCCAAAAATTCCTTTCATTCCCATTTTTCTGCAAAAAGCCTGATTCTTCCCCTTCCTATTAGCCATTGTATTGTTCCTCCAAAGCTTGGAGGACTCTAGTTTCCTTAGGTTACTATGAACATTCTGGCCTGGCTTGGACTTAGGACAATGTGCTTTTTATTCATTTTTTTAAAAATATTTTTTTATTGATTTCAGAGAAGAAGGGAGAGGGAGAGAGAGATAGAAACATCAATGATGAGAGAGAATTATTGATTGGCTGACTCCTGCTCGCCCCCTCCTGGGGATCAAGCACTCAATCCCCTGTATGTTCTGTGACCAGGAGGAACCATGACCTCCTGGTTCATAGGTCAACTCTCAACCACTGAGCCACACCCCACCGGGCTAGTCAGTATTTTTGCAGTGGTACTTTCTATGTCCATAGACTAACTTTGAATAACAAATAACATTATCCTAAATTTAGTTTATTATCATAAACTCTTAGGAGAGCATGCTCCAAGCAGTTTCCCAAACTCCTCACAAGATTCTACTCAGTCTGGAGAAGGCTCTGGGAATCTGTATCACAAGCATCTTAGTGGTCCTGGCAAACATTGCTTTAACATGTTAAAAATAGTAAATTGTTAATGATATACAATAGAATTGTTGCACCATAGAGGAAAACTGTACTGTATGCCAATTTAAATTTACAGTACACTGAATGCTATTATTTCTAAAAAAGCTGCGGATCCTGAGAAAGGAAATACCTACCAAGAAGGGCTCCTGGAGGCTAACTGGGCTCCAATTTAAAAGCAGAGCCTAGCAGTGGTTTCTCTCTCACAGAAACTACACTTCAGGGAGAAGCCTGCACTGAATTGCCTACCTGCACTATTCCTGTTGTCCGAACCAGACCTCATAAAAAAGTTTCTGTAATTGTGCTTCAATCAGTAGGACTGAGACTTTCCCCATGCAATCAGAGCTGTGCAGGTAACTCCCCCACACCTTTTGCATCTTCACTGACCAATCAGAGTGGTTCCATTCTGACCAATCAGGACAGTGCTTTTTGGACCAATCAAACTGTGAGGACTTGGGATCCTCATTTGCATGAGGATGAGCCAGTCAGGAATGGGGGTAGCAATTTCCCTCTCTGTAAATCAGCTCCTCTCTGACTAGCTGGAGAGCCATCGACCCAGGGCCACCTCACAGCTATGCTGTACCACAGCTGTTGCTGTATCATCACTGAGCTGTAACATTACTGAACTGTTCCATAGCGGTGCTGTTCTCATAGTCTTTTTGTACCACATTTGAGCTGTCTTGTGCCGAATAAAGTTTCCTTCTTCACTGCACCCCAAAACTGGGGATTCCTGTTGTGTCAACTTACCTGTTGACAAAGCAAATAAGCAAAAACTATCTTAAGTTCTTAGCCTCTGATTATTTATCCAAAAAAAATTTTTTTTTCAAAGGAAAGGATCTTAACTTCATCTTATCACTTTGTTTCACAAAACAGATTTAGCCTGCACCATCTTTAATGCCTTTCACCAAAGGGCAAAAATTATGACTCAAAGCTTTCTTGAGATACATCTCCTTCTGTGACTCTCATAGTGTCTTCCTCCAGAAAAGAATTAACTATGCATTTAATATCTAGTTTCCATAATTTTATTAACAGTCCAGGCCACAGTATATTGTAGTTGTTTATTTTTGTTAAAATTGACCTCCTGCTATATTCTTCTTTATACCACTTTGTACCTGTTTATATCATTTTGGGACACAAAGTAAGGTGCTTAATAAATACTAACTGATTATTGTTCCAATGTTATAAGAATGGTGGAAAAGGACTGTTTCCTGTGTGTTTATTTCAGTTCACTTAAGTTGCTAGCTCTTAAGATTTCATGCATTGCTGGACACATAAAAAATCATCTGGTCTATATCAAATACCTTCTCCCACAGAATTAACCCCTGGGCTTTAAGTAATTTTAAGAAGAATTCAAAATGGCAATACAAATTATTTATAAGCATACCATTTATTATGTAAATCTAATTAAACAATATTTTATTGCTGCAGCAAAAGACATTGAAAACGTTTAGATGTTTAATTAACAATAGATGAATATGGATAAGGGATGTGTAGATTTTTTTGGTACAATTTTTATTTTAGTAACTCTTGGTAAGTTTGAAATCATTCCCAAATGCAAGTGTTTGTTTTTTAATTAGATGTTAAACCTTGAAAACACATCATACTAAGTGAAAAAAGCTAATCACAAAGGACCACAAGTTGCATGATTTAACTTATAGGAAATGTCTAGAATAGGTAAACCTATAGATAGAAAGTAGTTATTAATTGCTTAGAGGTGGTGTGGGTATAGAGGAGCCAGGGTGACGTGATGGCTAAAAGGTATGGGGTTACTTTTCAGGTTAATGAAAATGTTGTTAACTTGATTGTGCTGATGATTGCACAACTCTAAATTTACTAAAAACCACTGAATTATACACTTAAATGGATGAATTATATTGTATGTAAATGAAATCTCAACAAAGCTGTTATTTAAAAAAATAGAAATCAGAGACAATCTAGAAAAGACCCAGATATTAAAAGTTTGTTTGAAATTAAAAATTGGTTGGAAGATGCAGTCACTTTTAGATAACACCAATCAAGCTATCATTCCCTCTTCCTCCCCTTCCTCCACTCAGGCACATTTCCACATTAGCAGTAAATGGATTATCTACTCTCCAGAGTAGTTAATAGAAAAATGTGCTAGCACATAAACTAATTGATTTATGATTAGCCATGGGATAATTTTAACACCGGCAAGTTTGATTTTAAACTTTATCTACTAATTTATGTCTTATTTTCGAGTTGAATTCATGGGCACTATTGAAAGAGCTTTTGTTTAAAGCATTATACAAATCTACTTTAGAATCCTAAATTAGATATTTCCTCTCTTCCCACCTTCCTGTCTGAAATGGGTAAAAATGAGTTTTTACTCTCTCTCTCTCAGTCTTATTAAGATTAAATGACAATTAAGATTTGTGGCAGGAATACTGATAAAATTTTTAAAAAGAAAGATGAGTTTACCTTAATTAAACTTAAAAAGACACTTAAGTAATTGTAGGAATGAGAAGAAAATGTTCACATGTAACCCTCCTTTGTTTCTCTAATACTAACTAACTAATGTTAGTGTATTTTTAACAGATATTATATCTCACTTATTCATTTTGGGACTTGATGAAATATTTCAGAAAAATTTTGCATAATGTTCAATGATATTAAGTAAGGTTGTGGTTTAAGTGAGTTTAAAAGATATTTGTGTAGGAGAAAATTATCATCAGTAATGAGTAATTCATTTTTTTTTTACATACGAAGTGAAATAACTTTACAAATGGTTTACTAGTAAAAGGCATATCACCATATTCTGTGCTTTCTTTGGGTGCCTGAGGAGTCAAAATTACAAAGACAATTGTTATTTCTCCACAAATTGAACACTGTATTAACCCGAATGTTTCCAAATTTAAGCACTAGTTTCTGTAGCAACATACCATAACATGAAAATCCCTAGCGAATTCTACTTGGGTGCAAAAACACTGTCGATTCATTGTAAAGCGAGGCATCAGTCTACTAGCTAGAGGGTGAACAAATGCTTTTACCAGCTGCTGTTCGAACATCTTTTTTGTTCTTCCTGCCTCAAAGAGAAATATTTTTCTAAAATTGTGGCAAGTTTTCTGTTTGAAAACCTTCGTTGGAAGAGAAAATGAATTCTACTGGTAAGCAAAACCATGGGCTTACTATTCAGTTTTGAAATCTGCATCCCCTAACCAAAACAAGTAGTTTATTGTAGTCAGAAAGAAGAACTTTTACTTATTTTTCCTTCTTTTTTTAATTACCCCACACTTTGGAGATCTTACTCATTTTTATTTTTGGCCAGACAAAAAAGGGGCTGCAACCTCATCAAAAAATCAGATTTCTGGATAACCAAATGGATGATCTACCTTTTAGCCACTTTAACTGAAATTGGTCTTCCCATAAAAATGAAATTCTTTACTTCCATAGAATCAGATAATTCCTACCATAAACAAAAAGTTCACATATTCACATTCTGGATTCTGGAATTCACCATATGGTTCCCAAACAAAGCAAACTAACCAACAAAAAAAATGAGTTTAAAATTATGTCTCTACTATCCTAATTATTTATATGTGCTTATATACAGACAGTTAATCCATTTCTAATTTCAGGAAGCTAATTGGTGGAGGAGGGTTACATAATTATTATTCTCTGTGCTGTTCTGATTATTCAGATTTTGTTAAGCTTACACTTAATTTCAGAAGATATAGCCTCTTAATACTGTCAGGTAACATATTTAACTCAAATGGGGTGAATATTAGTAGAACAGAATTCTGTTTAATAATATCAACCACACCAAATAATTCTATGGTCTACTTCATAGTCCCAATTCAAATTTTGACTCACTGGAGATTTCTAGAAGGACCAAGTCATCAAGTTTGCTTGGAATCAGCTCTGAAATGGGGACACTCATTCATCCCAAAATCTATCACAAAGTATTCGTTAGAAGATACCCCCGAATTTCAAACAAAATGTCATCTTTTACCAGCACCATTAATCCATTTGAAATAAACTCATTTCTCTTGGTTAAAAAAAAAACAACTTTGAATTTTAGAATGTTATCATTTTGATCCACTGTTTTACACTGGGATTAGTTTATTAAGTGAGATCAAACACAGGCTCTTTGCCTTAACTAAACGGACATGCTAAACTGGCTCCAAAGTTGATTTGTGGAACTCATTATGGACTTCACAAAGTGTTCAAGGTTACTTTTCAATTTGTTTCTGCCAGAATCAATAAATCTCTCACTTGGTTTCTTTGCTGTACGTATTGTACTGGTTAATCATGTATACACATGGCATAGCACATTAGACTCAGAGAAAGAGTTTTCTGAAGGGAGCCAATTTTTAACTACTGTACTGTTGAAATTGGAAAACAAAGGCGAACTGCTCCTGTTTATTATTAAGGTGTGTTATGAACTAAGAGCCATAAATAATCTTGCTGGCCAATTTCCAGATCCAGAAGTAGGAAGGGGGAGAGAGAGAGAGAGAGAGAGAGAGAGAGAGAGAGAGAGAGAGAGAGAGAGAGAGAGAGAGAACTATCTTATGAAATTGTTTTGTTGAAAAATCTCAATATTTAGGAAAATCTTAATAGGGAGCCACAAGCACCCAACAAGTACAGGAGATACACTAGTAGTCAACTCTACAAATACAGCATTAAGCTTTTTTACTGACATGCATGCATAATATTTTGAGAGCATGAAATCTCCTAGAAACTATTGAACTTTAAATTTAGGTGGATGAATATAGAAGAGCTATGGCAAAGAAAAATTAAAAAAAACACACACATCTCTGCAATGACCCCTTTCTCATCCACTATTTTCCTCCATTTTTCTCTGGGTCACCCTCCTTATATTTACAATTGAGATTCAAGGTTCCACCTAATGGTGGATGGCTGTTGCATGTAATTCAATGGCGCCAAATCAACCCAATTCTGCCACAACTGAGCCTGAGTTAGCTGTATGGCTTTTGACTAATCAACTCACTTCTTCCATAAAATGTGAGGGGTGCCTCTCAATATTCACATTCTTGAGTTCTGGAATTCACCATATGGCAATGAGATTCTCAACTCCCACCTCTCTGATGAAGTTGGGAGGTAGAATTTTTCTAACCCTCTATATTCTAGTATGCAAAAATATCACCTGGGGCTGTGGTTGGTTTAAGATAACTTCCGTGAATAGCATGTTTACCAAGCAATTGAGGAAATTCTCACCTGGTTGGTTCTTAAGACCCAGACTTGGCAAAGCCTTCTTGCCTTTGGGATTTTTTAAGTTTCTAATGCAGAAGAAGTCACTTTTTAAATGAGTTTACCTAGGGGTATTTTTCACAGATTGAATGAAAATACAGCTTGTGTATTTAGGAAATTTACATATATAAAAGACAATCCCAGGAAGAAGGGCAGTAGTCATAGCTGGGGGACAGTTTCTAGATTTGAGACACTTATTCATCTTGCTTGTAAAAAATGAGTACGGAAAATAAATAATTATAAGAACAAATGTGTCTATTTTCTTTTTTTATAATTTATTTTTATTGATTTCAGAGAGGGAGGGAGAGGGAGAGATAGAAATATCAATGATGAGGGAGAATCATTGAATGGCTGCTTCCTGCATGCCCCACACTGGGGATCAAGCCTGCAACCTGGGCATGTGCCCTGACCTGAATGGAACCTGGGACCCTTCAGTCTGCAGGCTGACGCTCTATCCACTGGGCGAAACCGCCTAGGGCCAGTGTGTCTATTTTCAATCTTAGTGGAAATTATTTACTGTGCCAAAATAAATGTTCAATCTATAAAACACATTAATAGTAACCTCACATTAATTTAATCTAAACTCTAATCATTTTATATACTTAAATACCATTCAGGGTGTTCATAATTTCTCTTTCTAGTTTGGCCCATTCTAAACCTTTATTTTAATCAATCTCACAAGTTAATGATGGTGAATATAGTATTGACCCACTTACTTTCTTTTTTCTTTTTTTACTGACAGCTCTTTTTGAGATATAGTTCACATATCACACAATTCACCTTTTTAAAATGTACAATTCAATGGCTTTCAGTATATTTACAGATATCTGTAACTATAACCACAATCAATTTTAAAATGTTTTCATCCCCTTTGAAAGAAATCGTTAGTATTCACTACTCATTGCCCCCCAGACCTCCATAGTCCTAGGAAATCATTCATGTACATTCTGTCTCTATAGTTTTTCCAGTTTTGGACACTTCATATAAATGAAAGCATACACCATCTGGTCTTTTATGATGGGCTTCTCTAGTTAGCAAGATGTTTTCAAGGTTCATCCAGGTTGCAGCATATATCAGTTCTTCATTTCTTTCTCTAGCTGAATAATATCCCGTTGTATGGGTATACCACATTTTATTTACCCATTTGTCATCAGTTGATAGGCATTTGGTTTGATTCCACTTTTTTTTGCTATTATGAGTAATGCTGCTAGGAACATTTGTATTCAGGTTTTTGTGCAGACTCGCATTTTCAGTTCTATTGGGGTGGAATTGTGAGACCACAAGGTAACTTTATGTTTCACCATTTGAGGAACTGCCAAACTGTTTTTTCAAAGTGGCGGCACCATTTTAAAATCCTACCAGCAATATATGTGGGTTCAATTTATCCACACCCTTGCCAATACCTGGAATTACCAATCTTTTTTATTATGACCATCCTAATGGGTAAGAATGGTATCTCAATTGTTATTTTGATTTGCATTTCCTGAATGGCATTTTTTTTCATTGCTTATTGGTGATTTCTATATCTTCCTTGGAGAAATGTTTATTTAGACTCTTAGGCCCACCTTGAAATTGGATTGTCTTTTTATTGAGTGTAAGAATTCTTTTTTTTAATAAATCTTTATTGTTCAGATTATTACAGTTGTTCCTCTTTTTTCCCCCATAGCAAGAATTCTTTTTATATTCTAGTACAAGTCCCTTATCAGATGTATTATTTGCAAATGCTTCCTCCCTGGTTGTCTTTTCACTCTCTTGATGGAGTCTTTGGAAGCACAAAAGTTTTACATTTTGAAGTCCATTTTGTCTACTTTTTCATTGGCTGCTCCTGCTTTGGGTGTCATATCTAAGAAGCAATGGCCTAATTCAAGATTGTGAAGACTTACGCCTGTGTTTTCTTTTATGAATTTTATCATTGTAATTCTAGCTTTCATATTTGTTTGATCCATTTCTTAGAATTTTCTTTATTTTTTAATCAATCTCACAAGTTAATGATGGTGAATATAGTATTGACCCATTTACTTTTTAAAAAAAAAAAACAAACATAAAATTTACCATTTTAACCATGTTTAAATACTCAGTAGTGTTAAATAGTTCAATGGCATTAAGTACATTGACATTATCATTTAACTAATACAGCAGTTCTCAACCTGTGGGTCGCGACCCCTTTGGGAGTCGAACGACCCTTTCACAGGGGTCGCCTAAGACCATCGGAAAACACATATATAATTACATAATGTTTTCGTGATTAATCACTATGCTTTAATTATGTTGAATTTGTAACAATGAAAATACATCCTGCAGATCAGATATTTACATTATGATTCATAACAGTAGCAAAATTACTAAATTTTCATAGCAACGAAAATAATTTTATGGTTGGGGATCACCACAACATGAGGGACTGTATTAAAGGGTCGCAGCATTAGGAAGGTTGAGAACCACTGAGCTAATATCCAGAACTCTTTATCTTGCAAAACTGAAATTCTGTAGCAATTAAACAACATCCCAATTCTCCTCCCCCCAGCCTCTGGCAACCATCATTTTACTTTCAGTCCATGAATTTGGCTACCTTTTAATTGTCTTTTTGCAATTGGTTTATTTCACTTAGCATAATGCTCTCATGATTTATTCATACTCTTCTATTGTATGCATATACCACATTTTGAGTTGTTATAGTATGAAGTAAAGTTCAACTTTATCCTTTTGCATGTGGAAATCCAGTTGTTTCAGCATATTTGTGGCCCATCTATTCTTTAACACAGATAAGGAATTGAATTTAAATAACTATTATTTCAAACTCTTAAAAATCAGGGGGATAAAATCCAAAGGCTGTTTCCAAAGACATAGTGAGTGCATAGTCAGGATACTCTGTGTTGTGAGTGACCATGTGCATTTCTAGACAAGTCTACAAAACAAAATGTGAAGATGTCATGTTATTTTTCTTCCTTGTACTCCAGAATCTTTCTACTTTTTTTTGTTTTACTTTTGAAAAGTAGACTGTCACTGCATGTGCTGCTTTGATGGAATTGTAAACTGAATAATACAAACCATAACTTAGAAAAATGTAATGATTATGATTATCATCATCATATTTAAATATAATAGTCATCATAAAGTATGCATATGTACATATGAATCGAAAATAAAAAAAGAATTATCAAAAGCACTTCCACTTCTTCAGTGGAAATATCAAGTCATCAAGAGTCAATGTTTACTTGATAATCAATAGGTGGCGCTAGACATTTAGTCAGGATTTCATTCAGTTTTACATTGCCCATCTATACATAGCTGTAACGTCTCCCACTGGAAAAGAGAAACAATCTCTAGATTGTTTTATATTCTCTAGAGAGAAAAAAAATCAGTGAGGGAAAATGGGCCGTCTTTATCATAGTCACACTCAATATGACAATAAGTGAAGGCAGTTTTTAATTCAATTAGTACCACGGGGACATGTTCATAGATTTTAATTGCCTCAACACCCCCCCCCCCCCAAAAAAAAAGAAAGAAAGAAAGAAAGAAGGATTTACTGCCAGTATTCAGATGACCTTTGAGGTCAAGGATACAATCAGACCTTCTGGAATCTACTGAGAATTAGCCAGGAAAACTTTGGAGGTGTTTATTTCTTTTTAAGCTTTGAAAGGAAAAATGCAATTACAAGTCAATAGCTATAGAAACAAACAAATAAATAACTGAGACCAGGACAGAATTCAACAATTTGTATGTTTGTTTGTTTTTCTGTATTGTTACAATAGTTGTCAATATGATCACTGGTAAATTAAGTAGGATATACATCTATGTCTATTTTTGTATATACCAAATCACACATATCCAGTCAATTGTTATTACATTAGAAACAAAAATAGAAATCATTTACAAACTAACTTTTACATTAAAAGCCTACATATTACAGTAATATTATATATTGAACATAGTGTTTTGAACCAACTTCATTTTTATTTGTATTATCTTCTACTATTGAGGAATTGTAATTTTTAAAAATAAATAAACCTCATGCTATCATTTAATGTACAAACAGAAGTCTAATATGGAAGATAAACTCACAAAACAAAAACCCTATACTCTCGAACCCATTCCTAGAGTAGGTCCAACTCTTTTTGTAGATTTTTGGGCTGTGGATAACCTTGGGATAGTATGGGAACTGTCCCGGAGTCCTGAGCTAAATATTGAACCTAAGGATCTTTGGTCCTAGAATCCCATCTTAGTCCTAGTCAGTTCAGCTTTTCAGATGACCTTGTACAAGGTTAAACCTTTCCAGGCTTCTCTGAAAAGAGCAAAGTTACTTCATCTATTTTTCAGCATACTTGGTGAGGGTAAAAATCCTTGCATTGTCTAGTTTGTCTTTGAAGTGCAATTTACTACCAAGCTAGATACATGTATCTCCTTCCTACCCCCAACACACACATACACATCATTTGGCATAATATCAGTCATAGTATTCTACGGTAGGAAGTATCCACTATGTTTACAATCACTAAATGGAAAATATGGGAATAGGATGAGCAAAATATTTTTTAATAGTTCCAGATAATGTGATACATGAAATTTCTTCACAGACTTTTTCCCTTCCAGGAATAAAACCTGGGCATTGTAAATTTAATTGAATTAATTTACAATCAAATACAGTGAGATTTTATTGGTTCATTTAAAAAGTTTATTGGTTTATTTTTTTAATTTACTTCTCATCTTTAGTAATCAGGTTTGGTAATTTATTAGTTAGCCTTTATAAGAAACTGCTGCCCTTCTTGGCAGGACTCCATTAGATGCCAAGGATACTTACATACTTTAATCACACCAGAGGAAACTACTTGAAGGCAGGAGAGCTTTGGTAGGTAGACTGAATAAATTCATATGGCTATCTTGTGTTTTTTATTTTATTTTTAAATATATTTTTATTGATTTCCTAGAGGGAGAGAGAGATAGAAACATCAATGAAGAGAGAGAATCATTGATCGGCTGCCTCCTGCACACCCCACACTGGGGATCAAGCCCTGACCAGGAATTGAATCGTGACCTCCTGGTTCATAGGTCTATATTCAACCACTGAGTCAGTCTGGCTGGGCATATCTTGTGTTTTTTAAAGTAGGATTTGCAGGTCTTTAAACCTCAGACATTTTGGAGATTTATGAATTCTATTCAATATAATAATTTTTGTTTTTGATTGCTTTTTGTCATACATAGTATATTTTTATTTTTCCCAGGTCATGAGGCTAACAGCCTCATAACCAATCACTGCCACGCAGTTTCAGTCTCAGGGCTCAGCTTGGATTTGTGTTTACATATGATGGCACCAAGCAATACGACTAATTATTAGGAGAAAAAAACTGGGGGTTGGAGGACCTATTTGTAAAGGTGTGTTTTTTTGCTTGTTGAAACACACTCTTTCCTGTAGGTTTTCAAATACAATTTAAATGATGTTTAGTATTTCCTAATTTAAATTTTTTTCATTTTAATATGGGCAGGTTTATGATCATCGTTAAAATAATTTCATATCTCCTTGGGCAAGGAATCAAAAGAAAAATATATACAAATGGGACTACATCAAACTAAAGAGTTTTTGTACCACAGATGAAACCATCAGAAAATGAAAAGACAACCCCCTGTATGGGAGAACCTATTTGCCAATGATACAAGGGGTTCATATCCAATATTTATGAAGAACTTATAAAACTCGCCCCCTCCCCCCAAAAAAGCAATCCAATTAAAAAATGGGCAAAAGATCTAAACACACACTTCTCCAAAGAGGACATACAGATAGATGGTCAATAGACATATGAAATAATGCTCATCATCACTAATCATCAGAGAAATGCAAAGTAAAACCACAATGAGATATCACCTCAGACCTGTCAGAATGGCTACCATCAATAAATCAACAAATAGCAGTGTTGGCCAGGAATGCAGAGGTGCAGCCACTGTGGAAAGCAGTATGGAGTTACTTCAAAAAAATTAAAAATGGAACTGCCTTATGACCCAGCAATTCCACTTGTGGGAATTTAAGCACAAAGGGAGTAGACCAGAGAAATATGGATGACGGAAAACACCTGAAGAATGATCTGCACCAACAGGACAGATTGTAACTGGAGGAGCAGAGGAAGCAGGGTTAATGTGGGAGAACTGGCTCCTGTAATTCCCGTTATGTGCTATTCAAGTCAAGATGGGAGATCTGGAAGGGTGGAATGTTGGCATCTCGGCTATAGATGGAGACAGGGGATGGTTTTCAACCCTCTATCCATAATTCCTATACCAAGATCATGTTTAGTAAGAAGCAACTCAGTTCCTGTGCATTCCAGTTTCAATAAATAATGCATTATGCCCTAGCCAGTTTGGCTCAATGGATAGAACGTCAGCCCACGAACTCAAGGGTCCCAGGTTTGATTCTGGTCAAGGGCATGTAACTCAGTTAATTGATGTGTCTCCCTTACATCGATGTTTCTTCCTATCTCTTTCTCTCCCTTCCACTCTCTCTCAACAAAACAAAACAAAACACAGCAAAAAAACAAAAACAAAAAAAAAAAACACAAAAACAAAACAATGGAAAAGAATCCTTGGGTGAGGATTAACAAAATAAATAAATAAAGCATTATAAACACAGGGGTAAAGGAGCCAGTGAGAGAACAACATTATTTATGTAACAATGTTTAAAAATCTAACCTCAAATTTAAAAGTCTGATCTCAAACCTTGGCCCTGCTGTTAATGTATGTGATGATGGGCAAATTCCATTCATCTCTGCAGTAGGTAATAATGGTGCTTGCTTCATTTGATTGCGATGAGATTCAATGAGACGATGGATGCAAAACACTCAAAGGAAAGCAAGGCCCCTGTAAAGCTCACCGGGATTGGTACTTTCTGTGCACTTATACCAGTGATGGCGAACCTATGACACTCGTTTTTTTGGTTGATTTTTCTTTGTTAAATGGCATTTAAATATAAAAAATAAATATCAAAAATGTAAGTCTTTGTTTTACTATGGTTGCAAATATCAAAAAATTTCTATATGTGACACGGCACCAGAGTTAAGTTAGGGTTTTTCAAAATGCTGACACGCCGAGCTCAAAAGGTTCGCCATCACTGATTATACTCACCCGTATGTTAACTTTGGCAGTTTTCAAACCAAACATCTACCTAAACAAGGTAAATCTTCAAGTCATTCTGTTGTATCCTTAGCTACCCTTTGGAGGGAACACAGTTCCCAAAAGTAAATACAGCAACCACCAGAATGAGTAACTCCACATCAAAGCTGCTCGCGGGGCGGTTGTCTGTAACAGCGGCTGGTTAAACTGTGACTAAGGCTCTCTGAGGGCAGTTTGGATTTATTCCTTTCTTTTTCTTCCTTCCTTCCATTCCACTTCCAAGGGCTGGGACAGCTCACCAATGATGGGAACACTTGGGGCTCAGAAATATATTTTAGGTATGGTTTAAGACAATGCTAATTGACTTCCTCCTATTATTTAGTTATTTCACAAAATAAAATAACTGGGAAATACATATATTTAAATACCTGCATATATATATATATCTCCACAAGACGAAAAAGAAAAGGCATTCCCTGAAAATACTCAGCTCTGTCAGGGGAGCAGTGGCCTCATTGACTGATAAGAATTATCGATAAGGAAATTCAGTCCAGTAGTTTCTCAGTAGACTCTCCACAGTCTTTTCTTATTTTTCCAAAAGTCACTACAAGTCAGCCCTGCTGGTGTACCTCAGTGGTTGATTGTTGAGCTATGAACCAAGAGATCACAGTTCAATTCCTGGTCAGGGCACATGCCCGGGTTATGGGCTCGATCCCCAGTGTGGGGCATGCAGTAGGCAGCCAATCAATGATCCTCTCTCATCATTTTTTAAAATATATTTTTATTAATTTCAGAGAGGAAAGGAAAGGGAGATAGAAACATCAATGATGAGAGAGAATCATTGATCGACTGCCTTCTGCATGCTCCCTACCGGGGATCAAGCTGCAACCCGGGCATGTGCCCTTGACTGGAATCAAACCCAGAATCCTTCAGTCCATAGGCTGATGCTCTATCCATGGAGCCAAACCAGCTAGGGCTCTCTCTAACATCAGAGGACAGCCAGATAGTCCGCCTGTTTTCCCCCCTTGCCTGACTCTGTCTGAACTTGTGGAGACCAGAGGGTCTCTGTTCTCAGTGCAGAAAGTAGAGTGAGGCAGGGAGTGGGGCGTCCTATATTTGGAAAGGGCAGAAGGGACGTGACAGCATGGAATATGCCTGCTGGGCCATGTTCGTGAAATCAAAACACAGCATGGAGACACAAGGTGCAAGTGTGCTTGAACACTATCCCTGGTAGGGATCTGGGTCACACTTAAAGAACACTGGCAACCTCATTGTGGTGTTTATGATTTTAATCGGTAAAGGCTTTGGTTTCCAACCAAGAAGCCCTTAACTAGTGGTAGCGGTGGAATCTGAGGCTCTCAGTTCCCACCCCACAAGGATAGATTTTTCCTACGACTCTGTGATCTACTTTCTCTAACGTAAGCAATCAGAGATAATCCCCAACCAACTCAGTCAAATTGCACAATTCAGCTGGGTGAGAGATTAGCTAAAACAGACCTTTTCTGAACATCAAAGTAATTCTGAGGCATGTTAAAGTTCCAAGAGGTGTAAACCGCCAGACTGGCATGGGTGGTGACAGAGCTAGTCACTAAGACACTAAGAGAGGTCACTAAGACCAAGAGATGGCAAGGCTCAGGACTCCATTTAAAGCCCCAGGGGTGTTGTAGGTGTCACCTGCAAGGGAGAATGGGAGGAGAGACAGTGGATGGAGGCCACCGTCCTGATGATCCTTGGACAAAAGGCTGCCCTGCCCCAGTATAGAGAGCTGATTAGGTTGGGTGGGAGTGAGAGTAGCTGAGGGAGGGAACTTGGCAGAGCTGTGGGTGGACTGCCATGGCTTAGGAAGAGGCAGCCAGGAGGACGAAGAGGTTGCTCGCCAAAGGCAGCATTGAGCACAAGGGGCTGTTTTCTCTCTCTGTTGATTTGTTCTAAAGGCGCCCAGATAGGGATAGTCCTGATCACAGCAAAAATAAATAGCAAATTTGGAAGTATGGCCTGCCTTTTGCTGAAATATATCCCAAAATGCTAGAACTCTCTTCCTTTTTTAGTCCAAACTCCTTTATCCTCCAAACTTCATAAAGGGTAATCTAAAAACCTCAAGAACATTTCCCTCTCTTCAAATTATTCTATAGATTATGTCACCTCTTATCCCCGATAAATGTCCCTTGATTTGATCTTTGCTCACCATAAGTGTGTTAGTGTCCTGCCCCATCTAGTTTTGTGTGGACTGGCCTCAATTTGGCTCAAATATCCAGGGAGAGTGGCCCAGTGCTCTTAGTTCTCGCAGCAGAACTCTTGGCCAGAGCCTATGAACTGGGCTTTTAAATACATTCTAATTTTGATATTTATAAGAAGGTTGTAAGTTTTTTATTATGTTTATAAAAGAAAAACCAATTTGTCATTGAGCATTTCAGTAAAATAATTTCTGATGTGAAAAGGGGGAGTTAGGGTGCTGAGCTTGCAAAGGGGGATGGCCAATTGGAGTAGGAGAAAAATGCTTCAGTTTCCCTAATCATTTTTTGTGAATAGACCATATTTTACTTTTAGCAATTCACCAAAAATATTTTCCTGCTTTGGAAAGATCTTCTTCAATGACTTTGGAATAGTAATACAGTAATATAATCTACAACTTAAATTAAGATTTTAGAGCAATTAAGCTTTAGGTAGCAAAAAATCCAAACATGTTTGTTTTTAAATAAATAGGTAATTAAGCACAAGAAATTATTTCAGTGAATATACAGGTATTAATATAGTTGAATATTTTAATTGTTTATTTTTATGTAGATCTAGGATTTTCACTTTCAATATGACTGGCTCATGGAAGAAATAAATAAATTGGCTGACCTTTCTAAAATGAACAATATAAATATCATGCTTTGAAATTATGCTTACACACAGCAATATATATTCAAACTTCAAATTTAGAGTTAGAATTAGGTTTAGGATTAGGATTAGAAACTAAGGTTAGTGTTAAGTGTAGTTTTAGGGTTAGGGTAAATGTTTAGAATTAGTCTTAGGGTTAGGGTTACAGTTAAGGATTTGGTTTAGATTGATGATTAAGGTTAGGGATAGCCCTGACCAGGTGGCTCAGTTAGTTGGAGCATCATACTGTAAACCAAAAAGTTGCAGGTTTGATTCCCCATCAGGACACATATCTAGATTGAGGGTTCAATCCCCTAGGGTGAGTATGGGAGGCAACTGATTGATCTCTCTCTCTCCCTCTCAAATCAATAAACATACCCTTGGGTGAGGATAAAAATAAAAGATTAGGGATAGGTTTAATGTATCATGGTTAAAGTTTGGAATAGGGTATGGGTTAGAATTATGGTTATAGTTAGAAAGTTAGAGTTAGGATTACATATTTTAGTGTGTGTGTTAGGGCTGAAGTTAGATGTAAGCTTTGGATTAGAGTTAGCATTAGTGATTAGGTTAGGGTTTTGTTTACAGTTAGGATCAAGGTTAGGTTTAGGTTAGATATTTATTTAGGATGAGGAGGAAGGTTAGAGTTTAGGATTTGGGTTAGGATTTTGGTTAGGGTTAGTGTTAGGATTAGGGTTTGATGAATTGTATAGACAAACTGTGATGGAGAATTCCTTGGCAACAGGGACTCAGGCATCTTCTAGCCATGGTCAGATCAGCCAAACATGTTTTTATCCTGCATTAGAACACATCCAAAAGAAATACAAAAGACTCTGCCCTCTGAAAACACCTGTTGACTTTGGAGCATCCATATCAATAACAGCAAAACACACAGCAGATGTGAGCCTGCTCTGTCGGGGTAAAAGGAATGTCAAGTATGAAAAATATCAAGAGGAAATGGTGGTAGATACTTCCAAATTCTTCTACCTTTTTGTAAATATGACATTAATTACATTATTTTGTTAAATTTGGCCTCAAAAACAATTCTAGTATGATATTTTCAGTTTTCAATTATCTTAAAAATTTGGTTATAGATATTTAAAAAGATCAATAGCTATATGACCTCAACCCCCAAGTTTAACCTAAAATGTTCACAGTAACCATCAATAATGAATAATATTATGGAAAGTAAAATTAGTTTTAAAAATATTTAGCAATTTATCTAAATACTTTTATATATTATTTTAAAAAAGGAAGTGCTAAGATGAAAGTTCATATGAGGACTCTTCATCTAAATTTACTAGAATCAAGAGAAACATACAGGATGGGGCAAAAGCCAGTTTACAATTGTTCATATGGAAAATAATACAATAATTAATAAGTAATAATTAAGAATAAACTCTTTGTTTTGTGTATGCACAACTGTAAACCACTTTTGTCCCATCATATACAAGACTTCTGGGGGGAAATCTTTAAATTTATAACCTTGTTAGATGAAAATAACATTTTTGTTTTTTTAGAGTTCTTTTCCTCTGCCTGTTGGTGTTTTCTGAGGGTCTGGCACAGTCTTCTCTTCTCACTGTACAAAACCTTCTGCTCTATCTTATCTACTCCAGTGAATTACTCTCATGAATGCCAAGAACTCCCAAACCCATCCCAGACTATCCTGAGCCTTGGACCTTTGTTTTCAACAGCATGCTAGATACCTACAACTTAATATTTCAAAAACAACTAAAAAGACCTAGAGCTAATAAATGATTTCAGCAAGATTATAGGTCACAAGGTCAATTTTTAAAAACTCAATTTTATTTCTATACAAGAGTAATGAAGGAAAATTTAAGGAAAATATTCCATTTATAATGTCATCTATATATATAAAAGCCTAAGCGACCAGCCAACTGGATGACCAGCTGGTAGCTATGATGTGCACCTGCCACAGGGGGCAGATGTTCAATGCAGGAGCTGCTGAGTGACAGCAACTTTGCAGAGTGCCCTCTCGCACTCCGGGACCCCTCGGGGGGATATTGAACTGCTCATTTCCGCCTGATCCCCACAGGCTAGGCCAAGAGACCCCCACCTGCTGGAGGGACCCTGCTCACCCCACAGATGCCCTTTGAGCCCCGGTGCCACCCAGCTGCGGCCAGCCGGGGAGGGACCCCGGGAGGTTGGCTCCAAGGTGTGTCCAGCCCATCTCGCCCAGTCCCACCCCACCAGCCACCTTCTAATTAATTTACTTTCAATGTGCACAAATCTGTGCACTGGGCCTCTAGTCAATAATAACAAAGTTCTTAAGAATAAATTTAACAGAAGAAATGCAAGTACACTGAAAACTACAGAACATTATTGTAAAAATAGCAATTAAATAAATGGGAAAATATTGCATGTTTATGAATTGATAGACTTAATATTATTAAGATGGCAATACTCTCCAAATTGATCTCTAGATTCAATGCTATCCCTTTCAAAATCCAACTGATTTATTTGCACACATTTACAAGCTGATCCTAAAATTCATATGCAAATGTAAAGGATCCAGATAGCCAAAGTCATCTTAGAAAAGATGAACAAAGTTGGAAGACTCAATATTTCCCAATTTCAAAACTTTCTAAAAAGCTACAGTAAGCCATAACCAGTTGGGCCCAGTGGATAGAGCGTTGGCCTGCAGACTGAAAGGTCCCGGTTCGATTCCGGTCAAGGGCATGTACCTGGGTTGCGGGCACATCCCCAGTAGGAGGTGTGCAGGAGGCAGCTGATCAATGTTTCTCTCTCATCGGTGTTTCTAACTCTCTATCCCTCTCCCTTCCTCTCTGTAAAAATAAAATAAAATAAAATAAAAATTAATAAAATATATTTTTTTAAAAAGCTACTGTAAACCAGACTGTGAGGTACAGTCATAAGAATAGACATATAGCCGAAACTGGTTTGGCTCAGTGGATAGAGCATCGGCCTGTGGACTGAAAGGCCCCAGGTTCGATTCCGGTCAAGGGCATGTACCTGGGTTGCGGGCACGTCCCCAGTGGGGGACTTGCGGGAGGCAGCTGATTGATGTTTCTCTCTCATCGATGTTTCTAACTCTCTATCTCTCTCCCTTCCTCTCTGTGGAAAATCAATAAAATATATTTAAAAAAAAAAAAAAAGAATAGACATATAGGTAAATGGAAAAAAAATGAGAGTCTAGAAATAAAGCTATATATTTATGGTCAATTAATTTTGTACAAGGATGTCAAGACACTTCAATGGGGAAAGAATCCTTTTTCAACAAATGGTGGGGAATATCGATCTGCCAAAGAATGAAGTTGAACTGCCCCCGCCCCCGCCCCCCCCCCCCACATACCATATATACAAATTAACTGAAAATGGATAAAAAACCTAAATGTAAGAACTAAAATCTATAAAACTCTTGGACAAAACATGGGCTTAAATCTTCATGATTTTTGATTAGGTCAAAGTTTTTTAGATGTGACGTCAAAAGCACAAGCAACAAAAGAAAAATATATATGTTGGACTGTATCATAATTAAAAAATTTTGTGCTTAAAAAATGGCTATAGAGAAAGTTAAAAGGCAACCTACAGAATGGGAGGAAATATTTGCAAATCATTTATTTGGTAAGAGTCTAGTATCAGGAATAGATAAAGACCTCTTACTACTCAATAACAAAAAGACATATAGTATTTAAAATAGATATATAAAGGTTTAAATTAATTTTATTCTTTGGGAATGTACTTTAAGTAAAAGTAATCCACATGTATGTACATATTAGACAATAGCCAACCTGGTTTTAAAATCACCATGCCAGAGGCACCCCATTCTCTTATCTCTCAGTCCTAGAGGTAGCTTAACAGAAGAAGATGGAGAGGAATGGCCAGAATTCAAAGCAAATGAAGGAGTCATGGGGGGCTGTGAGGAGGTTCCCCAAGGAAAGTCAGGCACTATTACCAGAAATAGGGGAAATGGATGATGGACAGGGTGGGTGAAAGAACAGTGGCCCATGAAACGATACTAAGGTTGCTGGGCAGTGGGATCACCAAACTACGTGCACAAGCTGATGCCTCATGGAGACAATGATGGAAGGCAGCGGCATTAAAGACAAGGACACTGACTTGGAAGTCGTTGTATTAATTCGGGTAACATGGTTATTGTTGCTTAAATAAAGATAGTGCCACTACAAATAAAAATGCTTGATAAATTTGAACCATAAGGAAATGGCAGAACTTAGGTAACTGGTTCAAGGTGGAAGCTGTGTGGGTGAGAAGGTAGTGAGGGGGGTGGGAGAGTTGAGTGTGACTCCGGGTTTAATGCTTGCGCAACAAAGTGAATTGTGGCCACTGAACAGGGGCCCCGGAGCAGAAGCCACTCTAGAGGAGGGCAGTGAGTTTAGTGTACCTGTGTGATATCTGAGTGCAGTGGAACCTAGACTTCCTAGTCAGAATTTCAGGGAAAGACCCAGGGTACGTGCAGCCCCAGTTGGAGCCCTGCTAAGCAAGGCAACCTGTCGATGTGTCTCTCTCACATCAATGTTTCTCTCTCTCTCTCCCCTCCCTCTCTTCCACTCTCTCTAAAAATCAATGGGGGGAAAATATCCTCAGGTGAGGATGAACTAACAACAAACAAACCCTGCTTTCTCGTTTCAGATTTTCTCATAAAGAATAGGAAAAAGATAGAGTAAATCTGAGAGCTGGCCCCTGGTTGTCAGTAGAGAAGAGGGGCCCTGTCCAGGAGAGGAAAGCACATTGGGAGGAACATCTTGGGAGGGCATTATAAAAGCTGAGGCACACTGAGCACTGGGTTTAACCCCAGACCTCTCTACTAATCATTGTTGTTTTCAATCTCCAAGGAGGTGCCAGCCCAGGATTTACGTATGAGGCCCTCCTTAGCACAACCTAAGGAGAAACAAAAAAAAAAAAAACAACTTTTACTTCAGGACTGAAGACTGTCCGGAAAACCGGAGAAGTCCTGAATGTCACTGTGAGGAAACGCAAAACAGGAGGCAACATGTTTGTGTTGAGCAGATGGGAAATGGCTTCTGTATTTCCATAGGTGATTATAACATCATTAAGGAAATGTGAGAAAGCCATTAGCATGACGTGAATGCCTGTTGATCTATCTGTTTTTAAGTGCCACTCAAATAGATTATAGTTGCATGTATAATTTTCCAAAGTACACTTAAATGATATTTTACTTTTGCTTCTTCACTAGTAATATAACTAAGTGCTTACTCTTAGATATCCCATTTCTAACTTACCTCTAAAATTAAGACTAAAATAATAAATACATCTAATATTGACATTTTCAGAGAAGAGCTCCATCATGGCCAATATTGTAATTCCACAGATCTAATCCTTGTAATAATCAGTATGGTTTGTCAATACTTATCTGACTAGTTAATTGTATGGAGGATGTGTATTGACTCGTAAGCCTAGGATGCTAGAAAAATAAGGAAGCACAGCACTTCCTTTCTTTGGCAAAATCTCTACAACTGCTATCTGTAGGGAACTCTGGCTGCTAAGCAAATCACTCTGTTCTATGTATAGCTTTGTTGATTGACGTGGTTCTCCAAAAGGCACACACCCAGGGTTTTGTTTCCCATGAAAAATGTTAACAGACAAACTGTCTAATAAACATGAGATGCTGTCCTGAGGGTGGAGAGAAAAGGGAGGTCTTTGGATGCTTTAGGTAGCTTTTCTTCTTGACCTACTTGGGGTCCTTCTGTCTCAGGATGGAATCATCTTCTCAGGTTCAGCTAACAAATGTGTGGAATACTGAGTGGAATGAGATAACGCCAACCTCTAGCTTTTTAGAGAGCAGCGGTGTCTTACCCTTGAGAGACTGAACCTCTGGGTTAGGTGAGCTGGCTCTGTGACAGCCCTAAAGAGATCATGGCCTTTTGTTTCTAAATGGATCTCTTAGGGTCACACTTTTTGTCTTTTATTTTGAGTTTCAGGGCAATTTTTAATTGAATTTATAGGCTGACATTGGTTAATAAAATTAATGAGGTTTCAGATGTACAATTTTAAAAATTTATTTTAGACAGGGAGAGAGAGAAACATCTATTTGGTGGTCCACTTCTTTTGGTTGATGCCCTGACCAAGGGTCAAACCCACAATCTTGGTGCATTGGGATGATGCTCCAACCAACTGACCTACCTGGGCAGGGGGGATTCTACATCATCTGTATATTGTATTGTGTGCTATTACCCTAAGTCAAATCTCCCATCGCCATTTATCTCCCCTTTAGATTTATCTACCTCCCCCCACTCTTTCCCCTCTGGTAATCACCATACTGTTGTCTGTGTCTATGAGTTCTTTTGGTTTAATCCTTTTCCCTTTTTCACCTAGCCTCCCAACCCCCTTTCCCTCTGACAACTATCTGCCTGTTCTCTGTATCGAAGAGTCTGTTTCTATTTTGTTCATTAGATTCCACAGATGAGTGAAATCATATGGTATTTGTCTTTCTCTGACGGGCTTATTTCACTTATAATACTCTTCAGGTCCATCCAAGCTGTCACAAAAGGTATGATTTGTTTCTTTTTTACAGCTGAGAAGTATTCCATTGTGAAAATGTACCACAGCTTACTTATCTACTTATCTACTGATGGGCCCTTGGCTGCTTCCAGATTTTGTTTATTGCAAATAAAGCTGCAATCAACATAAATGTGCATGTATTCTTTTGAATTATTGTATTGGGTTTCCTTGGATATATTCCCAAAAGTGGAATTGCTGGTTCATAAGGCAGTTTCATTTTTAATATTTTTGAGGCAACTCCATACTGCTTCTCACAGTGGCTGTACCAATCTACATTCCCACCAACAGTGCACAAGGGTTTCATTTTCTCCACATCTTCGCTAGCACTTGTTCTCTGTTGATTTGTCTATGGTAGCCATTCTGGCAGGTGTGAGATTGTACCGCATTGTCAGTTTAATTTGCATCTCTCTGATGATTAGTGTCCTTGAGCATTTTTTTTATGTCTCTAGGCCATTTGAATGTCCTCTTTAAAGAGTACTTTAAAAGGAAGGTTATTATAATAATGTCTTTGTAAAATATTTAGTTTCTTGTACTAGTATATTCTGCTGACTTTAAAATAATTAGAGGTGGTGTTGTCTATCAAAATCAGGCAAGTATCACTAGTGGGTTCAATAAGAAAACATTTTACTTTTAAAACATTATCACATAACACTTTCTCTCAACTTTTGGATCTATTACTAAACAAAGAAAAAGTTCAAATTATGGAGAAAGGCTTCATTTTAAAAAATGAGAGATTTGTAAGCTCAATCCTTACGTTCTGTTACAATTTAAAAATTATAATTACATATATAACTCTATTGCTCTTTAGCTGGAGCAAATACTGACTGTAGCCTTGGTCTCTTAAATATTTTTAACAAGAGTTATTTCTTATTTTTGACATCAAATAATACTAAAAATTTGGTTGGCATCTTATATAGCCACAACAGATGAAACAAATTGAATATAACAACTGAGGTTCTATAGGCATCTCATCAATATCTATACCAAACTCACAATGACTTTATTGGGAATTATTTCATTAAATGGCTGGGATGGCAGCTGGTTTTGTTCCTATGATGGTGCATATATCCAGAAAAGACAGTTCCTATTCCAATGGGCGGGGGGCTGGGAGGCTCTGTCCTTTTGACCCAGACGTGCCTTTTAGAGAAAACCTCCATGGATCTGAGAGTCAGGGTGGACACACACTTTGGAGACAATATAAAGAAGCCGGCATGAGCTCGAGCTCTGAAAAGAATTGTGAAGCTGCATCCTGCCAGGGTTTCCTCTCATTCCTGTATTTCTTGTTCCCTGTAGCTCTTTATTGGCAGCAAATGGACTATTCTTTGATACACTCTCTGGACATTCTTTCCCACATGCTTTCTCTTTTCTTTTTCTATCTCCCTCATCTCCCTTTCAGTACCTTTTTCCCCCAAGTAACTCACCTGGTTTTCCTTTTTCCGCCCGTGCCTTCTTTCATCTCAACATCTCTTTTCCTCTGTAAATCCTGCCCACTTTGATAACCTATGAGAGGAAGCAAACAACAAAACTACAGGAACAACGGTTGATCCCTCAGTGAGAGGACAACTTCATTTCATCGTTATCACCAGATTTATTTATTTTATGCCTGTTTTTCTCCATGATGAAGCAATCCAATATTCACAACTTGGTTTAACTATGAAGAGAAATTAATTTCTCTGCTATTAATCCAGGACAACAATGCCAGAGGCTTAAGGGAGGTCAGATAGGGTAAGGGATAAGGGACAAAGGAGCACTCTTCTGATGTCCCCCAGCTAATTGAGCTGCACACCTATTAGAGAGTGTGGACAGTGGCTAGGTGCAGAGGAGACAGCCCCACATTCACAGTCTAGTGGGGACATAGAGATGTGAGCAAATATCCACAGTATAGTGATTTGTGATCAGGGCTGATTCAAACAGATTTTGGCCCGGCTGGTGTGGCTCAGTGGTTGAACTTCGACTTATAAACCAAGGGGTCAAGGTTTGACTTCTGGTCCGAGTACATGCCCAGGTTACGAGTTCGATCCCCAGTAGAGGACGTGCAGGAGGCAGCCAATCAATGATTCTCTCTCATTATTGTTGTTTCTATCTCTCTCTTCCTCTCCTCTCCTCTCTGAAATCAATAAAAATATATTTAAAAAAAACACAAATGGAATTTTGAGTTTGCAAAATAATAAGCAAGTGTGCCTTGGGCTAAGAGAGAGGGGCGATCTCAGAGAGCAGAACCTTTCAGAAGAAACCTGAAAAAAAAACCAAAAAACAGAAAAGAAAAGAAGAGACCCACAGAGTGAGTTCTGCTAACAGGAGATACGGACATTGCACACCAAGAGCACCACCTGAGCCAAGGTGCTATTCCACACAAAGCCTGGCTAAGACTGGGTACAAACTGGGGGTGGGAGGAGACGCACCTGGAAAGGTCAATAGGACAACAACAGCAGAGGCTTAAGGGTGGTCAAATAAAACAAGGAATGAAAACGGAATTGGATTTTTTTTTTTAATTAAATCTTTATTGTTCAGATTATTACATTTGTTCCTCTTTTTTTCCCCCCCATAACTCCCCTCCTCCCAGTTCCCGCCCCACCCTCCACCCTCACTCCCCACCCACTGTCCTCATCCATAGGTGCACGATTTTTGTCCAGTCTCTTCCCGAATCTCCCACACCCCTTTCCCCCCCCAGGAATAGTCAGTCCATTCCCTTTCTATGTCTCTGATTCTATTATAATCAATAGTTCATTCTGTTCATCAGATTATTTATTCACTTGATTCTTAGATTCACTTGTTGATAGATGCATATTTGTTGTTCATAATTTGTATCTTTACCTTTTTCTTCCTCTTCCTCTTCTTAAAGGATACCTTTCAGCATTTCATATAATCCTGGTTTGGTGGTGATGAACTCCTTTAGCTTTTCCTTATCTGTGAAGCTCTTTATCTGACCTTCAATTCTGAATGATAGCTTTGCTGGATAAAGTAATCTTGGTTGTAGGTTCTTGGTATTCATCACTTTGAATATTTCTTGCCACTCCCTTCTGGCCTGCAAAGTTTCTGTTGAGAAATCAGCTGACAGTCGTATGGGTATTCCCTTGTAGGTAACTGAGTTTCTTTCTCTTGCTGTTTTTAAGATTCTCTCTTTATCTTTTGCTCTTGGCATTTTAATTATGATGTGTCTTGGTGTGGTCCTCTTTGGATTCCTTTTGTTTGGGGTTCTCCGCGCTTCTTGGACCTGTAAGTCCATTTCTTTCACCAGGTGGGGGAAGTTTTCTGTCATTATTTCTTCAAATAGGTTTTCAATATCTTGCTCTCTCTCATCTTCTGGCACCCCTATAATTCTGATGTTGGTACACTTGAAGCTGTCCCAGAGGCTCCTTACACTATCCTCGCATTTTTGGATTCTTTTTTCATTTTGCTTTTCCGGTTGGGTGTTTTTTGCTTCCTCGCATTTCAAATCATTGACTTGATTCTTGCGCTCCTCTGGTCTGCTGTCGGGAGTCTGTATAATATTCGTTATTTCAGTCTGTGTATGCTTAATTTCTAGTTGGTTCCCCAATATAACATCGAGGGTCTCATTAGTTTTCTTGTAGATCTCATTAAGTTTATCGGTGGCTTCTAAACAGTTCTTGAGAGACCTTAAAAGTGTGGTTCTGAACTCTATATCTTCCATTGACAATTTTGTCCTGTTTCTTTGTCTCCGCATTTTGTTATGCTTCCTTGGTGCACCCCCTAGTGGTCTTTGTTCGCAGTCTTATAGTTAAATCTTGATTGTTGTAGCTAATTCCAGGGAGGGTTTGACCTCCAGGCCAAGTGGCTATGAGAATCAGCTGTGTCAGCAGTGAGAGAACTTCTGTCCTCTAGGGAGGTGCTAATCTAGCCTTTGCCTGAGGCTATCTGGCAAATGCCTCTGTGCAGGGCTTGGGCGGGGCAGGTCGCACAGGATCAACAGGGTGGGCCGGAGAGAGCAGTTATGGCGGCTCTCAGTCCTGTCCCCAGGGGCTCTGCCTCTCTGAGTCCCAGCACCCGCTGCAAAGCTCAGAGAGAAAGCTGCACTCGCTCTGACCGAAGCCAGACAGTCCCGCTTCTCCCGTTTGAGTCTGGGTCCCTAAAGACTTGCCCGGATCTGGAGCTCAGAGTCTGCGACTCCCTCCCGATTGAAAACGCCAACCGCGCCCTCCGCCGCCAGCCCGCTCCGCACACTCCGCACCTCAGAATTTGACTTCAGCACTGCGCCTCCTCTGAGTGTCCGTATGCGTTTCTCTTTCCTCCTAGTTGTAGGACTTCCACTCAGCCAGCGTTCCTGTGGTTCTGGGTGATGTCCCTTCCGTTTTTTGGTTTCACTTTTGAAGTAGTTGTTCAAAGCAGCAAACTCCGGCGTTAACCTATGCCGCCATCTTGGTTCTCCCCGGAATTGGATTTTTAAGTTCAGAATTTGTAGGTAATCTTACGTAAAGAGCTTCAGCAAAGTAGAAGAAGAAAGCAATATCCTCAGAGGGTGAGAGGTGTGCGGGGCTTGAGGAAATCAAGTTACAGTCATCCCCCCGCATCTGAAGTTTCAGTTATCTGCAGTCAACCTTGGCCTGAAAGTGGAGAATTCCAGAAAGAAACAAGTCCTAAGTTTTAAAATGCGTGCTGTTCTGAGTAGCGTGATGAAAGCTCACGTTGTCTTGCTCCATCCACCCTGGATGTGAATCATCGCTTTGTCCTGTGCTTATGTTCAAGTCACCCTTATTTTTCTTAGTAACAGTCCCAAAGAGCAAGAGCTGTGATTCTGGCGATTCGGATCTGCCAAAGGAAAGTCATAAAGGCCTTCCTTTAAGTGAAAAGGTCAAAGTGTTCAACTAAATAAGGAAACAAATTGCATGCTGAGGTTGCTAAAATCTATGGTAAGAATGAATCTTCTATCTATGGAATTGTGAAGTAAAAAATACATTTGTGCCTTAACCAGTTTGGCTCAGCGGAAAGAGTGTGGGCCTGGGGACTGATGGGTCCCGAGTTCAATTTTGGTCAAGGGCGTGTGCTGTGGTTGCAGGCTGGATCCACAGCCCTGGTCAGGTGTTTGCAAAGGCAACTAGAGTCACATCAATGTTTCTCTCTCTCTCTCTCTCCCTTCCACTCTCACTAAAAATCAATGGAAAAAATATCCTCAGATGAGGATTAACAATAAATAAATAAATAAAAGTGTGCTAATTTTGCTGTCACCCCTTGAACTGCAAAGTTATGGCCACAGGTTGTAATAAGTACTTAGTAAGATGGAGAAGGCATTAAACTGTGGGTGCTAGACATTGACAGAAAACATGTTTCGATTAATGGCAGTGTGTTGCACCAGAAAGCATTGAGTCTATATGAAGACTTTAGCAAAGAACCCCATAAGACAAGTAACTACAATCATATAACTTTTATTACAGTATATTGTTATAATTGTTCAATTTTATTATTAGTTATTGTTATTAATCTCTTACTGTGTCTAATTTATAAATGAAGCTTTATCATAGGTATACATGTGTAGAAAAAATAATAATCTATATAAAGTTCGGTATTATCTACGGTTTCAGACATCCACTGGGGGTCTTGGAATGTACCCCCCGCCATGGATAAGTGGGGACTACTGTACTGGTATATAGACCAGCATTTCTCAAGCCCTTTGGTCTTGAGAACACTCTACACTCTGTAATTATTGAGAACCCCCAAAAGCTTTTGTTTTTGTGAGTTACATCTATCAATAGTATTAAAAATTAAAACAGCCCTGACTGGTTTGGCTCAGAGGATAGAGCGTCAGCCTGCGGACTGAAGGGTCCAGGTTCGATTCCGGCCAAAGGCATGTATGTACCTTGGTTGCGGGCACATCCCCAATGGGAGGTGTGCAGGAGGCAGCTGATCGATGTTTCTCTCTCATCGATGTTTCTAATTCTATCCCTCTCTCTTCCTCTCTGTAGATAATCAATAAAATATATTTTTAAAAAATAAAAATTAAAACAGAACTTTTCAAAGTCATTAATGCTTTAAAAATAACAAATATATTACACACAACATAAATAACGTGTGTGTGTGTGTGTGTATGTGAAAACAATTATATTTTCCAAAACAGAGAAGTTTTTTTTTTTTTGAGGTTAATGAAAATGTTCTGAAGTTGATTGTGGTGATGAACACAACTCTGTGAATATACTAAAGGCCATGGAATTATATGCTTTAAGTGGATGAATTTTCTGGTATATGAATTAAATTTCAATAAGATGGTTAAAAAAGACAAAATAATAAGCACTGGGTGTTTAATATATATATTTATGAGATGATTAAAATACTAAGTTGAAAACACTTACTGAATAATTAAAACTAATTACCTAATCTCACTCTCCTCTCAAACAGAAACACAAAAATACCACTCCCCCCCCAAAAAAAGAATTGAGGCTATTTTCCTTGGGGTTAAGAGTTGAGCCATAGAGATGAGATTTTCTACTTTTTCTTGTAGAAATAAAATGATAACATGAGATTGTATTACTCTTTTGCCTCTCTCTTTTTTAAAGTTCACTGAGGTATGATTTACATACAATATAATCCATCAATTTTAAGTCTACGACCCAATAATTTTATGTAAATTTATTCAGTTGTCCCAAGTTCTCATTTCAGTTTTAGAACATTTCATCTCCCCCAAATGTTCCGTAGTGCCCATTTGAAGTCATTTACTGCTTCTACCCCAAAACAACTTATCTGCTTTTTGTCTCTATACTTCTGACTTTTTTAAAAATATATGTTTTTATTTATTTTAGAGAGAGAGGGAGACGGATATAGAGATTGAAACATCAGTCAGCTGCCTCCTGCACACCCCCTACTGGGGATCGGGCCACAACCTGGGCATGTGCCCTAACGGAAATTGTACCTCAAACATGGGTCAGTGTTCTCCCACTGAGCCACACCAGCCAGGCTCTATACTTCTGACTTAAAAAAAAATTATATATTTTTATGTGGTGTTTTTCTATTTTTTTTTTTTTATAATATATATTCTAGTGAGTATAGATTGTTATCTCAGTGTATTTTTGATTTGCATTTCTCTAACAATTAGTATTGTTGAGCCTATTTTCATGTGATTATTGTCCATTTGTGTACCTTCTTTGGAGAAGTGTCTTTTCAAACCCTTTGTCCATTTTTTAAAGTTGGAGTTTCTCGTTTTTGTTGTTGTTGTTAAGTTGTCTTTTTATTATTGAGATAAGAGTTCTTTAAGTATTCTAGAGTCAAGTTCCTTACAGATATACTAGGGGCCCAGTGCACATATTCATGCACATTGAAAAGAAATTAATTAGAAGGTGGCTGGTGGGGCAGGGCTGGGTGAGATGGGCCAGACATGCCCTGGAGCCAACCTCTCCTGGTCCCTCCCTGGCCAGCTGCACCTGGGGTGGTGCCGGGGCTCGAAGGGCATCTGCAGAGTGAGAGAGGTACTTCCGGCAGGTGGGGTCCCTCAGCCTGGCCTGCAGGGATTGGGCCCAAACCGGCAGTCCGACATCCCCCAAGGGGTCCCGCAGTACGAGAGGGCACTCTGCAAAGTTGCTGTCGCTCGGCAGCTCCTGCGTTGAGTGTCTGCCCCCTGGTGGTCAGTGCACATCATACCTACTGGCCAGTTGACCAGTTGGCAGTCTCTTAGCCTTTTATATATATAGATAATTTGCAAAAAAATCTATTCTTTGATTGCCTTTTTATTCTCTTGATAGTGTCCTTTGAACTACAAAATATTTTCATTTTGAAGAAGTCAAATTTATTAATTTTTCCATTGGTTGTTTGTGCTTTTGGTGCCATATAAAAGGACTATTCCATAATCCAAGGTCACGAAAATTTAAATTTATATTTTCTTTTAAGTATAGTTTTAGTTCTTCAATTTTGGTATTTGATCAAGTTTGAATAAATTTTTATATGACATGAAGTAAGGGTATAACTTCATTTTTGACATGTGGATATCTAATTGTCCTAACACCATTTGTTGAAAATACTATCCTTTCCCCATTGAATTGCCTGGCACAGTTGTCAAAAATCAATTGACTATAAATCTGAAGGCTTATTTCTGGACTATCAGTTCTGTTCCATTGAGCTATATGTTTGATTTTATGCTGGTACCACACTGGCTTGATTACTACTGTTCTGCCGTAAATTTTAAATTGGGAAATGTAAATCCTCCAGCCTTGTTCTTCTTTTCTAAAATTGTTTCAGTTGTTCTTGGTCCCTTGGATTCATGTTTCAACATGAATTTTAGGGTCAGCTTGTAAATTTCTTCTACAAAGCCAGCTGGGATCTGATAAGAATTGAGTTGAATCTGTAGATCAATTTGAGTAATTTTACTAAGATAGCAATAGTAAGTCTTCCATCCATAAACATGGGATATCATTTCATTTATTTAGAAGTTTTAAAATTTCCTTCAACAATGCTTTGTAGCTCTTAGAGTACAAATTTTGCACTGCTTTGGTTATTCTTAAATATTGCAATCTTTTTTAAGCCATTCTAAATAGAATAATTTTATTAATTCTATTTTCAGTTCCATGTTTACTTTTAACCATAATAAACCCAATATCTAGGCTTCATTTCATTCTTTCTTTTCCTTTCTTTATTTTATTTTGTTTTTATTGAATTTATTGGTGACATTGGTTAATAAAGTTATATAGGTTTCAGGTGTGCAGTTCTATAATACATCATCTGTATATTGTATTGTGTGTTCACTACCCCAGTAAGTCTCTGTCCATCACCATTTATCCCCCCTTCACTCTCCTATCACCACCCACACACTTTTCCCTCTAGTAAACACCATACTGTTGTTTGTGTCTGTGATGTTTTTTGGTTTAATCATTTCATCTTTTTACCCAGCCCCCCAACTTTCTGACAGCTGTCAGTCTGTTCTCTGTATCTATGTATCTGTTTCTATTCTGTTTGTTAATTTATTATGTTCATTAGGTTTCACATATAAGTGAAACCAAAGATACTTGTCTTTCTCTGAAGGGCTTATTTCACATAGCATAATACTCTCCAGGTCCATTCAAGCTGTCCCAAAAGGAAAGATTTCCTTCTTTTTTATGTCTGAGTAGTATTCCATTCTGAAAATGTATCACAGCTTACTTATCCACTCATCTACTGATGGGCACTTGGACTGCTTCCAAATCTTGGCTATTGTAAATAAAAGCAGTGATCATAATATATTTTTTGAATTAGTGTATTGGGTTTCTTCAGATTTATTCTTAAAAGTGGTATTGCTGGATCATAAAGCAGTTCCATTTCTAATTTTTGGAGGTAACTTCATGCTGCTTTCCACAGTGGCTGCACCAATTTGCATTCCCACCAGCAGTGCACAAGGGTTCACTTTTTTTCACATCCTCGACAATGCTTGTTGTTTGTTGATTTATTGATAATAGCTATTCTGACAAATGTGAGATGATATCTCCTTGTGGTTTAAATTTGCATTTCTCTGATGATTAGTGAGGTTGAGCATCTTTTCATATGTCTATTGGCTGTCTGTATGTCCTCTTTGGAGAAGTGCCTATTCAGGTCCTTGGCTCATTTTAAAATTGGACTGTTTGATTTTTGGTGTTAAGCTGTATACATTCTTTATAAATTTTGGGTATTAACCCCTAGTCAGATGTATCATTGACGAACATGTTCTCCCATTCAGTGGGCTGTCTTTTCATTTTGCTGATGGTTTCTTTTGCTGTACACAAACTTTACAGTTTGATATAGTCCCAATTTGTTTATTATGTTCTCTTGTTTCCCTTGCCAGAAGTGATATATCAGAAAAAATATTGCTATGAGAAATGTCCAAGACCAATTTTGATGTGGCTTCTTCTGTAAATACTTGATTATAAGACTTCTCTTCAGCTAATCTTTCGGTGGTTATTCAGGTTGCTTGCTCTTTACTTTAGTTATAATTCCAGTTTGGTCCTGGGAGGAAGTGACTGTAACATCCTCCTACTCTACTGCCATCCTGTTAACACGGGCTTCATTTCTTGGTTAAGAGAGAAACACCTTCAGGTGAAGAAATCTCAATTTATTCTGAAATTCTTACATATGACCCAAAGATGAAGTTAAAAGTTTGATTCAATTTGTTTTAAAGATCTCAGATGTTAAGACTAGAACTCATCTTGACATCTTATTTAAGTACATGCTTATTCGGATTAAGAAGGACCAGAAATATGAATATACTAGCAGGATGGTACAGCTTCCTGGAAGTGCAGCGGGAGTGAGAGAGGTCCTGAGGTCACAGGGAGGTCACAGAAGCCAATAGCCTGTCCCACAATGACACTCTGGTGACACTGGGCAAGGTTGTTTTTTGTTTTTGTTTTTGTTTTTACCTTTGTACGCCACAGTTGCTATCTTTAATAACAGTTTATACAGTGTTTTCAGAATAGTTTCCAAACTGAGATCCCCATACTCCATTAGTAGACAAACTACTATGATGCAAAAAGAAAATACAAGAACTTCTATTTGGTTAGTCATATCACCCTTTTAATTTGTATTTTTGTTTATGCTTTATAACTACACATTTTATAATATTCTGGTGGTATAATTGCATACGTAATATTAAATTGGCAAATACAATTTGTCAGTTCATGATCAAACAATTTTTTACTGATGGAGACTATTGAGTGACTTAATTCACTGCTTAGCAGGTAGCAAATGCTCAGTAAATGTTAGTTATCATCAAATCAATGTTTGTAATTGTTATAATACCATTATGAGTAAGTGTAAAAGGATCGGTTATGCTTCTTTGGCTTATTGTCTTGCCACTGTTGATTAGTTTGTGAAGCACACAAAAGTCAAAGATTACAATTATCAGAACAAATGACACAGCAACTCACCCACAAAGAAATAACACTTTAAATAGTATCAGTTAAAAGTATGTGAAAATATTATGGTCAATAAAGAAGGAAAGTAGATTTTAATTTTCATGTCCTTAGTGAGTAGGCAGTCAGCGCCCTAAAAGATATTTGCTATTGGACCAGGCTTCAGTTATGCAGGAGCCACTTGTTTTTTCTGATTTTAAAATCTCCACTCATGTGAAGCACAGGATTCCCAAATTGTGGGAATTCAAGACATCTCTTGGTTCTTCAGGGCGGCCAGGTCCAAGATTTGGGCGTTTCATCTGGGAACATCCTTCTCCAGCCCAGCCTGTTTCCCTGCCATTCTTCGCAAGGACTGTGTGTATGGCACCAGACTTACTTTCCCAGAAGTGCTTCTGGGACCTCAGTCTGCACAAAGGGGCTGTTAAATGTGTTTCCCTCCCTGCTGGCTCAGCTTACTCCTGGGCCTCAGGTCACATCCAGCTCATAGTTCCTATCAACTTTTCCCAAAGGACCCCTGGGCTCCTGCAGGAGCCAGCACTTCCCTGGAACAGGAAGTTCTATTTACACTGTCTTGGAGCCTGGTGCTCATCCATAAAAGGGAAAAGAGTCCTTTAGGAAAAGGGCAGGGTGCTTGGAAACTCTTTAAAAGTGAAAGCTTTGCAACCAGTTTCTGTTGTTGTACACCGTTGGTTAGTACAGTTTTTCAGAATACAAAAACACATGCTCTTTGGACTGGCTGAACAGTAAATCTGAAAGCTGAGATTACAATAAAGAAAAGATATGGGGAGAATGTCATCTGAACCCTCCAGAGTGCACACCTAGAGCAGTGATTTCTTTCTTTGGTCTTCTAGAACATAATTCCATGCAGACATACTGGTTTATGCATGAATTATCCAATCATACTTTAAACGAGGAAGAAAAGCTATCTGGACTTTGCAATATCATAATGTTTAGCTCTATGGATGGTTGCTACTAATTTCCTAGGCTGGTATCTAGCATGCTTTCAATCACAATTTAAATTATTAAAAATAATTGTTTATTGTACCTACTATAAGTGATAATTATGAACAATTATTATTAACTAGAGGCCCGGTGCACAAAAATTTGTGCACTCGGGGGGAAGGGGAGGGTCCCTCAGCCCGGCCTGTGCCCTCTCGCAGTCTGGGACCCCTCAGGAGATAACGCCCTGCTGGCTTAGGCCCGCTCCCGGGTGGCAGAGGGCAGGCCCAATCCCTAGGTGCAGCCCTGGTCAGGCTCAGAGCAGGGCCGCTTGGGGAGTTGGGGCGCCGCCCCCTGTCATGCACAGAGCAGGGCGGATTGGGAGGTTGCGATGCCACCCTCAGTCACGCTCAGGGTAGGGCCGATTGGGGGGTTGGGGCACCGCCCCCTGTCACACTCAAGGCAGGGTCGATGGGGAGGTTGCGGTGCCACCCCCTGTCATGTACAGAGCAGGGCCAATCAGGGGGTTGGGGCACTGCCCCCTGTCCCTCACAGAGCAGGGCCCATCAGGGGGGTTGGGGCTCCGTACCCTGTCACACACAGAGCAGGGCCCATCAGGGGTTTGGGGAGCTCCCCCCTGTCACGCACAGAGCAGGGCCCATAAGGGGATTGAGGAGCTCCCCACTGTCACTCACAGAGTAGGGCCGATCGGGGAGTTGGGGCACCGCCCCTGTCACACACAGAGCAGGGCTGATCAGGGGGTTGGGACACTGCCCTCTATCACCCACAGAGCAGGGCTGATCAGGGGGTTGGGACACCGCCACTGTCACACTCAGGGCAGGGCCTATGGGGAGGTTATGGCTCTACTCCATCACACACAGAGCAGGGCCCATGGGGGGGCGGGGTTGGGGTGCCGCCCTCTATCACCCGCAGAGCAGGGCCAATCAGGGGGTTGGGGCGCTGCCACTCTCACACTCAGGACAGGGCCGATGGGGAGGTTATGGCTCTACCCTGTCACACACAGAGCAGGGCCGATCAGGGGGCTGGGGCGCCGCACCCTGTCACACACAGAGCCGCAGGGCAATCAGGGGGTTGGGGAGCTCCCCCATATCAGGCACAGAGCAGGGCTGATCAGGAGGTTGGGGCGCCTTCCCCTGTCACGAACAGAGCAGGGTGGATAGGGAGGTTGTGGCCCCACCCCCTGTCACACACAGAGCTGCAGGGTGATCAGGGGGTTTGGGCGCTGCCCCCTGTCATGCTGATCCCAGTGCTGGGAGGCCTCTCAGCTCCACTGATCTCGGTGCTGGGAGGCATATTACCCTTTTACTATATAGGATAGAGGCCTGGTGTTTGGGTGGGGCTGGCTGGTTTGCCCTGAAGGGTGTCCTGGATCAGGGTGGGGGTCACCACTGGGGTGCCTGGCCAGCCTGGATGAGGGGATGATGGCTGTTTGCAGCTGGTCACACACCCTTCAGGGTGGGGGTCCCCACTGGGGTGCCTGGCCAGTCTGGGTGAGGGGCTGAGGGCTGTTTTCAGGCTGGCGGGTGATGGAAGCTCCCAACTGCTCCTTTTTTTCTTTTTTTTTTTATTCTGGGCCAGCTTTAGCTCTGGCTCCAGCTCTGAGGCCTCAGCTGCTGAAAGCAGGTATCTGGTTTGTTTGGGTTCTATAATTGAAACAATGTATAACTCCAGCTCTGAGATCCCGGCCGGCTGAAAGCAAGTTTTTGGGGTTTTGTTTAGCTTCTATATTTGTTACAATGTTTCAAACTGCAAGCTCAGAGGCCGGCAAGGCAGGCGGGGAACGTTGGAGTCCTCCGTCACTGAAGCAAGCAAGCCTCATGTTAGTTTCAAGCTGCCTGGCTGCTGGCCGCCATCTTGGCTGGCAGTTAATTTGCATATTGCCTTGATTAGCCAATGGGAAGGGTAGCAGTCGTACACTAATTACCATGTTTCTCTTTTATTAGATAGGATTGTATTATGAAGAGTTAAGAGCATTATATATATGAACTCATTTAAACCCCTTGATATCCTTATGAATTAGATACTGCCCTTCCCTGTCCATCACCACTTCCACCCCAACTTTGCAGCCCCACATCACATGAGGTTCCCTGCATATCACTCCTGCAATAGGATCCCCACTGCCACGTGTTTTCACTGCCTGGAGAATGCTCCCCGCATCGACTCCACCCCCCCACCCCCACTTCAGCCACTCCAATTCACCATTTAAACCCCAGCTTAGGCGTCGCCTTTCCTGACCACTATAGAGAAGGTTAATCCTCCCTTCTTCGTTTGTGCTCCTTGGGCCCCATTGGCTTCACTTACTGCTTGTAGCTGGGCACATCACCGTATCTTTTTTTTTACTGTGCCAGCCTGTAGGTCCTTGAGAACAGAACTGTGTCTTATGCAACTATGAAGTCCCATCACTTAACTGGTGCCTCGCACAGTATGGAGTTGCTAAATGTGGAGTTGATTTGTTAAACTGATCGTATCTTCTTCTTTGGAAGTTACTTTCCCAAACCTGCAAGCTTCTGCCATGAGGACTGCCTCCGGGAAACACCCAGGAGACTGAGAGGTGGCGCATGGTTCCAGCAATCTGGAAGTTATTGGTGACTCTAATAAGAGCCATATTGGAATGAGACTTGAATGAAATAGACGGTGGAAAAGCAACAAGAAAGCTATAGACAACCCACTGGAAAAATTTGATTATGAATGGAAGTAACTAAGGCCAATGGCTAACGGATTCAAGGTTGAATCGGGGCGTTGTGTATTGCTTGTCTAGCTGTTGCTGTTATTGTTAAGATGACAGAGATCTTTGTATATTGAAGGGCAGCAGGAATGGGTAGAAAGGTAGAAGGGAAAGATGAAAGCAGTAACTGGTAGCCTAAAGTTTGGGAGAAAGCAGTAAGGAATCACCTCCCTTCATAATCAGATTTCTCGAATGAGTTGTCTACAGCTGTCTGGTTGCTTTCCTTGTCGTTCTTTTTCATCTCCCTTCAATATGGTGTTTATTAGGGTCACTAATGACCCCCACATTGCTGGAACCATAAGCCACTTCTCAGTATCTTCAGGTTCAAAGCAGGATGGAAAACAAACCTTTATAAAAGAGGGACCGGCCACTCCACTGTCTCAAGAAAGGAAAACTAGGGCAGATGCAGGTGGTGGTGATTTGGTGACAAGAAATCAAGGGAGGTCTTGTCTGGTGTTTCTGTGTGCACGTGTGTGTGTGTGTGTGTGTGTGTGTGTGTGTGTGTGTGTGTGTAGTTTGTTTTGTTTTTTCCTGAAATAGGAAGCAAAGCCATTGGGGAAGAGGTGGGACATATATGAGCTTGAAGGAGATAGAAAATGTTTGAAAAGCTTTTGTGAGAATAAACAGATCAGAGGTACAGTGAGGGTGTCAGAAAAAGGGAGCCTCCCATGTGCTTGGTGGTCAAGGGTGGATAGTAATACCAACTGCCCAGCTGGGGAACTTCCCTCCAGCAGTGTCCGGCTGCCTGGTGCAAGAACAGAGAGTGAGTAGAGTTCATTCCAATTCGAGTTTGCCAGGCAAGTGCAACAAAAGGAGTGTGCCTGAGCTTAGAGTGCTTGGAAGCAAGTGGTTGGCAGGATGGGCCCCAGAATCCAACTTCATTATTAGGAAAGTTCAGAGAGGAGGAGCCTGTGAATAGGGAGGAAGTGGGAGGGGGGTACAGAAGTCACCAGAGGTAGAAGGATAGCTGTGGTGGGAATCTTTGCGCAAGAAGCTGCAGTGACTGGCTTGGTGGCCAGCAAGGAGGATGTCTGAATTTGTGATTTTGGAGGTGGAGCAGTTTCAAGAGATAACATATTTCAGACTTCACATTCTGCACCGTGAGAACGGGAAGCGGTGGCCCAGCAGAGAATAAGGTCACTGGGTTAAGGAGCTAAGAGGTCGCAGAGTCGGATATGTCTAGAATGAAGACAAATGTAAGGATAAAGATGAAGAACCAGGTTCCAGAGTCTGTAATGAATGGCGGTGAGTGCCTAGGAGAGGGCTTAGTGAAACCCTCAGTCATCCTAACTTGTAAAGCTCAATTATTTTGGAGAGTGAGAGGAGATGCCAGCTGATCTGAAAATGTCTTGGTTGTCAATTTCCCATTTAGGGTGCATACACTTCCAAAAGTACCCACTAAAAATTTGTTATTTACTGGCGCTATGAAAAGACTTAGAAGGAATAGATATTGAGAACAAACATCAGATATGTTGGTAGCAGTTATGGTAAAAAAAAACAAAACACAGCAACTGCTCCCATCACATTCCCACCGGATGTATAGTCTCAGACATTGTAGTCTGAACAGCCTCCAGGAATCGGGGCGTTAGCATGCTCACTTACATTTCTTTTGCCCAGCTCTGAAGCAAATGTGGGGTCAATGGTCCCACGTGTCCCAGATTTTATAAAACTGCTCAGAAGAGAGTTGCTCTGGGTTTGCGCAGCTAGCAGCCAGCTAGGCCACCCTCCATGGATAAGCTCACCTTTTTCTAACAAAGTGGCCAAAATGGGTTCTCCTAGCCTTGAGGGAGCCTCTTGTATTTGAAACAGAATTAGACTTTCTGTTCCTCCTAAGCCTTTTTTCTCCCCCAAGACTATCTTCTTCTGTCCCTAACCATAACAATGAGTGCATATTGAGCTCCAGGCATTGCTCTGAGCGCTTTGCATGTGTTATTTTATTTAATCCACACAATAAAGCCGCACTTCGAGGTTCTGTTATTATTATCCTCATTTTTAGATGAAGAACCTGAGGCACAGTGGTTCAGGAATGCTCCCAGGGCTGACAAGAGCCAGGTGCCCTTTGTCGTCACAGACTGGACTTCTTGCCTCCCCTCGAAGATGGCACCACCTTCCCCTCCGGGGAGACCCAGGTCACATCCTCCACTTCTCTTGCTCTCATCACTACCCACGCCAACCATTTACCACTGTCCTGTCCACCTCCCTCAGGCATTGCTCCCTAGCACCCTGGGTCAGGCTCCAGCCCCTCTCAGTCTGAGTCTCTGTCTTTCTTATAAACCCAAATCTCAGGCCCAGGAGAGGAGACTTTAAATTCCTTAGCACACATGCAAGATTGACCCCTCCTCCCTTACCCAGTATTCTCACCTTTTTGTCTCTCCCCGACCATCCCCAAGCTTTATACTGAACTGAATTCTTTTAGGGCTCCCCAAAGGCAGCGCATACTCTGTCCCTTCCAAGGCTGTGTCTCGGTCCCCTCTGCCTCTAGCTCCTTTTGTTTTTCTGTCTTTGGGATAGCATCCTCCCCTCTCGGCCATGTTTTACAAGTTTCTCTTCATCTTTCATGACTCGGGTTCCTAAAACCAGCTCAGAAGCGACCCTCCACCCCCCAGGATCCCCATAGTACTCAACCTGCTGAAGTGGAATTCCCTGTTTAAGTGTCTGTCTCCACCCCTGACTGCCAGCCCCTTGGGGACAAGGCCATGTGTCATTCAGCACCGTGGTCCCAGTGCCTAACTATATATTTGTGATCTGTAGTCTTTTCTAGATGTAAAGGTTTTATTTTTTAAAAACCTAGCCAAATCACAATAGTCATTACTCCGGGGAAACTTTTGAGGCATGGTGTTTTTCCATTAGTCAGACTAGCAAATGTTTCTGTTTCATGAAGGACTAAGCATAGTTCCTGCTTTTTCATCTCACCTCCCTAATCAAAAAGAAAAAAAAAGAAAACCCAAAATCTGACAACCTTGGAGACTCCCCTGACTGCTATTTCCTGAAATTTGTCGGTGGCCATTGATGCTTCTATTTAAATTTCCCTCTTCCAAAATGGTCTCTGTTGGCAGGCATGCCCTCCAGTAACGAGGAGGCTCCCTTCTCACCAGGGTTTCCTCCCAGGGAGGGGACCCCAAGGTTAAACCGTCATCTAGTGATGTCCAGAGCCAAGCTTTCAAAGATTCCGTGATTATCAGGAAATCATCTTCAGCTAGACGATTTTTTTCTAACTTTCCTGTCAGCAGAAATACTCCTCCTGAAATAAATTGTTCACCTTGGGCATGGAAATCAAGGGAAAATGTTAGAAGATATTTATTTAAGATAATACTGCTGATTTATCGTTATAATTTACTTAAGAAAACATTCATGAGCCACTTTTGAAAAGTCACTTGCTCATGAACAATGTAAGTTTTGGTGAAGGATCATAATTATGTAACACACTATCGAGAATTATTTGTTTAGATAAAACTTAGATTTGCTGCATGATCTGAAACAGCACTATCTAAACAGATTTTAATTTGGGTTTAATTTGGGGTGATTGTATATGTGTCTGTTCTTACTTCTGTTTGTTAATAATAAAAATTAGTGAAAAGTTAATTGTAAGTTGTTTAACATCTGATTTATTACATGTTGACTTGGCCATTTCTTAATTGCGTGAGTAAAAACATAGCTAGGAAGTTAGAAATTCAGATTGATTAAAGATGAACTTCCTTTGTAGTATTTATTCAGTAAAATAAAATTTTTGTGGCTTTTTAGTTTAAACTTAATTTTATACTTAAACATATTTGCCATGTAATATATGCTTCTTGATTTTTAGTATTAAAATGAACACACAGACTTTTTCTGTTTTGATATATATGTCCTGAAACCAGAAAAACTATTCAGATTTTCAAGACCATCTATTAAAGTTACATTTTTACATGGCATGTAAAGTTATTATTCTTTATTTTTTAAGTTTAATTTGACCACGGCATTGAGAAGACCTATGTTGATTCTGTATCTAATTGAACAGACCTAATAATTTGTAAAAAGTTTAAAGATTTATCCAAGTAATTTTTTGAGTACATCAAGAATTAATTAATTTTCCCCTGAATTTAGTCCAATGTGTTATTAATAATATTATAATCACAGTCCTCTTTAATATTTATTGAGAATGTTCTATTTTCCAGACACGATTCTTGCACTTTACATTTATCATTTCATTTAATCCTCCCATTAGCCCTGTGGGATAGTACTATTATGATCCCCAATTTACAGATGAGGAGACACACAGAGAACTTAAGAAACACAGAGCTAATGTGTGATAAAGCTACCATGCTAAAAGATATCGAACCCAGGTATCTCCTTAATTTCATAATAGCTACTTAAGAGGCAGAAGGCATCAGCAGAAGCTGAACACCTGCAGGGCCTAGGAAATAGGACATTTCCATTTTTCTGGTCCCTTGTGGTGTGATGGTGCCATCTCCACCAACAGCACATCGCAGCGATTTTGATGCACAGTCTATGAAACGGCTGAACCTTCACTGGCTTGGGAACAAGACTCTCTGCTCCACACCCCCCATCTCTTCGTTCGAGGAGCTTCCAGGGGCGAGGTTCCACCAACTACACAGAGACCTGAGCTCTGAGCTCCGCCCAGAGAGATGAGCGAGTCTGGCCAAGAAAATCTGGTGCTAACTGGAGTCTACCCAATTTTCAATGAAAATTAACTTTGAGACTGAACGTTAATCTTTCACCACTTCGGTGAAGTAGAATTTAGACAGAACATCTCAGGATTTCCTGACTTTACCTTGTACTCTGAAGGATAATGCTCCATAGTACTACGGCTGAATGGACCAACTATCTCTAATTAAACTCTTGAACTTTCTTGGCTTTTGAAAACTTGCTGGAGGGAAATGTCCAAAGACTCTAAAGTTTGGTTTCTTTTCAGAGCCTAAGCTAATCTCACCATCTAAATCTGTGGAAGATCCTGGCAGATGGCTAAAGCCAAGATGAGTGAGGTAGTGCCTTCCTCCTAGATTTCTGGTGAGCAGTGAATGGTATAATGAATATGTGTGAGAGGCTGAGCTTACCTTAAACCTTGTGTAAGAGAGCCCATCTGTTCAAATACACTTTAAAAACGGATTTTGTGGAAATTAGGGATTACAACATTTATAAGCTTTCCCCATTAGAATCCTAACTTTGCCGAACCGGTTTGGCTCAGTGGACAGACAGCATCGGCCTGCGGACTGAAGGGTCCCAGGTTTGATTCCGGTCAAGGGCATGTACCTTGGTTGTGGGCACATCCCCACTGGGGGGCGTGCAGGAGGCAGCTGATTGATCTCTCTCATCAATGTTTCTAACTATCCCTCTCCCTTCTTCTCTGTAAAAAATCAATAAAATATTAAAAAAAAAGAATCCTAACTTTATTACTAGTTTTTTGTTTGCTTGCTTACCTATGCATAAGACATTCAGTTCAAAAAAATTATTCAAATTTTAGAGCTCTCACAATCCAAAAAGAAACTTCTACTTAGTCTCCTTTTAAAGCAAACTCCAATAAGGACAAATGAAACCTGTACTTGCCATTAAGTTTCTTCTTTGCATAAATGTTATATTATATTGATTGAAGTATAATTTTAATGAGATATCTAGAATACAGGAATTTCACTCTACTAAAAATTTCAAAGAGTAACACCACAATAGTCTCATTTATTTAATATTTGCCTTGAAAGTGGGGTTAATTTTGAACGCTTTAAAAGCAAAATTACCAAAAAAAGCAAAATTACATGCATATAATGTGTAGTACAGAAAATACTGACTTTTAAAACATCAACTCTTAAAAGTCTAAAGCATTAAATTGAACTACATGAGAAAATGTTGAAGAAATTGGCATTATTAACAAGACTAAGTGAAGACTGGGGACAAAGAATGGGAATGGGATACATTCTGCTTTTACAGGACTTCTAGGGACTAAAGAATTTGACAACAGCTTATACTAATAAGTTCTAAAACTTTATGTTAATCAATAGCAAAACTTCATATTGCAGATTTAAGATATGCTCCACATTAAATAATTGTGATATCTAAGACTGTGCAGAGGAAGCATACAAACATTCTATACAGTTATTAATATTGTTCTATTTATATGAGGGTCTCCAGAGCTATCAACATTCAGGAACATATTATTGCCACAATTTCCTCACTCTGTCTTACAAATAACAAAACAGCACCAGCAGCTTATCTGTCCCTCACGGTTGATAAGGCCACATTTTAAGACAGTTTTGAGATTCAATTTCACATCCCAATACCTACAATTTAAATGTCAAACAGTACCAAGTTTTAGCAAAGATGTCTCACATTGAGATTTCTAATACTCTGCTGGTAAGAAAAATATTAATTTGATGATATCTAATACCTAAAGGCTTGCTTTCAGGTGCTATGAATACCTGGGTATTCTGCTCCTAGGTATTTACCCAATAAACACGTGCCTCAGGAGACATGGACAAGAACATTCGCGTTGGCATTGTTTGTCATACACTAATACTGGAAATAGCCCAAATTTCCATTGACAAAAGAGTGGATCAATAACATAATACAAGAACTCATACTGTTGAGTGCTACTACAGAGGTTGAAATTAGTTAAAATTCATGTACTAATGTTCCATGTTTCTAATTGAATAATGTTGTTTTATCCAAGTTTATTAACTTAAAAAGTTTCAGAAGGCTATGTACATCAAAGAACACCATCAAGAAAGTGAAAAGACAGCCAACAAAATGGGGGAAAATATTTGAAAAGGACATATATATCTGACAAAGGACATATCTACAATATAGAAAGAGTTCTGAATCATGCCCTCAGCGGTCCCAGATCTGTCTCTTGCTTCAATAGTGTTTGGATGGAACAGACCCAGGGGACACCCCTTCTTCCAGCCTCCTACCACCCTCCAGCATCTTATCCAGTCACCACCTTCAGAACCACCTCCGAACCAGCCAACACACCGGGTTTTTTCTTCTACCTTAACTCCTTATTGCCAAACAACCATGAGCTCCCATATTCGTCAGCATTGTTCCACCGAGGTGGAGGCTGCGGTCAACTGCCTGGCCAGCCTGCATCAGCGGGCTCCCACACATACCTCTCTCTGGGCTTCTATTTTCACCGCAACGATGTGGCTCTGGAGGACAGGGGCCACCTCTTCAGGGAGTTCAGGGAGAAGAAGCTGGAGGGCACAGGGCATCTCCTAAAGATGCAGAACTAGCGCGGTGGCTGCATTCTCTTCCAGGACGTGCTGAAGGCTTCCCAAGGTGAGTGGGACAAACTCAGGACACTGAGGAAGCCCCCCTGGCCTTGGAGAGGAACCTGAACCAAGCCCTTGTGGATCTGCGTGCCCTGGGTTCTCCCCACACAGACCCTCATCCTGTGACTTCCTGGAGAACCACTTCCTGGATGAGGAGGTGAAACTCATCAAGAAGATGGTCAATACCTGACTCACCTCAGCTGGCTGGCCGGCCCCCAGGCTGGGCTGGGCGAGTATCTCTTTGAAAGGCTCACCCTCAAGCAGGACTAGGAGCCTTTGGAGTCCAAAGGCCTTTGAGGTACCCCTCTGCATTCCCCTGGTGTCTGGTTTTGCCTGAGCCTCTCCCCGAAACTACTAGCCATTCTTTTAACCACCCTGAAGCCCTCTTCCATGTATTGGAGCAAATGGAAACAATAAAACTTTTTTGGAAAAAAAGTTCTTATAATAAATATTAAGTTTTTATAATAAATAAAAGTTCTTATAATCAATAATAAAGACAAATAATTCAATTTAAAAAAAATGGACAAAGGATCTGATCAGGCATTTCTCAAAAAAAGATATGCAAATAGTTAATGAGGACATGAAAAGGTATCAATAGTCATTAGGGAAATACAAATCAAAACCACAATGAAATACCTCTTCACACCTACTAGGAAGCCTTATAATCATAAACTTGGACAATATGAACTGTTGACAAAGATGTAGGGAAATTGGAATCTTCCTACACTGCTGTTGCAAATTGATGCAATTTCTTTGAAAAACAGCCTAGCAACTTCTCAAAACATTAAATAAGATTTATCATATGACTCATCAACTCTATTCTAGGAATATAGCCCCCCAAATTGAAATGTGTTCACACAAAGACATGTACGGAAATGTTTATATCAGCATTATTCATAATGGCCCAAAGTAGAAAAAACCATAATACCCATCAACAGATGAATGAATACTTCCATATAATGAATAAAAAGGAAAGAAGTGCCTAAATACTTCACTACTGCAACATGAATTAACCATAAAAATGCTGTTGAGTGAAAGAAGTCAGACACAAAAGGTCACATATTGTATGGTCCCATTTATATGAAATGACCAGAAAAGGTGACTCCATAGAGATAGAAAACAGATGCGTGATTGTGTAGGTCTGGGAGGTTGCGGGCTGTGGGGGGAGAAAGGGGTTGTTTCTTGGAGGAAGACAATGAAAATGCTCTAAAGTCAGTTGTGATGATGGTTGTGCAATTCTGTGAATATATTAAAAATGATTGAATGGTACACCTTAAATAGGTGAATTGTATGGCATATGAACTATATCTCAATAAACGTTATCAAAAGGTTACGTGCATTATAATACCACATATTCAAGTTTTAAAACATGCAAAATAGTATTATATATTGTACAAACACATGTTTGGGAACAAACAGGCAACAGTGGTATTCATATACTGAAAAGCATACTGACTCGTCAGAATAGATACCTACCCTTACACAGCAGTGAGTACTTGAAGAACATCCGTCCTACAGGCAAGGGAAAGGTAAACGCCAAGTTCAGACAGCAATCACCTCTGTGCAGGGAGGGGGGAAGGGTGTCGGAGAGGGGACCCAAAAGTCCTCAACTGTTTCTTTAAGAGAAACTCTTTAGTGAATATCACAAAATGTTCAGATTTCATCAAAGTGAATTGGTGAGAACATGAACACTTATTGTAGGACTCCCTATACTTGTCTGTATGCCTGAAATACTTCACAGTTTAAAAATGGTCTACATTTCTAAGTCTATCTCATTAAAGACCATGACAAATGCCTTCCATGGGGCCTGTTTGTTGCTGGGCATTCAACATTTGTCAGCCAGGCTTAAGAGCCTTCCCATTGCCACAGACGCAAGGACCAGAGGAATCTTCATGCGTAATGATGAGAGAGAAAATCTATCCAGGCACCTTAAAGGTACACCAAGAGCCCTATTATTTAGAGCCATTGTCATCCAGTTCTACTGAAAGAGTTGCACTATAATAGCAGGAATTGCCATTGAGCACAAAGCAGAGGGTTCCCCCTCCCCCATCCCCTTCTTAATCTCCCCCACCCTCACCCCCATCTAGCCTGATCCAACACTCCTGAAGTGGCACAGCTTGTAGCAAAGTCCAAGGCCGGCCACAAACTTCCTGACCCGGAAGCAGAAGTTTTAAGAGCATTTCTGGTAACTGTTAGATTAAACCCTTGATTTCTGGGAGCAGGCTGCTAGAACTTAACTTTTTGGCATAGGCACGTAGTTGGAAAGACTCGATCAGATATTTAATAACCTAATCGCAACACTCCAAAGCCAAGAACACCAGACAATTTTTTTTTGAAGGAGAGCCCAGTCTTTCTTGTTCTTTTTGACACATTGCTAGTACCGGGGTTTAATGGTTTTTTAAATTTCTATAATGTACTCCAAGGGCTGTGTTTGAAAGTATCGGAACGGTTTAGATCAAATGTAAAGTATATTGAAAGCAATCCCTGCATATGAAAAGCCAGCTCCCTCCTTCACATTCACCCGGATTTTCCTCTCCTGCCGCAGTCTCCTGGCTTTTTTGTACAAAGAGTCCAGGGATTGGAAAGTGGGAACGAGAATGAGATGGTGGGCCTACAGGAATAAATTGCATAGTGCATGTGATGGTCAGATTACTGTAAAGATGTTTCCATGCTCCTGAGTAGGAGACGCTCCGGGCTTTTGCCTACATTACATAAACGGTTTTGAGAGTTAATCCCTTTCCTCATGTGACTCATGGTCTTGCAGGTCCTTCTAGAGGGGATAAAAATACAATGGATTACGGCATGCCACGTCTGCAATTCCCAAGGAAGGAGCGGCTTTAGACATGTATATTCCGAGCTTGGTGACCGAGTGCCAGTGAGTGTGTCCGAAAGCAGTTGGAAATCGGACAGTTTGTGCTGCAGTGCAAGGACAGGAAACATTGCGAGGTTCTGCAACCGTGGTTGGCTTGAGATAATACCATTGTATAACGAGGCGCAGCGACCGCTCCCACCGCTGAGAGCCCGGGGCCTGGCGTCTGGCTCCTTGGCTGCAGGCCAGGCTGAGGTCCTGCCGTCTGAAGGCAGGGTGTGCGTCCCCTCCCAGGCGGTCCTCACACACAGTGCCGGCCACACCTCACCTTCCAGAGGAAATCTGGCCAGAAAGCCAGACTTCATGACTTCTTCTTTATGAGTCTTACCCACCCCCCAGCCCTTTCCCGGGCTTTTGTTTTCCACTTGGTTGCAGTGGTGGTATTCACTCTGCACTCTGATCAGGATTTAAAGGCCCAGGCATTCAAGGAGCTGATGACAGGGTTATTGGACAGATACTGTATCTCGCCGTGCCTAGCAGCCTCCACTGTCAGCATTGAACCCTTGCTCTTCACAGGAGCCCTAGCTCTCATCACTTGGACCACCCGTCCTTCCCACAGAGCTGTTCCACCAGGCAAGAGCACTTACCAAGGACTATTCTAGACAGATTTAGCAGCAATATTGTTTGATTTTAACGGGACATTGTTCTAAACACACAAAAGAGTTCAAGGATGTGGCCATCGGGTTTTGTTCTTCTCCCCCCTCGCCCCACCCCAAGCTGTCAGGTTTCTCTGGGAAAATGGGATGAAAATGTTTGGGGACATTTCCACAATAAAACACTCTAAATTTTTTTTTTTCAGATTTCCTTTCTAGTCCTGTCAAGATTATAACTCAAATCTGCAAAAGTCAGGAAATTCCAAATTTATGTTGACACTTTCCCCTTAAAACCCTCAGCAAATGACAAACAGTGTAAAACTTCTACTTCAATTCGAAAGTTCCAAATATGACACAGGTTACCAAATCCGTCCAGCAAAAAGGTGCTTCAGGGTGGGAAGCAAATGTAATCTTTCAGGCCAATAATTTTTCTAAATGATTTCTCAGTACAGAAGATGAAATGGGCATGTCAGGTAGGTGGGCGCCTAGATTTAATGTTTGCAAATGGAAAGGAATTATATTTAATGATGGAAGCAAATGAAAAAGTAGCGGAATTTATCCACAAGATCAGTGGTTCTCAAGGTGAGAATAAGGACATGGCACCAACCAAGGAACTTTTCTGGACCCCCCATGTCAGTTCACTCTCAAAGGTTCTGCCAGCCTCAGCAGAACCCTCAGGGCAGTGGCCTGGCTTCGCAGCCGGACGGGCACATGTCCCACAGCCTAGAAGCTTCTGTCGCTGGGGCTGCGAGCTGTGGGATGAGAACAGATTATTTGGCGTATCTCACAGCCCGTTTCCTCATCTATAAATTGGAGGATGATCCGCATATCTACCTCCTGGGTTATTAAACGAGATAATGCATGCTAGCACAAGAAAGTTCTAAAAATTCCTTTATAAAGATTTGTGAAATACCAATCTAGCTAATAGTATTCACAGTGTTATGGAAAACAAGCATTGTCAGCATGAGTGGCAGAAGCATATTAGAATATGCTTTAGAGAAGAGCAGAAAGGAAAATGGATTTTCCTTAAACAGACATTTCTAGGGCCACAGAAATGACTAATTACATTGACAGAGAAAGACAGCGAAAAAGCAAAACATGCACCTTCTAGGTCCAGGGTGGGAAAAACCCTTCAGCTGCAGATAACGCAGAAAAGCATGTGGTTTGCACGTCATGAATAATAATTTTTAAAAAAGCAGCACACAAAATGGGCCTCCTAAGAGACATAGCAAGTAGCAGGGAAAAGATCTGTAGATTATAGAAAACCAGCGAGGAAGACCAGGTGAAGCAGGGCCCCGGGAGAAGGCAAGCCCACAGGCAGGGAAAGCAAGGTCTCGCTCCTCTTCACCGTCCTCTGTAAACCTGTGGTCACTTGCCCGAAGGCCTGAGACTAGGGAGAAGGCTGGTTAAGCTCCCAAGCGCGAGTGTTGACACCACACGGCTCCAACGGACACAGTCAGATGACCCAGGAAAATTAAGTCATTTTTTTTAGAGTCTAGTATGATAAGGAAATCTTGGAGGCAAATGTGCTATCTTTCATGTTAAAACAGGAAATAAAACCCACAAACATTAAATGGATAGATCCGCTTAATTTTCCTATCTGTAAGGATATTATATTTACAAGTCATCTGTCAGTACGGAACCAAGAAGACTGTGGGAAGAGGAAACCATTCCAGACCAATTTCATTTCCGTCTATGATAGACAGTGAGACCATGCAATAAAGGCAGAACAATGCCTGTGAAATCGGAGGAAACGTGTGCCACCATCTGCTCGCAGGACCCGGCTGGCTGCGTGGGAGCGGGCCTGCCAGCACCCAGGCCGGCCTTCCTCCTCGCCCACCCGCTCCTGGTCCCTTCCCCCTCACACCTGCTGGGGCTGCCTCTCCCTGAGGTTGGCTTGCCTCCCGCCGTCTTTGCTTTCAGAAGTGTTTCCAGCCACATCTGTTGTTTTCTAGGATGGAGTGGCAGTTAAGGTTCTGTGGAGAAATGAGGGTAGGATTTGGAGTCAGAACATGATGGGTGCCTGGTCCTGTCATCTACTTCTCAGTGGACTTAGGTGGGTCACTGACCCTTTCTGATTGAGACAGCCTCTCTGATCCAATGCGGACCCAGATACCATCCTTTCATGATGACGCTGAGGACTAAAAATCAAGGACAGCTGTAAAGCATGGTTCAATAAAGGTTTGATTTTTTCCTAACTTCTGATCTCACATCTTTTCTAACTCTGGGTTTTCTCTGGGATCTAGATCCCTTTGGAAGGTATATTTAGACTTCCAAAAACAGTCTAATAATGAACTTGGTTAGGTATCTGAGTCTGTCCATGGGACCCCACCATTCCCATGTTTTAGTTAGGATTGGGAAAGCAAGCCACAGTCCTGAGGCCCAGGAATGTCCACAAAAGGAAGTCTATGTGTCCCTCAGCCAGCCAGCCACTGCAGGGATCTTCCTTCCCTTTCTTTTTATATTCTTCATCTCCTTTCTTCCTCTTTTTAATTCCTAGGCCTTGATGTCCATAATGAGGAAATTCACAGAGTCTACATACTTGTACCTGAGATCAAGACTATTTTTAAGACTAATGATCTGAGGGTTCAAATGACAACAGTATTTCAGTGCCGAATTAAATGACATCGGAGTCCCAAAGAGTTAAAGCCTTTCTCCCTCTCTGCTACTGTTGCCCGCTGCAAGAAGCTCAGCCTCTGTGCCCCTTGGCGTCTGACCCCGGGCTGACTTGGCCACACATCACCCTTAATGCTGATACACCTGGAAGTCCACAGAGCCAGTAAATATTTACCTGTGCAGGAGAGAGGAAATGGCGGTTTCTGCACAGGGTAGGTGACGGGGCAGCTCATTTCTCTGTGTCAACAGTGTGAAACAAACAATGGCGATGTGCAGTGAGGGCACACTATCTGTTAGGTTCAGAGGAGGGAGCTGCCGATGGCCATGACCTCCAGGCTCCATTCTGCGCCTTTCGCAGCAGCCAGCTCGGGGCAGGCTGTGCTCTGTCTGGTTGTCAGCTCTTTACTTCATCATGCTGCTCTCCACCCCCAAGAGGAGATGATCTTAGAAATCACTGCAGGGACTTTTCAATTTTCCCCAAAAGGTTTAAGAATTAAATGTGTCCATTGCTTTCTTTTTATTCTCAGTCTGTCCATAACTTCTGTCTGGCAACTCTCAGCCAAAGAAGAGAAAGGAGAGTGGCGAGAAGATATGCTGAGGTGATGAAGAAGCAAATATGCCTCGGAAGTGGCAGCCCGAGGCTGCTGGCAAATGCCAAAAGTGTACAATACAAAGGTGAGGCCCCCAAACGGGCTGAGACAGAAGGGGAACTTTGCTACTAAAGAAAAGGGGGAAAGTATGGTTTCCTTGATTAACTATTCAGATTTCTATTCCACTATCCCTTTCAGTTTGTGTAGATAGTCTCAGCAAACAAATGGAATTGAGACACTGTATTTTCAGTACATCTATGGCAATTACTTGTCCCTTTCAGGCACATTAAGCTTGTCAGGATATCACAGTATTAGTTGATAGTAAATGACTTCTGACGGATTTGGGTAAAGGATAGACAAACGTTCTTTGTACAATACTTAGAAATTTTCTGTAAGTTTGATATTATTTATCAATAAAAAGGTTGTGGGTTTAAAAAAAAAAAAAGCTAGTACTTCATAAAAGAAAAAAAGCACACCCATGGGCTATGGAAAACAACCACGACAGTTAGATAGTCATAGCATATGTGAATAGTCCACATGATACAGAGTGATACCTTTTCTTTCTGAACATCCATTCAACCAATTACTGAACTCCAGGGAGAGCCAGGCTCTTCTCTGATGGGCGGACTTGGCTATGAACAAGAGAGAAAGGTAGAGACAAGCACAAGTCTGCAAGATCCATAATGTGATCACTCTGAGTTCTGATGGTGATATGTGCCATCTAAATGAGCAGAGAGGAGGCAAGGGGACTCTCTGCAAGAGGCCGAGCTGTCTGGAAGGCCTCTGACGGCACTGCCATCAGAGTGAGTCCTGTTGGTGAAAAGACAGCTGTGTGAAGACCCAGGGTGAGCACCCAGCATGGGAGACTAGTGTGTGCAGTGTTACTGAGCAGGAACGAGGTCAGGGCTGGAGGAACAGCCAGAAGGCCAGTTGATTAATTAACATTTTGATTAATTAATGGAAGGAACCTAAAGAATATAACTAGTTCAACTCATCATTAAGTTAGAGGGCAAACATGCCTAGGGCATCTACTTGTCTATATCGTATAAATAGTTAATGAGAATAGGATTAGCTCTAAATTCTTTTAGTAGGTGGGTCTTCTTCCAATGTCTTTTAGAACCAATTTCTCTCTTTCTTGTTTCAGTTTCCCTAAGGACGTCTTCCTTGCTAGGCTTCAAGTCCTTGGGTGTGCAGTCATGAGGAACTGGCCAAATCTCATCTGTAGTGAGATCAAACAAGAATTAAACAAGCAAACAGTAAACATCATATTGACTTAACCCAGTCGCATCAGGTTAATTCTGAAGGGCACCTATTACTGGCTGGTGACATGGTTTAATGGAGTGAGTTTAAATTTTGTCATATACTCATTGGGCAAGCAACGTTCACATGCCCAAGTGTTGTTAATTAGTGATCCAGAATTGCCAGACAATAAGGAGGAGCTAAACTGCAGCAGGATTTAGGAGCAGCAGGGTACAAAGTGATCCTATCTTGATTGACACTGTCTTCAAAGGTCTACTAATCCCAGTATCTATGTGAATTGTTTTATGAACCAAGTTGAGTTACCAGCTGGGCTCAGTGTGGATGGAAAATACTCTAAAACAAATAGCACTGAGATTTCTTCCTTATCATGATGTAATTAGCATTTGTAGATAGGCTTCTGAAAAACCATCCTATTTATTTTATAACAGAATTAAATTGACACTGGAGGAGTAGAGAGAAGGAAACATTGCCTTGGTAAGTCAGGTATCTGTGGACTCTCGTTGTGCCTGTTAGGCTAAGTTTGATTGCCACAATCTAAAATATGGACATGGCCTGGCTGGTGTGGTTCAGTTGGCTGGAGTATCATCCTGTGAGCACAGAACGGTTGTGGGTTTGATCCCAGGTCAGGGAACATACTGGAGGCAACCAGTCTATGGTTCTTCTCTCATATTGATGTTTCTCTTCCTCTACCTTTCTCTCTTGAATCAATGAAAAACACAACTTCAGCGGAGGAAATAAATAAATAAATAAATAAATAAATAAATAAATAAATAAATAAATAAAATATGGACAAATAGTCAATCTTTCTATATGGATTTTTCCCCAAAAAAAAGTTACATTTTATTCATGATTGAAATTTTCAGGAAAGTTGGATGTACACATGAAAGATATTTTCCAGGAAATTTAGCGAATGTGAGTTTGCTTCTCAAGCAATCAGAGACTCTCATTCCCCTCCAGGGCTGTGTGATGGCCACCTTAGTCCAAGATGATCACTGAGCCTTGACCAAAAAATGTGCCTTGTATTTATAGTTAGTTATACTCAGCCAGTTGTGAAAATAATTTCCAGTTTATTGCCTGCACACAAGGGAAATATAATTATATAACTTATTAAATATAATAAAATCTGGGTGCAAATAATGCAGTGACCATTCCCCTAGTAACCTGGGTACAGGTATGGTTACACACAGCCCATATACAACTGCTCTCTGGTTTCTGTGTTGGGATTTGAGAGGACTAGGAGATGGAGCTCCTCATGGGGTCAGGAAGTAGTTTGGTAGATTTGAGAGGTCGTTTGACAGGTCTGGAAAGAGAAGGTGACTGAAAGCTATTGCTCTGAGACCAGAGTAAACTGCTTCTCTTTGTCCCTCTCAGAGAAAAAGGAACAGGAAAGAGCAGGGAAGGGGAGTAAGCAGAGGTGAAGAGGGCTGTTTGGGGGTCAAATCCTCAAGGTGTTATGCCCACCTACCATGCTGCACCCTAACAATTACACGAAGCATGAAGAGTCGCTTTGATTATTAAACTAAATCCTGCACATTCCTTCCTTCTTTGTGGCTTATCGGACATAGCACCTAGTCATATGTACACAGCTCTAGAAACTAGACACAATTTAGGAGATTTGCATGAAAATAACTTTCCTTATTGATAAGTGAGAAGTAAGTGACTAGAACATGGCAAGGGGAAGGAGAGTAGATGAGGATATTGGCAGAATCAAATGAGAAATGTATGCCTGCTTTAAAGCAATTATCTGGGACTGGAAGGAGAGAATATATATCAAAGAGTAACAAGAAGTACCAGAGTTTTATGACATGCCCAGTTTTTAAAGGTTAGCCACTGACTTAACTCTAAAGGGATGGATTAAGCCAAGGCCACCTTAGCAGACTTTTGTTCTCCAGGCGATGGTTGAGGCATTCTGTGAACATGGGTCAGTAATGACTTCTTTCTTGCATTCTTTCTCTTCACTTCGTGAAACTCCCTTGACCCTCTCTGCTCTGGTTTACAATGAAATCAATGGCATCACTGCAACTTGAGGAGAGGGAAAGGAGTCCCTCAGGGGCTGCGCCCTTTTTTTCTCAGAGGAAATTAATTTGGCTGTTCTGTAGTCAAGGCCTAAAAGCGTTGAGATTCCTATAGCAGATGGCGTCCTGGCAGTATAGGCGACAAATGAAAGGCCCCGGAAGCATACGCTTTTCACCTAAAAAGACAAACCGCCTTCACAACAAACAATCCATCTCTCCCAATAAGAAACTGAAAAAGATAAGGGTTCTGCTTCACCTCCATCCGTGCATGGGCCTGGGAGTAAAAGTTTTCCATCTTAAACTCCAAGGACAGGTGTAAACAGAGGCTCAGAGCTTCCCAGGAGGCTGATTACAAAGAAGAACTAATCAGAAGCCTTTCATCTCTGACCCTTTACCTTTAGCTCTCTTCTGGGGCATGGAGGTGACAGGGTTTGTTCCTTTTGTGCCCAAGGAAGTGACAGGCAGCCTGCTGATCAATATCCCCCTTTGGTAGTGTTTTCAGAACTTAGAAGAGGGATCAGAAAATGAAGCAGAAATCAATACTCAGGTCTGGTGAGGAGGTTATCGTCACATTAATTTCATTTCTAAAAAAGAAGAAACCAACAAAGGCACACCGATTACCTTTGCGATAACAGGGACCTGAAGGTGCTTTCTAAAAAAGTGAGGGACTGAGAGCCTTGGGTTTTAGTCAGTTTGATCCCCAAGATGAGATGTGGTTGAGTTTCTCAGATTGGATACTGTCTGTGCTGTTTCCCATGCTTGATTTTCTAATCATCACTAGTTGGACAATTACCTGTAGCAGAAAAGCAAAGAAGAATTTCTAACAACAAGTCTAAGGCTTTAGGAATAGGTACTTCAGTAGATAAATGGGGATGTTTGGGAGAAATCAACAAAGCAATAAAGAGACTGGAGGGGTTGATTTATGGGGAAGATCATTCTTTTGATGTTTAGCTGGCTAATCAATGATTCTTTTTTCCTTTGGGGCATGGATTAGGGAACAGGAGAGGAGTAAAAGATTAAGATTAGTAACCTACAAATACCTGAAATGAATAATTTCACAGATGAGGCAGGAATTCCTTTCAAATTAGCCAACATAATGGAATAGATCTAAGAAATTAATTCAAAAAGTATTTATGTCACAACCTTTTGTCCCCCAGACAGCTCTCTCTTATTACTTCTTATATTGAATATACATACACTCACTGGCTCTTTGTTAGTTTAAAATAGAAAAAAATTACAATTTAAATTCTTAATGGAAGGATGTTTGAAATGTGAAAACAATTGCCTTTAAAAAACAATAAAAACTCACCCCATGAGATATTTAAAATGACATCAACACATGTTGTAACAGAGGGAGATGAAAGGACTGAATTTGTCTCTTCCATCTCTGCTATGTAAAATTTCTTGCAGGAAATATGTTTTTAATTTTTAAAATTTTTTTTATTGCTACCACCACTGCCCAACATAGTCTCTTTCTGAACTTAGAAATTTAATCAATTCATTCTTCTAATTAGTACAAGATTAAGATTTGGGGAATCTAATTCAGACAACACAATATCTACTTAGTTCTAATTTTATTTATAAACATTAAAAGGCATAAGCTAGAGGCGGGTGCTCAGTTAGAATTACATCATCCCAGTCAGTACCAGCAAATGCTTGGCTCGCCAGACATTCACTGAACACCTGCTATGCCTGCTATGCAGCGGCCGCCACCTGGTCTTTCTGCTTCTTATCATACACACTGGCTCCTGTCGCTTGCTAAGTTAATCATGTCACTTGTTCTCGAAGTGGCTTATCATTACACTTGGGACAAACCCCTAACCACACATTTCAAGAACCAACAAGACCATGATCTCCTACGCACCTCTCTGATTTCACTTCCTACCACCTTCACCCTGTTTCACAAGCTTCACCCAAGTACACCAAGCCCAGGCCTGATTCTGGTTCTTGGATGGTTTCTCTGCCTGGATTGCTCTTCCTGCAGGTCTGCTCAGGACTGACACCTTCCGTTCCTTCAGGTCTTGCTCAGGTGAGGTCCCTTCCAAGGGGACGCCCCTGACAGAACTATGTCAAGCAACACACATCATTCCTGTCATACTTCTCGATTTTCCCAGAGTATTTATTGCTTGCTTGAATCATATCACTTATTCACTTACACATGTATAATTTGCCTTCTTCATTGTTAGTGCACTAGATGAAGGAATGTGTGTGTTGTCTGTTGCAGAGTCCCCAGCATTTGGGGCAGTATGCAGCACAGGGTAGTCACCCCATATGTATATGTTGGAAGAAAGGCAGGAAAGAGGGAAGAATGGGAAGAAAAAGAGAGAAAGAAGGAAGAGAGGGAGGGAGGAAGAGCAGAGTATGATGCCATCATCATGGGGCTCTAGACAGAAACAGAAATACGCAGTAGGAGCTCCTGAAGAGGGGCGATGATGTGTTTCTGTTACCGGTATACTCCTGTGCCAGGCACATTTGAAGACTCCTTAGAGAGAGCAGAAACTTAATAAATAAGCTAAAATTTACAGTTAAGGGTAATCACAAAGAGGTAACTGCAATAATACAGTAGTCCCCCATTATCTACATGGGGTATTTTCCAAGGCCCAAAGTAACCGTGGATAGTGCCAAACCTATATATGCCATGGTTTTTCCCATACATGCATACCTATAATAAAGTTTAATTTATAAATTAGGCACAGTACCAGGTTAGCGACAATAATACTACATTAGAACAAATATAACAATATACTGTAATAAAAGTGATGTAATTTGCCCCAGAGCACAAGCTAGTGAGCATCAGAGCTGGGGCTGAGGATAGGTCATCTAGCTCCAGAATGTGAGCTCATAACCACATGGGAACTAGTACCTGACAGGGTGAGAGTCCCACTTGCACTGGGAGACAAGGCTCACAGAGTGAGGTGTGAAGAACAGACCAGAGAACAACTGGTGGGTGGCATAGTCATGAAGTGGGTACGGGAGAGGCGGAGGTAGAGAGTTCTCAGGCCATGTTCCAGGTCACTAGGGTGGACTCATCCTTTGGAACCTTTCCTGACTTTCTGTTTTATTCTGTGCCCCAAACACACTACTCATCCAACCAATGTTTCTTGGCCTGATAAGTAGGGTGACTATGGGGACTACGAATAAAAGAAATGAGATGAGGTTAAAAGAGCTGGTTGAGCTCAGGCCATTGAGAGGCAAGAATTTGGAATACATGGAAGGATAGGGCAATTATTAGAAATTTTAGGTAAATTATTCAGATGGTGCATAGAGAAGATTGAAATGAAGAAATTTAAGACAAAGAGACAAAGTAGGAAATTCTGCATCAATTAGAGTAATGGAGCAATGATAAACTAGTAATTAATAAGATTAACAAACGATTAGAAACATCCATCGGCAAATGAATGGATGAATAAATATAGTATATACATACAACAGATATCATTCAGCCTTAAAAAGGAAGAAAATTCTAACATGCTGCAACATGCATGAGCCTGGCAGACATTATGCTAAGTGAAATAAGCCAGACACAAAAGGACAAGTACTGCACAATTCAGCTTATATGAGGTACCTAGAGTAGTCAAATTCATAAATACAGAAAATAGAATAGAGGCTACCAGGGGTCCTGACCCCTTTGGGGGTCAAACGACCCTTTCACAGGAGTCGCCTAAGAACATCAGAAAACACATATATAATTACATATTGTTTTTGTGATTAACCACTGCCGGGGTCCAACCCCAGCAGGTCCAGGGGTCCCCAAAGGTGTGGACGGAGTCGGCGAAGAAGGAATGACACGGAGACAGCGTTCAGTTGATCAGCAGCCTAGCCAGGATCTCTAGCCAGGATCTCCAGCCAAGTTCTGGTCTGGATCTCCAGCGAAGTTCTGCTTAGGATCTCCAGCCAGGTTCTGTGTCCATGTTCTCTTGCTAGGTTCTCCAGGTTCTCCAGCCAGGTTCTGTAGTCATGTTCCCTCGCTAGGTTCTCCAGCCAGGTTCTGTCCAGGTTCTCCAGCCAGGTTCTGTAGCCATGTTCCCTCGCTAGGTTCTCCAGCCAGGTTCTGTCTCCAGCCAGGTTCAGTCACCAGGTTCTAGTCAGGTTCTCTTGCCAATTTCTGTAGTCAGGTTCAGTCCAGGATCTTTTGCCATGTTCTCTCCAGCGAAGTTCTTCTGTCTCTAGGTTCTGTGTAGGTTCTGTCTTCTTAGTTCTGTGTTCTTAGTTCTGTCTGTTGCTGTCTTGTTACATCTGTATTTATACCAGTTGATTCAATCCTATCAATCTCTATTACAAAGGTTAGGGCGTTTCTTATCTCCATTCCAGGGAGTAAAGATTATGTAGCTTAAGCGTGATTGTTTGTAGTTAAAGTGATTAACTACCCGCCTGGCACTTAGTTAAGGAGTTTTATCCCCTCCCTGACTTCAGGGAAAAATCCCTACCTGGGGAAACAACCTTTCTCAGAGAGGAGACCTTGGTTAAAACATATAGTGCCAAGAAGGTGAGCAAACATTTTAAGAACAGTATGCCATATATGCCAGGTCCCTTGAAACAGCAAGGATGGACCGGCTCCCGGCAAACCACTATGCTTTAATTATGTTCAATTTGTAACAATGAAATTGGGGTCACCACAACATGAGGAACTGTATTAAAGGGTGGCGGCATTAAGAAGGTTGAGAACCACTGGGCTAGAGGAAGTAGAAAGCTATTGTTTAATGGATATTGAGTTTCAGTTTGGGATGACAAAAGTTCTGGAGATGGATAGTGGCGATGGTTGCACAATAATGTGAGTACACTTAATACCACCAATCTGTCCACTTAAAAATGATTAAATTGGTACATTTTATGTTTTGTATATTTTACTGTAACCTAAACAAACAAATAAACTATTAGATATGGGTCAGAGAAAAGTGAGAGATGGAAGATGGTTCTGCATTTTGGACTTGAAGGAATGGGGGATGGCTGAAAAGAGAGGTCAGGAGGCTAGCTGAAGTGCAGGAGTATATTTTTGGAGTGGACTTAAAGGTGCCTGTGACCATTTCAATTGACCAGTAGGCATTGGGTCTCCATCAACTGGACCTCAGGCAAGGAGAACACCTGAGAGGAGAGAATTCACAAAGAGGTCAGGCTGAACCAATCAGGCAACAGATTCATGCCACCAGCTCACTGAGGTGCTTGGTTCATTTATTCACTACTTGCATATTTCAAAGGGAAATAATAGTCTGGGTTGTAACCTTTGGGGATATATCTTTAAGGCTGCTTTGAAGGAATTCATACACAGAAAATTTATTAGTTCCTCCTCAGTGCTGGGAATTGCCTTGCGTTTTTCCCTCTGTGGATAAACCTCTTTCCTTAGGCTGAGTTCTTTCACCCTCCAGCACACGGCCTGAGTGCTGGACTGTGCAGATACAATGGCCCAAACCTGCCTTCACATAGGCGCCACAGGGCCCAGCAGGACTATGCCCTTGACACCACCCTAAGCAACCTTGATAAAGTGGGTGACCATTTCTGTGGGCTCATGGAGAGATTTCCAGATGCCTTATCAAGGCCCTGGAATCAGCGGCTCAAGCCTGACTCACCCCCACGCTTGCCAGCAGATCCTGGAGGCCCACAATGTGAGGAAATCAGCAATACACAATTGGGGAGGTCTTTTGTGTGGTAACTGAGCTTCACTTTTCCTGGCTCTAAATAGCACCTATGCTATGACAACATGACGTGCAGGGGCACTTCTGTTTCAGTTGTCCAGTAGCAACCTACTACAGTTTTATGTTACACTGAAGGACAAGGGATGTTTCCCTTCATATTATGGCTTCGTCTGCAAAATGATTAAAATATCCATCCTCTGTAAAGTACAGCATAGGAAATGTAGTCAATAATATTGTAATAACTATGTTTGGTGCCACTAGACTTATGGGGGTGATCACTTTGTAAGTTATTTATAGATGTCTAATTACTATGTTGTATACCAGAAACTAATATAATATTGTATGTCAACTGTAATTCAAAAATAAAAAATATATACTTAAAGAAAATACCTGGCAGCTCAGCTCAGTCCCTGTCATGGAGAGTCCCTGCCTCCCGGCTGCTTTTGCTCCTTCTGCTCTGGGCCTGGGCCTCAGCACCAGGCAACACCTCTGCTCAGTGAACATGAGCAGCCACCTGGCCAAGTGCAGTCAATGTGGTCCTGGCCCACCCGGGGGGCAGTTCCATTTCCCGAGCCATCTCCTTCCTTCTGGCCTTGGAGCTGGAGCTAAGGCCTGGCTGGCTCACCTCAGCATGCATGTGAAGGGAGAAGATGAGGAAGAGAACCATCTGGAAGTATGAGAAACCGGACTCTTCGTGGTCAAGCTCCCAGTTGCTCTCGATTCTGTGATGAAGATTTCAGTCATTTTGGAAACAGTCTATACCCATGTGCTTCAGCCATATCCATCTCAGGTCACTCAATCAGAGAAGCAGTTTGTGGTGTTTGAGGGAAACCATTATTTCTACTTTTTCTATCCAATAGACACAAACTATGCATGTGAAGCTTGCCTCTCAAAATGTGGAGAGCTATACCAAGTTGGAGAACCCCTGCGATCTGAGTACTTCCTAGATTATGGACATCTCCAAAATGTCCCTATTTATAGTCAGGATACTTTTAATGTACATTATGAGAACAGTCCTTTCCTTACTATCACCAGCATGACCCAAATCCTCGAGGTCTCTCAATGGGGTAATATTGCTGTGGAAGAAAATGTGGACTTGGAGCACACAGGGCTGTGCTTATGGGGCCTTTGTCATGCTATAATTACCAGAGACACCCAGATAGTCCATTCTCTAAAGACCATCCTTCCTACTGCTGCCCAAGATGTTTATTAGCGGAATAAGACTGGCTATATTCCACCAGCCACCTCCTTATTTTGGATGATTCCATAGAAATGGAGATCCAGCCTTGTTTCCCTCTTTTTGGAGGGTGGAAGACCCATTACATCATTGGCTACAACCTCCCAAGTTATAAGTATCTCTATAATTTGAGAGACCAAACCTCTATAATATGCACTGAAGATGAGGTTTGTGGACCACATGTTTGATGAACAAGTGATAGATTCTCTGGCTGTGAAGATCATCTTGCCCTAAGGAGCCAAGAACATCCAAATTGACAGTCCCTAAGAAATCAGACGTGCCCCAGATAAGCTGCACTATACCTACTTAGACACATCTGGCTGCCCTGTGATTGTTTCCTAAAAAGAATAATCTGGTAGAACAGGACACTGTGGTGTACTACGCGTTCAACAAGGTGCCCCTGCTGGTAGTGCTGACATTCAGGGACTGCTAATACCCCAAGGACACTCTTTGCAGATACTTATATTCCTCACCTCAGGACTCCACTAGAGCCACGAAGAAGCACTGACGGCCCTTCTAGAAGTATGCTGCCCTAAAATGGGTGATCACCTCTCAGTAGCTTTACAGAGAGGTTTGTGGGGACCAAACACCAATGAAGGGAGAGCCCAGGATATTTTCCAGAAAAGTATTCTAAAGTCACTTTAATATTCTCCATATCGGGCAATGGGAACTCTAATAGGAGAATATTGTTTATTTAAGTATGTGCTATGCTTTCTCTAACACGAACATGGAAACTTCACCTTAAACAAATCGATCTTTTAAGGGAGGGGATGAACAAATGTCTGAATCAAAGACAAAAGAAAACAAAAGTGGCTTAAATGGTCAAAAATGCTCTATCCTTGCATTTTCACCTGGCCTGCTTTCTGATAGTTTTGCAGTCCAAACTGCTCACCACCACTTGCAGGTGGGTTAATGTATTCTCCAGCTTATGGCTATTCTCCCTTAAACACAAGGGCTCCCTGGGCCCAGCTACTGCTTCCTCCACCAGCAACTCCTCCCTGATTCCTACAGTGTCCTGGCTGACACACATCACCACTGTGGATGGGCTGCAGCAGCACAGACACTGGGCTCCCTCTAGGATGGTTTTGCATGGGAAAGATCTGTCAACGATTCAGCTCAGGCAGTATATTTCCTTTGATTTTCCATAGGATTGTCCCGCTCTGGGAAGTAAGGCCGACCTCAGAGCCTGAACTTCCTCCGCTGACAAATGGGTCCCCCATCACACATTGTTTTGGGTACCTGAAGGGACTATTTTAAGGCATTTGGTTATGATGTCAGTGAAAATGGTCCACAATTCATAAGACACCACCACAAGAAGACCATCAAGGACAAATTGTTCGTTGACAATTCCAAAAGTATTTAAGAGTAGTTACTTTGCAAAAAAAAGTTTGAAGTGTCCTAAAATCTTATACTCATATGTGAAAGAAACTTGATAGTTTTCCCAAATTTGGAAATAATTGTTAAGATTTAGATGATATTACCAATAACAAATTGTGAAATGGAAAAAAAATGTGTAGGTAATATAATCAATAATATTGTAATAGCTATGCATGGTGGATACTTAAAATATTGGGGAATTACTCTGTAAAGTATATGATTCTCTAACTTCTAAGCTGTACACCTGAAACTAAAACAAAATAATATTGAATGTCAACTTTAATTGAATAATAAAATTTTAAAAACTTTTTAAAAATCTGCCAACCATGCTAGAGGAAAGAGTTATTTATCTTTATATTCTCTTTAAGAAAAATTCTCTTATAAAACCTGTGTAATATAGAGAGGCACTTAAAAAGTATGTTATCGCCGAAACCGGTTTGGCTCAGTGGATAGAGCGTAGGCCTGCGGACTGAAGGGTCCCAGGTTCGATTCCGGTCGAGGGCATGTGCCTGGGTTGCGGGCACATCCCCAGGGGGTGTGCTGGAGGCAGCTGATCAATGTTTCTCTCTCATTGATGTTTCTAACTCTCTATCTCTCTCCCTTCCTCTCTGTAAGAAATCAATAAAATATATTTAAAAAAATAAAAAGTATGTTATCAAAAAACATAAGAAAGTGATATAGAGATATGTCAAACAATTGGTTAATAAAATATATTGTGAAGTTTTTCTGATTTGTGGTCTTTTTGTGATGCATTGTTAAGTTTTTTAGACTTGTGATTTGTAGTGCTTCTTTTCTCATTAAAAAATATTTATACATAACACACCCATACACAGAGTACTGAAAGTACACATGTAATAATATTAGGTATTGATTTAAATACTCAGTAGTGATTTTTTGTAATTATTGTTCTTTTTAAAAATTCTCACAGAATAGCTCTGACTGACTCAGTGGATAGAGTGTCAGCCTGTGGACTGAAAGGTCCCAGGTTCGATTCCGGTCAAGGGCATGTACCTTGGTTGCGGGCACATCCCCAGGAGAAGGTGTGCAGGAGGCAGCTGATCAATGTTTCTCTCTCATCAATGTTTCTAACTCTCTATCTCTCTCCCTTCCTCTCTGTAAAAAATCAATAAAATATATTAAAAAAAAATTCTCACAGAATAAGTATATTAAAATATTTATCTTTTCTCATATTTTGGCTATCCTGTTATGTTAATAGATTCAACTTGTTAATTTATAGTTGGGTAGCAATTTTCTATTCTTTTCTTTAATAAATCATCTTTCTAACTTAAAATATATATTACCTTTAATATTTTAATTCATGGCTACATGTTTATTTTTATATCTAGACAAAATATCTAAAATTCCTAACCAAAAAATTATACTCATCAAAACAAAAATATCCCTATTTATTATTACTATCAGGGCATCATAATAAACTCTGAGTTATAAATTCTGTAATTTAAATTTATGCCTCTTGCCTGTGTTTTACTGGTGGAAAAGGTGTTTAATAAACACACAAATTAATATGTCAGCCCTAGAGGAATACTATGTATTCAAACTATCTCAAAAAGATGACAAACTAATATTCTCTAAAAATCATTGACTAGTCAGGACATTTCTGATTGCAAATGACAGAAAATCCAACTGAAATTAATGAAAACAAAGCTTCCTGGTCATAAGTGGGAGCTGTGGGGAGGAGAAGCTGGCAGGGGATCCAGGTCTGGACACCACAGCCTTGCTCACCTCTTTGTTGGCTCCGTTCCCTCTCTTATTTTCTTTTTCAATATATTATTATTGATTTCAGAGAGGAAGGGGAAGGGAGAAATAGAAACATCGATGATGAGAGAGAATCATTGACTGGCTGCCTCCTGCACGCCCCCTCCTGGGGATCAAGCCTGCAACCCAGGCATGTATCCTTGACCGGGATCAAACCCGAGACCTTTCAGTCTGCAGGCCGATGCTCTATGCACTGAGCCAAACCAGCTAGGTCTTGGCTCCATTTTCAAATAGGCGATCCCTTCCAGCAACTCCAGGATTACAACTCAGAACCCCAAATCCAGCTGAAGAAACTCAGTGTGCCTTTCTGGCAACAGCTAGGTCTTCTTGGCTTTGATGAACTTACCTAGCACACAGCACTGGGGCCAGAAAGATACACTATGCCAATGTAGCAGGACTGAGATGGGATGCTGTTTTATTAAAACAGGAAAATAGACCATAGGAAGGAAAAGAATTGCTCAGTATGATTTTGAAGCGTAAAAGAATCCATCTGGTATTAAACATAGGAAAGTGGTTTTGTAGATGCTGCCTCTGAGACATTGTGTATGTGGTGTGGGATATGCATGTGTGTTGTGTGGTCTGTGTGGTGTATGTGGTATGTGGTATTGCTGTATTGTGTGGTATGTGTAATGCGCACCTGTATGGTGTGTGGTGTGTGGTGTGTGTGGTATGTGGGGTGTGTGTGTGTGAGTGTGGTGCCTACATGGAGAACAAAATGTCCACAGTAAAACAGCCCTGCTGCTCAGGGGAATTAGAGAGGCCTTCTAGGACTGTCAGGGATGTAGCTCCAGTAAGGTCACGGTTAAATGTTGAAGCATTATAAATTAGATTGGGGGTGGGGGGTGGGGGACGGGGAAGCCATCTGGCAAAGCAAACAGTTAGGGTGGGAGTTGTGGAAAAGAAATGTAGATCTCAGAGTCCAAAGTGGACATGCTGACATTTCATGTGGTTCACTAACTCTACTTTGTGGCCTTCATAAATTTCACTCAGAATTAATGTCAATGAAATTAATGAAATCACAGGCTGTTCAACAAAAGAAGTATCAATCTGTAGTTTTCCATTGGGTCAATGAGACCTCAACTTATCATAAGTATGCTTCATATCTCCAAGAGCTGAGCGCTGAGTTTGCTTAAAGTACCTGTCAGGAACTTCATAAAAATTCTTTATAGTGATCTTTCTTAACAAAGTTCAGGTGACTTTTGGAGTTAGAAATCCTGATTCGAAGACAAAAAAAAAAAAAAAAGACAAAAGAATCCATAAATAAACAAAAAAAAACAACACACCTTGGTTTAGCAAATCAGTTTCAATTTCTACAATCTAGAATAAAATCCTCCTTCAACTTACTTAAAAGATTTTTGTAAAAAATATTTGTACTTTTATTGTTCCGAATAGAAAGAGAAAACGGAGAAAACAATGGCCCTTTAAAACACATCACTTCAAAAACTTGAGATAAAAAATAAACATTATAGAGATGTTATTATATGTGTTTCTTTCCTGAAGGCAAATGCAATGTGTCCAAATGCATATGTGAATCTGAGTGTATCAATAACATACTTAACTTGAAGACATTGCTAAGAAAATTTCTATTAGTATACTATATCACTTTTCCATAATATTACATAAGTTAGAAAGTAGAATTGTGTTTCACTTAGGTAAAAATATTCATATGCATTATCCTATATAATAAAAGGCTAATAAGCAAATTGTCTCCTCCACCAGAAGTTCGACCTGTGGCCTCGCCCCCTGGCTGGCCCAACCCTCAGTTGCCCCCCCCTTGGAGGCAGGGCCTGCTGGCCAACCTCTCACATCCTTTCCCCCCAGCTGGCCCAGCCTGATCAGCTCTGATTGGGGTGAGCCAGCTGGACTCCACCCATGCACGAATTCGTGCACCAGGCTTCTAGTATAAAATATAATAATGATCAAGTCCACATTAAAGAAAAATACTACATGCTTGTTCTAGATAAAAACAAACAAACAAAAACCACAATAACAAGTCTGGCCAGTTATACCTTGGTGGTTGAGCATCAACTTGTGAACCAGGAGGTCATGGTTCGATTCTCTGTCAGGGCACATGCCTAGGATGCGGCTGGATCCCCAGTGACGGTTGTGCAGGAGGTAGCCAATCAATGATTCTCTCTCATCATTGATATTTCTATCTCTCTCTCTCTATCCCTTTCTCTCTGAAGTAAATAAAAATATATTTAAAAATAAAAAAACAATAATAAAACCCAGCCGGCATGACTTAGTGGTTGAGCAATGACCTATGAACCAGGAGGTCATGGTTTGATCCCAGTCAGGACGTATGCCCTGGCTGTGGGCTTGATCCCCAGTGAGGATCATACAGGAGGCAGCCAATCAATGATTCTTTCTCATCATTGATGTTTCTATCTCTCTCTCTCTCTCCTTTCCTTTCTGAAATCAATAAAATTATATTTTAAAAAATTAAAAAGAAAACAATAACAAAAATGAGATAAAATTTACACTGGAAATTTACATTTTTATTTCTTTGCCAGGTTTACAATTTACTGCTTAGAGATATAATTTAGGTTATTATCACCTTTATTTCTCTATGTAGAGATGCCTGTTCTCTATTAATTATTCTACAAAATGGAGAACTAGCAGTGATCTTAAGAAAGGAAGAATCAACTTCCTGTTCTCACAATTAAAGAATTTTAAATTTTCTTTCCATTAGAGTTTGTCTCTCTGGATCCAGTTGCCTTGTGTCTTGCTAATGTGAACTCTTCTTTCTACCTAAATATAGGTTCTTCTCTAGGATCATCGTAGATTTTTGTCTGGGTCTCTACATCATTGCTGAGAAATAGTCTGTCTATCTAGCTTCCCTAACATGTGCCACCTGCTCCGTCTTTAGACCATCCTAACTTCTTCCCCCAAGGAAGAGATGGAATATTTTGTCTCCAAGTGAGGTATCCCATGCTTGGCTTCAGCATCAATTGCGGGCAAAGCCCCTCATCTAAAATGACATTAAAATCCCACAGGTTGGAGCTGAGAGCCACCATCCAATATGGCTGCCAGTAGTTCCTAATATGCCACTTGTTAGAAGTATTGACTCACATTATAACTAGAACTCTGTAACTAGCCTATGAAGAAGAAAGTAAGATTATCTTGCTGCAAAGCTACTAGTTGATGAGAATGGTTGAAGAGTACTTGCTGATAAAGCAACGCTTTGGAGCTCTAATAACATAGCGTTTGTCATGACTCACTGAAATTCAACTTTATATTTTCTCTGAGAGTATTTGCTAGGGAAAATTTTTTAAGTAACCGAAGGAAAGGGTAGCCTGCTTTAAAATAGAGTTAATAAGCATGAACTCCTAGAAGATCATCATATACAAATATTGCTATTAAACCACATACTGTTAATGTGATAATCACTAGTGATTTCTACCTTATTATTAGGTGATAATAATAAACAAATATTACTGTACATTGATATCACCTACCTACATCTTTTTTTTTTGAGAGGAAGGGAGAGGGGGAGAGAGAGAGAGAGAGAGAGAGAGAGAGAGAGAGAGAGAGAGAGAGAAACATCAATGAAGACAGAGATTCAATGATTGGCTGCCTCCTACACACCTCACACTGGGGATAGAGCCGACAACCCTGGGGATGTGCCTGACCAGGAATCGAACCATGACCTCCTCGTTCATAGGTTGACACTTAACCACTGAGCCACACCATCTGGGCACCTATCTGCATCTTTATATTTATTAAATAAAATAACCAAATGTGTTTCTACCTTCCCTTTTCTTTGAGTAGAGATACTCTACAAACATAAAATTAATAAAATTATATTTCTTAAAATATTCTACATGTCAAATTCTTTGCCTATATCTATGCAATATGTACTTTGGTAAATTTCTTCATAACAGTCCCTACCAAAGAATTAAATCAGATTTAGTTTCTTGTGGATGGTGGATGTATAGTATGGATGTTTTATGAATTGATTGCTGCAATCAGTGGTTGATTAAAATTGTTCTGGTTTTGTCCAGCCGGTGTGGCTCAGTGGTTGAGCATTGACCTATGAACCAGGAGGTTGAGGTTCAATTCCCCATCAGGGCACATGCCCTGTAGGAAGCATGCAGGAAGCAGCTGATCAATGATTCTTTCTCATCATTGGTGTTTCCATCTCTCCCTTTCCCTTTCTCTCTGAAATCAATAAAAATATTTTTTTTTTTAAAAAAAATTGTTCTGGTTTCTTTATTAGGAAGATAGAATTTTGGCTTTTTAAAAGGAGAAGGTCAGTGGAGTAATCAGAATGTTGCAGATAGTGGTGATGGTTGCAAAACATTGTGAATTTACTAAGTGTCACTTTAAAATAATTGAAATGATGAATTTCTAAGTTGTATGCAGTTTACTACAATAAAAAAAACCAGGGTATTTTATTCTGTCTTCCTCTAACAGTATCTCTTTTTTTTTTTTTTTTTAATGTTTATCTTCCTTTTTCCCCTCTGGTAGTAGTATCTGATCAGAGGTGGATGACACCTAATTTAAATCTTAATTATAGAACATAGTTTAGGAGATGATTCCAAGAGGAACAGGAAACATGGTACTTTATCAGAAAGCTATCAGCAATTTAGCATCTCTCTATTTGTGGACATTTGGCTTATAATATTCACTTTGTTTATAACACTGAGCTCCCATCAGGCCAAAATATAAAAAGGGGATACAGATACACTCTGGTCTACACTCCAGACACACTTCCCTGGGCACACTGGCCCTCCCTCTGGGCAGTGGTTGGCTTTCTAGACGACACATAAACAAGTGTCTTTGACAGAAAGGCCAAGTGGCTCCAGGTCCTGACGATAGCACACACTAACAAAGCAGGGAAGTCGAGACTCCGGTTTATTTACAAAGCCTACGTGCTAGAAAGACAGAGATAAAGCCTTTCCCAGCTAGCACAGTGATGCTCTCCTTTCTCCTGTCTCCCAGAGAGTAACCTAGCTGAGAAGCCAACAGAAAAGCGGCAGAGCATTGCTTAGCCTTGGCTGCAGGGCCAGAAATTGTCAGATTCTGGCCCCCATGGAAGGAGACTACACAAACTCAAGGAGGGGCCAATCTCCCCTCCTAAACATTTCCTCAGTAAGCACCTATTAAATACAATAATCGAGAGGTGCCAACACTTTAGACTCCATCTAGTAGGCAAAGAATAGAATGCTGCTGTGTCCAGATAAACTATGGAGAACCATCCGGTAGCTTAATGCTTCTTCTGCCTTAAAAGAGCTTTATTCTTGAATGGAATATCTATGCAGAAGTTTTACTAGAAAGGACTTGAGAGACTAACCTAGAACGACCAGAAGCCTCATACCTTATCCTCCCCATCCAGTGCCTGGTGCTACAACAAATTCCCCCAAGGCTTGGTCTGCTGTGTACACACGTCTGACAAATAACACCAGTTCCACATGGTCCAAAGTTTTCTCTCAAATTAGGGTAGCAGTAGACATCTCTACCCACACCCCTAAGACACACACATACTTGCTCTTCAGTCACTCACTAAGTGCTTTGTGCCCTCTCTTGTGTTAGGTGCTGGAATAAAGCCATGAGTAGAACAAGGTCCAGCTTTTGAGGTTCAGGGTTTAGTAAGGGAGAAGAGAAACAAACAGGTATTTAAATGATAATGTGATTTGGAGGACTATGATCCAGAAGTGCACACAGGCCCAAAGAGACCAGGAGAGTTGGCCTACCTCCCTCCAAGCTCAGCACAGAGAAAGAAGTTTGTGGGAATTCTGTTTCCACCTCTTTTAGAATGGAATCGTGCGTGGGCTGAAGCAAGGTGAGCAGGAACAGTCTGGAGGAGCCAGCCAGGGCCCTGCCCAAGTTCAGTGTGAGCAGACAGTGTAGTATTCCTTCAACCATGCTTACACTTGAGTCCTCTTGGCCATTTGGGCATCACTTTTCAAACAATGAGAACCAATTATCTGAAAGAAGATAGAAATTAAAAACACTTAGATCAATTGAGGCAAAGGACCAGTTTAATGGTGATTTAAATATTAAGATTTAAATATCAACGTGCACATGAGCTAAATTCTAGACCCACAAGTAAAAGTCCAGAAATGGCTTATTTGTCTGGTAGTTAGCTTCTCTGAATTGCAGAATCTAGCTAGGAAAAGAAGTAAAGGTGAGGGGGGAGAGAAAGAAAAGGGAAAGAAGGAAGGGAAGGAGAGGAGGGGAGAGCAGTGAGGTTGAGAGAGAGGAAGGCAGGGAGAGGAGGAGCCAAGGAGAGGAAGGGAGAATGGGCACCCTAGCCATGCACTGACCTCGTCTCTCTCCATTAGTCAAAATTCTTTGCTTCAAAGGGAACTAACATACTAACCCAACTATCTCTTGGGCCATGACTGGGTTATGCACATAAATTATAAAATGAATTCTACAGGCGTAGATATTACCCAAATTTTATCAATGAGAGAGTAGGGGCTCAGGATGTGAATGATTTGCCCAAAATGACATAGCTATTAAGTGACAGAAGCCATGTGGTATTAGCTTGCAATGTGATACTGCAGAAAATAAGCTAAATTCGATGACTTGACTAAGCTTAAATTCCACAATTAAACCAAAATGTGTAGAGTCACTATTACCACGTTCAGTAACCCTTGGTGTCAGCCCTCAATTCCTTCCTCTCTTGACCCCACAGCCGGTCATGAAATGCTAACACTCTATGTCTCAACTCTGGCTGCAACTCTCCATCCCCATATCCTCCTTCCCCTTTGAGACCCATCTCTGTGGACTGTGTCCAAGGCCTTCTCAGGTCTCTCTGACTCTGCTACCAGAGGCTGTGTGGCTAGGCGGCAGGAACAATGGTCATGTCACTCTTTGTCAAACCTCTACTGGGTCCTTACTGCCCTCAGGAAACAAATATGCGCTTGAACAGACAGTCCTAGATCATTTTTGGAGCCAGCAGTGGTCAAAGGATACAAACTTTCAGTTCCAAGATGAATAAGATCTGGGGATCTAATAGTGACAATAGTTAATAACACCGTATTGTTATACTTAAAACTTGTTGAGAGTAGATCCTAAGTGTTCTCACCACACACAAAAATATAACTATGTGAGGTGATGAATGTGTTAATTAACTTGATTGTGGCAATCATTGCACATGTACCTGTGATTAAATCCTCTTGTTTTGCAGCTTAAAAATCACATTGTACAACCTAAATATATACAACCTTGACATGTCGTACCTCAATAAAGCTGGAAAAAAATTACTTCTCTTCCCAGCTCTCTTAAAATAGTAGCTCTTTACTTATTTCAAAATTATTATGAGGATTAAAGGAAATACTATGTGAGACAGTGTATATAAAGTTATCTTTATTCCTTGCCAGAAAGTTTTTTTTCTCTGCTTTCCTCTTTCTTTTTTCTCTCCTGTGCATCCAGAGTTGGTGAATTTCATGAAATGGTAACAATGACCGCCTGTGCTTATGTAAATAAACATGTTTAGTGCTGACTCTGTGATGGCACTGTTAAGAGTACTTTACAGATATCAACTCATTTATTTTATTTCATTTTCTCCATCACCGTTTATCTCCTCTCTGCCCTCTTCCACCTCACCGTCCCCGCAATCACCACACTGTTGTCCATGTCCGTGAGTTCTCTTTTTCTTTTTTGCTCAACCTCTCAACTCCTCCCCAAACTCTTCTCCACCCCCACTACCCCACTCCCCCACACACAACAGAACTGTCGGCCTGCTCTCTATCCATGAGTGTGTCTCTAGATATTAACTCATTTAAATCTGCAAAGGAAACTCCTAAGAACTTTTTGAAATATCACTATTCTTATTCCCATTTTTATAGATACAGTAATCCCCCGTATCCACGATTTTGCTCTCTGTGGTTTCAGTTACTTGCAGTCAACCTCAGTCTGAAAATATTAAATGGAAAATTCTAGAAATAAATAATTCATAAATTTAAAAATTGCAAGCTGTTCTGAGTAGCATGATGAAATCTCATGCTGTCCCACTCCATCCAGCGTATTCACGCTGTAGATGCTGCCTGCCTGTTAGTCACTGAGTAGCCATCTGGGTTAGCAGATCAACTGTAGCAGTATCACAGTGTTTGTCTTCAGGTAACTCTTATTTTATCTAATAGTGGCCCCAAAGCCATTCAAATATCTTTTATTTCAGTATAGTATTATAATTGTTCTATTTTATTATTAATTACTGTTGCTAATTTCTTACTGTATCTAATTCATAAGTTAAACTTTATCATAGGTATGTGTGTACAGAAGAAAACTTAGTATAAATAGGGGTCAGTACTATCTACTGGGTGTCTTGGAAGATATCCCCCATGGATATTTGGGAAAAACTGTACATTAAAACTGAGGTGACAGGGTTAGTCACCTGCCCAAAGTCATAGAGCTGGACTAATGTAGGCAGGCTAACTCTTTAGCCTGGGAACTTTCCTACTTGGTAATTTGGGGTAAAAGAATTAGCTCCATTAATGCCAACCCCTCTTTCTCTAGTTAAACGAGGCCTTTTAGTTTGCCCAGTTCCAAGATACAGTCAGAAATACTCCATAGCTCTGCCCTGAGAAAGCGTGGCTACACATTTTAATTGAATTCATCCTCCTTATCTCCAAGAGCTTTTATTATAATCCACAGACTAAAGCTATGATGACTGTGGATGAGCTCGTTTCCTGGGGATTGAATCTGCTGGCTCAAGCAGCCAGGGAGCCCCAGCACAGTGACTGGAAGCCAGCTGGTCATCCATCAACAGGAAACCTGCCAGACTGGCCAGCACAGGTACCCAGACAGAAACAAACTGCCAGCAAGCACTGCGGCTCTTTCTTTATTCTTCCTTTTCTTTTATGAATTGAGCAATTGTTGCGCCATCCCCACTGTCTGGGCAAGGTGAGTAGTGAAGACTCAGAGAAAGGACTGTGATGTGGGATTCCTGGGTCCTGGCAGAGGATATTTGTCTTTCCTTCCCCATCTCTAGCCCCAGTCATGCCCTAGCCCTACAGTGAGAAGACGTGTCCATTTCAGATAGAGAGGCCCAGGGAGTCATGGCTCTCGCCATACTTACCGAGACCTCCGGCCTCAGAACTGACCCTCCTCACCAAAAGAGGGGCTTAGCTGTGAGCCCACACTCAGGGTCTCCTTCCAGAGTCCTGGCTGGAGGTGAACTCACAGGAGAGTGAACAATGGTCCCTTTTCAGCATGTAGAATTGTAATAAATAAGCCTTCAAAGGCAAGGGAAGGTCTATACACACCAGGTATGATTGTCACAGTAGTTTGGAATTTGAGGGTGCAGCCATTCTAAACTGAAGAATCCTTTTTTTTAAGTAATTCGTTTATTTGGCTTTAAGATCCCCATAGTTACTAAGGTCTGCTTGCAAGTAAACCTTCTTGTGACTTTCGTGACAAGATAAGGACCCTCAGGTCTCATAAGCATGTGTCTGGGCAAAAGCCGTTTGACTTGCCTCCGAGGAGTAAACATTGTTATCCCACGAAGCTGTTAAATTGTTTGGCAAATCCTGTCTTCTAGATTGGTAGGCTGTACACAGAGAGTTTTGTTTAGCTTTCTACAAATTATCATAGACTCCAAAAGAGCAGGATCTTTATCAACAAATCTGTATGCTATTTCTAACATTCTGCTCCTGGATGTGGTAATGATATAGAATGAGTCAGGATTTGACTCCTAGGTCAGCTTTTTGCTCTGAGATCTAAGGAAAGTAGTTGAAAACTTTGGACTTTTGTTGCACAGTATCAGAGTAGGTGCTAAATAAATCATTTGTTGATAATAAAAAGAATGAAGATGAAGAAGGGAAGGAGGAGGAAAAGAGGAACAGGAGAAAGGAAAAGTAGAGCGATCATTGTATTTTCCAAAATATAAATTGAAGGTAGTAAAATTATTCACCAGTATTTAGAGCAAGTCAGCTTTCTAAATGTTTCCTAAATATCAAAGACCCTTCAGGATTAAAAGAAATCCTAAAAGTATCCTTAAACTCAAGGTGTCTAAAAATGACACCTTGTTATTAGACATTTAAATAGACATTTTATGATATAATGTTAAATAGACATTTTATGATAAATGTATATAACATAATTATATGGTTAGCAAAGTTATTAGATAAGTTCATCAGGATGAGGCTTTATAATTATTGAATAGATAGAGACATGATATTATAATTCTAGAATGCTAAAAATCTGTAAGGTAAATTTTTTTGATGACATTCACCAAAATTATAACCTGAGAAATCTAAGAGAAAATAAGTTCTAGGAAGATTACTATTTTTCACTTTAGCAAACTTTTTACATAAATATAAATGTTTCTCTTTAAAAATCGTATAAAGAAAAGACAAGAACACTAACAAGTCTTGCAAAACCAGAATAAATTTCTGATGACTTTTATTTTTACTACTTTTTTAGAGGCATGCTGCTCCAGATAGCTGGGTGATTACATACCCACTAATGTATTTCCCCTTCATGTTTATTTTGGAAAGATGGCAGGTTATTTTGAAAGAAAGGAAGAAAAAACAGACTACAGAGGAAGCAGAGTTGCCTTGTATCTCATAGGGCAACGGATTACTAAAATTACCAGACTTTACGGAAGAGAACACACATTCTTTTTGTGTGTGTGTGTGCATGTTTTCTTAAGTTTCACCAAGATGATATACCCATAGTATTTAGGAGAAGAACCCAAGGCCAAAAAAATAATAAGGAAAAACTTTCATTTTGGAATTTTCCCTGGCGCACAAAACCAATAGTGATGAGGGTGGCATAGCTTCTGAGCGTTAGCTAGCTATCACACAAAATTTTCTTCCAGTATTTTCCAGACTAATTCAGTTTTATAGCTGATTACAGCACTGATAATTTGGAGATTATATATCAATACAAAAATATCATTAAACTATTACAAGTCAGTTTGTTTTAGTTAAGATTCCTGCCTAGTAACTGGATTTGTTTCAAGCATCATCCAGTCTTTGGAATGAAATTTATGAGGCACTTACTGGGTACCACAAAACCAAACCAGGGATGCAAAAGTAAATAATACAGAATTCTTGCCCCCACGATGCTCCCAGTCTGCCCTGGGGGCCTTGGATGTGCTGAGGAAGTCGTCCTAGACAGCATTCGGGAATTGATGCAGGTAATAAAGCATCCGCTCTTCTACAATTCATTGAGTGGCCTTCTACCAGGTAAAACTATTTGCTTTTATCTTCTTGAACAGGAGATAGATTTTTACATTGATTTATCTCTGGGGGGGGGGGGGGGGCGGGGGGGAGTGTCCTTCCTCCAGCAATGAAGCATTTCTACTGTACCACATTATTTTAATTGTGTCTCTGCAGGAAGGAAGAAGTCCAGAATGATCAAGACGCTGGCTGTAATCAATGACCTCTTTCAAGATGCCTTGAACTTTCTTTTGTTGATCAGACCTTCTAAAAGTGTGCTGGGAGTCAAACGCTCTGGCTCACACCCATGTTAAACATGGCTTAATCGCATGATGCGACAATTCCTTATCAGATGACCCTGTGCTCATACACAAACACAGCCACTATCAGACACAGACAGGCCATGATCTGGCAAAACCTTGATGAAACAGAAATAAACACAATGTGTAGTGCATATTAATAAACTCGGGCATTTTGGCACACAGAAACATTGCAAACACCCTCAAAAGGAAAGTTCTGTAAGGCTAGGTTTCCTTATATGAACCTTCCCATCTCTATAAACAAGGAGAGATAAAAGGGAAAGAGGTGAACCTTTTGAAATGGTCTATCTCTTCTTCAATCTTGGAAATAACCACTCCCTTGTTAAGAACTAATAGTTTCCGTAATGTGTCATTTTCTCAAAGGAGGGGGACTAAGGTACAGAAAGGTTCTGGCTCCCCCGCCTAGAAGCTTACTCATCTAAAGGTAATTGGAAAGTGCTTTAGGTGCAACTGTTAGTATGTAGGGAAATGAGCACTCACCAGATGCAGCAAAGTTAAGATGCTCAGTAAAGAAATCTTAGTAAACAAATAAATCTTAAATTTTATTTTAAAATAAAAACTAAAATAAGTTTCAAAATAGTATAAGTACAAAAAAGACCTCAAAAATCAATTGAAAATAGTTGAAATGTATTTAGTTTGAGTGTGTTAGGTCAAGTTAAAACATAAGGAGAAAGTGGAACATTGTTTCTTAAACACTTCAGTAGTTTTAAAAACCTTTTTGGTATAAGCAGTACTGTGCCTATGTCTGTAATTTATAAAAAGTCTATATTTAGATAATCTGCTCAAAACAGTGACTAAAATTTGTGGTAATTTCCAAAAAGTAAGTTGATCAAATTTAATTTACTGTAGATCCTTCTCAAAAGACTAGTGTAAAGGTTTCCTTCACCCGCCAGCCCCTCAAGTTAATGATCCATCTCCTTTTTTAAAAAAATACCTTTTTTTTTTTTTTCAGAGAGCAAGGAAGAGGGAGAGAGAGAGATAGAAACATCAATGATAAGAGAGAATCACTGATGGGCTGCCTCCTGCATGCCCTGACTGGGAATTGAACCGTGACCTCCTGATTCAAAGGTTGAAGCTCAACCACTGAGCACACCGGCTGGGTGACCCATCTTCCTTTAATGTGAGGATGAAACTTCTCCCTCAGTCTCTGAAATGGGTACTAGAGTCACCAGCTCCTGAGAGCTGCCAAGTGCCATGGCCTGCCCTCCATTCCTAACCTCCTGGTACCTCCAGGGTTGGCTTCTCTGGGATAGGGTACCCCTGGGCTTTGTTTTACATTTTGAGATGTAGGATTTCTATGTCGTGCCTGTGTCGTTGGCTCCTTTTCCTTTTCCTAATCCACAGTATAGTCAGTCTCAAATTATTTTTTTAATATATTTTATTGATTTTTTTACAGAGAAGAAGGGAGAGGGATAGAGAGTTAGAAACATTGATCAACTGCCTCCTGCACACCTCCTACTGGGGATGTGCCCGCAACCAAGGTACATGCCCTTGACCAGAATCGAACCTGGGACCTTTTAGTCCACAGGCCGATGCTTTATCCACTGAGCCAAACCAGTTAGGGCCAGTCTCAAATTCACAGCATTCTCTGCCCATACTCTGCTTCTTCATGGTGATCCACCCACCCTCTGTCTACCTTCCGCTTCTATGCAAAAGACCACCAGGATGTATTCCAATTCTGGAGCTGTCCACAAGCCCCAATCCCTACTTCTAACCCCCCAATGATGGCTCAGTGACTTTAAACTTGTCACTTACCTCACAGACCAGTTCGGACCTCCTCAGCCACGGACCTTACAAGGCAGTGTTGACCTTTCCCTCCTAATCAGCCGCACTCCATCAGTGCCCAAACCATGCCAGCTCCTGCTGTATGTGCCTCTGCCCTTTGATTTAAAAAGTCAGGCTCTGCACTGGGACCTAGGCAAGAGAGAGTCAGAAAAGGTCAAGCTGCTACCCAGTGAGCAAAAGAACATGCGTGCTTTCCTCCGGGAAGTCTCAGTGCAGTGTGGAGTGACCTCTGCGAGGAGCAGTGGGAAACCTTGTTGTTATAATTGTCTTCCAAAAGCAAAAGCAGTTAAAAAGCTGAGGAGAGCCAAGAAAGCAACCAGACAAGTGCTGGTAAGAAACAAGCTGAACTCCTCACTCGTTTCTATCTGTAACTTCTGTCAAGGCGGGTCACAGATGGTCAAGGAGTTATTTTAGGAAATGGACTCAATAGGGAGAATGACGTCCCTGATTTCTCAATAATTCCGTGAGACCTTGATGGCCTGTGCTCTGTACTGTTTTTTTGTTTGTTTGTTTTTTCTGTATCCTTTCACCTAAGAGAAAAGCATATTGTACAGAACAAGAGGAAAAGAGAAGAAGAAAAAAATGTAAAGATGGTTATCATTAATAATGGCTCTCATTTATACATAGCCTAAGATGAACCCAGCTGTAAGTAACCACTTTACATGCCTCACAGGATCCCCTGAGAAAGAAATGATTGTCCCTATTTTACAAATGAAGAAAAAGGTACAGAGAATTTAATTTCTCCAGGGTCACACAGCCAACTAAAAAGCAGAACTAGGATTCAAACCCAGGACTACCCGGGGCCAAATCCACTACTTTTTTGCCTGTACTCCTCCAACCTCCAGAAGGAGCGTGCCACAAAACATGCCATTGATCCTTACTGAAGCATTCTATGCTTTTAAGACTATAAAGTTATTAGTGATACTTCAGAAGCCATTCATGATGTGGGCAATATGTGTAGAAAAATATGTAGAGTGTTTTCCTAATTTCCTCTCTTGGCTTTCCTCAGCTGTTTTTTTTCTTTTAATATATTTTTATTGATTTCAGAGAGGAAGGGAGAAGGAGAGAGAAATAGAAACATCAATGATGAGAGAGAATCATTGATCCGCTGCCTCCTGCCAGGCCCCCTACTGGGGACTGAGCCTGCAATCCAGTCATGTGCTCTGACCGGGAATTGAGGCACAACCTCCTGATTCAGAGGTTGATGCTCAAACACTGAGCCAGGCCAGCTGTGCTTTCCTCGGCTTTTTAACTGGTTTGCTTTCGAACGACTATCACAATGACACGGTCCCCACTGTGCGTCGGAGGTCACTCCTCACTGACTCCTTTTTATTCCTAGAGATTTTCCAAAGTAGATAAACGTGGTCATTGATCAAAATTCTGAAGAATGACCTGCTCTGACTGGAAGACAGTGACACAGAATAGATAAGACCAGGCTTCGGAGTCACACCATCCTGGGTTTGCTTCTTGCTTCTGCCACTTGCATTCTGTGCTCTGTGACCTTAAGCTACTGACTTAACTTTTCTGACTTGCAGCAGTTTTCCCAGGCCCCATGTTACCAACCCAATTTTCTATCTCTTGGTGCTTCTACTGAATATTTTATGAGCCTTTCATTTCCAATCCTGGTACCTCCCCGATCCTCCATTCAGTCTTCTCTGAAAATAGTAACAACACCCAGTTGTTTATTCCAGAAACCTTAATACCTTATTGCTTTTTCTCTCTCAGAACCCCACATCCCAATCCATCTTTAAGACCAATACATTTCCCTTCTAAAAGTATAGCTTGAATCTCCATACTTCTCTTCTTTAAAATGACTCACCTGGCCCATGCCACCATCATCCTTTTCCTGGACACCAAAGTATTCTCATAATTAATCTTCCCTGTTGCTCTCTCCTCCCCCTTCAACTCATTCCCCATGATGCAGCCAGAGTGGCTGTTTCAAAAAAGAGAGAGAGGATCGTGTGACTACCTTTAAAATCATTTAATGGATTCTAACGTAAGGATTTCAAACCTTCTTTACATCCATTGGACGACTATATTATTTAAAATAAGATGGGAAAAAATAACAAGTATTAGCAAGGATGTGAAATAACTATAACCCCTTTGCATTGCTGGTGGGAATGTAAAAAGCTGCAGCTGTGGAAAACAGAATTAAAAAGAGAATTTACCATGTGATCAGCAATTCCGCTTCTAAGGATATGCCCAAAAGAATTTAAAGTAGAGAATCAAAAAAGATATTTGTGCCTTGCTGGAGTGTATTTTACAGCACTATTCACAATAACTGTCCATTGACAAATGGATGGTTAAAGGGGATGTGGTATATACATAGTCAAATATTATTCAGCCTTTAAAAAGAAGTAAATCCTGGCCTAGCCAGGTAGCTCAGTTGGTTGGGGAAGTGCCCCCCATACCAAAAGGTGGTGGGTTTGATTCCTGGTCAGGGTGCATACAGAAGGCAACCGATCGAGGTTTCTCTCTCATCTCTCTCTCTCTCTCTCTCTCTCTCTCTCTCTCTCTCTCTCCCTTTCTCCCTACCTATTTAAAAAAAAAAAAAAAAAAAAAAAAAAAACAGGAAGCAAATCCTGCTATTTGCAAGAACATAGATAAACCTGGAGGATATAATGCCAGGCGAAATAAACCAGACACAGAAGGACAAGTACTGTGTGATTTTACTTAGATGTCTTTTACATAGAATAGTTACAGTCATAGAGAGAGAAGGTACAATGGTGGTTGCCAAGCGCTGTGGTGAGGGCAAGTGGGGAGTTATTGTTTAGTGGATTTAAAATTTCAGTTTCAAAAGATAAAACTTATTGAGAAGGAGGACGGTGAAGGCTGCACAAAAACGTGAATGTTCTTGCCGAAGCCGGTTTGGCTCAGTGGATAGAGTGTCAGCCTGTGGACTGAAGGGTCCCAGGTTCGATTCCGGTCAAGGGCATGTACCTTGGTTGCGGGCACAACCCCAGTGGGAGATGTGCAGGAGGCAGCTGATCGATGTTTCTCTCTCTCATCGATGTTTCTGGCTCTCTATCTCTCTCCCTTCCTCTCTGTATAAAATCAATAAAATATTTTTTTAAAAAAACGTGAATGTTCTTAATGTCACTGGACTGTACACTTAAGAATGTTTAAAATGGCAAATTATATGTTATGTACATTACAACACTTAAACATCCAAAACTCTTACCATGATCTCGGAGGCCTTGCATGATCTAGCCCCGGACTACCTCCCCGACTTCCCCTCTTAACAGTCCTACCCTCCATGCACTGGGAGGGCGCGGTGAACCCACAGGCCTTTGTACCTCAGCTGGCGGCAGCTCAAACACAATCTGCACAGACACCTTCCCTCCCACTCCACCCCTCAGTCCGTCCCCTACCTTCTCTGTCACATGCTTCAATTCGTCACATGTCACAGGGGAGTTTATATTCACATGTAGTAACTTCGTTAAGGCAGCCTTGTTCCTTAGGAATCAACGAAAAACCTAGGCTACCCTCACCCACGGGGTCCACCAGGCTTCCTGAAGTAATTAAGTCATGGACGTTGGCAATAGTAACTCAGGATGAGTGTGCACTTTCACGGGTAGTTTTGAATACTCTTCACTTACTTAATCTACTCATCCTAAGAAGGAGACTTCAAACTCTTTCCCCTGACTCTTAACTTAAATCGTTTTCAAAGAGGTGAGGGGAGACTTTTCAACTTTCAAATTAAAAAGTAAATCCATTTCAAAAGGCTTCCTCTGTCCCTTGCCTTCGATGGTGGGAGTTGTTCTTCAAGGGGGGATTTCTCTGAAATAAAATCGGGAAAGATTCCAAGAGAGTTCATGCTTCCAATACTAAGTACTCTGACTTCTGAGGACATGGCCCAGCCCACTCTTTAATCACATCTGAGGAAATTCCCCTAGCCTGGGTAAAAGATCATAATATCTTAAGAAGGCTGATGAGCTCATGAAAAGCAATTAAATTTAGAAAGCCAAGACACTCCCAGGAACCTTCTCCAGGCTACGTTCTGTTCTGTTAACCCCTTGAAATTTCCAGATCTGCACCATACCAAATTTTAAATTATTTTCAGAGTGGCTTGTTTTTAATGCATTGCAAAGCTGTTTGTGATCTATGTCCCTGAAACTTCTGTTGCATTATCTTTATCAATATTCAACAGTTCAGAAAATGAGGCTTTAAAATTTTTGTGAGCCCCATTTATATTTGATGGATTTGGCATTCCAAATTTTAATTTTCAATGTGAGGATTATTTTATATGTACCTTGAAATTTTATGGGAGAAAGTACATCAGGAGGTCTCAGATGAAGGGAAACAAAAGAGCTTTCAGAATTACTGAAACACTTAAAATGTGCAAGGGAAGCCAAAGATGTCAGTACTAAAAGATTACTTGTCTTTATATAACAATATTCACAACCAAAATACCCACCATTCTTCTTTAAGGTGGAGACGTAATAAAATGAAAATCATATAAAGTGAATTGCATAATTGTATAACTCACTCTGTGTGGGAAGCCATTTCCCAAAGCCCCCTGTAAACACTGCAACTTCCCACCACTCTCTCTTGTTTATGTATACATATATGTCATACTTACTATTTATTTCTTTGGCTCATAAAACAAAATATTGAAATTTCAGATGAAAACGAGCAATGAAGATGGAAAGTGCTCTCTTTCCCTTACTCTTTTGCAACCGTATTAATCCTACTCTACGAGAGTCTGGAGGGAAAAAAAAAGAAAGAAAGAAAGCGTTTTGTCGATGACAATTGTTTGTAAATGTAGAAAGCAAAAGATTTCCATGTATGGACTTTAAGTGCATTCCATCCAGTGCAGTGTCAAGTTTTGTGCGCGATAAGGCCAGAGCAGGAAGCCACTCGAGGTCAGGAAGGAAGTGCTGTCAAGCTTGGGAGCGGGCAGAGTCGTGCAGGGAGCTGGGCAGGCTCCGAGCCTCAGCTGTGTAACCACTGCCCTATTTTTAAAAGATAAACAGCAGGAATAGCACAAAATCCATATGGTGGCTACCTCAGATTCATCCAAACCACACAAGCAGCTCCCTCTTCCCCTTTGCCAGGCTTTGCATAGCTCCCAAATATGTGGAGTAACTGTTTTTTCTAGGACACAGAGATGCTTCTGAGAATTTGGTTACGGCCTTTTATCCAGTATTCACAGCTGGCTCTGAGGACCTCTGGGTATCCTAGCCAGTCTCCAAGTGTTGCCCCTTTCCTCCCATCCATTCTCAACCCACTACCAGCACCTCTTTGCTGAGAAGAAAAAAAATCCTCAGCGAAGGATTTGGCATTCCAAATTAACAATCATTTAGTAATTAACAATAGTGAGAGAAAATTCTCACCTTAATGAGTCTACAGACACGTCTACAGCACAGTCGGTCAACAGAACTCACTAGGCTGATGACCTTGACAATGCTTTTCAGAGTTAATTTCCAAACCAACAAGCATGTCCTGGGTGCCCATCACATGCTAAGCATTGTGCTGGACATTGGGTTCCCAAGGAGTAGTCAGCTGCCCTGGTCCTCATGGAGTATCCTGTGTAGAGTGTTACTCTTTTTTAAAGATGCCAATACTTGGCATGCATTGTGCCAGGGCAGTGATAATAGTATAGAATGGGTCCAACAGGAAGACCGATGAGGGGGTCCTAATCCAAGCTCACAATTGGAGTGGGACCAAAAGACATTCCAGGGTATGGGAGGTGGGAAGAAAAGCAAGAGGAGAAGGGAAGTGTGCCTCCAGGCTAGCATCAGAGGTAATAAAAATCATAAAGAAAAACAAGGACCGTGTATCCCAGTCTTTACCTCTCCACATTAGGATACTGGGAACCCGACAATGTTCTCTACCTCAGCCTGGGTGGTCTTGTATAATTATTTGTCGAACTACACATAGATGTTTTATGTACTTTTAATATTTGTTTTATTTTATAATTGAAATGTTTTTTAAAATAGGACACTAGGTTTTTTTAAAACGAGAGGGTTCAAAATGAAAAAGCCATCGCCCTAGAGGTCAAAAAAACAAAAAAAAGATGTCAAGGAATCTGTCCAGATCCAGACATACGTGTGTCGTTCATCCCTGAAGAAACAAGAGAGCCAGGCAGGCCAGTAGTCCCCGTCATCTCTTCATTTAAAGTTGCTCATCTTATTGTTCGAGGTCAAAGCTTCTACATTTAAAAACATCCTGTTGACCTGCCGCAGGAAATGCAAAATGCTGTCAGAAAGTGTCCCTTTCCTTATAACTATACCGCAGAGACGTCTGAGGGGAGAGGAAGCGGAACAGAGCCAGGGAAGGGAGGAAAACATCTCCATCTACCATGTTTTCAGAGAGAAATGGGGAAAACTACTGAACTTGAGCGTATAGAAAAGTTCACTTGCTCGGTAGTGTAGTCTCTGTGTTCATTATTTTGCATCTTGTCAGAATATAGTGAAGAGAACCCTTGACTCATGGGATTTACATAGGAATGCAGGCTTTGCCGAGGGGAGTTACAGAAAGCACGGGTCCCAGTTCATGCAGTCACCATACGCTGGCCCCGTCTGCCGCCTTTCTGGGTTGGGATGTCGCCTCACCAGGTAGCCTCTGCTCAGGCTGAAAGTACCTGCTCAGGAGCAGACTGAGCCTTTGAGAGCTGCTGGAAGCCCCACGTCCAGCAGTTGCTCTCTGCTGCGGGCTGGGCTATAGTTTGCTCTATCCCATTAGGGCTCTCCATCCCCGACCCCCAGCTCATTCCTTTTACACCCTGCTCTCCCTGTTAGGGGATACTCCCTTTGGGGGATACTCCCTTCTGCACAGTTTGGGAGGACAGCCCTGTCTGCCTTGCCCTTACTCCAATATTCTTCCCCTTCATTAAAGGCATAGATTTTTCTTGGCTGATCAGGTTCCAACAGCATTTCTGCAAGAAGCTTCCCTCACACCCACCAATCCACTTGGGCATTATAGCTCCTTGTTTACTCTCCCTTCAGCGCATTATTTTATTTGCCTGGTAAATTGCATATTCATTGCATTTATTGCCACCAGACTGAAAGTTCTGTAAGGATATTTACCAAAGCTATCTTGTCCACCGCTGATTCTCAGCTCTTAGTGTAGTGATTAATATTTTTTGAATGACGAGTAAATGAACATATCTAGTTCCATTTCCTGATCTTTACGAGACCCAGGAGCCCCTTGGGAACAAACATACATAGACACTGTCCCCATGTTGGGTCCAGGCATGGATATACAGGTCCGTCTCCTGGACCAGAGGACCTGGAGAAAAGGAAACGGTGATAGAAACAACAAAGCCGCTGAGAGCCTAATTGTCTCAGAGGAGGAAAGGCTGGTCATTCCAGGACACATTCAGTACCAGGGAACAAGCATCCCTGTGACTTTGGGCGAAGCAGGGGGGGGTGGGGTGCAGGGGAGAGACACAAACAGAAGATACCCTCCTCTGTTCGGATGCCACGCAGAGCACCAGAGAAGTGGAGGCACGTGGAACAGAAGCTCCAGGTACCACTCCAGAGGCCCGCACAGGGCACCGCTTCTGGGCATCTAGCCCAGCTCAGCCTCAACCCAGCTAAGCAGGGTGGCCAAGGACAGCTGGGCAGAGCTGACTGCAGATGTGCAGTCCACTGCTCGGCTTATATGTGGATCAGGGCTCCTAGGAATTCTAGAGAAAGACAGGGCGGTGGTCTTTTCATTTGGCAGATTGGAGACTAGGATGTAATAGATTTAGTGACAAACTTCAGGGACATGTGGACTGTAGGTACAATATTGTTTAATCCTCTCAACAATCTTTAAGCATGAATCCCATTTTACAGATGAGGAAACTAAGGCCTGGGAAGGTTACGACACTAGCACACAGTCAAGGACAGAGCAACAGCAGAGCTAATATTCAAACCCAGTGTGACTTCCAAGCTCAATGTTCCCAAGAATCCATCTCCCACAGGCCCCTCATATCTATAATCTGCAAATGCTATAGGGCTCTACCATGCCATAGTTTTACCCACAAACCCGATTTTACCAAATTTTTTATTATCACTTAAGAGAATATACAAATAAGAAAATATCAGATTTGGGGGAAATTGATATCAGTGAAATCAGGAGACAAGAGGTCCTGAAGCCAAAAGAAGCATAAGAAGAGAAAGCAGGGGAAAAAAAAAAAAAAAAGGAAGGGGGTGCTTTGACATTTAAATTCAGGCAGATAGATCATTACTGGATATCAGATTTCTAAGCCCCACCTAATGCACCACACTGTACATTAGAAATGCAAAATATTTTTCAGAAATTGTGTTTTGAAAACCGTCTCTGCCCACTGAGATTTACACTTTGGGCCCCTCTTTATGTATAGACTTCCATAGTCCTCCTGGGGTTTTTTGGGGGTTTTTTTGTTTGTTTGTTTTTTAATATATTTTATTGATTTTTTTACTGAGAGGAAGGGAGAGAGATAGAGAGTTAGAAACATCGATGAGAGAGAAACATCGATCAGCTGCCTCCTGCACACCTCCCACTGGGGATGTGCCCGCAACCCAGGCACATGCCCTTGACCGGAATCGAACCTGGGACCCTTCAGTCCGCAAGCCGACGCTCTATCCACTGAGCCAAACCAGTTTCGGCACCTACTGGTTTTTAAAGCACAATTCTGGCAGTATTTCCATTCACTGACATTTTGGCTCAAATAATCAAAGTGGATCTCAGGTTTCAAAGACCCAAGGGAAAAAGGTCACTATTTGAACACACCACTGTTTACTGTTGGACGAACAACATTTAAGCTGTCAAATTAAGCTTTGATTTTAATATTCCTCAGTGAAGAAAGTACAATATTTTAGCAGTGTTCTTTCTTTCAGTGTGTTTTCAATGCTTTAGCCAACAGCACACATATTTAAAGCAAAGGGAGTAAAACATATGGAGTCATTAGTCTGTCTTTATTTTCCAACTTAAATTGTTAATCACATATTTGCAAACTGGTGTGGATTTATAGAATGTTCATAGGGATTTATGTAATATTTATATTGGAGTTTTAATGAAAAAATTAAAGGTACTTCAAAGATTTATATTATTTTCTTTAAAACATGCCTGAAAGAAACAACAACAATACCATAAAAATGGGTGCATAGGGTGGTGAAAGTCTGGGCCCGGGAGCGAGGGGGAGCCTAGAAGGTCAATGGGGGGAAAAAAGGGACATATGTAATACTTTCAACAATAAAGATTTTTCTAAATGGGGTGCAAAGAAGCCTAAGAGTCAAAAGAGATGGCAGGTCAGCTGCACTGCTACACCATTTACTACAGAAAATAGTTACTCAACATTTATCTTCCCAATGTAAATATCACCAATTTACTTTCCCCCCAAGATTTATTGAGGTATAATTTACATATGATAAAGCTCCCCCTTTTTTAGTGTAAAGTTGGATAAATTTTGGCAATTGTATACACTTGCACAACTACTAGCACAGACTGGCACAATAGTTTTTTGCCATTTCTAAGATTTCATATAAATTAAACCATACATTGTGTTTTCTGAAGTGGCTATACAATTTTGCATTCCCACCAGCAATGTATTAGAATTCCAGTTTCTCTCTCTCTCTCTCTCTCTCTCTCTCTCTCTCTCTCTCTCTCTTTCTCTCTCTCTCTCTCTCTCTCTTTTTTTGTTTCTGTTCATCAGATTATTTATTCACTTGATTCTTAGATTCACTTGTTGATAGATGCATATTTGTTGTTCATAATTTGTATCTTTACCTTTTTCTTCCTCTTCCTCTTCTTAAAGGATACCTTTCAGCATTTCATATAATCCTGGTTTGGTGGTGATGAACTCCTTTAGCTTTTCCTTACCTGTGAAGCTCTTTATCTGACCTTCAATTCTGAATGATAGCTTTGCTGGATAAAGTAATCTTGGTTGTAGGTTCTTGGTATTCATCACTTTGAATATTTCTTGCCACTCCCTTCTGGCCTGCAAAGTTTCTGTTGAGAAATCAGCTGACAGTCGTATGGGTATTCCCTTGTAGGTAACTGAGTTTCTTTCTCTTGCTGTTTTTAAGATTCTCTCTTTATCTTTTGCTCTTGGCATTTTAATTATGATGTGTCTTGGTGTGGTCCTCTTTGGATTCCTTTTGTTTGGGGTTCTCCGCGCTTCTTGGACCTGTAAGTCCATTTCTTTCACCAGGTGGGGGAAGTTTTCTGTCATTATTTCTTCAAATAGGTTTTCAATATCTTGCTCTCTCTCATCTTCTGGCACCCCTATAATTCTGATGTTGGTACATTTGAAGCTGTCCCAGAGGCTCCTTACACTATCCTCGCATTTTTGGATTCTTTTTTCATTTTGCTTTTCCGGTTGGGTGTTTTTTGCTTCCTCGCATTTCAAATCATTGACTTGATTCTTGCGCTCCTCTGGTCTGCTGTCGGGAGTCTGTATAATATTCGTTATTTCAGTCCGTGTATGCTTAATTTCTAGTTGGTTCCCCAATATAAGATCGAGGGTCTCATTAGTTTTCTTGTAGATCTCATTAAGTTTATCGGCGGCTTCTAAACAGTTCTTGAGAGACCTTAAAAGTGTGGTTCTGAACTCTATATCTTCCATTGACAATTTTGTCCTGTTTTTTTGTCTCCGCATTTTGTTATGCTTCCTTGGTGCACCCCCTCGTGGTCTTTTTCTCTCTCTCTCTTTATCATATATATATATATGATTTTTAAATTAATTTCTAGAGAGAGGAAGGGAGAGGGAGAGAGAGAGAGAAACATTGATTCGAGAGTATAACACTGATCAGTTGCCTCCTGCATGCCCGCTACCAGGGGTCAAACCCACAACCTGGGCATGTGCCCTGCCCAGAAATCAAACCCTCAAGCTTTTGGTGCATGGGATGACGCCCAAGCAACTGAGCCACACTGGCCAGCGCCAGTTCCTCTATATCTTATCCAACATGTGGCATTGTCAGTCTTTTTAATAATAACAATTCCAGAGGTTGGTATCATTGTAATTAGTGTATGTGTGCCATGACATGAAAGAGGTGGAAAATCGCTGATTTAGCCACCCCCCCCTCCCAAACCCCCACCTTGCCATAAACAAAGCCTGTGAATCACTGATCAAGTCCTAGACACTGCGAATTAATGGACTCAATGCTTCATCATATGGCTGTGCGTTCTCTCTTCTACAAGTCTCAGGTGTTTTAACTTCTTCAAGGAAGAAGTTGGGGAAAACTAGCACTTGGCTGAAATTCTGCCAGAATTTCTGAATTTATAAAGCATTTGACATTAAGTTAAACGGTAGAAAAACTCCAACTGATGCAAGCCTCTCCTCTGAGAATGGTCATTTTAAGTTAACTGTGTCATCTGATAACTACAAACTTTGGCTTTAAATTCTTCACATGAATACTTTGGTCCATTGCTAAATAGGGGAAAAAAAATTGCAATTTGGCAGACATACAGATTCGATCTGTCACTTTCAGGGAACATAAACCGGCCCAAAGAACATTAAGTAGCAGTTTTGTGGCCTAGATGGCAGGCAGAGATCAAAGAAACACGCTCTCTGCTGTTAGGGAAATTAGTCTTACATAAAATTAACATGGATATACTTATCCTTTATTTTGAACACAGCTTTGTTTGTACTGAAAAAATAAGCAGAAATCAGCCAAGCAGTGGGTGTCATTGCTCCATTTCATTGCAGGGAAAAGCTTTACTCGGATATCAAGAGTTCAATAGGTTAACTCATTCTGCATTCAGCGGTCGGTTTGTTACAGTCTCTAAGTCGTCACTCAAGTGCTTCCATTTGTATTGCCTTCATTTATTTTTATATTTTACCTTCTCAATTAGGTTTCTTTTCCTTGAAGATGGTTTCATGTGTGTATTCTGTACATGAGTTTGTGTACACACATGCACACATGCACGTCAATTCTCATTATTCACAATAGTTGTGTCCTAAAAAGTCACTGTAAGCAATGAATTAGCGGATACCATAACTGCTCCTTGGGGACATACAGTAAGGTTCTCCTGAGTCTCTGGTCACAATGACCTGGGTCAAAACAAGTATAAAGAAAACCATTTCAGCCCTGCCCGGGTGGATCAGCTGGCTGGAGTGAACCCAAAAGGTTTAGGGTTCGATCCCTGACCAGGGCACATATGGGAGGCAACGATTGATATTTCTCTTTCACATTGATGTTTCTCTCTCTCTCTCTCTCCCCTTCCCTCCTTTTCTAAAATCAATGAACATATCCTCAAGTGAGGATTAAAAAGAAAAAAGAGAAACCAATTTTATCATAGGCTAATTAACATAAACAAGTATTAAGTTGCTACAGCATCTCATCAACGGTAGAACGAAAGGGGGTTGCATTAAAATTTTGCATGCATGTGTATACATAGGGGGAGAGGAGGAACGATAAAGGTGAGAAGAAAATCTGGAGCTCGAAAGACTTACCCACTGAAGGGCCAGCAGAGATGAGGCCACCAAGCTCAGCAAGGACGATTGCTGCCTTGGTTTTCTAGCCTGCATGAGACGGTGTGCAGAGGGTGTCCTCCCACGGGAGCGCCCAGGAGACCATAGGCAATGCTCACTGCCTCATGTGTGTGGGATTCCCGTTCTGATCCCAGCCAACAGGAAAAGTTCCCAATCCCTTCCTGTTCTCCAGTGCTCAACTCTGAGTAAAGTACCTGCTTGCTTTTAAGATTCGAACATTGGAGTCTGTAAAAAGGTCTGGGCCCGACACTCCTCATTTTATCCCAAGAGAAGGTGAGCCCGGGCAGGTCCCATGGCTATGCTGGCACCTAGGCCAGCAGCTTTCCAGGTAAGAGCACTTCCAATGCCATCCCAGAGATGTGAGCTGGATTTTTCCATACATGTCCTCATTTAATCCAAATATTCCCTTTATCTACTTAGTAAAATAAAATGCATGCAAAGTATCTCAAAAGCACAAAAGTGTATCTCTTCATTAACCCCCTGCCACTACACCAGAAGTAGCTTCCTGAATTGCTTCCCATTCACATCTCCATCGCACAGATGCGGAAACTGAGTCCCAGAAAATCGGTGCAGTATGAAAGCTGATAAGTGGCAGAGCTGCAGTGGCCCCATGGCTGCTTTAAGCCCACTACAGGGTACAAGCTCAATTAGGAAAGTATCCTGAATGTAGGGTGACCATCAAAACTGGTGACTTGTAGAAGACATCAATATTGGCTATTTTGAAACATATTACACATAATTTTGTTGTGTGGTTTTTTTTAGGTACTAAAACATAGAAAGCCCCACCATCGGACAGCATTTAGCTAAATTTAAATAGCACTGAGATGGCCTGGCCGGTGTGGCTCAGTGGTTGAGCATCAACCTATGAACCAGGAGGTCACAATTCCATTACCAGTCAGGGCATGTGCCCAGGTTGTGGGCTTAATTCCCAGTGTGGAATTAAGGGATACCATAATTGCTCCTTGGGGACATACAGTAAGGTTCTCCTGAGTCTCTGGTCTTACATAGTCTTGTACTTGTAAAACTTCAAAGCCTTTAAGAAAGTACCTCCCTTTAATTCACTTTGTCTTACATAGTCCTGAGTCTCTGGTCTTACATTCCCATGCACCAGGAGGTTGCTGGTTCAATTCCCAGCAAGGGCACATGCCCAGATTGCAGGCTCCATCCCAGATAGGGGGGCGTGAAGAAAGCAGCTGATTATTGTTTCTCTCTCTCTCTTCCTTTCCCTTCCTCTCTCTCAAGAGAGGCAGGAGCCATCCGATCAACGATTCTCATGCATCATTGATGTTTCTATCTCTCTCTCCCTTTCCCTTCCTCTCTGAAATCAATAAAAATACATATTTAAAAATAAAAATAAATAGCAATGAGATGCAGACACTTAGGGTTGTATTACTACTTGGATTTTGTTGTGTTTTTGTTTTGTTTTGTTAACCTTAACACCATCCCAAGGTTTTACTGCTTCCAGGGTGCAGAAGGAGAACTTTTTAATCATTAAAGAAATTGTTCTGTCATTGTATGAGCTCATCAGCACTAACTAATATTCTAAAGGGGTTGGCTTGCTCCCGCTCCTTATCGGACCCTCTTTTTTTACTGTATAACCTTTGCTGATTCACAAAGAGCAAGGAATGCATAAAGAAAACTTGCTTGCAGGGCTTTTACTTTGAAGGGAAAATGCTCAAATCAATTCAACTCTGTTTGCAAAGAAAAACTTCAAAGCCTTTAAGAAAGAACCTCCCTTTAATTCACTTTGTTAGACTTGTTCCTCTATTTAAAGGTAAAAAAGATGAAAGAAAGTTAATCCTCCATAAATTCTCCCTCCTGTTATGCAGAGGTTCAATACAAAGCAATGCCTTTTTGCTTAGTAATTCTAACAGAAAAAGATAGGCAAGAGCCGATAATTAGTAGAGTTGCAAGCTGCCATTGTTTTAATGGGTCTCCAGACATATCTTAACCTCAGGATCCCTATCAAGTCCAAATATATGGTCCTCTCCAGCCCATGGTGTCTCATTCTTGGGTTATTCTGACTTTTCATGAAAGCACCCCAGAAGGTGCCATGGAAATTTTAAAAAATTAATCCAATCTTTCATCTCTGGGAAATTATTTCAAAGCAAAGACTAAATGTTCCTTCTTATTTTTCTTAAAATTGCTACCACTTAGGTAAACCACACCTCATTAATACTTAGGATTGTAAAATTCACCTGTAAAAACAAAAAGAACCCCTCTGTATCTTGATTATTTCTAGTTTAGGATAAACTTCCAAAATCCTAAACATGTTGGTCTTTGCTTATTTTATACTAGAGGCCCAGTGCATGAATTTGTGCCTGGGTGGGGTCCAGCCGGCCTGCCCGGCTCAGGGCCATTGGGCCAGGCTGGCTGGGGGGAGGGGCCCTGGGTGGTTGACCGGCCAACCTGCCTTCTGGTTGAACTCTGGGTTGAGGGGACAATTTGCATTTTAGCCTTTTATTATATAGGATTACTAGATGAAAAATCCTCAGCTTGATTAAAGAACTCTTGAATATTACAGAAGGATGCTCTTCTGGGTCTCCCAAACCTTAAGGCCTAGCTAGTCTATGGCACCGTGGGCCTGCATATTATTTTCTCAAAGCTCCATTCTTTGGCACAAAGACATATAACTATTCACCTATTTTCCCAGTAATTGGCCAAATGCAGAATCAGAAGTTTTAAGAGTTAACATTCCCATTGTTTAATGAAATAACAATAAAACAAAAAGTTCCTTCCAAAGACATGCAAATGATTTTCTGAAATAATTGAGAAGGAGGGAATGGGGAAGAATTGTTTAATGGGCACAGACTTTCTGATTCGGATGATGAAAAATAATTCTAGAAATAGAGAGTGGTGAAGTTGTACAACATTATGTATGTATTTAATGCTCCTGACATGTACACTTAAGATTATTAAAATAGTAAATTGTATATCATGCATATTTTACCACAATAAAAAAAGTATAAATAAATGAACAAGAGCTTTATATTAAAACTAGAAGCCTGGTGCACAAATTCATACACGAGTGGGATCCAGTGGGCTGGCTGGGGGAGGGGACACAGGAAGTTGGCCAGCCGGCCCCACCCCCTGGTCAAACTCCAGTTGAACTCCCGGTTGAGGGGACAATTTGCATATTACCCTTTTATTATATAGGATGTTAAGCCCTCACCAGCATGGCTTAGTTGGTTGGGTGTTGTCTCATGCACCAGGAGGTTGCTGGTTCAATTCCCAGTAAGGGCACATGCCCAGATTACAGGCTCCATCCCAGATAGGGGGGCATGAAGAAAGCAGCTGATTATTGTTTCTCTCTCTATATATATTCCTTTCCCTTCCTCTCTCTCAAAAAAAAAATCAATAAACTATTCTTTTAAAAAATGTTAAATAGTTCAGGGCTAAGAAATAAGCACAAATATGTTCCTGGTGGATAAATTATTACTATTAGATATCAAAAATCTAATAAAATGAAAATTTTGGCACAGCAATTCTACTTTTATCAATTTACTCTAAAGACATAATTTAAAATGGGCACAAAATTTATTATGTAGAAGAGCATTTATGATAACACTGTAATAGCAAATTGTTAAGAAAATTTTGCAAGGGCCTAAGTGTCAAACAATATTAGTTTAATAAATTCTGTTTAAAGTTAGTAGATAAGTTACCCTTAGTCCTGGCTATGCCTCCCTTAGTATCTTCTGCCCCCGGCTTAACATTAAATCTTAGAATTCCTCCACTTCTTTCTAAGTCTGTCTTTCAGTTACTAGTAGTTCACTCAACACTTACTGACTGTAAGTGGGCCAGATACTTCCTCAGTGTCAGGACCACAGGAGGTACTGGCAATAAAGCTTTCTACAACTCAGACAAAATCTTTTTGATACTATTGTAATCACCTGGTTATTATTAACAGGAAGGGAATACAGGGAAGACTAGATAATATAGGCATGCCATTTATACAGTTTTGCTAGAAAGCTGTAGTTTAACACTCTCCAAGTCTGTTCCCGCTGATCAATGTGGGAAGGGACTGGACAAAGGCAGTTTGGACGCATGCCCAGTAAGGTCTGAGTGACATGGGAAGGTGCTTACTTGTCAATCACTTCTGGGAACGAGTCAGTGGCCAGAATAGGCGTGGCCACTGCAAGGGAGAGAAACCTGAATATTTAAACTCCTAGAAAAAGGGAGTTCACTTGCTTGGCTCTCTTGCTCTTGGCTCTTGGTCCTCTTGAGACTCCTATGGCAGGGGGCACATTCCCCTACATTCACTCACATGGCCCACAGCCATGTGGGCTCCACATAATGGACTAATGGAGTTTAATTAGCCTGATGCTGAACTGGAATCGGCTGCAACATGGGACAGAAGCTCTGAACACTGGCTCTGCTTCTGGCTCTACTGAACCCCCAGTTGCACCTCTTTCAGGGCTGGTTTAAGGGACATGGAACTTTGGAACCCGAGAAATGTAACTCCACGCAAAGAAAGTCTTTTACCACATCTCATTCTCCCATAGGGGCCTCTGCAAATGTTTATTTCAGCAGTACCCCAAGAACCCCACTCCCATAAGCAGCAAGGAAATCTGGCCCACTGACTTCTCTGGCAACACTTTCTCTCGTGGAGTTTATAAACTTTGGGAAGAACACAAAGCAGAAAATCTGCAGCTATCACATGACAAGTGCTGGGATATGGGATGGTCTGGGAATGTGTTGGTCAGGCCCCTAAACCAGATCCGGGTGCATCTGGGATGACTTCCTGGTAGAAGTCATGTCATCGGAATGAGTTGAAATTAAGTAGGAGAAAAACATAAGGGGAAAAGAATGTTTCGGGCCAAGATAATAGCATTTATAAGGACTGAGATAAAAGAGAGCAAAGTGTATGTAAGAAGCCGCAATGCTTTCAGAAGAGCAGGAACATAGAGATGCCAGCAAAAGATAGAAAAATATATATCTGTGACCTCAAACTCAAAACCAAGTACCTAGTTGGCTCACCTACTGCTGTCTCCACAGGAAAAGGCTATAAGGACCCCACTTTCACATGCCCCATGCTAAGCTCACCATCTACATCCCTCTTTCCAACCCTGGTTCTTCTGTTTGAGTTCTCAATCACAGTGAATAATGCAATGAAAGTACCTTCCTATCTACTTCCTAAGTATTTCTTGAACCAACCTTGTTTCTCTCTCTCTCTACTTTCCGAACTCTATAGAGGCATCATCCCTGGTGTCATTGTCACACTCTGGGCCCCACCAAGCCCCTTTCCATTCTTCAGTTCTAACTCTGGTCATCTTCCCAAACCCAAATCTGATGGTCATTCTCCTGCTCAAGCCTTTCACAGCTTCTCAATGCGCTTAGGGTACAATCTGAGCACCCGATCATACATTGTGGTGCTTATCTCACGTTTGACCTGGATTGGGTAGTGTGGTTACCCTCCTCCCTAACTCACTGGTCAGATGCATACTGTCCTCGGTTTGATTTCCTGAGCCCCGAATGCTTTTTTCCTCACAAATCCTTAGTACCAGTATGACCCCCCTCTGCCTGCAACACCCTCTTGCTATCCCGGTCTGGTTTATTCTGACTTATCTTTCAAGTCTCAGCTTCAATACTCCTCCTTCCAAAAAGCTATGTATGGTTTTATCATACTCCTGTTCTTCTACATCACTGTGTGATGCATTACAGTTCCTGTTTCTTTCTCACTAATCTGTCAGCTTCATCATGGCAGGAACTCTGCCAATCTTGCTAATGTTGACAAGCCAGCCCAGAAGCGCTGCGCTTGGCTTAGAATGCAGCCCTTAATACTGCATTGCACTGGCAATACATTGCTGACCTGCAAACATGCTCGAGATGCATTGGGCAGTGAGAAAAGCATGTTTCCACATAGGATTTATGGCATTATCCTTTTTTGCAGAGGAAAATGTTCTCTGAAAAGAAATCTCAAAGGACAAATACCAACATGATGACTGAAACAGTCAGCCTATGTACTGAGGGGGTGCAGTCATCCGTCTTTTTGCTTTTATTTTTGTTTATCAGTGCTCTCTGAAATTATGAGAGGCATGAGCATTTTTTTCTTTAATAATAATAATGAAAAACAAAGAAGACTTGTATAGAAAAGTAATTTAGGAAATTCAAGATTTTGAACTGCAAATATCTGTTATTTCAGAATGCGCAAGCTTTGCCAAGAACAGACTTCTGAGTTAATCTGTTAAATCTATGAAAATAAGAGAATTTACTCAACTCCTGACTCTTGAGTTCAAGGATTGGAATTCTCAAAGTTCATTGTTACATTCTGCTTGTATTAAAAAGGAAAATATTGCTGCTTCCCTAGAAACAGGCTTTGTTTTTCAATGTTGGTGTTATCTATACTCAATTTTTCCTCTTTTCATTAAATCTGTATATTTTGGAAGAATTCTTTAAGTACTATCAGAAAGCACTTCACCTTCACGTTATTTTTCTTATACTGATTGACTAGGTCTCACAATATTCCCAAGCAAGACAAGACCAAGCATACCACAGCCCTTCTCACTATGTGGATCTATTGTTCAGGCCATTGGGATGTTAATCAGGATGAGACGATCATATATTTAGTCTGCATTTGTGCTTGTTCAATGCCAACATCTTAATTTCAAGAACAGCATGATTTATCAGTTGTGTGTGAAAACCACTTCACAGCATATAGATGATCTTTGCTCTTTTTCCAGATCCTCTCAGAAATCTCAGCTTCCTGGTTTCTCACCTCCCCTCACCCTCTGATGGAAAACAGCAGGTTTTTAGGCAGTAACTACTTTTGGGGGAGGAGAGGGAGTGGGACATGGGTCCTGTGGCTACTGACTGTAAATGATTGAGAAAGTTAACCACATACCCACTAGCACCATTAACACATTAACCCTCTGGCCAGTTTCTCTTGGCACCTAGAGGAGAATGGTGTTTGCAAAATTGTAACAGAAACCCAGCTAAGTTTAGAAAAGGGGGGAATAGAAAGGAGTGTAGGCAATCACCTAAGGGAAAGGGTCTAAGAAAGATGACTTAGCCTCTTAAGAGTGGTAAAATGAAAGACTTGGAAAGGAAATAGTAAAGGTAGGTGGAGAACATTCCCCTTGTAATTTCTCCAAGCTTCTACAGAAGTTGCTTTCAATAATGTAGTTTGGAATAGCCTGTGGGCCCTATTGTAATGCTCAGAAGAGGGGAGTCGAGAACAGTTCCAAACCTGAATTTGAGGATGAAATACTCTTCCTAGAAAAAAAGAAAGAGGAATCTAAACATTCTTAACAAGATGACTCAATGGTGGATATTTCAAAAAGGGTATAGTCCTTAGAAGATGAACCAAAATCACTCATTTCACAAGTAACTGAAGCCAAAATGACCTTCAAAATGTTTCAAATGAATAAAGAATGACTTAAGATAGCTAGAAAGATGTTTTAAGTGAAAATTCTAACTTTAGGAAAACTAGAAACAGCTTTTACAAGAAGCTGAAGGATGGAACAAACAAGTGAGTGAATTTAATAAACAGAAAAGAACATTTGAAGACTCCAAAATATATGTAAAACAAGTTCTATGTGATAAAATCAGATCAAATCCCTGACTGAATACTTGCTAAAGATGCAAGATTGGACTGCTGTGCTTGGAGAAGACTTAACAAATGAAAACTGGAATTGGAACTGAAGAATGATTCAGAAAATAGTGCACTCTTAGGTTATCAACCAAAAAAATAAATAAATAAATAACTTTGAAGAAGTTGAATCATGCTGCTAGGGTTTTTAAGGCTTTTTTAAAAGCCCTAGAAGGAGAAAGAAGTCAAATATACACTAAGTAACTGAAGTAGATAAAACAAAGAAAAAGCTTACAGAGTGTATTAAAAATCTCCAGACTTGCCCGCCAGCGTGGCTCAGTGGTTGAGCATTGACCTATGAACCAGGAGGTCACGGTTCAATTCCTGGTCAGGGCACATGCCTGGGTTGCGGGCTCAATCCCCAGTGTGGGGCATGCAGGAGGCAGCCGATCAATGATTCTCTCTCTTCATTGATGTTTCTCTCTCTCTCTCTCTTTCCCTCTCCCTTCCTCTCTGAAATAAATGTATATTTAAAAAACAAAAAATCTCCAGACTTGAACAGCATCTCTGCAGTCAGAAAATGAACATCTTGGAAATGAGAATCCAAAGCTTCAGCACAAACTTACAGTAATGACTGAACTGTATCTAGAAAATGAAATGATATTTCACAGGAAGTTGACAGTAGAAGGAAATAACTGGTTAGAGAAAGAGGAAAAACTTTCTAAAGCAGATGAAAAGCTAGGTCAGCCATGTAGCTGAAGTGCTAGAGACCAATCGAAAGTGAGCCAAAGATCTTGAAGAATTGGAGAGAACCATTCATTCTTATCAAGGGCAGATTATTTCCCATGAGAAAAATTTCACATGGTAAGTGGTTGACAGCTCGGACTGCTAAAAGAAACCTCAATGATTTAAAGAAAGAAAATTCTTCCCTAGCAGGTTTGGCTCAGTGAATAGAGTGCCAGCCTGCACACTGAAAGGTTGTAGGTTTGATTCTGGTCAAGGGCACATGCCTCGGTTGCAGGTTTGATCCCTAGCCCCCGAGGTGCGTGCCAGAGGCAACCAATTGATGTCTCCCTCACATCGATGTTTCTCTTCTTTGTCTCTCCCCCTCCCTTCCACTCTCTCTAAAAATCAACGGGAAAGTGTCCTTGGGTGAGGATTAACAAAAATAAAAGTTTAAAAAAGAAAGAAAATTCTTACTTCAGACAAAAATTAATTAAAACAGAGCTTAAATTTAAACTTTTAGAAAAAGATCCTTATGCACTTGATGTTCCAAATACAGCGTTTGGCAGAGAGCATTCCCCATATTGCCCCTCAGCATTGGGTAGACCTTAATCTGAAAGGAGAGCTTTTCTCTCCCCTCCATCTTTGTTGGAGGATCCACTCAGACTCTCACCTTTGCTTCCAGGAAAAGGGGGAAGAGGTTCAAGAGGCCCAGGGAATCCTCAGGTCCATCAGATTTCTAATGAAAGAGGAGAATCAAGCCAAGACCATTTAAATGATCCTCACAGGGAACCTTCTGACCCGGAGTCACTTTCACCTCCTTGGGAATAGGATCATTCTTGATGACTCCTCCATCAGGCCAAACTTATCCTGACCCAGCATTTCCACTCTGGGTATGTTCCAAAAGAATCAAAAGTAGGGATTTGAACAGATACTTGAACATCCATGGTCACAACAGCATTATTCACAATAGCCAAAAGGTGGAAACCACCCAAGTGTCTACTGATAGATAAATGGATAAACAAAACGTGGTATCTACATACAATGGAATATTGTTCTGACACATGCTACAACATGGATGAACCTTGGGGACTTTATGTTAAATGAAATAAGCTTGACACAAAAGGACAAATACTGTGTAATTGCACTGCTATAAAGCACCTAGAAGACTCAAATGTATAGAGACTGAAAGTTGAATAGTGGTTGCCAGGAGCTGGGAAGGAGGGAGAGGGGAGTTCATGTTGACTAGGTACAGTGTTTTAGTCTGGGATGATGAAGAAGTTTTGAAGGTGGCTCGTGGTGATAGTCGCACACTTGAAAATGTTAAGACTGTAAATTTTATGTTATGTCTATTTTACCACAATTAAAAGAAAAATATTACAGAGCAGATTATTGAGAAATAGGGCTTAGAGCTGAGAGACATTAATAACAAGCATAGTTGCCATACTGATCTGTGATCCTGAGGTTGGCTGAGACTCTGCAAACAATGGGAATCGAAGACAAGAAAGTGGGACTTAAGAAGAGAGAGCTATCAACTCTGCCTTCCACATTTAAAAATGAAGAGGGCCAGATAAAACTAGTTTTGCCATTCCCCTAGCTTTTCACCTTGAAAATTATCTGCCCTTTTGGATCTCTGTTTTCTTGTTTCTAAAAGTAAGAAATGACAACATTTTTACAATTCTTTCTGGCTATAAAAAGCTATCATTTTATGTAAACGAGACCACAAAACCATACAAAATATTGTAAAAATTGTGTATAATTCTGAAAACTTTGCTACTTCGTCCAAAATTCAGACTTCAGTTTCCAACCTTGACAGAGTGACTGGTACCAGCCCTAGCTTCCCTGCACTCAATATATAAAGCACATGTTTCCAAGCATTGGACAACAGGAAACAGAATGTGGTAATCCTAGAGAAAAGGGAAATACTCGAAATGAGCCCCGATTTAGCCTGGCTTTCAGCCCAGGGACACACTCAAACTGCAGCACAGGGAGCAAAGGGCTCTGAACGTGTAGAAGCAGATACTGGAGTTCAGGTGAAGCAGCTGGACTTTATAGGGAAAGGGAGAAGGGATGGCACAAGTCTGAGTGGGTTTGCCCCATGGTCCTGGGCTGAAGGCTAGACTGCATCAGTGCAGAGGACATTCTAATAGGCCCTGCAGTGAAGAGCAGCTGCAGGCTGAGAGCTCCACAGGGATCCTCGGGTCACTCAGGCTGGGAGATGTTGGATTCCTACCACTCAGAGTGGAGAAACTTTGCTAGCACTGCAGGCATTCAACTCAGACCTGGGAAGGCCATGCTTTCTGAGTGAAGCATGTGCCTTGGAAAAGGTATGTTCTTTAGGACTAAGGACAAAAGGACTAAGAGACAAACAGAAATAAACCCACCTGGTAGGATCAAGAGAACCCACTAATAATTTAACTGCTTGCTAGAATAAAACTCAATAGCCTTTAAAAGCAGATAGCACAATCTAACACTCCCTGAACATCAGTATACAATGAAAAATTACTGGATATGCAAAGAATCAGGAAAATGTGACCTATACTCCAGAAATTATGTATTTTCCATTTGTACTAGTATATCCATTTCAGGAAAAAGACTGAAGAGATGTCTAAGACAGCAAAATAGCCGGGGTGCCTCCAGATCTATAAAGATACTTTTTACCCATTAATTATAGCTATGTGAATTTAATGAGATGCTAAAAGATCCCAACCCTATAATCATTTTTTGTTTATTTATTTTATTTATTAGATTTCATATATAGGTTCAATTATATGGTATTTGTCTTTCTCTGTCTGACTTATTTCACTTAGCATAGCACCCTCTAGGTCCATCCATGCTGTCACAAAAAGTAACCGTTCATTCTTTTTTAGGGCTTAGTAGTATTCCATTGTGTATATGTACCATAGCTTTTTTATCTACTGATCTATTGATGGGCACTTGGGTTGCTTCCATATCTTGTCTATTGTAAATAATGCTGCAATAAACATAGGGGTGCATATATTATTATAAATTAGTGATTTGGATATATATATATATATTCCCAGAAATTGAATAGATGGGTAATAAGGCAATTTCATTTTTATTTTTAAGGAACCTCCATACAATCTTCATTACCACCAACAGTACATGAGAGTTCACCCACACTTGTTGTTGTTGACTTACTGATGATAGCCATGCTTACACGTGTGAGGTAGTATCTCACTGATTTTAGATATTAACCCCTTATTAGATGTATCATTGGTAAATATCTTCTACTTAGTATGTTGTCTTTTTGTTTTGTTGATGGTTTTCTTTGCTGTGCAAAAGCTTTTAGTTTGATGTAATCCCATTTATTTATTTGTTCTTTTGTTTCCTTTGCTCAAGGAGATATATCAGAAAAATATTGCTAAGAAAAATGTCTGAGATTTTACTATGTTATTTTCTGGGAATTTTATGGTTTCGAGTCTTACATTTAAGTCTTTAATCCATTTTGAGTTTACTCTTGTATATTGTGTGAGAAGGTGGTCTAGTTTCATTTATTTGCATACATCTGTCCAAATTTCCCAACACCATTTATTAAATAGACTGTCTCCTTTGTCAAATATTAATTGACCATGTAAATGTGAGTTTATTTCTGGGCTCTCTATTCTGTCCCATTGATCTATATAGGGTGGGGCAAACATATATTTACAGTTGTGAGTATCCAAAACCCAAAGAGTTTATTCTTGTATTATTAAATTTTTTAATTATGGTACTATTTTCCATACAAACAACTGTAAACATACTTTTGCCTCACCCTGTATGTCTGTTTTTATGCCAACACCATGCTGTTTCAATTATTATGGCCTTGTTGAATAGTTTGATAGGTAGCATGATACCTCCAACTTTTTCTACTGAGCTTACATCCTACAGAAAAGTCTGCTGGATGCACAAATATATGTAATTTTATTTGTCTATATTTTAATAAAAGTTTTTTTAAAAAAAATTTAAAGAGAAAATAATTGAAAGTAGGGACTAAAAGAGATATTTGTACCCATGTTCATAGCAGCATTATTCAAAGTAGCAAAAAGTGTAAGCAACACAATGTCTATCAGTGAGTAAATGGACAAGCAAAATGTGGCATGAACATACAATGGAATGTTATTCAGCCTTTAAATGAAAGGAAATCGACCCATGCTAATATGATTAATTAATATTTGACAAAGGAGGCAAAAGCATACAGTGGGGTAAATACAGTCTCTTCAATAAATGGTGTTGGGAAAATTGGACAGGTACATGCAAAAAATGGAAACTAGACCACCAACTTATATCATACACAAGAATAAACTCAAAATGGATAAAAGATTTAAATGTAAGTTGCAAAACCATAAAATTTCTAGAAGAAAACATAGGCAGTAAAATCTCAGACATCTCAATTAACAATATTTTCACCGATATATCACCTAGGGTAAGGAAAACAAAAGAAAAAATTAACAAATGGGACTACATCAAACTAAAAAGCTTCTGCACACCAAAAGAAATCATCAACAAAATGAAAAGGGACCCTACAGTATGGGAAAACATATTCACCAATGATATATCTGATAAGGTTTGATTTCCAAAATATACAAAGAACTCATACAACTCAACACCAGGAAGACAAACGATATAATTTTAAAAATGGGCAAAGGACCTGAATATACACTTCTCCAAAGAGGACATACAGATGGCCAATGGACATATGAGAACATGTTCACGGTCACTAATAATCAGAGAGATACAAATTAAAAACTACAATGTGATATCACCTCACACATACCAGAATGGCTACCATCAATAAATCAACAAACAACAAGTACTGATGAGGGTGTGGAGAAAAGGGAACCTTTATGCCAGTGGTTCTCAACCTTGGCTGCACATTAGAATCACCTGGGAATCTTTTTAAAATCCTGATTTCTGGGCCTCATCCTCTGGAAATTCTGTTTCTTTGTTATGGGGTGGGGCCACAACATTAGTAACAAAGAAACAGAATTTCCAGAGGATGAGGCCCAGAAATCAGGATTTTAAAAAGATTCCCAGGTGATTCTAATGTGCAGCCAGGTTGAGAACCACTGCTTTATGCATTGCTGATGGGAATGCAGCCGCTATGGAAAACAGTATGGAAGATTCTCAAAAAATTAAAAATGCATCTGCTGTCCAACCCAGCGATCCCACTTCTGGGAATATATTCTAAGAATCCTGAAACACCAATCCGAAAGAATATATTCACCCTATGTTCATAGTAGCGTTATTTACAATAGCTCAGGTCTGGGAACAGCCCAAGTGCCCATCAGTAGATGAGTGGACAAAAAAGCAGTGGTACAGCCCTGGACAGTTTTGCTAAGTGGTTAGAGCATTGGCCTGCAGCCCAAAAGGTCTCAGGTTCAATTCCCAGTCAAGGGCACATACCTCAGTTACAGGTTCAATCCCTAGGCCGGGTGGGGGTGTGGTCAGAGTGGTACAGAAGGCAACCATTGGATGTGTCTCTCTCACATCCATGTCTCTCTCTCTTTCACCCTCTCCCCTCCTCCCTCCCTTTCACTCTGTCTGAAAATCAATGGAAAAGATATCTTCAGATGAGGATTTAAAAAAAAAAGAGAAAAGCTGTGGTACATCTACACAATGGAACACTATGCTGCTATAAAAAAAGAAGGATTCTTACCCTTTTAGACAACATGGATGGACCTGGAGACGATTATTCTAAGCAAAATAAGTTAGAGAAAGACAAATATCACATGATCTCACTTATATGTGGAATCTAATGAACAAAATAAACTGATGAACAAAATAGGTCCAGAGATATGACTACATGGAACAGAATAACAGATCTCAATGTGGAGGAGAGACAGAAAGAGGTTAACCAAAGACCATATATGCATATATGCACAACCCATGGACACAGACAATAGCATAAAGAAGGCTGGGGTGGGGCAGGGTTTGGGTGGGAGGGGCCCAAAAGGAAGAAAATGAGAAACATCTGTAATACTGTCAACAACCAAATAAAATAAGCTACTTAATTAAGTTAAATTAGTAGTTTAAAATAACAACTTTTTATTTGTTCATGATTCTGCAACGTAGGAGGAGCGGGGTATTTCTTCTGCTGGTCTTGCGTGGGGCCATGCCATGCGGGTTCATTTGCCTGGCAGGTTAGCTAGGGCCTGTGCTCAGCTGGAGCATGGGACAGCTGGACTTCTCAATATATACAGTTTCAGGACCTCTCCCTCTCCATGTGGCCTCTTTTTCATGGTCTACCCAGTAGCCAGACTGTTTACCTGCTAGACTTCCAAGAGCCGAAAGACAGAACCTGTCAGTCCTTCTTCATGCCTAGGAACCTGTTGGTCCTTCTTCATGTGTTTGCAGTCTCAGCACATGACTTCTACTGCTATGTGTTGGTCAGAGCAGTCACAGGGTCGGCCCAGATTCACGCTGGTGAGAATGAGACATTATCTCTTGGTGGGGAGTGACAAAGTCACATTGCACAGTGACTATGGGATGGGAGGCATTGCTGTAGCTGGCTTTGGGCATGTGATCTATCACATTTGGCATATTATTTGTGAAGGACTTAATAAGCAAATGAAATATTATAAAGGATAGCAGGGATTATGTATAATGCATCTAAAGAGAAACTTCAACACAACAAAAATCTGACATGAAAGATATATTTTACCTGCAGGAAATGGAAAACAAGGTTCCTGCTTTATTGTAGTTGAAAGATAAAGTAGGCAGAAGACCAAGAAATTATAAAGCAGTTAGTTCATTCCACAACTGTTTTTGAATGTTTAATGTGCTAATCGTATACCATTAGGTAAAGTATAATTTTTCAAAGATAGCTTTCAAGCCCTGACTCCTACTTCTTTTCCAACTACAACTATCATAACTTTTTCAAAAAGAAGGGATGAGAAGATAGAAATCACAAAAAGAGCTGTCATTATTGGGGGGCGATTAATAGGTGTTTGGAATTATGCTAAGCTGGGTCTCTGAATCCTTTCAAACGCTGCAAAGTAAGCCCCACCATGAGTCATTCCATAGGTGACAAAACTGATGCTTTGAGGGGCTACATACTCTCAAAGCGACACTGACTGCCTAAAACATTTCATTTTATAATGGGTCAACTGAGGGAGCCTTCGTTATTGAGAACATAAGATCATATTTTAGAAATGTTATTGTTTGTATTATTGTTTAAATATATTTTTATTGATTTCAGAGAAGAAGGGAGATGGAGAGAGAGATAGAAACCATCAATGATGAGAGAGAATCATTAATTGGCTGCCTTCTGCACACCCCACACTGGGGATCAAGCCCACACCTGGGCATGTGCCTTGACCGGGAATCGAACCGTGACCTCCTGGTTCATAGGTCGATGCTCAACCACTGAACCATGCTGGCTGGGCTGTTTGTATTATTTTTAATTTGCAGTTTTACCCAGTCAAGTTCCCCTGGAATCAGAGTGCTCCTTCCCCAACTGTGATTCGGTCTTCAGAAGGTTCAAGGCCTTTCCATGATAGGCCTGGACCACACTCATCCAACATCCACACACACTTCAAGAGCACACCATCCCACAAAGCGCCCTCATATTTAAAGCCCGTGAAAACTTGTAAACGGCGGCTACCAACACTGCCAAGGTCTGAGTGGAAAAACACCACGCTTTTCTCAAAGAGCCATACAATTGTCTTGGGTCCCAAATGGAAAGCGCTCTTTCTCCCTCTTCCTGCTTCTGCCTCCCACAAGGCTGCTGCATGGATCTCTGCTGACCCAGACTTTCCTCTCCTTGGGGTGGGATGCTTCCTCACGCATTCAGTAAGAGGAAGAGGTGGACAGAGAGTGGAGGCGGCCACTGAACAGCAGGGCCCTCGAGGCGGGAGATTGTGTGAGCTGAGGCCAGAAGTCCCTTGAGGGAGGCGTGAGCAGGGGGAAAGAATGGAGGGGCCTGCAAGGCCTGCCCAGATAAGCATCTCGCATTCTCCCTCCTTTTCCTTGTTCCTCGGTGCGGCAGCAGGGGCTCGCCCACCCTGTGCCTTTTAACTGTCAAGGAGCCAATGCCAAGTGCTGGGCCAAGTCATCATCGATGACATGTGAGTTGTGTGTGTTCCAAATTGGCCTTCCTGCCTTTCTGCAAGAAAAACAAACTTGAGCTGGACCCCAACAAACATGACAGGAAAAATAACAACCCTTGTCGAGGGCTGATACTGAAAACGACTGGTCTCTCCACCCCAGACCAGCCCCTGCTGGGGAGGAGCAGGTCCCCATCTCTGGCTCCAGGAGGGGGTGGGGGCGGGAATTCTGAAACTCGGGAGCCTCCATGGCATAGTGTGGGGGGGCCATCAGGTTGTTCCTTCTGAGGTCACCTGTGCAGGGCACTGCCAGAGGCCCTTTTCAGATTCCACAATGACACCACAAGCGTTAAACACTATAGCATCAAGCCCATTTTACAGAGATCGGTACGTGGCTTCAAGTAACACAGGGATTGAGCAACAGAGCTACATTACTTCTCAACAGTGTCATACTTCCTACTTTCATTTTATGCCTGTATTAGAAAAATGAGAAGTCAGAATGCTTGCTACTGATGGGCCCATTTCCCTAGATAATATGCTACAAGTCATCAATGCATACTACTGGCCTAGATAATAAAAAAAGAACATGAAATTTATTATTGTTGTTATTGTTGTTGTCATTATTTCGAATAACACTTCTTTATCAAACTTGTAAACCTCCCCAAACCAGAATCTGTTGTATTTTTCATTGGTGTTTTCCATATGATTTGACACGGTCCACCTATGTTCACAGCCAAAGGGTGGAAGCAATCTAAAGTGTTCTTGAATGGATGAATGAAAAAACAAAATGTGACATATGCATACAATGCAATATTATGCAGCCTTAACAAAGAAAGAAATTTGACACATGCTATGATATGAGTAAAACTTTATGGACATTATGCTCAGTAAAATAGTCACAAAAAACAAAAACTGTATGATTTCACTATCTAGGTACCTAGATATCACATTCATAGAGACAGAAAGGAGAAACATGTTGTCCTGGGGCAGGGGGAGGGAGAATGGGGGGTTAGTGTTAAAGGTATAGAGGTTTAGTTTGGGGAGATAAAAATGTTCTGGTGATAGATGGTGATTATGGTTGCACAACAATGTGAATGTACTTAATGCCACTGTACTGCACATTTAAGAATGATAAAGATGAAAAATTCTTTGTTATGTGTAGTTTACTACTGTTTTTTTAAGGGATAAATATTGAGGCATCTAATAGATCTGTATTCAGTCCTGGCCAAGGGAGAAAAAATACTAAATTATGCTGAAGTCTTTCCTAGTGTGTGCACTCTAGGTTTAACTAACAATAATGGCTACATTCAAACTATTATTATCATTAGCCTGAGCTTTAAAGTCAAGTATAGAACAATTGCATTAGGAGTTTTACAAAGATTTTAGAGTGTTCCTAAGAGGCTATTCATAGGATGACACAGTCAGCCATTAACTCTTAAGGGTTGATGTAAAAAACAGAGAACAACAAAAACTTGTTTTGCCTACCCCAGTGGTTCTCAACCTTCCTAATGCCACGACCTTTTAATACAGTTCCTCATGTTGTGGTGACCCCCAACCATAAAATTATTTTCATTGCTACTTCATAACTGTAATTTTGCTACTGTTATGAATCGTAATGTAAATATCTGATATGCAGGATGTATTTTCATTGTTACAAATTGAACATAATTAAAGCATAGTGATTAATCACAAAAACAATATGTAATTATATATGTGTTTTCCGATGGTCTTAGGCGACCCCTGTGAAAGGGTCATTCGACCCCCAAAGGGGTCACGACCCACAGGTTGAGAACTGCTGGCCTATCCACACTACACCTAGTAACTTTTCAGAAGGAAATGAAAATTTTTGAGTTGTGTTCTTATATATCTTGAAAGAGTCTTCTAAACACAAACTCTTCCATTTCCTAAACTCTTTTTAGAAAGCCGGTATAACTTCAATTCCAAAAAATGACAGGGACATTACAAAAAAAGGAAAATTATGGAGCTTTCTTACTCAGAACTTTCCAAACCAAATAATAATACACACATTCTAGAAATACAGAAAATAAGATAATACTTTGCACTTAATTAAGTATATTCCATGAATGCAAGATTGGTTTAATATTTCAAAAGCAATTAGCCGACCAATTCATCACTAAATTATTTAATTTTAAAATTAACAGAATAAAGGAGAAAAAACCATAAGAAAATCTCAACACATGCAGAAAAAAGCAGTTGATAAAATTCAACATTGATTCCTTTTTTAAAAAAAATAGCAATTTGATATTTATATACCTTTTTCTTTTAATTGAATTTTTTTGTTTTTGTTTTTTGTTTGTTTGTTTGTTGTGGGGGTTTTGTTGTTGTTGTTTTTGGTAGAAAGTGGAAGGGAGAAGAGAGAGTGAAACTTCTATGAAAGAGAAACACCTATTGGCACATCCTCTACTGAGGATTGAGCCTGCAACCTGGGCATGTGTCCAAACCGGGAATCTAACTGGGTGACCTTTTGGTGCATGGGACGATGCTCAACAGAGCCACACTGGCCAGGGCTCAAATCTATTCTTGATAAAAATTCTTAGCAAACCAAAAATAGGCAAGAACTTCTTTTACCAACCAAACAGTATTTATAAAAAACCTGCAACAAATATCATAGGTAATAGTGAAATGTTGAATGCTTAACTTTTGGGATTGGAATGAGATCAGGCTACCTGCTATCACTACTTCTACTGTAATGGTGAGCTAATCTAGATGGCAAGGCAAGAAAATAAAAACAAGTAAAATTTATATGAGGTGGAAAGTAAGAAATACAATATTATTTACAAATAATGATTTCATGTGATGAAAATCCAAAGGGATTTACATATACATTTTAGAATTAATAAATTCAATTAATACTGACATAGATACAAATGAAATAATAGGACAACAGGGATGCACTTGCCCAAAAATAGTTTTTGTGGGGGTTTTTTAAAGGAGATTCTTCTTTTTTTCTCATATGTATATATTTTTTATTGATTTCAGAGAGGAAGGGAGAAGGAGAGAGAGATAGAAACATCAATGATGAGAGATAATCCTTGATTGGCTGCCTCCTTCACACCCCCTACTGGGGATCGAGCCCACAACCCAGGCATGTGCCCTGACCAGGAATCAAACCTTGACCTCCTGGTTCATAGGTCAATGTTCAACTACTGAGCCAGGCCAGCCAGGCTATTGTTTTGTGTTTTAGAAGGGGAAGTGGTAATACAAGTTTCCAAGATTTTGACAAACTCTCCCTTGAGTAAACCCTCATACTTTGGTATATAGCCTTTTGCATACTTCTTTCTTCATCACACAGAATGTTAAAAAAAGACATGTACTCAAGGATTAAGAATTAGTAAAATTAGTTTTTACTGCTTCCTCACATTCTCAAATGAAACTGATATTTATCTTTTCTGCCCAGGGAATAGCTGTGAAGCCATAAACAATGACTCACACTGAAGTTTGGAGCCATTGACTTGAGCCAACCTAAGGAACTACTAGTTGTGCCTACCATGACTTTTGCCACATTAGTGCAAATAGCAGCACGGTGCAAAGGGTGAATATGTCTTAGTGTTATTATGAACTCTCTGAAAGTGTTTCAGGACCTCAGGATCTATGGACCACTCTTTAAGAACTACTGATCTACCAAATTTGAACAGAGCCTTTGACCCAGCTAGTGTATTCCTAGGACTTTGCCCAACAAATGCACCTTGATGCAACAGAGGTGAATCAAGAAATGTGCAAGAACATTTACAGAAGTACCATTCATAATAGCCAAAATGGGAAACAACTTAAAATGTAAATAAAAATAGAATAAATAATAAATTGTGGAATATCCATACAATAGAATACTATAAAGTAATGAAAATAAATAAATGTTTCAAAGTTACATGCAATATATGAATAAATTAAGAAATGTAATATTGAGAGAGAAAAATGTTCAGAGTACCATTTCTCACAACAGCAAAAACTTGGAAGTAACCCAAATGTCCATCAAAGAGAAAATGCATGAAAAGTAATGTAGTATGTTTATACAAAGGAATATTATACAGGAGCCAAAACAAATAAACTACAGAAGGAGACAACAATATGGAAGAAACTTAGCAATATAATGGGTGAAGAAAGTAAGTTCCCAGTAATTACCTAAAACACAATACTCTTTTTGAAAGTTACAAAAAAATACAAAATTAGAAGATATCCTATATAATAAAAGGCTAATATGCAAACTAACTGAACGGCAGAACGACCAGTCACTATGATGCACACTGAGCACCCCAGGGCAGATGCTCAATGCAGGAGCTGCCTTCTGGTGGTCAGTGTGCTCCCACAGGGGGAGCACCACTCAGCCAGAAGCTGGGCTTACAGCTGGTGAGCACAGCAGCGGTGGCGGGAGCCTCTCCCGCCTCTGTGGCAGCACTAAGGATGTCCAATTGCTGGCTTAGGCCTGCTCCCCACAGGAGCTGTCAGTTGGACATCCCCCAAGGGCTCTCCCGGACTGCACTGCAAGAGGTGCAGGCTAGGCTAAGGGACGCCCCCCTCCCCGAGTGCATGAATTTCGTGCACCAGTCCTCTAGTATCATTATATAAGAGAATGATTAACACAAGACTTAGGTTAGCTACTTCCTACGGTGAAGGGAAGAGGCATAGGGTGTCAGAACCCATTGTCAGATGTTGGTTGTTTTCAAGATCCTAGCTTTTGTGTTTAGTGGTGGGTTCACAGAGGCTTAATATATTACTATCCATAAGTAAATAAATAAATAGATGATACCTGGGTTAAATTTGAGACTGCAAGGAACAAAATTTCAGATTAATCCAATTATCTGCCTCTGAAGTCAGTCCTTCATTAAAAAATATAATAGGTATAAGAAATGTAATCGTTGTGTTTTAAAAAATTGATTGGATGAAAAGTAAAATGTGTACAAATGAGTATCAAATTGAATTTGAAAGATCAAATTGGGCAATTCTGGCAGGGAAAAGAAAGGAAAGAAGGATGGAGAAAGAAAATACGTTTAAAATTAAGATTTATTACCAATAGATGTAGAAGTACCGAAATCCAGGTAATAAGTACCACCAAAAGAAAAAATATATAAATGAGGAGAAAAAACAATAGAGGCAATATCCCATAGTTAAAGAATATTAAGAGCTTGTAATTTGCCAAAGAGGAAATGTAAATGGGAAAGTAGCACACATCTAGAAACATGTTAGTAATATTTAAGAACAATGAAGAAAAAGAAAATTCTAAAATTTGTATGGAAAAATTATCAAACAAGAAGAGCCAAAAGAGTTTAAAAATAGAGTGGTGGGGGTATATTTGTCCTACCAGATGCCAAAGCGCATCAGAAAGCAGGCATGCTTGACACACTGGGTTATAGTGTGAAAAGACAATGGCACAGGCTAGAAATTACAGACATCAACTCATATCCATAGAAGAACATAATATATTGCAGAAGTCACTTTACAAATCAATGCTTATGAAGGTTATTAGTGTTGGATAATTGGATAACCAGATGGGAAGAATTCATTTGTGTCCTGCATTATTAGTTTGCTAGGGTTGCCATAATAAAGTACCACAAACTGAATGGCTTAAACAACAGCAATTTATTTTCTCATATTCTGGAGGCTGGAAGTCCAAAATTAAGGTGTTGGCAAGGCTATGTTGTCTCTGGAGGCTCTAGGGAAGGATTATCCCCCTCTCTCTCCTACCTTCTGGTAGTCCCTTGGCTTGTGGCATCAAAATTCCAGTCTTCACATGACATTCTCCATGCATGTGTGTGTCTACATTTCCTTTTGTTATAAAGACACCAGTCATTTTGGATTAGGAGCCCTTCCTACTCCAGTATGATCTCATCCTAACTAATTACATCTGCAACAATCCTATTCCCAAATAAGGTCAGATTCTGAGGTATTGGGGTTAGGATTTCAACATATGAAGGGGCACACAATTCTCCCTATAACATATCTCTCTACCTTAGTCTTTACACCAAAATAAGTTACTCAAAGATGAAAATTTGATAAAAGAAAAATTACAAAAAGAGCAATGGGGTTTTTGAAAAATTGTTTTTGTTTTTGAAAAATCCCAGAATGAGGATGATCATGTTAAATACAATAATTCAATTCAATTCAATTATCGCAAAAGCCAGAGCCATAAAAACAAACAAAAATGAATTGCAATAACTGTGTTATTTTTTAAATTTTACATAGTGGGAACCCTATAAATAAAAAATAAATGATAAACCAAGAAAAGGATAGTTTTGTGATTTGTATCATAGAAAAAAAGTGTATCTCCTCTAACTCAAAAAAAGAACAGCAGTAAAATGGAAAAACAAGCAAAGATACCAAAAGAACAACCAAACTGTCAAAAGCACAGGGACTTATTTTTCTGTGATAAACTGGCTGTGAAGACAAATCCCAAATATTAACTCACAAACATGCTTTGAGCAGAGGACCCACAGACAGAACAATCCCCCAAGGGGATCAAACCAAAGAAGACAATGGTCTTACTGAGATATAAACACGAAAAGTAAAGCTCAAAAGAAAAGAACTCCATTTTGTACATAGAAATACTGTCATATTTTCCACCCGCAGAAAGTTGTTTACATTCTCTAAATGAGTTAAGATGTCAATACATGAAGTGCATATAACATTGCTTACTTTACTGAACACATTGGTTATTAACGGTGATTGATTACACAAAGATTCAGGATAATAAATAGCGCACTTAGTAATTTTACAATAAATATTCAATATAATAAATATTATGTAAGGCCCTTAGAACAGTGCCTGATGCGATAGTTAGTATACACCAAAAAAAATTAGCCATTATTTTCATAATCATTATTGTTATTAATATTATCTCTTCCCTATATGTTTTCTTCTAGGGCTTTGCTATTTGAAAAACAGTTTTCCTGGTGCAATGAAAAGTGATCTCAATAGATGGCTCTCTGGCACTTTCACTTTCTCAAGGGAAACTCATTTGCCCTGTTAGAGGGTTGGCTCCAAGGTTTGTCCACGCCTAACAGACCCGGCATTAAAGAGTCCCAAACTAGAGAAAGTTCTACATAAACTTTCATCTCCCCCACATCTGAAGCCATGCCAACTATTTCTTGGGATTATTTATAATAACTCATTTTTAAAGATAATAGAAAATGCAAGTTATAATAAATTATTTTCAGTCCATAAAACATGTATTCAGTATCCACAGATAAATGCTTTTAAGCAGTTCTATTTTTCAGTCCTAGCAATAATTCTATCATGGGAGTATTATCTCCATTTTATGGTGAGGAAACCAAACCTCAGCCCAGATGTATACTTTGTCCAGTGGCCTGAAAGGAAGAAGAGAAGACTCTTTCAGGATTCATACTTTGTGATCCTAATAATCTCTATCATTCTGGATGCACATCTTGTGCCCAGATAGTGATTGGAGAGTACAAATCCATCATCTGCCCAGGTTATAATGTGATGCTGCATAGTCATATCTGTACTGAGGCAGTCAAAATAGCCTCAATTAGCTTGAAATCAGGAGGAAGAAAGTAAGAGTCAACCCCATTTTGTGAAACAAGATCAACTATACATTGCTCCTTTAAGGACAGCAGAAACCATCTGCCTCAAGACCTTAATTTCTATTTACTTATTTTAAAGTTAGTATTTTATTTTATTTTATTTTATTTTATTTTATTTTATTTTATTTTATTTTATTTTATTTTATTTTATTAATCCTCACCTGAGGACATGCTTAGAGAGAGGAAGGAAGAAAGAGGAAAACATAGGTGGTTGCCTTGTGCACACTCCCTGAATCAGCAACATTTTGGTGCACAAGACGACACCCAACTGAGCCTCTCCAGGCTGCGTTGAAACCTTAAAGACTTCCCTCAGGTGGGTCAATTTCCCTAAGAGAAGAGGGTAAGACCACTGCAATTGGAAATGTTCTGAACCTGGTGCCAGAGAAAAACTAAGCATTTTCTTGATGACCCTGCACAATACTGTGAGAAAATTGACTGCAAAAGCCTACTTTCATACTGCCTTCTCTTATTTTCTGCCCATTGACAAATCTCTAGCAATATTTTGCAAAGACAAAATGCACAGCAAATGTCCACATTATGGCACCTTCTCCATATTGAGAACTCAGCTGTGCCACTGTTGACTTTTTCTCGAGATTTTTTTTCTTCCCCTCTCAAACTGCTTTCTTGGCCAGATTTGATAATAGTTTTGTAAGTGATGAGGATGTAATTGCCTACAATAATGAAAATCTACAGAAATTTTTAAATTTTTTATTTTCCCTGTAGGCATACTTAGTATATCCCTCCCCAGGCAGAACCTTCTGAGTGTGCGTGTATGCACATATTATAGACAATTACCATGTTAAGAAAATATTCAATTTACTCCCCCCACACACCAAAATAAACCAACAACAAAATACCATACTTTGTCCAGTGGAATATAGTATCTTACATGAAGAAATAGATAACACCCAACCCGTCAGTCTCATGGCTCTACTATTTATAATATGTACTTAAAAATTAGAAATAAATCTAATTTTTATATCAAAGCTAAAATTAAATAGAGACATTGATTAGTCAAACTAAAATGAAGTGCTTAGAAAACAAAATTTGAGACTCTAGACTTTGATATGTTCAGAAATTTATAAACCAACTGTGACCCAGCCTGAGAGGCCTTGTGAATTCCACTCATTGTCGTGGATGGGTCAAAACAAACAGCTATTTGTCTAAAAAATCCAGGCAAACCTGCAGGGAAAATAAACAAACTTTGGAAGAATTGTTCCAAAGATAACTCTATAGAAACACAAAAGGGAATAGATTTAAAATCCCCAAATTGAAAATGTGGTAAAATGGGCCACAGGGAACGCACAGCCCTCAGGAAGGAACCAACAGGTAAGCCAGCACCAGGTGAGCCCTGAGAAGAGGAAGCCAGGCCCATGTCCTAAGCCACCTTTTCCAAGTCAAGTCTCCAATGGCCCAACTGAATGTACCTTTGCAGTGGTCAATTCATCGTGCCTAATAATTTGGATACTGCCATTGAGAGCTTACTGATTAACCTCTTAAATATTGTAGGTTTGAAAAACAAAGACAATACAAAATCAAATTATTATTTCCTGGCCAGGCAATAAAGAAAGTCACTGGATAGTTCACTCAGAGGAAAAAGTCAGGGGGGTGAAGGTGAAGGTGTGGTGGTTTGGGGAATGAAAACCAGCACTCTGAATAAGGCAGAGACCACAGTAAAAGATTGGTTAAAACAGGCCCTATTGTCAAGGAAAAGTCTTGGTGTAGACCCAATGAGTTTTAGTTGGTTAAAATCAGTTCTGATGAAATACAATATTTAGTTTTTTGGTATCTCCTAGGCAAATGCTGATAGAAATGGAAAATTTTCTTTATGTATAGTTCATAACAATCACATGCAATGTAGCACATATGAGAATATCCAGAATACACACACGCGTCACAGTAGTGAGTTTAAGTGAAGGAAATGTGATAGCTTTTAATTTTTGTTTTTGCTCTTCTTTCCAATTTTTTTTTTACACTGATCACATTCTGTTTATGTTGCAGTAAAAAGTTACTATGAATTGGTGCAATGCAGATGGCTCACATTTCTCTCCCTTGAGGATCTAAAGTCGAACCTTGCTCTCAGATTTTATTGGCTTCCAGACAGACAAAAATGACAGCTTGGCTTCTGAGATCTGCCAGATTTTAGCCTCAAATCCACAACTCTAGCCTCACTGCATGACAGCCCCAAATGATCTGAAGGTGATTATGGAACAACACTAAGAACGTTTTGGGAACAATTCCAGTTCTTCACACACCCACATGAATACCTGGAAGCTCAGAGTTACTATGGTGATGCTCTGGGCCCACGCGAGCTGGCCGCTCCTTGGGAACAGAGAGGGAGCTGACACTCAACATGAGGAATTAAAGACGGAGTACAAAGCTTCCTTACCATCCGGGTCAAAAACTAGATTTCAAACAGGGAGACACAACTCCCAATGATTTATCTCGTCTTTATCTTGTAACTGGCATTTCAAGTCTATTCCCTGATTGTATCCGTAATTGCTGGGTGGAGGGTTTTTTTTTTTAATGCAGTGGAATGTCTTTTCTAAACCAAATCAGACCTGTAATTTGCAAATCCCTAGAGACCAAGCAGGATGGTAAGGGCAGACCCCAGGTTTATCAAGAATAAAGAAGGGGCAAAGTTCAAAGATTCGGGAAAAACCAAATAGGCAACTACCGGATGGTATTAACTTAAGTAAACCAAATGTAGGATTAAATAGGCCTGCTGGTGTGAAAGGTGACATCATTACTCAACTTCAGCCTCCCCAAACAATGAAGAAATGTGAATAAAATTACATACCAGCATAAATCATTCTAACCCAACCCAAATCCCAGGGAGGACTAAGGAATTACCTACTTGTACAATCAAAGATAGATGAGTCCGTCCCCCACCCGTCCTGGCTCTTTGCAGGAGCAGCAAAGATTAACCTGGCCTTACCACAGGAATTCAGGCAATGATAAAGGGAAGAGAGGGCAGGAGTCCAGAACAGTCCAAAATGTCCCACTACAAGAACGTTTTTGTTGAATTAAATGTTCTGTTATTTTAAGAATATAAAGTGGGATATAAAAATTGATATCCTTTCATGCTAATCGTGATTTTTTAAAAAGTAATACATGGTCAAATAAGTTTTTCCCCATAATTTCTAACAAAAATGTATCTTCTCCCTTAACTTTATCTAAGATCATTTTTTCAAGGTTTTTTGAATTTCTTACAATAAAAGTTATATATATATATATATAAAGTTTTAAACTTGGATGACAAGAATTTCTATATTTTTTATCCATTTCCATAAAAATGTCCAATAAATGGTAAATTAATCACTTTGGTTGCAACTCTAATAATTTATTCTTTAGAATTTTCAGATCATAAAGAGACCAAGCACCAACTAAACAAACATACAAATTTGACTTGCCCTGGCCAGTTTTCCTCAGTGGTTGGAGCATCGGCCTGCAAACTGAGGGGTTCTGGGTTTGATTCTGGTCAGGGGCTCATGCCTCAGTTGCAGGGCTCAATTCCTCACTTCCCGCCCCCAAGTGGGGCGGTGCAAGATGCAAACCAGTCCAGATGTGCGATGTTTCTCTCTCTCTGTCTCTCCCCTCCCCCACTTCCATTCTCTCTAAAAAAATCAATGGAAGAAAGATCCTCTGGTGAGAATTAACAAAACAAAACAAAACAAAAAAAGATTTGACTCACCAAAACTATATACTCTTATGCAATAGTTAAATTTTATTTTAGAACACTTTCCATACAACTTGTCAAAAAAATTTCTAACAAAAAGGCAGCCACATATCAGTTTTCAATTCACTCTGTAAAATAATTTAGCTGTCCAATCAAGGGAAAGTTGAAAGTAGAAGATCCAAAACAATGAGATACCACACATACTTATGAGAATGGCTAAAATCCCCAAAACTGATGATACCAATTGCTGACCAGTGTTGTAGAGTAATAGGACCATTCATTCATTGCTGGTGGGAATGCAAAATGCTATAGCCATTTGGAAGATAGTTGAGCAGTTTCTTAGAGAGCTACACATGATCCAATTATATGATTCTGTAATCATGTTCTTAGGTATTTATCCAACTTATCTGAAAACTATGTTTATAATAAACACCTGACTGTAAATGCTTATAGCATCTTTATTCAACTACCTAATACTGGAAGCATCCAAGAATATGCTTCATTAGGTAAATAATAATCAAACTGTGGTAGTTCCATACAGTGGAATATTTTCAGAGATAACAAGAAATGAATTATCAAGCCACAAAAAGACATTGATGAATCTTAATGCATACTAGTATTACTGAGTGAAAGAATCCAGTCTAAAAACGTTACCCATTGCATACTTCCAATGATCTGACATCTGGAAAAGGCAAAACTATAGCAATGGAAAAGAAGAGCACTTAAGGGGAATGGTCTTTGAGTAGGTGATGCATCGGGAATGATTTTTAGGATGCTGAAACTATTCTGTATGATATCATAATTGTGTATGTATAACACTATCCATTTGTCAAAACCCACAACATAGAATGACTCTCATTGCATGCAGAGTTTTAAAAAATCATTTAGAAGGTGGGGTGTCCCAGAATGGAATACAGATTGTGACAAGAGAATCTAATGTATTACAAATGTATAAAACGACCTTACAGAAGGGTGGGTTTACTAATTAGAGTAGGTACTAACCTAACTACCTTTGGAAATGAGAGGAGCCTGTAAAACTAAAGGCAAATAAAACTGTATACGAGTGCTGTACTCTAATTGGCAGTGTTTCCTTCCCATGGGTGTGCAGGTTAAAATTCCGACACCACTATACGTGTATACTGGAATTGAACAATTGCTTATATGGATGGCAGATTATGGGAGTCATATTTTGTACTGCTGACATGGGAGTTTACAGAGAAGCAAAAGGAAGACACTGGAATAATTGATGCAGAAATGTATTGAGTTGGAGACCTCAGTATGAACTCATATTTCATTTAATTATGGATTCAGATAGTCACACAGAAGTATTTATAGACATGCATATATACACAGGTTAGTATACACACATATTTCCTGGCTCTGTCAGCTAAAAGGGGCCTAGAAGCAATGACACTCCAGTAGCAATGAGCAGACCTACCACCTAGATCTTGGTTTCTAATATCACTCAGCAATAAAAGGAGCCAGAGTTTCTTGGAGAAACGGCTAATTCTAGGACTGGGGCAGGCAATATACAAGGTAAGTCTGGAGCATAACATTTTGTAGTACCAGGAAATATGGAAATGCTAAAAAAACAAAAGTATACAAAACAAACAAACAAAAACCCCACATTGATGGGAATATGCAAAGGGTCCTAATTAAAGAGCTCCTAACAGCAAAAGGTATGACAATTTGAACTACAAAATAAATAAGTTAGTATTTGATTAAATAAACACACGGGGAAGAAAAGGCCAATCTCCCATGCAGAAGCATTCCAAATAATTTATGTGGATACATCACCCGAAAGGAGGTACAGCATTACTCTCCACACCTGACATGTCCGTTGCACATAGTAGCTTAATGCCAAAGAGTACAGCATGGAAAGTGGGGAAGAGGGATTTTTCAGTGGAGAATCTGACAAACACTACTTCAGCCAAAAGACTGGCTTTGAAAATACAGAAGAAAATTTTAACAATTGTGGGGATAAAATACATATGGTAAAGTAATTCTGAGAATTAAAAAATGGTTTTAAAAATTAAAGGTTTGCCGAAACCGGTTTGGCTCAGTGGGTAGAGCGTCGGCCTGCGGACTGAAAGGTCCCAGGTTCGATTCCGGTCAAGGGCATGTACCCGGGTTGTGGGCACATCCCCAGTGGGAGGTGTGCAGGAGGCAGCTGATCGATGTTTCTCTCTCATCGATGTTTCTAGCTCTCTATCTCTCTCCCTTCCTCTCTGTAAAAAATCAATAAAAACGTATTTAAAAAAAAAAATTAAAGGTTTAAGTAACCATAAGGTGTGTGTAACTCTCTACTCCTAAAAGAGATTCGATCACTCTTTACAAAGCTATTTGTATAGAAAAATAATTGTTTTATAAAAATTCAAGCAAAAGAGAACTTTTAAGGTAAAGTATGACTGTCCTGCCATCTCCTCTCCCCACCAGCAACAACTTTTCATAGTATTCTGACACCCTGCAGTTTCTTTTGGAAACCACATCAACTCTACCACCTTGCTTAGAAAAAGAAAAATCCAAGATACCGTGTAATCATTTCAGCCCATTTGTGTCTATTGTTCTTCTGCCTGAACAAAGAAAACATAAGATTTCTTCGGGAATCTTATATTATTAGAGAATAAAAATCTTTTCCTAAGAGTACAAGGCACAGTGGTTGACATTGTAGTCTAATTTCTAGGCAGTAGTTTGAATGGAAGATAGCAGCTCTCGTGTGAGCCATGCTGCCCTCGAGGTCCTTAGGGCACCTGGCATGCTCACTTCCCATGAACAATAGCAGGTCATGGTCACTGCTGCCGTCTCAAGAACTTCACCCCCCTCCACACCCTCCTCTCAGCCTGCTTCCCAGCCTTGACTGGAAACTGGCTGGCTCCCTCTACATGACAGCTATGAATGTCCCCAGCTCATGAGCTCGCTTGCGATGCAAAGCCATCATTCATTGCAGTGACACTGACACATCATGAGAATCGGACTCAGTTTTCAGAGCTCAGACTGGTTCAAGAGGAAGAGAATTCTCCTGCAAATGGGACCTGGGAAGTCATTTGCACTGTGCACTGTGCTGAGCACTGGGAGTAATGGCTGGGTGGACATTTTTTTTGAGAGCTTTTTCCTTGGTGGAGACTCTTCCTTTTCAGGAAAACAACATAAAATGAGCACAGGTTTGAAGTTAGACTGAATTAATTTGAGTCTTAACTTGTGATACACACATACACATATGCAAACGTAATAATAAAAATCAAGGATTTTGCCCTAACTGGTTTGGCTCAGTGGATAGAGGGTAGGCCTGCAGACTGAAGGGTCCCGGGTTCAATTCCGGTCAAGGGTCATGTAACTTGTTTGCGGGCAGGAGGCAGCTGATCGATGTTTCTCTCTCATTGATATTTTTAACTCACTATTCCTCTCCCTTCCTCTCTGTAAAAAATCAATAAAATATATATTTTTTTTAATCAAGGATTTTATAATGTTTATGTAACATAAATTTTTTTTAAAAATATATTTTATTGATTTTTTACAGAGAGGAAGGGAGAGAGCTAGAGAGCCAGAAACATCGATGAGAGAGAAACATCGATCAGCTGCCTCCTGCACATCTCCTACTGGGGATGTGCCCGCAACCCAGGTACATGCCCTTGACCGGAATCGAACCTGGGACCTTTCAGTCCGCAGGCCGACGCTCTATCCACTGAGCCAAACCGGTTTTGGCATGTAACATAAATTTTTAAAAAATAAATAGAACATTATGGATCCATTTGAAACCTCACCATTTTCCCATTCATTCATTTTCGCCCCATCCCCACCCCTCTCTCCCCAGAGGTGACTACTAAACTGAATTTGGCAATTGTGTAGCTTCTCCACTCGTGTTTTTATACTTTGACCATTGTTTTCATACATAAACAACATGAAGTATGACTTGGAGAATTTTTTTATGATATCTCATTATTGCTTTAATTTGCATTCCTTTGATTAGTGGTGTTGAGCATTTTTCATGTGTCTACTGGGCATCTGCATGTCCTCTGGAGAAGTGCCTATTCAAGTCCTTTGCCCATTTTCTAAATTGGATTGTTTGTTTTAATGGTGTTGAGTTTTATAAGCTTCTTATCAATTTTGGATCTTAACTCCTTATCCAATGTATTGGCTAATATGTTCTCCCATTTTGTAGGTTTTCTTTTCATTTTGTTGATTTGTTGATGGTTTCCTTTGCTGTGGGAAAACTTTTTAGTTTGATGTAGTCCCATATGTTTATTGAAGGAGTGCTTTGGGGTTATGAAAAATGCATTAATACATAATACTATAAGTGTATTATACTATAAATACCAAATGGAACCTATCTATCCTTCATAGTTGTTGGGGTTTTTGTAAATATATTTTTATTGATTTCAGAGAGGAAGAGAGAGGAAGAGAGAGATAGAAACATCAGTGGTGAGAGAGAATCATTGATTGGTTGCCTCTTGCACACCCCCTACTGGGGATTGAGCCCACAACCCCGGCATGTGCCCTTGACCGGAATCGAACACAAGACAATTTGAGTCCACAGGCCAACACTCTATCCACTGAGTCAAACTGGCTAGGGCCATAGTTGTTTTAATTATTAGAGATAATATAGCTAAAGCATCTTCTACATTAAATGTTCAATATATCATAATAGTTATTATTGTCTATAATACATGTAACTTAAAACCAAAAAAATTTAAATGTCTCTCTCAACAGAACAAGAGCTGAAGACTGCTTCAGCCACACTGGCCTCTGTGGAGAATGGTAGGAGACTACTGTTTTCCAATATAGCCTTTTCTTCTTTCTTCCCAATTTTTTTATTGTTGACACTATTACAAATGTCTCCCTTTGCCCACTTCCCCTCAGCCCCCACCCTCCCCTCCCCTGGCCTTCACCACACTACTATCTGTGGGCATGGCCTATGCATATATGTTCTTTGGTGCCGGGGTCCAACCCCAGCAGGTCCAGGGGTCCCCAAAGGTGTAGACGGAGTCGGCGAAGAAGGAAGACACGGAGACAGTGTTCAGTTGATCAGCAGCCTAGCCAGGATCTCCAGCCAGGATCTCCAGCCAAGTTCTGGTCTGGATCTCCAGAGAGGTTCTGCTGTTTAAGGTCTTGTTACATCCGTATTTATCCCAGTTGATTTTAATCCTGTCAATTTCTATTACAAAGGTTAGGGCGTTTCTTATCTCCATTCCAGGGAGTAAAGATTATGTAGCTTAAGCATGATTGTTTGTAGTGATTAACTACCCGCCTGGCACTTAGTTAAGGAGTTTCATCCCCTCCCTGACTTCAGGGAAAAATTCATACCTGGGGAAACAACCTTTCTTGGAGAGGTGACCTTGGTTAAAACACACAGCGCTAAGGGGAGCAAACATATTAAGAACAGTATGCTATATACCCCAGGTCCCTTGAAACATATGCTGTGCAGATGTTTCTTTCCTGCAGCGACTGTGTCAAGCAGCAAGGATGGACCGGCTTCCGGCACTTTGGTTAATTACCCCTCTCCTTTTAAAACTATGAAGGTCATTACTTTCATAATAATTAAAAGCAATAAATGGCCTTTTTTCACTTTGCCTCATGTCTTTTTTATTACCCCACTCAAAAAGCCTTAGGAATCCTTCCCACCCTTCCCGGTGGTTAACGTCCATTCACTGGTTCACTAAACTATTCCTAAGTATTTTCTATCTGCCATATGCTGCAGTTAGGCAAAGTAATATATAAATATATTAGTAAATTCCCACCATGAAGAATTTCCATCTGATTGAGGTAAGAAAAGAAGGATTCAAATATAATAAAAGAGACGTAAGAAGTTAAAGAGTACATATGGTAACTGTTGCAAGAGATAAGACATGAAAGGCGTCTCTGAGAACCATTGTAATTCAGAAAAGCTTCAGGATAAACTAGAATCTGCAGTGGGTATTCGTGTGTGGCTAGGATTTGGGAGGAGAAAAGGAGTGGATATTCAAAGCTAGGCTAATCAGAAGTGACTTAAAAATTGTAAATAGATCCCGATTGCTCAAAGAAGTGAGTTTAGAAAGATGAGCTGGAACTCGACTGAGGTTAAGTCAGTGAACAGAGTGTGACAAGGTAAAATAACAATGTCTTGGGCAAATTGATCCAGCAGCAAAGCTCAGAATGGTCAGAGTGAGCAGAGAACCGAGGCAGGCTCTTTGCAATCACTAAAGCATAAAGTTCTAAGGGTTTGGGCCAGTTACCACGAAAGAAATACCCTTTCATTCTAATAACAATTCATTCATTGTGCTCAGCATGTGTCAGGCCCTGCACCCGCTGCTGGGGAAGCCATGGTGCTCTGCCAAGGAACCCACAGTTGACTGCACAAAAGACAACAAAACATCCAGGGAGAAGATCTGGGAGGATTTTTTTCCCGATCGAGTCCATTTGCTGGACCTTTGACCTTAGAAGAGAGACAGCACATGTTAGGCTTGTGTGGATGTCTGCTCATGAAGTTCAAAATAACATGCGAGGATGACTAATACAATAAGACTAAGCACACCACTTGCTAGGAAAGCACTTAGAAGGGCATCTCATTCAATATTAGGGATGCAAGAAAACTTCTCAGAGAAGGTGGCTTAAACTGGCTCAAAAGGACAAATACTGCATTTTTTTTTTCAATTCTAATCTGCTAACGTGTCCACTTTTTGACATATCTGAGATGAGATGTGCCCCACAATCTAAAGCAGGTCATAGTTTGATTAGGAACATTTTTTGTGTCAGTGGCCTATAAAATCTTGGTGCACCCTACAGTCCATTACATCTTAGGCTTGTCGAAATGTGGTGCCCAAACCAGAGTCTTCCCTTTCCAGAAATCTGCACAGCCATTATTGTCAGCAAATCTTTTAGATTCCACCTCCGTAAGGACACTTGTATACACTTGTATATACAAGTGCCCTTATCGTCTCTACTGCCACCAACCCTGACTGTAGACTATTTCAACAGCCTCATTCTGTTTCCTCTGTTCCAAAGCTTATCCTCTCCCATGTAGCATCCACCCCTCCACCAGGCAGATCTTTCCAAAAACCAAATTTGCTTATGTCACTTCTTTCAAGATAGAGTCTAAACTCAATAGAATGGCATACAAGGCCTTTTGAGGTCTAATCTCCACCAGCTGTTTACACCTGCTTCCCTGCCTCCTCCACTCCCTCACTTGGCTAACTTCTAGCTTACTTTATAAATCTAAGACACCATCAATAGCAAGTCTTGCCTTTATTTTCTGGAACATTAAGAAAGAAGAAAAAGACTCTCAATCAAATGGTGCCATGCCGTCTTAGACCAGGTTCCCCAGGAAAACGCCTCTGAGGTTTGAGTGCAGAAAGTTGACTGGGAAGGGTCTTCAGAAAAACACCTACAAGCGAATGAGGGTGGCAGGAAGGAGGGGCCAGACTAGCTGAGCTGTGATGGAACACTGAATGTGGGGTGCAGCCTTGGGTGAGGCAGCAACCTCCAACAGCCAGCAAATCCCAGAAAGGAACAACAGCTGAGAGCTGTCCTCTGTGAGCATTCTAAGAGATGGACTTGAAGGAGGGATCTGCGCAGCATCTACCTCATCCACTACAAATACCATCAATTGTGACATTGGTTCTGATACCGGGCATGCCAGGATAAGAGGTGTACATCTTCAAATCAGTTAAATACGGCATATGCGTAACCAATTCCTTGCCTGCTTACATCATTTAGAGTTAGTTTTGGTGACTTGCAACAAAGAATTCCCGTGCTACAGAGGAGAAACGGGTCCCAGGAAAAATGATCACCCATTTGTTTTAACATCTTAATAATTTCTAAGTGTATCATTCAATAGTGTTAAGTACATTCACCTTATTGTGCAACCATCACCACCATCTGTCGCCATAAGTTTCTTATCTTGCAAAACTGAAACTGTACCTATTAAACAATAACTTCCCATTTACTCCTCCCCAGTCTCCTGGAAACCATCATTCTTTCTCTATGCATTTGACTAAGTACCTCATATAAGTGGAATCATGCTCTATTTGCCTTTTTTGAAGATGACTCATTTCAGTATAATATCCTCGAGTTTCATCCATGTTGTAGTGTATGATAGGATTTTTTTCTTTTTTAATGCTGAATAATATTCTACAGTATGCATATAAAACATTTTATTTATTCATTTATCCATCAGTGGACATTGTGCTTGCTTCTACTTCTTGGCTATTGTGAATGTGCTGCTGTAAATATGGTGTGCAAGTATCTCTTCCAAACACTGCTTTCCATTTTTTTAGATACATATCCAGAAATAAGATTGCAGGATCATATATTAGTTCTATTTTTAATATTTTGAGAAATGGCCACAGTGTTTTTCATAGTGATCGCACCATTTTACAATTCCAATTTCTCTACATCTTAGCTAATACTTGTTCTTTTCTATTTTTTTATAGTAGCCATTGTAATTGGTGTGATGTGATATCTCATTGTGGTTTTTATTAGCATTTCTCTGATGACTAGTGCTGTTGAGCATCTTTTACATGTTTGTTGGCCATTTGTATATCTTCCTTAGAGAAATATGTATTTAAATCCTTTGTTCATGTTTTAATTGGGTGATTTTAATTTTTTTGGTTCAGCTGTATAAGTTCATTATATACTCTGAAATAGTAACACTTATTCAATATAGAATTGCAAATCCTATATAATAAAACCCTAATATGCAAATCAACTGAACAGCGGAATGACCAGTCGCTATGATGCGCACTGACCGCCAGGGGGCAGATGCTCAATGCAGACGCTGGTTCCTGGTAGTCAGTGCGCTCCCACAGAGGGAGTGCTGCTCAGCCAGAAGCCAGGCTCACGGCTGGTGAGTGCAGGGGCAGTGGCAGAAGCCTCTACCGCCTCCATGGCAGTGCTAAAGACACCTTGGGGGATGTCGGCCTGCTGGCTTAGCTAAGTTGGCAGGACATCCCCTAAGGGGTCCCGGACTGCGAGAGGTTGCAGACCGGGCTGAGGGAGCCCCCCCCCCCCCCAATGCACAAATCTTGTGCACTGGGCCTCTAGTTGTATTATAAATTGCTAAATGCTATACTTTCCTCCACAAATAGCTGTGAACACTGTGCCCAGGCAACTAAGTGCACAATGTGAAAAGGCTGGTTCCTGCCATGAGTCCCCCTTCTTGCCCTCTTTTGACTGTCACCTCATGGCCTTCAAACACACCAATTAAATCCCCTTGTTCCGCTTGCATGCACTCTACCTTGAACCCCAATACAGGCACTTGTGTCTCCCAGCCCACCACCTGTGTTATCCCACCTGAAAACAGTGGGTTGGGAGCATGTGGTTGAGCTGGCGACCTTAGCACTCCCCATCTACCTCATCTTACTCTGCATGGCATGGAGTGCTCCTATCCCTAGAACCTGTGAATATAATAAACTTTGTTTTCCTGTACCTCTCCTGTGTTCCCTTTTGTGCTTGAATCTGGCTGGTGATCTCATGAAAAAATACAAAACACATATGTTTTCTCCCATTCCATAGGCAGCCTTTTCACTTTGTTGATACTGTCTTTTGATTCCCCAAATTTTTACGTTTATCATAGTCACATTTGTCTATTTTTGCTTTTGTTTCCTGGGCTTTTGCTGTCATATCTGAAAAATTATTTTCAAATGCAATGTCATGGAGGTTTTTATTCTATGATTTTCTAGGAGTTTTATAATTTAGGGTCTTACCTTTAGATGGTTAACCTATTTTGAGTTTATTTTTTTATATGATGTAAGAAAAGGATCCAATTGTGTCCTTCTGTATGTGGATATCGAGTTTTCCCACCATCATATGTTTAAGAGACGCTCTGTTCCCCATTGAGTCATCTTGGCACCCTTGTTGAAGGTCATTTAACCATATATGCAAAGGTTTATTTCTGAGCTCTCTATTCTGTTCCCTTGGTCTGTTTGTCTGTCTTTATGTCAGTGCCACACTGATTTGATTACTGTAACTTTGTAATAAGTTTTGAAAGCAAGAAGCTTGAGTACTCCAACTTTGTTCTTTTTTAACAAATTTTTTTTGGTTGTTCATAATCCTCTTAAATTCCATGTGAATCTTAGGAGTTATTTTTCTATTCCTGCAAAAATGCCATTGGGATTTTGATGAGTACGCCTACTTTTGTGCATGTGGCATTTATGGTTCCTATGGGATGTCTAACTTTAGTAGGCAATTGGTTTATGACTCAGAAGGGCACTGAGGTTGGAATAGGTCATCGTGCATAGTATTCCTGCTTCCCAAGAAGCTTCAGATAATTGTTGCTTTCCAAACTAACAGGGAGAAAAATAAAGCCCAATGGAAAAGAAGCTTGTGTGTGGTTGACATTTTCCTTGCTTCTCTATTTATCTGTAAAGTTTATACCCAGTGTTTTAAAAATAAAAATCATTTTGCTTTATTGTCTTCAAAGAGGAAAGACAAGGTGTTCCTAAATTTGAGGGAAATCACACCCTAGGAGACAAGGAGGAGGCTAAAATTCACCCTCCTCTGTCCCTCTGCCCAGCAGCATGCACATACAGTTTGGCAAGGTAGCTCAGGGTCAGGCAGTCAATTAGCCAAGGTTTTTTCCAGTCCCACCAGCATCATACCCCACTACCACGTGCTCCTGCCCCACCATTTTCAGGTGGAATAACAAAGCTACAGTGCTAACCAGTGAAGCACTCCATACCAGTTTTGCATTCATCTGGGATGCAAAATCCCAGGGCACACACCATAGACTTGTTCCCAAGAAATTTCAGGCAGGTTTTCTTTCTACTGGATATATTTCCAGATATTTCTAGACAGTATGCCAAGCACTATAAACAAGTCTTATGTTAGGGCCTTTTCCCCTTCTTTTGAAACTCTATGCCTTTCTAGGATGCTAGAAGTTGGAGTTTAAAATGTTCAGGAGGTTCTTTTTCCTGGGTAGACATGTTCATAAAGCTTAATTGCCATTGACATCCTTATTTTTACTCCATTTTCTGTCAGCATCCAAAAGGAGGTTAAGTGTTGGCTAAGGAATTTCTATCTCTACAACTACCTGCACTAGAATTACCAAGATTGCTTATTTAAAATTCACAGTCCTGGGACCCACTTCATACCTACTGAGGTCTGACGATATGGCCTAGGAATTTGCATTATAAACAAACTCCCCAAGACACTCTTATGCATATGAGCAATTTGAGAAACACTGGACTAAAACAATACAAGTTTTACCCCCAAAAATTCAACTAAGAAAATAATGATCATAATCATAGAATAGATTCCTGCACAGTTTCCAGCATACAATAAATATTCATTTGCATAGTAGGGCATTTTACAAGTTAAGCATTTGTTGATTCTCCATTAGACTCTCATATCCTTATTCCTGTTTAAATGTTTTTAAATGTGCAAGTTGTTTTTTAAAAATACACTCATAAAGCATGCCTTCATCTGTGTCCTTTACTTTCTTTTTAAGACTGAATAAAATCCCCAATGCTATTTTATATCATGATTCTTATACATGGGAAATCCTTTACACTAGCTGTTAAACACATTAAGCGTTGTCTTCGATTTAATCTTTAAGCTTAACCAGCCAGCATTGAGTCACTGTAATCTTCTAGGTCAGACAGGAAAAGAATTGACGTCGTTACAAAATACCACTGCGTAAGTGTCTTTGAGAAAATGGCAGCCAAGTGTACACAGTTGGGTAATGTGATGAGCATCGTCCCTGAGCAGGTGAGCCGGAGGGCCTGGCACCTGGCACTGCTCCCCTCTCGATGCTCTTGTGTGAGCTGTTGAGAATCCATGACACACTTTCTCTGATATCGCACATCTCAAGGAGATATCAAGATGTTTCCTCTCTCAAGCAAATCCACGGCCTATTAGGAATGACAATTTGGCACATGCTATGCTCAAGGGACAAATGCAATAAGGGATGTTTCGTACAAAGGGGCTTCCACCGTGAGCCAGCAATGTTGATCTGCAGCTAAAAACAGAGATGCTTAAAAATAAACCTTCAACTTCTCACCCTGAACAATGAAGATGTTTTCCAGAAAGCCGCACACAATCTAAACCACCGGAGAGCTAGCCAGCTCCTTTCTCCAGCTTTTACTTTTTAAAAATGAATAGGGGATCAGCTGACCTCGTTGGTTTATCTCACTAATCTGAAACACTAACTGCCCAAAAGAGATTTATACTACAAACATGCCCAAACTGTCTTGTTGGCTTGTCTCTAGCTTTCAGAAACAAACAAAGTTATCATTAGCCATTAATCTAATATCTTAAATTAATATAAATACTTCCATGTCAGAAGTCAACAACAGTGTTTAACTCAATTTTAAAGAGATGGGCTGAGATACCTTGGTTCCAATCATACAGTTATTCTCTCCCCCTCCCTTCCTTGTCTCTCCCAGCCCGCCCCAAATTAAATCAAAAGGAGGAAAAACTTGAGATGATTATCTGAGAATGGAGAGGTAGATGGCCATATTAGTCTAAATCGCCCAGGGCTCTGTGTGTGACAGGGTGCGGCGCCCCAACCCCCCGCCCCCCACGGGCCCTGCTCTGTGTGTGACGGGGTAGAGCCATAACCTCCCCATCGGCCCTGCCCTGAGTGTGAGAGTGGCGGCACCCCAACCCCCTGATCGGCCCTGCTCTGTGGGTGATAGAGGGCGGCGCCCAACCCCCTGATGGGCCCTGCTCATACAGTGTGTGCAAGCAAATCCAGGAACTAACTGTAGCACAGGAGGGTCAAAGATTGAAGACAAGGCAAACCTCAAGTTCATTCACATCAAAATTAATTTTTAAAAAATCATGGAGTCTCCTGGGACATAGTATCTATTGTCTGCTTCATTCTGGCCTAGGGTCCTGACCAGTATGACAGGAAGAGGTGAGCGCGTGCCTATGCGGTGAGTCGAACTCTGCTAGACAGCCCGACTTTTGCCCGAGTGAATTATTGCCCAGGGAAGACTGTGGTTAAAAACAAAGAGAGTGCACTGCCCCAGGACCCGCAAGACCCCAGTGGAAGGAAGGGCGGGGGAGGTCAGGCACTGAATATGCAGAGCAGTGGCCCCACTTGCTGATTCATATTCATATAAAATATCACTACGATCTTCGGATCACTGTTCCCAGACCAACTCCATTCTAATAAAGTATAATGTCCTTCTCCAAGCCTTTATGGTCTTCATTTCCCCATCTGTGACATGAAAGCAGTGCACAGCGTGATCTCCAAGGGTCCTTCCAGTCTCTCATTCTCGGTAGAATTCCTGCCGAAACCGGTTTGGCTCAGTGGATAGAGCGTTGGCCTGCGGACTGAAAGGTCCCAGGTTCGATTCCGGTCAAGGGCATATACCTGGGTTGCGGGCATATCCCCAGTAGGAGATGTGCAGGAGGCAGCTGATCGATGTTTCTCTCTCAACGATGTTTCTAACTCTCTCTCTCCCTTCCTCTCTGTAAAAAATCAATAAAATATATTAAAAAAAAAAAAAAAAAGAATTCCTGCCTCTTTCTGCTGTCACTTATGGTGGGGGCAGAAAGCCCAATCCAGCTCCTGATGTGAGGCAGACAAGGCACTTGACACCCAGGAGGCAAGTAAAGGCATATGTGGGAGTTGCCACTGAGTGGCCTAGTTACCTCCAGCAGGCCTGGGAAGATGCTAGAATTTTGAGAGCTTCCTAATGCAGTCTCTCTTAGTCTCCATGAGGTAGGGGTGTTTCTGCCTCACCCAGTGTACAAGGATTCTTGGGGGGGTCTCTGTCCATGAATAGTTGTTGGCTGCTCTCCTTAAGAGAAGCAAAGTCAGGAACAACCTATGCCACGCCATCTTGGTGAGGACTTTTTAATTTTTTTTATGGAACAGCCAATATAGGCAAATGTACTCAACATTCTAGTCACAGGAATGTGGAAATGGTTTTGCTCAGGCTCTGCCTCCAGTAAGTGTGTGATTGTCCGCTCTAGCACATTTCTGCCTGCCACTCAGCTCCTCCTGGCCTAGTCTCTCCATCTGCCCAGTGAGAGCGTCTTTCTTGATGGTTTTTAAAGCCTCTTCCAGCCACTGATTCCCTGGGGGTGGAAAGCAAGTTCATTCCTCTTTCTTCTCCCCCAACCCTAAATTCACACCCTCACAGTCATGCACAGAATAAAAGCGTGCACCCAGCTCTCGCTGTCTCCCTGACCTCCCTGTGGGCCTCTGACCAGATCTGAGGGGAAGGGTGGAAGGGAGAGAGCAACCATTCAGCCCCATCTTCAATTTCAACAGGATACAAATCCTGGCAATTGCTCAACATCATCTTAGTCTCTGTGGTGCAGGGGTGTTTCAGCCTCACCCCCTTGTTCTGGAGAACAAGAGAAGTCCCCCAGATCTTTAATCCAGATGGCACTCCGTCCTCTTCACCAATCGGTTCTCATGGAAACCTGAGCACTATCAAGGAAGCTGAGAAGAAAGGAGAAAGAGGCAGGAATTCTACATGAGAATCTAGGAAAGCAGGACTTGGGGACACCCAAGGAAATGTCCATTTCAAAGTGAAGGTTCTTATCAGCAGAAGGAGAATTATTAAAACAATCCAGGTCCTGAAAGAGAGAACCACAAGTGCAAGTGTCAGATTTCTAAGAACTGACTATGGAAAGCCAAAGTCTGGAAGACAATTTCTTCCCTCTTGCATTCAGATTAGGTTTATCCCTTCCTTCCTTTCTTCTCTCCCCAGTAAATATGTACTGAGCACCTACTAAGCATCGAGGACCAGGCTTTGTGCTGGTTGTAGCGGTGTCTGCGATTGACTTTCATTACTTCAGTCTAATCAGTGTGTGTGTGTGTGTGTGTGTGTGTGTGTGTGTGTGTGTGTGGCCAGCTAGTTTCAGCTTTAATTTACCCACATGTCCTCAAGAATGCAAGCTCCAGGAGTGGCTGCTCACTGCACATCCTAGACAGGGCACCGAGGCAGCCTTATCAGCCTTCTGCCACACAGATCGCAATCGGCCCAAAGGATTTGCTCCTTAGCAGCCTATCAAAATGGATATTTATTGCCAACATCATAAGGAATAGTAGAAGTCAGCTCTTACTGGTGAAAATATTCAAAACAGGAGAAATGGCATAATAGCTTTAGACTTTTAGTCTGAGAAGATAAAAAAGTTCTGCAGATGAATGGTGGAGATCGTTGCACAACCGTGTCACTGACCTGTCCACTTAAAAGTTGTTACAATGGCAAGTGTTACATTATGTATATTTTATCACAAAAATATTTTTAATGTTCAGACACTGCCCTCCTTGCATGAACAGGTACCAGCAATAGGGAGGCTTGTCACCAGCATCCTTCAGAAAGGGCCCTGCCTGGGTCCCCACTGGGCCCGTGTGTCACCCTTGCTTGAGGAGGATTTCTCATTGCTCAGTGCCAACTATTGGCTTCCCAGTAAGGCCTGCAGGGCAGGGGGGCAGCTAATTTCTGCAGTAAATGCAGATAGTAAATGTTTTAGGCTTGTGGGGCACACGGTATCTGTTGGAATCACTCAGCTCTGCCGTTGTATCGGGGAAGCAGTCACAGACAATACCTAAACGAGTGAGTGTGGCTGTGTGCCAGTGAAAGTTCATAGACAGGAATTTGGCCCAGCACTGAGTTTGCCGTCCTCTGGACTAGATCCCTGGGATGTTGTGTCTTGTGATTTTCCCCTAAATAATCTGTAATCGACATGCCATTGGGGAGTTCGGGCGTTTGAACATAAGGTTCCCATCCTCCTGGGTGATGTCATTCACAACACAATAGCTAATATTTCTCCACTGCAGTTCTCCGTGTCTCATGCTTGGCTCTGCTACTGACGAGTGGACGAATGTTTTCTGTTCCGCAACATTACCCCAGCCTGGCACTCCCAGCTTGGCCACGTGGTATTTATTCCACTAACCTATTGCTTGCTTGGATTTACTGCCATTTGCTTAGAAATATCCTGCTTATGTGCATAAATAAGATATTCCTGCGATTTTACTTTTGTGTGCTCCCCTTCTCTGTTGTTATGATATGTTAGCCTTGTAGAAAGTTACTTTTCCTATGTGCTGCAATATGGTATGTAATATAGGGATTATCTACTTTTTGCAATATTAAGTCGATTCTATTCATAAAACTATGTAGTCTCTACCTTTTGGAGGGCTTATGATTTTTTATCACCTTTTCCCAGTCTTTACCTTTTTGATAAGTCAGTTTTAGTCATTTATATTTCTCAGGTATCACCCATTTCAACTAGGTTTCCAAATTTATTGACATAAAGCTTTGCATACTGTATTAGTCTGCTAGGGCTGTCAAAACAAAATACCACAACGAGGTGGCTTAAACAACCGAAATTTATTTTCTCAGGGTTCTGGAGACTAGTAGCCCAGAATCAAGGTGTCTCTAGCTCCTAGTGGTTGCAGGTAATCCTTCAAATTCCTTGATTTGCAGACACATCACTTCCATTTCTGTGTCCCTCTTCACCTGGTGGTATGTGTGTCTGTATGTGTGTGTGTCCATTATTCTCTCTTCTTTAAGTACACCTCTCTCTGGCTGGATTTTAATATGCAAAGCACTTGCTCATTTGTAAATTTGTTAAACTGGAATTTTGATTTATTCCCTAACCCAGGAGTATTTGGGGAATATATTGTTAAATTTCCTAGTGCCTGGGTTTTTCTTTCTTTCTTCCTCTTAATTTGCTTTTATTGTTCATTTCTCGCTTAGTGCACTCTGCTTATTGATTATGGCCTTCATGATTCCTACTCTGAAGGCAATAAAGTTTCCCATATATGTCTGTTAGATCAAGTATGTTAATTATGATATTCTAGTTCTCCAGTCTTTTTCTTATTGAGGCATAAATGACCTATAACACTGTATTAGTTTCAATTGTACAGCATAATGATTCAATATTTGTATGAATTGTGACATGAACACCACAATAAGTCTTATTAATGTTTGTCATCTTACACAGTTACAAAATTATTTTGCTTTTACTGAGAACTTTTAAGACCTATTCTTAACAACTTTCAAATATGCAACTCAGTATTATTAACTATAGTCACTTTGCTATACATTACATCCCATGACTTACTTATAATCTTAATTACTTCTGTCTAACTAATTTGCCTATTAAGAAATATGTTGATCTCTCACAATAATTAGGGTTTTGTTCATTTTCTTTATATTCTTAACCATTTTAGCTTTTTATTTTTCAAATGTAATGTGACTGGGCACATAAAGTTTCATGACATTAAAAAATTCTTGTTCAGCCCCAACAGGTTTGGCTCAGTAGATAGAGCATCGCCCTGCAGACTGAAGGGTCCCAGGTTCAATTCTGGTCAAGGGCATGTACCTTGGTTGCGGGCACATCCCCAGTAGGGAGTGTGCAGGGGGCAGCTGAATCAATGTTTCTTTATCATCGATGTCTCTAACTCTCTATCCCACTCCCTTCCTCTATGTAAAAAAATCAATAAAGTATTTAAAAATTTTTCTTGTTCAGTTTTGCCTGTGATCAGTATCATTGGAGGCCTGATGACCTGCTAGTAGATAAGACAACCAGCTGTGAGCTAATGCCTGGGCACATGTGCAATTCTGCCACCAACACTGCACTCCAGGGCTAGGTAGTTTCTTTATTTCTCTGGACATCAGCACCTTGTTTCTGAAATGGAAGTCATAGTGATTGTCAGTGCCCAGGAGATTGGAAGGCTAGCTTCTGGTACCTGATGAGTTCTCAAAAAATATTATCTAGGATGATGATGATGATGATGACGACTATGACCCAGCTAAGTAAAGTTCTTACATTTCTTTAATGGCTGAAAACAGATCAAAAGAAGAGTAATATTTTGTGACTGGAAAATAATAATAACCTTAAATGTAAATGGATTAAATGCTCCAATAAAAAGACATAGAGTAGCTGAATAGACAAAAAACACAACCTATATATACTGTCTACAAGAGACCCACCTCAAAACAAAGACTCACACAAGTTGAAAGTGAAGGGATGGAAAAATTTTTTTCATGCAAATGGAAATGAAAAAGAAGCTGGGGTAGCAATACTCATAACTGACAAAATAGACTTCAAAAATGAAGGCCATCACAAGAGACAATACAGGTCACTACATAATACTGAAGGCATTGATTCAACAAAAGGATATAACCCTGATAAACATATATACATCCAATACAGGAGCACTTAAATATATAAAAAGAACTTTTGGAGGACTTTAAGGGAGAGATTGGCAATAGTTCATGGGCTGGAGGAATTAACATTATTAAAATGTCCATACTACCCAAAATAATCTATAGATTCAACTCAATCCCTATTAAAATACCAACAGCATATTTCACAGATCTAGAATAAATACTCCACAAATTATATGGAACCGAATAGCACAGCAATCTTGAGAAAGAAGAACAAAGTTGGAGGGATCACAATACCAGAGATCAAGTTATACTACAAAGCTGTTGTAATAAAAACAGCCTGGTATTAGCACAAGAACAGGTATATAGATTGGAATAGAACAGAGAGTCCAGAGATCAACCCGTACCTTTATGGTCAATTAATATTTGACAAAGGAGGCAGGAGCATACAAAAGAGTAAAGACAGTCTCTTCAATAAATGTTACTGGGAAAATTGGACAGGTACATGCAAAAAAAATGAAATGACCATCAACTTACACCATACACAAGAATAAAAGACTTAAATGTAAGTCATAAAATCTTAGAAGAAAATATATGCAGCAAAATCTCAGACATCTCACATAGCAGAATTTTCACCATCATATTGCCTAGGGCAAGAGAAACAAAGGAAAAAAATAAACAAATGTGACTACATCAAACTAAAAAACTTCTGCACAGCAAAAGAAACCAACATAAAAGTGAAAAGGGAACCCACTGTATGGGAGAACATATTTGCCAATGATACATCTGATAAGGGGTTAATTCCCAAAATATATAAAGAACTCATACAACTCAACGAAAGGACAACAAACAGTTCAATTAAAAAATGGGCAGAGGACCTGAATAGATACTTCTCCAAAGAAGATATGCAGGTGGCCAAGAGACATATGAAAAAATGCTCAGTGTCACTAATCATCAGAGAGATGCAAATTAAAATGACGAGGTACCACCTCACAACTGTCAGAATGACTACCATCAATAAATCAACAAACAGCAAGTGCTGGCAAGGATGTGGAGAAAAGGGAACCCTAGTACACTGCTGGTGGGAAGGCAGACTGGTGCAGCCATTATGGAAAACAGTGTGGAGTCTCCTAAAAAAATTTAAAATGGGCCCTAGCTGGTTTGGCTCAATGGATAGAGCATCGGCCTACAGACTGACGGGTCCCAGGTTTGATTCCGGCCAAGGGCACATGCTTGGGTTTCAGGCTCGATCCGCAGTAGGGAGCGTGCAGGAGGCAGCCAATCAAAGATTCTCTCTCATCATTGATGTTTCTATCTCTCTCTCCCTCTCCCTTCCTCTCTAAAATCAATAAAATATATTTTAAAAAATAAAAAATGGAACTGCCATTTGACACAGTGATTCCACTTCTAGGAATATAACCTAGGAAACCCGAAATACCAATCAGAAAGAATATTTGCACCGTTATATTCATAGCAGCACTATTTACAATAGCTAAGATCTGGAAACAGCCCAAGTGTCCATCAATAGATAAATGGATTAAAAAAAAACTGTGGTACATTTACTCAAGGGAATACTATACATTTATAAAAAAGAAGGATCTCTTATCCTCTGAGACAGCATGGAGGGACCCCTTAAGGCAGTGGTTCTCAACCTTCCTAATGCCGCAACCCTTTAATACAGTTCCTCATGTTGTGGTGACCCCCAACCATAAAATTATTTTCATTGCTACTTCATAACTGTAATTTTGCTACTGTTATGAATCATAATGTAAATATCTGATATGCAGGATGTATTTTCATTGTTACAAATTGAACATAATTAAAGCATAGTGATTAATCACAAAAACAATATGTAATTATATATGTGTTTTCCGATGGTCTTAGGCAACCCCTGTGAAAGGGTCGTTCGACTCCCAAAGGGGTCGCGACCCACAGGTTGAGAACCACTGCCTTAAAGGGATATAATGCAGAATCAGGAGAGGCAGCATAGGTAAAGCGAAAGGCTTCACCAATACAGCACCTTGGAGAGGTTACTCCCCCAACTTTCAGTTTCTCATACCTAACACAAGGGTTTGGAACCAGGTGATCTTAGACCTTCCAGGTCTGAAATTCTCCCTATATTTATGGCTTGGACAGAAGCATCTTACATATTCCTAAGCCTTACATATTGTTTATTATTCAATACTATTTGCACTCCTATCATTGCATGGTCAACAAATTAACTCATTATTTATTACATGTTTTATGTGTTCCTACAGTGTAAGATATCTTTTCGAGTGAGCATGGACTCTAATGACAAGGTAAATGGTGCCCTTTGGGGATGTAAAGCACCCGTTGATGTAATAAACACTTCCTATTTCCATCCAAGGGGGATGCTTCCACCTTCCTTCTTTGCAGCAAGCCAGAGAGGTGAGTGTGCAGCTAATCATAACTCTGGGCACATGTTTCCACATGTTCTCATTTCCCCATTTCCCTGAACATAGGACTTGTACCTTCCCAGAGTTTTACCAGGATCCTTATACCCTACTAGAGGCCTGGTGCATGAAAATTCATGCACTGGAGTGGGGGTCCCACAGCCAGCCTGCCCCCTCTCACAGTTCAGGAGCCCTCAGGGGGAGGAGGCGACCTGGCGATCAGGGGAAGACGATGCCCCCATCACACTTCTGCTGCTGCCACTGCTGACAGCACAAGGCTTGGCTGGCCCTGGTTATCTGAGCCTCGGGCCAGCACTGGGCGGCTGGGCAGCCAACATCTGAGGCTTGCCTGCGTCTTGGGCCGGCCCTGGGCAACTGGGGGGCTGAGGGCCTGGGGGACTCCGGAGACAGGCATGTGGAGTGGCCAGGCCCGGCACCTGCCACCCCAGTGCAGCTCAGGGGGCTGGGCACTGCCATTTTGTGGCTGTGGGCACCGCCATCTTTGAGGGCATGGCAGTCAATTAGCATATTTCCTCCTTATTGGCTGTGGACGCCCATCTTTTGCAACAGTGTGAGGGTCAATTAGCATATCCCTCTTTATTAAATAGGATATTTAATAAGTTTAGTAAAGACCAGCTGTTATTCATTAAATATTTGATGGAAAGAGAAAAGAAAGAAGCCAATACTCAGTGGCTGGAGGGGATCCTCAGCCAACTTCTGTACAGACATAAGTTATGGTAGAACATCTCTAGAGTTGAATCCCTCTTTACCAACTGGATAGCCAGGAAAGGGTCGTTCTAGAGATACATGTCTCAATCCCAATTCTAAAACTCTCTGTAAGAATCTGAATTTAGGGTTCCTACCTAAGTGTTCCAATCTATTGTCCTATACCTAATTTAGAGAGTTGTAATCAGAATTTTTTTTAATTTAAAAAAACATATTGGAGCCCAGGCCAGTGTGTCTCAGTAGTTAGAATGTAGACCAGAAAAAGCAAAGTGTTATGGGTTGAATTCCCAGTCAAGGGCACATACCTGGGTTGCAGGTTCCATTCTGGCCCTCTTTGGGCCATATATGGGAGACAGCCAATCAATGTGTCTCTCTCACCTCCATGTTTCTCTCCACCTCCCTCCATCTCTTCCACACTCTCTCAAAATCAGTGGGAAAAAAAATATCCTCAGGTGAGGACTCACAACAACAACAACATATTGCAGTGGATAAAGATAAATTATATCTCATGAAGCTTTTGGTTTACTTTGTGTGTGTGTGTGTGTGTGTGTGTGTGTGTGTGAGTGTGTGTGTGTGTGTGTGTGTGTGTGTGTGTGTGTGTGTGCATGTTTCTATACTGAGTCATATATAAAGGCAAAAAGGCTCCTACCCTCTGCCATAAACCTCAGGTTCTTTCCATTTAAAAGTAAAACAAAGCATTTTGCATTAAAGGGTAAGAGCTACATAAGGATGGGAATAAGAAAATTGCATTTTTCGTAGTTACTAGGAGAGCTGGAGATAGATAAATATAAATCACAAGGAAAACCACAATTTGCTTCTCTCCCTGATAAGCTTCAGAAACTTCCTGCAGAGAATTCACCCTTCAATACCTTCTTTGGTGAAGCACAGCTAACAAGTGAATTAACTCTTTTTATTTCTTGATTATATCTTTCTCCTCTGACTTGCCGTAGGTCCAAGAAATGCAGAAAATATATTTTGTAGTGTATTTTTTAGCACCTATGGTATTCAGGGGTCAGACATTCGAATCTTGGCTCTGTCATTTATAAGCTGTGTGACCCAGCGCAAGATGTTCCAGTTTCCACTGTAAAATGGGGATAGCTGTGCTGTGAAGATTAAATGAGAATAAACATGGAAAGCACCCTTGCTCATCACCCAGGCTGGCCCAGCCCTACCAGCCAGGGGACACAGCTTAAAGTACTCCTCTCTGGTCTAATGGAGTTGAATTCCATCTGGGAAATAGGAAGGTGTGCTCCTACTAAACATATTTTGGACAACATGATGGTATAGTGGGAGGAAAAGGCCTTTGGAGCTAGACTTGGACTCAAATCCTTGTCAAGTTTATTTTCTCACCAAGTGATCTTGAGTGATTTAATTGACATCTGAACCCATTTCCCCTTCTCTAAAGTGAATATCTAATACTTAAAATGGAGATAATGCTTGGAGTGCATTATCTAGAATAGCCTGATTCCTGTTAATTTTCTCCTTTTCCCTTTATAACAACTTTGCAGAAAAAAGGTAATCCTAGTCAGGACCCCTCACTGTGCATTCTAGCCATCCTTGGTGATTTCCTCAAAGTCAGGGTGTTGCCCTTCTGGCCACCACTAAGAATAGGCCACAGGCAAATGTCACTTGTAATAGTAAGGCAAAGTAGCCCTGTGCAATCAACTATGCTCCAGATCAAATTGTCATTTCCACAGAAATTGCCCTGTGATTACTGGAACCATTGTTCTTGATAAATTGATTTCAAATGTTAAAAAATAAAAATTTTTAAGAGCCATAATTCTCCTTCTTACTACAACTATCTTTGCTATTACTTTGTAATCTTTGTTCAGACATGGTTTCCCATAGTTTCTGTTAAGATCAAAACTATTCATATTCTACTTCTTTAGGTGGCATTATCCTATAAAATAGCTTCAGAATAGACCACCTTGTAAAAGGTTTATAATATTGAATATGAGTATTATCTTCAGGTTTATGCTACAACAAGCCTCTACATGAGAAAAATTTTCATTTTTCTCTTTACCAGATTATATTCTTCGGGAAAATTATGAAGACTTTGATGTTTTATATTTGCAATGCAGTCCCCGATAAAAATGAGAATGGCCTTTTGTTAACAAATAGAAGATTCTTTATCTCATGCAGCCAGGAATTTGATCTGGGGACTGATTTCAGTCTTGGAGAAATTTGGGTACAAATACATTCAAACAGACCTGCCCTTCGCATCCATTCGGGCAATGCACTCATCTCATTTTTAAATGGCCAGGAAGAGCAATATGGGTATCTCAGCAGGGGAGTCCCGTGACAAATCACGCAGCATTTCAAGAGATAAAAACCACCCTGGACTTACTGAAGTCTGGAGCAGAAGTCAGGGAATGGGGGAGGGAGAACAGGAAGAGAACAGGACAAGTAATCTGTTACACATACATTGTGTGCCCCAAGAGCAAACGGAAAGGGAGCGCAGGGTGCTTGCAGAGGTAGGATGTAAAGCTGTCCCTCTGAATGGGCATTATGTCCTATCGAAGTCTATTGTTTCATGGAGCCCAGGCCTAACAATATCCCATTGTGGCAGATGCAAAGGCCAGTTGGTTAAATCCCAGTTTTCCAGATCTCTTCCCTCATTTTCAGTCCAGGACTGTACCCCCGAGGATGTTCTGCTCTCGCTGCCTGGGCTGCCACCCGGCTGGCTGTGTGAGTGGATGGTTCACAGGCTCCTGGGCCTGGTGTGAGGGCACCTAAAAGCTCTCCGCCTTGCTCGGATTGTTATTCAGTGTAAAGACTGTAGCATGTGTTTCCAGAGAGAGGACATGGGGGAAACGGTCACTGAAATTGCCAACCCAGAGCCTCCTGCAAATCTGCAGTCACCTTTGGAACGACAAGGATGCTTCACCCTTGGAAGGTGTTCTTAAGGATTTTATACAAATCGGTGGACGGTTTGGTATTTTCATTTTCAAGGGAACTTAAAGATCAGCTTCAACTGCAAGAGACTGTCTGCTTTAAATAATCCTGGAATGGGCATTAATACTAAGTGGATTTTTAAATCCCCGGGCTAAAACAAGAATATGGCTACAAAGCATTCTTCCTGCACACAGCTTTCTCCAGCACGTGGTGTCTTTGTGTTGCCACCAAGTGCACAAGAACTGAACAACCAGCCAACTGGAAATGGCTGATAAAGAGGCATTGAGACGATGGGGAATTGCCTGGAAGTCATCTATTTCATATTCAATACCTGCTAGATCAAGAAGGTGATAACTCCTAATAATGGGGAGGTTTTATATTACTTGTTGACGGTTTCTATAGAGCAGTATACAAATGAAAACCCAAATGTTTCTAAGGGAAAATGCTGTTGTTACCAAGGTGTTCTGTGGTCGTGTTCTTTGCCTTTTCCTTCCTGTCTGCGTCAGAGGGTCTTGGTACAGATTGAGCTTGGTACAAGGCTCTGAGGCAAGGATGCCGGCTGGGCCTGGGAGTACACAGAAAGAAGAGGCTGGGTCTTGGGTCTCATAGGCTGATTCCTTTGAAAAGGGATGAGCTGCGGAGTCTAAAATGTATTCCTATATCTGGTCGGGGAGCCTGTTAAGTGTAACTGGAAGAAAAGCATCCCAGCTCTGACCCTCCCCTTCCCTGGGTGACCGGGTGAACTGCTCAGCCTCTCCATTGTGTCCCTTCCTCTGTCTATAGGACACTGTTGAGGAACAAATATGTGGCCGGTTCAAGTGTGGTATAAAAGTAAGTTGTTTGTATTTTGTGTTGATTTTCAAAGCTTTAGAGCAGTGGTTCTCAACCTTCTGGCCCTTTAAATACAGTTTCTCATGTTGTGACCCAACCATAAAATTATTTTCGTTGCTACTTCATAACTGTCATGTTGCTACTGTTATGAATCGTAATGTAAATATCTGATATGCAGGATGGTCTTAGGCGACCCCTGTGAAAGGGTCGTTCGGCCGCCAAAGGGGTCACGACCCACAGGTTGAGAACTGCTGCTTTAGAGAATAATAATACTTAAGCTTGCGCTCATGGCATACTTCTCTCAGGTGACATTAGTAACAGGTGAACCTCTTCTTAGCAAATCCCCCCCCCTTTTTTTACACTGACTAGTTGAGAACTGCTTTCCCTGTTTCCAGAGGTTGTATTTCTTCCTTTCCTCCTGGGGTCGGGGTGTTGGGGTACCTACTAGTAACTTCCTCAGGCCCAGTAGAGAGCCCACCAGGTCTAAGCTCTGTGGAAAATGTGGAAGTAAGCTGAGGTGGGGACTTGTATGGACTTGTTGGAAATCAAACCATAATACACATTCTCCTGTTATTTGATCAAACCTAATTTTGGATAAACAAGACTTAGGAGACATTTTCTGAATCATGTTATGTTCTTCTTAACTTAAAATGTCTTTTTTATGTGTCTAGCTATGTTATGTGTTTTTAAGATTCTTTAGGTCCCAATTTTTAGATCTATACCCAATCCCCTAATTTACTAAACTAAAGCACTAGCCTTTTTTTCTCTCTGATTGTAGAAGAATACAGTGCTCTCTGGGTAAGCACTACCCTCTCTCAGCAGCCTCAGTGAATACTTGGGTGGCATGGGTGACTGAATGTCACATGGAAACTTGTCCTGATGTTATAGAAAAATAATAACTTAAGTTATAATCCTTCCATGTGGTTTATTCAAGCTCTGTTTCCCTATCTGTTTGTTAAATGAGGCATTTGGATAAGATGATCCCATCTGGTTCAAAAATGGAGTAAACAATGTCCTTTCACTATAGGGATTTTCTCTTCTGCTTCTACCCTCACCACCTTTTCCTCCCCCTCCAGAGCTTGTAAATATTCAACCCATTTTCAGGGGCTGAAATTGGGGGAGTGAGGAAGGCTCCTGGTCCACTCCACCCTCACCCACCGTTCCAATATTTACCTAGGGGAAAACCAAAGATTTCTCTGAGCAGGTCAGTAATCATGTGGGGAGTGACTCTTATAAAACAAAATCTGTGCTAGGCTCTGGGAATGCAAAATAAGTGAGTGCCTGTCTTCTAAGGGTCTTTCCATCTTGGTGAAGGAGTCAGAGAAAGATAATATAATGAGGCTGGTGCTCTATGCAGGTAGGAGAAGCATAGACAGGACACTAGAGGACCTAGAGCCAGTCTACTGGGTGTCGCATCAGTACACAGATCTCACCATCATGTGGGTTCAGATTTGTGGGGCTCCATGGCTAGCTTATACCACCTGAAGTAAACCATTAAGTGTTGGAACTCTAAGGGCTATTGAGCTACTTTCTAAACATTGTAATATAATCAGAATTTATTTTGTTCGAGGTGAGAGACCAGTGGCCAGAGATCCTGGCCTCCATTAACCTTCACACAATGGAGCTGATAAAGTCCTCTCTTCAAACAATGTCTTGGTGATCACTTTATCAGATGTAATTACATTTTCTAATCTTACAGTGACTTTGCAGGTACTGAGGGACTCGGGTGAAGGATCTTCCCAAAGGTTATCTGTTTACATTCTGTCCAGTGTAAGGTGGCAGGTCTAAGCTTTATTAAGCATTGTTCTGGCTCTACAGGTGGTGTCAGAGCAAAGCAATCCCGTAAACCCAGACAGATTGCTAGGGGCCCTCTCATCAAAGCCTATCGCTGAACAATGTCATCACTGCACCACCCAGGCACTCCCTTCTGCTTCTGGAGCATGAGACTGATGCAACCTCACAGGCATTTGGGGAAATTCTGACTGAGAAAGTGCCTGGTTTGTTCAGTGAGGCCACCTGAGCTGTATTCACCTCACAGGTGAAGTTTGGAATACACATGAGGCTCCTGGTTGCTAGACCCAAAGATTTCACGTACCAGGAGACTGTCAGTGTGATGATGTGATTAAAGACAAGTGGGATTAAAACCTACCCTGGTCTGAGAATGTGTTAAAAACCTCAGCGTGACCCAGTTCAGTTATGTGTTTGTCCTCTGCCAGCACTTCTTATTTGTGAGTTGTGAGTTGATTAAAGAGAAGAAAAATATGGGGTGGGTGAGCGGGGGGAGGGCATATACTGGTGTGTGTGTGTGTGTGTGTGTGTGTGTGTGTGTATCATTAACCTTAAATGTCTTAAAGTTACCCAATGCCTTCTTTTGGTGAATTCTTTTCTTCTTGTGGGAATATTCTCCTAGTAGTTTTAGATGTTATCCAGCTCTAATCATGCTGCTTGCTTAGTGCTGATTTCATTACAAGCCCTTTTATCATCTCAGCAAACAAGAGACATCACTATCCACAATACCTGAAGCTACAAGGTAAAAACCTCAGTGTTTCTCTCTTTTCAAGTAAGAACCTTGAATAGCTGGTTAAATATGTCTTTTAAAACTTGCAGGTCCATTCTTTGGAAATAATTGTGCAATACTTTCATTTCTAACGCATTGGTCAATCCTTACACTGTCAGGGGTCATCCTCAACCTTTTCACGTTACACCCAAGATCTTCAGGGGGAGCTGTTAAGATATAATGCAGCAAAAGTGTCCTTATGAAAAAGTTCTCCTGTGTTTTTGTTCAGAATTTGGCCTTTCAGAAGGGAGAAATGTTTCTGACATCCAGTTACTTTAGGCACTGTGAGATGGTAAGTCGCAAGAAGGGATAAATTAGCACCTGGTCTGGTGTGATCCAAAAAGTCATGCCCAATGCAATTTGGGCACCTGGTGTCCTGGGGACATATGGTGGCCAAAAAGATTGTCACAGCTCTGCCACTAAACCAGCTCTGCACCCGAGAGTCACTGGGCCTCTGTATAATTTGAAGTTTATATTTTCATGAGGAAATGAGACCTGTGATGTCACTTCTAGGCCTAAAATGCACGTTCTGAGGACTTTGTTGGTCAGGCACAGAGAGTCTGTTTTAACACTGGGACTTAAATTGGACAGGGGGGTTTTCTTTCTTGTATCATCTTTAACTTATGGGAACTATTCATCTAATCTATTTAAAGAAAGTGATGCTATTCATACCAAAATGAAGACTCCGCCAGGAAAAAAAAAATCCTAGCCACTTTTTAAAAGTTACATTTATTTAATTAACATTTATCACCAAGTGCCAAGTAAACTCTTCAAAAGGAATCAGTGGGTTAGACCTCACACCAACCTTTGGGGTAGGTACTATTAACATATCAATTTCTGAGATGAGGAAACTGGGGTACAGAAATGTGAGGAATATTCTCAGGGTCATATACTAGTAAATAGTGGAGCGGGGATGAGAATGAATCCAGACTGCGTGGCCTTTGCTATTATTCATGTAATCTAAAATTCATCATGATTTGAACTGCATTTCGTCTGTGAACATCAGGGATTGCACAAAGCAATCGGTGTGTCCTACACAGATGGGACATGGACTGTCCTAAAAGCCTCCTTCACTTACGTGAACTTGGGTTTTTGTTTAAACATCCTTTATGGTCCTGTAAGAGAAAATCTATAAGTTCTTATTCTTCTGCGAATCAGAAGAAAATGTCAAAGATGCTTGTGGGGGAAGGGAGATATGAAATAGAATTAGGTGATTGAAGGAAATGATCAGTTTCAAGCTGCTTTAATCAACAGAATCGCTCTCTATTTGTTGTGGAATAGAATGGGTGATCAAAGCCAACAGTGTTCCTATCTTTAGGGAGTGATCATTGTGATTCGTCCAGTTTCTGAAGATATTTTAACAACCCCACCCTGCCTCCACTCCTCTCACCCCGGATTAGGCAAAGCAATCCTGGAGGCCTGAGGGCCCCACCTCTCTGTGATATGTAGATGTGGGAGAAAGTTGCGTGTACGTGTATGCAAGCAAGCTATGCAAAGAATTTGTAGAGGACACTTAAATTCAGGAATGGAATGGCCTCCAAAGACCCCAAAGTATCTCATTTCCAATCTTCCTTTGTATTAGAGAGCAAGGCCTGAAACCATAGGCAGCCAGAAATTAAAGACAAAGCCCATTTTCCACGAGGGAGGGCCCTTCTCCATGGAACGCCCTTCTTCTCATATTCTTACAAAATGATGATTTGCTGACCCTCTAAGTGTGGAATCTCCCTTGACTCTCCTGTTGGCCACCCTGCCCTTCAGCTGACACTGAACTGTCCCATGGCCTCCTCTTGCAAGTAAGCTATGACCAGGTAACCAAAAGAAGTGGGTGGGACAGAACATTTAGGCCAAGGCAGCTGCCTGTGCAAAGGCCAAGAGAGGAGAGAACACTCAAGTAGCTCACAAACACTGAGAAGATGTTCTTCAACTTGGCTGCCTATTAGAATCACCCGGGGAACTTAGGAAAGTCCCCATGTTCATGTTGTACCCCAAATTAATGAACAGTATCACTGGGGTCAGGACACAGACCTCTGTGATTCGAGTGCAGCCACGCTTGACACCCTGTGGCCTGGATTGCAGAGAGTGGGCCCAGAGAAAGGCAAGGGATGAGGATAGGGCTGGCATTGAAACTAGGAGAGGGCAGGGATGACGATATATGGAGGAGATAGTGAGGCCTTCAGTGAATTTTCTGTTTGTTTTTATTATGAGAGGAGCATGACCAGATGCTGCAGGTAAATAAGAAATGAGAAGACAAGAACAGAGAAGCAGAAAAGACAGGGAAGAGGCTGCTGTAAAAGCCAGACAGGGGATGGTGGTGACTGGCCAGGCCGAATTCCAGATACAGTCAGGATCCTGAGCACACAGAAGGTGGGGCTGAGCTAGCAGAGGAAGTCATATGGGAAGAGTCAGGGAATGGGGACAGCTATATGACCAAAGGGGATGAAACATGAGGAGTGGGTCCTTACTGTCCAAAGCACCCTCGTAGACCTCTCCTGCTACTTTTCAAGCTGTGCTAGCAGGAACAAGCCAATCAGACCAGTAGCTTTGGGGCCTCTGCTCTGTGCTGTCACCCTGGCCTCAGAGTCACCTGCTCCTCATGGTGGGGAGACGACCAGAAGAGCAGGGGTTGCCATCTCCAGTCTAGCAGTGGCCACACCTATGTCTCAGGGCCATGACCAGCTCCCATCAGCATCATGCAAGTATCTATAAAGTGACCATCTTTTCCAAACCTAAAAGCGGAGCACATGAGCTCACCATGCCTTTTTATAACACTGCAAGCATAATCTCAGGGACATCATTTGGATGCCAAAATATTAAGATGGCTAGTTCCTTTTTACTTTTTATGTGAATAGAAAAATAGGATATTTAAAATAGGTTTATGCTAGAAAATCCTGTATAATCTCCATAATCATCTATTGCACGTATTGTACACTTGGTACAAAATGATTTTGAAAATGCCCACCAAAAACAAGGGCATTTGCACAGAAAGAGTAATAAGCTTTCATAAGCATCGGTCTTCTAAAGTCATTCTTGAATCCATGCAAAGCTGTTTTGAGAGAGAAAGGAGGAACCAAGAAAAGAAATTTCCAGAAATTACAAAATAAAAATAAAATCCTTTGATTATGACCACAGAAAAAAGAGTACTTTGAATTATGAAATAAAGCTATGAGAAAGAAACTGAGCTCCATGATTGCACATTTAAGTATTTAGCATTCAAGTCATTCTTAAGATTAATTTCAGTTAAGGGCACCAATAAGTTACAGTGTGAACAAAGACTGCCAAATGGAGCACAGTGTCCCAGCCTGGGGGTGCCCTCACACCTTTCTGGGGGACCCCAGAAGCCCCTCCTTTCTGGCCCTCAGATGCCACATCTGTCTAATGAGCCATTGAAATAAGTGATTCTCCGTCCTGCTACCCATTAGAATCACCTAGAGAGATGTTAAAACCCTAGAAATTTCCAGAATTATTAAATTGGACTCAGGTCATGGGACTTTGGCAACAATATTTTTAAAACTCCCCAAGTGATTCTTCTGCATTGCCAGAGTTGAGAGTTACTGGATGAGCTAAATGACTCCTATGTTCCCTTTAAAGAATTCAGTTTTTATTTCATGGGACACTTCTCCTTCAGATTCTCGTTCCAAAGAAGAAAATCCAGAATAGCACAAGCTTCCTTTTGGTTTCAGCTGTGATACATACACACGCAAAACCACCATACACGGAGGTCAAAACCAACATTTCAATGGGGAAATGCTTTCAGACTTCAAGACTGACTCTCAATATCATAATGGTTAGGCTTATTTTAAGCAGAAATTCTAAACTGCTCCTATAAGGGATTTAGCACACAGACAATGACGATGGGACAGAGTCCTTTGCCAGGAGTGAGTGTGATGCTGTGAAGCCAGCACTCACGTGGGAAACTGGCTCTCGGTGGTGGCGTTCCTGCTACTAACCTTTATGCCAGTGGAGTGAGCAGTTTCTCTAAATACAATGGAACCTCTGCCACTTTGAAGATAAGCTTGCACAGGCTGCTTAAAACAATAATTCTGTACTTTCTTTCCTGTTTCTAGATTTATTTTAAGTATTAGTATAAAATGTCAGAGCAGCTGATAGCAGCCAGATCAGTTTGTATAAAACGCAACTGCCTGTTTGTAGTATATTACGGCTATATTTGACACAGGAAAGCACTTAATCATGCCTGCTATCAGCACACCACACCCACCTTTGTGAGACCCTTGGAGGCTTCAAGATTTATCACTGTGAACTTGAACTGGATGGACAGGCCCTAATGGATAATGCAGGCTTGCTTCTGAGAAGTTAGGGCTAAAAGTGTACCATCCACAACCCAACTGCCAAGAGAAAGGTCAGGAATGCAAGCCACCTCCCAGGAATGGCCCGAGGGTGTTCCCCCTATGCCCTGACTTTTATCTCAAGATGTTGAAATTTTATGAGTATAAATCTGATGACATTGTAAGAACCTTTCTATGCCCCATTTTGTGCCCAAAACTGCCTTTTCTGAAGTTCCCTTAACCACATTCTCCTCTTCATGCCAACTGATAAGGAACACTGCTTAAACAGAAAAGGCTTGCAAGTGGCTGGCGTCTCCTTTTCCCTTGTATCATTTTATTGGCACCTGAGAGTGCGGGCAGGGAATTCTCTCCATTTTACATATTGGACATCGGAGGCCCTTAGAGATAATCTATTTGACTATGTTTGTAATATCATAAAAATTTTACCAGTTATTGGGTGATAAATCATTCTTAAAAAGCACTAGGAAAAATTATTTAAGTAGTCAGGTTGATATATGTCAATCTTCTTTTTTTGTGTATATATATGTATTTTTTTTCAAAAAGGAAGGGAGCGGGAGAGAGAGAGAAACATCAATGATGAGAGAGAATCATTGATCGCCTGCCTTCTGTATGCCTCCCCTACTGGGGGTCGAGCCTGCAACCCAGGCATGTGCCCTGACCCAGAATTGAACTGGGAATTGAACTGTGTGACCCCCTAGTTCAGTGGTCGGCAAACTTGCGGCTCGGCAAACCGCAGCTCGCGAGCCACATGCAGCTCTTTGGCCCCTTGAGTGTGGCAGTATTTTGTGGAAGACCCACACTCAAGGGGCCAAAGAGCCGCGTGTGGCTCGCGAGCCGAGGTTTGCCAACCACAGTCCTAGTTCATAGGTCAACACCCAACCACTGAGCCACGCCAGCCGGGCTCAGTCTTCTTTTATACCACTCTCCTCTTCCCTTTGGTTTATCCCTCGTTTTGTTTTGTTTGTTTCGAGTTCATGGACCCTTTTTATTTTCTTTTTACAAGTGAGCAATTTCTACTCTCAGTGTTGCTTGTGGTTCTTTCTTTCTTGCGTCTTAAGCCTCTCGCCAATGATTTTCTTTGTCTTTCTTTCCCATTTTCTCATCACTAAGCACTCCCACCTCACTTTTCTCTTTTATTCTCCTCCGTGGTACATTTTCTTTTTTCTCTTGTTCACTTCTTTCTTCTCTAATCTGGATGGAAGATCCAAAATTCCTGAGTACAAGGACAGAATCACTTACAACATCCAAATGTCTGAAAAATCTCTGCCTACCTTTCTCAGACAAAAGCAGTAACACAGAAAGTTGCCTGGCTGGGAGTGAAAACACAGGAGCTCAGCCTAGAACCACAGCCTTGCAGGTCTTTCCACATGCCCACATTCTGTGCCTCACATCCGACAGAAGGTCGTTTCTCCTCTGCTGGAAATTTCTGTCTGAGGGACAGCTCTACTTGGCAGCTTGGCTAACAGGTGCATAAAGTGCCTGGGAAGAATGGTGGATGGTGGTGGTATTCAGTCAGGAGGAGAGGCTGATGTGCAGGCCAGGAGAAAACCCGGCCTTTCATGACGTTGAGCATTGTGAGAAGAGTAATAATATACTTTCAGTTCACCAGACACGGTTACTAATTGGAAAAAATAAAGCCTGGAGTCTACCAAGTGTTCTTAATGTCTTCACATTACTATTGCCGTAGTGAGAGGGGCTGAGGGCAGCTGCACTGGGGACATGGGCAGAAGGAGAGACACCAAACCTCCAGCAGTGGGGGGTATAGGGACTTTCCAGGCCAGGAGACAGCATCTAGGGGACTGGAGGTCCTGGGACATTGCTATGGCACCTTTAATTTCAGTTCCCATCCATCTGCCAGGTAGCCTTCTGATCTTAATTTAGCTTTCCTAGTAGACTTCTCTCCTGAAAAGACACAGTTCCTTTTAGAAAAAAAAGGTACACGGCCTTCCTGTCTCAGACCAATGTTATTGGCTTGGACAGTAAAGCCAGTTTTCCCATAGAACCTGATTACCCTGGATAGGCTGAAAAGACAAAGTAATATGACCAGAGCTTGGCAACTCTTCAGCTATGAGGGCTTAGCAACGAGGAAGAATTTAAGACAATATCAAATATCTAAGTCAGAGTTCCTAAAAGGAGGATAGATCACATATAGAATAGGAAGCGCTGTGGGATGGGGGCAATGAAAGCTTTGTGACAGGGGTGAAAGCCAGCCCAATCCTATTTCAGATCAAAGCCCCTTCTCTTCCAGTATACATCTCTACTGCGTAATTCCTGAGACAAGCATGTGGGAGCAGAGGCGTTGGGTCTGTGTATGACAGGGGGATGAGGGAGGATAGTTTTATGCCCTCCCACGGGTACTGTGCTGCTACAGAATATGAGGCTTCGAGTTGGGTCAAAAGAAGCCCTAGAGAGCTTGTCCAGGGGAGAGCTAGCATTTGAGGACCATCTGGAAATCAGGAGTTGGAGTGGACAGGGACTTCCTTCTCTTTCTGCCCAAAAAAGGTGAATTCTCGTCACACTGATTATAATGGGAGAAATGGGGCTGACTTGTAAAACTATCAGACAGAGCTGCCAAAGGGGTCAGATTATTTCACGAAAGTTTCCTTTAGGAAACCTGGAATCTACTCTGCATCCACCCAAATTCCAAGTCAAGGCTAATGACTTGCGCTGCACCTCAGAGTGTACAAGTGCCCATGTGTACCATCTCATCTGATATCTGAGGTTACTGCCCTGTCAGGTGATGAAGCTGAGCCTGTAGACCAGTGCCGTCCTGGAGAACTTTCCACAGCGATGGAAATGTTCTGTATCTTCCTGCCCAGTCCAGTAGCCACAAGCCACAGGTAGCTGTCGAGCACATGAAAGGTGAATAGTGTGGCTGAGGAACTGAATTCTTCGTTTATACTAAGTGTTTAATTTAAAGAGCCACATGTGGCTCGTGGCTACTGTAGTGAACATTACAGCTGTAGATATTGAGTGACTTACTCAAGCTTATTGCTTTAGTAAGCTTCACCCCTCTGTTTGTGGTATCAGATTGCAACAGGAATTCTTCCTGGGTTCCTCAAGTTAATCAACAACTTGATTTAAATGCTGGGAATTAAATTCCATTGTGAAAACTTCTTAAGTATGAATTTGATAAGGGAAACAGACCAAAAACAGTGGAAATAAACTTTCCCTTATATCAATTAGGTCTGAATGGGTTGGGCAATGGAGGCATAACGTATATTCCATAACCTGAACGAAGTTTTCCATTCAGGTTGTGGGTAAAAGAATGAGCTTCTGAACCCAGTAATGCAGGCAATGGCATAAAATAGCTTATTCACTGAGGGGTGTAGTCATAATTGTCCTTTACCTTCTGGGAGAAAAAAGAATATGAAAGTCTCTCTTGTGAGTCACTCTGATAACCATAAATTCTGGAAGGTTCTAGGCACCAAACAGAACACTATTCCTTCTTGCCAACACTAGTTGGGCCTCCTGAGGGGACATGGGGAGAGCAGGAGGAGTACAGGAGCACAGCTCATAAAAGGGGGACAAGGGGATAAAAATTTATATAAATTCCCAGGGAAAACATTTCATCTATTTTGAGGGTGTAAGTATAGCCCTCTATTCACTTAAACAAATACTTCATCCTGCAATGGATGAGGACTGTCGTCCCACTCTTTGTAAGGCCTCGGGTACTGTGTCTTTATCGCACTCTTTGCCTACTAAGGGATTTTGGAAATGGTTGGGAAACTCTGCCAATGACAACATTCATAGCTCCCACCCAACCACGACCTTTAGGAGGCTTGGGTTGCCCTATCGCGTGAAGCTGAGGGATTCTCAGCGTGTACATTCCTATCTTCACAGCCTGCCCTCTGATAGGTCCCTTCCTTCCTGCAGAGATAGCAGGATAGGTTAGCCGGACAGGTGACCCTCACCTCCACCCCGGATTTAGTCAGAAACTTCATTTCATCATCATTATTAATAGCTGGGCGTGCTAATGTTTCCTCAAGGACATGATAAGAACCACAGAATCAGAAGGAAACAAATCCATGACTCAGCACTTTTCCCTCCTGTCTGACAGCCCTGGAAGGTTCCTGTTTGACCTAAAGATATCTGTGAGGACTGGGACTCTTGCCCAATGTCTGCTTGAAGACCTAATATTGTGTAGGACAATGGTGTGTGGCCACTGAAATGCAGAAGAATAGTAGACAGTCTCTGTCTAGCCACTCTAGCTCTCCAGCTACCTGAAGTCCATGAGCTGAACTGCCTGCTTAATGTCATTCCAGTGCTAGTTTCTGTTTCCTCGTTTCCTAGTAGTTTGGGAAAGGGAGGGAGCCTAAAGTTTACTGAGAATCGTGTTCAAGATTTTTATATGATCTCAGATTAGCCTCTTCATCTCCCTGTGTACTACTGACCTATTGTAGAGATGGGGAGGCTGAGGTTCAGAGGCAGTACGTAATTCCCTAAGATCACAAAGCTCATTAGAGAGAGAACCAAAATCCAAACCCTAATTCTCAGTGTTCTAATACCAAGCTGTCATCAGGCAGCATGAGCTGAATGGAAGAGGGGTACCCACTGTTATGGACTCAGTTGTGTCCCTCAAGATTCATATGTTGAAGCCCTAACCCTCAATGTGACTGTTTTTCAAGACATGGCCTTTACGGAGGTAAGTAAGGGGAAATGTGGTCACAAGGGTGGGCCCTGACCCTATAGAACTAATATTCTTATATGAAGAAGAAGTGACACCAGAGATCTCTCTCTTCCCATGTGAGAATGCAGAGAAAAGACAGTTATCCACAAGCCAAGAAGAGCCTGAGCAGTAGGCACCTTGAACTCAGATTTTTCGCCTCCAGACTGTGAGAAAATAAATGTCTATAGTTTAAGGCACCCAGTCTGTGGAACTTGTCTTTGTTATAATAGCCCCTAATAACTAATATACCCAGCTTGGAGCCTTTAAGACTTTCTCTTCAAAGCTCCTCATGTAACTCAAAAAAATGTCATGCCCCACACCCACCTCCCACAACATCTCACCTACTTGCCTCTCCAGCAGGGCCAGGGCAAGGGTGAGGTTGGTGAGGCAATCTCCCAGGGCACAGAAAACATAGCAGTTTCCCAAGGACACCAAAACACTCAGTAGTTAAGATAAATAACACTATAACTAAAAATTTTTTAAAATCAAAATCAAGGCAAAAAAACCAGGGGTTTTTGGCTACTTAGCAATTTTGCCCACAACTATGGTTGAGAGCTATTTCTCCCTGGCTTTTAAATGTAAGTGGGGCCATAGCCAGTTTGGCTCAGTGGATAGAGTGTTGGCCTGCAGACTAAAGGGTCCCAGATTCTATTCTTGTCAAGGGCACATTGCAGGCTCTTCCCCTGCCCGGGCCCCAGTCAAGGCTTGTGCAAGAGGCAACCAATCGATGTGTTTCTCTCACATCGATGTTTCCCTGTCTTTCCCTCTCTCTTCCACACTTTCTGTAAAAATCAATGGAAAATATCCTCGAGTGAGGATTTTTTTTTTAAATGCTAAAAAAATAATAAATGAATGAATGAATGTAAGTGGATCCCAGTGAATGAACACAAACTCCATACTTGAGATGAAGGAACTTGTCCTTTTTCCCATGACAAATTATGATCAAGCTGTTAATAAGAAGGAACAAGTGTGGGCTGAATGCCAGCTGTGTTGCAGACTTTGTCCTGGGTGCAGAGCATTCAATAATGAACAAGGGGGTGAAGCCAGCCTCCTGGAGAGGGCAGTCTGCGGAGGGACAGGAATAAGTAAGAGCGGTACCAGTCTACCATGCTCAGGTTGCAGTGGGTATGTGCAAAGAAGGATGGGTGGTGGAGGCACATAAAAGACACTTAAGCCTGACCAAGAGCATCAGGGAAGGATTCCCTGGGAAAGTGGCACCTCAGTTTACCAAATGACAGGGGCAGGAAAACACGGCTGCAGGCAGAAGATAAATGTGTACAACCGCAGTTTACTCTTTACCGAGCTCTTACTATTAGTTGGCAAATCACAAGTAGCGTGGCATTAAAAGTTTATGATATCCTGCAAGGAAGGTGTGCTACTGTCTCACATACCCATCCATTCCATCAACAAAGTCTGTTGATTCCACCTTCAAAACAGAGAGGCCAACTACCTCTTGACAAGTCCATTCCTACACCCCCAGTCTCCTGGCTTCCTCCTTGCTCTCTTCAGGCATTTCTCAATGCTGGTGCCAGAGTTAACCTATTAAATCATACATCTGATCATGCCACTTCTCCGGCCCAAACCTTTCAATTGCTTCTCATTCTTACTCAGAGTAAAGTCAAAGAAGTCAAATAATCTGCCCTGTAAAACCCCCTTCCCGTTAGCTCTCACCTCATCTCTTTATAACAACTTGACACTTACCCTGTTTATTGTTTGTATCCCCCTTGACTGCCCAGACAACTACTAGAAAAACTATCGATCAAGGAAAGCTAACCTTACTAGGTTTACTGCAGTAAGAGAGAAAGCTATCTTGACAGAATCTTAGTACTATCTAAAAATGAGAACTTAGAGCACAGTGTTTACAGAAGTTTAGGGCTTGCACTAGATGATGTTAAGAATGATTTTGCAAGGTGGGAAATTGGCTAGAATTGGACAGTTTATAACATGCCAGCTTAGGATTGGTGGGAAAACTGAGATGAGGCGCTATAGGACTTGGTAAATAAACTATTAGTCCTGATACACACACACACACACACACACACACACACACACACACACACAAATTGGGAATTAATTCTGTTTCAGTTCTCACGTGACTAGAATGTAAGCTCCATGAGGGGATGGGTTTATTTTTCTGTGGTGTTCACCGATCCCATCTTACAGAAGAATGCCTGTAAGTTCAGAGTAGGTGTCAATAAACATTTGTTGTGCAAAAGAATGAATGTTACTATTCTAAATAGGGAAACTGAAACTCAAATAACTTCCCTCAGTAACAACCCAACAGCAAGACATCTGAGATTTGGACACAGGGCTATTTGATTCTAAAGCCAAACTCTTTCTCCTATGGATTATGGTAACTAATATTTATTGAGGCTCTGTAGTGAGTGCTGTTAATACATTTTATCACTTAACTCAATAACTCTACAATGCAGGTATCATCATTATTCCCCTTTTAAGGATGAGGAAACTAAAGTTTAAAGAAATTAAGTTACACAAGTTCAAAAAGTTTGTAGGTGCAGAGACAGTTCTCAAAGTTAGGTTACTATGATTCAGAACACTAAGCTATAGCCCATAGGTGGAAGCTACCCAGATGTGCATCGATGGATGAATGGATAAGCAAAGCATGATATATACATACAATGGAATATTGTTCAGACTTAAAATGGGATGAAATTCTGACACATGCTACAACATGGATGAACCTTAAAAACATATGCTACATGAAATAAGCCAGACACAAAAGAACATATATTATGTGATTCCACTTATACAAGGTCCCTAGAATAGGCAAATTAATAGAGAAAGTAGAATGGTGTTTACCAGGAACTGGGAGAGGGGAGAATGGGGAATTATCGCTTAATGGATATATAGTTTCTGTGTAGGATGAAGAAAAAGTTCTGGAAATTGATAGTGGTGATGGCTTCACAACATGATTGTATCGAATGCCTCTGAATTGTACACTCAAAAGTGGTTGAAATGATAAAATTTATGTTATGTATATATTACCATAATAAAATAACATTAAAAAGACCCTCTGAGTGAAAGAGGTGAAGGCATTAAAAAGCACAAATTGGTGGTTACAAAATTATTCACGGGGATGTAAAGCAAGGCATAGGGAATAGAGTCAATAATATTGTAATAACATGTATGTGTCAGGTGGGCACTACACTTAACAGGGAGATCACATTTTTCCAAACATTCCCCTATGTACACCACGACCTTTCTCTTAACGTATAAGAAGAACAAGGGCACTTTAAAAAAATGTATATAGAATTAATCTGCTGAGGTTGCCATAACAAAATATTATGGACAGGGTGGGTTTATATAATAGACACCTATTTTCTCACTGTTTTGGAAGCTGGGAAGTCCGCAACCAAGGTTCCTGGCTTGCAGACAGCCACCTTCTCAATATGTCTTTACATGGCATTTCCTCTGAATTGGGGGAAGCAGGGAGATCTGCTATCTCTTTCTCTTCTTATAAGTATACCAGGCCTATTGATTAGGACCTACCCTTATAACCTTATTTAACCTTAATTATCTCCCTAAAGGCTCCATTTTCAAATACAGATACATAGGGGGTTAGTACTTCAACATATGAATTGGTGTGGGGGACACAACTCAGTCCATCGCAACACTATTCCCTCACTTTGGCCTGTGTGGGTCCCTGTAGGAGGATTGGCAAGCCATTTACTCAACCATGTGATCACTATCTCTATGACCTAGGGCCATATTAACCCAACAAGAAAATCCAGGTAGCTGAACAAGAATTAAGTTTTAATTCCCTGTTGCCTGGGGTGTCCCCGGAGAGCTTACCACAGGCCAGCCTAGAACTGCTGTTGGGTAACAGAAAGGAGCATCATGTCCATTTATCATAAGGGCAGGTCCCAAGTTTTCAAAATAGGTCCATATAACTGTTGGGAGACAGTTTCCCAGGGTCTCTACACACCTTGTGAGTAAAGGCACTGGCTCTTTCTGTTCTAGACGCTTTTTTTCCAGAATGTTTGTCTAGCCTACAGCCTTGGGAGATAACCATAATGTCTCCCTCCAGAACAAAGGGCATTATTAACTTGCCAGTGTAATAATGTTTTCCTCTAGGACAAAGATCAGGCAGGCTCATTGTCCACTAGTAAAGATTTGGGCTCCTTAAATGTGGGCTCCTTTCCTGTATGCGACCCATAGCATGCACAGATTTAACCTTCCCTTCATCCTATCACCATGTGGGAGCTGGGCTTGGGAACTCTGGCTACTGCTACTGCCTTGAATGACCAAGTGTCTTGTCTCTGACTCAGGAGTCTTGTGTCTTCTGCCAGCATCACTGAAATGATGGCAGGCTAACCCTTCACAATTCTTTTTTTAAAAAATATATATTTCTTTATTGATTTCAGAGAGGAAGGGAGAAGGAGAAAGAGAGAGAAACATCAATGATGAGAGAGAACCATTGATCGGCTGCCTCCTGCACACCCCCCACGGGGGATTGAGCCCACAACCCAGGCATGTGCCCTTGGCCGGAATCAAACCTGGGACCCTTCAGTCCGCAGGCCAACGCTCTATCCATTGAGCCAAGCTGTCCAGGGCCCCTTCATAATTCTTGATGATCACCCCCACTTCTTTTGTCCTAATCATTCCCCAAGAAGCTGCTGAGAGAAGGTAATTCCTTTCTGGGGACTTCCAAATTCAGTGACCAAACTGTCTCACTAATAGTGTGGACCAGGAAAAGGTGAAGGAGTAGAGTCAGAATTTTTTTTCAGTCACTTTTTGAGTAGGCTGTTTCCATAGTCAACAACGCAGTCTGTGAATGGCAGAAAGCACAGAAACTCCATCAGACACTTGACTAGCAGCACATTGTTGAGAGCCTTTTGCAATAAGCAGCTCACCATTGTCAGAATGCAAATGGGCCAGAAAGCCAAACACAAGACATGGATCAGTTTCACAAGCCACAATGCTCAGGCAGGGGTTGCTGATCAGACTAGAACAACATGAAAAAGTGTCAACAGCAGTGAGGCACCACCAACAGCCCCGAGAGAGGTCAGGGGTCCAGTGTAGTTCACCTTCCAGGAGCAGTCAAGGGCAATGTCCCTCGCCACATGGTCTCCCACTTTGTGAGGAAAGGAAGGTTTGACAATTGAAGGATGAGAGACTGCAATGTAGTTCTGGAAAGGCTTCATTAAGGCTGACAGGGAGTCCTAGAGCCAAAGTAATCTGTCACAGGCATCCCCGGAACAGGCCTCGGAATCCCTGGTGTGCTCAGCCATTGGCTGGGAGCAGCCATGAGCAGTATGTCAACGGATAGATAGACAGCAGAGCTCAGCAAATGCAGCCATATCCAGCCACATTCTTTGCAAGCAGAAAACCTGTCAGGTACATTTAATGACCACCATAACCAGCTGTGGTTAACAACAACAACAAAAAACCATGATAAATCATACTAAAAGGGACTAAGACTCTGGAATAGAAAAAAAATTGAATAGCAAAAATGTTAATATTCAAATATACATATACTATAAATATATCAAAAGAAAAGGATTAGACTTTCATATAGTATAGTGTCAATCTGTAACATGTAAATATTTATACTTTTAAAAGGTTTTATGAGAAACTAAAAACCAGTTTTAAAGCTCTGGAGAGAAAGGTATACTAGTCAGTACAGATAGACCATATTTTTCCCCTCAATAACCAAAACAGCCTGACGGCTTTCTTTTGGTCTTTTCTCTCTCTGGGACTCAGACAATTAGAAAGAGGCGGTAGAGACACACTGCTACCTCCCTTCTCACAGCCCAGCTGGAAAAGGCCTCCCTTTGGGTCAAGGTTCTGGTGAGGGGAGAAGAGGATCATGGGGAGTAGCAGGCCTAGAGAGTGCAGCCACATCATAATGTCTTATCACCTACTTACCTACATGTCAGTTTTAAGGAGTCACTGAAATATAATTCACATATCATAAAATCCACCTGCGTATGCCCTAGCTGGTTTGGCTCAGTGGATAGAGTGTCAGCTCACGAACTGAAGGGTCCTGGGTTCAGTTCCAATGAAGGGCACATGCAATGGTTGCAGGCTGGGTCGGGAGGCAACCAATCAATGTGTCTCTCTCACATCGATGTTTTTTCTCTCTGTCTCTCCCAGCCCCTTCCACTCTCTCTAAAAAAACCAATGGGAAAAAAATATCACAGGGTGAGGATTAACAAAAAAGATTCACCTGCAGAACATAATACAATTCAATGGTTTTATATGTATACAGACATGTACAACCATCTCCATGATCTGAGTTTAGGATAGTAATATCATCCCAAATAAGAAACTCATTAGCAGTCCTTCAGCCAACTCCCTCCTTCTCTCTCCTCCCTACCTACAGTCCTAGAAAACTACTATCTACTTTCTGTCTCTATAGACTTGCCCATTCTGGACACTCCATATAATGGAATCACATAATATATGGTCTTTTGTATCTGGCTTTTTCACTTAGCACAATGTTTTCAAGGTTCATCCATGGTATGCGTGTATCAGTACATTTTTCCATTTTATAGCTGAATAATATTATAGGACTATATTACATTTTGTTTATCTATTCATTATATAATGGATACTTGGGTGGTTTTCATGTTTTGGGCTCTATTATGAATAATGGTGCTTTGAACATTTATGTACAAGTTTATGTGTGAGGACATATGTTTTCAATTTTCTTGGGCATATACCTAGGACAGGAATTGTTGGCTCATATGGTAATTCTATGTTTAATGTTTTGAGAAGCTGCAAAACTGCTTTTCACACCAGCTACACAAATTTACATTCCCACCTGCAATACATGAGAGTTCCAATGTCTCCATATTCTGGCCAACATTTGTTACTGTTTTGTTTTGTTTTTTAATATAGTTATCCTAGTGGGCTTGAAGTTGTATTTCATTGTGATTTTGAATTGCCTTTCTCTACTAGCTAATGAAGGTGAACATCTTTTAATGTGCTTATTAGGCCATCTGTAAAGCTTATTTGGAAAAATATCCATTCAAATCCTTTGCCCATTTTTTAAATTGGGTTACTTGACTTTTTGTTTTTGACTTGTCAGATTTCTTTATATATTCTCGACATCAGTTTCTTATTAGATATGTGATTTTCAAAAATTTTCACCCATTCTGTGAGTTGCCATTTTTATTTTTTTTAATATATTTTTATTGACGTTAGAGAGTGGGGAAGGGAGAAGGTTAGAGAAATGAAAACATCGATGAGAGGGAAACATCAATTGGCTGCCTACTGCACACCCCTACTTGGGATTGTGCCCACAACCTAGGCATGTGCCCCTGCAGGGAATCAAACCAGTGACCTCTTGGTTCATGGGCTGATTCCCAACCACTGAGCACACCAGCCTGGCATCTTTTTATTTTCTTGATATATCATTTGTAGTACAAAATGTTCAAATTTTGATGTAGTAAAATTTATCTATTTTTTTCTTTGGTTGCTTAGGCTTCTGGTGTCATATCTAAGCAACCTTTGACTAATTAAAGGTCATAGAGATTTACTCTTATGTTTTCTTCTAAAAACTTAATAGTTTTAGCTCTTACATATAGGTCTATGATCTATTTTGAGTTATTTTTGCATATGATATAATAAAGGGGTTCAATTTAACCTTTTGCATGTGGATATCTACTTCATCCAGCACCATTTGTTGAAGACTATTCTTACCCCCATCGGACAGCATATCAATTTTAAGCAAAAATGATTGTGTTTTTATGACCACCGTCTGACAGGACAATCAGACTCATTAATTCAGTCTTCTCATATTCCAAAATTTCTACTTGGTACTCTGTGACACAAACCTCCTCTAAACACATTTGCTAACTAAACAAATACAAGAACCATACTTAACCTTGCTGAACTATCTACAAACTTGAACCACTTCTGTTTGCTATAAATACTCAGTGCTGTGAAAGAGGTTACTGGTTTCTATTGAAACTCGATCCTAAAGTATTTATCTGGGAAGCTGGGGGCCTGATTTTCCTGTGTTATCCATGACCTCTCCCAATAAATGCATTTATTAATTTCCATGAATTGTTGTGGCTGGTGGGAGGTGTGTAGCAGCCGCCAGTTGTATGGCTAGAAACTGCAGGCTGCCAACAGAAGGCCACAAAGACTATTGAATCAGTCCTTCCCGACTTCATAATTGCCTTGGCTCCTATGAATTTATGCCACCCCTTGGCCTTCCATCCTACTGCACAGACAATAATGCAGACATTTAAATATTCTTCAGGCCAATTCTATTGCAACAGTCCAAAAACATCAAATGAGTTTTTTGCCTTTCAGGTGGACCAATTCAAGCAAGCCACTTGGTACGTTGAAGGCACTCAAAACACATTGGTACAGAAGATTAAGGATTTAATGCAAAACTTACATTGTTCTACGGGACTTCAGAAAAAAATAGCTATTGACGTGGCCTTCAAAAGCCCAGACACAATCCCAAATGGAGAGTCATAATGATCTTAGATAAGTCAATCCCGAATTCACCTGCACTGTTTGTTAGTTTAGGCCGGTGTTGCTCATTCTAATTCTTACACCACAGTCAGAGCCAGAGATCTTCCAAGAAAAGGACACTTGCACCAAATCATTCATGAGTCCTGGGCATGACCCATGGTTCAGGCTCCTCATCCATTCAGAGCAACAGATGGTGCCTGCTCCGTCCCCTAGGCAGGGACATGGAAAGGCTTTGAAATCACTGATGTAAGACAGTTTATCATTCAAAACCTGCTGCTTCAAGCATGCCACTGTCTTACCTAAACATTTTCTTTCTCTTAAGATTTTTTTTTCTTTTTAGAGAGAAAAGAAGGGAAAGGGAGAGAGAAACATGGATGTGAAAGTAAAACATACACCCATTGCCTCCTGCACACCCCCTACCAGGAATCAAGCCCGAAACTCAGGCATGTGCCCTGACAGGGAATGGAACCAGCAACCTTTCAGTGCATGGGCGACGCCCAACCAACTGAGCCACACCAGCCAGGGCTTACCTTAACTTTCAAGCTGAGGTTTGACAATCAACATCAGGTGATGGGCAAAAATGGGGTGGTAGGGCAGTTACTACAGCTTCAAAGAAACCAAAGTCAATATAATTCCTCACTACCTTGTTGGGCTACAAAAGACATCCTCTAGTACCTTCTTCTCAGCATTAAATGCATTACAATGAGCGGTCAGCTGACCTCTGTCCCTTGGATTATTCTGACATTGTTCAGAGTCTCCCAGTTTGCATTTCACTGAGCCCAGGTGCTGGGCCACCCCTGAACACGGGTCCCCAGACTTACTGTCAAATCCAGCCGTTATTTTCTCTCTCTGCAGCTGCACTCAGAAGACTGCTTTTGTGGACCACCAGGAATTTCCTGTGATAGAATATCAGAAAGCTACTGGTGACTCGGAGGAGGTGACTTCACAGGGCAAAAGTTCCCTTTCTACAATAAGCATTCTCAGTGTGGCCATGTCGGAGACTTCCTACACAGACCCCACACCTATGAGCCACTTGTCATCTTGACACCCAATAGCCAGAGAAAGAAATATAACCATTTGTAAGAGATTACCTTTTTTAAAGTGACCTTGCATCTGGCATCTGAATGTGTTAACATCATCATAAAAGCCAATAAAGCAAACGCTTACCTAAAAAAAAAAAAAAGATGTTAAGAGAGCATGCGGGTTTTATAAAGCGAGTAGGCAAGCCATTTCACAGCTCCTAAGTGAGGGGAGGAAGCTGGAAAATGACTAAAAGTCCCACAGGAGGCCTGGGAGCCTCAGGTTGTCATGTTCCAGGAGGCTTTACCTCTCCAGCAGCCACTCAGAAGTTACTAAGAAGCCAGACTGCTAGGTCATCAGCAGAGGCATCCAATCCTCCGGGCCTGAAGGGGGCAGCCAGCACACTCGGCCCCTGCTTCTTCAGTGCCCAGACACCTACCAACAGCAAGAGGCGGCACCACAAGCCAGACTTCTTGGACTTTTCCTCTTCTATCCTCCAAATATTGCACCGGACTCTTGAACTTAGCCTTTATGTCTCAATAATGTGATGGATTCTCACCCTCAAAATCTCATTCTTAGAAGCTGCTAGTATTATTTGTAAATAAGAAAAACTATAATGGATGAGCTAACTCGCTAGGATGATAGAGAATGAATCCATCAAAAGCTGAAGGTGAGCTTCCACTCTTTTTGAGGATGTTAATAATAATCCAAGTTCTTTGCAAGGACTCTTGCCAATACACTTGGCTGCCCCTTCCACCTAATTTATAGCTCTGACCTCCCAACGTTCCTTGTTTCCATTGGTTAATGTTTCTCATTAGTAGGCTTAGTCTCCTTGGGTGGTTAATAAGCTCCTCTCTCCTTTTTGTAAATTATGACCTAATTGTTTGATTAGGCTCACATTTTCCTAGGCTCTTGTGACTCAAGATCTCTCTCTCGTTCTCTCTCTCTCTCTCTCTCTCTCTCTCTCTCTCTCTCTCTCTCTCGCACACACACACACACACACACACACACACACACACACACACACGACCCTGCAGGAGGCCTAGGCTCCTTACCAGGTTTTCTGTAAAAAAAAGTGATAGCAGCTGAGTTGAGTTGCAGGTGGAGCGGGCAGCTGTCCTCACACATCCCCCAGACCCTATCTACCTTAGGGTCACACCGAAGGCCAGTAGGACAGCGGCAGAGTTCTAAGCCTCTTCAGTTCAGTTCCTTTATCTTCATGGAGCTGGAGGAATCATAGTTCTCCTGAAGGACTCCAAGTGTAAGAGAAGCGCCTCAACCATCTCTAGCCTCTATCCATTTCTCTATGAATAGGGATTACAGGCAGAACTTTGTAGCTACATGTTGGCACCTCTTACACCTTTTCTGAGGCAAAATACAGTTTGCCTCTGATGTCACTTCTACTGTCTCTATCTGAGGATTTGCCAGTGACTCCTTTCTAGACTATGGTGTGGGTGACCCAGGCTCTCTGCCACCCTCCCCGCATCCCAGGACATTCTTGTCAAGCCTGTCATCATTTACAGTGGGGCACATTGCCCAAGGGTGGTGACCCTAGGGCAGCCGTGGGCAAACTACGGCCTGCGGGCCGGATCCTGCCCGTTTGAAATGAATAAAACTAAAAAAAAAAAAAAGACCGTACACTTTTATGTAATGATGTTTACTTTGAATTTATATTAGTTCACACAAACACTCCATCCATGCTTTTGTTCCGGCCCCCCCAGTCCAGTTTAAGAACCCATTGTGGCCCTCGAGTCAAAAAGTTTGCCCACCCCTGCTCTAGGGGCAATGGTCTAGAAAAGGGAATTAATCCCTCACATGACAGGATCTCAGACTCCATTCTTATCGGAACAGCAGCTTAAATCTTCAGAGATATCTTCATGTTTGAGCCCTCCACTCGGTAACCAGCCTAGCACCCCCCCTCCCCGCCCCCGACAAGGCAGAACTCTGTCTCAAAAGGTTTGGGGAAGAGGGCAAAGAGGCAGGCCAGTCTCCCCACTTCTCACAAGCCCACCCCTCCCATTCTGGGGGGCGGCCCCACTCTTGAGCTGCAGCTCCGTTTTCTTGTTACCCACTATTTCTCCTTTCCTAGGATTCTGGGTTCAACCTTGACTTTCATCCATTGTTTAGCTTCCTCCTAGTCAGTCAATCTCCTAACCCATGCCTGAACCATTACAAATTAACATTTACAAACACATTTGTTTGGGTATAATAAACTGGCACTGACTTCTTCTCTATAGAATATTCAGGAAGGATATATTCAATGGAACCCAAACAGAAACCAAGGCCTGAAAGACAGAACTAAAACCTGAGAGTGAAGTAATCTGGATCCCAGAGCCAATCGCCCCTCCTCTGTGACAAAGACCAAGGTACAGCATCTCACCAGACCTCAGCCTGCTCCCTCATTTGTAAGCAAACAAGATATAATCAGAGGATCTCTGAGCCCCCAGGCTCTAAAAATGTGAAGGCATTACAATGATTTCTGAGCACTTATCCAGGACCAGCCATAAAACAGCCAGATCCCTGCCCCATAAACATAGCATAATGGAGAAGGCAGATATCACACAAATAATTATAAACAATAAACTTAGAAGTGTCTAAATTACTACAGAGGAAAACTCAAAGTGCTCTAACGGCAAGTAATCCAGTCCAAGTATTGTGATGGCATTAAATTCTACAACTAACTACCCAGCAGCACTCGCTTGTTTAAGGAAATGGTATCAACATACATTGGAGGAAAAGGTACAGAAAAGGCATGGATTTCAGTGGCAAATATGGAAGGCCCAATGGTGTCATCAAGATTGCAGAGCTTGAGAAAAAGAAAACGAAAGCATAGGATCCCATGTTGGCCCCTGCCAGGTTCTTACCGCCCATGCCCACAGAACTCATTCATTCACAACCAACCAAAGACCCCTCATGGGCAGTCGCTCCTGGTGAAATCTATGGCAACAAGCATTTGATGGTTTCATCAGCAAAAGAAACTGACCTGGCTGATTCAAACAGCCTGCACTAAACTTCTCAGGCTATCTGGGGAAGCTGGAAACTGAGTTCAGAAAATGGGCAGGAACAAAGGCAAGGCAGAGAGAAGGCCAGCCAAAATCACAAAGAAGACCAAGGTAGATAATGAGCACACGCCTCAGGAGTTCGGAGTACATGCCCTCGAAACAGCCTGTTTGGTTGATATCCTATCACCAACTAGCTGTGCAACCTTGAGCAAGTTGTTTAACCTCTCTGTGCTTCAATTCCTCATCTGTAAAATCAACCTTTAAGCCCTAACCGGTTTGGCTCTGTTCATAGAGCATCGGCCTGCGGACTGAAAGGTCCCAGGTTCAATTCCGGTCAAGGGCATGTACCTTTGTTGCGGGCACATCCCCAGTAGGGGGTGTGCAGGAGGCAGCTCATCAATGTTTCTCTCTCATCGATATTTCTAACTCTCTATCCTTCTCCCTTTCTCTCTGTAAAAAAAATCAATAAAATATATATATTTTTAAAAAAGATTGCCTCCTTTAAAAAAAAAAAAATCAGCCTTTAAAAATGCCATATTTTGCCCAGCCAGCATGGCTCAGTCGTTGAACATCGATCTATGAACCAGGAGTTCACAGTTCGATTCCCAGTCAGGGCACATACCTGGGTTTGCAGGCTAGATTCCCAATGTGGGACATGCAGGAGGCAGCCGATCAATAATTTTCTCTCATCATTGATGTTTCTCTCTCTCTCTCCCTTTCCCTTCCTCTCTGAAATCAGTAAAAATATTTTTTAAATGCCATATTTCAAAACAAGTCTAAAATGTTCTCAGTTGAAAGATAGAGATATTTTATGACCACTTGGAAAGGAAAAGAAAAAACACTGCCAATTAAACTATGACACAGTCCTATCACTTCAACTTTTTATTTTATATGCCATAAAAAAATCCTTATTAGATCTAGTTAAATACAGGTTTTATCATGTCACTCATACATAAAAAATAAATTAGTTACGATACTTCCAGATCTTTCTCAATTCAGAGCCCAGCCCTCCCTACTGGCTAGTCAGCTGGGTCATTGTTGTCCACATGTCAACACACAGTGGCTGCTGTTCTCTGAACTATCGTACCAATATAGGCTATTTGGTTTTGTTTTTAAGAAATACTGTAGTAAATTATGTATTTCCTAAAGTTGTGCCTTTTTAGATTCATTTTGTAGACTGAACAGGTACCTGGAAAACAAGGTAAAAAGAGCTGAACTACTCTACCATTTGCAGGCTTTGCAAAGACATTTGTAATTTAGGGGGGTATCCAGAAGGATAAGGGAAACGATTTTTCTTTAGTTTTGCCTGGAAGCCTGAGATCCTGATGACATTTAACATACATAACCGAACAACTAGGCTTCAGATGAGCCAAAGGAGTCGCAGCAACTGGGGGCATTCTTTATGGCTCAGTGCAAGTGTCTAAAAACATTTCCCCCTGTTTTTCAATCTCTGATTACTTCAACTTGGCTCAGTTACTTTGTGGTGTACTTGGGGACCCCAAGCAGCCTCATTGGTTTTCTTTTGTGTTATGATAGGACCTGGAGCACTGAATTCTATTTCGGACCATGACACCGAGAACACACCTTCCTCTCCCTGTGAGAGCTCCGTGGGAGACAGGAAAGGTTCTCGCTGTGGAGGAGCTCCCAGAATAGGGGGTGGAGCGAGGACCAGGACACCCTCTTCCAGCCCCACCTGCGGGAGTAACCAGAGAGCAGGCAGGAGGCCATGTGGGCCAGCTGGCTGACGGGGCACTCTGCCCAACTGGAAAAACCTCTATTTCACAATCCTTTCCAAAAACTATGACATTTTTAACCTTTCAATACTATCAGTCCCTTTCCGTCACATTTGCTTTTGGTGCAATTTAATATTTCTAATGGAGATATATGAAGAATATTTTGAAATCTTGATTCGACAACTCATTGGCTACATGGACCAAAGTTTTTTTCTCTTTGGTTTGATCTATGAGAATAAATACCATAGACCCAAGTGGCAGGCACACAGGAAAACGAAACGATGTGGCTACTGGCCTTCTCTCTGCATTTGCAGGCCAGTTTGTCGGGTTTCTAGGGTTAGAAGACCACTTCTAGCTTAGAATATGGCTTTGAGCCAAAAAATATGAGTATTTTTTATTTGGGCAACTACTACCAAGCTGAACTCTAAAAGGCTGAACCAAAATACATTCCCAACAATGGTGTCCTAGAGAACCCAGTTCTACACCTTCTCACCAACACTGAATTCTCTCATTATTATTTCGCCACTGGTAAAGTTGTGCAGATTCTGTACACTATGACCTATTTCTCTGAATTTCTCATTTCTCTGTGGGGTTGTTTCATCCATCTATAGCCATGTGCATCTTACAACCGAAACCTAAGTGATGGAGGACCATGAGCTGATAAACCGGTGCCATAGAAAAGATTCCTTTAATTCTCCAAGTACATTTAGGTCCAACATACACTGGGAAAACTCTCTCCAGATCCTAAAACCTGGAGGTGGAGAAGATAAAAGTGCTACAAGGAGCTACTACGTAAAAAGATTGGAGACTTGAGAAGCCAGAGAAGTGTGGCCCATGGAAAAGGCTGTGTGGCCCAGGAACAAGATGAAGAGCAACAAGATGTTGTAAGTTCTCTCTTTTGTCATTTGGCGGAGCCTTAGAGTTCCCTGTAGCTGGTAAGCCTGAAGTCTCAATTTATACATTTCTTTGTTTATTCTAAAGGAAAGGAGCAGGAAGTTCATTCTTAGCAGATGGCCTTGACTAGATGTCTTTGATGATGAGGTTTAATGGATTAAGGTTCAGCGTAGTTTATTTATATCATTATGAAATGACGCCATCCTTGTTTTTATATTCTTTCATATGTCTTTAATGAGTGCACTTCTTAAAATAAAATTTAAAAAAATTACACACACACACATCCATGGTTTAAAGCAAAAATTTTCCATTTAATTATTTTTATTGTAGCTCCATCCCAACCTATAATACAAATATCATATCATTTTTCAAATATTTACCTGGCTTTTAAAAATAATAATTGTTTTAGCCTTTCTAACATGTTTTAGGCTCTAAAAGAGAAATTTAAAAACATTTCTTTTCCACAACCATTAACTACAACTTGTGTATCATACATAACATTTTTGTATTACCTTTATTTTCTCTTCATTCAACGAAGAAAATGTTATTCCAATGAAAAAGAAAATTTGATTGCAAAAGAAATGATTTAACAGTGGTGCTTCAAAATGCACCCTTAAAAAGTACTACAGGAAAATTGATGAAATGGCTCCTCTTAGTGTTCTGAGTGTGGTACTGCAGTATACAAGCACTGTAACTTGTCTTCAGGCTTCAAACTTGAATGTGCACAGAAATTATCTGGGGTTCTTGTCAAAATGCAGATTCTTATTCAGAAGCTGATTCTGCATTACTAACAAACTCCCAAATCCATGGGTTCATGGAATTTCAATGAGTTTACCTACAAGTACGGTTGTCCAAATAGAATTAGTAAGTTGTAATTATATGTATAGATCTTTTTAAATGTTAAAAATTCTTAAGTCAAACTCCTTTTCTCCAAGGGGCAATATCTTAGTTGAAACAAACGAATGATGTTAAATGACTAATTGCAGAAAAACAAATTGCCCTAAATAAATTTCCTTTAATGCTCAGCCCTTAACTTTTGTAACTGCAACATCCAAAAATATGCCCACTTACTTTTTTGCCCACTGCCTTACTGTTAACGCAATTCTATGGGCAACATTTCCCTGTTCTATTTTTGTCTCCCTAGTGGAGAGATGAATCTTCCAGGTGAGAGAAAGCAGGTGGGTACGAAATGACTTTGGTCATAACAGTGGCAGGGATACAAACCCAAGAAGTTTACTCCAAGATCCTGATGCATAAGGAAAGAAGTCTGTGTCATTAGAGACTCTTTCCTGAAGTGGTCCATGCAATTCTATATAATAAAAGCCCAGCAACCGAATGGCAGAATGACCAGTCGCTATGATGCACACTGACCACCAGGGGGCAGACGCTCAATGCAGGAGCTGCCCCCTGGTGGTCAGTGTGCTCCCACAGTGGGAGCGCCACTCGGCTGATCAGGATGAGCTGCACTCCCACAGCAGAAGCAGCTGCTCAAAGGGCAGGTCCACAGCCGCGCAGCTGACCTGGATGAGCGGTGCTTCTTCAGTGGATCCACACAGGCCACACCCCTCATCAGTGCACGAATCCTGTGCACCGGACCTCTAGTTTCCTCATAAGAATAGTGAGTGTTGCCCTAGCTGGTTTGGCTCAGTGGATAGAGCATTGGCCTGGGGACTGAAGGGTCCTGGGTTCGATTCCGGTCAAGGGCACATGCCTGGGTTGTGGGCTCAATCCCCAGTAGGGGACATGCAGGAGGCAGCTGATAAATGATTCTCTCTCACCATTGATATTTCTCTCTCCCTCTCCCTTCCTCTCTGAAATCAATAAAGATATATAAAAAAAAATAGTGAGTGTTCTTGCTTATTGGACCTTCACTCCACCCAGCACTTGCTAAATGAATTCTCTTTCTCTCATACTCAGCACCACAACCCAATGAAGAAGGTATTACTGTTCTTGCCATTGTGCAGGGAAAGCTGTTGATGCTTAGAGCTTTAACAGCCCTCCTGGGAAAGCAGCTGGCTCCAGAAGTACAGGACCATCTATCCAAAAGCCCACGCTGAGCTGTGGACCACTTTGCCACCACAGTTAACACTAGCTTGTGAGTGTACTAGCTTTTGGGGCGTCTCTTTCTTAAACAGTTTGCAGATAACTTTCAAATGTGTATGTATAATATATACTTTCAAAAAGAGTTTGTTTACATATGCTTTACCCTTAAGATGCAAGGAGATACTATAAATGTAAGTTTAAGAAACTTAGTAAAGTTGACTTCTAAACAACTTTATAGTGTTTCTGAGAGTTAAGTGAAAATAAATGTAAAAGTCATGTTGCTTCTTTGGATTTGATTTCCTTTATTATTATTCTTTTTGTCACCAACTACAGCCAATGAAGGACTTGGGTTTGCCATGCTCAACTCCTGTTCCAATGCCTTTAAAATTAAAGGTAGATCTGTGTTGGAAGTAGGTTACATACAGTATTTACCACAGGGTAATTTAATTATTCCTTTATTTAGTTAGTTACCTGATTCCATCTGCTGCGTGTGTGCACCTGTAGGGCAGAACTCTGCCTTTCTGATCTTTAGTATCGCCATTACCCAGCATTGTGTCTGGTGTAATAAGCACTTCATGTTTGTTGAATGTATAAATCATGAATAATTAATAACCCTAATTAAGTCAGACTAAGATCAAACCTAGAAATTTCCTAAGAAATTTGCACATTTGGTCACTAGGTGGCGGTCTTGCCTAATTTTAGATGGCTAGGGAGCACATGCCTTGACTATTGTAAATATTACCGCAATGAACATTAGGGTGCATATATCATTTTGACTTTTAAATACACAGAAGTGAAAATTCTAGGCCACATGGTAGCTCTACTTTTAATTTTTTGCGGAATTTCTACACTGTTTTTCTTGGCGGTTGCACCAATTCATAATCCTACCAACCAATGTATGAGGGTTCTCTTTTCTCCATATCACCAGCACTTTTTATTTAATAGCCACTCTGACAGGGGTGAAGTGATATTTCTTTATGGTTTAATTTGCATTTCCCTCGTGATTTGTGATATTGAGCATCTTTTTATATATCTATTGGCCATCTGTATGTCCTCTTTGGAGAAACAAACATCTATTCAGGTCCTTTTCTTCTGCCCAATTTTTAAATTGGACTGGTGGTTTTTTGGGTGTTAGGTTGTATGAGTTCCTTATATATTTTGGGTATTAGCACCTTATGTGAAGTATCATTTGAGAATATCTTCTCCCATATAGGAGGTTGTCTTTAATTTTGTTGATGGTTTTCTTCACTATGCAGAAGCTTTTTAGTTTAATGTAGTCCCATTTATGTACTTTTTCCTTTGTTTCCCATACCCAGGGAGATACATCCAAAAAGATTTCTAAGAGCAATGCCAGAGTTTATTGCTTATATTTTCCTTGTAGGAGTTTTATGATTTCAAGTCTTAGTTAAGTCTTTGAGTTTATCTTTGTATATGGTATAAGAAAGAGGGTAATTTCTTTTTTTGCATTATCTGTCCAGTTTCCCATCACCACATTTTTTTTGTTTTTTTGTTGTTAATCCTCATTGGAGAGTATTTTTCCATTGATTTTTTTAGAGAGTGGAAAAGATACAGAGAGAGAAATATCGATGTGATAAAGTCACATCAATTGGTTGCCTTAACCAGGGCTGGGGATTGAGCCTGCAATCGAGGTACATGCCCTTGACTGGAATCAAACCTGACCCTTCAGTCCATGAGATGATGCTCTAACCACTGAGTCAAAGAGGCTAGGGACTTATTAAAGAGACTGCCTTTACTCTATTGTATATCATTGTCTCCTTAATCGTAGATTAATTGTAAGCAAGAATTTCTTTCTAGCCCTAGCCGGTTTGGCTCACTGGATAGAGCGTCAGCCTGGGGACTAGACAGTCCCAGGTTCGATTCCGGTCGAAGGCATGTACCTTGGTTGCGGGCACATCCCCGGTGGGGGGTGTGCAGTAGGCAGCTGATCGATGTTTCTTTCTCATCGATGTTTCTCTCTATCCCTCTCCCTTCCTCTCTATAAAAAATCAATAAAATATTTTTTAAAAAATTTCTTTTTGGGTGTTCTGTCTTATTCTACTGATCAATTAATGTTTTTATACCAATACCATACTGTTTTAGTTACTGCAGCTTTATAGTACAGTTTGAAATTGGATTGGCTGTTTTGGGGCATATGATATCTCCAACTCTGTCCTTTCTCAAGATTGCTGTGGCTATTCAGGGTCTTTTGGGGTTCCATATAAATTAAAACTTTCTTGCATCAAAGGACATTATCAAAAACAGTGAAAAAGACAACCCACAGAATGTAAGGAAACACTTGCAAATCATATATGTTGTAAAGGTTAGTATCTTGAACATGTAAGAAGCTATTACAATTCAACAATAAAAAGAAACACATTTACACGGGCACTGTTATGTGCCAGGTGTTCTGGTGAGTGCTTATAAAACCTGACTTTTTTCAATCCTCATCAAAACCATATGCATTAGGATCTATGATTATCCCTAATTTAAATAATGTGCCAAAATCACACGGCTAGTACTAGGACCTAAGCCAGTGATGGCGAACCTTTTGAGCTCGACATGTCAGCATTTTTTTTTTTTTAATATATTTTATTGATTTTTTACAGAGAGGAAGGGAGAGAGATAGAGAGTTAGAAACATCGATGAGAGAGAAACATCGATCAGCTGCCTCCTGCACATCTCCTACTGGGGATATGCCCGCAACCCAGGTACATGCCCTTGACCGGAATCGAACCTGGGACCTTTCAGTCCGCAGGCCGATGCTCTATCCACTGAGCCAAACCGGTTTCGGTGACATGTCAGCATTTTGAAAAACCCTAACTTAACTCTGGTGCCATGTCACATATAGAAAATTTTTGATATTTGCAACCATAGTAAAACAAAGATTTATATTTTTGATATTTATTTTACACATTTAAATGCCATTTAACAAAGAAAAATCAACCAAAAAAATGAGTTCGCGTGTCACGCATGCCATAGGTTCGCCATCACTGGCCTAAGCCCAAGTAAACCACTCTGGACAGCTCTGCACTGGTTCTCTACGCTTGATGCCTCTCCACAGGCATCGCCGAGTCCCCAGCTACAGAAGGACGCAGGTATTATCCCCACCTCACAGGAGACAACTGAGCGCAGTGGGTAAATGCCCAAGGTCATTCACCTACTTTCATAGCCTGGATAAAATCCAGGTTTATGACATATAAGGCTGAGCTACTTCCATCATACTGTTTCTCCAGCAAAGCATCTAGAGCAGTGGTTCTCAACCTTCTGGCTCTTTAAATACAGTTCCTCATGTTGTGACCCAACCATAAAATTATTTTCGTTGCTACTTCATCACTGTAATGTTGCTACTGTTATGAATCGTAATGTAAATATCTGATATGCAGGATGGTCTTAGGCGACCCCTGTGAAAGGGTCGTTTGACCGCCAAAGGGGTCGCGACCCACAGGTTGAGAACCGCTGATCTAGAGACACAGCCATTCTGGGATTTATACTAACTTTAGAGAGCACACGTTCTCCGACACAACCTAAATTTGGTTGCACTGCTGTTATCTGATATTTTCTCTACTATTGAATAGTCACTCCATTTTCCAAAGAATAGAGTAACATTAAATAAACCCAGGAACTCAATAAACGGGAAATCCCTAGTAATTATTTCTCAGGTGTTAAAGAATCTTTTTAAATGTGTATCAGCAGCTCAAACTTTTCTGGTTTTGGACACAAACAGACCACGTACGTTGAAAACAGACTGAAGCCACACAGCAGGAAAGGACTTCGATCTAAATTGAAGGTTTCTTGCTTTTATACTTAGATTTTCAAGTGATGTGAACAAATTAGAGCCACTGTCTACCCTTGTGTTCTCGCCTTTGTTATCCTTGTAAATGACCAGCAGTACAAGCAGCACCTTAGGGTCCAGTGTTGTTACATAATTAAAACAAACTTGAATCTCCCTGCTATACAGCAACTTAAGGATTGCCTTTATAAACCAAAATGGACAGATTCTGTGGAATGTGCCTTTTTGGCTAAGAACTGCCTGCACAATTATAATATTAAGACCAGGATACAGCTGTTTGTGACTAAGCCCATGCTCAGTGAGTAAGTGCTATCGAGCATTCCAAGTCACCAGACATCTGTTTCCTGTTTTCCTTCTTCCCTTTATCATTCTATCACAATTTCCTTGCACCTATAGACCACCTAAGACAGCAATTAAGCAACTCTGGTGTTGCCTGTCTCCTTTCCCGTCTTTAACTGTTGCTCAGGGTAGCTTAATCATTCTGCTTGGAGGGGTAGGGGGAAGGCAACCTAAGGTCTCTCAAAAGTACATTCTGAGACTGGAGGACTATTGCCCGTGTAATCTATCTTGACCTAACGTCCTCCCTCATTTCCAATTAAGAACTTTCGTGTTGAGGCAATACCAGCCCCTCCAAAACGACAATTGTAAACTGAATCACAAAAGGAAAACCTCCAGCAGCAAAAATAGCCAAGGCAATAACTTACCTGTAACAGTGGGGGACTGTAACCAACCCCACCATTCTTTTGAAATTATTTCTGTAACTGCTGACTCTTTTATGTACCTTATAAACAGCATGTTTGTATAAGAATCTTAGAGACTAACTTCAGAAGATACAGATGCCGACCTTCAGGCTTTCCAGCTCTGGAAGATTTGCTGACCTCCAAACAAAAAACAGGAGGATGCACACTACACCATCCTTATCAGAACAGACTGTGCTGGCCTGCGCATAAGAGAACTTTTCGACCCTCTCCCCTTGAATTCTTTTTCTGCTTTCTGGCTCCTTCCCTATAAAAACCTCTGCCTGCACTGAGGTAGGGAGATGGACTTTGGGACAAGAGTCCCCCATCTTCTCAGGTTGCTGTCACTTGAATAAACCTCTTTCCTTTCTCACCAGCACCTATTTCACGAGTAGGCTTTCATTGTGGCAGGCAGCCAAACCTGGGTTTTCAGTTAAGCTACTTTATGCCGGAATACAGAACAAGATGTGTTTATATTTAAGGCAGTTCATTTCTATGCAAATAGATTGATGTTGATGTTTTTCCTCAGTCCAAGCTAGCATCTTTATCATCTTCCTTAGGAAAAGCTGACTCCTTGTTGATTTCTATTTGGATCAAGAAGATATGCATCTCACTCTAGAGATGAGAAAGCTAAACAGGGAGAAGCCACGGGCTCTGAGACTTTGTGGAGCAGAGCCAGCCATCAGCCCTGAACTGGTCTCTGTACTTTATCTCATTCAAGCAACTGTGATTTGAGGTTCCTACCAATGGAGCCAAAACTAATTCAAACACCCCAACTCTGTTACTTGGGTCTGTGAAAAATAAAAACATGTTTTAAAATTTTCTAATTGGCTATCATGAAAGATGATCCTAATAGTGATTCTCCCAAGTTCTGTATTAAGGAGTAGTTTAATAACAAGCCAAACTATATAATCTTGAATAAAAACTGAGATTCTCAGGTCAATAGTATATGACATAAATAATTTAAAAAAACAAAATATTGCATCATTTAGATTTTTAAATTTTTTATTTTAAGAAAATATAGAGCTGGGAATCATTTCACTTCTACTGTGGTAGATATAGCATATCTTTGAAAACCTAAATAAGCTTACTGACTGCTGAATCTTTCACATTAATTAACTGTGCTTAATTTTCACATTACCAATTGTTTTTATGGCTTTTATTCTCACTGAACAATTTTTCGACATCATTTAAAATGACTGAAAGACAAGGATCTCCAATATTTATGAAATAAGTAAATGCATATTAATAAGAATTAGAACACTTACTTTCTTCAAGAAAAAAACATTAGTAACTTATTCCTGAATTGTCTATGCATCACTTAAGAAAATTCACTTGAAATTTTTGTTTCAATTTTGATAGCAAATATCATACTACTTAGAAGCCATTCACCAGTCTTATACCTTAAACTCACATCCCACACCGTAATCTCCTTGAGTTGGAGGCTTACCATTTTAACCCTGGGTAGCAGGGCTTCTTTGGGGCTACTGATTAAGAGGGGGCACCAGCTCACTAATTCTAACCGTGACTGAGCAGGTCTGAGAATCAATTCCATCCCACTTGCAAGTTCATTCTGATTTACAATAATAATAAGGTAAGGCCTAGATGAAAAGATCATGAAAAAAAATCTAGAAATATTCTAAATGTTAGAATCTTCCTTTGGCAAACCACCAGGGCGTTTGTACCTTTGAGACAGAACCCATGCCATTTCAGTTCCTCTTTGCAGTCCTAGTTTAGAGCATTTTAAGTTTAGATTTTAAAAAAAAGGGTATGATCACGCCAAAAACAATAAAAAAAAAAAAAAGGGCATCTGGAGAATCACAAATTAAGAAAATGCAAGGAGAAATACGTATGTTTCATTCCCCTTTCCAGTACTCTCTTACAACTCTGCTTTCTTGGAAGGGAATTCATGAGCTATAATACTTGAGCAGATTCTCATCTGTAGGTTTTAGAATTTTCTTATCTGCCATATTCACCACCCATCCAGGAGCAAGACCAAAGAAAATCTGCCTTGGATCCTTTCGAGTACTAAGCATTTTGAAGAGTTCATCTTTAGTGATATCAGGTAAAATATAACCATACTTCTTGGCAAGTTCCAGTCTTGCTTCGGGAAATTTGGCAGGATCCGCCAGGTAACCACGATTCTTTGCATCAGTGTAATACGGGACCAAGGCTTCGGGTGGAAGCATTCTTTTGGGGATGGGTTGTCCCCGCAGAAAGAATGGAACAGGTTTGCATAGAATGTCTAAAAAACATTTTTAAATAAAAAAAAGAAAAATGCAAATATTGGTTATATGCATAATCTTTAATAATTATTTTCATTATTAAATTTTAAATATTACTAGGATCAGGACTTAATTCTAAGAACTTGTTTTATAAATACGCTTGTCTTAAGTAGTAAGCAAATTGAAACACTTCGTTTTCAAAAGTTTGCATCTTAAAAATCAAAGTTACTCCTGGGTTATCAACAAATAATGAATTTCTTACACATAGGCAACATCATATTTAAGCCTCATGTTTAAAAACAAAAACTAAACCTCATTATGATATACTGGCTCAAGTAATTAAAAGAAGATGGAGCCCCACTAGCCACACCACTAATAAGAAATCCAATGTGCCTGAACTGCAAATCAAATAACCATGAGGATTTTTTTAATCCTCATATGGCAGCCAGGATTAGACAAAGAGGAAGAGAAGAAAATGACTGCAGAACAAACTTACCTAGACTTCTTGGATCATAGAAGGCTGTAGTAACAACACCACCATTTTTTTCAATTGCAGCAATGGCTAGTTCTGAAGCCAACTGTACTTCGATATTAATTTTTGCCTTAAAGATGTCAGCACCCTATAACATGTCAAAACAAAGTCTGTTAGTGGATATTTTGAATAAAAGTTAATATGGCAAGCTTCCTTTTTACCGTATTTTCTCCTCCAAAGTGCCTACAATGTAACAGTCATTCCTACTTTTTTTAAAAAATATGTTTTTATTGATTTTAGAGCGAGAGGGAGAGAAACATCGATGGGCTGCCTCCTGCACGCCCCCCATCAAGGATCCAGCCTGCAACCCAGGCATGTGTCCTGACCAGGAATTGAACCGGTAACCTCTCAGTGCATGGGATGATACTTAACCAACTGAGCCACACCCGCCAGGCCATTTCCTACTTTATTTTTTAATTTTATTTTTTTAGTCATTCCTACTTTAAATACCTCTGCTTTGACATCCTATCAACAACATCATCTTATCTTACCAATTTTTATTTCCTGTAAGTGGGGATGACTGTATTTTCATTTGAGGTATTTAGTAGATGCCAATTTAACTACTCATTCCCAGTACTTCATTAATTATAGACTGTATTAAAAATTATAACAACTCTACGACAGAATTACTGCTAAACCAATGTCATAGATGGGCACATTGAAGCAGAGAAGTTAAGTAACTTGCCCAAGATCACAAAGCTAGGGTTAATCCGGGAGCTTAGTCACAAGTGTCTGTGTTCTGAACCACACTATGCCATCTATCTATAAAAAAAGCTAAGCGACCGGCTGACCGGTGGGTACGACACACACTGACCACCAGGGAACAGACGCTCAACACAGGAGCTGCCGAGTGACAGCAACTTTGCAGAGTGTCCTCTCCCACTCCAGGACCCCTCGGGGGAGATCAGAGAGCGAGTTCCAGCCTGATCCCTGCAGGCCAGGCCAAGGAACCCCACCTGCCGAAGGGACTCCGCAGACGCCCTTGGAGCCGCGGTGCCACCCCAGGTGCGGCCGGCCAGGGAGGGACTGCAGGAGGTTGGCTCCAGGGCGGGTCCCGCCCGTCCTGCCCCAACAGCCACCTTCTAATTAATTTCCTTTAAATGTGCACGAATACTGCACCAGGCCACTAGTATGATATAAAAACTTAACTTCCTTATCCCTAAATAAGCAAGAGGCCAAGAGATGGTTAAAGAGGGGGATGAGTGGACTGGAACCAGCGAAAGAACAAAAGATCTGACAATCATATCTGAGCTTTGGAGGGGTCAGCCCCTTCTAGGGAAAAAGGCAAGAGGACAACAGAAATTTACTTTGATTCACTACCGATTTTACTGATAATAATAATAGTCTATCCTGAAAACAGTCAACAATAAAAAATGCAGTACTGAAACTTTAAAGCTCTGTTTTGGGTCACTTTAGTTAGGATGTACTATATTTTACTTTCATTTCAAAACATTCTGACAAAAATAAAAAGATGGTAGCATTACCTTTCTTTTTGTGGTGACAAAAATATTTAGCTAATTTGGCGTGGTTGAAATAAGCTGGCTCCCAATCAAGTTCCTTTCCTTAATTATAAATGTTTAATATATTTCAAAAATATTCCATCAATTTCAAGACATATTTTCTCACATTCTTTCCATGTATAATTCCGGTCTGCATTTGTATAATCACTGGCATCTTTGACTCAGTAAAATTAACATTTTATCATATTATCTGTGATTCTTAATTACTATGCCATAAGTGCTGAACCATTTCCCTATCCTTGGGCATTGGGGTTAGCTCCATTGTTTTCAGTGATATATAAAGCATTTTTAGGAATATCTTTGTTATCAGTTAGGGTTTTCTTGCTTTTCCTTTAGAACAGTGATTTTCAACCAATGTGCTATGGCACACTAGTATGCCTCAAGAATTTTTAAAACGTGCAATATCTAACTATTTAGTCGGGGCACTGACCTCTTTTCCTTTAGATTGTTAAATTAAAAAATAACAACAGCCAACACACTATCTGTCCATTGTGGATGAAACAAAGTTATACCTATTTTCTGTGTGTGTCAGAGCGGCAAAAAATATATTTTTCAGTGTGCTACATAATTTTAGTAATTAGTTTATGTGTCCCATGAGATGAAAAAGGTTGAAAATTGCTGCTTTAGAGCAGTGGTTGCCAACCACTGGTCCGTGGACCACTGGTGGTCTATGAGGTCCGAAACGTTGGCAACTGCTGCTTTAGAACATATACTCCCAAACTGTGCTGAAGGATAACAAGAGTCTTAATAGCTACTATTTATTGCAAATCTGAAGGTCAAACAATTTACAAAGCTGTAAATGATGTGTAATTGTGCTTATTCAACCACTTCACTAGTGCAGTTTTCAGAATTATTTCTGCTAGATTAATAGACACATGCTTAAAAGCTGCAGGGATTTGCAGTTTAATGGCTAATGAGGTCATGGATTTTTCCACAGGTTAATTACACTCAGAGTAGAATACTGAGGCTTAATTATGTATTTGGTATTCTCTTTTCAGATCATTTTATTTGGAACTAGAGGCCCAGTGAACAAAATTTGTGCATGGGGGGGGGGGGGTGCCTCAGCCTCGCCTGCGCCCTCTCACAGTCCAGGAGCCCTCAGGGGATGTCCAACTGCCTTAGTGCTGCCACGGAGGTGGGAGAGGCTCTTGCCAGCACCGCTGCGCTCACCAGCCATGAGCCCAGCTTCTGGCTGAACAGTGCTCCTCCTGTGAGAGCGCACTGACCACCAGGGGACAGCTCCTGTGTTAAGTGTCTGCCCCTGGTGGTCAGTGCACATTACAGTGACCGGTCATTCTGCCATTTGGTCGATTTGCATATTAGCCTTTTATTATATAGGATACTTTTATCCATAAGGTTTACTTTTCAAAGGAAGCTTAAAAGGTTTTTCCATAAACATATGCTTCCCTCTAGTGGACACAGCTATGTTATTGACATATGTATAAGAAACAGGAGTAGTTGATAAATAATGTACAAGGGGGTGAGGTGGGATGTGTGAGTGCTCCCTCATGAAAGAAAGATCATCCTGGTATGATGACATCTGAACAGAGAAAAAGAAGTGACAGAGCAAGCTGAATGGATGGATACACAGGAGAAGAACATCCCAAGAACAGGGGTCCCTCAATAAAAAATGCTGGCTTTCTAAAACACAATCACTACTACCTACTGGTTATGACAACTGAAAAAGATAAAAAAAAAAAAAAAAAAGACGGCAAAGTGTTGATTAAATGGAAATCAGAGATAGTCTTCTACGTAACTCCAAAATAAATCGAATCTAGATTTACCTCCTCTACCAGCTGGACACCATAATCCCTTTTAAATGGTTGAATGGTCACACCTCTTCCATTGACAAGCTGGGTTAAGTCAATAGGTTGAGTAGGATCAACTCGACCCAAATCAATAAGATACTGCAGTCTGTTGAGGCTCAAAGGTTGATATTGACGTCTGAAGCTACAAAACAAGAAAGTAAAGGTTGAAAAACTCAGTCAAACTTATATTTTGTAAGTTCTCCATATCAACTCAAAGCTCTGTCCTGTGTTTTCCTCCGTCAATTCAGATGGCTAAACAAAATAAATCCCTCCTGAATACAACAAAAATATGTAATATTGCTTGATTTTTGGTAATGAAACAGAACCAGTACTTTCTTTGTTTCACTAAAAATAATTTACCTCTCTAAACATTTCACTCATTTACACAAATAAATAACTGTGGAAAATGTAACCCATTATCTGAATTATGCATTAATTATTGGATGACTACTATGGGCCACATTTTTATATATATTTTGCTAAGCCTCTGAACAGCCACAAAAGCAGGCATTATCATCTCCATTTTGCAGGTCTGAGTGCAACATCTGGTTTTTTTTTTTCCTACTAATCCAGCTAAATTTCATTACCAAAAATAGTTCAGAGAAACAGTAGCAAAAGTTGGTTTCAAAGTGAATTTACAATTCTACCAAGCTATTTTTTTTAGGTGATTCTCAGTGTAAATTAGGGATTTTTATTTTACAAAGCAAAGGAACCTTACCTATGTCCTTCATTAAACCCATATTTGGGGATTCGGATGTAAAACGGGGTCTGGCCTCCCTCGAAGCCCAGTCGGGGCCGGGTTCCCCTCTGCCGTTCTCCTTTATGGCCTCGGCCACATTTTCTACCTCTTCTCCGACCTCTTGGTCGTCTTTCCTAAAATGAAAAAAGAGTTTTATAATCCACAAATGCATTTTTAAACATCTATTTTACCTTTTCACTGTATATTTTGTATGCCATTTATTCATCCAACCAACCAGTACTAGCTACAATTCTAGCTGCTCTAATGTCTGCAAACTCTAAAGCAGTATCTTTGCCTCTGAAGTGCAGCTGATTCTTCTAAAGTCCAAGTTGTGTTTCAAAGGCAACGACCCCAGGATGGAAAAGAGATAGGGATTCTGTAACAATCTGGCATTGAAAAAAGCCTAGAATTAAACATCCCTAACAAACAAGGATAGAGGGAAATCAAGAAAATTCATCTTGCAATTAATTGTAAATATATCATTGTTACCTACATTATTTTAAAGATTAACTGATAAAGAAAATACTATTTCCTGGCACCTCACAAAAGCAAGGATTGGTTTTCAAAATGACAGTGTCAACTAAGAACTATTCAGAGCTGTATTCAGTGGTTTTCAAAAAAAGGCATTTAATGTGACAAATCAATTCATATCTTTCCCATGAAGACCAAAATATATTGGAAAAGCACTTCATTTTATTTTTTTAAAATATTTTATTGATTTTTTACAGAGAGGAAGGGAGAGGGATAGAGAGTTAGAAACACCAATGAGAGAGAAACATGGATCAGCTGCCTCCTGCACATCCCCCACTGGGGATGTGCCCGCAACCAGGGTACATGCCCTTGACCGGAATCGAACCTGGGACCCTCGAGTCCGCAGGCCGATGCTCTATCCACTGAGCCAAACCGGTTAGGGCAGCACTTCATTTTAAATCCAATTCTGAGAAAAGCCATCATTTGTGCAGTTCTTGCGACTTCGCCCCTCCCTAATTCACTTAATTATGCTTTTAAGTGTAAACCTCATGAGGAGTCGGGACCACGTGGGAAGACTCTGAGCACAGAAGGCTCCAGGGGCTCGGAACCCTGTGCTCATCCCACCGCCCTTCGGGAAAGGAGCCTTCCATCCGGCGCGGCCCGCGGGAAAGGCCGCTCGCCTCGCCCCGCCGCAGCGCTGCCCCGCACCGTCACCAGCCATTTACCGGTTTCTTGGAGCCTGGATTCGGCCTTAGGTTGGCCAGGCTCACGCGGGGCAGGGCCCGGATCAAGTCCAGACCCCTGGCCCCACCGCCTCGCGCGGGAGCCGCCATGACCCGCCGGCCGGGAACCAGCGCAGGTGCCCTCCGCCGCCTCCGAGCCCACGTGATCGCAGGGCGCTGCTTTACGGCCGCGGCCCCGCCCCTGTCGTACTGCAGCGTCCGCGGCGCGGTCTGCCCCCGTCGCGCCTGGAACCTGGAGTCCGGCTTCTGGAGGAGGAGCGGTGTGGCCATGTGATCTTCAGTTGAGAGTTCGATCCCTGAGGTCGGACTTTTAACCTACGTCCTCTTGCGCCCCCACTAAATACGCTGTCGTTAGGGAGTTTTTGGAGGGAGTCTTCTCTGAGCTCAACCTGGAGCCTGGAATAAAATAACGCTCTTCTAAATGATTAGCTTTGAGCTTATGGTAAGATAAGAAAATAAAACTGAATATGTGCAAATAGGTACGGACAATTGTATGTTTTAATATTTTGGGTCATTTTTATATGTTTTTAATGTTGTTGTTTTTTAATTTAAATGAAAGATTAGGGTCCGGCTATGAAATGCCTGGCTAATACCAGCCTGTGAGTAAGATTCAAACGAAGCGTCCTCTTCCGTATGCATTTCTATGGCTTTGACTGAGACACGGGGATACTGGCTTCCCTTACTGTTAACAATGATAGGAGCATGCCGAGGCTTGGTAAGTAAATGTAGGGCACTGTGTTAAATTGGTCTTATTCGATTATCTGACTACACAACCATTGGTAAATGTCACAGGATTCCAGGGCAGGAGGGATAGAGAAGCTGAGACGGGAGAGTTAAAACAAGGCCAGACAGTGTGGGCAGTTTGCAGCAATTTATAACTAACAAGCCATTATTTTCCCCAGCCAAGGACACCTGAGAGCAAATGGTTAAAAACCTCCCTAACAAGAGAATGCAGAAAGGGAGGGGGAAGGAGAAAAGAAAAAAGGGCAGTTTTACTCCCTCAGCAGAGAAGCCAGCAGTCTCAGGCTTGGCAAGATAAAGTTGCCAGGTGCTTCTCCCAAATTCTGGGAGGCCACAAGGTAAAAAAGGGCCTTGAGAATTAATCTGTACCAAAATATTCAGCAAAGGAATGTTGAAACCTATATCCCTGAAAAAGCAATAACCTAACAGATAGACAGGAGGGTATATAATGCCTCTGACCCCCACCCAGCTCGCTCTTCAAATTAGTGCTTCATAAACCAGGTGTATAGGTTTGCTTGCATTGTTTTTTCAATAAAGGTGCATGCTTTAATAAACTGGTTTTTCACAACACAGCCAAGATCTCTCGTATACATTCATTTATATGAGAAGACAAGGATTGAGATTGGGAACAGCCTTCTCCCACTGACTCAGGGCTATCTGGTAACACTTCTGTGGTGTCATGAGAGGTGCCTCAAGTCTAATAGTAAAGGTAGGTGCTAATACCCTTTAAGGCTTGGAAAGGTTGGTTGGGTAGCTTGACCAAAGCCTCACAACCATCAGCAGAGCCAGGATTCAAACGTCCACTGCCTCCTATTATAAAATTAGTATTTTTTTATAATATAAAAATTGAATATATGCGGCACAAAATTCCTAACATTTTTACTTTAAAAATGTCAGCTTCTCAATGTTTGTCTTAGGTAAGGGTAATACAGAAGATCACCTTTTTCTTCTTTTTTGTTGTTCTTTTTATATTTCACCATCTTCTGGGGAGTTTTTCTTGTTGATCCCCATTAGTGATCATAAATAATAAAAGTGAGAAATAAATTTTTGGAGGGCAATGTTGACAGAAGAAACATCCAAACCTATAGAGAATCTGTATAAGTTTGAGCCAAACTGATGACTATTGCCAGGAAGCAATATTTCAAGGGATTGAGAAAATGCTCAGAGAATGGCAGTTTTACAGCTTATTTTATACATTAGACTCAAAGGAAGAAACATAAGGAGGGTTACATAAAATTCATTGGTGGTAGATTAGGGAGGCAGGAGAAAGCAAAGTGGGAGGAATCTCTGACTTTGGATAAAGAGTAAAACACAGAGATACATACTTCTTTTACATTGATGGATAGTTAACAATTTTTACGCTAATTTACAGCGCGTAGACAAGGTATTCCGGGAACAAGATAACAATGAAGGATTCTGTGGTCTTGGGCCCTGAGGCATCTTGAAAACATTTCTCTGAATTCCAAGGGTATGTTATCTTAGATGCAAAAGGACAATAAAATAGACAGGCTTTTTAAGGTAAAGATTGGCCTTTGTGAAGGCCAGTATTGTACCTTCAACCTGGGTATGGGCCCTGTCTGGGAACTGAAACTGAGACCCTTCGGTGCATGAGACAACACTCCACCCAACGGAGCCACACTGGCTGGGGCTAATTGTTTTATCAATTTTTGACATTTATTCATTTATCTTATGATAGATGAAGATTTAGATAATTTGAACTATTCCAGTATTTTAGTTCTCTCATGGTAAACAATGCAATTTAAATAATGTAAGTACTTTAAATATCCATTTATAGCAGTGGTTCTCAACCTTCCTAATGCCGCGACCCTTTAATACAGTTCCTCATGTTGTGGTGACCCCCAATTTCATTGTTACAAATTGAACATAATTAAAGCATAGTGATTAATCACAAAAACAATATGTAATTATATATGTGTTTTCTGATGATCTTAGGCGACCCCTGTGAAAGGGTCGTTCGACCCCCAAAGGGGTCGCGACCCACAGGTTGAGAACCGCTGATTTATAGGATTTTTCAACTTTCTTTGTTTAAATTTTTTTTATTTTTTCCATCACCACTTAACGTCTATGCACTCTTCCACCTCCACCTATCGCCCCCCCCCCAATTACCACACTGTTGTCCATGTCAAATCATACAAACTATAATGTCTGACCACAATGGAATTAAACTTAAAAAGAATAACAGGAAGATATCTGAAAAATCCCCATATACATGGGATCTAAACATATTACTAAATAGCTCATGGATCAAACAAGAAATCAAAGAATAAATTTTTAAAAATATTTTAAACAGAATAAAAATGAAAGCATGACATATCAAAATTTGTGGCATGGAGCTAAATAGGTCTTAGAGGGAAATTTATAGCATAAACACTCATATTGGGGCGGGGGGAAGAGAAAAATCTCAAATCAATGGTTAAAGCTAAGAAGCTAGAAAAAGAACAAAATAAATCCAAATAAGCAGAAAAAGGGGAAAGATGACAATGAAAATAACAAAAAAGAGAAAATCTATTAAACAAAAAAAATGTTTGGTTTGAGGTCAAGTTAAATGATAAAGATCAAGCAAGGCCAACCAGGATAAAAAGAGAAAAAACAAACTGCTAATATCAGGAAAGAGAGGAAGCATCACTACAGACCCTTCAAACATTGAAAGAGATGTACAAATATAGTGGACACATTTACGCCAATAAATTCAGCAACTTCAATAAAATAAGCAAATTCTTTGAAAGCCACAAACTATCCTAGCTGATTCAAGAAGCAAGAGACAGGACTTCTGGAATGGTGGTGTAAGGATTTGGCAGAACATTCCACCAGTGAAACAATCACTTCAATGGTGAAATTAATCTTTTTTAATATTTAATTTCTTTGTAAATTGTTCTGACATAGAGCAAATGAAGAAACATTTATTCAAGAAAATCTAATAAGTCTTGGTAAGAACAGCAAGAGTCTGTGCCATTTGAGCCATGTCCCATTCCTAACACCACCAGCCCTCCCCCAGCTTGGAAAGATAGAACTCTACTTTTGGCAGCTATGAATAAGAAGATGGGATTTCCTCCCTCCTCTTAGCTCCCAGACTAGGGTGACAGTTTTTCCCTGGGAGAGTAGGCTACTGGCATCTCTAATACTCTCAGCGTTGGGTTACAGAAGCTCTATTCCAGGCAAGTGCAGCCAAAAGAGCTGAAGCCCTTTTACCCCAATTCGCCCTTACTCTTAGAGTGGAAGCTATACCATGGCTGGTGCCAGGTTGAAAATATTGGGCCCGGAGAGCACACACCCCAGCTTGCTCATAGGATGAAGGTTTCATGCCAAGAAGGATGTATGGGCTGAATTGTGTCTTGCAAAATTCGTATGTTGAAATCTTAACTCCCAGTTCCTCATAATGTAATTGTATTTGGAGAAAGTGTCTTTCATAAGGTAAGTTAAAATGGGGGCATTTGGGTGGGCCATAATGCACAATTACTCATGTCCTGATAAAAAAATGATATTTGAACAAAAACCTGGATAAAGGAAAGACATTGTGAAAACACAGGAAGAAGATAGTCATCCAGAAGCCAAGACGAAAGGCCTCAGAAGAAACCAACCCTGCCAAACATCCTGTTCTCAGACTTCTCACTGTCAGAATTGTGGGAAAAATAATTTATGTTGTTTAAGCCACCCAGTCTGTGGTACTTTGTTATGGCAGCCCTAGAATACAGGTTTTGGTACCAGAAAGTAGGGTGTTGTTGTAAAAAATTCCTGAAATTGCAGAACTGGGTAATGATTAGAAAAAGAAACCAAAACTAAAGTTTGGAAAATTCTCAGCATATCCATATTTCAAAAATTTGAGAAAGCATGTTCTGGAAAGAACATCAAGGATATGGCTGGATAATCATTCACAAGGGGAGCCCAACAATAAATTTGAACTGAAAGATGGAAGAATCAGAAAATAGTAAATATAGATTGATAGAGATTATGAAATATGGGGAATGGAGAGAAAAAAAATGAATAAATCTGAACAGAGCCTTAGAGAGTTGAGGGATGTTATTAGGCACGAAAACATGTGTAATAGAAGTAACAGAAGGAGAGAGAGAGAAGCAGAAACCTATGGACTATATACTGGCTGAAAACTTCTGAAATATGATGAAATCATTACATATACAAGAAGTTTCATAAAATCTAAGTGGGATAAATTAAAGGAAGTCTACACACCGACACATCATAACCAAGTATTGAAAGCTCAAGGTTTGCCCTAACTGGTTTGGTTCAGTGGATAGAGCATCGGCCTGCGGACTCAAGGGTCCCGGGTTCGATTCCGGTCAAGGGCATGTACCTTCCGGGTTCGATTCCGGTCAAGGGCATGTACCTTCGTTGCAGGCACATCCCCAGTGGGGAGTGTGCAGGAGGCAGCTGATCGATGTTTCTCTTTCATCAATGTTTCTAGCTCTCTATCCCCTCTCCTTTCCTCTCTATAAAAAAAAAAAAGAAAGAAAGAAAAAAAAAAAAAAGAAAGCTCAAGGTTTATATCAAAAGGAATTAAAAGCAGGGACTCAAGAATTGTATGCCAGTGTTCATTGCAGCATTGTTCACAAAAACCAAAAGGTTGAAATAGCCCAAGTGTCCATCAAGAGATGAATGGATAAACGAAATGTAGTGTATAATACAAATGTAATCCTAACAGGAAGTGAAGATCTGCTACATGCTAGCTATAATATGGATGAATCTTGAAAACATGCTAAATGAAATAAGCCAAATACAAAAGGACAAATATTGTATGTGTCCACTTACATGAAGTTCCTAAAATAGGCAAATATATACAGACAGAAAGTAGATTAGACATCGATGTGAGAGAGAAACATTATTGGTTGCTTCCCGTACATGCCCCAGTGCCCCAGTGCCCCAGTGCCCCAACCGGGGATCAAAACCACAATCCAGGTTTGTGCCCTGACCAGGAATCAAACCAGCAACCTTTTCGCTCACAGGACAACACTGAACCTACTGAGCCACTCTGGCCAGGCAAGCCAGCACTATCCTGATACCAAAACCAGATAAAAACATTACAAGAAAAAAACAAACAAACCTATAACTTAATACCCCTGGCCAACATTTGTTATCAATCTTTTTTATTATAGTCATCCTAGTAAATGTGAAGTGGTATTTCATTTAGTTTTTCATTTGAATTTCAACAGTTGCTTAATATGGTAAGCGTTTTTTTTTTATGTTTGTTGGCCATTTGTATATCTCCTCTGGAGAAATTTCTATCTAAATCTGGGAAACCACCCTAACCGGTTTGGCTCAGTGGATAGAGCGTGGGCCTGCGGACTGAAGGGTCCCAGGTTCGATTCCGGTCAAGGGCATGAACCTTGGTTACAGGCACATCCCCAGTAGGGGGTGTGCAGAAGGCAACTGATCAATGTTTCTCATTGATGTTTCTAACTCTCTATCCCTCTCCCATCCTCTCTGTAAAAAATCAATAAGATCTGGGAAACCATTCTCTATTCCAAGGTCACAAAGATTTAAACCTTTGTATTATTCTTCAAAGAATTTATAGTTTTAACTCATATTTAGGTCTTTGATCCATGTGTGTAAATTTTGTATGTGATGTGAGAAAGCTGTCCACCTCCATTCTTTTGTGTGTGGATATCCAGTGGACAACTGATTTTTGACAAAGATTCCAAGGAAATTCAAAAGGAAATGATAATCTTTTCAATAAATGGTGATAGAAAATTGGATGGCCATATGCAAAATAAAACTGGATATCCATCTCAATTATTTTATGCCATATGCAAAATTAGTTCAAAATAGGTCATAATAAACATCTTAAATATAAAAGCTGCCAACCTTTAAAAACAAAAAAGTAAGTGGTTTAGCCAGGGAACTTGAGTTTCCCGTATAGCAGAGGAATTACAATTTGGAACATGCAAACTATGGTGAACCATAGGCAAGTCCAGAGAACAAAGGAGGTGAATGTGATTTTGATACAGGAAGGGAGGAAGTTGAAAGAGGGAGTTTTGAAAAGAAGTTTATTGCAGGACAGTGAGAATTTGGGGTTGTGGCAGTTCCTCATTGGCTGAGTGGTTGTTGGGCAAAGAAAAAAAATCATTGTTCTACCTTCTGCTGTATGTAAAGAAAGCTTCTTCCTGCTGGGGTGTGTTAAATTAGGTGCCATGAATGGTATGTCCATGAAATCACTCCTTTTGTGATTCCTGACTCCATTTTGAATCAAGTTTTCCTTTATTCATTTTCACACAACTAAAATTATAAATCTTTCATTTTTTAATTTTTTTTATTTTTTTTAATATATATTTTTATTGGTTTCAGAGAGGGAGAGATAGAAACATCAGTGATGAGAGAGAATCATCGATTGGCTGCCTTCTGATTGCACCACACTGGGGATTGAGCCTGCAACCCAGGCATGTGCCCTGACCGGGAATCGAACTCAAGACCTCCTGGTTCATAGGTCGATGCTCAACCACTGAGCCATGCTGGCTGGGCTCATTTTTTTATTTTAAAAAATTTTTGTTTTTTATTTTTTGTAAATTATAAATATTTTATAAGAAAGCCTAGCAGAAAGTATTAGTTATGTTGAGATAAACAAAAATTTCTTAAAGCATAAACTGAAATAAAAGATATAAACTATAAAAAGAAAAACCAATACATTTGACTTTATTAAAATTAAAAAATTTGTTCTTTAAAAGCTTTAAGATAATGGAAAAAAAGTCCAGTCACAGATGGGGAGAAAGTGTTCTCAAAATATGTATTTGACAAAGCACTCAGAATAAATATAAAATTTTTATAACTCAATAATAATGACAGCCCACTTAAAACATAGACAAAAGATTTGATCAGATATACTAGCTTTCGCTATAGTAGCTCTCTTCATAATAGCCCCAAACTGGAGATAACTACAAAGTCCAGGAGCAGGTAAACAGGTCGACAAAATATACATAATGGAATGCTACTTAGCAATAATGAATGAACAACTGATACAACAATATGGATGAATCTCTAAACAATGATGCTGAATGAAAGAACTGCTAGAAAACACAAATGAATCTATTATGACAAAATAATCAGAGGTTTCCTAAGGATGTGTCTCTTCCCCACAGAGGAAAGAAGCAAGGATAGACAACAAAGGAGCCCAAGAAAACTTGTGTGTGTGATGTTCATTATTTTGACAGTGGTGATAGTTCTAGGAGTCTATAGGAAAACAAAACTTACAAATTGTATACTTTACACTTTGCCGTTCATTGTATGTCACATACCTAAATAAAACTGCAGAAAGAGCTAAAATATATAACAATGTTTTTAAACTTCTTGTAAAGGTGTTTTTGTAATATGTTTATCCATATTCACCTTTGTGTAATAACTCATCATATGACTGTGACACGGTGAATTTATCCATTTTCCTGTTGATGAATGTTTAGGTTTCTCTTGGTTTTTCACTTTACAGAGAGTGCTGCTGTTAATATACCTATATGTTTCCCTGTGCACACATATGGGAGGGTTTCCAAAGTAGACCCCCAGAGAAGAGTTGTTGGGTCATAGCTACACAAACCTGCAACTTTACTAGAACTTCCCCAATTGTTCTTTCAGAGTCATTCAGTTTTGTACTCCCGTTAGCAGTGTATGCAATTTAACCTTGTTTTGTTCTGTCCAATGTCATGTGCCTGATACTGATGAGATGATGAGACCTAGGTTCTTATCTTCTTAAAGGAAAGATTTCAATCAGGAGACAGAGTGCGCGTGACCGGCAACATGCGTCTCTCTCAAAAAAATAAAATTAATGGGAGGAAAAAAGAGACAAAGCACAATAAAGCAAGCAAGAATTTATTGGCCACAGCAAAAACACACTCGGGACAGTGATACAAGGAAGGACGTAGAAGAAACAACAGGAGAGCCTAGGCTGGGCTTCTTTGCTCACTGGACAGTTAGAGAAAAGGGGGCCTTGGAGACAGGTCCAGGGGTTAGCCCAGGATGAGCTGCTGCTGCCCATTGCTCCCCTGGTTGCAAGTCTCCTGTGGTCTCTCCAGAGGGAAGAAGTGGGGAGGGAAAGTAACGGGGTCCTCTCCTTGGGGAGAGCACTCTCGGGGTCCTTATCTGTGTTAAGGGTATTTATCTCTCTCTTGCAGGTAGAAATTTTAGGGGCAGTTTCAGGGGAGGGTCTCAATAGAATATTTATCAGCTTTCCAGGAGTGCTCTTTTAGGGCCGTGCTCTCCAGTGATTGGTCAGTGCCAGGGCAGGGGGTCATTAGTCAATGCCCTTGGTCCTGCATCAGCCACTGAGTCACTTGTCTGGTTTTGCTCCTTTTTTGGGCTAAGAGCTGAAAAACAACTGAGGCTTAGATGTTATCTTTAGGGAGGAAAAGGTCAGAGGGTTTAAACTGGTGACCAGTGATATGATAGGGGAGGAAAGGTTACCCTGGGGTCAAGGTCTTTGTTTTCCCATTTCTGCCCCTTGCTAGGCATTCAGGTCTTTCCACTCTGGTGACCCCTGTACCTGGCCCATCATCTTTGTGCTGCTCATGTTTGTCTAACTGTCTATCACAGGTCTAAAGTAGTAAATTGTTTTAACTTGCATTTTTTAATTATTTGGATAATTAGGTACTTCCTTTTAAGTGTTAATCATTTGAATTTCTATTTCTGGATATTACCTAAAATTTGGTGGGAGGAAAAATGGAGGAACCATCTGAATATTCTCCAGTTATTCCAATATCAGTTGCTGGAAAATTACCATTTTCCCACTGATTTGAAATGCCACCCTTAACATGTACCTGTTTATTCTGTGTGGTTATTTATTTTCTATGTATATATTTCTTTATTTTGCGCTTTAGATCTGTTTAGAAATAAATCCAAGTAACTAAGGGCATTCAGTAAATATTCTGCTTGTCCTTTCTTGCATTGGTAATTTATTCTTTTAACTTTTGTAATTCCAGATGATGTCAATGGGAGGGAAAAATCTTTTTTCTCTGCTCTCTTAGGTGCAGTGACTGGGGCCCTGCAAATTAAACTGACACAAGACAGATTAATAGGAGAAAAAAGTTCACTCAGATACATATGGGAGGCCCTCACAGAAATGACATGAAAAGCAAGTCAGACATAGAGACTTATGTACCATTTCAACAAAGGGAAATACATTTACAGAGAAATGACAAGACAAAAGAAAAGGGTTTTTAGCTTCTAAATCTCCCATGTTTATAAAGTTTAGAATTATTTTATTTTATTTTTAAAATATATTTTTATTTACTTCAGAGATGAAGGGAGAGGGAGGGAGAGAGATAGAAACATCAATGATGAGAGACAATCATTGATCAGCTGCTTCCTGCACGTCCACTACTGGGGATCAAGCCCACAACCCGGGCATATGCCCAGGACCTTTCAGTCCGCAAGCCCATACTCTAGCCACTGAGCCAAACCAGCTAGGACCAGAGTTATTTTATAAAATTAAAAAATCTTATTAGGATTTTCAAAGCACTTTTTATGAAAGTATAAGTTATTGAGATTTTAATTGGGAGAAAATTGTATTGGCCAATTAGTTCTGAGGAAACTGATACCCTTATAATATTGCATCTTCCTATCCAATTATTTGTCTTTTCTTTATCTTGGCAGCTTCATACTTTTCCTGATATGTATCTGGTACATTCTTAAGTTTTGCCAAAATATATATTTTAAAATTTCTACTGTGAGTATTTTTTTCTTCCATCAGATAGTCTAACCAACTTTTGTTTGTAGCTAGAAAAAAACATTCTTTTTTGTATATTGATTTAGTAATGGGCTATATTTCTGAATTTTCTTGTTAGTAATTTTAAAATTACTTTGATTAAACTTTCCCTTTGTATAGTCATTTTAAATAATGATAATTTCGTATTTTTTCAATTATTATATTTATTTCATTCTCTTACTTGGGAAAGAGAGAAATAAATTATAGTTGACCCTTAAACAACACAGAGGTTGGGGGCACCCCCTCTCCCACAGTAGAAAATCCACATATAACAATTGACTCCCCCCAAATTTAACGAAGTCCCTCATCCATCAGTATCCAAGGGGATTAGTTCCAGAACCCCTGTGGATACCAAAATTCCAACCCTCAAGTTCTTTATATAAGACTAGAAGCCCAGGTGTGGGCAAGGTCAGTGGAGGGGGTGGAAGCTGATGCTGGGTGGAGGTGGGCAAAGAGGGGAGGGAATGGGGGACAAAAAAAAAGACTAGAGGCCCAGTGCATGAAATTTGTGCACTGGTGGGGTGTCCCTCAGCCCAGCTTGCACCCTCTCCAATCTGGGACCCCTCAGGGGATGTCCGACTGCCAGTTTTACTCTTGATCCCTGTGGACCTAAACCAACAGTCGGACATCCCTCTCACAATCCGGGACTGCTGGCTCCCAACCACTCGCCTGCCTGCCAGCCTGATCACCCCCTAACCACTCCCCTGCCAGCCTGATTGATGCCTAACTGCTCCCCTGCCGGCCCAGTTGCCCCCAACTGCCCTCCCCTGCCGGCCCAGTCGCTCCCAACTGCCCTCCCCTGCAGGCCTGGTTGCCCCCAACTGCTCTCCCCTGCAGGCCTGGTCCCCCGCAATTGCCCTCCCTCCCCTGCAGGCCCAGTTGCTCCCAACTGCCTTACCCTGCTGGCCTGGTTGCCCCTAACTGCCCTTTCCTGCTGGCCTGATCACCCACAACTGCCCTCCCCTGCCGGCTATCTTGTGGTGGCCATCTTGTGACCACATGGGGGCAGCCATCTTGTGTGAGGGCGTGATGGTCAATTTGCAAATTACCTCTTTATTATATAGGATGGTGTAGATCAATGCATAAGGTCAGGGCGCCTCATATGTAGTTTGCTGAACAGTATTTTCTATCCCTAGCTAGTTGAATCCCCAGATGCTAAACCTGGAAACACAGAGAGCCAAAACTATGTTTATTGGGAAAAAAATCTGTGATAAGTACACCCACCAGATCAAACCTGTGTTGTTCAATGGTCAACTGTAATTAGAAGACTAAGGTTGCTTAAAGAATGTAGAGTTTAGATAAACCTTGTAAGAATAGTAGTATTTGGACTTGGAAAGAGGGGAGGATGACTGAAATACTTCAACCTGAACTGTCCTACTTCCCGTTAATGGAAGTTAATTGATAGAACCAATTGGTGGCTCCTGATATTACATTATAGAAAAATTCACATTCTAGTGATTTGGAATGTCCTGTGTTCATAGTAAGAGCTAAAGAAATATTATTTTCTCTATTAACATCACAACTGTCACCTGAAGACTGTCATCACCAAAATTCAATGCCTGGAGTCCCCAATTTGGGATGCGGTGAGGGGAGAGAGACTTACTTTGGTGCAAACAACTCAATTGTGAGACATCACAGCCAGGGAACATCACAGCTGTGCTATATGCAGAAAAGGGACATCTAGTCCCACACTTACTAATCAGCACTATCTCATTATCCACCATTCATTCTGAGGGTCAACACAACCAAATACTTAAAAGTCTAAATATACACTTGGATGTGAAATGTGAGTCACAGTATTATTGTCGATAAATCAGTATAAACTTAAAATCTCTGAGAGTCCACAAAATTCTCAAATCTAAGCACTCAAATCCAAGACAAGAAGAATACGACATGAATGAGACACTCTTCCCCTCACCCTCAACCCTCCAGCTTTCTGGTTATCATGTGAATTAAAGTGAAGTGGTTTTTGTGGTGTTGTTTTTATGTTCACCAGCTTCCTTTCCTCTCTTACACTGTACTACCTTAAGGATTGTATATATCCTTTAATTTTCTCCCGGGGATTGTAAACTCCTAAAGGTCAGAGTGATACCATTATAATGAGCAAGTTATTAATAACGGGAAAGGAGCAAAGGGAAGGCCAGACATTATGGGCATGTCATATGGGCAGCTTCATCAGGAAGCTGCAACTTTGCACTCCCCGGGGAACCACGGGCCTATTCCTTGCAAAACACTGGGGGAAGGGAGCCAACAAAGGGAAGATACTATATTATACTACATCATGCCCAGTAAAGTTGGGGTGACATAGGGAAGGTACTTGTCTGTCAGTCACGCGTGGGAACAAAGATCATTTTGCCAGAATGAGTGTGGCCACTGCAAGTGCACAAAAACTTGGGAAGACATAACCTCCTAAACAAGGAGTTCACTCTCCGGGCTCTCTCTGTGCGCTTGGCTCTCTTGTTGCTCTGGTGCTCTTGGCTCGCTCTTAGATTCCTTACATTTGCCCATATGGCCCACGCAATGTGGACCTCACACGCAATGGACTGATGGATTGCAGCAGGAAGCACAAGCTAAACTAGTCTGATGATGGACTGGTCTCAGCTCCAACGTGGAAAGGAAACTCTGGACACTGGCTCTGATGTTAGCTCTACCGAAGCTCTAAATCTTCTATGAGGGAAATGGGACTTTGGAAACTCAGGGATTTAATTTCAGGGAAATAAAAATCACTTGTTCTCCCACGAGTGTCAGAAAATTCTTTTTCTTGGGATATCGCAAGAATTCCACTCCCACTAGCAACCAGGAAGAGACCCTCTTCCTTCCACTAACAAGAGCATTTGCCTTTGGGTGTTTCTATCTCAGATCCTAGCCTACCATGTATTTGATATGCATTGAGATACCCCTGCAGAAAAGGGACATCTAGTCTCACACTTAAATAAGCACTATCTCATTATCCACCCATAAGTTTTGCATTCTCAGTGACAACTGAATGTTTTCCTTTCCAGCTTCAGTTAGTTTTTTAAAAAAATGTTTTTATGTACTTATTTTTTTTTACAGGAGTAGCTGTTTTTGTTTTTTAAATGTATCTTTATTGATTTCAGAGAGGAAGAGAGAGAGAGAGAGAGAGAGAGAGAGAGAGAGAGAGAGAGGTCAATGATAAGAGAGAATCACTGATTGACTGCCTCCAGCATGCACCACACTGGGGGAATAGAGCCTGCAACCCAGGTATGTGCCCTTGGCTGGAATAGAACCCAAGACCCTTCCATCCGCAGGCCAATGCTCTATCCACTGGGCTAAACCAGCCAGGGCAAAAAAAACCCCGGTTTTCTTGATTTTTAGAGCTCGGAAGGGAGAGGAGGAGGGAGGGAGGGAGGGAGAGAGAGAGAGAGAGAGAGAGAGAGAGAGAGAGAGAGAAAGAAAGAAAGACGGATTGCTTGCCTAAGGACCTAGACCAAACCCACATCCTGGAAATGTGCCCTGATCCGGAATCAAACTGGCAATCTTTTGGTGCACAGGACAGTGCTCAACCAACTGAACCGCACTGGCCTGGGCTGCAGCTTTTAAAAGAGGCGGCCAGTCAACTTCAGAACGGCACATGGTGTAGCCCCCATTGGAAATACAGCATAAGTTCCACCAATCTCACTTTTACAAATGAGTGCGCCCTGGCTTTAGGAAACAAAGGAGTATCTGCGGTGGGGTCGGGGTGCCTTTGGGGTTCATGCTTTTCAGTTCACTACAGCGCCCCAAGAGAGGAAGGCAAAGCCAGGCTCCAGGGACCATGCTGCCAGCCGGGGCCGCGAGCGTCTTCCCCGAGGTGTCCCGAACGCCCCGCGGGAAGAAGCGCCCCGGGGCCGGCCGCACAGAGCATGTGCGCGCGGGGAGAGGAGGGGGGTGGGGGGCTGAGAAGGTCAGTTCAGGCACCGGTTCCGTCACAGCCAATCGGGCGGACAGAGAAGCAGGACATTGTGACGCGCCAGGCGGAGAGAGCGGCGGGGGCGGGGGCGGGGCAGGACGACCGGTCACTCGGACCCGGGGGCGCGGAGCTGGCGGAGGGCGGCGCGGCGCCTCGGGGGCGCGCACGCGCCTGAGCGCGCTCGGTGGGGCGGGCGGGACTCGCCGCTCTCACGCCCTTGGGCCGCTCCCGGGCGCTGGCTTTATATTCCGCTTCCGACGCGTGCTTCGTCGGTGGAGCGGAGCCGAGCCGGTGAATGTGCGGCAATAACATGTCTGCCTCGGCTCCCGCCGCCCGGAAGGCCACCGCTGCGGTGAGTGGCGGCGGCCGGAGCTCGGAGGGTCCCGCTCGGCCCGCGGTCGGTGGCCGCCCCTCTGCCCGGTGACCTCGCCGGCGGGTTAGCGACCCGGCGTGGGGACGCTCTGCCCTGACGGGAGGAGGTGGCTTGGTCGGCACGTCCCGGGCCCCGGCTGTGCGGGGAGAGCACTGGGTTCGCGGCCCGGGCCGGGGGGGCAGCCCGCCACCCCTTCCCAGCCCCGAGCCCGAGCCCGAGCCCTCCGCCTTGCGTAGCGCGTGCGGCGCGCGGGACCCCGGGACCCCGGGACCCCGGGACCCCCGGCCGCCAGCCCCGCTGGGAATGAGCTGCGTTAGTGCAGAGGCGCTCCCACTCGAGGTGGCTTTTTGGCATGTTTCTGTCTTGTTTGTGGATGCGGAAGACTTCGCTTTCTTAACCTTGCTTTCTCATCCTAAATTAAAGAAGTTCGGAGGTTTCTTGTCTTACAAGATCAGAGGTGCTGTTTTTTAGGAAGCTGTACTTAAGGATCTCAAACTTGTTTTTACCTCCGGAAGTTGATTTTTGTGATGGAAAAGTTCTACAGTATAAAGGAGACCTTTCATGGTTTGACTTGAAAGAGACTTTGTCTTAGAATGTGATCATTTGCACTTAAAAAGGTGGGACCTCTTTCAAGTCCCACTTGAATGATCTTAGGAAGGACAAGGAGGGAAGTGAAGTCCTTTTGCCATGGGAGAGAGGTCTGTCGAGATGCAGTCACTTGCTGAAGGAGGTGTTCTGTAATTCTGGCTTCCTTAACCAAAGCGGCGGCGTGTAACAATGGCGTGTGGATTGACCTAGGCATTGCTGATTAATTTTTCCTCTTTTCCTGCAGGTGATTTTCCTTCATGGATTGGGAGATACGGGGTAGGTACCATTATTTTAGCGACAGTAATAAAGTGGGGGTCATGCAATCCACCCTAAGCGAGCAAAGGTTTCACATTTATGAACTCTAAGATTGTGTAAAAGAAGATTGCTAGTAGCACTGTATTTCTCACAGCCCAGGAATAAGACACAGTCTTCTCGTTTTTGAAAACCCTCCAAAATTTCCCTTCATCATCTCGAATGTGTCATTTTTCAAGTCTTGTTTTTGGAACATATTAAAATTGCAAACTCCTCCTTGAGTTGCTGTGGGTATTGGGTAGCAGAGAAGGATGGAATGTTTGAGCTTTCCAGAGGGTTAACATTTCAGGGCAGGTTGAGAAGAACTGGTTGATTTTGATAAGAGAGACAATAGCAATGTGCAGTCTACAGCATTCTGAATGAGAGCTTATATGTTCCCTTAAGAGAAAAAAAATCAGGTAAAGGGCCAGGGAGGCAACGCAATGATTTATTTGGAGGCTTAGCAAACAAATTTTGCTGTGGTAACTTTAGATAAATGATTTATCTTTCACTGAGGCCTTTTCTACATTGAAAGATTTTGTTTTTAATTTAAACAGTGAAACTTAGGTAAAGTTGTTACAATATTGTAGAATTCACAAAAAACTGAAAATAGATAAATTTTGATAAAGTAGCTAAAACTTAAATCTTTACAGAGAGGTGTTGGGTTAACATAATTTTTCTTTTTTATTTTTAGATTAAATTTTAAATGTTATTTCTAATCTTTTAAAAAAAATTTATTTTATTTATTTTTCTTTATTAAGGTATTACATATGTGACCTTATCTGCCATTGTCCCCCACCTCCCCACTCATGCCCTCACTCCCCTAGTGTCTGTGTCCACTGGTTATGCTTATACGCATGCATACAAGTCCTTTGGTTGATCTCTCCCCTTCCCCCCCATCCTCACCTGCCTTCCCTCTGCCTAATATTCTTGTATGTATGCTTACTAAGGAGAGGTAACATGACACATACTTTGTATGGAGTAACAGAAAAGGTTGTAGGACTATGTTCTGGCAACCAGGTAGTCCTATGAAAATGACAGACTTATTTTACTAAAAGGAGGTGTAGAGAATTTTTTAAAAAATTTCTTTTGAAAATATGTCAACTTTTTTTTTTTTGGTGTGTATTATTCTCTCTCATTTTTAAGAATATGTTTATTGTTGAGATTATTACAGATGTCCTCCTCCCCCCCCCCATTGTCCCTCTCCAACTGGTTCCCATTCTACCAGACCTTCACCACCTCATTGTCTGTGTCCATACAAAACGCATATCTACATTAATAAAAGAGAAAGATGCAAATTGACTGTACCTTCATGGCACCCACCAGCCAATCAGGAGTGAGTATGCAAATTAACACAACAAAGCTGCCAGGTTGATTGCATATGCAGATGCTGATTGGCCAGGGGCGGGGCAGGACGCAGGTGTTGTGCACCACCCCAACCGCTCAGGGCCTCTGGGCAGCGTGGGGAGGCAGAAAGGCAGTTCTGGCCAGAGCAAAGGCGGTGCTGGCAGCCAGGGGAAGGAAGGCCCATTCTTGCACGAATCTTTGTGCATCAGGCCTCTAGTATGCATATAAGATCTTTGGTTAATCTCTTCCCACCCCTTCCCCCAGAGATTTGTCAGTCTGTTTCATGTTTCCATGTCTCTGGTTCTGATTTATTTATCAGTTTATTTTGTGCATTAGATTCCTTGTTTATTTTGATTTTTAGATTCAGTTGTTGATAGGTATGTATTTATTGTTCATATTTTTTTTTTGTTCATATTTTTGATATTTTTCTTCTTCTTTTTCCTCTTCTTAAAGTATTTCATGTAATACTGGTTTGGTGGTGATGAACTCCTTTAACTTTCTCTTGTCTGTGAAGCTCTTTATCTGACCTTCAATTCTAAATGAGTAATCTTGGTTGTAGGTCCTTGCTATTCATCACTTTGAATATTTCTTGCCACTCCCTTCCCGCCTGCAAAGTTTCTGTTGAGAAATCAGCTGACAGTCGTATGGGTGCTCCCTTGTAGGTAATTAACTGCTTTTCTCTTGCTGCTTTTAAGATTCTCTCTTTGGCCCTCACCAGTTTGGCTCAGTGGATAGAGTGTCCGCCTGTGGACTGAAGGGTCCCAGGTTCAATTCCAGTCAAGGGCATGTACCTTGGTTGCGGGCACATCCCCAGTAGGGGTTGTTCAGGAGGTAGCTGATCGATGTTTCTCTCTCATTGATGTTTCTAACTCTATCCCTCTCCCTCTCTGTAAAAAATCAATGAAATATCTATTTAAAAAAAAAAAAGATTCTCTCTTTGTCTTTAACCGTTGGCATTTCAACTATGATGTGTTTTGGTGTGGGCCTCTTTGGGTTCCTCTTGTTTGGGACTCTGCGCTTCCTGGACTTGGAAGTCTATTTCTTTCGCCAGGTAGGAGAAGTTTTCTGTCATTATTTCTTCAAATAGGTTCTCAGTATCTTGCTGTCTCTCAAATGTTGGTACCCTTGAAGTTGTCCCAGAGGATCTTTATATTATCTTCATATTTTTGGATTCTTTTTTCTTTGTGTTCTTCTGATTGGGTGTTTTTTGCTTCCTCATATTCTAAATCATGGATTTGATTCTCAGAATCTTCTACTCTACTGTTGAATCTCTATAAATTATTCTTCATTTCAGTTAGTGTATGCTTTTTCATGTCTTTGACATTCTCACTAAGTCCCTTGAAGCTCTCAAGATCCTTGAGCAACCTTATAACCTTTGTTTTGAAATCTCTATCCAGTAGTCAAACCTCGATTCTCGGATGTCTCCCATCTCGAGCAACTCGCTTCTCAACCTGACAACCCTTTCATGCTGATAGTTATATGATCAGTCACAAGTCTCTCAGGCGACAAAGAAGAGAATGTGCGAGTATGAATCAGTTAACCACTGTTAAAATCTCAGGATATTGTACTGTGAATATTTTCGTGTTTTTCTGCTTTTGTTGTTGCTAATTGTTGTTATTAAATTTTCATTTTTTTATTGTACAGTTTCTTTCCTTTTTGTTAAATTTTCATTTACATTTCATGTCCTTTTTGTTTTTAAAGTGTTTATAGGTTAGACAGTACATTAGACATGAACTATACATAAGAAAGGTTAAAACGGAATCATTTGGGGGTCTGGAACAGATTAATTCAATTTACATTGTTTCTAATGGGAAAAAATGATTCGGTTTTTGAACAGCCTTCTGGAACGAATTAAATTTGAGAAACGAGGCTCCACTATAGTTTGCTTGCTTCCATTTCATTTAATTCTTTTTCTGGAGATTTCTTCAGTTGTTTCATTTGTAACAATGTTTCTTTGTCTCTGTATTTTGACTGCTTCCCTGTGTTTGTTTATGTATTAGGTAGAGCTGCTATGTCTCCTGGAGGGGCCTTGTATAGTAGGTGTCCTGTAGGGCCCAGTGGCTCAGCCTTCCCAGTCACCTGAACTGGACACTCTTAGGTGCGCCCCTGTGTGGGCTATGTGCACAGTCTTGTTGTAGTTGAGCCTTGATTGCTGTTAGCGTCACTGGGAGGAGTTGACCTCCAGGCCAATTGCTGTGAGGACCATCTGCACCTACAGGGGAAGAGCTGCTGTGCAGGAGACACCACTGTGGAGCAGAACTTACTTCAGTGGGACTTCGTGCTCACTAAGTCTACCCCTTGCGTGTGTCACTTGTGGATATGGAGAATTGTAATCTGGTATGGTCTGAAGCTGTCCATCAGGTGCCCCCCCCACCCAGGTGCAAAGTCAGCCACTGCCTGGGGCCATAACAAATAACTACAAAATAGATGGCTTAAAACAATAGGAATGTATTCTGATAGTTCAAGAGGCTAGAAGTCCAAAGTCAAAGTATCAGAAGGACTATATACACTCCCTCTGAGAACTCTAAGGAAGAATCCTTTGCCTTTTCATTGTGATCGCTTCTGGCATTTCTTGGTTTGTAGCAACATACTTCTAATTTCCGCCTCCCTCTTTACATCAGCTTTTCAAATGCTGTTCACATGTGTTCTCTCTTCTTGATAAGGACACTGTTTACTAGATTTAGAGCCCACCCTACCTCTGTATGATTTCATATTAATCAAATTAACTGTGTAAACAGCCTGTTTCCGAATAAGATCATATTCTGAGGTTTCTGGGGTTATTGTTCAACCAACTATACTAAGGTATTCTCACTGCATTTTGTGGCCTTCTGGTTTCTCACTTTTCCTTCTTTCTGTATTATTTGCACAACTTTCTCTCCTGACACACATTTTTAAGGTCTGTAATTTTCTTTCCTTGTAATGTCTTTGTCTGGCTTTGGTACAAGAGTAATGCTGGCCTCAAAGAATGAGTTAGATAGTGTCCCTTCCTCTCAAACTTTTTTGGAAAAGTTTCAGAAGGATGGTATTCTTTAAAGTTTGGTAGAATTCACAAGTGAAGCCATCAGGTCCCCTTTCTTTTGGGGGAGAGTTTTGATTACTGATTCAATTTCCTTAATGGTTATAGGTCTTCAGATTTTATATTTTTTCATGATTTAGTCTCAGTAGGTTTTGCGTTTATTAGATTTTGTCCGTTTTATCTAGGATTATCCAATTCTTTGGCACACAGTTGTTATAATATCCTTTTATAATCATTTTTATTTCTCTTGACCAGTAAAAATGTACTCACTGTTATTAATGACTTTAGTAACTTGAGTCTTCTCATTATTTTGTCCATCTAATTAAAAGTTTGTCAATTTTGTTGATATTTTTGAAGAACCAACTTTTGGTTTCACTCATTTTCTCTATTGTTTTCCTATTCTCTATTTTCTATTATCTCAGCCCTAATTTTAAAGTATATCCTTCCTTCCGCTGGCTTCGGATTTAGGTTTTTGTTGTTTTCTTTTTCTATTTCCTTAAGTTGTAAATTTTAAATTGTTAGTTTGAGATATTTCTTTTTAATTAAAAAAAATGAAGTAACAACTGCAATACAGAAATACAAAGAATTGTAAGAAAATATTACAAACAACTATATGCCAACAAATTGGACAATCTGGAAGAAATGGATAAACACCTAGAAACATACAGTCTTCTAAAACGGAATCAAGAAAATCTGAATACACTGATTACAACTAATGAAATCAAAGTGGTAATAAAAAGAAAAATCTCCCAACAAATAAAAGTCCTGGACCAGATGGCTTCACAGGTGAATTTTACCAAATGTTCCAAGAACTAACACCTATCTTTCTCAAATTATTGCAAAAAAAAAATTCAAGAGGTGGGAAGACTCCCAAGCATATTTTATGAGGCCAGCATTATCCTAATTTCACAACTAGATAAAAACACTACAAATAAAAAAATTATAGGCCTATATCCCTGATAAACATAGATGCAAAAATCCTCAACAAAATATTAGCAAACCTAATCCAGCAATATATTAAAAAGAACACACACCATGATCAAATAAGATTTATTACTGGGGTGTAAGGTTGGTAAGTATCTGCAAACCAATTAACATAACATAAAATGAAGGATATAAACCACATGATCATGTCAGTAGATGCAGAAAAACATTGGACAAAGCCCAACAGCTACTTATGATAAAAACTCAGCATAGTGGGAATAGAGAGAATATACCTCCACATAATCCAGGCCATGTATGATGAACCCACAGCTAATACCATACTCAAAGGGGACAAACTAAAAGCATTTCCCTTAAGATCAGGAATAAGAGTAGGAGGTCTGCTTTCACCACTCTTATTCAACATAGTACTGGAAGTCCTCGCCACAATAATCAGACAAGAAGAGATAAAAGGCATTCAAATTGGAATAGAAGTTAAACTGTCCTTATTTGCAGATGACAAAACTATATAGAGAACCCTAAAGATTCCACAGAAAACCGACTAGATCTAATAAACTCAGTAAATTAGCAGGATACAAAATAAATATTCAGAAATTGGTGACATTTTTATAATGTCTATTATATTGTCTATTATAATGTCTATTAATAATGAACTATTAGGCAAACTGAGAAAATAATCCCATTTACAATTATATCAAAAAATTAAAAATGTCCAGCCAGATGGCTCAGTTAGTTGAGCGTCATCCAAACACCAAAAAGGTTGCAGGTTCAATTCCAGGTTAGGGCACATAGCTTGTTTGTGGGTTTGATCCCAAGTTGGGGTGCTGAAGGGAGGCAGCCGAGTGATGTTTCTCTTGCACATTGGTGTTTCTCTCCCTCTCCCTCCCCCTTCCTCTCTCTCTCAAATCAATAAAAAATATCCTCAAGTGAGGATTTAAAAAAAAAAATACTTAGGAATACATTTAACCAAGGAGGTAAAAGATCTATACTCAGAAACTTATGACACTGAGAAAGCAATTGAAGAAGATACAAATAACTGAAAGCATATACTGTGCACTTGCTCATGTGTAGGATGAGTTAACATTGTTAAAATATCCAGATGACCCAAAACAATTTATAGATGTAATGTAGTTCCTATCAAAATATAATTGGCATATTTCACAGAATTAGAATAAATAATCCATACATTTATATGGAACCACAAAAGACCTCGAATAGCCACTGCATTCTTGAGAAAAAACAAAGTTGGAGGTATCACACTACCTGATATGAAACTATATTATGAGGCTATAGTAATCAAAACAGCATGGTACTGGCATAAAAACAGACATATAGATCAATGGATCAAAACAGACATATAGATCAATGGATCAGAATAGATAACCCAGAAATAAACCCATTCCTATATGGACAATTAATATTTGACAAAGGAGGCAAGAATATACAAGGGGGTAAAGACAGTCTATTCAGTAAATGGTGTTGGGAAAATTGGACAGATACATGAGGGAAAAAAAACACTACCTTTTTACACTAAATTTTGATATTCATGTTGAATTTATTATACAAGAACAAACTCAAAATGGATTAAAGACTTAAATGTAAGACTTGATACCATAAAACTCCTAGAAGAAAACAAGCAGTAAAGCCTCAGACATTTCTCTTAGCAATATTGTTTTTTATATATCACCTAGGGCCGTGGTCGGCAAACTGCGGCTCTTTGGCCCCTTGAGTGTGGGTCTTCCACAACATATCGCCACACTCAAGGGGCCAAAGAGCTGCATGTGGCTCACGAGCTGCGGTTTGCCGAGCCGCAAGTTTGCCGACCACTGACCTAGGGCAAGGGAAACAAAAATGGGACTACATCAAACTAAAAAGGTTTTACACAGCCAACAATCAACAAAATAGAAAGACAACCTCCCAAATGGAAGAAGATATTCACCAATGATACAGCTGATAAGGGTTTAATATCCAAAATTTCTAAAGTACTCGTATAACTCAACACTAAAAAACAATCCAAATAAAAATTGGGCAGAGGATCTGAATGGTATTTCTCCAAAGAACATACCTATGGCCAATAGACATATGAAAAGATCAATGTCAGTAATCATCAGAGAATTACAAATTAAAACTGCAAAGAGATATCACCTCACACCTATCAGAATGCCAATCAGATCCACCAACAAGTGTTGGTAAGGATATGGAAAAGGGGAACCCTTGCATACTGGCCTGTGCCCTCTCACAATCTGGGACCCCTTGCGGGATGTCGCAAGCCCAGTGCACAGATTTGGCCCAATCCCCACAGGCCAGGTCAAGGGACCCCACCAGTGGATGAATCCATGCACTGGTCCTACAGTATGCATATAAGATCTTTGGTTAATCTCTTCCTGCCCTCTGCCTCCCCCCTTTCCTCTGAGACTCATCAGTCTGTTCCATGTTTCCTTAACTGTGTGTTGAGCGTCTGCCCCTTGGTGGTCTGTGCGCGTCATAGTTACCAGTCGAACGGCTGAACAGTCGCTTAGGCTTTTATATATAGATTACCAAGACATGGAAACCACCTAATTATCCATCAGTGGATGAAGGAATAAAGGAATGGCACACACACGGAATATTATTCTGCCGTAAAAAGAAGGAAATCCTGCCATTTGGAACAGCATGGGAAGAAATCCTGCCATTTGGAAAAAGACAGGAAAGACAAATACTACATTATCTCACTTACATGTGGAATCTAAGAAAACAGAATTGTGGTTGCCACAGGCAGCTGTTGGGGGTATTAAAAACATATCTACAAGAGAATTAAAAACATATCTACACAAAAACATGTACACAAATGTCCACCTCAGCAATAGTCATAATAGCAAAACAGTATAAACAACCCAAATGTCCATCAGCTGATGAATAGTTAAATAATGGTATAGCCATACAACAGGATTTTATTTGGCCATAAAAAGTAATTAAGTACTCTTACAATGTGGATGAATGAAAACAATATGCTAAGTGAAAACCAGTCACAAAGCATGATTCCATCTATATGAAATGTCCAGAGGAGGCAAATGTATAGAGACAGAAAGTAGATTAGTGTGCTGCTGTTCCAGCCTACTACTAGAGCAGGGAGATTAGGGGAGCAAAAGGGGAGTGACTGTTAAGGGGTACAAGTTTGTTTTTTTATGTGATAAAAATGCTCTAAAATTGATTGTGGTGATATTCTATATATATAAAAGCCTAAGTGACCGTTACCGGAACAATTGGCCTACCAGTCGCTAAGATGCACACTGATCACCAGGGGACAGATACTCAACGCAGGAGCTGCCTGCCCCCTGGTGGTCAGTGTGCTCCCACAGCCAACCTCCTTTGGCCAGCCAACCTCGCGCAGCCCCTCCCCCTCCCTTCCCCCTGCCAGCCAACCTCCTGTGGCCTCGATTGGGACTGGGCAAGACACCCCAATCAGCCCCAATCACTCACTGGTCAGGCCGAGGGACCCCACCCATGCACAAATTCATGCACTGGGCCTCTAGTATCCTATATAATAAAAGGCAAATATACAAATCAACAGAACTGTGGAATGACCTGACATTATGAGGCACACTGACCACCAGGGGGTATATGCTCAACGCACACTGGTGGTCAGTGTGCTCCCACAGGGGGAGCGCTGCTCAGCCAGAAGCTGGGCTCACGGCTGGCGAGCGCAGCATTGGCTGTGGCGGGAGCCTCTTCCACCTCCGCAGCAGCGCTAAGGATGTCCGACTGACGGCTTAGGCTGGCTCTCCACAGGAAGCGGGCCTAAGCAGTCAGACATCCCCCGAGGGCTCCCAGACTGTGAGAGAGCTGAAGGACATTCCCCCCCCCCCCCAGTGCATGAATTTCATGCACCGGGCCACTAGTATTTATATAAAAGTCTAATATGCAAAGTGTCTCCTTGGGAGTTCAACTGACCGGGAGTTTGATCGCTTGCTATGACGTGAGCTTACCACCAGGGGGTGGTGCGGAATGAAGGGAGACCCCGGCCATCAGCCCCTAGGGACCCTACCGGGCAGAAATTTTGTGCACTGGGTTTCTAGTTAGTGAATAAACCTGAAGACCTTTGAACTATAGAGTCTATATCTTAAAGCTCATGTACTTTACCACACTGGACTCTAGCTTTTTTATTTTTAGCCAAATATATGTGTATATACATATGAGAGCTACGTAATGGCATGAGTATTTAAAAAGTCATCCTTAAGAACCTTTTGGTGTGGAAAAAATAGCTGAGGTTTTACGAACAATTCTAAAATTAACATACAAAATTTAAAATTTTATTTTATTCTGTTTCTGTAGTCACCATTAACTTGTCTTTATATCCTAATAAACTTTTAAAGTGGCTTTACTTTATAAAATATAAATGTGTGAGGATGTCAGCCTCGTTAAGTCAAGGTTTTATTATATGGAGTAATGCTTTGAGGTACATAATTGAAACTATTCCAGTTTGGACTCTAACAGGTGGGAAATTGTGTTTTATAAGTGTTATTTTTAGTGACTACACATTTTCAAAGCTGTAATGAGCTAAAAAAATAAAATGATGTTTAGGGCTTATTTAGTTTCCCCCAATTATTGGCACCAAGCCTAAAATAGAAAACACAATAAACAAAAACAAAAAAGAGAAATTGAAACAGCATACATAAAATTAGTATTGGCAGTGAGCATGGATGGCACATTCTATAATGTGCTTTACTGTTATCTTTTGCAGGGGCAGAGATAGGTTTTGTATTTTAAATGCTTGGAGTACCATGTTGAAAGGTCTCTGAGTGGCACAGAGTGTGGTAAAGTTCTGGTCTGGGACCAGAATCTGGTAGTGGCAGCTCATAAACCAGGTATTTATCATTGCTGCATAATATTGCTTCTTTTGTACATTAAAATGCAAGTATACTATTTGCAAAGCTAATTACGTTTATTTTTAATAGTGTAGTAACCATAAAGAGATACCAGACAGCTGATTTACTTTACTCCTATGAGGTTTTTTAAAAATATAAAATGTGAATTATGCCTTGCCTAATTTGTTAGGCACATTATAAAGAGATAAAAGATATATTTTGTAAATTCTAAAGACCTGTGGAAATACATGAAGGAAAACAATTCTTTTCAGACATCACAAGAAATTACCTTTATCCATAGATAAAGTTGAAACAGTAGTCTTTGGGCTGTTTCTAGGTTGGTGCTGGTATTTTAATAGCATCGATGGCCCACACTTTTAAGGTATTTTAAGGGGTTAACATTTATTTTCACAAACTTGTTAATAATACTATTCTGATACGAGTTTACTGGGCATTAACAAAAACAATATCTAATGGCATTGTTAAAATAATTTCTCTACCAGGCATGGATGGGAAGAAGCCTTTGCACGTATCAGAAGATCACATATCAAATATATCTGCCCGCATGCGTAAGTATTTTTAATCTTTAGGCTTGTGATTCAGAATCTAGAGAGGAATAATTATAATAGCTTTACTTTTCTAGAAAAGCATTTGAATATAATTAATTTTTATCTTTTAAATATTCAGTTTAAAAATAACGATTAGAATACACCTGAACTTAATACAAAGTAATATTGAATATAAACTGTAATTGAAAAATAAAATTTAAAAATAATAAAAAAATAAAAATGAATGCCCGGCTGGGTTGGCTTGGATAGAGCATTGTCCCGTACACCAAAAAGGTTGCGTTTTTAATTCCTGGTCAGGGCACATACTTAGGTTGCAAAGTTGATCAAATTCATAATCTGGGCATGTGCCCTGACTGGGAATGGAATGGTGACCTCCTGGTTAATGGGTCGACGCTCAACCACTGAGCCACACTGGTGGGGCAAGTCTGTAGATCAAAGGCTGCTAAGAAGACAAATGGGAAATGGCTTTTGACTCTACTCTCTGGGCTCTTCACTTTAGCCTCTGGGGCTCTTGCAAAGAAAAAAAAAAAAAAAGACAAATGGGATTATATACATGCCAGTAGCTTAGTAATTCATCCTCAGAAGTAGTAGTAGCAGTTGAGGTGATAAATATAAGTGGAAATGGAAAGAGGAAATATACCTGAGATTAGGTAAGAAAACAGTCCAGTTTCCAAGAAACAGAACTGTTGATTATATTGGAATTTTTGCTATGTTGTTGCTGGACCCAGAATTGAATTTGGTTTAAGGCTGTTTCCCAACCTAGGAAAGTGTTATTTCTCAAGTAAATTTTCCTAAGATTTTATAACCTCTAAGGCAGTGGTTCTCAACCTTCTGGCCCTTTAAATACAGTTCCTCATGTTGTGACCCAACCATAAAATTATTTTCGTTGCTACTTCATAACTCTAATGTTGCTACTGTTATGAATTGTAATGTAAATATCTGATATGCAGGATGGTCTTAGGCAACCCCTGTGAAAGGGTCATTCGACCCCCAAAGGGGTCACAACCCACAGGTTGAGAACTGCTGCTCTAAGGTATACTTGTTTCATGACTCAGGAAAATCGTGGTGAGATGTAGTCCTGGTGTATGTCTTTTTCTTTTCTTTTGTACCTAGTTACCTTCAGGATGTCCAGCAAGTTTTTCATCACAAACTTAAATTGGGTATAAAGAACACTTAGGCAAAACTTTTATTTCTCTTATTTAATGATCTCTTAAACAAGCAGATATATAGCTAAGAACTAGAAAACAAGCAAAAAAAAAAATGTAATCTGAGCATATTGGAATTGATGCTCTAGTACCTGTTCAACAGATTGCTCATATCTTTAGCCCCTTAGCCAGAGTTTCATATTATATTCATTTCCAACTGTCCTGGTTACTGGTTTTCCTTCTCATGTTTGGTTTGAAAGTACTAAGTGAGGGTGTTGAGAAAGGAAAACGTTTTTTTATTTGTCAAACTTAGATCTTTCCAGCTGCTGCTCTGTTTTCAGAACACACACGAAGAATATGCAAAACCAAACTGTACAGTTGGGGACGCAGTGAAACACCTCAGACGTTAAAATCGTAGCAGTTTTACATAAGCCTCAAGTAATTATCTTTAATTGATGGAATTTTATGAGGTTTTATGCTTTGTTAAGTTGCTCTGATTTTGCTATTTTTTTTCTTTCCATGTAGACCAGTAATGCCTGTGACATTAAATATGAACATGGCCATGACTTCTTGGTAAGTGAGAACTTACTTACTCAATAAGAACTTTTTATTTATATTTCGTTTTCTTGATCAGAGGTACTTTTGTGTATAGCAATGTTTAATTAGCTAATTTAAGTGGCAAAGTTATATAATTAATTCACTTTAAATTCAACCTTTATTTAATTATTTAAGTTTTTATAGTTTAGATTCAGGGGTAAACTTCAGAGACTGCACCAATAGGTAGAGAAACAGGAGAGAATTGGGTGAATAGAAATACTGCTTGATAAACAGTAACCAAACTGTTGATTTTAGTAACCAAACATTGAATGACCCCAGGTAGCCATTACTCTGGTTAAGCAACAGCTTCTTTAAACTTCTGTTTCTTCCCTTTTGGGGAAGATTGATGAATTTTTTTAGGAAACCATGTCCTCTTGGGCCCTCTTAAGATATTTTTGCTATTCCCCATAGTAGGTAGAGTCAGTTCTTCATTCCTCTGAACCACTTCTAAACTTTGATTTTGTTTCCTGCAGTTCTCTGAGACTCCTGCCACAGGTCTTTTAAAAAATGATGACTTTGACACCCGATTAGTATTTTCCTTTCCACTCTATTCCACGCCACCATTTTATCTTTTGAGTTTCTACAGGATCCAATGTAAATGACTCGTTCACAACCTTGACTGGCTTGTTACTTACTTCCTTGGCTCTTCTCTTCTACAGTAACATTTTCCTCTCTCACCGTTGGTCATCCACAGTCATCCTTGGGCCTTGTCATCTGGAACTGTGCCATCTCTGAAGTCACTTAATTCAAACCTGATATTAAGAATAATTACTCATCTCTTGAGTTTGCTATCCCTGTTTCCACACCATTTTTTCTTAGACCTCATCAGGACTGCCAGTCTGCTGTCCTCTCTGCTTGTTCCCCCCCATCTCTAACCTATCCCTGCTCTTCCTTTTTTTTATGAACTTTAGATTCCTTGGCGACTTTTACAGGTTCCTGCCCACCTTGGTCACTGGTTTTTTAAATCTTCTCTCTCTGGCAAAATTCCTGCCCAGAATCAGAATTTCTACCTAATGTCTCTAGAGACCGTAATAAAAGCACATACTCTGATAGAGAATTAGAAAGGGCCAAAGGAAAGCTTCTCTTGGTCTCTGGTTTGAAGTGTCTATAATACGTAATGAAAAAGTTTTGCAGAGTATGGATAAAGATCAGTATAAATAACTATGTTCAAAAGGTATGAGTAGTGCATGCAAGAGTGACATAATAAAGTAGCTCTATTCCATGGGGTTGACTTATACAATAGAAGAGGAAATGAGTGGCTGAAATTTATTGCAAACTTCTTAGGAGTATGGGTTGAGATTCCTGCCTGGGTGCAAGATTGGACTAGATTATCTCTTAGATATTCTTATCCTAAAATTATGTAGCACTGTGACTTAACATTGGAATCTATATCTACTTGGGATGAGAGGAACATATAGAATGTCAGTCATGCATTTAATTGTTTCACCTCTGAAGACATTTTAATTGAGTTTCATGTTCTAGAGAATATGTTTGCCAGCCCTTTTTATCCCAACTACCACAAGTTTAGTAAAACATACCTACCATGAGTAGATATTCTTTTAAGATTTTGCCTTATTTTCCAGGTTTGATATTATTGGGCTTTCACCAGATTCACAGGAGGATGAACCTGGAATTAAACATGCAGCAGAATATGGTAAGTACAGAGTAGTTTTATAAACAAATGCATTCTTATATTTTTTGTAGACTGACCAGTTTTATTGATGTTGATGAAATATTACACAATTATGTGAACTGGGAGGTGGTGCTATTTCCTTTCTTTCTGATCACTCTAACTTGTTTGCTATGATGGCCACATGGAGTCACTTAACTATGCTCAGTGAAGGTGAGGCGGACGGGGAGGAATGGCAGTTACTAAACTTTAACTATTGGATAATTAATTTTGCTTTGGTTTATATATCAAATGGAGAAAATAACAAAAGGTTTAATAGCTGTGGCCAGTTATCTTCATTAAGGAGACTTGAAATAAGGATGAAAATAATGATATAATGATGTAATCGTATATATAATGAAAATTATATACTGGTTAATTTTAGTGTGGTAATATTAAAAAAGTTAGATAATTCTTATAAATCATCTCATTTAACACTCCTATGAAATAAGTATTAGCTCTACTTTATAGAATCTCCAAAGTCTGTTCTCTGGTTAGTATTCCATGCTGCCTTATGAACATCTTAATTTTGATTTTTTTTTTGGTGAAAGCATAAAGAACATGGACTGCCCAGCTAGTGTGGCTCAGTGGTTGAGCATCGACCCATGAACCAGGAGGTCACAGTTCGATTCCCGGTCAGGGCACATGCCCAGGTTGTGGGCTCGATCCCCAGTGTGGGGCGTGCAGGAGGCAGCTGATCAATGATTCTCTCTCTCCCTTCCTCTCTGAATCAATAAAAATATATTAAAAAAAAAAAAAAAGATCAATGGAAAAAATATCCTCGGGTGAGGATTTAAAAAGAAAGAAAAAAAGATAAAAGCTATAATCCTATAGCTAGGTATTTGTCAAAAAATAATAGATGACAAAAACGTGTTGGGTTTGGGAATGAGTTGTGAGACCCTGAGGAAGATAGGAGCTGGGCTTTGTGGAGAAGACAGGTGGGCCTAGTCAGTCCAGAGGGAAAAACGTTCTGTCCTCATGATAGAATTGGCCTACCTGTGGTCGGCAGACCGTGGCTCGCGAGCCACATGCGGTTCTTTGGCCCCTTCAGTGTGGCTCTTCCACAAAATACCACGTGTGGGCGCGCATATACAGTGCGATTGAAACTTCGTGGCCGATGCGCAGAAGTCGGTATTTTGTGGAAGAGCCACACTGAAGGGGCCAAAGAGCCGCATGTGGCTCGCGAGCGGCGGTTTGCCGAGCCACATGCAGCTCTTTGGCCCCTTGAGTGTGGCTCTTCCTAAGCCTTAGGCGTACCCTAATTAAGTTAATAACAATGTACCTACCTATATAGTTTAAGTTTAAAAAATTTGGCTCTCAAAAGAAATTTCAATCATTGTACTGTGGATATTTGGCTCTGTTGACTAATGAGTTTGCCGACCACTGGCCTCGGCCATACTTGCAATTTCTTTCCTCTCCGAGGTAATATAACTTTGGAGAGCATTAGGCTCAGGCTCAGAGCTGGAAAAGAAAGGAGTCTCTAGTTGAGAGCTGAGAGACTGTGCTACAGAATAAAGAAGAGTGCTCAGGTTAGGTCCAGGGAGCACAGTGATTCCCTGGCCCTGCTGCAGAAATTAGAACCCACTACTCCACAACCGACTGCTGCCATTGGAGTTTGTTAACTTTATCTCAGCAGCTGGTGTACCCATGGCATGTAAAGCTTTGCGAAACTGAGGGAGAATACTCCCAACAGCACCTGACTAGCTAGAAGCTAACATTCACCAAGCCCCAACCACAGCCTTCCCGCCTCACACATGGGCTGTTTCTGCCACTTGTGCATCTGCCAAAGGCTGTGCAGTCTCCCCCCTAAATAAATCCCTCAGACTTCTTCACAGTTCTTTCATTCCTTAAATCTTCTTTATTGTTCTCTAGCCCATTCTCCCATGCCCTAGTCAAGGTACCTCTAGCTTTTCATACTAATTCTAATGAATTAAACTATGTACAAAAACAAAATAATTTTTAATTTGGGCATTTGGGTTTTTGCAGTGGTCTAATAAAAGCATATTTTTGTGTGTGTTTTTAATAAAAAGGAAATGTAAAGGTGGAAATTTTAGTCTTAAAAAAATGAAAGTCCTACATATATGTAAAAAATGAAAGAAGATAAATTTGTTAAAGGTGCAGTTATTCCCAAAATTCAGGACTGATTATAAAGGACATTTGAGGAGGTATCAAATCATATATTTAATGATGTGTGGCAACATAAATGTATTTTGCAGAAAGAAAATAACTCATTTGTTTCTTTGACTGGCTATAGAAAAATATAATACTCTATTTTTTAAAAACAAATAATAGAATGAACTGTTTAAACACTGTAAATCACAAACCATGCAATCTGCTTAATTACTTAAAATTTTAAATTATAACTTTTAGGTACAAATGCCTATGGTCCCTTGAAGAGAGAAATATAAAATGTATATGAGCAGAATTGGCCATGCATAAAAGAATATTCACATATTGATGAGAGAAATAACTGTTTTACAAATTATGTAACAAGAAACAATTTAACAGTGTAAGCACCACATGCAAAATCTGAGTTTTATCATGAAAATGCATTCTAATTTTCTATTTTAATAAAGTGCTTCAAGTTTTTTCACTTGTTTTGACCTTTAATATACTTTGTATTTTACTGTCATTAAATATTTTTTTCTATTTAAATTGTATCAATGACCTTAACTTTGAAAGTATTAGTAATATCACTTTCATGTTGTTTTTAGTAAAAACTTTGATAGACCAAGAGGTGAAGAATGGCATTCCTTCAGACAGAATTATTTTGGGAGGCTTTTCTCAGGTAAGATAAGTTTGGGTGGTATGTCAGTACCATCAGTATATTTATCTAGAAGTCAGTGGCTTCAATCCTTTTCTATAACATCTCTTTTTAGAAGATGTTATAGAAACTGATATACTACTTACCTTTAATGCTGGATTAAGTTTGAATGGATTTGAAATAACTATTAATTGAGGGAATACTTAGACTCTTTTGCTCTTCTAGTTTTCTCTTTTCAGCAGTAGCTTTACTGTATGCAGCGGTCTGTGGACCACTGGTGGTCCGTGAGGTCTGAAAGGTTGGCAACCACTGGTATAGAGGATGTCTTGAAGATAGATTTATTAAGTAAACTGATTGGAATGTGAAATGTTAACACTCTATAGCTCTTTAAACAAAACTCTAAATAGAGGTATAAAGCCCATGTCTGGGAGGAGAGACTACTGATAGGAACAGTAAGGTAGAAGACAAGAGAATTTCTTCCCTCTTTTTTGTCACAGATTCCCATTGGTTGAGCCCTGCAGATTCTCCTGCAATTACTGTGGAGTTTTTGAGTTTACATATTTCACTTCCAGCCACACAAAGAAACAGACTGACAGTCACTGAGTCCCAATTTCAGAATCTTGGGAGAAGGAACATAAATACCTCAGATGAGAAAGGATCTCACGTTTTCATGTGGCCTAGTGACTCGTGGGCGTGGCCAAAGTGACATGGCATCTAGATGACTGATGGGAATGCAGTTCCCAGGATGCAGGGTGGTGTGAGCTGGGTAGGCTGATACTCTAAAGGTGTCTGCTACATAGTCTTCATTATCTTGAATTACTGTTTTGGAAAATAATACCAGTTTAAGACGAGATTTGATTTTATATGAAGACTTTTCAGAGGAGAAAATAGTAACTATGAATCTATAATGCTTCTAAGGCAGTTGTAAGTGCAGCAGTTAACTCGGATTAACTGTGTCTTGACTGACTGGGTGGTTGCTAAGTTCTCACAGTGGTCTTCAGTGTAGAGAATCATGTGCTTTAGGACACAGTGGGGTGTGCACGTATTTCTACTTGTTTGCCTGATTTGATTTGACATCAGCCACCCAGTTTGATTTTTTGATGGACATTATTAATAACAAGAAACTTCTTAAGTTGCTGTTAACAAAGGATGTGTTGTTCCATTGACTCTCCCTGCTTGTCTTTCTAGGGAGGAGCTTTATCTTTATACACTGCTCTGACCACACAGCAGAAACTGGCAGGTGTCACTGCGCTCAGTTGCTGGCTTCCACTTCGGTCTTCATTTCCACAGGTAGTCTGATTGCGTCTTGCCACATGACATTACTGAGCTAAGAGACAGCAGATAGCGTTGGGGAGAGGGTCATTTTTTTTAATCAACTTTATTTTTTTAGAGCAATGTTAGGTTCACAGCAAAATGGAGTGGAAAGTACAGAAAGTTCCCATATACCCACTGTCTCTATACATGCACAGCCTCTCCCCCCCCCCCCACTGTTGACATTCTGCAGCACAGTAACTCATTGATTACAATCAATGAACCTACATTGATACATCATCACTCAAAACTCAGAGTTTATATTATCATACTTTTTTAAAAAGAATTTTTGAAAACTTTTAATAATATATATTTTTATTGATTTCAGAGAGGAAGGGAGAGGGAGAGAGATAGAAACATCAATGATGAGGGAGAATCCTTGATTGACTGCCTCCTGCACACCCCCTACTGGGGATTGAGCTGCAACCTGGGCATGTGCCCTGACTGGGAATCAAACTGTGACCTCCTGGTTCATAGGTCAATGTTCAACTGCTGAGCCATGCTGGCCAGGCAGAATTTTCTTAGACTTTTGTGATGTATTACTAGGCTTTATGGGTTCACTACATTGTCTTCATTGTGGATTACATAGAAAGGAATAAGAAATAAGTCCTGTTGTCATAAATCTTATATTTAAAGTAGTTGATACATTTTAAGATATATAAAAATTAGGGCTATTTTTTACATATAGAAATATTTTTGAATGTTCAGTATGCTCATTGATAGCAGATTTTGCAAAATAAAATATAATTTCTAAATACCCAACAGGGTAGAGCAGTATATAGTATACATGAGAGGTGTAGACTTTATTTTCAAATTTGTCTTTAAATCTAGGGTCTGTCATTCTGTAGTAACTCTTTGGTTACATAGTAAGTGCTATTTATTAACTTTGTTTATTTTATTTATTTATTGGGAGAGATAGAAACATTGACTTGTTGTTCTACTTACTTATGCATTCATTGGTTGATTCTTGTGTGTGCTCTGGCCTGGGATCGAATCGGCAATCTTGGCATATTGGGATGATGCTCTAACCAACTGAGCTACCTGGCCAGGATTTAACCATCTTACTTAAGTCAATTAAATAAGAACTGAGAACAAATGGGTCAGCTAAAACATACCTCTCATGTCAGGACAGTGTGAACAGATAAAGAATAGAATCTGCTTCAAGGAACCAATTTATTGGGAAAACATAAAATATATGATCGGGTAATCCATATGTCCTATAACAGTTTAAATAAAGATATGTGGAGATTATAAGGATGGCAGGAATTTTATTTCTATGGTCAAATATAACCTATAAAATAAGTAATAACATGTTGTATGCACATATCTATTTATAGTTTTAAATGCCTGGTTTAATGTTCTATATATTTGAATAAATAATACTAGTTTTATTTTGTTTTGTTGTTTTTGCAGGGTCCTATCAGTGGTGTTAATAGAGATATTTCTATTCTTCAGTGCCATGGAGATTCTGATCCTTTAGTTCCTCTAATGTTTGGTTCTCTTACTGCTGAAAAGCTAAAAACATTGGTAAATCCAGCCAATGTAACCTTCAAAGTCTATGAAGGCATGATGCATAGTTCATGTCCACAGGTAAATGTTTGGAAACCGTGATTATAGAGATGTAATTTGCTTCTTTTTCCATGTGCTATTTCAAGATAAATAATATTTGACCATTTGGGGCTTTAAAGGAGTTAATGAATTCACTCTGAGTCATAGGCTAGCAGGACTTAGATCAAAGCTTCTTCAATTTAATTCAACAAACACTCACTGATTTCCTATTACATGCAAGCATTGTACATAATTCTAAAACCAGAAAAAACCATTTCCTTTTATTAAAATTTAGACAGGATTCATTAATATTAAAAATTTAATAGGGGAGAAGGATATGGGGAGAAGGATATATATCCAAGTAACTATAGAAAACAGATGTGATATGTGTTTTATTGGAAGTTTTAAAAAGTTACTTGAAAAACTGAGGAGAGTGAGATTAATTTTATCTTAGGAGACACTGGGTCATGATGAAAGAGTTAGATTTTGAACACAGGGTAGGATTTAGATAGTAAGTATGCAGAGAAAGGACTGTAGGACAGGAGAAGCAAGCTGTCCCATTAGGCTGTAGTCTTATGAAAAGCTAGGTGTCACAGAATAGAGAGAGAGAGGAAAGACTTGATTGTACAGAGCTTTTATGTTGTGTTGAGAATGGACTTGTTCATTGACTTTTTTTTTTAAATCAAAGCAAGATGTAATGTATATTCTGGAAACAAGTGAAGCAGAATCCACTAGGATTTAGTGATTAATTCTATGGAATAGGAAAGTATCAATGAGGCCTTATATTTCTAGCTCAGATGATTAAGATGATGCCACTCATAAAGTATGTAGTACAAGGAACAGTTTTAGGGTAACAGGAAGGCCATATACTTACTGAGTTTAATGACCATAAGGGAATTGGTGTGCTCCCATTACAATATATCAGGATGGGATATTGGAAATACTTGTCTGAAGCTCAAGCCTTTAATCGAGGTTTAGAATAATTATCAATATTATTGATCAGTGAAGAATCACCATGGGGCGATATCATGAGAAAAAAATCCAAGAGATAGAACTTTGGGGGAGTTCAAAGGAGTTAAGTGTTGAGTGAGAGTACAGGAAGAGAGAATTTGAGTGGGTGGGAACAATAACTGATGATTCAGAGACTGATTAAGGAGAAATAGGCCAGGAAGAAACTATCCAGTAAGAAGGCACCTCAGATGTTTGGGGAGATAGAGCCAAACTGCAATAGATTATGTGAAGTAGGGAAATGAGGAAGTAGAGGCAACATGTATAAACCTTTTTAAAAAAAGGTTTTGGTAAAATGGGAAAAGTAGGAAGCTTCTTTATTTAACAGGATGGGAGAAAGAGACCCTGATAGGTTGGGAGGAAAGAGGGAGAAAATGCCATAAAGAGAAGATAACTGATAGTGGGAAGTCTTAGAGGGACGATATAATTTATAATTAAGTCCTGAAATGGGTAGTGGTTGCCTTAAAAGAGGAGAAAAACACTTTGAAATCAAGATAGAAGAGGATGGATGAACATGAATGGATTGTTGACGTATGGTAGAAAGTAGTTGTGAGCTCACATTAGATCCTCTCAATCTTTTCAGTGAAATAGGGGAGATGTGGTCACTTAATGAGAACGAAGGAGGCCTGGATAGATTTAGAGGCTTAGGGAAGCCTACACCAAAAATTGGCGGCTAAACGTTGAGGCAGTTTATGTTACCATGGTTTTGCAACTAACTGCTCAACCTGGCTAACTCATTTGCTTTAGGGCAGAGACAGCAGATAGTAATATGATTTATCCAGAAAGACAAGGGGCCTGAGATGCTAGGGTATTATTAAGGACAGAGTTGAAACTGTCATAGTGGTTCCTTGCTTTTGTACTTGTGGGTCTATAGACTTTCTGTAGAGTTACCAAACAGATGTCATACCCACAATTTTCTAGAAGTTCTTTTAAAATAACCTTTTGTTTTTATAGAATCAATAAAAAATTTAAAAAAGGAACTGTTGTGAAGTATTGAATCCAGAAAGGGAGGTGGCGCTCTGAGCATCCAGAAGGGACTGAGGGTCTAGAGCAGTGGTTTTCCAACCACTTTGTATCACAAGGACCCCAGAGCTTAATAAACATACAGACCCCCAAACTCCAAATGCAGTGATTCTGATTCAGCACATTGGGGGTTTGGGGTTGAACTCAGGCATCTGTGTTTGTATGGAGATTTTTTTAAAAATAAAAGCTCCTTAAATGATTTTTTATGCCATCACATTGGAGGACACTGGATGAATAACTAGGAGCAGAAAGTGAGAGGAGGTAGAAAAGTAGGAGATGGTGTCACAGGAAACTTTCAAAGGACTTTAGAGTGTTGTAAAATAGATCACTTCCGTGCTGTGGCTTTTTTTCTGAGTAAAGTATCAGGTTGAAGGCTCTCTGCATTGCTGACTTGTGGGGGCTAAGCCTTGAAATACTAGAGTTGATTGGAGGAAATGAAATGTGTTTGGGGGAAGTGAGACAACTGTGAGACAGATGCAGGGGTCTTTTAGGAAAGGTTTTGCTGTCATAAATATTTGGTTATATTAATTTTCATATCTTTCCAGGCTTATCTTAGGTGCTTGTTATCTTTCTAATGGTTGATTATATCAAAACCCTGATGCAAGGCCAAAAATATTTTATGCTGTGGATTTAGCATTTCATTCTCACGAGAAAATGTTAAAAGCTAGGCTTTCCACGTATATGTAGTTGGCAGTCATTGTATACTTCTTAATACTTCTCATTATTGTCACTTCTAAGCCCCCTTCATCCTTCCGCACCCCATGTTTTATTTGTTCAAGCATAGCAAAATGCAGTCCATTTTCAAGGGAGTAGATACTAGATGTGAGCCATATTGAATGTACAGTAATAATCACAGAAAATGATCTGAAATTTCTACTGGAGCCTCCTTTCTGTTACAACTTTTTATTTCATTGTCGTAGTAAAAATGTTGTTTCACCTTAGGTACACACCCCACGGATTTAGTTAGTGGTAGTTCACTGGGGATTTAATTTCTGATTTGTGTAATTGCTTATTAAATCACTTTATTCCAAACAGGAAATGGTGGATATCAGGCAATTCATCGATAAAATCCTACCTCCAGTTGATTGACATCACTAAGGCGCCTTTGTGTAGAAGTACACACCAGCATCGTTGTAGTCGAGTATAAACCTCTTCCTGTGCCGGATCTTGAAAGTTATAATGTTTGCAATGTTAAAATCTTTTGCAATTACACACCAATGACACAGTCTAAATAATATCTCCTTGTGGAAAATTTATGATCTTGAAGGTTTCAATATATGAATTTGTGTTAACATGATCCAGAATATACTAGCATTAGCATAGGTGAAGCAGCTAGCTTCTTTCCCCCCAAATGTAATTCGGCAAAATAATAAAATACTACATCCAGATTTTTCTGTTACATCATTTGAAAATTATTAGTCTGCTTAATGAAAATTTGTTCTGGGATAAATGAGCAGTTAAGATATAAACTATTTATGAATGCTGTGACTTAGTCTGTGGACTTATTCCAAAATTACTTAGTCACCATGCAGTATGTGTATTTTTTATATTTGTATTCAGATATACTTGATTATAATACATAAAAAGAATGAGGTGTAACTACATTATTCCTAATAATAGGGATATTGCTTCTAAGTGTCAATAAAGAGTAACATTGCTCTCTTCAATGAATGGCCCTTTTATTTTGGGGACCAGGCTTTTCTTTCCCTATTACAATTTCTTTAAAATTGTATTTATTTATTGAATTTAGAGAGAGAGGGGTAGGGAGAAAGAGAGAGAGAGAAACATTGATTTGTTGTTCCATTTATTTATACATTCATTGGTTGATTCTTGTATGTGCCCTGATGGGATCGAAACCACAACCTTGGCATATCGGGACAACGCTCTCACCAACTGAGTTACCCAGGCAGAGCACAATTTCTTAATATTCTATTTTCCTCTCTAGAAAAGAAATGTATTCTTTCCTTTTATCCTTCATAACAGACCAAATATTGCCTCCTTGCCATAGACATCTGCTGTCAGTATATGCTGTAATTTGACATTCTGAATCACAAACATGATGGTATTTAAAATGTATTTACACTTATATAAAGGAACCAAACATCACTTCAGACTTCCTACATTACTTATTTTTCAAACTGTACCTAGTCCAAAGTTAGACCTATATAGTTAATAGAATCTTCAGTCTAGGTAAGGAATAATTCTGTGGTTGTATTTTTCTGTAATTAACTCAAATAATTATTAGGTCATAGTCCAGTATGTTCTGGAAGATTTAAGACCGATCTTAACAACTGTACTTCTAAGATGATTTGCTCTAAGATGATTCTCCTTGTAGCAGAGAATTTTAGTTTGCATATTTTGTACATATGTTTGAAGTCAGCTACTGTAGGAAATGAACAGTCCATTAGAAAAATTTGCTTTACTTTCATCTGCCAATGAATTTATTTGAAATTTTCACTTTAATCAGATGATTTTTTAAAAAACCTTTGTGCAAATATAAAAGTAGCAATTACTTGATTTTAAATAGTTGGAATTTTTAGATTATTGGTAAAAACTATTTGAAAACAAATTTATCGGCAATGAAGGTTAGTCAGAACTCAATGCATATGGTTACCACACAGTTTAATGTGTAACAAAAATGTACGCTTTGTATTTCTGAACTGTTGTAATTTTTCTTCTGTATTCCAACTGACTACAACAATGTTAGGAATGCATCTTTATTATAATTTAGTAATGGACTATGTAGAATATTAATAATGAAGCCATACGTTTATGTCTGGATTTAGAATTTTTAAACAATCATTTAATAAGTCATTTTGATTTACCTTGAAAAATATAAATTTGTTTCAGTTATACAGATCAGCAAGATATGATTTATAGTAAGAGATATTCTGTTGAAATGTGCTGTAATGTGGGAAAAATGTAAATTTTTCCACTGTTTCTATTAATGTGAAATAAAATGTAATTCTCACTTTTCTGTGACTGCTTTTTTGAAGATTGCTTTTAACATTTGGGTTTGCTTTGGAATGACTGTCTATAATGAAAAGGAGGAAAATGTCAATGTAATCACAAGAAAATTTACAGAGAAATGGAATAGAACCAAGCATGAGAAAAGCTCTTGCTATGCAATTTTAATAAGCTAAAAAAAATTCTTACTTATTTTTTAGTATTCCTAAACTATTTAAGAAGTTTTGTTTGGTGTTTTCTTTTATCGTCCTTTTATATAATATTCATGGGATTTTTTAAATTAGTGTCATAAATCAGTTATCCAAATATTTTTCTCTTTTTAAAGAAATTTTTTCTTTTTCAATTACAGTTGACAGTCAATACTATATTAGTTTGAGGTGTACAACCTAATGGTTAAACCTTTATATAACTTGTGAAATGATGCCCCCAATAAGTCTTGCATCCACCTGACATCATACATATAGTTATGACAACATCTTTGACTATATTCCTTAAACTGTACTTTATATCACCATGACTATTTTGTAACTGCAAATTTGTATTTCTTAATCCCTCCAATTTTCCCCACACAGTCTCCCAGTCCCCCTCCCATCTGGCAACCCATGTTAGTTCTCTGTACTTACGAGTTTATTTCTGTTTTGTTTGTACATTTATTTTGTTTTTTATATTCCACAAATAGATGAAATTTTGTGTTTTTTTTTTTTCACCTACTATAAAAGCCTCTAGGTCCAACCATGTTGTTGCAAATGGTACGATTTCATTCTTTTTTATGGCTGAGTAATATTCCATTGTATATATGTACCACAACTTCTTAATTGAGCTGATAATGGTTAATAAAATTACATAGGTTTCAAGTATACAACCCTATAATACATAATCTGTACATTGCATTGTGTTCACCATCCAAAGTCAAATCTTCAGTCACCATATATATATATATACATACATATATATATTTTTTTGGTAACAGCTTTATTAAGATATAATGAACACACCATGTAGTTCACTCATTTAAAGTGTACAATTCATGGCTTTTTCTATATTCAAAATTATAGTCATCATCACAATCCATTTTCATCACCCTATATAGTAGCCCTGTGCCCTTTAACAGCTATCCTGTGCCAGTTTCTACTTCCCCACCATTCCAAGCCCTAGGGAACCACTACTGTACTCTTGGTCTCTATAGATTTGTCTGTTCTGGACATTTCATATCAATGGAGTCATGTGACTGCCTTTTTTATTTAGCAAAATGTTTTCAAGGTACATATATTCTGTAGCATATATCATAAGTACTTCATTTCTGTTTATTCCTGAATAGCATTTCATTGTATGGAGTGATCACATTTTTAAATCTAGTCATCATTTGGGTTGTTTCCACTTTTGGCATTAACGATGCTATAATGAACATTCACATCCAAGTAAACATGTTTTCATTCTCTTGGTAATGTATTTATAAATAGAATTGCTAGATCATATCTTTAACCTTTTAAAAAACAGACTGTTTTCCAAAGTGGCTGCACCATTTTGCATTTTCAGTCACAGTGTATGAGGGTTCCAATTTCTCCACATTCTTGCCAACACTTATTTTTCCGTGTCTTTTCAAATTTATTTTTATGTTGAGGGTATTACAGATTCCCCTGCCCTTTATCCCTACTACCCTGTTCCCACTCCACCACAGGACCTCACCACACTTGCTACCCCAGCTTTTTTTCATTTGCATGAAATACTTTTTTCTGTCCCTTTACTTTTAGTCTGGGTGTATCTTGACTTCTGAGGTGGGTCTGTTATAGGCAGTATATATATAGTTCTTGTTTTCTCATCCATTCAGCTACTATATATATGTTTTTTTGATTGGTGCATTTAAGCCATTTACATTTAAAGTGATTACTGATAGGTACATATATTTTGCCATTTTATTTTTCCACCTGCTTTCTTTACCTTCTTTTCCTCTTCTCTTTCTTCTTTTCTCCTCCTGCATCTTCAAGAAGATCTTATAACAGTTCTTGTAGTGCTACCTTAGTGGTAATGAAATCCTTTAGCTTTTACTTGTCTGGCAAGATCTTTATGTCTCCAATTTTATTTTAATTATTATTTTTTCAATTAGCAATAATCATGCCTTGGATAAACCTCATTGGCTAAGATACTGCCACTGCGCAAAGCTTCTCCTTCAATTTTAAAATGATAGCACCATTCGGTAAAGTAATCTTGGTTCTAGGTCCTCACTTTTCATGACTTTGAATATTTCAAACTAATGCCTTCTGGCCTGAAATATTTCTGTGGAGATAAACATCACCTGACAGTCTTATGGGAGCTCCTTTGTAGATAACTGTCTTTCTCTGGCTGTTAAGATTGCCTCTTGCCCCGCCAGAGTGGCTCAGTGGTTAAGTGTCTGTCTGTGAACAAGGAGATCACAGTTAGGTTCTAGGTCAGTGCACATGCTTGGGTCTCCATTCCCAGGGTGGGGCGTGCAGGAGGCAGCCAGTCAATGATTCTCAACATTGATGTTTCCCTCCCTCTATGAAATCATAAAAAATAAATAATATATATTTAATTGCCTCTGTCTTATTATGATGTGTCTTGGTGTGGGCCTCTGTGTTCATCTTGTTTGGGAATTTCTTCCCGGCCTTGTGTGTCTTTTTTCTTCCCCACATTGTGGAATTTTTTTGTTATTTCTTCAGATAGGTTCTTCATCCCTAGTTCTCCCTCTTCTTCTCCCACCGCCATGATGCGGGTGTTGTTGTGTTTCATTTTGTTTAAAAGGTCCCTGAAACTATCCTAGGTGTTTCTGGGGCCGGCCTGTGTCAGACACTACCTGTGAGTGCCCCTGGGCAATCAGGTTGGAGCTGCAAGAGATCCAGTTTGTGGTTGCCTCTCCTGGACATGGGAGTGCACAGGAAGGACCGGAGCTGTGCACCAGGCAGGCTTTTACCAGCCCCAGCCCCAGCCCCAGCCCCAGGGGATGACCTAGCCCAGTGGTCGGCAAACTGCGGCTCGAGAGCCACATGCAGCTCTTTGGCCCCTTGAGAGTGGCTCTTCCACAAAATACCGACTTCTGCGCATGGGCCACGAAGTTTCAATTGCAGTGTACATGCGCGCCCGCAGGTGGTATTTTGTGGAAGAGCCATACTCAAGGGGCCAAAGAGCTGCATGTGGCTCGCGAGCCGCCGTTTGCCGACCACGGACCTAGCCTGCAGTGATGGCGAACCTTTTGAGCTCGGCGTGTCAGCATTTTGAAAAACCCTAACTTAACTCTGGTGCCGTGTAACGTATAGAAACTTTTTGATATTTGCAACCATAGTAAAACAAAGATTTATATTTTTGGTATTTATTTTATATATTTAAATGCCATTTAACAATGAAAAATCAACCAAAAATGGGTTCGCGTATCACCTCTGACACGCGTGTCATAGGTTCACCATCACTGGTAGGGGGTGGGGGTGGGTAAGGGCTGGGAGGAAATGGAAGATATTTGTAATACGATCAACAATAAAAAAAAAAACCTTTTAAAAGTACAAAGGAAAAAAGAGGATTAAACCCATATATAAACGGCTCTAGGGCTATGGGAGGGGTCATTGTTTCCAGGGTCTACCACGGAGAGGAGGCTTGGGTTTCACTGCTTTTAGAAAACGACAACGTTGCATTCCGCAAACCGACCTCAGTTCAGAGCTCCGTGAGCCTCCGCAGGTTCCGCAGGTTCGGGCTGCCCGGGAGGCCGGCCCGGGTGAAGCTTCCCTCTGCGCGGAGGCGGGTCCGATGAGCGCGCGCCAAAAGCCCGCCTCGCAGCTCGTGGGCTTTCCCGGCCGCCCGGCGGGAAACGCTGCCGCCGAGCTGGCGCCCTGCCCCGCCCAAGGCGCCCGGGCCCGCCCCTCCGCATCGACCGGCTGTCGATTGGTAGCGCCTGGTCGGAGCGCGCGGGGCTCGATTGGCGCTGCCTGCGGGGGAGGAGCCGCCGCCGCCGCCGCCGCCGCCGGCCGGGGTCTAGAGGAAGGGCCTAGGCCGGGCCTGCCGCGTTGGGCTCGCCGAGCGCCCGAGCTCGCGTCCCGCCGAGATCTCCACTCCAGTGCCGCCCGCTCCCGGTCCCAAACGGGCCGGGCACGGGGAAGACCTGCCCGAGCCATGGAGGACGAGGTGGTCCGCATTGCCAAGAAGATGGACAAGATGGTGCAGAAGAAGAACGCGGTGAGCGCGGCGGGCGGCGCGGGCCGGAGGGAGGTCGGAGGGAGGCCAGGCGGCGAGCGGAGGCCGCGGGGACGGGACGCGGTGGGTCCCCGGCCGGCCCGAGGAGGCTCCCGGCCCCCGACGACAGCCCTCCCGGCGTGGGAAGCCGGCGTGCACGGCGCCCGCGTCCGGGAGCTGCGTCCTGGGGGAGCTCCCGCGCGCTGCCCCGCGGCTGCGGGCTTTGGGACCGGTTCTCGCTACTTGCAAAGCCCCTCGTTGTTACTACCGCGGATGGAAACCTCATCGAGGCCGTCTCTCCTTTTGTTTTAGATTTTCATGGTAGTAAATCCTCACGGAGATAGCCTAAGACTGGAACAGTATCGCCAGCCCTCACTGTTTAAAAGAACTCATTCTCTTTTCCGTGATGGTTGGCCAACAGCTAGAACAAACATCCCGGAGAGGTCCGTGATCCGCTTTAGAAACGTCAGGCTGACAGAGTGTAAAATCCCGGCATCTTAATTTTTGAGGAAGGATGGACGCAAACTTCAGGATCTCGACTGCATGCATGCTCCTTTCGCGATGACAAAGGCCGAGGGTGCCGGTGGACTGGCCCAGTGGCTAAACGTTTTTTAAAAAGTGGATCTTGCCGGGTGGTGGTGTGTGCAGACGAGCTAGGATTGAAGCACGCGCATTAGCTGGGCTGCACTGGTAGATGGATTTGGACAAATGTCATTGCCGGGCGTTAACTAGGTGTTTCACAGTTAATACCAGGGGCATTGTCCTATTTGTTATTGATCATGTGTATTTGCGAACATGTTCTCTTGTGGTTCGTTTGAGGCCTGCCGTCCAGTTTTCTGCATTTTTTGTCTACCTGTCTGCAGAGTCCTCTGATTTCTTGCTAAACTTCCACAGTTGTGGTTCCACCAGGCTCAGCGCATTTGCAGGATCAGCATGCCTGAAATAACTTACTCCCATCGGTGAGATAAATTCCATGTCACACTGACGCGAAGTAGAAAAGGGATGCTGATTTGTACAGCCCTGTAGAGTTGCCAAACAGATGTGCAAAGTGCATCTTTTTTTTTTTTTTTTTTTTTTACAGAATAAGAAACTGAGTCAGAGCTGAGTAGCTGTGTAGTTTGGATGTAGCCAGGATCCCGGCTTCCTACCGGACAGCCTGCCAGAGCAGGAAGTAGTGTTTACACTGAATGCATGAGACTTCATAGTCTGTTCCTCTTTTCCTTTAACAGGTGCATCACCCAGTATTTAATTTTGTACTCTGTTAATCTGTATTTGCAATTTGGCCTTTTAAAGTATTTCCTGTTTGTTTTCTGTGCTAGACATGACTTCTGCTATGTATGTTTCCTGTTGATTTCCCTTTCATTCCCTGCTGCAAGTTGTGAGTTCTGGTTATTCCATAGGCTGAACATTTCTGGAAAATTTTTCTCTTTTCCTGGAGTTCCTCAGACTCCCAAGGTAGAAGGTCCCAGGGAAAAAGGCAGTTTGTTGGGTATTTTTTTTCTCTAACTAGGGCAATAATGTGTAACCTTTTATCATCTAACGCATTTTTTTTTTTTTTGGAGGCACCGCTGGGATACGAACCCTAACGCATTATTTTTTATTGATTGATTTTAGAAAGAGAGAGAGAGAGATGTAAGAAGTGGGGGAAGAGAGAAACAGAGAGACAGAGACATCGACCCCTTTGTTCCACCTACCCATTCATTCATTCATTGATTCCTGTGTGTGTGTGACCCAAACCCGAAGCCTTGGCATATTGGGAGGACTCTCTAACCAACTGAGCTACCCGGCCAGGGCTCGATAGTTTTACCTGCAGTTCTCAAGTTACAAATGCATTTTGAGATCTTTATTAATGGATCTGAGAGAAAATGAGGATACACTCTACCGATAATCCTCAAATCTCATTTATCTAATAGTTCAAAACTTTAACAGTATGAAAACTTGCCCCCTAAAGGAAGGCAAAATTGACTAGCTCTTTTACATTTTGTTTTCTCCCTTTTTTATATTTTACAGAAACTCAACTAGGCAAATAAAATAAAGAAAAAGGATATAGTCAGACTGACTACCACCCACGCTCCCAAAGCAAGTGTTCAATAATTTAACAAGTTGTTCTGGGGTTGTTGGATTATGGTTGTTTCTTTTCTTGTGGTTTCCAGCTTTTCTCTGTGAACTATTTTTATATTATGAAAAAGTAAGTTTTGCTTGAAAGATAATAGTGTAATCATTGATCGAGCCTGCAGCCTGGGCATGTGCCCTTGGCTGGAATCAAACCCAGGATCCCTCAGTCGCAGGCCGATGCTCTATCCACTGAGCCAAAACAGTCAGGCCTGGATATTGTTTTAATAAAACTATCGATGTTACACTTCAGTAATAATAAAAACAGCTATCATTTATTGAGCTATTACTCTGAGCCAGGCATTCTACTAAGCACTTACCTACTATATCTCATTTATTCCTCAGTTTTGCAAAATGAGGATTATCCCCATTTTAAAAATGAGGAAACTAGCCCTGGCTGGGTAGGCCAGTAGGTTAGGGCATTGTCCTGATATGCCATGGTTGCAGGTTCGATCCCTAGTCAGGGCACATACAAGAACCAACCAATGAAGGCATGAATAAGTGGAAGAACAAATTGATGTTCCTCTATCTCCCTTCCTCTCTCTCTCAAATCAATTAATAAAAATTTTAAAAAGACTGCTAACTGAAAAATAAAAGAAAAATGGGAAAACTAAATATTTAGAGAGTTAAGATAGTGGGCAAATGAAGATGTGAATTGAAATCTGTTTTGCTCCAACGCCAGAACTACGCTGTTTAGCTTCAGTGCCTCTCTAGAAGACTCCCGCATCTCTCTTTGAACTTGGCATGGTGTCACAAAGGTTGTTGCTACCAATCCAATGCCAACAGAATTCCCAATGTGTGGTGCTGTGAAGGGAGAAACTTTATTCAAGTGAAGCTGCTCCAGTGAAACAGCTCAGTTGACACAGTTTGAAAACCCTGGAAATGCAGTCTTCAGTAGAAACTGAAAATGCCCTCCTGGAGACAAAGGGGAAGCTGTCTTACATAGAGAAAAATGCCTGCTCCCTGTTCCTGATTGGTCTAATTTCATGCAAATGAAGACTCCCAAGTTCTCCCTGTTTTTATTTATTTATTTATTTATTTATTTATTTATTTATTTATTTATTTATTTAAAATATATTTTATTGATTTTTTTTTTTACAGTAAGGAAGGGAGAGGGATAGAGAGTTAGAAACATCGATGAGAGAGAAACATGGATCAGCTGCCTCCTGCACACCTCCTACTGGGGATGTGCCCGCAACCAAGGTACATGCCCTTGACCGGAATCAAACCTGGGACTCTTCAGTCCACAGGCCGACCGACGCTCTAGCCACTGAGCCAAACTGGTCAGGGCAGTTCTCCCTGTTCTGATTGGTAATTCTGGAGGATATAGCTGCCAGCTTTTGATTGGATGGGGAAGGTCTCAGTCCATAAGTTAAAATACAACAGCAGTAGTTTATAAGGGTCTGCTCAGATGGCAGGTACACAATGCAGGAGGTTTGGCAGGTCGGTCTATGGCTTTTCCCTGAGGAATAGCGAGTGTGAGGAGTCTCTAAACAGTGGCTGTTAGACTCTTTATGAATTTGGGCCCAGTTAGCCACAGGAGTCCTCTGGACAGGCATAGTCTTTCTTGGGGTTGACAGTGGGTATAATTAAGTGAATATAAGACCGGGAAGTAAGGGTATTTACTCTTCTGGGGCAGACAGGTTTCTCTAAATACCTAATCAATATCTTGACCTGTACTACCCAGAATATTGCCCCATGGGTGTACTTGATCTTAAACAGTATTAGCAATTTTACAAGTGCCCTCCCCTGAAGCCATGATGAACCACATAAATTTTTGACATTTTCACATATTGGTTATTTTTTACTTAGCTTTCTTCTTGTAATTATGACTTCATGCCATTAAGCAAGTCTGATTTCTAATGTGGGTTCAAATTCTAGTTCTTCTGAATTTTAGCTGTGTGATCTTAGGTAAGTTCCTTAACATCTCTAAAATGTTTTTCTTGATGGTAAATTGGAGATAATTTAGTGAAGATTAGATGACTATAAAATTCTTACTAGTGCCTAAGATACAGTAATGGCTAAAAAACTTGGATTGTCTTTGTAAGGGATTTATGGCACTACATTGTAGAAGAAGTCAGGTAAGAACTTAGAATTTTCAAGTTCATGGAGAGATTTTTTTTTTTAAATATATTTTATTGATTTTTTACAGAGAGGAAGGGATAGGGATAGAGAGTTAGAAACATCGATGAGAGAGAAACATCGATCAGCTGCCTCCTGCATACTCCCTACTAGGGATGTGCCCACAACCAAGGTACATGCCCTTGACCGGAATCGAACCTGGGACCCTTGAGTATGCAGGCCGACGCTCTATCCACTGAGCCAAACCGGCTAGGGCTCATGGAGAGATTTTGAGTTGTGTTTAGGTTAATTTTAAAATTTAGGCTCAGGGCAGAGTGGAATTAAGTTGCAGGGAGAGAAATTGAAATTAGATAGAATTTCATAGGAGCTGAGATTCCTGAAATGTGTAGGTTTCTAAGTCTTAACATACCTGGTTGAAAAAAGCATCTTTGGTTTCCATATTAGGGTTAGAGTGATTAGTATAAATCAAAATTTAGAATGACTACACAATTTTTATAACAGTTTTATTGAGATATAAAGTAAAATTCACCCTTTTCAAGTGTACAGTTCAATGGATTTTAGTATATTCACAGGTTTGTGCAACTATCACCACTGTCTAATTTTGGAACATTTTCATGGCTCCAGTAAAGAAACCAGTACCCATAAAGTAACCCATGAAATAGTCACCATATCTCCCCCACCCTCCCAGCCACTAATCTACTTCTATCTCTATGGATACCTGTTCTGGCATTTCACATAAATGAAACCATACAATATGTGGTCTGTGACTGGATTTCTTCATTTAGTGTTTTCAAGGTTCATTCATGTTAATAGTATATATCAGTACTTCATTCCTTTGCATTGCTGAATAGTACTGCAGTGTACTGGTGGGTTTATCACATTTTAGGCTCTTTCCATTTTGACTATTATGAGTAATGCTGCTAAGAACGTTCTTGTACAGGTTTTTGTGTGGACATAAGTTTTCATTTTTGTTCTGTATGTACCCAGGAGTAGAATTGTTGGGTCATATAACTATGGATAACCTTTTGAGAAACTGCTAGAATATTTTCCATAATTGCTGTATCATTTTATGTCCTCACCAACAGTGTATTGAGGGTTCCAATTTCACCACATCTTCAATACATGTTATTAGCTGTCTTTTTTATTGTAATCATTGTAGTGACTGTAAAGTAGTATCTCACTGTGGTTTTGATTTGCATTTTTCTGATCACTAATGATGATGAACATTTTTCATTGTTTGTTGGCCATATCTTTGGAGAAATGTCTGCTCAAATCCTTTGCCTATTTTTTAATTGTGTATTTATATTATTGAGTTGTAAGAATTCTTTATATTCGGAATACTAGACCCTTATCAGAGATGGAATTGTTCTGTGGGTTGTTTTTTCACTCTCTTGATAGTATCTTTTGAGATAAACTTTTAATTTTGAAGGCAAATTTATATATTTTTTCTTTTGTCATTTGTGCTTTCAGTGTGGAGTAATTACAAATTTGAGATCATATAGTAAAATAAAAATTCCTGTTTATAGTGATATTGTTGAACAGTAACTCAAATATTTATAATTGTGTTTCCTTTTTTAAAAATATGTTTTTATTGATTTCAAAGAGAAGAAGGTAGAAGGGGAGAGAGATGGAAACATCAATGATGAGAGAATCATTGATCAGTTGCTTGCTGCTGCACATCCCCTACTGGAGATTGAGCCCCAACCTGGGGATGTGCCCTGACTGGGAATTGAACTGTGACCTACTGGTTCATGGGTCAGTGCTCAACCACTGAGCCACACTAGCCAGGCTATAATTGTGTTTCCTTTAAAAAAAAAAAAAGAAGAACATCTTAATTTTTAAAATTTTGAAATCTCATAATTCTTACTAAGAAGTGTTTGAGTTGATTGAGCTTCAGTAATACTGTTTAAAATGCTGGCTTATGGTTCTTTGAGAATTATTATTATGGTAGAAATAGATAATTCTTGTTATATTTTTGTACTCCTTATCATCCATCTCCTGTGTGTCAGGCACTCTATTTTGATACTTCATATGTGTTTATTACCTCATATGACCATTTTAACTATTTGATGTCATTGTATTGTCTCACCTACGTATAGGAAACTGAAGCCTAAAAAGGACAAATAACATTCCCAAGATCTTATAATTAGGAAATGATATTATGTGGATTTGAATCAAGATCTGTCTTTTATATAGCCCATGTTGTTAACTGTATATTCTATTTTGCTCCCTTAACATCTCCGGAAAAGGATGTTTGTATCCTATGTAGTCTTGTATATACTGGATGCTCAGTACAAGTTTGAATACCATATTTTGTAAAAGTACTTACTTCCATTGACAAATAGGAGTACTAATGATGTAATAAAGTAGTGTAAGAGCGGCTGTTTATTTTTCAGCCAGTTGTGAACTTAATTTGACTCTGGAAGTTAAGGTAGAATCTTTCTTTCTCTTGCATCATTATCTCTAGGAGATGCTGCAATCAATTAGACCTGACCTTTAGAGGCAGGTGATGATTAAGAAAAGCTAGGCTATGCTATTCACCTCTAGTTATTCACCTGTGGACCTGTGGAATGGGAAAGAGCAGTGGTATAAAGGTCAGGAGACAGTAGTTCTTGTCCTTTTGTATTACCCATCAGTATGACCTTGGGCAAGTCACTTTCTTTTTCTGAGTTGTTTCTTTGTCTAATTGAGGGTTTGAAGAAGATGCTCAAAGATTTCTGTTTTAAAATTTCCTAAAGTCAAGAAGAGTTTCTATCTTTCTCACAGTTTTATCTTCCAACACAGAGCAGAACTTGAGTATTTGTTGAGAGGCAATAGAGTATAATTTGACAGAACTACATAGATCTCACTTTTTCTAGTTAGTAATCATGTGACCTTGTACAGACTTCTTAATTTATCTGGACTTTAATTTCATCATCTGTAAAATGGGGATAATAAAAGTACTGTAGGGTTTATTGTGAAGATGAAATAATATATGCAAAATATTTAACACAATACTTGGCACATACTAACACAAATTTTTGTCACTGAATTAATATATGGTAATCTGTTCTTTGTCTTTTTCTTTCATTTTGAACATAGTTTTTTTTTTTTTTTTAATATACTTTATTGACTTTTTACAGAGAAGAAGGGAGAGGGATAGAGAGTTAGAAACATTGATGAGAGAGAAACATCGATCAGCTGCCTCCTGCACACCCCCCACTGGGGATGTGCCCGCAACCAAGGTACATGCCCTTGACCAGAATCGAACCTGGGACCCTTCAACCCGCAGGCCGACGCTCTATCCACTGAGCCAAACTGGTTAGGACAGTTGTTTATTTCTTAAAGAAGCTTAATTGAAATAGTCATCTTATTTTGTTAGAATACAGTATAATTATGATAAAGGTCATAGTTTTATCCCACTAGTATTATTTGGCTTTTTCTCCCTCCCATAGTCTGTATCTCTAACACCAGTCACCAAAGAGATCTGAGTGAAAAGAGAGAGTGTGATGAAATTAATGCAAAGCTATTGCTTCTACTTGGAAAACAACTTAAACCTTATGACACATTGCTGATGTATTGTAGGAATCACCTTTGTATGTGACAGACAGCATTATGGAAGCCTGAGGAGGGAGATTGTGCTTTTTCAGGGATTCCCAGAAGTGCGATTTTTAAAAATCCTTTTTCCTAATTCATCCTTAATCAGAAATGGATCAGACAGTGCATGGAGACATGGGGAGAAGAAAAATGTCCATGGTATATATAGGATACAGGTCCACAATCTCTTAAAATCTTTAGTGTTTGATATATTTGAGAATTCCAAATTTTTCAGATTTGATAAAAGCTAATTTTGTACATGTATTATTGCATAATATCCTCATCGAGGTCTGGGCAGTTTCCAGTAATCAGACATTATCATTTCTATAATGAAATGCTGTTTATGTGGGATAAGTAGAACATAAATAGCTTTATATCTGTTGACACTATATGTTGCTGTCAAATGAGTTTATTGAAAACCTATGAGATATTTTTTGGTTTTCAAAGGTTTTTGATTCTGGGATTTGTAGATATGAAATTGAAAATCTTATTCACTCACAAGAATGCCATGCTTATAGAAATGTTTGGTAAATGTAAAGTCAATGTTAGCTTTTTAAAAAAACATTTTTTTATTGATTTTAGAGATGAAGGGAGAGGGAGAGAGAGATAGAAACATCAATGATGAGAGAGAATCTTTGATCGGCTGCCTCCTACTGGGAATTGAGCCCACAACCCGGGCATGTGCCCTTGACCGGAATCCAACCCAAATCACCCGCAGGCCAACGCTCTATCCACTGAACCAAACCGGCTAGGATGAAAGTCAATGTTAGCTTTCTTTAACAACTATAATGTTCCTCTTTTTTAGTTGCCTCTAAATTAAAAAAAAAAATTTGTAGAATTTTAAAGTCAGAAATGAATCATCAAAATCCTTTATAATAACCTATATCATAGTTTCTATTAAACTTAAGTTGTTATTTGTGAAGTACTGGGTTAAATTAAAATGATGTTATCTGTTTATTGCTAGAAGAAAAGTTAATACTGTTTTATTCCCCACAGCCAAATCCAATATCTGTCAACTTTAAATGGAAGAATTATGTAACTGGAAGCCTTTACTTGATTTTATATTTAAGAAATAATAATGATGCCATGAGATTCCATGCTTGTTTCTTCCTGTGGGGTACATAATGAGTGACATGCTCTGCGGCTTTCTGTTTTCCTGGGGTATCTGTGTTTCATTGATCCACAGGGTACCTAGTTTTCGTACTTAAACATTTCAGAAAGCAAAATGAGTAACATGTAACTTTGGCCAGATGGATGTTAGGATATACTTTCACAGGCAGAAGAACATCAAACACAGCATCAACATTTGCATAATAAGTGTCATCATGGGCTTGGAATAAAATCTAAAAGACATTAGTGAAGTGCTCTTTGAACTTCAAGGAACCAAATGGTTAAAAAACAGGGGGGCGGGGGGGTGAAAAACAGCTAGCTCTACACAGTACAAAGCCAGCTAAGAGCTTTTGATTCTTTTATGGATTCTTTTATGAAATGCTGCCTTACTGGTATTTTTGATACAACTTTTTGTGGGATAAAAACATTAATCTGATACCAATAGAGCAGAATTCCTTCCCCACGCCTGCCCTATCCTCCCCTCCCTTCTCCCATCCTCACTGGTGTGGATGCTTGTTTTTTAAAGTCATGTTAATAAAAACATAAAAGCAAAAAATATATATTAAAATCTGAGTCATAAAGTGATTCATAAGCACTGGACTCTGAATGCAAAGTAGTTTTAGAAGCACCTAAGGCAATTTGTTTTGCTTATATGTTTCTCTTTATATATGTGAAAGGCTAATATAAAAATTCCAAGTCTAAAAGAATTCTTTCAATAAACAAAAGTAAAAAGAAGTGGTAAGAAAACACTATCATAGTTAATGGGTTTTTTTTTGTTAGTATACTAGAGGCCTGAGGCACGAAATTCGTGCAAGAGTAGACCTTTTTCCCCCCAGCTACCGGCACCTGCTTCCCTCTGGCACCCAGGACCCGGGCTTCCCTCACAGGACGCCCGGTCTAATTAGCATATTATGCTTTTATTATTATAGATAGAATATTGATGTATCCACATATTATACATTAAGTGAATATTATACTGAATACAGTATGAACTGAATGTATTAGATTAGATGAAATACGGTAGATTAAATATATCAAGTTAGAATATTTAGCCACAAGCTGTAAGTTGTGCTCTTGCTTCTCATCTAATTTTATTCCTATTTTTTTAAAAAATTTTTTACTGCATTTATTGGGGTGACATTGGCAAATACGTTTCCTCTTTTAACTTTCGGTGTTTTGGCAATGTTCTTGTAACAGACCAGTGAGATACGGAGACATCATGAGAGTTCTAGTAAAGATGCCCTTTCCCACTCCCTGTGTGTGAGTGAATGCTAAAGGTGCTAAACATCTTCTAACCCCCATTCCCACTTTCTCAGGCTTGGCTCCTTTATCAGGCAAGTGTCCTGCATGGACATTTGGGGATGTGTTACAGCACCACAGTAAGAGATTTATTTTACATTTCTACTTGGTACACATATAAACAAATACTATTAAAAAATAAACTTTCTTTTTTTACATCTGCATAGTATTCCATTGTGTAAATGTACCACAGCTTTTTATCCACTCATCTACTGCCGGGCACTTGGGCTGTTTCCAGATCTTAGCTATTGTAAATAGTGCTGCTATGAACATAGGGGTGCATATGTCCTTTCTGGTTGGTTTTTCAAGCTTCTTAGGCTATATTCCTAAAAGTGGGATCACTGGGTCAAATGGCAGTTCCATATTTAATTTTTGAGGAAACTCCACTCTGATTTCCATAGTGGCTGTACCAGTCTGCATTCCCATCAGCAGTGTACTAGGGTTCCTTTTTCTTCACATCCTCGCCAGCACTTGTTTGTTGATTTAATGATGTCAGTCATTCAGTAGTGAGGTGGTACCTAATTATTGTTTTAATTTGTGTCTCTCTGATGATTAGTGATGTTGAGGCATCTCTTACCCTTTGAGACAGCATGGAGGGACCTAGAAATAAGTCAATCAGAGAAAGACAAGTATCAAATGATCTCACTTGTATGTGGAATCTAATGAATAAAATAAACTGACAAACAGTATAGGACAATAGACATGGAAGAACGAAACAGGCTGATGGATCTCAGAGGGAAGGGGTTCGGGGTGAGGGCGGGTAGAGATTAATCAAATAACTCATATGCATATATGCATAACCCATGGACACAGACAATAGTGGGGTGACAGCCTGGGGTGGGCATGAGAGTGGGAAGGGGGAGGTCAATGGTGGGAAAAAGGGACAACTGTAATAGTTTAAACAATAAAGATAAACTTAGCAAAGAAAATAAACTTTCACAAAACAATATTTAACAAGTACTGGTCATAACTCAGTAAATGGATTTTGTGATCCTTTACTGAGTTTCAGCCCATATTTGGAAAACTCTCCTTTTCTCTTCCTCTCTATTATACACATGTGTGTACCCAAATATACATATGTATGTGTGTGTGTTTACCTTTCTCATATGAATAACTGAGCTATAATGAGTTGTGGATAGTAAACCATAAATTTAAATTTCTAGTTCTTGATTTACTATCTGGGAAATTCAGTATGAAATCATTTACTTTATAGGCTGGAGCATTGGATTTGCTGAAGGAGCTAAAGAATATTCCCATGACCCTGGAATTATTACAGGTATGAACTGCTACGTGTCATAAGTTTTTAATAGGTAATGGTCATAAATTACTCAAATGTCTTCAATATCAAATTTTTTGTCATTGCCTTGCAGTCCACAAGAATTGGAATGTCAGTAAATGCTATTCGCAAGCAGAGTACAGATGAAGAAGTTACATCTTTAGCAAAGTCTCTCATCAAGTCTTGGAAAAAGTTATTAGGTATAATTGATCTTCCCTTGTGTATATTTATGATGTTCTGGTTTATTTAAACATTTGAATTTTCTAGTAGTTTTCTTGTCTTTCAGTATTTATAACTAGATTGCCTCTTTAACTAAGAAGACAATTTCCCCCCAAAGAGAAGGTTGCCATACTTTAAAACTTTTTGTCATATTTGTTTTGTCATAGTCTCTTTTTCTCTCTATCTATATACTCACACACAAATTATTTTTTCTGAACCTTTGGCGAATATGTTGCATCTATCATGCTTTATCCTTTAATACTTACATGTCTTTTTCCTTATAACAAGTTTATTTTCTTATGTAATCATAATACAGGAAATTCAGGAAGTGTAACATGAGAATAGTACTTTAATCTTCAGGGAATATTCTATTTTTGTCAGTTGTCCCAATGTCTTTTATATCTTTTATGACATTGACATGAAGAATACAAGCATGCTATACCCTTTGCTTTAATGCATGTTACTTATTTGGGGTTTAGCTGCAGTTTTCTCATGATTAGATCAGGCTGTGCATCCATAGTTACAATGCTACATAAGTGGGTTATATCCTTCTTGGGGTTTGAGACCCAGAGGCATTGATGATGTAAATTTTGATTCCCCAGTCAAGGTGTATACTGTATCATTTATTATTTTTCCTCTTGCATCTACTAGGCATTCTGTGGGAGATACTTTAATATCTGGAAACTACCTTGCTCCTCATCAGACCTCACTACTCTTCTCCCCAAACCGTTTGTTATAGTGACAATTGCAAAATAGTGATTTTCTCTGTCACTTCCTTAATATCTATAAATCATCATTCTGCTATAAGAAAGAACCTTCCTTTTATACCTCCCAGTTATTTATCTACTAGAGGTCCGGTGCACGGATTCATGTACCGATTGGGTCCCTCAGCCTGGCCTGCGCCCTCTCACAATCCTCCCAGGAGGATGGCCAGCTGGGGAGGGACCACAGAAGGGCTCCAGGGCATGTCTGGCCCGTCTTGCCCAGTCCCGATCAGCTGGACCCCAGCAGCAAGTTAACCTACCAGCCTGAGCGTCTGCCCCCAGGTGGTCAGTGCACATCATAGCCACTGGTGGAACCATCGAACAAATAGTCACATGATCGGTCAGACACTTAGCATATTATGCTTTTATTATATAGGATTCTTGGTGTGGACACTTGATTCCTTTTCTATATAATGGACATACAATGGATTATAATCCATTATTCATTTTTATTTTGGTATTTACATTGTCCCAAATTTGACCAGTGGGCAGTTCTTTAAATTGGCTCCATTGTCCCTTTGACAAGCCCCCTTCAATTTTTTTTTTTCACTCTCACATTTTGATACCACAAAATGTATTGGTCTTGTCCATCTTCCTTGTCCTAGCCCTGGAATTAGTCATTTCTCTAATCAGTTATTGGCTTTATATGGAAGAGAAAATAGAAAAACCGAACCTTTTAAAATTTCAAGGGCCACAATAGTAATAACAAAAAACATATTATAAGAACATGGTAACTAGAAACTAAAAATTGTTAAGCCTATAATATTTAATTGTCTGGTCTTAGTATAACAAAATGTCATATAAGATTCTGTGAATATATTAGTGCTTTTTGGCTTTTGCTGCTGCTTATTATAATGATTAAATTCTCATTTTTACTCTATATTTTATTTCCTTTTATTAAATTTTCATTTATATTTCATATCCTTTTTTAAAAAAAGTGTTTAGATTAAACAGTACATTAGACATGTATTGTGTATAAGAAAGGTTAAAACAGGGGGCCTAGAATGGATTAATCAATTTACATTATTTTTAATGGGAAATAATGGTTCGGTTTTAAACAGCCTTTCGGAATGAATTAAGTTCCAGGACTGAGGTTCCATTGTATCTATATTGTATTTTTAATGAAAAAAATTTTTGTATTTTTTAAAATCATAACTCATTTTTATTGGTTTCCAAATAATCAATCCATTGTGTGACTATACAACAATTTAATCTCTTCCCTATTAGATTTGTTGTTTTTAACTTCATGGCTATTATAAATAATGTCTTGAATATCTTTCTGACTAAAGCTTTTTCTTTAGGATGTTATTAGATTTCTAGAAGGTTTACTGCTGCTGTTACTCGGTTGCACAGTTTTGAATACTTAAGATGTGCCAAGTGTTGATCTTTATTAGTGCATTGAATCCTCCCAACAATCGAGTGTGCTAGGTGCTATTATAATTCTCATTTTGTGATGAGGAAATTGAGGCACTGAGAGATTGAGCACTTTATGCACAGTTGGATTGGGTCCAGTAGGCAGATCTGTTCACAGAAAGTCTGAGTCCAGAGCTGGAGCACGTCCCTGCGGCTGTGCTGCATTACCCACAGCACTATTCAGATAATGGGCATGTTTTTAAGGCTGTTCACACTTACTGCTCTGCTTTCTGATTTCTGTGCTAATTTATACTGTGCTGGAGCAGTTTGCACGATCAGTTTTATTGCTCTTCTGAGAGCTTTGGATCCTTGGTAGATAGTATTGCATTGTTATAACACCTTTCAAATGCTTTCTACACTATTATTAATTTTTTTAATCCTCACCTGAGGATATTTTTTCTCATTGATTTTTTTTTTTGAGAGACTGGGAGGGAGCAGAGAGGGAAGGGAAAGAGAGAGAGAAACATCCATGTGAAAGAGACACATTGATCGGTTGCTTCCTGCATGTGCCCCAACTGGCCAGGAGTTAATCCTGCAACCCAGGTATGTGCTCTTGACTGGAATTCGCGGGCCAGTGCTCTAACCATTGCGCAACCCGCCAGGGATCTAACCTTTTACTTTTGAAATATTTCTTAATCTTTGCTGTATTCTTTAATGTCATTATTGATCTTTGTTTTCTTCTTCATAACACTAGAGCATCTTTATGTTTGGGGGTTTTCTAGGTGAATTTTAGAGAATAACGGGGCAATAAAATGAGTATGTGAAAACTAAAGCATACACTTAGCATAGGGTATTTGAATTATACTTCAGGTTTGGTAACCCTAACCTTTACGAGATAAATTATAGAATTGAGATTTGGACCAAACTCTTTCAGTTACTCATCCAGAATAGCTATTAGAATCATCTGAGGAACTTTAAAATTTTGATGCTCATGCCTCACTGCCAGAGATTTGGGTTGAATGGCTCGGGATGGGAGGATGATGAGGATATGCTTAAAGGTTGCCTCGGTGGTGCTAATATACAGTCAAATGTATGTTCTTCTGTATTCTCTACAGAGATGTGGAGAATTGAATTATTTGTGTATCTCTTATTACTTAGGTAGAGATAAAAAATTATTCAGTAGATCCAAACATTTTCTGAACCCAGCTTTGAGGCTCTTTTGGTTGATTTAAACATGAGTGTTTCTTTTCAGTGCTTAAATATTGCATTGGCCCAATCTATTTTATGTGCTTTATTTCCCAGTTGTAATTGTTCACCTCCTTAAGTCTTAAAGCCTGAGCACTCCGTATTACCTTACATATTACTTAAGATTGAGGAAGTGCTGGGTAGGCTTTACTAATCATGAAGGACTTTCTGTGAAAATGTTTTTGTTACTACCCCTGAAAAATTTATTCATATTTTGGGTACCACCTTAACTGTTTTGCCTTCATGAAAAATTATTAAAACAATATTGCTATATATTCTTTGTGCTGTCATTGTTATGACAGTGCTGCTATTTTTTTTCATATTCTTTCCTCCCCTTTGTCTGTATACTTTTCCTCTCTTTTAGGGTCCATTGGCATACAAATATATGGTTTCCACTAAATTGAGTTTATTTGGGAATGCTGACAAGCATTCATTATAACAAATACTCAAGTACATATTATAAAGAATAGCTTAAGTAAATTTTATTTACTTGTTGAAAACTTAGGATTTTAGTTTTTTTGTTTCATAAATAGCCTGATAACATGTAGTAGTTCAGTTTTGTTTTGTTTTTTAACAAATGCTAACAACTTAAGGATTTCATAATTTTTTAGATGGACCATCAACTGATAAAGATCCTGAAGAAAAGAAAAAAGATACCACAATTACATCACAGAATAGTCCTGAAGCAAGAGAAGAAAGGTATTTTGTTACATGAGAATTCATTTATGTTGAAAGTCATAGTTTTACTTGACCGTACCACCTCCTTGGTCTTATGGCCCCGTATCTGTACTCTTTTGTTTTTTAATCTATTGGAATTAGCCAAATATTTTTAGGTTTCTTAGAAAATTTCTTGGAAATTTAAAGAGAGAAGATCCTACATAACTAGAAGAAATTATTTACATTGTACTCAACAAGTTTAATTGAATGGAATCTCTAGGGTAGTACTACTAGAATTGGCAATGAAGGTACTGATGAGGGATTCAAATGGTTTCGTCCTCTATTTACCACATTCCTGTTTCAGATTTTTAAATTTTTTGTTCTTGGATCTAATTTTCCTTTTTATGATTTTATTTCTCTTTCCAGTTTAGCTATTTGTCATAAGAATTGAAAATGTGAAGTTCAGTAATGAAGGATTCATATTGTTTTGCAGATCTTAGGAGCCCTTTGCATTTATTCTTTCTTCTCAGAGATAATGAACTGTGACATCCAACACATTGATGTAAAACGTGATATGCCTAGTAGATTAAAAACAGTTCCTCTGTTCTTGGAAAGCTTGTACTTAGTTCCACACCTGACATTGATTTTTAGGCATTGGTTCTCAAAGTGTGATCCCTGTAAGAGCAGGGGACCTGGCAACTTTAGCAAAGCAAATTCTTGGGCATTACCCTAGACCAGTGACGGCGAACCTATGACACGTGTGTCAGAGGTGACAGGCGAACTCATTTTTTTGGTTGATCTTTCTTTGTTAAATGGCATTTAAATATATAAAATAAATATCAGAAATATAAGTCTTTGTTTTACTATGGTTGCAAATATCAAAAAATTTCTATATGTGACACGGCACCAGAGTTAAGTTAGGGTTTTTCAAAATGCTGACACACCGAGCTCAAAAGGTTCACCATCACTGCCCTAGAACTACTGAATTGCAAATTCTGGAAGTGGAACCTAGAAATATGGGTGGGTTTTTTGTGTGTCTTTTTACATATATTTTTATTGATTTCAAAGAGGAAGGGAGAGGGAGAGAAAGATAGAAACATCAATGATGAGAAAGAATCATTGATCAGTTGCCTCCTACACGCACCCTACTGGGGAGGGAGCCTGCAACCTGAGTATGTGCCCTGACTGGGAATTGAACCCATGACTTCCTGGTTCAACCACTGAGCAACGCCAGCCGCGCTAGAAATATATTTTTAACAAACCTTTCAAATGATTCTGATGCACTCAAATTTCAGGCTACCTTTTTAACTTCATTTATCTCTCAGTATTTTCCCAAAATTGATAATGTACTTATTTTTTTTAGTAGCCAAGAAAAATATATACCATACACTGTTATTTTACATATTAATACTACTTAAACTTGATAATAAAAGAGGTAAGCTAAAGGCAGGGTTAAACACCAGTTGTGAATAAAACTTATTTGTTTTTCTAATTGTTTTGAGATAATTTTAAACTTTTTGAAAATTGTAAGAGTAATATTGAGAACTGCTAATTGTCCCAATATTTACATGCATATGATACACAAACACACACACACACAAACTGGTGTTATTTTAAATAAAATAAGTCATTTTTAGGCATATGCTCTTTATGCCCCTAAATGCTAGCTACAGCAATGTGTATTTTCTAAGATCAGGGACATTTTCTCACATATAACCACAATAAAGCTATATATATTACAGAAATTAACATTGATACCTTTTTCTAATCCAAATACCTTATTCATATTTCAACAATGTCTTTTATTGCAAGGGAAAAAGGTTTTCCAAAATACCATTCAGGATCACACTTTGCATTTAGTTATCATATCTCTTTAGTTTTCTTTATCTGGAGTGATTCTCAGTGTGTCGTTGTCTTTCATGACCTTTATATTTTTTAAAAGTACAGGCCATAATTTATGAATTTTTTAACATATGCTTCCAGTTGTCTAATTTGGTGACATTCAGAATCACCGATTTAATGCCTTGAATATAAAATAAAAATGTACAGACAAACCTTGGTTCTTGAATGTCTCCCATTGTGAATAGTTTGGTTCTTGAACAAGTTGTTCACAGGAAAATGTCTAAACAGCTAAATGTAGAATATACACAAAATGGCCTTTTTGCCCACAGTGATCTTGTGAAGTTTGAAAACGTTTTGGAGAGAAGGCAAGGAGGTATCTGCTTGCAATAGAGAAGGGAGTTAGATCTATGGAGGGTGAATAATTTAGTCTTTAGAAAGGTTTATGGCAAATAATCTCTAATGTGATAAAAGTTAACTGAAACCAGTCAGAAAAGTATTTTGGTTAGAATCTAATATAAGTTAATCATAGCAGTTGAAATGATTAGGTTGTCTGGAAAATTATTAAACTGTCCTAATTAAGTGGTGATTCTGGGGAAAAATTAAGAGGCATTTTTATATTCTTGCAGCTTATTTCTCACTATACATGATTTTTATCCTGAAGGGGATGTTTTAAATGTAAAACTCATTGGTTATCTAATTGGAATAGGGTTTTTTAAACATCTCTCCCCCTTTTTTTAAGTTGAGAGCTGTCATATTCCCTTCACCCCTTTCTTAATAAATAAGATCTTTGTTTTTCACTTACTGTATTGAACTATAATGTGTATTTTCTATATTAAAATATTGTTTAATTTTTAAAAGAATCAAGATCAAATGTTTAGTTGGTTAAAAAAAGACATGAGACTTCTCTTATCTTTACTAAAATTTTAACTTTTTAATCGATACGCAGGCAATTTTTTTTAATGCAAGAGTCACTATCTCATTTATTTAGGCAAAAACACTATTTTTAGAGAGTGATAATAATGATGTTAATTTGAGTTTTCCCTAATTTTTTTTATATTTGATATTTTTTGGTGTGTGTGTATTTTGTTTTTATTTATTATGTGTGTGTGTGTATTTTAGTAGCTCCAGTGGCAGTGTAAGCAGCAGAAAGGATGAGACGAATGCTCGAGATACTTACGTGTCATCATTTCCTCGGGCACCAAGCACTTCTGACTCTGTACGGTTAAAGTGTAGGGAGATGCTTGCTGCAGCTCTTCGAACAGGAGGTGAGTTTAGTATATGTTATTTCAGTGCTCAGTCCTTTGATCATCGCCACTACCAATGCCATGTGCACCTCCATATCTGTTTTACCAGCAGCATCCCATTGATAGCTGGCCACCGCTGCTCAGCTTAGCTTGGAGTAGTTGTTGTTATAGGGGTTGCTGAAGGCAGAGAGGTAGGTATAGACATACTGAGGCCTTTCCCTATCACTTTGTAATTCCAAGAAATGGATTCCTTCTAATGTATGGATGTTTCCTGATTCATAGTAATTGAAACTTTACTTTACAAATATTTTCCCCCCACATTTTAGTCAGCAGACTATTTTCTCCCCCCACCCCCACCCCATAGACAGTTAGTGATACTGTATTTTGGTGACATTGTTAAATGTTAGTATGACATATAGTATATAAGTTTTGAATTCATAATTTTTTCTACTTTTTTAAAGTAAATTAATATTGATATATATATATGAGAGCTCTAATTTAATTTAGTTTGAAGATATTTTTATTATGTAAAAATTTGGCTTTAAAATGTCATATACAAGAATATTTACTTATCATCTTAAAGAAATTCTTTTTTTTCTATTATACTGAGCCATAGTTAGTATGACCTACTTTTCTCCTTACTCTGCCCTTTCTACATTGATTCCCTTATTATCTTTTTTATATTTTTTCTTTTTTCTTCCTACTTTCTTTATATTTCCTCCTATTCTTTTTAATATTTGCATAGGATTCTTCTGAGTGTGAACATATATGTGCGTGGCAGATTAAATGAATGGCTTCTTTGCATTGAAGCCTGAATCACAGGACATGAGACAGTTCTTTCTATAACTTTTTCTACTCTTTGCTGGAGCCAGCCAGACTGTAATGGAGTTATGAAATGGGGAATTACCTTCTAGATCACTTCCCTACTCCTGTGGGATAAGGAGCATGGTGGACATTAGGTGAATCCAGAGGAGTCGTCTAGTAGATAGTAAAGAGACCAGATCCTAATGACACTGAGCTAAAAGGATTCTTTATAGATGGCAAATGGGGTTGAAGAAATAGGAGTGCAGTTTAATTTACTCTGTATTGATTTTTTAAGAATATGTTACAGTCACTTATTCTTGATAATTCTTTGTGTCTTTTTTAGATGACTACATTGCTATTGGAGCTGATGAAGAAGAATTAGGATCTCAAATTGAGGAAGATATCCTTTGTGGCTATATGCATAATTGTTTAATCTGTTAGATTAATTATAAATTTTTCTTTCTATATAACATTTTCTATTTTTATTTTACTTGTGTTCTTCAGTTTCTATCTTGATTGTATTGTTCTGATCGCAAAGGTGAGGGTCATCCATGTCCTTTTTATCCTTTTTGTTTTCCTGTCATTTAAAAGTAAAGCACATAGCATTGATAGCATTTTTATTTTTCTGCCATGCAAATGAGAATGTACCGTCTCCATTGAAGCTGTGCAAAAGGGCATGGAAACCACACACTACCTGTGTGAAGTGGGGTTTCACATTTTGGGGGAACTCAGCAAAGCACACACAGTCTCCTGAGCTCACTTTCCCATGGAAAGGGCTCTGGGAGAGGAGCTTTCCATGTAAGTGCGGGAGCAGGGGACATCTAGGTACAGTGTGGTGGAAGTAGCCTCGCTAGAAAGGGACCTCCTCAAGCTCAGCCTCTGCTGTGGCCTAGTCTTTCTTTTTTTAAATCCTCACCCGAGGATTTTCCATTGATTTTTAGAGAGAGTGGAAGGGGGGAGAGAGAAACATCATCGTGAGAGTGGCACATTGATTGATTGCCTCCTGCACACAGGATCGAGCCTGCAACCGAGGCACGTGCCTTTGACCCGAATGAAACCCGGGACCCTTCAGTCCGCAGGCTGACGCTCTATCCTTTAAGCCAAATCGGGTAAGGCTTGTGGCCTATTCCTTTTCAGAAGAATCTGCTGACCTAGCTTTTTGCTAAGCGGGGGAAGGAAATGAACCTTCAGGGCCACCATGAATGGTCTCTTATATGGTCCTCAAGAGAACTGTAGTGCTTAAGACTTTTAGGATCCTTGGTAGAATTCATATTTGGGCAAGTTAAAACTTGTATAAGTTCAAGCTCTTTTTCTAAGGTTGAGTACTTGAGTTTCTTTTTGAAACAATTTCAATTTGTGTGCTTGTGGCAATAAACATTAAGAAGAAGGCATTCCTCATTCATAGCCTAAAGGTATAATCACTATTATTTGTCAGTTACGAATCAAGGAATCTGGTAGAAACAGCCTTTTTTTAAAAATATATTTTATTGATTTTTTACAGAGAGGAAGGGAAAGGGACAGAGAGTTAGAAACATCGATGAGAGAGAAACATGGATCAGCTGCCTCCTGCACACCCCCCACTGGGGATGTGCCCGCAACCAAGGTACATGCCCTTGACCGGAATCGAACCCAGGACCCTTGAGTCCACAGGCTGACGCTCTATCCACTGAGCCAAACCGGCTAGGGCGAAACAGCCTTTTTATTAACCTAAATATAAATTGAAACAGACTTTTGTAAACTGCTTAAAAATTTCAGAAATTTTGGCAAAAATAGGAAAAATTAATTTTACATTTGTAAGTTAACCTTTTTTTCTTTAACGGTCTATACCTATATATCAAGAAATAAGGAATACAGACATGAAATACAAAAACAGAGTACGAAGTAGAATATCCAATCTTAAGGATGCAAAGAATCCAAATTTAAGGAAAAATGTGCTGTGTGGCAATATCTCTCCTGACTTATTTGCTAGAATGACGGCAGAGGTGAGTATATCTGTGTATAATGTTTCCATGATGTCAAGTGTAAAGTCTGTTTAATCATAAAGTGCTACATGAATACTACCTGTACAATAAATCATCATTAGCTATTCTGATGAACTTATTTATACAATATATTAGACAAATACTTAAGGACATTGAATCTCTTGGCATCAATACTTTATCCCTTCCATAACTGTACCATGATTTTGCCTTAAATTATTGTCTGAAGACAAAGTGTTATAATTTATTATGGATTCATGTGGAATTGAAAGTTGAATTTCTAATTGCAAACAGACTTTGAAATCACTAAGTTCTTTCTATGGTAAGCCCTACAAAATTGGTGACATCTTATTGACTTTTCTTTAAATTTCTATAGAGAATGATGGGAAAAATGAAATTCGTAGTTGGCTATTTATAGACATAGTTATTCATAGATAAAAACTGTGGTGTTTCTATAATCTCATTATTAAGCATCCAAGAGTATGAATTTTTTTCTATATAGCTAATAAAAATTGCTATATATTTTAAGTGTATTAAAAAACACTCATTAAAAGTTATTTTAAACTTTCACAAAATAGAGAACATAGTGTAATGAAATCCCATATATCTTTCATCCAGGCTTCAAGTATTTTCAAGAATTTGCATCCTTTTCATCTATCCTTTTTTTTAATGTTCTTTTACCTCTATATATTTGAGAGGTATCTTTAAAAATATGATATTTTTCTTACATAATGTCATCACCACTTCCAACAAAGCTATTGCTAATTCTTTGGTATTACCTAATACCTAGTTCATATCCTATTTTTTCTGTATTAGGATCCAAAGTCTGCACATTACCTTTAGTTTATGATTGTGTGTGTGTGTGTGTATATCTAAAACAATTTCTTCTACCCCTGCCCCTGCTTTTTTCTTCATGGCATTTACCTTTTGAAAAAGCCAGTTTATTTCTTCTGTATCCCATAATATGAATTTTCTGTTCTTCCTCATGAAGTTATTTAACTTTTCTGTCACACTTTTTGTTAAACAGGAAGCTACTTCTGTAGGCTTGACTATAAGTGGTGCTTTTTACTTCATATTGTTTCACATCAGGAGACACAATTTCTCGTTGCTCTGCTCTTAGCATTCTGAGATTCATCAATGAGTTTGGGTACTAACAGCCTGTTTCCTTCACTGTAAAGGTCTCCTTTGCCTTTTCATGTAATGCAGTGGTTCCCAACATGGGGCACACGCCCCACAGGGGGCAATTTGATTTTTAAGGGGGGCAATTCGAGAATGAGTTATTAACAGTGAATTTTTTGCATTTCTATGGTTCAAGGGCAGTGATGGTGAAACTTTTGAGCTCGGCATGTCAGCATTTTGAGAAACCCTAACTTAACTCTGGTGCCGTGTCACATATAGAAATTTTTTGATATTTGCAACCATAGTAAAACAAAGACTTATATTTCTGATATTTATTTTATATATTTAAATGCCATTTAACAAAGAAAAATCAACCAAAAAAATGAGTTCGCGTGTCACCTCTGACACGCGTGTCATAGGTTCGCCATCGCTGTTCTAGGGGCCTCATATACAGTATATAAATATAAATATAAATTGTGACATATTTATGCATTTCAGTTCTCTAGTATGTTTTGAAACTTTATTTGCTATTTTTTCATATCACTTCATATTATTATTATTTTAACAATTTCTTAGTGATTTCTTCCTCAGTACTTCAACTGTTCTTTTGTTCTTTTATTTTTCTCTTTCATGGACGCCATGTTCTTTGGAAGCTTGTGTAGACCAGGTTAATGGCCTTTTAAGCTTCTTCCACGTGAATAGGAGTTCACTTTTTGAATAATAAGAATTATATGCACCGGGGGCAGGTTTAAGGATTTTAGAGATGCTTAGGTGGGGCATGGCCAAAAGAAGTTTGGGAACCACTTATCTAATGTGTTATCATCCACTGATGATCCTTGCCTGAACTGGTTGATTTTATTAAGAATTGCAAAATAGTGATTTCTGTTGGCTAGATTTCTTTGATAAAGAAGCACTGTCCCTTATAAACTTGGGCTCGTCTCGGTTGGTTTGGGTAGGAAAGGCAGAGTAAATGTGCATGATTTTCCCTTTAGTTAACAGTTATCAGAGTGAGGAGTCGGTGTCCTAGTAACTGCCAGTGGGGGCTCTTGTTGCTGTTCTTACATGTGATTGTGTGCTCTCCTTTCTTAACTATCATAATGTTCTTGGGATTTTATCCAGTCGGGATTGGTTCTTTACAGTAATTTATTTTGATGGCTGGAGAAATTGTCCTGTCTTCGGCCAACGGGAGCACCTTCATTTTAGCTTCTCTGTCTATTTGACTTGAAAGTCTTAGGTAACTTCTGTGCGTTCTGGCACAAGAAGATGGCTTATCCTGGGCATTTCTAAGAAAGCAAACTCTGTAACATCTCTTTTGAGGGAAAATAGTAATTTTTCACTTTTAAAAGTTTAAAAGTTTGATTTTAGCTATTATTAAGCTAATTGATCATAAAAAGCATTCAAGATATATTAGAAGACACCTATAACTGAGTATTATGCCACCTTTCTAATAGGAAATGGCTAGTGATGAGCTCAAAGAGATGAGGAAAAACTTGACCAAAGAAGCCATCAGAGAGCATCAGATGGCCAAGACGGGCGGAACCCAGACTGACTTATTCACATGTGGCAAATGTAAAAAGAAGAATTGTACTTACACACAGGTTTGTGCTTGCTTATAGATTCTTATTTTTATATTAAGAATTCTTGCAATTTTTTTCAAAACAAGGAGTGATAATAATTATCAGTATACTTTGATATTTTTCAAGAGGTAATGTGATCTCTTAAGGGTAAGAATGCTTCCTTAATATTAACAGATTCCAATTAGTTGTAAGTAAGTTGATCTGTTTATACTTTCATGGAAATTGTTACTGTGAAAGCTATATCAATTAAGTAAAATTTATAAAATATTATAGAATTTAGTAAAATGGCCATGTTCTTTCTCTAAGGTTAATAAATAGTTGATTACCTGTGTTAGTTAGAATGTAAACAGGCTATCATTCTTTTTATTTGGTAGGCTCTTTTCCTCCTTCCTATATAATAAAAGGCCAATATGCAAATTGTCCCCTGGACCAGGAGTTCAACCAGGGGGCGGGGCAGGGCGGGGCTGGCCAACTGCCTGTGGCCCCTCCCCATGGCCGGGAGCCCCCCACCTGACCAGCCCCCCCCCCCCGCCCCCGAACCAGGGGCGGGGCCAGCCGGCCAACCTCCCACGTCCCCTCCCCCTGGCTGGGCCTGCCTGATTGGCCACGAATTCATGCACCGGGCCTCTAGTAATTTAAAGAATGTTCTTTATTCTCCCTTACATAGACTTTTAGTACTTTTAGCTAAAGTGGTTTCTAGATATTTAGTCATTTTTGCAACATGATCACTTTTATATTCATAAATGATATGATTAACTTTCCTTTTTGTTCTTTGTTGTGTTGTTCTTGAACAGCTAAAAAGAGCCATGCTACAGTTATTTCAGTTACATGTGCATATGTGAAAATGGTATTTTATCACTATCATTTAGTTTCATTTGCCAAATACGTTTTTGTGCTGTATCTATACTATGCTAACTCAGAATTTTTTTCCCTGAAGGAATAACTTACTGTTGTATTTCAGGTTAATGGAGATATTTAGGGAATTTAATATTCTGCTTGACAGAAAATTAAGCACTTAAAAAATAACATTACTAAACTCTGTATAAATTGTAGGAAGGAACCTTTACTTTAATATATATAAAAATACTATATTTGCAACATTAAAAATCCAAAAGGTACAAAAGATTAACATGAATAGAATGTTGTTGTTCCCTCCCCACCCCACCCCCCACCCCCAGGATGGCTAGTTTGTTAGGCTTTCTACATGTTTTATGTATATACTTGCAAACATAAATATGTTACTTTAGTGTTTTTATAAACACTTTGGTAGCATGTTTTATAAGCTTCTGCCTCTTTTTTATATTTTAAAGGTGTATAAAACTTTATTTTCAGATGTACGTTATTTAACCAATCCAGAGTTCTTAACCTTTTTGAAGTGTTTCATTTAGTCATAGTTGTACATCTGATATTTCAGTATTTTTATTTTGTAGAAGTATTACTACCGATAGTTACTAAAATATATCAGCATATGAAAGTGGTCTCATAAAATTCTAAGTTGAAATTGCTTTATTTTCTTTTATCAGTAAAAAATCTCAGCAATAAAAATTCTATCCTAAAAATGCCACATAGTAAAATTAAGTATAAATAGAAAGGTATTTAAAAGTTAAATCTTTGAAACTTATAAACAGCTATGATAAAAAAAAAAAACACATTGTGTCTTTTAACAGAAAGAACCTACTTTAGAGATGAAGTCAGTATGATTTTCTTAGAGTCAAAAAATCCTCTCTCGCCGAAGCCGGTTTGGCTCAGTGGATAGAGCGTCGGCCTGCGGACTGAGGGGTCCCGGGTTCGATTCCGGTCAAGGGCGTGTTCCTGGGTTGCGGGCATATCCCCAGTGGGAGATGTGCAGGAGGCAGCTGATCGATGTTTCTCTCTCATCGATGTTTCTAGCTCTCTGTCTCTCTCCCTTCCTCTCTGTGAAAAATCAATAAAATATATTAAAAAAAAAAATCCTCTCTTTAGATAGAAAATTTCCAAATTTGTTGGCAAAACAACCAACATAAAAGAGTTAAGTGTGACTCTTGGCTAACAAATACCCACCAGGAGATCAAAATTTTTTCCAGAGAGCAAAAGGTTCTTATATTAGCTTGTAGGGCCCTATGGAGCAATATTAAGTACTAGAGGCTCATTGCACGAAGAGATTCATGCAGTAGGCCTTCCTTCCCCTGGCTGCTGGCACTGGTTTTCCTCCAGCACTCGGGACCCAGGCCTTCGCTCCGACTGCTACAGAGAAGCCAAGCCTCTTCAGTCTTCAGTCATCTTCAGTCTTCGCTTGGCGCCTGCATATGCAAATTAACCACAATCTTTGTTGGGTTAATTTGCATACTAACTCCGATTGGCTGGTGGGTGTGGCAGAGTGACACCAATTTGCATGTTTCTCTTTTATTAGTGTAGATATGTAAAATATTCCAGAAGGATTTTTTAAACCATTTTTATCTGAAGGCCTTAAATAGGCAAAATGCTGCTGTTTTGAGACTGATTCTTTATCTTTGGGCTTTTGAGTTAAAAGTCATGTTTATAATTGGTTTCATGGAGCTTCTGATCTTTGAAGTGGTGATATACTGGGATTTTATCATACTAAAATTAAATATACCTATTCAAAATGCAGTATTGTTAGAATTTAAGTTCTTGCCTTGACCCATCTTCCTCTTCCCCATATAAACTAAAGAATAACTTTTAACTTTAATAATGCTTTGCCAAATTCATTTAGAAGTATATACTTTAAAAGAAATGATTCCTATTTTTGAAACCTTTAGTTCCAGTAACGTCGGAAGTCTCTAACCTTGTGTAGATAAAATCTTTAAAAAATCATATTGGCTTATTTATTTTTGCTGAGTTATCTCTTTAATTTTTAAATTAAAAAATTCAAAATTTTTAATTGTAAAAGAAACAACTTAAAAACTTACTATAAAGCTCCTCTTGCAAAACTGAACCTCTATACCCATTAAATAGCAACAACTTCTCTTCCCCTCTTCTTCCCAGCTCCTGGCAACCACCAGTTTCTGAATTTGACTATTTTAGGTAGTCAAAGGAATAAATGGAGTTACACAGTATCTGTATTTTTGCAACTGGCTTATTTCACTTAGCATAATGTTCATAAAGGTTTATCCATATTGTAGCGTGTGCCAGAATTCCTTCCTTTTTAAGACTGAATAATAATCCATTGTATGAGTGTACAAATAACATCTTTGAGACATTGTTTTCAATTTTGAGAATATATATATATTCAGAAGTGGGATTGCTGGCTCATGTGATCAAAGCAGGCATTATGACCTATCACAAACAAGCCATCCTGCTCTACCATCCAATGCCTCAATGGTCCACATAGGTGACCGTGGCCACATAGATGTTCACACACACACACTAGAGGCCTGGTGCATGAAATTCATGCACTCGTGGGGGAGGGGGTCCCTCAACCCAGCCTGCGCCCTCTTGCAATCTGGGAGCCCTCGGAGGATGTCTGACTTACAGCTTAGGCCCACTCTCCTATGCTGGCAGTTGGACATCCTTAGCACTGCTATGGAGGCAGGAGAGGCTCCCGCCACTGCCACTGCACTTGCCAGCTATGAGCCCAGTTCTGGCTGAGTGGCCCTCCCCCTGTGGGAGCACACTGACCACCAGGGGGCAGCTCCTGCATTGAGCGTCTGGCCCCTGGTGGTCAATGCATGTCATAGCGATGGGTCGTTCTGCCGTTTGGTCAATTTGCATATTAGCCTTTTATTATATAGGATTTTTGTCTTACCATTGTGGTTATTATATATTTCCATGTAGAATGTTCTTATTTAGGTTAAACTTTTAATAGTATTGTAAAAAGTAATATTTTTCACTTGATTTTGCTGCAGGTACAAACTCGTAGTGCTGATGAACCGATGACAACATTTGTTGTCTGCAATGAATGTGGAAATCGATGGAAGGTATGGCGCCTTCTTGGATTCATATTTTACTCATGTATAATAGAATAATTTCTTCAGGTCTTTTCATAATCCTATGTAGATACCTAAATATATACATATGCTCACACTGTTTAGCACTATGGGAGTCTATGACTAACCATTTGTAATGGAATATACTACTTTGTACTCTGTTAGAATTAAAGAATCTTAACTTTCCTACCTTCATTTTGTTTTGGTTCAGGAGTAACAGGATTGAGTTTTATATGTTTGGTTACTGTATCTTAGTCCTGTATATACTAATTCATTTGCTTCCACTTTTGTACTCCAGAAAATTTGTTCATATGTATTATTTCTCTTCATAGATTTTGTTTCTGGAAAAATTACTTAGTTGAAATCCAGTCTAATGGTTTTAGTGTTATTTTAGGAATTACAGATGAGCACTGTCATGGTTTGGTAGGGTTTTCACTAAGCCTTTATATTACTCTTGAATTAGCCCCACATATATACTCTTGAATTAGCCCCACACCGGCAAGTTTATGTTACTTAAATGATTCATGCTTGAGTGATTTTTGTGAGCCACAATAATATAATTTAAAATTGGGAGAAGAATTGCAGATTCATCCTAAGATCATTTTATCATTGTAGACATGAAGATGTTAGGGTATGGGATTGGCAAGGTTCACGTAGTAGGAATATAATCTTTAGAGCCAAATAGGTTTATAGTTCCTTTGCCACTTACTCTTACTGAACTAATATTTTATCATATATTAAATGTAAATAATACCTACATTAAAGGTTGTGGTGAGGAGTAAATGTAATATATTTAAAGTGCCTGATAATTGTTGATGTTCCAAAAATACTGACTACTTGTATTAATTTTTGTGAAGTGGTACAAGATTTTTGTTGTTGTTATACTTACATAGACATTTAAGTCTAATGTTTATTTTTTAATTATTCACATAAAGCATTTTCAGGTTAAAGCATTTTCTGAAAATCAGAAGTGAATTAAAAGCCAGACAGTGGGGCAATATCCTCTACAAATATGGAATGGGACTTTGGCCCTAGACACTATTTTAGGGGTTGAGACCAATACCCATTTTATTATATACAAAGATTTAATTCTGAGCTGAGAAAGTTACTTGTATTGAGAGTTTCTTCATGGTTTGAAATAGTGTCTCCTATCCTGAGTTGGCAGAGCTAAGAGGGATATTCCCTTTTTTTTTTCCCAATCCTATTGAGCAAATCTGGCTTTTCCAGATAGCTCTCTTAGATTTATTTTGTATGATGGAGTATTTTTATTAGTAGTAGTAATATTGGGTTTATAACGGTTTGTTTTGAATACTGGCAGTTTGCAGCATAAGTTCTGACATAGTACCTATTGGATTTAACAAAGTATATTTTAATATAAAAGCTGATGCTATGATGGCTTACTCTAGAAGTTCTAACTTGGAATTAATGTTTTTAACCTGAAAACATTAAGAAGAGAGGTTCTTTTATTATTTTTAAAATTAAATTTATTGGTGTAACAGTAATCAGTATCTATATACAGTGGGGCCTTGACTTACGAGTTTAATTCGTTCCGTGATGGAGCTCGTAACTCAAATTACTCGTATGTCAAATCAATTGTGAACAAGTGAGACACATGATGCTGGGCTGATGTTGTGGAATTCACTGTGACGTTCGCTGCGCCAACTAGCGGTGGGGTATCTGAAGCTGGCTCATAACCCGAATTTTAGCTCGCAACTCAAAGCAAAAAATCAGCCGAGAGACAGTTCGTATCTCGAAAAACTCGTTAGTCGGGACACTCATAAGTCAAGCCCCCACTGTGTGTGTGTGTGTGTGTGTGTGTGTGTGTGTGTGTGTGTGTATAAAAGCCTAAGCAACCTTTCAACCGTTCGACCAGTAGCTATGATGAGCAATGACCACCAGGGGGCAGACACTCAACGCACAGGCATGGAAACATGGGACCGACTGATGAATCTCAGAGGGAATGGGGGAGGGGAAGAAGAGATTAACCAAAGCTCTTATATGCATACTAAAGGCCAGGTGCATGGATTCGGGCACCGGTGGAGTCCCTCGGCCTGGCCTGTGGGGATTGGGCCAAAACCAGCAGTCCGACATCCCCCAAGGGGTCCTGGATTGTGAGAGGGTATAGGCGAGGCCAATGCACAAATCCGTGCACCAGGCCTCTAGTAATATATGATACATCATCTGTATGGTGTGCTCACCACCCAAAGTCTAGTCTCCTCTATCATCATATATTTGACCCACAGTACCCTTTACATCCTCCTCCAAACCCCCTTCTTTGGAACCTACCATACTGTTGTCTGTGTCTAAAAGAGAGGTTCTTGATTTTTAAAAATTTTATGCTACTTTAGTTATATATTTCTACTAATTCTAAGTTGGAGAAGTCAAACACTTAAGAAAGGTGATTATTTATATCTGAAAAATATGGCGTCTTTTAAAAAAAATCTCTTTCTTAGCAATATAAAGTGTATGCTGTGTTAAATGGGAGAAGGGATACACCCTATTGTCTTATTTAATGGTCTTACAAAATATTTCTTCTTTTTTGACAGTTCTGTTGAGTTGGAAGAATTGGGAAAATGTCTGGACCATTGAGAAAATGGATTTTGTAACTGGCTTTAAAACTAGGCCAAGGAAGTAGTTTTTCTGCAAATCAGATTTTTAAAGAAAATGCATCCGTTGGGTTAGTCTTTGTTTTTGACATAGTATCATCCTTTCTTAAATGCCCGTACTTTCAGATCAGTAGGGAGACTACATAATAATTATATGGTATCTATTTCAATTTTTTTTTCATTTTTATAAGTAATTGATATTAAATTTTTGGCAATTTATTTTTACCTTTTTTTCCTTAAAGGAAAATTACCTTAACTTTTTTACAGTCTGAAACAAACACAGTAGAAATGTTATTCTTCTCAGTTAATACATAAATGAAAATTACATTTTTTTCTTTATTGGCATGTACCTGCAAATATTAAAGGAGGAGAAAGATAATATAATTGTAAGTTTATTAAATGTGGTGTATACTTGACCAGCTTATCTAAATTGTACATAATGTTTGAACTAGCATATGAAATTGTTTTTAATTATTATATTCACAAGTCTGGGATAATTAGATATTATTTTGCATTTGTAACTAACCGTGATCATTATTTCTTGTAATTTCTTGTACATGTTTATTACTTGTTCTTAGTGGATTTTACTTTTGGAAACATGACTTGGCTTTGTTGGAATCAGTTCAGTTTTGTTTTATGTACCTGTTTGAATTTATAGTATTTTAGTTTTGCAGAACACTGCAATGGCAAAGAATGAAAGTGTCTATTTTCCCCTCATAGGAAGATATACTGGGAAGGAAATGTTAGTGTTTTAGTATAGTGTAGTTATTAAAAATAGCTCATAGATTTTGATTTGGAAATCTATACTGGCCAAGGATTAAGTATAAAGATTATATAAATCTTTCCATCTTGAGGTTGATAGAAAATATTTTTGTTCTGAGTCTAATAAGTTGACCTTTTCTGTTAATTAATGAGGCTGTTGAACAAACTGAATATATGGGCTATAATGCAACTCATTTTATAGTACAGATGTTATAATTAGGTTTTACTTTTTGTTTAAGTGTTTACCATTTATTCCGTTAGGAATAAGAAAAATTGATTTTCACATAAGTTCCTTAGTGTATGCTTGCTCTAGCACATCTTAAAGGCCCCTGTTAACAAAGCCCACAACTTATCATGCTAAATCTATATTCTATCAGACACCTACAGAAAGACCTCAGTACATGCTTTCACTCCCCTCTGCTCCCATTTCTCATTTCTTATTGGAAATCGATTTGATATAATACCGAAGACAACATTTAAAGGTCTTTGTTAAGACCTCATATATAAGAATTGGCCCCTGGTATCATTCCATCTTTACTTTGTCAGTTCACAGATTAACTTTTTGTTTTAGCATTTGAAAAGTAAAGTGCATTTTTGAAAAAATGAGTTTTAAAAAGAAAAAACATTAAAATAGTTCCACTTTTAGATTAAGTGATGCATTTTAAAATTTGTAATTCAAATAAAGTTTCTTGTTATTAAATTGTATCGCATTTTGTCATTTTACTTAACATTGAAGCTTGCTTTTCCTTTTGTTTAAAAAGTCCTCCTCCCCCAACTAGTAAGGTGTTCTTAAAGTACAGTTTTAATTAAGTGATGCCTGCTGGTTTTAAGAAAAAGCTAGTGTTGAACAGTAGTACAGAGGATGTTTCTCTTCTCTTTTTCTGAACCCTTGGTTCTATTGGTTTTAGTTTTGGTGTCACCTCCGTTAAAACTTTTCCATAGTTCTAGCCAGTTTGGCTCAGTGGATAGAATGTTGGCCTGTGAATTGAAGGGTCCTGGGTTTGATTCTGGTCAAGGGCACATGCCCGGGTTGCAGGCTCGATCCCCAGTAGGGGGCGTGCAGGAGATAGCCGACCAATAATTCTGTCTCATCACTGATGTTTCTATCTCTCTCCCTCTCCCTTCCTCTCTGAAATCAATAAAAATATATTTTTTAAAATGTATTTAAAAAAATAAAAGGTAACTCCTGTTTAAAAAAAAAAACACAAAAAATCTTTCCATAGCTCTTCAAGACTTACATAGCTCAGTTCTTCACTGTTAGAATGCTTACTACATACAGTTAGGGCACTTACTAAGTTAGTACTTTAGATGCCATGAGCACGTCTGTCCTTACCTGAATGAAAACTATTAGAGTGCAGGGGTTATGCCTTAATCACAATTATGTCCTCTTTGTCTAATAAAAAAGTGAGACTTCTAGGTAAGGGGTTGATGCCTTGAAAAGGAGAAAACACATTATTCTCTGGAACGGGACTGAAGGAGGCAGGAATAGATGCTGATCTATACATATTTATAGGTTACACAGGAGGTTGAAGGGGGTTAGGGACACAATTGTCATAATAGAGTAGGAGGTAAGATGGTTTACCAAGAAAATAAGGGCGAGGGGGTTAGGTTTGGGGTTTGAACAGAGTAATTCAGAAATCGTCAGGCTGAAGAGCCAAGTGCAGGAGATCACCAAGAGAAGAGCATCCTATGCCCTGGCCCGTGTGACTCAGTTGGATGTCATCCCATACATGGAGAGTTGCCGGTTGGATTTCTGGTCTGATTCCTGGTCAGGCACATGCCAGGGTTGTGGGCTTGATTCCCAGTAAGGGTTATACAGGAGGCAGTCGATCAATGTTTTGCTCTCACATTCATGTTTCTCTTTCTCCTTCTCCCTCCCTCTTGCTAAAAAAGAGGGGAAAAAAATCAACATTTTTTTTTTAAAGCACCTCATTTAGGGCTGAAGTGTGCTATGGGCTCTTGCCAATTAATTTCTAATCCACTACTCAAACCATTCCAGATTTGGGTGTCTTTCGCAGTCACCTCATTTTAGATGTCTTTCCCATTCATTTTAGTGATGGGTTTCTTCAAGATTTTTAGGTCTACAGACAAGTATTTTTATCAGTCAACTATGAAGTTACTTCATTTGCCTATCATAAAAATAGTGGGATTTAAAAACAAAATCCTTGTGTGGGAGCTAAAAGATATCTTGCATGTATCCCTACTTAATCTTCTATTTCCCAAGTATTTGCATGTGGAAAAAGTAAAGATTGAAGTAGAACTCTTGTGCTTTATTTTTTAGAGTGAAAATGCCCTCATTTCTTTCAAGAATAAAATGGAAATATGCTTCTTTGAAAGTTTTGTTAGGAACATGACCAAGTTGTGAACGTAAAAATTCATGTGTTAGGTTGGCAGATTCTGATAAAATAATGGTAAATTTTCAACAAAATAATTTTCTAAGCACTACTTCTCTTACCAAACATTGAGATGGATGCACTTCAGAGCACTGTGCTTCACATTAACCATGGATAGATACACACACACATCTATGTATTACATACATATAATCTCAGATTAAGGGGAAGTCCATTTTTTTACAAGTGGTCACATCTTTAGGAAATGGGAATTTGGGTCCTGTAATGGCCCCGGTAAGTGAAATATCCAAAACTGAGCTTGATGGACTGAAGGGGTAGTTGAGAAACATCTGAATGTCTTTTCTTGGGGAAGAGAGTAATCAGGTACTGAACTCACTCAGAACAAAAGCAGTCCTGGTGCCCCAGTGGGTGTCCATGCTCCACGTAGGTGGAGTCTTGTAGTGGATCCCTTGCCATTCAGAACGTGCCGCTGTTATTGTAAATGTAAATATACTATCTTTCTAAGACAGCCATGTCCATTTTTTCATAAGTAGCACTAACAGTGGCTGCAATTTCTACTGAACATGTAGCCTTCTGCAGAAGAAAGCATCTGTTATTAAAATAGCCCCTTATTAGTCCAGCAGAAGACCCTGGCTGCTACCTCTAAATTCCCTGTACTAGACATAGTCCATGAGTCTTTATTATTTTATTAATAATAAATATAGTTGATAACATCCTATGTTTCAGTGGATTTCTCAGATAAGGACTGGAGCAAATCTTTATAGACAGCAGAATTCATGAATCGGGGATATGAGTCTCTGTGCATTAAGGTGTAAATCTGAAGTTGTGCATCATCGAATATGTGTTGGGATGGCTCCACCATGTTCCTGTTGATGACTTCTCTGACTCGGGAGTCTAAGCTGACCTGTGAACAGAAACAAATAAGAGTTGTATTAGATACGTTTCTCTTTGGAAATCCATCCCAAATTCCCATAGCTTGTTCTGGTTTTTAAAAATCCCAAACCCATGCCTGACCGGTTTTGCTCAGTGAATAGAGCAGGGGTCCTCAAACTACGGCCCGCGGGCCACATGCAAATACAAATATTGTATTTGTTTCCGTTTTGTTTTTTTACTTCAAAATAAGATATGTGCAGTGTGCATAGGAATTTGTTCATAGTTTTTTTTAAAGCTATAGTCTGGCCTTCCAACAGTCTGAGGGACAGTAAACTGGCCCCCTGTTTAAAAAGTTTGAGGACCTCTGGGATAGAGCGTTGGCCTACGGACTGAAGGGTCCCGGGTTTGATTCTGGTCAAGGGCATGTACCTTGGTTGCGGGCACATCCCCAGTGGGGAGTGTGCAGGAGGCAGCTGATTGATGTTTCTCTCTCATCGATGTTTCTAACTCTCTATCCCTCTCCCTTCCTCTCTGTAAAAAATCAAAATATATTCTTTAAAAAATCCCAAAGTCACCCCAAAATTGAGCGAGCCAAAGAGAAATAACACATAATGAGGTTCTCAAATTTCAGTGGCTTCAAAAGCTCCTAGAAGGCTCCTTAAAACAGATTCTGGGTCCTCCCCTCTTCAGCGTGTCTCCATCATTCCTGTCCCACCCCACTGTTGATTGCTCACTGCACCAGCCCATTAGGATCCTGAGGCATTGGTGGGGGTGAGGGTGGAGGGTTCCAAGTCACTCTGCCCCCTTATGTGAGAGTTCTCTGGCAGGAGAGGCAATGTTTCATTAACTTTATATTCTTAGCACATATTTGGAAATAATGAATGATTTTATAACTAGAACCACAAGGCACTTAGTTTTGAGATCAACCTAACCTAGATTTTGGAATTGAAAGAACAAAAACTCTTGAGAGATGAAAACTTGCTTGATTTCACTCATAATTTCTCTGATATTAAAAAAGGACACTCTGGGGAAAACCTTGGAAGAATCAGTATCATGTTAGTGATGCTACCATATAAAATAAAGATATTAGGGGACATTGTAATACTTTCAACAATAAAAATTTAAAAATAAGTTAAAATAAAGATACTATAAAAAAGATTTTGAATCAGAATAAAGGGATACTTTTATTTAAAGAAATGCTTATACTATTTTTAAACAGTATTAATAGTGAGATGCATAGACTACCCCTTTTGGAGAATCTGATGAAAGTTATGGATACTTTCTCCAGAAAAATGGACAAAATCTTTCCCAGATTTCAGGGTGTACTTGGAGCCCATTGTGGGACCATGGTCAAAGGAATTAGAATACACTTGACCCTTGAACAATACAAGGGGTAGAGGCCCTGACCCCATGCAGGTGAAAATCCATGTATAACCCTTGACTCCCCAAAACTTTACTAATAGCTTACTGTTAACTGGAAGCCTTATTGGTAACATAAATAGTTGATTAGCTCATATTTTATATGTTATGTGTTTTATATACGACTAGAGGCCCAATGCACGAAATTCGTGCAAGGGGCTTGGCCCTCGCAGCTGTGGCAGCTTACCTCAGCCCTCACAGCCCTGGCTCCGTCTGGAATGTCGTTCGGCTGTATGGTTTAATTAGCATATTATGCTTTTATTATTATAGATAGTCTCATAATAAAGTAAGGTAGAGAAAAGAAAATCTTATTAAATGACAAGGAAGAGAAAATATATTTACAGTACTCTCTTGTATTTATTAGGAAAAAAACCTGCACACTTAAAATCAGGATTCTTGCCCAGCCAATGTGGTTCAGTGGTTGAACATCCACCTATAAACTAGAAGGTCACAGTTCCATTCCAGGTCAGGGCATATGCCTGGGTTGTGGGCTCGATCCCCTGTGTGGGGTGTGCAAGAGGCAGCCGATGGATGATTCTCATTATTGATGTTTCTCTCTCTCTCTCCCTTCCTCTCTGAAATCAATAAAATCCTATATAATAAAAGGCTAGTATGCAAATTGTCCCCTCAGGAGTTCGACTGCCCGCTATGACATGTGCTGACCACCAGGGGGTGGCACGGAACAAAGGAAGGCCTGGCCAGCAGCTGGCAGCCAGGGGAAAGAAGGCCCAGGCCGGCAGCCTGAAGGCCATGATCGGCCCTGATCGCCGGCCAGGCCTGGGGATCCTACCTGTGCACGAATTTCATGCACCGGACCTCTAGTTTTATATATATAAAATTCATTAAAAAAAAAAAACAAAGCAGGGTTGTTCAAGGGTAACAGCACTAGGGATAGGAGGTAAAGTCATTTCCTATGTTTTGGAGTAGCTGTAACTGTGCCAGGTGACCAAACAGAAGGGTTCATTTTATCCATGGGCTCCTGGAACAAAACCTTTTGGTAGGCACATACCTCTTTAGGAGAAAGAATAGAAATGTAGTCTTCATATATTGTCCTTGCCTTTTCCTCAATAATGCTCTTATTAGCTTCTTTTTTCAGTTCCTCACACGCCATCCAGAAAAGCATATTGTCTTCACTGAATTCTGTCCGGAGGAATTCGCGGAAAGCATTCCTTCCTGCTGGGGTGAGCATCAACTTGTCGAAGGACTGCGCCCAGGCACTGACCTCTTCCAGAGTAGGAGTTGGGCTGTGCAGAGACCAGAAGAAAGGGCAAAAGGGAGCCATGTTACTGGTAGTTCATCTGGATTTCATCACTGGAAACCTATCTTTTTCCTCTCTGAGAATGAAAATGTGCACTTTGGACCTTTCAGGAAGAGAAAGAGCTGTTTTTGTTTCCTTAAGCCTTTAGCAAAAACACATGAGTTTGATACTTTCATGTTGTTTAGCTGGATTGCATGGCTACTGCCCAAAGGCTGGCGAGCCAAATTGCTACAATAACTGCTCAGCCCATACTTGTTTATATCTAAGCATGTCCTGGAAAAGTTTTTAAATTATAGAGGAAAAGAAAAATCCTATAATCATCTGAGCAAGAACTCCCTAGTCACATGACAGACCCGAGTCAGCCCTGACCACACTGACTTCCAGAATAGCAGTGGGGCAGTACCTATTTAGTATGTTTTAACACTCAAAAGAGAATTTTAAAGAGGAGAAAAGAATATGAGTTATATAACTGCAGGTTATGAAGGGTGACAACGAAAATGAGCATCCATGAATTCACCATTTACCTTGAGAACCAGGCCATCGCCGAGAGCTGCACTTACCTTGACACTACACTCAGACACTGCCCTCTGGCTCCCCAGGTCTGAGGGAACCTCTATTCTTGATTTTGGGTTTTCCCTATTCTAGTTGATTTTTTACTTACATTTCATTATACTGAGGTCAGAAAAAACAATCTGTTTAACAATGACCTTTATTATTTCTTTTCCATTACCCTCTCCCCCTAATTTCTATGTATGTATGTATCCTGGAACAATGTATTTTTTAGTTAAAAAAATATATTTGTATTGATTTCAAAGAGGAAGGGAGAGGGAAAGAGAGATGGAAACATCAATGATGAGAGAGAATCATTGATTGGCTGTCTCCTGCAAGCCCCACACTGGGGATTAAGCCTGTAACCCAGGCAGGAGCCCTGACCGGGAATTGAACGGTGACCTCCCTGTTCAAAGGTCAACCACTGAGCCATGTAGGCTGAGCTAGTTTTTTTGTTTTTTCTTTTCTTTGAAGTCTATAAAAATGTCTCCTACAGCTTGCTTTTTCCACCCAACACTAAGTGTCTAAGATTCACCCATGCTGCTGTACGTGGCCAGCTCAGAGTTCCTGGGCAGGATTCAGCTCTCATTTTCCATTCTTGTACTATCCTCATCTGATTTTGGTTTCGCTGTTACACTGGCCTCTTAGACATTTGGGTAATTATACGAGACTCGTGTAATCTTGGAATGATCAAGTCCTGAAATGTTTTGTGGAACTAATCTGTGAAACCAACTGGCTCCAGTGTTATTTTGTAGGAAGTTGTTATTGGGTTGAATTTTATGCCTGAAAAAAGATATGTTGAAGTCCTAGCCTTATTTGAAAATAGGATCCTTATAGATGTACTCCGTTATGAGGGGTGTTCTTACAAACAGAGACAGATACAACAGCCCGTCTTTGGCTTAGCAACAACGAACTATTATCACCCCCACTTTACACATAAGGAAACTGAGGCATAATGTGTCTACTAAGTGCCCAAGGTCTCAAGGTTCCACTGGCGGGAGGGGTATAGCCAGGACTCGATGTAGGCATTGTGGTTTCAGATGTAACAGCCTCAAGCTTTGGTACAGAATACATGGTACTGGAATATACAAGATAAAAGCTGTTTTAAGAAACTTATAAATTGTGGAAGATTTTAATGTGCTTCCCAGACTTTTTAAAATCTAGGTAAGAATAACTAAGATAAAGAATGAAGAAAAATATTTAACCAACCTTTTAGGCTACTTCCCTTTTTCCTCTCAAAATAAATAAATCTCAAAAATAAACATTTAAAACAAGACCTATTTGAACAGTGCTTTTAGGATATTGGTTTTGTATTTGCAATTATGTAGGCAAAATTCCAAGAAAAGGTCTAAGAATATGTAGGTAAAAGTAAATCAATTGATACTACAGGTGGGAAAGAGACAATATTACAATCTGGCATTATGGAAAGTAATTTATGTGCATTTTCTGAAATTTTAAAAACAATACATTAATGGAAGTATAAGTTAATAGTGAAGAAAAAGATGGACTTTTAAAACTTTCCTGAAAACCAATGTGTATGTTTTATTATAGTCTTTTAAAAGCATACTATATAAAAATCAAATAACGTCATACGCTTTGTCAAGAAGCATCAATTTATATTTGAGATTAGCAGGTATTAGATTAATGATGGAACTGATTTTTCTCCCTGTCACACAATGAATTAAAAGGAAGTCTGCAGTGAAAATGTGATGCCAAGTTATGACTTGATATTGCTGACTTGCAGTTACAGAAACTATGTGTTCATTAAAACATATAGCGGAAAAAAATAATAAGGTAGGCATTTCTGTCAACTTAGTGAGCTGAACACATGAGATCTTACCTTTCTTCCCAGGTTGGAAGGTCGTCTCTTCTGAGTTCATGGGAAGCCCTCCCGGGTCCCTGTTCTTGATTTCTAACAGTGAGACTGCACAAAATAAGACATTAACGTGTCAGTTTAGACCATTCTTTATCAAAGAAAGCTTTTTAAAGATATTCTAAAGAGAACTCGATTACCAAGTGGAACTTCTTTCTTTTCTTCAAAACAGTGACCCTGATTGGCTTTCTTAAGAAAACCATATGACAATAAAGTATTAGCAAAAATAAATTACATTTAAAATACTGTGGTCTACACTAATCAAGAGAGAATTTACATTTAGAATAATATTTTCATAAAAACATGCCCATTAAAAAATAATAAAAAGGTGAGATCATCAGGATATTTTGCTTTTGCTTTTTCTCCTTTTTCCAAATAGTTTTATTTATTTATTTCATTTCTTGCACCTCGAAAACAAGTATATACTCTCCAGACTTTGTTTGCAGTCAAAATGCAGGTTTTATATATTGATAGGCACACCTACAAAAGTATCAGAGAGTACCAGGAAAGTAAATAAAAATCTATTGTATTGTTCAAGAGAGTTTAAGTTTCCTTATATACATTTGGTACATAACTTTGTAAATTTATTCCAAGTATTTTTGTTATTATTGTAATTGAATTTTCAGTTCTATCTCAACTCCTAACTGATTATTATTTGTACATATGAAGGCTATTACTTTCTTGATAGCTTTATTGAACCATTATTTATATATCACAAAGCTAATTATTTAAAGCGTGCAATTAAGTGGTTTTTAGCATAATCACAAGGTTATACAGCTATCACTAATATCTAATTTTAGAACATTTTCATCACCCTAAAAAGAAGCCCAGCCAGCCCTGGCTGGTGTGGCTCAGTGGGCTGAAGCACCGAAGGGTAGCGGGTTCGATTCCCTGTAAGGGCACATACCCAGGTGCACAGGACAATGCCCAACCAACTGAGCCACACCAGCCAGCGCTTTATTGAATTCTTTTTTGTTTGCATCAGTTTAGCTATAGTTCTCTTGTGGTTTCCAGGTATATTCTCGTATCATCTGCAAATAGGGAGTTACTTCTTATTTTCCAGTTTTTAGGCTTCCAGTCATTTTCTCTTGTCTAATGTCATTGGCTGATGATTCCTATAGTACAATACTAAAGAGTAGGGGTATCATAGACATCCTCACCTTGTTTTTGTTTTCTGGGTTTTTTTTGTGTGTGATATATTTTTATTGATTTCAGAAAGGAAAGGAGAGGGAGAGAAAGAAGTCTCAGTGATGAGAGAGAGTCACTGATTGGCTGCCTCCTGCATACCCCACACTGGGGATCCAGCTCAAAGCCTGGGTATATGCTCGAACCGTGACCTCCTGGTTCATAGTTCGATGCTCAACCACTGAACCATGCCAGTCAGGCCTCACCTCGGTTTTAATTTTAGCAGGAATGCTTTTAGTTTCCCATTAATATAAAAATTGATTTTTATCACTGCTTTTGAGTTTATCTTTCTATCACTACTGTATTATCTTTTCTATTCCTTTTATTACATCTTTCCTTAACTCTCTTTGCACCATTTTGTAAGCCTTTCAGTCTATTTTCAGCACATCTGCTTAAGAATTTTCAGTGATTGTGTGTGTGTGTTGCTCTATTTTTCTTTAAATGCAAAGTCATTAGAAACTCGTCCGACTTGTTGCTTTCATGATGCCAGGGCTAAAAACTGTCACTGAATAATGGTTTCTTAAAACAAAACAAAAACAAACTTGAGAGGCGTCTGGGTGGTGTTCTCTCTGTGGGAGAATGAATACTGATTGACTTCTGAGGCTTCGTTCATAAGCAGAAAACATTACTGCACAGCAGGTGTGAAAAAGCAAAGAGAAAGTGAAGGATGAATTTGATACAATATTCCTAAAAGAACTGGAAATTCCTTTGTGAACTAAATAAGCAATATTTATTTAAGCTTTGACATTTTTCCATGTCTCATTTTTTTAAAGTAGAAATATTTAAGGAGACAATGTATTTTTTAAAAAAACTGAAGAACATATTTTGTGTCAGTTTTTAAAACCAGAGTTAAGTTATTATTGCCAGGCGGGAAAGGACCCCGGGAGTGCTTCAGGGCATGTCCGGCCTATCTCGCTCAGGGTATGTTGGCCTATTTTGATTGGCTGGACCTCAGCAGCAAGCTAACCTACTGGTTGGAGCATCTGCCCCCTGGTGGTCAGTGCACATCATAGCGAGTGGTTAAGCGGCCTTAGCATATCATTAGCATATTACACTTTGATTGGTTGAACGGCTGACTGAATGACCAGACACTTAACATATTAGGTTTTTATTATATAGGATAAACATAAATACACAAAGATATTTTCAACTTTGTAAAAATGTTATTATGCAATATGCACTGCTTTACAGTTTGCCTTTTCCCACTCTAACATGAATTTATTTATTTATTTATTTATTATGTATGTATTTATTTTTAGCACATGAATTTAAATGCTGTGCGGTATTGCATTGTTTAACTATATCACAATGTTCATAAACTTTAGAGACATTTTCAATTTTTCTTGGTCAGACTAATGCTACATACTCGTCTCCTTTTGCACATGTGTGAGGTTTTTCTAGGGTAGGCTCTTATATTTAGAGGTTTGTTTTGTTTGTTTGTTTTCACCCAAGGATATGTTTTTCATTGATTCTAGGGAGAAAGAGAGAGAGAAACATCGATCAGTTACCTTCCATATGCACCCAGACTGGGGATCAAACCTGCAACCTGGGTATGTGCCCTGACTGAGAATCTAACCTTCTAATCTCCAGTGTATGGGATGATGCTTTAACCAACTGAGCCACATCGGCCAGGGCTAAAGGGTATATATTTAACTTCCATATATCTGACCCTTGTTAGTAGAAGCACAAGTGGTTTATATTTCCTGTTTTATTTCATTTGCTAATTTTTCTTTTAGTCATTTTTTTTTATTTATCTCTTGAAATTCTTCATTTGCATTCTTTGTTCAATGCATTATAACCCTCCCTACGTGGGTATTTTCTCCACTTAGATCCGTGGTCGGCAAACTGCGGCTCACGAGCCACATGCGACTCTTTGGCCCCTTGAGTGTGGCTCTTCCTAAGCCTTAGGAGTACCCTAACTAAGTTAATAACAATGTACCTACCTTTATAGTTTAAGTTTAAAAAATTTGGCTCTCAAAAGAAATTTCAATCGTTGTACTGTTGATATTTGGCTCTGTTGACTAATGAGTTTGCCGACCACTGACCTAGACAGTCACGTGTGCCACTCCTCCAGTTTCCTGCTGGTCCTCTAGATTATACTTGAGGATGAAGTTTTGGCTTGAATGTCAGACTGCTTAGCTCTTGTCAGTCCTGTCTCCCCACATTCCCACTTGCTGTCAGGCCTCTGTCCCAAATGGACACACCACCCAGCATCATGATTCCATTGGTCCTTGGAGTGTCATTTGGTGCAACTCATCCACCAGATTGGAACTTCATAGAAATTAACACTAGCCCAAGTGAAGTGGAGCAGACCTAACTTTCCTGGACATTTCATCTTCAATCTTCACCCCACCCCCAATTCTGTCACTATTCTTGATCAGTCCCTATATTAATTTTTCTTCTTCACTGGACAGTGAGTCTTAGTTCAACTTGTAGTCAAGCCTACATAAATTTGCGATCATTGAATTGCCTAAAGGTATGTACACAGCTGGCACTAAACACTTTTCTTATCCAATATTTTAGAAATGCAATCTAATGTTCCTATGATTTCAAGGTATAAGCCATATACATTTCTCTAGACTTTTAACTGATTTACTGAAATGGTCAAAGGTGTTTTATTTTCAAATTGTATATCTATCTTTTTAAGCAATGATTGTTTTTTTTTTCCTTTTAACAGTAAGTTAGCCTATATTTTGACACTTAATTAAAAAACAAAAAAATTAATAAGGCAAAAGCAGCAGATGATAAAATCTAGGCTCTTTGTACTTAAAGCCCTAACCTTTAAGACCCATCTTAGTTTCTACCCAAATATTAATATTCAATCATCAACTTCCTTAGGTTCTTCTTTAGTGTTTTAACAACATCAGCCTGATTTCAGGAATTTGAATATAGGTCCCTCAAGAGCTAGGATGCAGCCTCCTTGTTTTTGTTGTTGACCTTCACAGAACCCAAATCGGTGTCAGACATATGGTAGTGGTTTAAAAAACACTATTGAATTAATCACAAGCTGGCACAAGAGGCAGCATTTCTCAACCAGGAGCACATTAACGACAAAGCCCCAAACCTCACCATGAACAGCTACAACAGCAGCACCAGCAGAAGCAGCAAGCGTTGGATCCTCGGTTCCCCACTCCGTGCTGGCCCAGGAGGGAGTCTGATGTCTCCTGGGCTGCAGACATCTGTCGCTTCTGCATCTCCCTCCGTTCTGAGCCCATCAGCTGCAACAATGAAAGGAAAATTGGTTTGGGTGGGCAGAGTGACCACAACTTAAGCTTGGTGATTCAGTTGTTTGGATCATTGAGAAAATGCAATGTGACGATATCCAGGTCATTTCCACTAAATCTGGTAAAATATGGTGCTTAGAATTAATTTACCAAAGGTTCATTTAATGTCTAGCATCTGCCATGCACTGTAATATATTTTAGGAATAAAATCATGAATGGAGGGTCCGTGCACCAAGGCACCCACAGTTGAGTAAAGGAGACACTGGCATCATAGACATTGAAGACATGCAGTAAAGTGACAATAAGGTAATGTCCCAGCTGCAGAATTCCCTTTGGGTTGAACCGATGGGGAGCAGTTGAATTACAGTTGCCCATGAGGCCAGAGCATGGATATGGGAAGAAGCCACACCCAAAATGTCAGGCACAGTAACACAGCAGGCAGAGCAACCCTTAGGAGAGGAGCACGGCGGGGGTGGCTGCACTGAGTTATAAAATAAATGAGTAAATAAATAAATAAATAAATAAATAAATAAATAAAGTAAGTAAGTCACAGAGATGTAAAGTACAGCCCAGGGAATATAATCAATAATCCTATATAATAAAAGGCTTATATGCAAATAGACTGAACGGCGGAACAACTGGTCACTATGAGGTGCATTGACCACCAGGGGGGCAGATGCTCAATGCAGAAGCTGCCCCCTGGTGGTCAGTGTGCTCTCTCACAGGGAGAGCGCCGCTCAGCCAGAAGCCAGGCTCATGGCTGGTGAGTGCAGCGGCAGTGGCAGGAACCTCTCCCACCTCCACGGCAGGGCTAAGGACGTCCGACTGCCTAAGCTGGCAGTCGGATGTCCCCCAAGGGCTCCCAGACTGCGAGAGGGTGCAGGCCAGGCTGAGGAACCCCCCTGGAGTGCAAGAATTTCATGCACCAGGCTTCTAGCATTGTAATAACTTTGTGGGTTTTAAAAAATATATTTTTATTGATTTCAGAGAGGAAGGGGGAGTGAGAGAGAGATAGAATCAACGATGAAGAGAGAATCATTGATTGGCTGCCTCCTGCATGCCCCCTACTGGGGATCGAGCCCACAACCTAGGCATGTGCTATGACGGGGAATCAAACCATGACCTCCTGGTTCATAGGTGGACACTCAACCACTGAGCCATGCTAGTGGGGTTATTGTAATAACTTTGTATGGTGGTGACAGAAGGTTACTAGATAACATGATGATGACTTTGTATGCTATATAAACTTCAAATTACTATGTTGTATACCTGAAACTAATATAATGTTGTATGTCAACTATAATAACAATTTAAATAAACATGGTGGAGGATGGAAGTCCTGGGGAAGCCTCCTGGTCCTGAGGCTCACTGATATATTCCAATCTTCACTAGCTGCGAAACCTTGAAGAAGTTACCCAATTGAACTGTGACCTCCTGGTTCATAGGTTAACGCTCATCCACTGGGCCATGATGGCCGGACTGGGTTTGTTTTTCTAGTCCAGCATTGGGTTTATTTCTTCCTCGTATTACCTATTCTAATATGCTATTGGACTTTGTTTTAATTATTATAGTTTGATTATATATTTTTATATTAGGTAAGTAGAGTTCCTTTCGTGAATTAGAAAAAAAATTGGTTTTGGCTGTCCTTGTCTAGTTTTTCTTCCATTTGAATTTTGGAATCAGTTTGTCAAGGTCCAAAAAATACTACGTTGGGATTTTGATTAGGACACATTGAATTTATAGATTTATGTATGACAAATGTCATCTGTTTTAGTACCTGCCAAATCAGGGGTGACTCCGCTGGATTAGCTCTTTTAATTATACTGAGATGTAAGTTCCAGGACAGCAAGAGGGCCTGTCAGAGTGTTTCTGACCCTTCACCCACAGCCAGAACAATGCTCACAACACCTGTCTACAACACCTGTCCACAACACCTGTCCATAACACCTGTCCAAAGAGCCCAGCCTCTGAGCAGTTTGGACCCTTGAGCTGGTGCATCTCACTTGGCCAAAGGTGGAGGCAGAGACATTTGCCTAACTCACAGCTGGGAGGCAGGCCCCCTTTGATGCCTCAGGGGACAAGCTTTGGGCTCCTCTGGACATCACATTCTCACAACTTCTGCAGCATTGCAGCGGGACACAGACCGACCTGGTTTCACTTCATTGAGGACACAGAGGGGCAGGGCCAAGCCCCACAATCTCCAAAGAGGCTCTGGGCAAAATTCTGAGTTTTCAAAAACTTCTGTTTGGGGGTTTTATTGTCTGAATAATTTGGGGGCTATTTTAAGAAAAAGCTAGTTCATTGTTCTAGTAGGGGAAGTCAACTGAAAGTTTAATGATAACAATGGGCTTTTTAGAATTAAAATTACTTCCAGATGGATGCTCACACACGCCTTTACCCTTTAAAAACTACTTAAGTATGTTACCATCTGTCTTACAGGGACTTGGAGCGGAAATCTTTACTCTTTTGTTTATATAGCTGTCGCCAAGTTTGTAACGTAAGCTACCAAAGATTTTAAGACTATAATAGTAATGTCTTTCTGTTCTCTTCTGCTGTTACTGAATGAACATATTGCAAAATAGCAAAAGGGAGTGAATGGCTAGGCTTTTTCAGGGAAATGATAGCTTGACTTTAGACATGAATTTTTCCACGTTGCAAACATTTTTGTCCTGTTTTTCCCCCCTATAATTTTTTACAAGTGCCTTTGGGAAACATTAGAAGGAAAGAGTCTGACCTGAAGGAAATTAATAAGTTATGCATGTTTTGACTTGTTCTTTCTTAATACCAATCAACACTCTGGAGCATTTTGCAACTACTGCTGGAAATCTCTATCAGGGGATTTCCTTAGGCCAGAAGACCATGGGAATTTCTCAGGGTTATGGCAGATATGTGAATTCCCAAGGACAACTTAGCCCAGGGGCACCTTGGAAAGTACTAAAATCTTGTCTGTGGTGCTGCTTTAGTGAATCTCCAAATAAAAATGTGTCAGGCAGTCATTAACGGTTTGCACGAGGCGCCCTGCCAGCTTTTTTCTGTTTCACAGCTAGGAATAGGCTCTCTAGCAAGAATTTCTGAGCAATCATTATAAATTATGGGGGGGTGGGGGGGACCAGGACAAAATATTTGCAACATGGAAAAGTTCATCCCTAAATTGAACTACCATTTCCCTGAATAAGCCTACCCATTCACTCCCTTTTTCTATTTTGGGAAGCAGCGTTACTATCCATCCAGCTATCTAAGAAAGCCTGAAGTTACCCCCAATTCCTCCCACTGCCACCTCATGGCAAACCATGGGAAGACTATCTGCCAGGATGTCTTTCATGCCTATCCCCTGTCCTTTCTCCAGGGCCTGGAGTCATGGAGGAAGTCTCTATATCATCACTCTGCCTCAGATCCCTAGAAAAAGGATAACATTCTGGAAGGAACTCTGAGTTTTGAAACCTACATAAATATAGAGCCTAGATCATGCATTATGCATGCTTCACAGCGACCCTAAGAGTGTGAACTGAAATTTGGAGTTAATTTAAATCCTCTACAAATCCACACTTTTATGAAAGTGCCGGAAGTAAGGTTGGAAGCAATAGAGCATTAAAAATTAAATCAGTTTCCTCTTTGATTCTGAAGTGACCCAGGGAACTTATCCACCCAAGGGAGGAAAGGATAAAGCCCCTGCTGTGCTCCCCTAATCACCACCACATTTCTAGGTAAATTCTGAATGCGCTTCAATACTAAGATAAGGGTCTGGGAACATCTGATATCCTCAGATGCATTTAGGCAGTTTCCTCAACCTAGAACAATTCTCCAAGTTAACAATGCAATATCACCATCACCACCACCACCACCATCACTGCTCTTCAGGTCAGTCAAGGAAGTTGCAGCTAGAGGGAGGCAGGAGGCACCTGGTGGTGCAAGGGGAGGGGTATGTCAGGAGGCATTCCAGCCATAAAGAGGGCTGGGGCTCCAAGGGCTGGCCTGGAGTGGATACTATGAACATCTTCTGGCAAGCAGAGGCTCCGGTGTAAGAACACCTGTGACCTTTGCAGCATGTGCTCAAACATACCTTGTACCTAGCAACCACATTGGAAATGAGTGACCTATCCAATGTTCACAACAGCCTTTACAGAATAATGTTCTCAGCAAAAGTACAAGTGAGCTGGTCATGCAGACATGGTGTCCCTCTAATGGGACAGAGTAGGAAGTGCCAGTGCCACCCATGAGGTGGTCTGGTCAAGTCACTGAACCTAAGTCCATTTGAGCTATTGAATCTAACAGCTCGTTTGCAGGAACTTAGGGAATAGAGGAACAAGTTAGCCTCCAGAGGAAGAAGCAAATGAATTCAGCATGTAGGACAATCCCCAGGGCAAGGCATCTTGTTTCTTTTCACAAGTTAGTGCATGAAAAAGAAGGTGCAAAGTGGGAGAAGCAGTGATATAAAGAGACTACAAAGAAAGAATGTGATATGGCTCATGTGATGGAGTAAATTGTGTCCCACCCAATTCATATGTTCAAGTGCTAACCCCCAAACTTTGGGATGTGACCATAGTTGGATAGGATCTTTCAACAGGTGATTAAGTTGAAATAAGGCCATAAGGGTGGGGCCATAATCCGATCTGATTGGAAATTTGGATTCACAAAGACACCAGGGATATATACATGCACAGAAGGAAGGCCATGTGAGGACAAAGTGAGAAGACAGCTATTAGTAAGCTAAAGAGAGAGGCCTCAAAAGAAAGCAAACCTACTGACACCTTGATCTTTAACTTCTAGCTTCCAGACTGTGAGAGAATAAAATTTTTGTTGTTTAAGCCACTCAGTCTGTGGTATTTTGTTATAGCAAACCGAGGAAACTGATATAGTTAAGTATTAGATGACGCTGGAATATTGTAAATTTGGTTGGACATCACAAAGGTATTGCAGTTATTATAGGGATATTATATTATAGGGATATTATATACTTTAATTTTTAAATTGACTTTTAAAGAGAGAGGAAGGAGAGGGAGAGAGAAACATTGATGTGAGAGCCAAATATTGATGGGCTGCCTCCTGCATGCTCCCTACTGGGGAGTGAGCCCACAACCCAGCCATGTGCCCTGACAGGGAATTTCAACCTGCAACCTTTCAGTGCACCGGACAGTGCCCAACCAACTGAGCCACACCAGCGAGGGCTATGGATATTATATTTTTTAAGTGTGCTTATCATAAGGTTATGTTTCTTAAATGTAACATTCATTTTTACATTAACTGTCTCTAATGAGTGACATCTGTGATGATGCTTCCTATCATTACTCTAAATTATTAGCTGGAACTACAGAAACTCTTATGGGCAAGGCATCCTTATTTGATCACAAATTGGAGTAGAAACTCACCCAGTGCTGCAGAAGCCCCCTTCCACTCTGGTCCAATCTACTGGGGTTCTACTAACCCATTCTGTTAGTGTTGGGAACAAGATATTTGCGGGTTGAAGAACTTCTTTTCCACCAATTGCAACAGATGGGTCATGACATATGTTTATGCAAATTAAGGATAATAAAAGTGTACAATGTGTTCATAAGTAACTAACTAGCCTTCTCTACTCCTTAGAGATCTGTCTGGGCAAATTTCCCCTCCACATATCTCTCTCTCTCTCTCTTTTTTTTTTTTTTTTTACAAATTCTACTTCCTTTTCTCCATAGAAAATTCTCCATGATCCCTTAACAGATAATACTCAAACTTTGCCTTATGTCCATCATTAGTTAGAATTTTTCATCCCATGATAATGATCCTGTTATAAATGATATGAAATAGCAAGCTCCCATCCTATTCAAAGCTTTTAGGCTGTAATGTGAATCCCTGAAAGCCTCTAGCATCTGAGCTCTCTTACATAAAAAACCTCTGTGCATATGTTTTCCTTCTGGCCCTTCTTCATTAGCATTTTGGGGGTTTGTAGACTGTCATTACGTTCACCTGTTAGTATGAAAAACTGGATGTTGAAATGGTAGAAAACAAAAGGAACCTTAAATTAGATTGTTGGTATGGCAAACAGATTCCTCAAAAAAACTGTAAATAGAGTACCATATGACCCAGCAATTCCTCTCCTGGGTGTATTGCTCCTATAAGAACCCAAAAAACTCAAAAAAACATGTTTTTACAAAGATATATGTACCCCCATGTTCATTGCAGAATCATACACAGTGGCCAAGACATGGAGAGGATCAAGGTGCCCTTTGATACAGGACTGGATAAAGAAGCTGTGGTACATATACACAATGGAATACTACTCAGCCTTAAGAAAAGATGAAATACTGCCATTTGAGACAACCTTGAGAATATTATGCTAAGTTAAACAAAATCAGGCAGAACAAGCTAAGAACCATATGATTTCACTCATATGTGGGAGATAAGACTGAAATTTGTGGACATAAACAGCAGGGTGGTGGTTGCCAGAGGGAAGCAGGTAGGGAGGTGGGGGATGAAGGGAGCCTAAAACTGGTGACGGAAGATTTGACTTTGGGTGGTGGGCGCACAGTGCAATACATAGAGCTTGTAACATAGAAATCCACACCTGAAACCTATGTGATCCTATTAACCAATGTCATCCTAGTAGATTTAATTAAAACATTAAAGTAAAAAGAAAAAAAACACACCCTCTGTGACTAGAATAGTAGTAAGCCCATATTGTACACAGCATGGCAGCATGCAGCATGTTGGGGTGGGGGTTGGGTAGGGTAAGAGTAAAATTTTTAAAGTTACTAGTAAAAACATTTTTTTTTAAATAAAAGAAGTAGCCCTGGCTGGTTTAGGCTCAGTGGATAGAGCGTCAGCCTGTGGACTGAAGGGCCTCGGGTTCAATTCCAATCAAGGGCACATGCCCAAGTTGCAGGCTGGATCCCCAGTAGGGGGCGTGCAGTGGGCAGTCGATCAATGATTCCCTCTCATCATTGATGTTTCTATCTTTCTCTTCCCTCTCTCCTTTCCTCTCTGAAATCAATAAAAATATATTTTTAAAAAATAATAAAGGAAGTAATATTTGAAAAAAAGAAAAAAAATTAGATACTTGGATTTTATCTTCCATAGTAGATTGTCTTTAATTAGATTATTGGTTTGTCTTTTTTTCTTGGGAGTACACTATTTCTCTAAGAAATCACACGGTTATTGGTTGAACTTTATACTTACTTTCATATAGATTGCTCCCTATAAGAACCTAGTAAAACTCCACACTTACATTTAGGTTCTAGTTTAAAGGTAGGAAAAGATTTTCTGTAAAAGACTAGAGAGTAAGTAGCCATTGCAGGCCATATGGTCTCTATTGCAACTACTCAACTCTGCCTCTATTAGTGCAAAAGCAGTCACAAGACATCATGAGAATGAGTGAGTGTGGCTGGGTTCCACTGAAACTTAATGGACACTGAAATTTTAGTTTTGTAAAATGATCCTGCATCATGAAATATTATTCCTTTTAAAACTTCCCACCCAACAATTTAAAAATATAAAACTTGAGCTTCTGTGTTGGTGAACATATCCAGGTGCTGGGAGGATGGAGCCCCCAGAGATGGCATGGGAGCTCCCTGCCCCTCCCCCAGACCTTGCCCCATGTATGGCTTCCTTTGGCTGTTCCTGAGTTACTAATGCACCCCACTTCCCCTACACACACACACACACACACACACACACACACACACACACACACACTCCAGGCAAGAATGATGAATCCTGCCATCAGTCTGCCTGCCTTTGGATTCAAACTGCAGCTCTTCCCTGCATCCCCAGCCTGCTTGCCCACCTCATCAAGATTTTGGACTTGCCAAGTTTCCACAATTGTGTGAGCCAATTCCTCAAAATAAATCCCTGTCTCTATAAATAAAATAAATAAATAAAAATGTTTAAAAATGTGAAAACTATTCTTAGTGCTCAGGCCATATAAAAACAGGCCGTGGTCTGGATTTGGCTCATGTGCCTTAGTTTGCTGATGTCTGTAATAAATACATAGAACATTTTAGTAGATTATTTACAGTTTTAGTAAAGGAAGTGCACCTTCTAGGGTGGCAGTAATATCCCATTGATTATAATAAAGAATTTCCCACCACACCTCATGAATATTTAGTATACCACCGTGTAGCAAGCTACATCTCAGAAATACATAATCTAACAAATTCACATTTCTTCCTCTAGCCCAGGCCAAGCCCTTCGTTTCAAAACACACCAGTCCAATTGCCTACTTGCTGCCACAACTGGAGCTCTCGTGGACATCTCAGACCTTAGGGTCTAAAATAGACTCTCGATCTAGTCTCCTCTCCTTCCCCTTTTGTTTCTTCTCCAGTCATCTCCAAGTCTATACTCAGTGCCCACATCCTCGGAGTCACTCTGATTCCTCTCTCTGCATCTTACTCATTAGCAAGCTTGCCAGATCTCCAGAGTGGACATGGTCGTGCCTGCCCACTTCTCTCCAATTCCACTGCCCTCCAGCTCAGTTTGACACCTTGCCTGGGCTTCTACAATAAGCCCCCAATCCATCCCCTTCTGCTCTACCCCCCACCGATTTTCTGCTATAGTGGCAGCCTTGAGCAGTTGCAATAGAGACCATATGTCCCACAAACTAAAATAGTTAGTGATTTAAAATAGAACCCAGATTCTGTTAGTCCACTGTGGCCTTCAGTGGCAATCCATGACACCAGAATAACATTTCCTTTATTTTTCCCCCTTAACATTTACTTTTTACCAGAGCCTTCTTTCTCCAGCTTTTCAAGTAATGCTCAGTCTCCCCTTTGTCGACATGGGCAGACGTAGTAGTACTCACACCTTACTCAGATTTAACTTGTGAAATTATTCTGTGGAGATTTCAAGATTCCATTTTATCTATATTACAGGTTGTGTGATGTGCCCAATGTCTCAAAGTATGCCCCCCAACAGACTTGAATCTGCCCAGGCTGGGATCCATCCACCACCCTTGCTCTTAACACCGCAGCTGTGCACAGGCCATGACTAGACAGATTTGGGTTATTTTTGGATGCCCATCAGGGGGAATGTCTCTGCAGTCCTTTTCCCAGCAGGGCTGCTGCTAATTAAAATGGACTAATAAAAACTCCAGTGCATCACCTTGCTTCCGCACTGCCTTAGTATTCCCAAGACAGGCCTCTGGGGGCTAAGCTGATGGGATGTTTTTGTCTGCTTGTTCCTAGGGTGTGTGTGAGAGAATTTTTGTTCCTCAAGGTTTTCGTTTTCTACAGTTTGTGCCAAAATATCTACTACATTTTAAGACCCCATCCCCCTCGGCATGAAGTACTAAAAAGCTAGATTAAATAGCTAGATATGTTGAACAAACAGACCTAAAATTAAAAATTTTTTTTAAAGAATTGACATGTTTAATGGTTTTACATTTTGGACTATCTATAGGGAATTATAGCTATTTGATAATTGCTCTCTCTCTTCCTCTCTCTCTCTCTCTCTCTCATTAATCCTCACCAAGGATATTTTTTTCCCATTGATTTTTAAAGAGAGTGGAAGGGGAAGGGAAAGACAGACAGAGAAACATCGATGTAAGAAGCACATGGATACGCGGCCCCGACTGGGCTGGTGGATTGAGCCTGCAACCATGGTACACCCCCTTGACTGGAATCAATCCCTTGACCTTTTGGTCCGCAGGCCGATGCTCTAACCACTGAGCAAAACCGGCTAGACTTCTCTCCCTTTTTTTTTGTGAGACAACATAAGACAGTTAGATACAGAGATCTGGGATTAAAACTTCCATTCTCAGGGATACATAAAATGGCTCATAGAGGACCAGTTTCAATTAAAATATAATCTTTATGTAGTCTCCTGATCCTCAAAATAAACTTGATATATTTTGACAAATATATACTCTATCTAAATTACTATTACAATTTTAACACCTTCATCATTACGAACATATCACAAGAGGTAAGGGAAAGAAATACAGTGGTTTGTTTAGTTTTTGACAGTTGTTTTACATGCCCAAGCTGAGTTTTTCACTTGATTCGATTTTGCATAGTTTTACCTGTTTTGTACCCTTTCAATCACCCTCCTTTTATCTAAATTTATTTGACATCGTCTGGTGAGATGTTCAGGTGTTTTTATTAATAAGTATTTCATTTTACCAACAGAGCAGCACAGCCCAACAGGTCATTTAAAGGGCTAGAAGTGACTTAATTTCTTTAGCAAAAAGTTAGCTCTCGCGAGAATTTGATCAATTCCGTTGTTGCATAACTAGATCTCATAATTCTTTTTTTTTAATTTTTTTAAAAATCTTTATTGTTCAGATTATTACATTTGTTCCTCTTTCCCCCCTCATAACTCCCCTCCTCCCAGTTCCCGCCCCACCCTCCGCCCTCACTCCCCACCCACTGTCCTCATCCATAGGTGAACAATTTTTGTCCAGTCTCTTCCCGAATCTCCCACACCCCTTTCCCCCCCAAGAATAGTCAGTCCATTCCCTTTCTATGTCCCTGATTCTATTATAATCACCAGTTCATTCTGTTCATCAGATTATTTATTCACTTGATTCTTAGATTCACTGTTGATAGATGCATATTTGTTGTTCATAATTTGTATCTTTACCTTTTTCTTCCTCTTCCTCTTCTTAAAGGATACCTTTCAGCATTTCATATAATCCTGGTTTGGTGGTGATGAACTCCTTTAGCTTTTCCTTATCTGTGAAGCTCTTTATCTGACCTTCAATTCTGAATGATAGCTTTGCTGGATAAAGTAATCTTGGTTGTAGGTTCTTGGAATTCATCACTTTGAATATTTCTTGCCACTCCCTTCTGGCCTGCAAAGTTTCTGTTGAGAAATCAGCTGACAGTCGTATGGGTATTCCCTTGTACGTAACTGAGTTTCTTTCTCTTGCTGTTTTTAAGATTCTCTCTTTATCTTTTGCTCTCGGCATTTTAATTATGATGTGTCTTGGTGTGGTCCTCTTTGGATTCCTTTTGTTTGGGGTTCTCTGCGCTTCTTGGACCTGTAAGTCTATTTCTTTCACCAGGTGGGGGAAGTTTTCTGTCATTATTTCTTCAAATAGGTTTTCAATATCTTGCTCTCTCTCATCTTCTGGCACCCCTATAATTCGGATGTTGGTACGTTTGAAGCTGTCCCAGAGGCTCCTTACACTATCTTCGTATTTTCGGATTCTTTTTTCATTTTGCTTTTCCGGTTGGGTGTTTTTTGCTTCCTCGCATTTCAAATCATTGACTTGATTCTTGCGCTCCTCTGGCTGTTGGGAGTCTGTATAATATTCGTTATATCAGTCCGTGTATGCTTAATTTCTAGTTGGTTCCCCAATATAACATTGAGGGTCTCATTAGTTTTCTTGTAGATCTCATTAAGTTTATCGGCGGCTTCTAAACAGTTCTTGAGAGACCTTAAAAGTGTGGTTCTGAACTCTATATCTTTCATTGACAATTTTGTCCTGTTTCTTTGTCTCCGCATTTTGTTATGCTTTCTTGGTGCACCCCCTAGTGGTCTTTGTGCGCAGTCTTGTAGTTAAGCCTTGATTGTTGTAGCTAATACTAGGGGGGATTTGACCTCCAGGCCAAGTGACTGTGAGAATGAGCTGTGTCTGCAGTGAGAGAACTTCTGTCCTCTAGGGAGGTGCTAATCTGGCATTTGCCTGAGGCTATCCGGCAAATGGCTCTGCGCAGGGTTTGGGCGGGGCAGGTGGGTCGCATGGGATCAACAGGGTGGGCCGGAGAGAGCAGTTATGGCTGCTCTCAGTCCTGTCCCCAGGGGCTCTGCCTCTCTGAGTCCCAGCAACCGCTGCAAACCTCGGAGAGAAAGCTGCACTCGCTCCGACCGAAGCCAGACAGTCCTGCTTCTCCCGTTTGAGTCTGGGTCCCTAAAGACTTGCCCGGATCTGGAGCTCAGAGTCTGCAACTCCCTCCCGATTGAAAACGCCAACTGTGCCCTCCGCCGCCAGCCCCCTCTGCATGCACTCCGCACCTCAGTATTTGACTTCAGCACTGCGCCTCCTCTGAGTGTCGGTATGCGTTTCTCTTTCCTCCTAGTTGTAGGACTTCCACTCAGCCAGTGTTCCTGTGGTTCTGGGTGATGTCCGTTCAGTCTTTTAGTTTCACTTTTGAAGTGGTTGTTCGAGGCAGCAAACTCCGGTGTTAACCTATGCCGCCATCTTGGTTCTCTCTCATAATTCTTGTGCTTTGACTTAAATCTGCCCACAGACTGTAAGGAGTGTGGTCTTCCCAGAATATGGAGATTAGACCAGTGGAGCTGACCCATGGCACTAAAGAAGTGAAGACGGAGGCCTGTCTGCAGCCTCAGGGACACACACATGTAGTGCTGTCCTACGTGCCTAGGTCTGGAGAGGCCTATGCACTCCAAAGCGCCAAATTGCCTCCAAGACGATTTTCATCTTATACTTAGAGGCAAATCTAATTGTTTCAATAGGTTAACGTGGTCTTTTTTAAAGAAACAAATGCAGAAGTCAAAACAAAAGAGCAGCTCAGTAATAGAAAATTTAATGTGAAAATTAATTGTATTCACATCATTCATGGAGATGATGTTACAATGACAGCCCCAACACAGACTCTCCTCTGCAAAGATCAGCCAGCTGTTCTTCGCAGAGAGGACTGTTAATATTACTTAATATTGTTTTCTTGTTGCCAACCTGTTACAATAAACCCTACTAGATATAATACCAAGTAGTTTGATGTGGATTTTACTGAGAGCAGACTACTTTAAATGTAATTCTTTCTGCCACTAAATTTTATTTATTTATTTATTTATTTATTTAGAAGACAAAAATTTTTGCAATATATGAGTTCATACACTTATTTAGTAATATTGTCATAGATATTAAGTCACAGGAATAGGCCTTTGATATTATAAAACTTTTTCCAGGACTTGTTTGAATGGAAAAAATTTTAGGATTTATACTAGATATGAATATATCAAAATATAAGTGCTTAAAATCAAGTTTAAAATCAAGTTATCCATGTTCAGAGGCCTCTGATAACTATGGATCAATATCAGAAAAATAATGGTAATAGGTACCACTTACTGAATACTCTCTTGAACTCTCTGCTATATATTTCTTACTTTATAGTAAGTGTAATTACCCCTGTTGTATATATTAAGAATTAGAGCATCACAAAACTAGTAAGTCAAAATTCAAACCAAGTTCTCCTTCATTCCAATACTCATGCTTCTTACATCACACAACTGCATTTGAAACATAAAGAATTGCAAGGATTAGAACATACTTTGTTTCCTACTAACATTTTGAAACTCATGAAACATACATTACATTTTATAATTGTAAGGGAAAAATATTTAATGTTCATTTTCTGAATTGCATTAGAAACAAATGATACGATAGATAAGTATGTGATCCAAAAATAGAAGAAAAATATTTAAATCAAGAAAAATGGTGATAGGTCAGGGCACATCCCTGTTACCATACAACAACTAAAAAGGTAAGATAAAGAATTAAAATCATATTTCTAAAGACATCAGAGAGTTGTGGAAGCAAAAGGATTAAGTTGACTGAAATTTCTGAGAGGGAGGGCTCTTCAAAAGTGAGCAGTCAGCCTGGTCGGCAACTATCGTTCTAATGTTCTAATCCTTGCAACTCTTTATGTTTCAAATTGCAGTTGTGTGGTTTAGTGGTTGAGTGTCAACCTATGAACCAGAAGGTCACAGTTTGATTCCAGGTTAGGGCATATGCCTGGGTTGCTGGCTTGATCCCCAGTGGGGGGCATGCAGGAGGCAGCCGATCAATTATTCTCTCATCATTGATGTTTCTATCTCTCTCTCCCTCTCCCTTCCTCTAAGAAAAAAAAAAAAGTGAGCAGTCAACCTATCACTGTGTATTTTCATCCCTGAGGGCAATTGCTGACTCTGGGCATGAGCTGAAGACATAGAGTCTCTATTGTCTCATGTGGGAGAACAAATCCCCCATGAGTAACAGGTCTTTCTCAAATGCATGGATGGCCTCCTTAAGACACTAACCAGATATGGAAGTCACCTGGGGAAGGTGGGGGAAGAAAGCAAAGCTCAAAACTTTTAAAGGTGGGACTGAGTCTCTCATTCTTTCAAGACTGAAGAGACAGAAACCAATGAGGCTCTAAATCCCAGGAGAAAATACATGAGAAATGGCAAATAACCAGAGATTACCTAAATCTTACTAAAACTGCAACCAGCTCCATAGAAGCCATTTCAATACCTGTTAAGAGTGAAGTGATCAGCCCCTCATCCTCACAGAGGAAATCCCTCCAAGGAAGATTCCTTGCTGATAGAAGACATTATCTAAACCTACAAAATCTCTGTATATTTAATGTCTATATACAATAAAAATTACTAGCTGCATGAAGAGATAGAAAAATGTGATAAGTATTCAAATTGAAGAGGAGGAGCAAAACAATGAACAAAACAGAACATAAAATAAGAGACATGAAAAAAAATGTCTAATCTACACAAATAAGAGACAAATGTGTAAATTGACCGTACCTTCGCGATGCCCACAGCCAATCAGGAGGGAATATGCAAATTAGCGGGACAAAGATGGCTGGAGCTTGGGTCACCCCCGGCAATGGAGGAAGCCAAGCTTCCTGCCCTCCTGAGCTGGCCGCCGAAGGAGGGGCCTGTGGGCAGAGGCCACGGAGCAGGCCTGAGCAAGTGGGAGCCTTGGGTCGCCCAGGGCCGGCCACTGAGGGAGGGGTCTGAAAATGGCTTTCAGCCCCTCACCCAAGCTGGCCACATCCCCATGGGGAGAGGGTCCCCACTGGGGGGGGGGGGGCGTAGCCAGACTGCAAACAGTCCTCAGCCCCACACCCAGGCTGGCCATGCACCCCCAGAGGGGACTCCCACCCCAATGGGGGCATGGCCAGCCTGTAAACCACCCCACCCCCTAAGGGAACCCCCACCTGATCCAGGACACCCTTCAGGGCAAACCAGCCACCCCCACCTGTGCACCAGGCCTCTATCTATACTAATAAAAGGGTAATATGCTAATTAGACTGGGAGACCTTCCAGGAGATCTTCTGGATGTTCTTCTGGACAAAGCCATGGTGGTGGGGCTGAGGTAGAGGCAGTTAGGGGCCAAGAGGGGAGGGCAGTTGTGGGTGATCAGGCCAGGATGGGACGGCAGTTGTGGGTGATCAGGCCGGTGGGGTGCTGTTGGGGGTGGTCAGGACACTGGGTGGGGGGGAAGTTGGGGGCAAGCAGGCCAGCAGGCAGAGTGGTTAGGGGCAATCAGGCAGGCAGGCAGGTGAGCGGTTAGGAGCCAGCAGTCCCAGATTGAGAGAGGGATGTCCGACTGCTGGTTTCGGACATCCCCCGAGGGGTCCCAGATTGGAGAGGGTGCAGGCCGGGCTGAGGGACACCCCCCGCCCCCCGTGCACAAATTTTGTGCACTGGGCCACTAGTGTATATATATAATTTGAGTTCCAGAAGCAGGAGAGAAAGAGAAAAGACAGCCCAACTGGCATGGCTCAGTGGTTGAGCATTGACCTAGGAACTAGAAGGTCATGGTTTGATTCCCAGGTCGGGCATATGCCTAGGTTGCTGCTCAATCCTTAGTAGGGGGTGTACAGGAGGCAGCTGATCAATGAATCTCTCTCATCATTGATATTTCATCTCTCTCCTCCTCTCCCTTTCTCTGTGAAATCAATATAAATATTGTAAAAAGAGAGAAAACAAGTAAGAAGCAATATCTGAAGAGATATTGAGTGAAAAATTTCCATAACTGATGAAAGATATCAATCCACAGACATAAGAAACTCAGTGAATAGAAAGAAGGTCAAATGTAAAACCACACCTAGCCACATTATATTCAAATTGTGGCAAGCCAAAAACCAAGAGATAAAATTTAAATCAAATTGTGGCAAGCCAAAAACAAAGGGAAAAAATTTTAAATCAGCCAGATGAAAGACGTGTTACTTTCAGAGAAGCATGACATTCTATAGAAACTATAGAAGTCAGAAGATAATGGAATGAGAGCATACAGTCAAGGCACAGATTGGGATTTGCAACACACATACACACACACACACACACACACACACATGCTTACAGATTTTGGACAACAACTTATATCCCAAATGTATAAAGAACTCTTATAAATCAATAAGAAGACAGACAACACAATGGGAAAATGGGCCAAAGAAATGTAGGGGCAGTTTATAATAGGAGATATACAAATGGCCAAAAAAAGGTGCTCAGCATCATTAGTAAGCATTAGAAATAAAAATTAGCCCTAACTGGTTTAGCTCAGTTGATAGAGTGTCGGACTATGGACTGAAGGGTCCCAGGTTCAATTCCAGTCAAGGGCATGTACCTTGGTTGCGGGCACATCCTCAGAAGGAGGTGTGCAGGAGGCAGCTGATCGATGTTTCTCTCTCATTGATGTTTCTAACTATCTCTCTCCCTTCCTCTCTGTAAAAAATCAATAAAATATATTTTTAAAAAAAGAAAAAAAAATTAAAGCCACAATGATGTACCTTTACACAGACAAGAGAATGACCAAAACTAAATGAATTGACAATTCTAAATGCTGATGAGGATATGAAGATTATATATATATATATATTTAATCTTGGTCCCAAGGAGTATAAAAACAGTCTGAGAAACTGACTATATCTAATAAAGATAAACATATACTGAATTTGTTACTCAGTAATTTCACACCTGGGAATCCAATGGAAATAAGGGCGTATGTTTATCAAAAGACATGAATAAGACTGTTTATATTAGCATTATTCATAGTAGCCCACACTGGAAACAACTCAAATGTTCTTCGGTGGTGCAATGGATAAATGAGCAGTGTGTATTCACACAAGGGAACACTGGACAGCGTTGAAAAATCACAATACATGCAACAACAGTGAGTAATCTCAAAAGCATAATGCTGAGCTCAAGAACCCAATGCAAAAAATATGTACTGTATAATTCCATATCAGGTTCAAAAACTGGCCCAACTGAAATATGGTTTGAGAACTTAAAAGAAGAGTTACCTGTGGGAGGAAGCAAGAGGGGGATCTTATGGATATGGGCTAAACATATCCTGTATCTGGTTCTAGAGCAGTGGTGAGTGATCCTGTGGCCCCTCCCCACCAACCCTTGGGAAACATATGGCAAAGTCTGGAGACATTTTTGGTTGTCACATCTAGGGAGGGGTGCTACTGGCATCTAGTGGGTAGAAGATAGGGATTCTGCTAAACGTCCTACAGTGCACAGGACAGTCCCCACAACAAGGAGATAGTCAATCCAAACATGTCAATAAATCTGAGGTTCAGAAATCCTGATCTAAAGGATGGTTACATAGGGTTTACTTATGTAAAGTTTATTAATCTGTACACTTTACTCTAAGTTAAAACTCCAATAAGCAAAGTCAAAAGCAATTCAGAATAAAAAAACACCTACAGCTCCTCACTGAAAGTTAGCAAACTTGTGTAGAAACTTCATTTCAGTTTTATGATACTCTAATTTATTAAACAGGCCCAATGATCTGAATTTTCCAGGAATTACATTGTCAGGAAGAACAAAACTCTTTATGTTTAGCCCCCATTAAATGCAAAGAGGTAACTATGCCTTTATCTATAGCAGAAGATATATAAATTACTATCTAGTTATCACTAGAAATGGATAGTTGTAGAAACACAAAAAGACATATTTAAAGTCCACACATCGGGGATTCTCTTGGGGCCATCAGAGGGTAAATAGAGAAAAATGTACCTTTAAACAGTAGTTTAATCTTGGTTCCAAGGATAATAACTTCTTACCATTAATTAGCAACAAATTAAGAAATATATTCCCTTAAATCGCATTATCGCCCCACCCTGAGAAATGAAAGTCTTACAAAGGGTGGGGTGAGGCATAGGTTGCACCATTCTTTCCATTGTCTTGCATAAATGGAGCAACCATGTAAGACTATGCTGATTTAGCCATCCAGCCCTAGGAGGGTTAGAAGTGCTGGGTGTTGTAGCCTTAGAACAGCAGTACAAACTACAAGCTCTTGAGCAAATACTGTTCATTTAGTGTCAGAGGTGACAGAGGCACAAATGGAGACAAACCAGAGAACGAGGTATTCTCCTCTAGGTCACTAGCTGTACTAGGTGTATGCTGTTCAACTCAGGACCTTGTGAAGTCGAACTGCTGGGTAACTTTGCATGAGATGTTGTTGTCAAACATTAAAATACTGAAGTACTTAAAAAGGATTTTACAATTCAGAGTAAAATTAAATATTAAGTAGACAATGAGCATTCCAAAACCAGAAAGTTTAACTGGCTTTAATAAGCATTGAGATAACTCAAGTAAAATATCACAGCTGGGCAACAGAGCATATTACTCATATTTCACAAATGATTTCCCAATGCAAACAGCTAGAATCAAATCAACTGGATTAGAATCAAGGTAAGTTGTCCTATGCATGCATAATCATGTAATATTATCTTTAGCACTCAGTCACATCCAACTTTATTGTAAATGGCTGCTGCAAAAGCCTACTCAATCATACTATGAACTGACTCACCCCATGCAGTGTTGTCCAAACTCTTGAGCTGCTCAAGGTAACATTCCGGAACCATCTCAGATAGTGCCGGGTAGTCAGTGACTCACACTTATTGTACTAAATGCTAAGCTCTGACTCAGAGTCAACCCTATTAGTTGCTGACTGACACTGTATGTATTTGAAAAGAAGCTCACATTGTGAGTTGCCTGGTAGTGCACTGAAAACCAATCCACAATATTCCCAACTGGACAGTGATTCACATTATAATCATTTTGGGGCCTGACTTAACACACATAATTTTAAAACTCAATTCTGATGAACTGGCTTGGGAGCATGCTAGAAAATCACTCCCCGTTTAATGCCCTGCATTTCTGTCTAGGAACATGTGGTGGGTATACAGAGATACAAAGTCAAGGATAAGACATCCAGTTTATGCACTAAAGAAAAATCAAGGTTTCCTGCTTCAAGGATGCAGGCACAGTTCCTAGAAATGCCTTTTCTGGAAGACACCATTCCTATAAATAACTTTGCAAAACCACATACTCACTTGAAAGGCTCTGCCATGGAATTCCTGAACTGCCCATGTGAGGGCTTGGACCTTTAAGCCACTGCATCTGTCTGTGTTAGGTGAATGTCACTGCCACATGCAGGAATGAAAGAACACTAGGATTACAGAAACTGCTATTCAAGTGCCTGGAATGAAACCAGTAACCAGGTTGTTGCTCTAAAATAAGAAAGTTTTTTTCACGTCACTCTTGCTTGTCCACAAAATCTGGAATAATAAAATATTCTTCTTTATAATTTTTGAAGGCCTTTCCTAAAAAGCTCTTTTACAGGAAAGACCTTCTAAGCCGGTAGGAAGGAGATTTTAAAATTTTAAGAAAAGCTCAAAAATGATTTTTCAAATGTAAAACTGTTACAAGGGATTAAGAGAATATGCAACCAAATGTATAGTCCAGTGAGACCTTAAATTCTAATGCTGGCTCTGCCTCTAGCCTGATCTATGACCTTAGCTTACCTTAAGCAAGTCATGTGGTCACATCTTCTGCTGTGAGGGACCATGAGGAAGCTGTGGAGTAACAGCAGCCACATCACTGCCTGGTCTCACTTACGTTGGAGATAACACATTTGTATATTTTCCCATATATAATACCTCTGATTTCCTATCTGCTAAAAGTTCATCAGTTTGTAGGAAATCATCAGTGTGGTGCCGAAGAGCCCTGGGGAGTGACTCAGAAGACCTAATTCTAATGCTGTTTCAGCCTCCACTTAGCTGGAAATCTCTGGCCTGGGCCCTTGACCTTTCTGAATGTTTTCTCATGTGTAAAGTGGAGGAGGTGAAATTAGTAACCTGACTTTTATCATTCGGTATTCTTTTATTTAAACATAGAGTTTTATTGATTTCAGAGAGGAAGGGAGAGGGAAAGAGAGATGGAAACATTAATGATGAGAGCGAATCATTGATTGGCTGCCTCACATTGAGGATCCAGCCTGCAACCCAGGAATGTGCCCTGACCTGGGACGGAACCATGACCTCCTGGTTAATAGGTCTATGCTCAACCTCTGAGCCATACAGGCCAGGCAGTATTCTTGATATCAAGGGCATTTGGGCTAAAATGTTTGAAATGATCTTAGAGATGTCAGCATTTCTAGCTCTGAAGTTACAATATTTTCATGTAGATGTTGGGTTTTTATATAGACCATGTCCTAATGTGTATTTTTTATGCATATCTGTTTTTACAAAGTGAAATATATTCAAGGTTAGAGATAATTTTCTTAAAATGATGTTTAAAATCTTGCATGTAAATATTTCATAACTATTTAAAAGAAAAGGGCCTGGAAGATGTAGAAATGCATTGTTTTTAAATTTAGATACTGGCATAGAAAATATTTACTGTTTTTTCTAGTAATTTTCATGATGGACATCCACTTCATTGTATGCATTTTCCCCTTATCTGTTTTACATTTTGAAGTTTACTTGGTTAATTTAGCATCAACATAATAACAGTAATAAAAGCTTGTGTTTGATATATACCAGAATTCTACTATATTAATTTACTGAATTCTGGCAGCTACCCTATGAGGTAGGTACTTTTATTATCCCCAGTTTGCTGATGACAAAACCAAGGCCCCTGGAAGTTAAGTAACTTGCCTAAGGTCACACAGCTAGGCTGGAATTTGAAACCAATCACACAGCCCAGGACTCCTACCCATTAGGCAGTATTGCCTCTCATATGAGTTGCTGATATGTGACACCAAAGATGCCACTTAATGAACAGAAGATAAACAGGATGAAGCCACGTATAAAATTAGGCTATGAGCAAAAAGTAAGACTTTACAGAGTCATTTTATTCCACGCGTCCTTACCAAGTCCTGGGAGGGATTCAGGCTGTTTTGTGAACGCGGACGGTTATTTAGTTAATTCCACAATCTGGAACCCCTAGAAGTGAAATGAAGGCCCCATATACGACTGTGCCCCCAGGAGGAGGGCTGACCACAGGACGGCGACTGGAAAACGGCGCAGGAGCTCCCTGCTTGCCACACTCGCCCGGCAGTGCCAAGTCCCAGTGGCCAAGTGACTGCTTCTGCTACTCAGTGGGCGAGAGGAGTCCCTCCCACCCGACGCACCAGCCGCGGTGGGGGTGGACACAGAGCAATTGGCCTCCGCCCGAAGCTGAGAAGCAAGGGATGTGAGGAGACGCTCTCCTTCTCCCGGATAGAAACTGTATTCGCGGTCACTCCTCCACCCAGTGGGTCGCAGGTGGCGCGGCTGCGGCAGCAGCACCCCGGGGATCCCAGGCAACGCCTCCTCTCCTAGCTGCGGGCATTCCTCTCCTCCGCGCCCCGCCCGCCGCTGGGGTAGCTCCCGGGCCCTGGCTACTCGCCTGGGTTCTCCTCCTGACCCTCGCGCCGCCTCCCCCGAGGCCCTTCCCCCGCCCACTCCCCCAAACACGGGGGGACCGCGGGCACCCAGACCTCCCGCGGCAAACGCCCACCCCGCCGGCCGCACCGCCTCTTCCCAGGCCCCTCCCCCTGCAATAGTGGCGGGGAAGTCACGCCGCACACCGACCCCCAGAAGCCCACCTTCCTCCCTGACCTTTCCTTGGGTCCCTCTCTCCTCCACCACCCCTTCCAGTCTCCAAGCCTGGACGCCCAGATTCGTTCCAGCTTCCTAAGAGCAACTCCAAGCGTGCGGGAGAGAGTCAGTTACCCGAGTTTGTTCAAGAAATACACCCGCGACACCCGCTCCTAAAACGCCGAGGCGCGGGTTCAAGAGCGTCAATGCGGACACCGGGTCACACCCACCGGGGTCCGTGTGCGGGGGCCCTTTCCTGGCCCTGCTCCTCGGGTCCCGCGCCTGCGTTGCTCTTCCCCTAAAGGGAGGTTCTGCGATTCAGGGAGTGTCTCCTCTTCCCTTCCACCTGCGCTCAACCAGCCCGACTCCGGCTCCCGGCCCCTTCCCAGTCCTCGCTGTCCGGGGAGAACGCCCACGTTTCCACCCGCCTGGAGTTTCCCAAAGACACTGCGGGTGCCCATATGCATTTAGGCCTCAAGGGCTAGGCGCCGCGCCCCGCACCCACTCACTGACCCCCGGGCCATCAGAGGCTGAAAACTGCCTACGCCCAGGCAGACCCGATGGAACTTGATTCTGGTGGCTAGACTTCCCCCCATCGAGACACCGGCACACCCTAAAGCCACACACCTCCCCAAGACGCGCTGACTATTGAGCCCGGCTGTACCCGCGGAGTAGGCGACCGACCCGCGCCCGCTCGCGCCACGTGGCGGGGCTGAGCGCTCCAGGTGTTGGTCCGCGCGCCCGGCTTGGCCAGGGCCACTTCCCGGCCCGAGGTCTTAGGGCGAGCCCGAGAGGTAGACGGGAGGTTTAGGAGGCTGGGTACTCACGATTCCACCTTCCGCCTGGAGAGCCCGAGGGGAAGCTCCGGCAGGCTCGCCTCGGTCGGCCGGGCGTATTCTTACTACTACTATTACTCTTATTTAAATAATACCAAACGATGTCCTTTCCACGTTCGCGACTGCTCTCTCCGGCTTTCCTCTTCCTCTGGCTCTGGGTCTTTCCTCTCGCCCGCTTCTCCCTCCCTCTCCCTCTCTCGGCTCTGCCTCCTTCCCCAGCGGGTAATCCCAGGTCTCACCACCTCCCTCTGGCGGCCGCTCGCTCCGCTGCGGTGGGCTGGCGGGGGGTCGCCCCAGGCCCCACGCGGGACCCAATCCACGCCCGGACCGTAGCCTCCGTCCTTTAGCCAGGTATTGGGAAGTGATGAGAGTGTGGGTGCGAAGCAAGGCGAGCGCCGAGGGTATTAGCAGAGCCCCCCTCTGTGATCCCTACGCTTCGTCGCGCAGAGGCCCGGCGAGACCCCAGCGTGCGGGAATGCGTGCTCCAACCTTGTGAATGAAGAGGGCAGAGAGGTGCGTGTGTCGGGGATGCGCCGCACAAGGAGGGATTGCTCAGTCCCTGGAAAATCTTGCCGTGGATTGCCCCGCCTCTGGAGGGCAGCCTCCTACCTTCTCCCTTTCCCAGGGTTCTCCTTGGAGCTCTCCACCTCGGTGCAACCTCCGTCTCTAGCTGTCCCACCCGCTCTGGGAAGGGGGCTCCTCGCCCACTCTTGGCTAGCGGGAGCCAGAGGCCCCACCTATGGGGGGGGGGGGGGACGACGGCAGGAAGGGCTATCTCCCGGCTCCGGATCCTGCCAAGACCCTCCGCAGCCTCCCTCCGTTCCCAGGGGACTCGAGAATCCGGGATAAAAGAGGGGTGAGGGCCCGAGAGCGGAGGAGGAACCTTGTGGCCAGCTCTGCGGGCACGGATCGCCGAGCGTCCCTATAGTCCCCAGGTTGCCCTCGGGAGCGAGATGCAGTTGGGCTGCCGGGGCCGTGCGCCCGAGCTCCAAGGGCTAAACTGAAGCTGGAAGCTGACCTGACACAAAAATAACTTCACGTCATTTCCTCCCCGGCCTCTCCAACCCGCAGCAGCCGGAGGGCAGGGGAGTGGGCTTGCAAGAAGGGGGCGGAGGCCCCTTTGAGGGCGGCTGGGAGGAGGGGGAGGAGAGCGGCTCGCCGAGAACCAGAGTTTGAGAAGCAGCCTCAGGAAGGATCAGGGCTTCCTCCCGCTTCCAAGGACCCTGGAAGTAAATGGCCCAGGAAAAAAGTAGCTCCGAGGGTTTCCTGAAGGGAGGGGTGTCAGGCGAGTCACCGGCGACTTTTCCTGGAACGTGCTCAGCCTGTCTCTGCTTGCTGGCCTGGCCGGAGCCCCTGTTGGACCCGCGTGGAATGGCTCAGTGGGGGTTAGGAAGGAGCTGGGGAGGAGGCCAGGGTTGGGCACGGTGGAGTCAGCGGTACTCACGGGCATGGATGAGCGCTGCCCAGCGCTGGCATCCTCTTCCCGGGGCGAGCGTCCCCCTGAGGGTCGGCCAGGCAGTGTCAGAGCCGCCCCGAGCAGGAGCGAGAGGCGGCCCCGCCGCTCTGCGCGCCCGCGTGCGAGTCCAGCGGCTGGCAGGGAGGGAAGCAGGAGAGAGAAGTCCGGGCGCCGCTGGAGAGCCTCAGGAGGGGGTCTCCCGAGCAGATGAGAGAAGAGCCGCACGAGGTTGGAGAGCGTGCTAGAAAGGAGGCTGAGTAGCTTCGGGGCAGCGGATGAATCTGGGACCTGTGCAGGGCCGGAGAAGGGAAGGGCGAGAGGTGGGGGAAGGAAACAAACCCAGCGCACCGTTACTGATGGGCCCAGCCAAATACAGACTGGAGAAAACGTGCACTGGGTGCCATTTATTACAGCATTAGAGGCCCAATGCACGAAATTCGTGCAAGGGGCTTGGCCCTCGCAACCCCAGCTTCGTCTGGAAGGACGTCTGGTAGGTCGCTCGGCTGTTCGGTCTAATTAGTATATTAGCTCTTTATTATATAGGATTACTTTGGGGATGCTAGAGAAGGTTGGCGAGAGCAAAAGGAAAGGTCTTTCCCCTTACTTTCCTTTCCCCACTTTCTTCCCTCTTTCTTCACTTCCCTCTCTCCCTCCTCCCCTCTTTCTAACTCTGCACTATTCAAAGTGTGGTCCTGGGAGGAGCAGCTTCGCTAACAAGGACTTGTTAAAAATGCAGACTCGTTAAAAATGCAGAATCGTGGACTCTACCAGATCTACTGCATCATTAACATTCTCAGAAGGTTCGGTAGATGTGAAACGCTGTGTATAGAAGGGTCTGTGTGCACATCTCTTGATTCTTTAGAATTTGGGTGAAAATCTCCTAGTTCACGTTTGCAACTCTTGCTCTTCTATCTCTCATCCCCTCTCTTTCTCTGTCCTTTACCATGTAGAACTCTACCCTCCAGAGGTACAGAGATGGAACTGGTTACCAATATCCATTGGGAGAGGTGTCTGGGATTCCAGACCCATCTCGTGCTGGAGGGAGAAAGGGCCTGGCTGAACTGACTTTGGTTGTGCTGCGTGGGGTCGGTGGGATGGCAGACCAGACCTGTGTTGGGTCCCTTAGGTGTACACGCTGCAGGTACTCTTCACACACTTGTGTGTCCATCTTATTCTCTGGAACACAGGCCTTTCCACCTTCCACTTGTTGCTCAGGAGACCTAAGCGGCCAGGGTGAAGATAAGATCTTTACTTTTTCTCCCCCCTTGGAAAGTAGAGGGAAGCGTTAATTTAGAAGTTAGAAGTCCAGGGTCCTGGACTCAGACTTGCAACCAACTTGACCAAGGCTCACCTTGGGAAAGTCTCTTTACTCTTTGAGACTATCTGGTTCATTTATAAAGCAAAGGGATTGAACTCGGCGGTTTTTTAAGGTCGCCTGCCTTATCTAGGCTCTCATTTTTGAAAAGCTCTCAGGACTTCTTGGTCCACTAACATTTAGTGAAGTTTCAAACCGGAATCTAGCTCAGCCAATCCAAACAGCCTCCTCAAGCAAAACAAAAAGGCAGTTTAATCTGATTGTGAAAAGCTGGAGTGGCCCTTGCCAAGAAAAATGGAGGTGGAGGAGGGAAGCAGGGAATAAAAGTGACAGGAAGGCTAGGCTCGCGCGAAGGTAGAGGCGCGCGTGACGTGGCGTGGCGCGGTCTGCAGGGCACAGCGACCGCTCTCCAGGGTCCTGAAGACGTCTTGGCGCGGTTCCACCGCTCCGCAGTCGCCAAGTCCCCCATGTTTTCTTTCCTTGGTGGAAGTTTTGTGGGAAGCGATTGTCAAGAGGGAGGGAGGAAACCTAGCAACCCATTCTCATTCATGAGGCCCTTTCTGGGAAGCTGCCTAGCGCGTTGGCTGATTTGTCTTTAGTTCGTTTGTATGCGCCCTGGGAGAGATTGGAGCTCGGCTTGCATTTCCGAGTAAGTCCATACTGTTTGATTTCCCCTCATTACTTTTTCCTGGAGAATGAGATCGTTCTTCTAGTATTTTCATTCTTCTCGTCCCCTCCCCCACTTTCTGGCTTGGCACCTTTATTTTAGCGGTTGTTGCTGGGAGCTCTGGAGGCGGGACAAGAGCGATTCCGAAAAACGTCTCAGAGCCTCCCTTGGTGCCCAGCGTTCATCTCAGGAGGACAAGGGATTCGCCCCTTTGGCTGGGGTTTGGGGTGGGGGTCAGCTGACCCCAAACGAGCTCGGCTGCTTTGGGGCCGCTGGACCTGGGCGGGTCGCGGCTAACCTGGTGCGCACCTGCGGGATTTGGGGTGGCTGATGTGAGGGTGGCAGGCCAGCGGCAGTAGCTGTGAGTGCCTCGCTCGAGCGCTGTGCCACGCGGCCTCACTAACCTCAGTGAGGTGGGCAACGGGCGACTCTAAGCCAAGGAAGTCTAGAGAGGATCAGCTCATTCCCCGGCGACTCAGAGCTTGACTGAGCCTCCCCATGACCTTCCTGACCGGCCATCACACAAGGGCTTGGACAAGAAGAAAACGCTGAAAGTGAGCGGCAGGTACACTTCTTCGACACACGCCCGCCTCCACAAAACCTTCCTGGGCCTTTGGCGGGTCCCTGAATTTGCGTCTCCATCTCTGTTTCCAAATGGTTTTGTGAAAATGTGTGAAGCTGTATTCTGACTTCTCTCTTCTCCTCTTGCCCCAGCCCTTCTTTCTAAGACATTTGCAAACACTCCTCCCTCCCCCCTTGTTCCATGCTTCATTAGGCATTTTGTTTCAGTCCCGCGCTTCAAGACAGAGACACTAGTGAGGGAGATGGAGGAAATGTCCAGGCAGAATGACAATCCCAGACTCAGTCCCAGAAACCCAAAGCCCGGGCTCCTTTGCTCTTCAGGAGACATTCTCCTTTCACCCTTCCCTAGATTGATCTTTCCCCTCCAGATCAGCAGCCTCTCCCCTATTCTGGCTCTAATTAGTGGGGGTGTGACAATCCATTTACTTCTTTTGGCCCTTCTAGCAAGGGCCGAGCTACCCGGTATTAACGCAGCCACAAAGTCCTACCTGAGCAAATTTATCTGAGGAAAGACCTTCATCTGCCCTAGATGCTGATCTTTCCTTTCTTTTAGGCCTCTCGATTCTAGATGACAGTCTGAGGATTTCAAAGATATTAGCTACAAAAATAAAAAAAGGAAAAAAAAAGGAATTATCTTGGAATCTGTGTCCCTGAAAGCACTGGTCCTTAGGGATCAAATGACTTAGGGAATACTTTATTCTGATGGAATGTTCGCTTCCCTGATTAATCATGTTGGCTATTGAACCATGCAGAGCAGAAAAATCACAATGCCCCAAGTCAATACAAACAAAGTCTCATCCCTTGAAAGGCACATTGAAAGTTTTCATTTACTCCTAAATAGTACCATTTCTTAAAGGAAGCATCCTTAATGGAGTACAGTGGGCCTCTAATCTAGCATGACTGGTGTCCTTAAAAAAAGGGGGAAATTTAAACACAGACATGTACATGTGAAGGTGGAGGCAGAGGTCACAGTGGTGCATCTACAGGGAAAGGGATGTCAAAGATTGCCAGCAACACCAAAAGCCAGGAAGAGGCATGGGATAGACTCTCCCTCAAAAGGTATTTGGTGACAAGACTGAAACATGGAAACCCCAACTGAGTGTTCAACCTCCTGACTTGCCTTATAGATTTCAGACTTGCCAACCTCCAGTATATTCTATTTGTTCTGGTTCTCTGGAGAACCTTGACTAATACACTCTATTATAGGTTTTATCATCTTTCACCTGGACTATTAGGATAGCCTCATAACTGGTACTTCTTCTCCTTTGCCTCATTCTCCCTTGTAGTACAGTCTCAATACTGAAGCCAGACGTAGCCTTCAAAACGTAGGTCAGATGATGGCACTCTACAACTTCAAACTTTCTATTGGCTTCTTATTTCAGAGTAAAATCCAAAGTTCTTACACTAGCCCTCAAGGCACTATGTGAATGGTCCCACCCTACCTCTAAGATCTCCTTTTCTATACAGCTATCACTACAATATTGGTTTTCCACTTATTGCCATCTGACATACAATATATTCACTTGTTTACTTGTATAATTTTGTTCATTGCTATATCAATAATGCCTAGAACAGTGCTTGATCCTAAACAAAATGCTCAATAAATATTTTTTTGGACAAATGAATTAATGAACTCAAATATCATCAGCCATAAAAAGGAATGGAATTCTGATGCATACTACCACATGAACGAACCTTGAAAACATTATACTAAGTGAAAAAAGCTAGACACAAAAGAACAAATATTGGCCCTGGCCAAGATCTCCAGTTCGATTCCCAATCAGGGCATATGCCTAGGGCTCGATCCCTGGTGCTGATCCATGTTTCTCCCTCTTTCTCTCTCTCTCTCTTTCTCTCTCTCTTTCTCAAAATCACTGGGAAAAATATCCTCATGTAAGGATTAACAACAACAAAACTATTTTTTTTAAATCAGAAAAAAATAAATATTGTAATTCTATTTATATAAGGTACCAAAATTAGGCAAATTCATACAGGTAGAAGGCTGGGAGGAGAGGACAATGGGGAGTTATTATTTAATAGATGCAGAATGTTTGAATTAATGAAAAGGTTGTGGAAATAGATGGTGGTGATGATTATATAATCTTATGACTGTATTTAATGCTACTGAATTATGCACTTAAAAATAGTTACAACGGTAAATTTATGTTATTTAATATGATACTAAAAACCCTTCAAGGTGTGAGCTTTGCAAAGTTATTACAGTGTTATTGACTATATCCTTATGCTGTACTTTACATCCCCATAGCTTATTTTTTATAACCGAAAGTTTGCACCTCTTATTTCCCTTCACATATTCTCTTTTTTAAATATATATAATTGATTTCAGATAGGAAGAGAAAGGGAGAGAGAGACAGAAACATCAATGATGAGAGATAATCATCGATCAACTGCCTCCTGCATGCGCCCTATTGGGGATCAAGCCTGCAACCCAGGCATGTGCCCTTGACTGGAATTGAACCTGGGACCCTTCAGTCCACAGGCCAATGCTCTATCCACTGAGCCAAACCAGCTAGGGCCTCCCTTTTACATTTTCCACTCATTCCTCCACCCCTTCTTTTCTGGCAACCATCAATTTGTCTTCTGTATTTATTAGTATCTTTCTGTGTTGTTTTGTTTATTCATTTGTATTATTTATTAGATTTCATATATGAGTGAAATATACAGTGTTTGTGTTTCTCTGTCTCTCTAGGTCCATCTATATTGTTGCAAATGACAATATTTCATTATTTTTTTATTGCTGAGTAATATTCCATTATATAGATGGGATATATAATGGAATATAGATATAGAATTTATATATATTACATCTTCTTTATCCATTCACCTATCAATGGCCACCTAGGTTGCTTCCATATCTTGGCTATTGTAAATAATGCTGCAGTGAATACAGTGGTTCATATCTTTTTAAATTAGGGTTTTCATATCATCTTTTTAAATTAGGGTTTTCTTTTTCTTTGGCTAAATACCCAGATGTAGAATTGCTGGGTCATATGATAGTTTTATTTTTGTATGTTTGAGGACCTTCAAATCTGTGTTCTTTCTTCTGTAACATTCTGTATCTCCAGAGATCAGGAAGGGGATTATTACAGCAGAGGATAACCCCCCAGAGAGAGCTCCAGACACAGCCTGCCTCCCCAAGCATGCACTTAACAACACCCTCATGGTGACTTCCCCAGCTCTCTTAATTAAATTACAGCAGCCTCTTTAAACACTTCCTGCTGTGAGCCTACACAGCACCTATGTCCACTGCAATCTTTCCCCATTCTGCAGATGGAGTGATCTTTCCAAAAGGCAAATGTGATCATGTTACTTTTCTCCCTCTGTGAATCGGCTCCTTATTTCTCTACAGGACTTAGTATGGCATAAAGACCTTTTCTTGATTTGTTGATCTGCACTCTGTTTACTTACCCACATTTCTCACTATTCCTTTGGATTCAAAGCTCCAATCATATGAAGGTTCATTCAGTTCCTGAAATCCTCTTGTTCATTCTCATTCTAGGCACTTTGTGTAAAACTGCTCCCTCTGCCCAAAGCACACCCCTTTCCCAATCTGCTTCTCCTCTTCTCTCCCAGGGCAATCTCCCAGTTGGCCCTCAAGCCTTGGCTGGGCTGCCATTTCCTTTGGCAGCCTTTCCCAAGCTGGCTTAGCTGCCTGAGTGTTTTTTCTTAGCCTAACACTCCTACACTGTATTGTAGCATCTGATTCCTCATTAGACTCTAAGCCCCGTGAGTATCAAAACTTTGCCTTATTCAGAACTGTCTCTCAAAAGCCGGAAGCAGTATTGTGACACAGTGTGTACTCAATTTTTGTTATATGAACGAACTTAGAAAGAACATGATCTGGAGTTGATAATTATTAAAGCTGGGTAATGGATACAGAAGGTTTTATTATGCTATTTTTCTTCACTTTTATGTATATTTGACATTTTCCATAACAAAAAGATTTAAAAATATATATGTTTTTTATTGATTTCAGAGGTGAAGGGAGAGAGAGATAGAAACATCACTGATGAGAGAGCATCATTGATCGGCTACCTCATGCAGGCCCCCCACTGGGTATTGAGCCCACAACCTGGGTATGTGCCCTGACCGAGAATCGAACCGTGTCCTCCTGGTTCATAGGTCGATGCTCAACCACTGAGCCTTGCTGGCTGGACCATAACAAAAAGACTTTTCATAACTCATTATTTTAAACACTGTATCTTATCTATTCTTTTTTTAAAAATATATTTTATTGATTTTTTACAGAGAGGAAAGGAGAGAGATAGAGAGCCAGAAACATCGATGAGAGAGAAACATCGATCAGCTGCCTCCTGCACATCCCCCACTAGGGGATGTGCCCGCAACCCAGGTACATGCCCTTGACCGGAATCGAACCTGGGACCTTTCAGTCTGCAGGTCGACGCTCTATCCACTGAGCCAAACCAGTTTCGGCCTTATCTATTCTTAAATTCCAATAGATAAGAAACTGGGAAGCCAAAATAGTGTTTCATAAATGAATATTAAAACATAAATACAGGCTCATTGTATACCCATTGAATATTCCCATATGAGTCACGCCCTCTTAAAAGGGGGCTGCATCTATTTTGGTAAATGGAGTGAACAATTAAAAGATGATAAAATATATATAAAAAAAGAAAGAAACTGTGGGATAGAACCTGCCACAGTCCACGTGCAAGCCTCATGGGACTGGGGTTTGTAAAATGGGTGTTGAGAGCCGCCTGATGCAAAAGGGAACGTGGGCAGGGCTTTCTTGAAGAGCCTGCACTCTATTTGTTCCCATCAGCCCCGGGACGGATACACCAATTTCATGCTGGTGGGGCACAAAAATAAACAAACAAAATGGCAAGGACAAGGGAAGACATTGTTCTGTCCAAACTGGACAATTTGTGACAGGGCTCAGGATGGCTGCATGGGCTTTGTAGCTTTTCCAGTGGTTCCTAATAAACCGGGCTTTGTGTGAGCCTCGCTGAGGCTGTGCCGGCCCTGATATTCTAAAGCTTTCTCCCTCTCTGGCCCGGCTGCCCCGTGAACTTGTTGGCAGTCATTGATTTCTTTGAGTTGGACTTGACTGAATTAAATCGCTTTGCTTGGCATTTTAAAAGGGGCGTTTTTCTTGAGGAAGATGGAGTTGGGTACCGCCTTGCAAGTACACATTTAGGGGCCATTCAGGATTCCTAACATGAAATCCCTTCAAGGCACAGGAGACATTTGGCTAAAGAAAGATCTTAACAATAACTTTAGCTTAAAGAGGTCATGAGGAAAATTAATGTCTTTAAGGTTTCACCCACATGGTGGGAGTAAAGCAGGGAAATAATGCATTTCTATCTACTAATCAATTGGCCAATCAATATTGTCTGGGCTCTTCCCATGTGCGCAGTAGGCCTGAGGCCCTGCCTGTAGGTTGAAATTAACTAGGCTGCCGAAACCGGTTTGGCTCAGTGGATGGAGCGTCGGCCTGTGGACTGAAGGGTCCCAGGTTCGATTCCGGTCAAGGGCGTGTACCTGGGTTGCAGGCATATCCCCAGTGGGAGATGTGCAGGAGGCAGCTGATCGATGTTTCTCTCTCATCGATGTTTCTAACTCTCTATCTCTCTCCCTTCCTCTCTGTAAAGAATCAATAAAATATATTAAAAAAAAAAAAAAGAAATTAACTAGGCTAACAACTGTTGTGGGATAAACTGACTGCCAACCAAACACATGGGGTCCAGGGGTCCCCCAGGACAGCAGCGCAGGATGAATGGGAAGCCTGGATCCCTGGGTGCAGATTGACTTTTTTTTTTTAAAAAAAATCCAAAGTGTCTGATTAAAAACAACAACAAACTAAATTTATATGTGACAGGTATGTATTATGGTCTTGATTTTATAGATGATAAAACCAAACTCAGAGAATTAAACCCAACTTGGACCTGAATTATAAAAGCAGTTTTTCCCGGAGACCATTTGTATCTGGGTACACTGAAAGGAGGCACTTACTGAACTTTTTCGGTTGAAAAAAGATGTTTTCAAGTCATCAGATTTCAGTTAGTTACAATTGAGTTTCAAGTTTTTACCAGTTTGAAGTCCTGCAGTGCTTGAATTTCCACCAGATGTCACCGTCTCCTACCCTATCACTGCCTCCAGTCTTGCTTCTAGAAAGTATAAGGGAGCCCAGCCAGTGTGGCTCAGAGGTTGAGTGTCGACCTCTGGAGACCTATGAACCAGGAGGTCACAGTTCGATTCCTGGTCAGGACACATGCCTGGGTTTTGGGCTTGATCCCTAGTGTGGGGCATGCAGGAGGCAGCTGATCAATGATTTAATAAAAGTATATTTTAAAAAAGTAAAAAGTATTAGGGAAAGTGTTAGTCAGAGAAAGACAAGTATCATATGATCTCGCTCATATGTGGAATCTAAGTAACAAAATGAACTGGTGAATGGAGTGGATCCAGAGAAATGGAAGCATGGAACAGAGTGCAGAATCTTGGAGGGAAGGTGGGGTGCCGGGAGCCGGTCCATCCTTACTGTTTCAAGGGACCTGGCATATATGGCATACTGTTCTTAATATGTTTGCTCACCTTCTTGGCACTATGTGTTTTAACCAAGGTCTCTGAGAAAGATTGTTTCCCCAGGTAGGGATTTTCCCCTGAAGTTAGGGAGGGAATAAAACCTCTTAACTAAGTGCCAGGCGGGTAATTAATCACTTTAACTATGAACAATCATGCTTAAGCTACATAATCTTTACTCCCTGGAATGGAGATAAGAAACGCCCTAACCTTTGTAATAGAGATTGATAGGATTGAATCAACTGGTATAAATACAGATGTAACAAGACAGCAAGACACAGAACTTAGAACACAGAACTTAGAAGACAGAACCTACACACAGAACTTAGAAGACAGAACCTACACAGAACCTACAGACAGAAGAACTTCGCTGGAGAGAACATGGCAAAAGATCCTGGACTGAACCTGACTACAGAAATTGGCAAGAGAACCTGACTAGAACCTGGTGACTGAACCTGGCTGGAGAACCTGGACACAGAACCTGGCTGGAGATCCTAACCAGAACTTTTCTGGAGATCCTGAGCAGAACCTCTCTGGAGATCCAGACCAGAACTTGGCTGGAGATCCTGGCTAGGCTGCTGATCAACTGAACGCTGCCTCTGTGTGATTCCTTCTTCGCCGAGTCTGTCTACGCCTTTGGGAACACCTGGACCTGCTGGGGTTGGACCCCGGCAGTGGGGGAGGGTGGGTAGGTGGGAGGTAATCAACCAAGGACCTTGTATGCATATACGCATGGCCCATGGACACAGACAATGGGGCAGTGAGGGCTGGGGGGGGGGGATCGGTGACGGGGCAGGCTGGAGGGGGTCAATGGGGGGAAAAAGGGGACATGGGACATATGTAATACTTTCAACAATAAAGAATTATTTAAGAAAATAATAAAATATTTTTAAAAAGTATTATGGAAGAAGAGCCCATCTTGCTCTTGGGCTCCTCAGGATGGTTATTGCATCTGGGTGTGAGGTGGAGGGCTGTGAGCTCTGAACCTTGACTTAGTGAGACGGAATTGGAAAATGTAGGGAGCCATTTGCTGCCCTGATTTCCTCCTCTTTGTGATTTCATCTATCTAGCAACCAGCCAGTTTCTGATGGCTGTGCCAAGGAGAGTTATAACCTGGCCTTTGGCCAAGGCTGCATGGACAAAGAGGAGGCTTTGAGGTGAAGGGGGACGCCAGGAATGCTGCAGCTTCTCAGTGATCCATAGTAGAAGCCAGTGCCAGATGGGGCTGGGACTTGGACCAGGCTTGAGTGTGGCTTCTGAGAAGGGGCCTGAAACAGCCCTAAACACCAGGCCTCTCACCTGCTCAAATGTCCCAAATTACACTGCTGGGAGTTTATTCCTTTGGATCTAACGTTAGCATTCTCTGTAGATTTTGTGAGGAACAAACTATTAATTCTTTTACATCTAAGTGCAAATAATTTTGAACTTTATTTTTTTTCCTAATGGGAAAAACCAGGCCAGAATGAGAAGATGAGGTGCCTCGGTGATGCCTGGGGAGGTTGGGGAAGTGGATAAGGTGAGAGATGGGAGAGAAAGAGACAGAGAGAGGGAGGAAGACTTCTCTTAGATCCCAGTTTGGCCCAGACTAATGGGCATGGTTCCTGGGAGACCTTCCTTTGCTTCCTGTCCCTCACACCCTGCACATCTTCATCTTGCCTGTCTCAAGTGTTGTAAAGAATGCACAAGGGACAATGATTGGCCCCCAAAGCCTGGACTCCTCCAGGAGCCAGTAAATGATGTAAGATGCCTGGCTTTCTTTTCTAAAGCTGCAGCTCAGGGAAAGAGGAAGTTTATAGACTTTAATGACACTATTAAGTTGTTAAAAATAGTCAGCTTGCAGCTATTTTTGTTTTTTAAAGATAAAAAGAAAAAAGGAAGGAGTAGGACCTGGCTTTTATTTGCTGATCATATGCTCATTTTTCTTTCTTTCTTTTTTTAAAAATATATTTTATTGATTTTTTTACAGAGAGGAAGGGAGAGGGATAGAGAGTTAGAAACATTGATGAGACAGAAACATCGATCAGCTGCCTCCTGCACGCCCCCTACTGGGGATATGCCCGCAACCAAGGTACATGCCCTTGACCAGAATCGAACCTGGGACCCTTGAGTCTGCAGGCCGATGCTCTATCCACTGAGCCAAACCGGTTAGGGCCATATGTTCATTTTTCAAGCCAGCAACAGAAGTGTCTATATAATTAAGTGCATATCCTCCTTGGAAGGTGCTGATGTGAATAAAGCTCACTCTTCAACTTCAAAAAAATATGCCCATGCCAACATGTGACCTCCTGGGCAAAAGGTCACAGATGAAAGTCTTAAATAAATGGGGCTAAATTCAACTTGCAGATGTGGAGAGAGCAGATTTGTTGTAGAATTGGAAGATGCGTGTGAAATTGGTAATACCAAATGCTTTCATCATTGCTTTCCAGTAATGTTTGATTCATCCCGTTTGGTCTTAGTTTGCTCAACTATTTTTGCACAACCTCTAGCAACTTTTACTGATGACGTATAGGTAAAAATATTCATGTGCCAGTGTGTCTGGGTTATCAGATGATCACTCTGGCCTGACTCAAGAGAGCAGACAAGAGTCACACAAAAGCTTCACAGTCCACCTATGTCCCCTGGGGTGGGAGGCGTGTCTGGTGACTCTAAACTTTTAGTTGCTATGGGGCCCACCCACAGAGCTTTGCTAAATAGGGACTAAACAGAGGAGATGTGTGGATTTATCTCTAAGACATGTTTACAGGCAATAAAGTGAGTCACACGACATTTTTGGTTTCCTAGTTCCAGCATTTGCTTTGTCACTATTTTTCATTTTTGCCATTCTGATAGGTACATATTGATATTTCACTGTTGTTTTGTGTTTTTCTAGTGGCTAATGATGTTAATTATTCTTTCCTGTGTTTATTTACCATCTCTGTATGCTCTTAAAGGAAATGTCTGTTCATGTCTTTTGCCCATATTCTTAGTTAGGTTGTTGTTTGTTTTTTAACTCTTGAGTTTTGAGAGGTCTTTATATATTCTGGTTATAAGTTCTTTGTCAGCTATGGGGTTTGTCAATATTATCTTGAAGTCTGTATCTTGTCTTTCCATCCTCTTAGATAAGGTCATTGGCAGAGCAAAATTTTTTATTTTTCATTAATCCAATTTTTCCGTTATGGATTTTCCTTTTGATGTCTAAAACTCTGCCCAGCCTTAGGTCACAAAGATTTTCTATCATTTTTTTTCATAAGTTTTATAGTTTTACATATAGTTGTACATTTAAGTTTATGAACTATTTTGGTTTAATTTTTGTATTAGATGTTAGGCTTAGGTGAAGGATTTTTGGAGGGTTTTATCACTGGGGCCTGGACATCTTGATGCATGTTAGCCCATATTCTCCCTGTCTACTTCTCTATTTTCATAGACATTATATCAAGTCTGCTTTAAATTTCACCTCGTTTACTCTTTCATTAGATCTTTCTCCATATTGACATTTCATCCCTGATTTCGTACTGCCCTACTGATTTAAAGAATGTAATTATGATGATAGATACCCTCTAATATTGATATGAGTCATGCTGATAATTTGGTAATAAGATGTGATGAGAATGTCAATATGTTTGTCTTTCCCAATATATTGTATGTGTGTAGAGAGGGAGGAGCATATTTTTCTCTTTCTCAAAACCTAGAACTCAGATGCAACATAAAAATATTTTTTATTTTATTTTTTTAAATATATTTTTAATTTAATTTAATTTTTTTAAAATATATTTTTATTGATTTCAGAGAGGAAGGGAGAGGAAGAGAGAGATACAAACATCAATGATGAGAGGGAATCATTGATTGGCTGCCTCCTGCACGTTGGACCGAGCCCGCAACCCAGGCATGTGCCCTTGACGGGAATCAAACCTGGGACCCTTAGGTCCATAGGCCGACGCTCTATCCACTGAGTAAAAACCAGCCAGGCATAAAAATATTTTTTAAAGGCAAAACTGAGTGGAGAGGCCAGTAGCATCCTGACTGTTCCCGCTTGCGGTGTACAGGTTGGAAGCTGTTTACTTGGGGTAATGAGGTCAGCTGGCAGCTCAAATTGCCCAGTGCTAGTGCCAGCAGTATGGTTGGTTCCAGGACGCTGTGGGAAGGCATACTGCTGATTCTTTTTAAAAATTATTTATTTATTTATTTATCGTCTATAAAGTTTTACATAAGTCGCCTTTCTCCCCGATTGACCCCCTCCTCCCAGCCATTCCCACGCCAGGCAAGCCCCCACCACCCCAGTGTCTGTATCCATTGATTATGCTAATAGGCATGCATACAAGTCCTTTGATTGCTCTCTAACCCACCACCTCCCCTGCCATTTGTCTCTGGATCTATTTTTGTTCATCAAATTATGTTGATCATTATACCTCACATGTGAATGAAGTCATGTGATATTTATCTTTCTCCGACTGGCTTAATTTGCTTAGCATAATGCTCTCCATGCTGTTGCAAATGGTAAAAGTTCCTTCTTTTTTATAGCAGCGTAGTATTCCACTGTGTAGATGTACCAGTTTTTTAATCCACTCATCTGCTGATGGGCACTTAGGTTGTTTCCAAATCTTAGCTATTGTAAATTGTGCTGCGATGAACATATATACTGCTGATTCTTAAATACTTTCCCAATCCATTTGCCTATGATTCCGCTTGAGCAAATCCCTCAAGACAGTTAGAAGTTTGAAATTATATGTGTCCACATATTTTTACATACTAGTATACATGCACACACTCATAACATATATATCCTGTTGCTGTCTGTTTCCTCAGAGTAGCCTCCAAATTCTACCTTAAGAACTTCTGCCCAGGATATCCCATTTCATTCTATTTCCTGAAGACCTTGTGCTTAGGTGACAAAAGGGGTGTGTGGATATTCATATGTTATTTGTTCACATATGTCTGAAAGCTCAGAAGCACAAGTCAGTACAGTTCTAGAGAAAAATCTTCCTAATGATTATAAAAAACTTTTATTCTTCTTATGAAAATTAAAATAACATGGAAGGAAAAGGGCAGATCCAGAGAATTAAAGAGTTAGCAAATAAGTGATTCTTTAATTAGAGTATGAGCCATGATACAGGGACAGATAAGTTTTTTAGTGTTACAGTTATTTGGACAGATTTGCTGTAGTATGATTTTGCAGCACTTAATTCTGAGCTCTGCTCATTATTTGTTAGACATTAACACATGCCCATCTCCCACCACACTAAATAACCTTTTAAGAGATAATTCCATTAATAGTGAAGAGGATTTACAGACCTACTAGTAATCGGTACTTTCTGCAAAGATACATACCACAATAAGCAGGAAAATTGTCTCTTTTTGGGGACAATGTTATCTAGTGGTAGAAATTCATTCTTAGGGAATTCTCTTTTTTTTTTTTAAATATATTTTATTGATTTTTTACAGAGAGGAAGGGAGAGAGAGAGAAACATCGATGAGAGAGAAACATCGATCAGCTGCCTCCTGCACATCTCCCACTGGAGATGTGCCCGCAACCCAGGTACATGCCCCTGACCGGAATCGAACCCGGGACCCTTCAGTCCGCAGGCCGACGCTCTATCCACTGAGCCAAACCGGTTTCGGCGGGAATTCTCTTTTTGAAACTGTGATTTTAAGAAAAACACTCCTTTGCTCCTTAATGCTCTTTTTTTTAGAAACATATACCTTACTTTATTTTTTAATTTTTTAAATTGATTTCAGAGAGGAAGGGAGAGGGAGAGATAGAAACATCAATAATGAGAGAGAATCATTGATCGGCTGCCTCCTGCATGCCCCCCACTGGGGATCAATCCTGTAACCCAGGCATGTGCCCTTGGCCAGAATCGAACCGGAGATGGTTCAATTCGAAGAGCCAAACCAGCTAGGGCCTTAATGTTCTTTTGTTCCTTCTTTAGTATACTAATTTTTTTCTCTAGCAATTTTTGTAGAAAGCAGTTTATAATTTTTCTTTTATTACTATATGAGATATAACCTTTATATCAGAGAAAAACATTCAATGGTTAATAGCAATAGACATAAAGATTTGTCAAAGTATTCTGCTTTTTAAAAACATTATCTCCGGAAACAAACAAAACATAAAGAGTCATTTGTCTTGGTAAAGGGGAGTTGTTTAGGTTGGAGAAAATGGCACAGATCAGGTAATTATCATCAAGGTTCTTAGGGTTTCTCTTGAAAAATCTGAAAACAATTTTGATATAACATCAATAAGATAAAGTCAGCAATGGCTCTAAAACTTGCTTAGATTTTATATTCCTTATCGATAAACTCTTTCCTTGTCAAGAAAGGATCATGGATTGAGGAGATTGTCTTACCTTGATATCATACACAGCCTCGGTGGCCCCTTCTTTTTCTGTGGTTTGGTGAATGTTTGCATTATATGCCTCAGCCCTCTGCAGGGGCAGAAATTGCTTCCACATGGATGGCTTGCGGAAATGTTTCTGGAGGCATTCTTGGTTATCTTGGGAAAGCCTGGTCATGGTTTTACAATAAAGGCTCCAAATGAGTCCTGTAGCCTGATTTCAACAACACCAGCCAAGGTCCCCTCTATTTCTCTTCATTTGGCTAATGCTGAGCTCTCTCTCAGTCCCCTGGGGACTGCCCCGCAAAGTTACACAAATCCAAGCAAAAGGATTATCTGTTTTATGGATCAGCAGCTTATTCAGCTGATCTGTAGTGTTCTATTTCAGGTAGGGCCTCCTATTTTGAATGTCTAGGTATGCTAGCACTGCCCTCTACAGGTAGTAATGTATTATTAATTAAAATTTAACCCTAAATCAAAAACTGAAATGATTCAAGTGATATATTGCTTAGTATATAATGATAAAGGAAATAGATTGCTTGGCAGAATTCTGTACTAGTAGTGTGTGGTAAGGAATAGTACTTGGCAATCTTGGGCTATGCGATTGAGGGGCGGATGGTCCCCCTAAACTATTTAGGTTTCTTAAAACATCATTTTAGTACCAGTTAGATTTGTGGCTAGAAATGTATGCTAAACTCATACCCAAACTTAAGGCCAGAGATTATCACTCTTTATATTTGTCATGTAGAATTAGTTAAAATGAATTTCTTATGAGGTAACCAGTCATCTAATGATTTAAGGTAAAATTTGGCTTGTAACATCATATTTTGTATTTGTACTCAATGGGCAAAAGCATTTCACTTAAAAACAGGAACAAGACAGGGATGTCCACTTTCACCACTCTTTTTTTTTAAAAAATATATTTTATTGATTTTTTACAGAGAGGAAGGGAGAGAGATAGAGAGTTAGAAACATCGATGAGAGAGAAACATTGATCAGCTGCCTCCTGCACATCTCCTACTGGGGATATGCCCGCCACCCAGGTACATGCCCTTGACCGGAATCGAACGTGGGACCTTTCAGTCCGCAGGCCGACGCTCTATCCACTGAGCCAAACCGGTATCGGCCACTTTCACCACTCTTATTCAACATAGTACTGGAAGTTCTAGCCATAGTGACCAGACAAGAAGAAAAAATAAAAGGCATCCAAATTGGAAAGGAGGAAGTGAAACTGTCATTATTTGCAGATGACATGATCTTGTACATAAAAAATCCTAAAGGCTCCACCAAAAAACTACTAGATTTAATAAATAAATTCGGCAAAGTAGCAGGATAAAAAATTAACATCCAGCAATCGATGGATGACATTTTTATACACCAATAATGAACTCTCAGAAAGAGAAACTAAAAAATCTCATTTATCATTACAACAACAAGAACAAAAAAGATACCTTGCAATAAATTTAACTAAGGAGATAAAAGACCTGTACTCTACAGGCCATAGAAAAAAGAAATAGAGGCAGATATAGACAAATAGAAGAATTTGTTCATGGATTGGAAAAATTAACACCATTAAGATGCCCATACTACCCAAAGCAATCTATAGCTTCAACTCAATCCCTATTAAAATACCAATGGCATATTTCAGCTTTAAAATACTCCAAAAAGAAAGCATAGGCTGCAAAACCTCAGACATCTCTCATAGCAATATGTTTGCTGAAACATCTCTTAGGGAAAGGGAAACAAAGGAAAAAAAAATAAACAAATGTGGCTACATCAAAATAAAAATCTTCTGCACAGCAGAAGAAACTGCCAACAAAATGAAAAGGGAGCCCACTGTATGGGAGAACATATTTGCCAATGATACAACAGATAAGGGATTACTTTCCAAAATATATAAAGAACTCATATTATATAACAAAAGGAAGACAAACAATTATCATCATCATTATTTTTTAAAAAATAGTTTGATTTTTAAAAATATATTTTATTGATTTTTTTACAGAGAGGAAGTGAGAGGGATAGAGAGTTAGAAACATTGATGAGAGAGAATCATCCATCAGCTGCCTCCTGCACACCCCCTACTGGGGATGTGTCTGCAACTAAGGTACATGCCCTTGACCGGAATCGAACCCGGGACTCTTCAGTCCCCAGGCCGACGCTTTATCCAGTGAGCCAAACTGGCTAGCGCAGTTTATTGATTTTTAAAGAGAGAAGGGAGAGGGAGAGAGAAACATCAATGTGAGAGCCAACATCCATTGGCTGCCTCCTGCATGCCCCCTACCAGGTATCCACAAAAAGGGCGTGTGCCTTTGACTGGATATCAAGCTGGCAACCTCCCAATGCACGAGAGGACGCCCAACCAACTAAGCCACACTGGCCAGGCAACACGCATTATTTTTTTAGTATAATTGCAAATATTGCATGGAACATACATTGTTGGCTACTAGTAAACCTGCAACCCCAGGGCAAGATAACTTTTATGACCCACGTCTCAGCATCAGTTTCATATACAATACCCTGCTTCATTGACCTGTTAAATCCAAATTAAAGTCAATCTATTTAAAGGCACTGAATTATAAACTTTTGAAAAGAATGACGGTTAAGATAAACGAGTTTTGCCACCAGGAGGTCACAGTTGGATTCCAGGTCAAGGCTCTGCATGGGTTTCAGGCTTGGTCCTGGATGTGGGGCGTGCAGAAGGCAGCCAATCAATGATTCTTATCATTGATGTTTCCGTCTCTCTCTTCCTTTCCTCTCTAAAATCAATTAAAAAAATATATATATTAAAAAAAGGATAAACGAGTTTTGGCCTGGTTCTCGGGCTCCAGCGGGTACCCTGGCACCGGAGCGGCCTGCTGGGTTTCGGGTCCCCCACACGCCCTCCCTCGGGACAGGCCAGTCGGGCTGGCGGCGGGGGTGGGGCGGGGGATGGGGGGAGTAGCCTGTCTTAGACCCTTCGCGTCCAGCGACCTGAACGCAGCAAGTCCCTCCTAAGCGCCCGCCCCTCGGCGGCTGGTTTGGACCCTCCCGGCTTCCGCCTTCCGGGCGGTCACATGCCTCTGCTCACGTGACCGACACTCCTGTCATTCGACTGCCGCCGCCCGGCTGCCTTCTGCCTGCGCTGCGCTCAACGTCTCCCCGGCGGTGGAACCTCTTCACTCCCCGGCGCCCGAGTCTCCCGCCGTCGCTCAGGCCTCGGGACCCGCCGGAGAGGCTCCGACTCGGCGCCCTAGCTCGGCGGGGCCCCGATACCCGGACCGCCGCCGCCTCCAGCCGCCTTCGGGTGCGTTGTGGGCTCCCCAGGGTTCGCGCAGTAAGGCCGCACTCCGCTTGTTTCGGGGGACACCTGCCCAAGCGAGGCGACCCCGCGGCTTCCCCAGAGACCCCGGGGCGCGCTGCTGTCCCGCCGCCCAGGCCCTTCGCCCCCTCCGGTAACGGGGTCCCGGGGTCCCGGCTTCTTTCCTTTCGGGCCTGCGCCGGGTTTAGGAACCCGCAGAGCCTTCCCCGCGGGGGCCGGGAACCCGAGGGGCGGGCAGGGGCGGGGAGGAGGACGGATGAGAGGTATGCGCGCCCCGGGATGGGCCGCCGCCCTGCCCCGCTGGAGGTCCGAGCTGTCCGGCGGCTTAGATGGCCGCGCGGAGGCACCTGCAGCCTCCCCTGGACGGGCCGCCGGGCCGGGGCCGCCTGGTCCAGGGCCGCAGGTTGGGCCGGAAGGAGCCAGTTTGTGCCTGGGCCCGGCCAGGCCACCCCGCTCCTGCTTGTTTAGGCAGCAGCTCTCAGATGTAGAGATTAAGTTCCAGGCTGACTGAGGGCATCGGGGTCCTGGTAGCTTCTCTGTATGTAAGCGCGAGCTTACGTTTTATGAAAAGGAACCGCAGTGTTTTGTGTCGTGATAAAATCAGGCTTAAACCTGTATCTGTTCGTCTGGGTGTGAGAATTACTTAAAAGGCTCATGATCGTAGGTTCTTGTCGTCAGACTAGACTCCCATTGTTGGCTGTACCTAAGATGTAATTGGTATTTGTTCCAAAAATGTCTCCTAAAGTTGATTTTGAAAATACCAGGAACTTCGGTTGAAAAAAATCAAGCGCTATCGTCTAAGAAATTGCATTCCCACGTTGGTTATTTTAATTCGAATGAGAATTTAAGAAAGGACTTCCAGGGTTTTCATATGTCATTGCAAAAAAATGATGCTTAGTAAATGTAAATAAAATAATTGATCCTAGCTGTACTTTGCAGGTTCTTTTTTTTTTTCTGTCAGAGGAGGAAAGTTGATCCCAATTGTGTACAATTAAAATACTTTCCTATTTTGTATGCCTGTTCTATTTAAGCATGATTTCTGATGTCAGTTTCCTGAATGGTTACGTTACAAATCTGACCGCAACATCATGCCAATAATTAAGAAAAACCTTTCCTGGAAAAGTACAGACCTGTAGAGAACGCTTTTATGGAGCAGCTTATAATTGGTGGACAAGATTTGAAGTATAATAATATTAACAATGATGTAATATATGTGCTGAATGCCTGGAGAGGTTAAGGTGATAATGATGATATCAGTATTAACAATTGTAGTGCTTGTTAAAAAAATAATAACACCTGGTATTCTGGTTTTACCTTACATCAGAATTGAAGATCTGTTGGAAAACTTACAAGATCATAAAATTTAGATGACCAAAATGGATATCCGTGGTGCCGTGGATGCTGCTGTTCCAACCAACATTATCGCTGCCAAGGCTGCAGAAGTTCGCGCGAACAAAGTGAACTGGCTGTCCTATCTTCAGTAAGTACGGACTTGCTGTGAATCATGGGTAATCATGTGCTTTTGCATCAGGCTTTTTCATGGTCATGCTTCTGTGAGAGAAATATTGGAAAAATACTAATAAATGTGGAAGAAAACACACTTCCTTCTTAGAGCTTGCGGCTCTAGTGAGGAGCAGAGCGGCTTAGGGCACCTTTGACCTCTGGAAAGTTGTGCTTTTTCAGTGAGCGAGAAACCATGGGATGAGCATTAATGGACTATGGAGGGAGGAAGAGGATAACGTGCAGAGCCTGCTGCGGGCTCAGGGTGCCTTGGTGATCAGTGTGGGGACAGATGGTGTTGCAGAATAGCGCATACAGCTAGTAAAAAGCGTAGATGTTTGAGCTCAAGACCTGGGTTGGCCTTCTGGTTCTGTGTGCTAGTTTGGTGGTCTTAGGCAACTCTCTTCTCTGAGGTCCATTAAAGTGAATGTGAAATGGGGATACATATACCCCAAGTTTTTATTTTTCTGAAATACTGTATTTAAAGTACTAGCACAGTAGAATACAAGCGTTAGTATGTTGAATAAATTTCAGTAAATTTCAGTTTCTCCCCTTCCTTCTTGTGTATATTAAGATTTATCATGGTGTTGTCCTATAATTATCTGTAACATAAGTGTTCATTTATTCTTGACCATATTTTATCATATTGACTTTACTTCATATCTGTTTATTTTGATATATTTATAACAGTGAGTTATTAGGAAATTCAATTTAGATTTGCATATACATTTTGAAAAGTAATGTGAGGGATCTTTAGGTTTACTAGTATATTTAGCAGTTTGCTTTATTGAAAGGATATACAGTGTACAAAAATGATCCGTTTAGTTCTGTTAATCTCATCACTTATCAAATATTTATTCACTGACTGCCAAGTTTGAGGCATTTTTTCTGGGCTTTGGGGCTAAACTCATAATTTACTAGGGAAGTCAGATATTTAAACATTATTTTAATTCAGTATATTAATTGCAATAATAGAAAGGTGCACAGGGAATAGAAAGGTGCACAGAAAATGATGAGTGCACAGAAAAAGAACAGCTAATCCTTCCTCTAGGAAGTTTTCCTGAAGGGGATTTTCAAAGGTAGGGAATTAAAAATAGCATTCTGGGTGGGGAATAATTCATGTTTTGGCAACAGGCTATGGGGGGAGCTGAGGCTGGAGACGCAGCAGGAGCCAATCGGGAGGGTCCTGTGTGCTATCAGAAGGAGTTTGGACTTGATTCCGTCAGTGCTTTTCAAGCTGATTCTTAAGCTGTGAAATCCATGGTTGATGTGAAGTTCAGTAAGGAAGCTCAGCATGTAAAACAGATGCAGATGAAAGTGATGGTTGAATGGAGGTAGGAGTGTATGTCTCAGAGTCATCTTTTGAGACCACACTTAATAGACTTATTTGTGGAATCGAATGAACAAAATGAATTGACCAACAAAATAAGACCGGAAGCATGGGGTCATGGAACAGACTGACTTACCTCAATGTGGGGTTAGAGGGAGAGAGGAGAAAAAGCAAAGAACTTACATACTTATATGCATAGCCCATGGACACGGCAATTAGGGCAGTGAAGATCTGTGAGGGTGGGTAGGGGTTGGGAGGAAGGGGGTAAAGGAGAGGGGGAAACGGGAGATATCTGTAATTCTATAAACAACAAAAATATATTAAAAATAAAATCACTGTTGTAGTTATTAGAAACAACTGAAGTGTGTAAAGTGGGAGTTAGACGATCAGATTTACCTTTTGGTTGGATTTTTCTACTGACAATGTAGAGGATAGATTTGGGGATAATAAGCCCAGAGCTAGGGAGACGCTGTGGCAGTATTCGGGTTGTTGGTATGCATAGAATTAGATAGATTTGAGAAAGTCTTTGTGATTAATTTGATGTGTGAGGATGAAGAAGAATCCAGGCTGACTTCTGGCTTCCTGGAAGGGAGTGGGTTATTGTAGGCCTACAGACTCCAGGGCAGCGGGAGGAGGGACTTCCTGATGTTTCCTTTATTCATCTATATCTGTGTAATTGTTTAAATCCCCTGTAAAATTAGGATTGTGAGCTCTGTGTCCTAATTTTATTTCAGAGTACGTTTAGACTAGAGCGCAAGGAGTTTCATGTTTATAAAGCCTGATTCTGTTTATAACCTAAATAGAATAATATTGCTATTGATCATAAAGCACTGGCTGACTGGCAGAAGTTGTGTAGCGTTGGAATTTGGAACATTTTTTGTTACATGGAGATTTTAAATTGCTTTCCCTTCTGTTCCTCTTGTTCCAAGGCCTCCATACTTTATAAGTTGGATTCTCCCTTTTTCCTATTTTCTGTCGGTTATTCAGTTGTCCATCTCATGAATTTCTTTTCTAAAACTCCTCTGCTCTGTATGTCTGCGCACAAATGTTCACCAAATGTTAGCTGTGTGCCTGCTGTCAAGCTGTTGGTTGTGGGGACACCAGTGGGTGTGAAAGCTTACAGATTGATAGGGGCTGGACACACGTATGAATTATCAGTGAATCTTATATCATATTATATTCTGATAAAATAAAACCTGTGGAAGAGTTCCCCAAAGTCAGGAGGCCATAATAATATGATAATGCTTCATCCCTCACAAATTAACATGTTATTATGAAGATACAGTGTTTAAAAAATGTATTTATATTTGACTCAACCTTTTCTTTTTTTTTTTCTTTTTTTTTTTTTTAATATATTTTATTGATTTTTTACAGAGAGGAAGGGAGAGGGATACAGAGTTAGAAACATCGATGAGAGAGAAACATCGATCAGCTGCCTCCAGCACGCCCCCACTGGGGATGTGCCCGCAACCAAAGTACATGCCCTTGACCGGAATCGAACCTGGGACCCTTCAGTCTGCAGGCCGACGCTCTATCCCCTGAGCCAAACCGGTTAGGGCTCAACCTTTTCTTTATCATTCACCTAGACAGTACAGACAGTGGAACCTCGATTCTCAAACTTAATTCATTCTGGAAGGCTATTCGAGAAGCTATTTATTTGAAAATGGAATCATTTTTTCCCATTAGAAATAATGTAAATTGAATTAATCTCCAGATCCCAATGATTCCCTGTTTTAACCTTTCTTATATATAGTACATGTCTAATGTACTGTTTAATCTATAAATAAACACTTTAAAAACAAAAAGGACATGAAATATAAATGAAAATTTAACAATAAGGAAATGAAGTGTGCAGTAAAAAATGAAAATTTACATACACACTGGAACTTACCTTTAATGCTGAGAGCTGTTGATGACTGAATGTGGAGAGGAGGGACGGAGGGGTGTTACTGTTTGGGAGGGAAGTCCCCTTTCGTAAAGACGCCAGGTAGCTGTTCCTCTGGGTTCTTTCTCTCTTTTGTCCCCTTGCTCCACTAGCACAGTCATGAAGCTGTCCTCTTCCACCAGCGTGGCCTCCAAGCCTCGAAATGGGCAGGAGCATTGTCCGTTACAAGAAGTGCCTGGAATGGCAATTGTTTTTCCCAGAGGAATTTCTTCACACTTGGGCAAACACTTCATGAATCCACTCACTAAAAAATTGCCTGTTTACGCAGGCTGTGCTATTAGCCCTCCATATCACGTTCAACTTGTTCTTCATGACATCATTTTCTTGAAAACTCACGGGTGTTCAGAATGGTAAGCGAGTAGAGGCTTCCTTTTGAAGTCCCCACTTGCATCCCCACACAACAGTAACATCAGCCGGTCCTTCACTGGCGTATGTCCTGGCAGTGACTTCTCCTCCTGTGTGATATAGGTCTTCTTTGGTGTTTTCTTCCAGAAGAGGCCTGTCTCATCACAGTTGAACACCTGTTGGGGAACAGATCCCTCGGCCTCTACGTATTCTTGAAATTCTGTCACGAAATTAGCAGCAGCTACTTTGTTAGAACTGGCAGCCTCCCCATGCTTCATTACACTATGAATGCCACCTCTTTTCTTACATTTATTGGCCTTAAACCAATCACTTTCAGCACTCGTTTCAGGGGTGTCTTTCAGGAGGTCTGTATGCAGCATCTTTGCCTTTTCACATATCATTGCCTTCGAAATGCTATCACTGGCTAACGGCTTTTCATTTATCCAAATCAACAACAATTTTTATACCTCTTAAATTGCCTGTGATTGTTGTTTCGTGAGCACTTTCACACCCTTAGCAAAATCAGCACTCTTGATGGCCTCTTTATGTTTTAAAATTGTGCTAATCATAGATCTTACCTTGCCATACTTAGTAGCCAGATCACTTAGTAGCCAGATACTTCTATCATATTTTGCAATTACTTCTTTTTTTTTTTTTATACTTTATTGATTTTTTACAGAGAGGAAGGGAGAGGGAGAGAGAGTTAGAAACATCGATCAGCTGCCTCCTGCACATGGGGATGTGCCCGCAACCAAGGTACATGCCCTTTACCAGAATCGAACCTGGGACCCTTCAGTCTGCAGGCCGATGCTCTATCCACTGAGCCAAACTGGTTAGGGCACAATTACTTCTTTTTAAAGCTCTATCATTCTCTCAACTTTCCTTTTCACTTCGCTGCTGTAACTTAACCTTCTTAGGACCCATGGTGATTTACTATATTTAATAATAATAAACAGCAACAAAAGCAAAAAACCATGAAAATATTCACAGGACAATTTCCTGAGATTTTAGCAACATGAGGTGTAGCAGTAAACTGACTCATATTCATGCATTCTCTTCTTTGTCACCGGAGGGTTGGTGGGTTGAGAACCGAAGTTTTGTTCAACAACCGGGACATTTTTCCATGAACAACTTGGTTGAGAACTGAATTGTTCGAGATGGGAGATGTTTGAGAACTGAGGTTTGACTGATAAAGGAATAGGTGTGGCTATATTCCAGTCAAACTGGAATCCAGTAAAACTATATCCTGAGAATATGAGAATCATAAAATATTGTCCTTCCTCTTCATGTTAAAGTTTAATAAAGAAACAAACTTTTAACTAAAAAATTAAATAATAAATGTGGTAAGCATTAAAGTGGAGAGATATAAAGTTTTCTCACACAAGAAAAGAGGGAGCACATAATGTCCTGGGAGCAGTGGTGACGTCTTTACAGAACACATCAAGATACTTGTAGGAGTTGTCTAAGCAGAGGAGCTGGGGCCTGCTGTGGAGGAAACCCAGGCAGGAAGCTGAGACTTGGAAGAACTTGCAGTGCTTGGGGCTGTCGGTAGTTTGGCATGGCTCCCTGCAGGCTGCTGCTGGCCAGTTTGCGGCATCTGCATTCACCTGTTTCGTAGGTCAAAAACCTAGGAGTCATCTTGACTCTTCTGTTTTCCTAACAACCCACATCCCATACATTAACAAATTCATTTAGTCGTACATCCAAAACACGTCCCGGATCTGACCATCTTTCTCTCGTTCCACTGCTGCCACCCTCGTGCAGGCTGTCATCACGTCTCATGTGCTCTCTTGTTAGAGTTCACCGGTGGGTGGCTCTGCTTCAACTGTTCTCCCAAAGCAGCAGTTCTTTACAAAGGTGTGAGCTGAGAGTCATTTCAAAAATATTAATGAGATCAGGTCACACTGCTCAAACCCTCTAGCTTTCCCTGCCGTTCTTGCTCTTTTTCACACAGCAAGCTAATTGCTGCTCCAAGCTCTTTGGACTGGCACTCTGTCTCTCTGAAGTTCCTCCCAAGATTACTTGGCTCATTAAGTCAGTTCGTTCAGTTGTCTGTGCCGGTGACTTCAGAAAGGCCTTCTCTGAAATGCAACTAAAATATGTTATTTTCTAGCTTCTTACCAGCCTTAGTTTTTTTCATAGTGTTTACAATTCTGGCATTATGGTTGTGTGTGTGTGTGTGTGTGTGTGTGTGTGTTTTTAAAAAAAGTATTTATTTCTGCCTTTGTATATTTTCCCCACTGGAATGCAAGCACAAAGAGGGATGTCTAATTTATTACTATGTTGCCTGTTATTAAAGGTATTAGGCACATAGTAGGCTGCCAGTTAATATTGGCTGATTCAGTCATGAATGAGCAGAGTACTTGTTGGAAAGTGGTGGAGATGAGTGTTTGGAAATGAGAGTAACATATTTGGTAAGTAACATACTGTTTCACAAAATTTTTAAAAAATATGTTTGTATTGATTTCAGAGAGGAAGGGAGAGATAGAAACTTCAATGCACACCTTGAAGAGTAAAGGTCCATTGAAGAAGGGACTCCTGAAAGTAGGAGGACACAGGATAGTGTAGGGTGATTGCTGGAGGACAAGGGTCAGGATGGAAAAGTTATTTTTTTCCCAGAGGAGGAGGATCACATTTTCCTGAGTCTGCTGGAGAAAATTATCATAGAAGTGTATATAAAGTATCCTTAGTCTTGATGAATTAGAAGGCCAAGTAAATTGTTTGGCTTGGGAGGGGACTAAAGGTAAGGCTTTGGTTAGTGCGAAGATGTGGCATGTTATTAAGTTATTACTATGGGCCAGGCATTGTACTAACCACCCCATGTGAATTGTGTAATTTCTTCTGCAGTTCAACTCCTTAAAAGCCATGTGGTTATTGTTGCCATTTTGCAGGTAAATTAACTCACTCCCAGAGAGGGCACGTGATCGTGATCGGTAAGTGGTGGAGCTGGGCTTTGAACTCAGGTCTCTTTGATGGCAGGGCCCACGTGTCAATCCTCATGTTTACTACTAAGGAGAGAGGAGAAAGACTGAAATTCCTCATAGTGGCTATTCAACTCTTACTGAACAAAAACAACTTGTTCTTACTTTCTAGGGGACAGATGATTTCTGCTGAAGATTGTGAATTCATTCAAAGGTTTGAAATGAAAAGAAGTCCTGAGGAGAAGCAAGAAATGCTTCAAAGTGAAGGCAGTCAGGTGATTGATGTAAACATTATATCGTGAAAACTTCCCCATGCCATTAAAAATTCTAGAAATGTTTTTTTTTTAAAAATATATTTTATTGATTTTTTACAGAGAGGAAGGGAGAGAGATAGAGAGTTAGAAACATCGATGAGAGAGAAACATCGATCAGCTGCCTCCTGCACATCTCCTACTGGGGATATGCCCACAACCCAGGTACATGCCCTTGACCGGAATCGAACCTGGGACTTTTCAGTCCGCAGGCCGACGCTCTATCCACTGAGCCAAACCGGTTTCGGCTAGAAATGTTTTTTAATGAGTACGTGATATTCCATTGAAGGTACACATCGTATTTTAACTACAGATCCTTTTTTATTGGAAAAGTTTTTGAGTAACTTCCAGTTTTCTTTGTTAATTTTGGAACAAGTGTTATATTGAATATGTTTATTCTTTTATCATTTTCTGCATTTCTGAAAATATTTTTAGAATAGATTTCTAGAAGGGAAATTACTGTTTCAAAGTATATGATACTTTTAAAGTTCCTGAACTTTTTTGTAGAAAAAAATTTTTACTTTGTATTCTCACTAGAATAATAAACAATTCCACAATCCATCAGATTTTCTGATACGGGACCTTGATTGGCTGAAGGAGTGCATATACAACTCAGTCTGATTCTCACAACAATTTGTTATGCAAATTTCTGAGAAGTTTGGGAAGGAACCTATTGTTGGTACCAGTTTTATTTATTTATTTATTTATTTATTTATTTATTTATTGGTTAATCCTCATGTGAGGATATTTTTCCATTGATTTTTAGAAAGAGGGGAAGAGAGAGAGAGAGGGAGAGGGAGAGGGAGAGGGAGAGGGAGAGAGAGAAACATCAATGTGAGAAAGACACATCGATTGGTTGCCTCCCACACACACCCCAACCAGGGCTGGAGCCTGCAACCGAGGTGGGGTGTGCCCTGGACCCTTCAGTCCGCAAGCTGACACTCTATCCACTGAGCCAAATTGGCCAGGGCTGTTGGTACCAGTGTTTGTTGAATTCCAGAGAGATTGTTACATAGTTGATAACTTGAAGAATGGAGACAGGTCAAAGCCTTCTGTTTCCAATTCCCAGCACCTTTGTTGTTCTGCTTCCTAGTAAACACCAAAATAATAATATTTAGTTGTCTACATAACTTAATCTTTATGTTGTCTTGGGTAATCAAGAGTTGATAGTGGCTAGGCCTGTCTATTTAAAAATGGTAAACATTTTGAAATTTATCACTAGAAATGAGTAAAAATCTGATGCAATTCATAGTATGGGTTTCCTATAACTCATCATAATATTTATGAAAGGTATACAGCTTTTGTAATTGAAATCTGTTAGTGAATAGCTTTTGTACCCTAATTTAGACAAGCAAAATACAGGGGGTTGGCAAAAGTAGGTTTACAGTTGTGAATATGTGAAACACAGAGTTTATTCTTGTATTATTTTATTATTTACCATACAAACAACTATAAACATTCTTTTGCCCACCCCATGTTATACTGAAATTTCATTAATATGTTGTGTTTGTAGTTGAAGACAATAATTAACATTGATTTCATTTTTTCTAGTGTGCTAAAACATTTATAAACCTGATGACTCATATCTCCAAAGAACAGACAGTTCAGTACATATTAACTATGGTCGATGATATGTTGCAGGTAAGTATAGTCTTTACTTAATACATTTGGTGACTTCACCTTTTTGTGTACTGCACAGTGACAGCATTTTTGTAAGCTTTCACTTACAACAGTGGTTCTCTTTTAGAATGTAATAATATATTTTTCTTCGTTATATGAGTTGTAATTTGCTAAGAGTGATAAAGATGGGAAAGATGAAAAATACAGGCTATTTTTGTTGTTTTTCAGTACAGGAAGTAATCCGTAGGCATTTTTCCTCCCGCAACACCTCTGAGTTCTTTGTGAGCACTAGTAATGTTTGGTGAGTCACCTGAGGCTTTTTGGATGTCTGAGTAATTACAGATGATATGGGTCCTTCTCTTTCAGTCATTCAGCAGATTTTGATGCCCCTATGTTCCAGGCCAGTGTGAGGCCCTGGGTCTTCAGTGCTGATTATAGGCAAGGTTCTTGCCCTCAAAAGCGTGGTCCCTTTGAAGACGTTTTGCTAATCGTCTGAGACTTTTCTAGTTGGATAAAGTTTTTACTTACTGCCTACTGTCCCTGAACACAGAAGAGCCTCCTTTATTCACAATTTTGTATTTTACACCAGAGTATAATCTAGGTTTAGATTATTGGCATATAGAGTAGTTCTTTTTGAAACAGGCTGTCTGGCTGTAAAATCCAATGCCTGTCTTCATGTCTTAGGAAACTTGAAGAAGAGTGTCAGTCTAGCTGCTTAGGGGCTGTTCTGTCAGTTTACAAGGAAAAGCATATTTTGATGGCCTACTATGTGCCAAGCACTGTACTAACAGATTGAGAATACAAAGGTTAGGAAGAATGGTGCTGCCTACCTATGGTCCATCATGTCATCTATTGGGAGTGAAGTGATTTTATAATGTGAGAATTGATATCCAACCTTGGGTGAAGCAGGCCTGTCTGAGAATGACCTTGGTCCTCTGAGCACTTTTTCCTTTAAAAAGTAAAGTTAAGAAAAATGGGGAATGTTGTGGTCTGCCTTGGCTATCCAGATTATTATATGGGACTATACCTAGAATGAGGAGGCTGTGAGTTTGTATGCAGACCTTGGTTTTATTTATGTCACACACACACACACACACACACACACACCACACAAATGCACACACACCACACAAACGCACACACAAAAATATCCTCAATTTTTATGCTTATCCACATGTCTATAAATTAAAAGCCATGAGTTCACACTCTGTCCAATTTCATTTTATCTCAATACTTCATTCTTGCCTCTTTTTCCCATACTTGTAATCTCTTCTGACAGTGAGATTGTGAGATCCTCTTATCCTCCATCTATTAACTCATTTATTCTACCCAATAATATAAAGAAAGTAATTTTTTTTTTTACTTATATAGCTGTGAAAAACAAAATCTTTTTCTAGAGTTCAGTGTTTGTTTGCAGTATTTTATCTTTAAACTGCAGGTATGTAGGTCAGAGTATTGTGCTCAAGTTTTGTTCAGAGTGGTTAAATTATTTTTCTTTAAATACATTTGGATTCATTTGTATTCTGCTCTAGTTTTTTTCTCATCCTTGTTTATTTTATTTTACTATTTTTTTGATTATGTAAAACATTAATATGCTTCCAGAAGTTAAAAACTATATACAGAAAAGTATACTCAGAAATATCACCAACCCCTATCCCATCCCTTGTACCCCATTCCCACCTATCTCTTGTGGGTAACCAATATCCTAGATTTCTGGTTTATTTTTCCTGCGTTTCCTTTTTGCAAAAATAGGTAGGTACATGTGTATTTTCTTATATTCTCTTTTTTTTTTTTAAAATACAAAAATGTGTACTTGGAGAAGAAGGGCTTTATCCATATTTTCTTAAAGGTTTGTAACTAGGGCTCCTGGGACAGTGATGGCTGGAAATACATTGTGGTGTTTCTTTTTTTAAAAAAAATGTTTTTATTGATTTCAGAGTGAGGAAGGGAGAAGGAGTGAAGGATAGAAACATCGATGATGAGAGAGAACCGTTGCACGCCCCCTACTGGGGGTCAAGCCTGCAACCCAGGCATGTGCCCTTACCCGTGTCTTCCTGGTTCATAGGTCAATACTCAACCACTGAGCTACACTGGCCAGGCTGGCAGTACATTTTTAAGCAGGAATTGAGACCACAAAAGACTGGTAGAGGAAGATGGGTTTTAAAGTTATTTAAAATGTATAAAATATTTTCTGCTCTTTATGTATGTAAGGTACTTTGTTCATTTACACGCACAATTAAAATTTTAACTTTGGAAATTATCTACCAATGGAGTTAATGATGACCTGAATTTTGATTCCTTTCATAAAGTCATCAGCATAACCATTTTCATTGTTATTCTAGATTATAATGTTTATTATTTAAGGAATGGTAGTCTGTCCCTCAAATGGGGTAACTGTTAGCACAGACCAAAATTAAAATTAGGGTGTTTAAAAAGAATTAAATACTGATCTGAAAATTAAAATGATTGTTTGTGTGGTTATTTGTGCTTTTACCAAATATTGCTACTTAGAAACCACACTCAGTGAACCAGAAAGTATATTTTAGCCAATAATATGCAGAGAAAATTTAGGGGAGAGGTAGAGTTTGCATGATTTGAACTAAGAAATAATTGTTTCTCAATTCCTAAATCCACTTGCTAGTGTGAAATACTGTTTTTTTTTGGCTCTCTTTATGTGCCCTGATTTTTCTATCATGATATTCTAAGAGTAACTTTGCACATTTGAGATTTCTCTAATACCCCATTTCCCTTGCCTGCTTGTACATAGCATGAGATTCTTCCTGCCGATCCTTTCATCTACAGCTAACTTGTGATGTTTCTGCCCTCTTCCTGTTTTGTTTGTGTGGAAGCAGGGTAGAGGGGTCTAGATAACAGTGGGGAAGTCAGGTCAGCAGTGCAGGCTCAGAAGAAAGTAACTTAGAATGCTACACTTTGCAGGGCTGGGGTCTGCTGTCTTGACTCATTTGAATTAAACTAATCAGAATAATTAAAGGTGATTTTATTTTTAAAATACCCCTGCCCCCAGCAATATTCCCCCGCCCCATAATAATAACCTCAGGGAGGCAAATCTTATACACACTGGAAAAAGAAAACAAACGAATTGATGGGATATAAAATGAAAGGTTGAGTAGTAGTGCATGGTTGCCACATTCTTTAGGAAAATACATTCTGATTAGTGACATCATTCCTTTTCTTTTTTAGGAAAATCATCAGCGTGTTAGCATTTTTTTTGACTATGCTAAACGGAGCAAGAACACTGCCTGGTCCTACTTTCTGCCAATGTTGAATCGCCAGGATCTCTTTACTGTTCATATGGTAAATTTGAATTGATCAAATGTCTGGTTTAGGGAAGAAACACACCTGGGCCATTTATGACTTGATAATCCCCCAGTTCCTAGAGGAGTAATTGGTGTGATAACTTTGCAAAGCAGTGTTTTCTTATTGGTGTTTAATAATGTGGGGATAAGGGGAAAGTAAAAGATAGGTTTGCTTTGATACAGTTAAAGTTTTGTAGAGTGTAATGATGAGTCAGAATAATAGCCTTGTAATTGATGTGCAAATGCCTCTGGACATCTATGACAGGATTAACTGAATTTTACTTTAGAAACTAAATTTTGCTTTGAAGCAGCTATTGTGTTTAATTTTAATTAATTAATTTTTTATTTTTTCAATTAGCAATAATCGCACCTCGATAAACCTCATTGGCTACGATACTGCCACTGTGTAAAGCTTTAATTTTTATTTTAATTAAGCAATTACTTAATTGCTTTGTAACATTTTTGAATACAATGCTTTTTTAAACTTAACATTGAAGAATTATTTAAGGAGTATGTGGAGATGTATGAGAGGAGGCTTGAGAGAATAAGTCTTTGACCAAGCCTTTCTATTCTCAGTGTGGAGTGAGCCATGGGGTGGGAGGGCTCCTGAGGTTGCTCATCTTATTAGATGCCTTTAAGTTTTCCAAGTCAAAAACACTGTCAGTGAAACAATATTGAGCATATGAATTCTCTCTCTCTTCTTATATATCCATATTCATTTCTGTACAAATGTACTCATATATTGTATATATTTTAACAATGACAAGAGAAATAAAAAAGGGGGACTCATGAAATAAACTACATTATAAATAATAATTTTAAAAAATAATGTATTTTATTTTTTCAAGTTGTAGAGGCTTGTTTCACTATCTGGATACTGGTTTAAAAATCTTCCTAATATTGATGGTTTTATAATAAAATTGACAAATATTTTGAAGACCAAATCTAAAGTTAGGGTAAAGTTCATCATTATTAATTGTGTAGCCAAATCCATGTTTCAATTTCTTTATGATTTTAATTACTTTTGGGTAATCTTTACAATTTTGAGGGTCAGATTGTTATTGGTTTATCACATGCAGATGAAGGAGCTTTATGCCAGGAATAGAACCCTTAGGTCTTTCTCTCTCTTTTTTAATACATTTTTTATTAATTTCAGAGAGGGAGAGAGATTGAAACATCAATGATGAGAGAGAATCATTGATCGGCTGCCTCCTGCACTCCTCCTACTGGGGATCGAGCCCAAAACTTGGGCATGTGCCCTGACCAGGAATCGAACTGTGACCGCCGGGTTCATAGATCGATGCTCAACCACTGAGCCACGCCAGCCAGGCATCCTCAGGTCTCTTGTCCCTTTGTCTTTGCCATTTTGATTGTGTTTACATTGCTGATTATATTTTCAACTCCTGGTTTCCTTACAGGAACCTTTTCAAGCCACTTATCTATTTTGTGGAAGTTAAGTCAGTTTAAAATAGGTAATGTATCTGTAAATTTACTTAGATAGGCACATGAAAATGTCAGTATGTCAACTTAGTGAATTAGTTGAGGTACTCCTGTTAGCCCTCCATGGTGTAGAATTCCAGATATGGCATGACACTTGAATATTTGACCTGCTGCCTTAAAAGCGTTCCTCTATCACCTGGCTCAGCTGTATCCAAGTATGAGAACAAATATCAATCCATCAGTATAGGAATTACTTGGGAGTTAGCTAACCTTAGTCTTCTGTTTTCTACTAGGATCAATTATCGCTGAATAATTGGAGTTTTGAAACAATGACTTGCTTTCAGAAAGTTCTAAAAAAATATAAAATTGGATTTGCCTATTGGATTTGCCAAAATACTGCCTATTTTGTTTGTTCATATACATATATATATATTCAGATTTATTGTGTAGTTATTCAGGTATAATCCTATCTAATAAAAGAGAAACATGGTAGTTGGCGTACAACCGCTACCCTTCCCATTGGCTAATCAGGGCAATATGCAAATTAACTGTCAGCCAAGATGGCAGCCGGCAGCCAGGCAGCTTGAAACTAACATGAGGCTTGCTTGCTTCAGTGACGGAGGACTCCAACGTTCCCCGCCTGCTGCTGCAGGCCTCTGAACTGCAACTCTAAGCAACTATGTAACAAATATAGAAGCTAAACAAAACCCCAGAAACCTGCCCGGCTTCAGCCAGCAGGATCGCAACATTGAAAGCAAAGGCCAGAAACCTACTTTCAGCAGCAGAGGCCTAAGAGCTGGAGCCAAGCCTCAAAGCTAAAGCTGGCCCAGAATAAAAAAGAAAAAAAAAAGGAAAAAAGGAGCGGTTGGGAGCTTCATTCACCCCCAGCCTGAAAACAGCCCTCAGCTCCTCACCCAGACTGGCCAGGCACCCCAGTGGGGATCCCCACCCTAAAGGGTGTGTGACCAGCTGCAAACAGCTATCATCCCCTCACACAGGCTGGCCAGGCACCCCAGTGGGGACCCCCACCCTGAAGGATGTGTGACCAGCTGCAAACAGCCATCATCCCCTCACCAGGCTGGCCAGGCACCCAGTGGGGACCCCCACCCTGATCCAGGACACCCTTCAGGGCAAACCAGCCGGCCCCCACCCATGCACCAGGCCTCTACCCTATATAGTAAAAGGGCAATATGCCTCCCAGCACCGGGATCAGCGGAGCAGCGAGGCCTCCCGGCACCGGGATCAGCGTGACAGGGGGCAGCGCTCAAACCCCCTGATCGGCCCTGCTCTGTGTGTGACAGGGTGCGGCGCCCCCCCCCCAACCCCCCCCCCCCCGCCATGGGCCCTGCTCTGTGTGTGACGGGGTAGAGCCATAACCTCCCCATCGGCCCTGCCCTGAGTGTGAGAGTGGCGGCACCCCAACCCCCTGATCGGCCCTGCTCTGTGGGTGATAGAGGGCGGCGCCCCAACTCCCCAATCGGCCCTGCTCTGAGCCCGACCAGGGGCTGCACCTAGGGATTGGGCCTGCCCTCTGCCACCCAGGAGCAGGCCTAAGCCAGCAGGTCATTATCTCCCGAGGGGTCCCAGACTTCGAGAGTGCACAGGCCGGGCTGAGGGACCCCCCCTCCCCCTCCCCCCGAGTGCACAAATTTTTGTGCACCGGGCCTCTAGTTGACAAATAAAATTATAAGGTATTTAAGTGTACAACATAATGATTTGACACACATATACTTATCATACCTATTTAATAAAAAAATTCATGATTGGTTTTATAGCTTGAAGAAAATTGAGAAATCTTTGAATGAGGAAAACAGGCTATATTTTTGTATATCAAGAGAGATGGCTGTTTAATACTAGGATAAGTTTTATACCAAGATAAAGATTTTAAGTGTGAGAACTCACAAGAGGCTTTTAAGGTACTGGCTGGCAGTTTGTTCTAGATTGCTCAGGACTGGCCGGTGATTTGGTGAGAGTCTGCTGCTAGAAGGATTTCTGTGTTCTTTGGATTTTTGCTCGTCTTATAATGAATCCCATTCTTACTTTTGAAACTCAGAATAATATAGAGAATGTCATGAAAATTTTAATTTAATTTTGGTTCACATTATTGGAAATATTTGAAAATACATTTTAACTATATTTAAAGACACATTTTTAAAAATGAAATATAAACTATTTTTGGAGGAGTTGAGTGTTAAAAAAATACAGCAAAATGGTTACAAGGCCTGGTTTTTAAGGTATATGATGTGATTTTTAGAATCAATATAGTATTCAACTGTATTTCTTGTTTTTTAGGCAGCAAGAATTATTGCCAAGTTAGCAGCTTGGGGAAAAGAATTGATGGAAGGCAGTGACTTAAATTACTATTTCAATTGGATAAAAACGCAGCTGAGTTCACAGGTAAAAGACATTTCTTTTAGTATCTTTGCAAGGAATGTAACATCCATGCTCTCTCAAGCTATTTATGGTAATTATGGGAAATGACAAAAAGAGTCATATATTAAAATAATGCCTACTCTTAGGTATGGTACTCTGCTTCACTTTTTCTTTCTTTGACTGGCTTCAGCTCCATCCTTTCTGTCCTTTCTGCCACTTGGGATTTTCCATTCTAGATGGAAGTACCTTCTTTCTAGGTGGCTGCCAAGATCACACAGGTCGGAGGATTGAGAGGATTCACACAACTCCAAAGAGCATACTCCTGTAAGGCTTATGTGACAGGGAAAGAAGCTGCGTCACGGAGAGAGTGCAGGCAAACTTTGGGGCTGAGAGACCTTCAGGGGCAGCACGCACCTCTGTCTTAGGCCTCTGGACCACCAACTGTGGGAGAAATCTTGATTTTGGGAGAGCTCTCCAGATATTTCTAGGGGATCTTTCATGCCCTTTTAGTCACTTAATCAGGCTGACTAAGTAGTTATACCAATAAACACATTGGCTTTGGGTGCCACCAGGGAGTTTCAGCACTTTATACATCATTAGTCAATCCTCTCATTCTAGTCCTGGCCAAGAGTCCAATTCAGGTTTCTAGGCACTCCTGGGATAGCATGGAGCTGCTGGCCCAGCTGTGAGATAGCCTCACAGTGACTCCTCAGGATTTCACTGTACCCTTGTGGGATTGGACATTTAGGTCTAAGGTTAAATATGAAGCCTGCTTATTGGCTGTCTTGTTGCTTTCAGACCTCTCTAGCTCTACTTCCCATGGAGGAAATAGCTTGCTGGCTTAATGGCTGGGAAAACGACAACTTTTCTGTTTTTGTCTTCATAGTTCCCTAGAACAGGGCAAAAGACTAGATACTTATGATGGCTCAGTGGAGTGTTTCTTTTAGGCTTCCAGTATTAGGTGGCAAGGGGGAGACTTGGTGGGAATGGTCATCAGAAAAGGAGTGAAATGAAGGAGGGGAGGAGTATTCTGGGGAAGAAAAGGTAGAAGAGAATGAGATTTGGGTGTTGGGCTGGTTTACATGAAGGAATGGGCCAGGAGAAGTAATACAGGAGAAGCAATATTGGTTGCTATTGTGTTGTAAGTGTTAGAGTTCAAATAAATGTCTATTTGAAATACATTTTTGGAAAGTTGACATTTAGATTTCAGCAACTATTATTTTAATAGGTTTTAAGTTGAAGCATAAGGGAGACACCAGGATATTTGGCTTAGATTGATTTTTTTACTTATTGCCTGCCTTTTGGGGGGAGCCAAATTGCTTTATATTTGGATAGGGCTATTTTGGAGTGTCTTTAATTTTTTTTTGTCAGTAGCATAAATATTAACACTTTTTGGCTTAGTTTTTAAAGTATTTTTACAAGAGCCACAAATATAGATTTTAGTGAGTTTGTGAGGCATTTAAAAAACCAAGATATTTAGAACACGAAAATATTTTACAGTTTTTTTCGATATATTTCATTTGGGATCAGAATACTTAGTTAAATAGGTACATCCCCATTTTTCTTTTGTATTTGAATTTACTTTTTCTTTGAGCAAACTTCATTCTGCTTTAGTGTTAGCTTTATGGTATAGTGGTAATGGGGTTCTATTGTAGCTGGATTCATAAAATGAGAATTGGCAGGAAAAAATGTGTAGTTTGCCACTACACATTTTGGGTTGTTTCATCTTAGACTTTTCTTCATAGGAATAACATTTATATTGTGTCTCAGACGATTAGTCATTTTTGGAATGATTAACTATGATTGTAATCTTGTTGAGCAACTGGGGGGAGGGAATATTTCCTTCTTTAAATGTTTTTCCCCCCCAGTTTTAATTCTTTTTCTTTTTCTTTTTTTTTATTAAAAAATTTCAATGTTGACACAATTGCAGGTGTCTCCTACTCCCCCACCCTTTGCCCACATCCACCCACCCCTGTCTCCCTCTCCTTTGGTCTTCACCAAACAAACTATTGTCTGTGTTCATGGGGAATGCATATTGATTTGAGAAAGAGAGAGGGAGACAGAGGGAGAGGGAGAGAGAGAGAGAGAGAGAGAGAGAGAGAGAGAGAGAGAGAGAGATTGATTTGACTCATTGGTTGACTTAGGTGGACTCATGCATGTGCCTTGAGAGAGAGAGCGCGAGAGAGAGAGAGAGACAGACAGACAGACAGACAGACATATTGATTTGACTCATTGGTTGACTAGATGGACTCATGCATGTGCCTTGACTGGGGATCAAACCTGTAAGGTTGGCATATTGGGATGATTCTCCAACTAACTGAGCCACCCAGCCAGGGCATGTGGGAAATATGTCTGTTATCACTAGTGGGAGCAAATATTTCAATGTCTAGAACTGTTTTCATTAGAATTGGTGTTAGATAAATGCTCTTATAAAGACCTTTTCAGTATCTTTCTAGAGTACTCTTTTTATCACTGAATCTTTGGCTTTGTTTACGGTATGGCATTTCTGCTTTGCAAGTCCTTCTGCTTACAGAGTGACTCTTCAGGGTTCCCAGGCCCAATCTAGCTTTGCTTTGCAGAGTCTGGTCAGTGCTTCTGCTAGGCCCTGGATGGCACTCTCTCTGTTACTGTGGGCAGCCACCTCTTCCATAGTGTTTTATCAGATTTAAATTATAGACTTGTTAAAAGAAAGAAACATAGGATTATTTGGGATTTTATTTTCTACCTTGCTTAAATGTCATTTGATAACACTATATCTGGAAGGTCTCTTTTTCTTCAATGTGTTTTCTCTCTCAAAAAGGGACCACATTTTATGATTCTAATAGAAATAAATTTTCAAAAGTCCAGATTAGTTGCAAATTTGGATATTTTATTCTTTGATTTATAGCAACATTTAGGAGTATTATACTTGGTTATGGGGGTATGACACTTAGTAGATAATAGTTATTGCACAAAACAAAATAAAATTTCCCTTATGAAATTTATTATCACTTTTCTTTTGCATATTCAGCCTTTAACTTTCTACCTTAAAATTTCTTTGGTCATTTTTATATAACATGTAAGATTTTGATTTTCATTGTAACTTGTTAGCATTGTTGTGATAACTGAATTTTAAGTTCTGTGTGGTATCTTCCCATCATTAGGTACCTATTTCAAAAACTTGGCACAGAATATAGGGTGGATAGCTCAGCTTAAGACAGTTATCTTATTGGATAAACAATTTAGTAAGTAAATCCTGAGACTTGGAAATTTGTGCCAGCTTCATTCATGAAATTTAGTTGGAGCTTAGTATTCAGCTTACTATTGTTCCATATTTTATAATATATTGACTAAGATATTATATGGATGAGTATTATGATATTTAGAATATTTCATATCATCCCCATTCTTTTTATTAGTTGATACTCCATTAAGTAGGATTAGGAAAAAAATTATAAAATTTGCTTAGCTCCCTTTCATACACTGATAAATTAGGATAAAATTAAAAACAAAACTAAGTAATAAGTTATTTATTTTGTAATAGAAACTGCGTGGTAGCGGTGGTGCTGTTGAAACAGGAACAGTCTCTTCAAGTGATGTAAGTACATTCCTTCTTAATTCACTAGCCTCCTAACGCCCTGAATCTAAGTTATTTTGAGTCATAAACATTTAAAATTTTGAAGATGTTTACCAGTGCCCCAAATGTAAATTCATGGGTTTGATGTCACCTCCAGTTAGGTTAATGGTATTGTAAACACTGTATTTTAAATATTTATGGTCTCTGGTGAGCACTGTTCTGTGGGTACACATGAGACTTGTGCTTCCCTGTTGCTCTTCTTGGGCCACTTTGTGTCAGACCTGAGAATCAAAGCAAGAGTGAATTCAGATATGCAGCTGGAGCAAATACTCATAACATTACTCTCTTCAAGCTTCAGTTGTCTGATAAACTAATATCTTTCTAATAGATGCGTGAACATTGCGTCAAGCAGTTGAAAACAGTTCAATAACCTTATGCACTAAAACTTGCTGCTTGCACTGTGTTGCTCAAAGCTTTATATGGGGCTACATGGTGGGCAGAACCCCTTTCCCCCCTTTGTGGGATAAATCTCTCCCCATATTTTTGTAGAGCCAAAACTTAAAAGTTAAAACTAATCATGTTTCTCAAGTTCCTTTTGGATTATAGCTATTTTCCCCATTTGGGATTGGTTTAACTTTATTGTACTCAGAATAGCACCAAAACTGGCAGTAAGTTTGGACAATAGGGCTGGAATGATTGGAACCAGTTGAGAGAAAAATAAGGGGACAAAAGTTAGAAATGTAGGTGAAGTGCATCTAGCTTCATTTGTTGGTAACATCTCTGAAAACCTGGAAAGCATCGTTAGAGGATAGTGTCTACAGCCTGCCTGTGAGAGACCTAAATGAAGCTTTGTAGAAGACATTGAATGTCCATATTAATTACTGTAACTTCATATTTTGCATGGAACATACCTGTAGGTATTCTCTGAGATTATAGATGGCAGCAGAAACCACTTTCAAAGTCAGAGATGAGGCTTCTCTTGGGGCACGGGTTGAAGGACTTATCAAATAGAGTGTTAGGCCAGAAAATGGCCATTAGCCTTCTGAAATGAAGTCAGAACAAGGTGTAGGACTAGATGAGTTATCTTGGGGCCAAGGTGGTGGGAAGTGGTGGGTATTCAGCCATTAGTAGATGTTTAAATTGGGAATCTTTATTTTACCGACTTGAATTTTCTACCAGTTGTAATTTGAAAAAATGTTTAACTTATGCATTAGACTTACTGGTAGATTTTTAAAAAGGTGTTTTTAGAATCATGCCTTATAAACTAATTTGAGTGGTTGTTAAAGTGTAAGTTATTAAAGCTTAGATGATGAAATGCAAGTTCTGGTGACATGAAATTCTGATTTTGCTTTTTCTATCCAATTATTGGAAAAACAAAACTGATTAATTGAATTGACTGTGCATTAGTCAAAGTGATTTATCTAGTAGACTCAATCATGTACATGTAATTGGCATGAGGGGTAATTGTGAGAAAGGAAAAGTTGGCCTTTGATTTCCCACTTTCTTCCCTTTAGTACCTTTCAAACCTGAACATACTCTTTATCTTTTACCTAAGGTTCTTATTGTTTCAAATGGCTATGAACTTCAGTAAGTTCAGGGTAGTGTGTTAGCCTTCCTTTGATATTTATATTTTAATAGGGAAATCTGAATTGGTAGCTAATACTTACTGAGCTTTTACTGACATTGTTTTAGTTATTTTACATTTACATCTTCTTGAATATTTTACACTCCTTGTTTGATATAGGTTTTAATATTAGCCATGTTTTATGGATATAAATGGTGAGGCTGTGCAGAAAGGCATACCAGCTTGCCCAAGATCATTCAGCTAATGAGTGGCAAAAACCTCAAAGAAACGAATTGCTTACTGAGAGAATTACTTTTGAGGCGACTGAACTGGAGTTGGATCTTTAGGCATTCCCGTCTCATAGCCTATTCAGATTTGTGAAAACATCCACATTACCTCTTAAAATCCCTTTAGTTTTCAGAGAGCATAGACAAGCAGTTCGGTAAACTGCATTACATGTTATCGCCACTTGATGTCAGTATAGAACAAATTAAAAAAGGTTTACACTGCAAAATGAGAAAGAAATATGACCTAACAGTCTTAACTTTTAAAATTGTCCTGGAAACTTAAGTTATGAGTGGATTATTACAAATATTTTTATTACATAAGTGGAATTTCCTTAAGAGGAATACTATGATCTCTCAGAAATTTGGAGGCTTTAGAAAGAATCTGGGAATTTTTTATTTGTTTGTTTTGTCTGATCTTAATTTCATGTAAGTGGAATCACATGCAGTATGAAGTCTTATGTGTTTGAGTTCTCTTGCCCAGGATTGTGTCAATGAGATTCATTCATGTTGCATTTAGTAGCAATTCATTCTTTTTATTGGTATGTAGTAATCTGTTAAATGAACGAATATACTGTATATTCGTAAAATATACTATTTTATTGCTATATAAATATCCATTCTCTATTGATGGATATTTGGGTTACTTCTAGTTTTTGACTATTCTGAATAATTTTGCTATGGATATTTATATATATATATATATTTATATTTATATTTGTAGATAGTCTGGAGCACTTAGTTCTAGAATGGAATTGCTGGGTTATAATGCAGTTTACCGAACTGCTTGTCTATGCTCTCTGAAAACTAAAGGGATTTTAAGAGGTAATGTGGATGTTTTCACAAATCTGAATAGGCTATGAGATGGGAATGCCTAAAGATCCAACTCCAGTTCAGTCGCCTCAAAAGTAATTCTCTCAGTAAGCAATTCGTTTCTTTGAGGTTTTTGCCACTCATTAGCTGAATGATCTTGGGCAAGCTGGTATGCCTTTCTGCACAGCCTCACTATTGGAATTTATTTGAGTAAATTAAGTGTTTTAAAAGTTCAATTTTGAGCTTCACTGGTACCACTATACTGTACATATTAATTCTCTATGGGACAGATGTCTTTTACTGCAGTGTAGACTTATTTCTTCAAGTGCCCACAATTCCAAAATTTAGGTGAATATTATCTTTACTCTTTCTTATTTAGTTTGTACTTAAATCCCAGCATTATGGAGATGAGCATTGAAACATTTTTGTAACGTTAGTTTTCCTTTGGTACAAAGTCACTGAAGTTTTTTTATGTTTATCTTTTGTTGCCTGCCAACTTTGTAATTCCTTAATTCTTGAATTCCCTTGTAATTCTGTAGAATACGGTTCTCTGAGACCATATTCACCAGGAAGGTGAATTCTGTCAGTTGCTATTTTCCCTATGAAGTGGTTATTCCACTGTAATATAAGAGAGTTTGCATTTCCAGCAACACTGGAAAGTTTACCCAAATGATATTTTCTTAAATGTACTGAGAAATAGAAATAGTTTTTTTCTACCATTGGAGTTTGCTGAAAAGGGTGCACGTGGTGGCCAGTTCTCAAACCCGGGATGTCTGGCGCCACCCGGAGAGCTCCTGCTCAAGCAGGAAGAGAGTGGACTCCTATTGCCCATGCAAGATTAGCTCACTATTTTAATTTCAGCCAATTACATCACCTTTTAAGCTTGGGGTTCCTCATCTAAAAAAAGGGGGGTTATCATAATATTTCCCTTTTGTTCTTTATTAAAAATTTTAGTTTTTAATTTGTTTGAAAGTATGCTGAAAAATATCATATACATGTTAATTGTTTTTACAAAAACAAATTCTTTTTTTTTCTTGTTTAGACAGTGTTTTGGTTATTGAGGGTTATAAGATTCAATTTGATTATTAAAAAAAACAGAAAAATTTTACATCAAAGAAAAACTATGGTTGAATGACATTTAAGCAAGTAGTAGTTGGGAAACAAGGCAAATAGTTAACTAATACATTTTTATGTATGTGTATATATTTTTGTTAAGTCAGTCCAAATACAGGTAGTTTTTCCCCCCCACCAGATAAGTGAATTACTTTAGCAATTTAAATGGACACTATTATCTGGCTGAATGAACTCTTTTACCATAAATATATATATTTTTTCTTTTTTAAATATATTTTATTGATTTTTTTACAGAGAGGAAGGGAGAGAGATAGAGAGTTAGAAACATCGATGAGAGAGAAACATCGATCAGCTGCCTCCTGCACATCTCCCACTGGGGATGTGCCCACAACCCAGGTACATGCCCTTGACCGGAATCGAACCTGGGACCCTTCAGTCCGCAAGCCGACGCTCTGTCCACTGAGCCAAACCGGTTTCGGCTACCATAAATATATTCTAGTAAAACAGGATGGCATAAGGTATAGCCAAAATTGATTACATAAGAATTTATGTAAATTCTTAAATTTAGATGACTTAAATTAAAAAAACTAAACAATTATATAAGATTTATAATTATAAAACAGATTTATTTGGGGCTTCAAAAAGAAAGAGGATAATAGTACTATGTTGTATATATTGCTGCAGTATTGATTATTATCAGTATAAATTTTTTTGTCAAACTTGTAATTATCAAACTGTATCTATTAGAGCCCCATTCCTTTGGTATTAGCGTAAGATATGAACTTTGTTTTATTTCTTTTTGTTCATTCATTCAAGAGATATTTATTGAGTGCTTGCTATGTACAGTGACTTTGTGTTTGGAAGGTGCAATATTTCATCACCACAAATACTACCTCATCAGTTTGGTGTTTCTTTTAAAAAAAAAAATTTTTTTTTTTATTGATTTCAGAGGGGAAAGGAAAGGGGGAGAGAGAGAGAAACATCAATGATGAGAGAGAACCATTGATTGGCTGCCTCCTGCACTATCCTCACTAGGGATGAAGCCTGCAGCCCGGGCATATGCCCAATTGGGATCGAACATTGGCCTCCGGATTTATGGGTCATTGCTCAACCACTAAGCCACATAGGCTGGGCAGTTTGGTGGTTCTTGATGTTGTCCTGTAAGTTAGACTGTTTTTCTACTTCTCAGTTCTTGTTTGGTTTGTCTGTGTTTGAAGTCCTATGAGATTTCAGGATTTCCTATTAATATTTATAGCTCTTTCATAGAGTACTTTTCAAATTAATGTCTGCGAATAGCATAGGAAATTCCAGCAAAAAGAAAATTAATACAGCAAGAAATGATTAATTTAGAGTATGAACAATATTGTATTGAACAATATGGAGGACAGTAGTACATTTATATGTAATTACCATGGAAATCAGATTAAGAGAAATGATAATATGGAATTTGGGGGTTTCTATGTTTTGTCTTTTTAAAAAAAATTATCTTGCTAGGCAGAAAACAAAAATGACTTCACTTGGAGAAAATATACAGGGTCGGGAAAAGTAGGTTTACAGTTGTTCATATGGAAAATAATACAATCTCTATATATAAAAGCCTAAGTGACCATTTGACCGGTAGCTATGACACACAATGACCACCAGGGGGCAGACGCACAATGCACAGGCATGGAAACATGGAACAGACTGATGAATCTCAGAGGGAAGGGGGGACGGGGGAGGGTGGTAAGAGATTAACTAAGGATCTTATATGCATACTAGAGGCCTGGTGCACAGATCCGTGCACTGGTGGGTCTGAAACCGGCTCTCCGACATCCCCCGAGGGCTCCCGGATTGTGAGAGGGTGCAGGCCAGGCCGAGGGACCCCACCGGTGTACGAATCTGTGCACCAGGCCTCTAGTAATTAATAATAATGCAAGAATAAAATAAACTTTGTGTTTTGTGTACTCACAACTGTAAATCTACTTTTGCCCCTCCGGTATTTTAAAATGTTAGGTTCTCCTTTTTTTCCTTCTAAAGCCAAATGGCAAAATAGAAAATAAGATCAAGTACAATAAATATTTAATTATTTACTTAGCAAACAAGCATTTTTAAAGTGCTGTTATTTACCAGGGACTGTGCTAACGTGCTGAGATTAAAAAAGACTCCTCTTTTGCTCTCTGGTGTAATGGGGATCGCACACACACACACACACACACACACTCACTCACTCACACACCAAGGGCAAGAATAGAGATTTATGTGACATCATGAAAGGAATTAATTCCACCTGGAGAAATCAGAATATAATAGTAGATGCAGCAGCAAACAATTGTTGAATATCATATGATATTAACTCATACATTAACAAATGAAAGTATCCCTACACCCCAGGAGATTTGCCCCTGTTATCCCCATTCTATAGGTAGGAAGCTCATACATACCTTGTAAGTGGGTGAGTGTGATAGGCTGGTTCCAGAGCCTGTGTTCTTCAGCATTGTGACACTGCAACTTTCTTTCATGGTGGAGGAATGAAAACATTTGATTTAGGACTTGCAGCAGCAGGACTTGAATTGCAGAGTCAATTCAAGTTGAGAGGAGAATGGGGAAAGAGCTTTCCAGTAAGTAGTTGTAGATAGAAATCTGGTTCTCAGGTTTAGGTCAATGGTGATCCTAACATTTACCATGTTAAGTAGGGTGATAAGATATAAGACAGGTAAAGATTAGGTGATAATTCTTTCAAGAAACCTTCATGTATTGGGAAGAAAAAGATGCAGAAATTGGTACAAGATTTTTTTAAAAAAATATATTTTATTGATTTTTTACAGAGAGGAAGGGAGAGGGATAGAGAATTAGAAATATCGATGAGAGAGAAATATCAATCAGCTGCCTCCTGCACACTCCCCACTGGGGATGTGCCCGCAACCAAGGTACATGCCCCTGACCGGAATCGAACCTGGGACCCCTGTGTCCGCAGGCCGATGCTCTATTCACTGAGCCAAACCGGTTAGGGCTGGTACAAGATTTAAGGAGAGTATAAAAATGGGTAAGAATTGAGTATATTTAGAAGCTGAGGAAAGGAAACCAATCAAACAGAGAGAGTGAAGATTCAGGAGAGGGGTCTGAATGATGGATCATTCATATGTGGGAGGAATGGGATACAGACCTTGCTGGGGCAGTGGTTCTTGGACAGGAAGATGTCTACCTTCTCCTAGGTGAGAGAGAAGTAACAATGCGTATAATGAAGTTCAGTTTGGAGAATGAGATGTTGATAGCTGAGTGAATCTCTTACTAATGGTCCCTATTTTTTCTCTTACTGCTGAGAGTGAGGGCAGAGACTAGGACAGAAGGATAGTGATGAATAAGTGGCAGTGACTCTGGGGAATGGCAGAACAGACCAGAATTGCTTGATGGCTTTGCATGATTATACAATTTTCTGCAGCAGTATCATATTACCGTTGTGTAGTATTAGAGATGGTGACTGGTTGGATTGATTGAAGGCTGATTACTTTCTTTAAAAATATTGAATAGTTTATACATGAGATTACTGGGACAATATAAGTGAGAGACAAAGAAGTGATACAATTTACTTAGTTTAATTGAAGGCAATAATTCAGTCATTTAACAGTGTTGCCATCACTATATCCTTTGAAAGTAATTTCTAGAATGGTATTTGGATTACTTCATAATGTATAATAGGAGAGATCATAGTTTTAGAACCAGTGTCTTTTATATGTTCATTTATAATATGAATCCTGAAGCTATACATAACAACGAAGAGTCTGTATTTGAAATCTGTCATGTATTTCAAAAAGTATGGTAAACGGACACAGAAAAGAAAGACATATAATGAACCAAGAAGTTTTTGTGTTGAGAGGAATTGTTGCTAAATGGAAGAGGAGAGAATACCTTAAGTTGCCTTTTAATTGAGGATATGTAGAAACCTTGCTAAGTCTGCTTCTCTAAATAAGAAAGGTGGAATTCCTCTTTCACAGAGGATTACCTGCTTACTTATTTGGAAGATAAACATTTTTTTTTTTTCCATTAGGGAACATTGTTTTAGAACTGAAGATGCACTATTATTTTGGTCATTGATTTCTGCTAATGTCTTGGGTTATCAGACAAATTATATTACTGGGTATATTGTACTTTTGGGCAACTATGTTCACTACTTGCTAGGTAAAAATTTAAGATAACCTTTTCTGATAACTTTTGATTAATCTGCCAAATACACTTTTATCATTATGTTTTTTGTATTTGAGTGCCTGGAATTTCTTTGAAGTGTTGGGTTTTAACAAACGTTGTTTAAGTTAAAACACTGTGAACTGGTGTATTAGTGAATTTATACAACATCCATGAGTCTCTCCTTCCTTTTCTTCTTCTTTTTAAAAATTATTTATTAGCATGTTCTTTAAAGCTAGAATCTGAAATTATCTCTTGTCTCTTCATTTCTTATAGATGTAAGGCTCACGGTAAATATGTAGGGTAGAGCCCAAGCCAGATGTCACTACTAGCTTTGCTAAAATGGAGGAGCCTATATATTCCTGGGGATATTATACCTGTTCATTTGTAGTTTCAGATTTAACCACAATTTCTCTAAGACATTGCTTTTGAACTAACAGCTTTTAAAAATTATAGAGTCTTTTTCACGTGTTTAATTAGACTTTTTATATGCTGTATAGTTTTTTTAAGGTTCTTGTTTATTGAGTTTCTATGAAATGTCTAGCTGTATGCTAAATGAATTACTTTATTAGTTCTAACAATACTTTCTCAGTTGCTTGGAGTAGGCATCCTCTTTAAGGATGAAGAAACCGAGTATTGAAAAGGTTCAGTAGCCCTAGCTGGTTTGGCTCAGTGGATAGGGTGTCGGCCTGTGGACCAAAGGGTCCCAGGTTCAATTCCAGTCAAGGGCACATACCTCGGTTGCAGGCTCCTCCTTAGGAGGCAACCTATTGATGTGTTTCTCTCTGTCTTTCCCCCTCTCTCTTCCACTCTCAAAATCAATGGAAAAATATCCTCGGGTGAGAATTAAAAAAAAAAAAGTTCAGTAACTTGACAAAGATCATTCAAATATGGGCCTGTCTCAAAGTATACACTTTTATCTTTTTAATTTTATTGTTTTTTGGTCTTTCTCTAATTATGAAGAGTAGTATTCTCCATATATTGCCTCTGTTCTTGGGAAATGAAACATTGCAAAGTAATTATCAAACCATATCAAAGATATAATTACTATATTCCTCCATTTCTCTAACTATGTATGTTAAGTAGTCTTGACCTGTGTAGATTTAATTTGGCAGAGAAGATCAGCTTTATTTCTAAAAGGCAGAGAGAAATGCAAAAATGTGGATTGACTTTTGAAAAAATATTAGGGGATTTTGAATGTTCTAATGGTAAGAAACTCTGGTAAAAACAAAATCCAGACTTTTTGTATGTGCATGGTCTCATGACTTGCAATGCTTTTTAATCTTAAAACCTTGTACTTCTCCTTGCGTAGAGCTCTCAGTATGTGCAGTGTGTTGCCGGGTGTCTGCAGCTGATGCTTCGGGTCAATGAGTACCGCTTTGCCTGGGTAGAAGCAGATGGGGTAAACTGGTGAGTGCTCTTTTACTTTTAATGTAGAATAACATTTAAAAGCATCTATCCTTGACATTTGCAAAGAAATTAATAGTATTAATCATCCAAAAGAAGTATTTAACTTTTTTTTATGTCTGTTTAACAGTGAATTATGCTAACCTTCAGAGAAATCAATAACTAATAACTACCAGATGGATTGTTTCGCCTTTCCCTTGCTTGGTCTGTGCTATTATAAGAGGTTAAGGACTCCTAAAAACCTTCTCTTGATAGAACAAATTCCAGGTACTCAGAATAGAAAAGCAATCATAAAGGTATCTTGTGGTAAACGCAGGCAAAAATCACTAATAAAAGAAAATGCAGAAAAGAGTGAATTTAAGCCATTCTTTGTAATGCTATACAGTTAGTCCATTTTTTTTGTGGGGTCCTCATTTGCAGGTCCAGAAACTTTTAGGAACTTTCTCAGGTTTAACAAATGTATTTTTACAAAGAACCCCTCAAACCCCCCACCCCCCCAAAAAACAAATGAAATCCTTTTACTACCAGAATGCCAATTTATTTATTCATAGTGAGACAACTCACTGTTCTTAAACCAAATACTCTTTTAAGTTAGTGAAGACATTGTTTCTGTCACACGTTGGAAAAACCTATATAGGAAGCTAGTTTATCAACAGAAGGTTGCTTAGTGAACAAGGCTTCAGAGTAAGAAAAGTTGACTGAACAATCCTGGTGCTGTGTCAGCCTATAGTAAACAGGTTGTTAGTGAAAACATTTTAGGCACAGTGAGCCACCCTTATCATTTAGGAGAAGTTTTGTGTCATGTAGGGAACTGTTTACCATCAAGTTCCCAGAAGCCAGCCAAGGGCCAGCTAGTTTTGTAGGCAGACCTTTTTAAGGATAGCAGTCACAGGACGATGATGTTAATAAAGGTAGACAAAAATGATGATGTTTTCAGTCTGTTTATCTTTTTATTTTTATTTTTATTTTTATTTTTAAATATATTTTATTGATTTTCCACAGAGAGGAAGGGAAAGAGAGAGAGAGTTAGAAACATCGATGAGAGAGAAACATCGATCAGCTGCCTCCTGCACATCCCCCACTGGGACCGTGCCCGCAACCCAGGTACATGCCCTTGACCGGAATCGAACCTGGGACCTTTCAGTCCGCAGGCTGACGCTCTATCCACTGAGCCAAACCGGTTTCGGCAAGTCTGTTTATCTTTTTTAAAAAATGATGCAATATTTTGCCAATACATTAGAATGGATAATTTTTATCTCACCATTGATATTATTTTCTGAGGCAATTTCATTCTTCAGTTTTCTTATAATTTTAGCTGTTAATTGTTTTTAGCAGTAGTTTGGAATAATAAATGAATATTTATCAAATATTGTCTAGGATGATGAAATAGAGCAAATCTTCAAATTATAGACAACATAAAAGCACTAATCTCCCATACTGTGTCTTAGGTTTCAAAGACCTGCGTGGTAATAGCAAAATAAATTGAATTTAATTCTGTTAAACAAAAAGTAGATATTATTTTTTTCCCCCTTTGGAAGACTGGTAAGAGAGAATAAAAGGCACAAAATGACAGTTCCCCCCCTCATCCCCTCCCCCACAATTTAAGCATTTTTTATTGTTGGTCATTTATGTTAAGACTTTTTATTTATTTATATTAAAATTTTTTAATGTTGACATTATTGCAGGTGTCTTGCCTTTTGCCCCCCTTTGCCCACCTCCACCCACTTCAAGGTATCTTTCTGTTGTTGTTGCATTGGTAAATGGGATTGATTTTTGAATTTCTCTTTCTGAGAGTTCATTATTGGTGTATAAAAATGCCATTGATTTCGAGATATTGTATCCTGCAACTTTGCTGAATTGATTGATTATATCCAGTAGTTTTTTGGTAGAGTCTTTAGGGTTTTCTATGTACAATATTATGTCATCTGGAAATAATGACAGCTTTACTTCCTCCTTTCCAATTTGGGTCGGCTTCTTTTAGCTTAGAGCTGGGGGTAGATTTGTGGTTGGGCCGAGGCTCCCTGAGGTCAGTCTCCACCTGTCAGCTCCTCTGCTTCCCCCTTAAGGTTGCCTGGTCTTCCTCCTGAGCCTTCCGAAGAGAGTCTATAGGATGGATCCAGGCTAGTCTAGCTCAGGCTCGTTGGTGCCCTGCTTAGAGATTATGCAGTCAGGCACTCCATGAGGGTAAACTACTCTGTGCTTCAAAGCCAGACTCCTCATTTTCTGCCAGAGACTCCAACTCAAATCCCCACTAAGGGGGCTGGCTGCAGGTTTGGGTTGAGTACAGCCTGCAGTCTCCTCTGCAGGAGCAGGTTCATCCAGCTTTGCGTGGGTTCCATACTCCACAGTGTGGGCCAAAATCCCAGACCTGCACCACTCCCCCTTGCTGCTAACCCAGCAGTCAGAGTCCTGAGCCAACTGCTCAGGCTGGGCTGCTAACAATAGGAGCGCTCATTCACTGGGAAGGTGTGGTACCAGCCTCCCAGGAAGACAGAGTTGCCCTGGTTCCCTCTGTCTGATGCCACGTATTTGTTAAATTACTATGTTTAGGTTTCTTTGGGCCTTTGTGTCCTTTGCATCTCCTTAGTATGCCCTTCATGCTCCACTGTATTCAGTCAGGGCTCTTGCTCCTAAAGGAACCCCTTCCTTATTTTGGTGAACAAGAGCTTTATGTTGCTTCATTAGGGTATTTCTTGTGGTTAATGTTTGGATATAGAAGACTTCTCTTTTCAACAGAATTATATATGTTGTAGACAATTTTAAACTCTCTTCAACTTCTTTGCGGTGCTCATCTTTGTTGACCATGCCTCCTTTAAAACCTTTCTGTCTTGCTTTCAGCGGCAGTATATTGTTGGCCCTGAGCTCTCCTTAACCCCTCTGTTCATTTAAAAATTTTTATTTTAATAGAGGTAATTCAATATGAAGAAGTGTTAACTAGGTATACATTTGTTAAATAGGTTTCTGAAAACAAGCACATAAAAGGACTCTCAAGAGTCAGAAAGGTAGCAAGTGCAGATACGCCTAAAGCTGGGGAACAAAGGTAAGAGGTTGTAATAACTGAATTTACATGTTTCAAGGAGGGGCAAATAAAGCTCCCATTTGACCATAGAGGGGGATGTACTACTCATCTGAGGCTTGTTCCCCTGAGCTCAAAGCAGAGGACTCATAGGTCGGGGATCCAGACAGTTGTTGCTGATGTCTCTGAGGGTGCGCAGTGAGGCTTGTTCTGCCCGACCTGTTGCTAAATGAATTCAGCTGCTGCCATGGGAAAGAACAGTTGCTACCAGGGTGAAGAAATGCTGCTGAGTAATATTCACAAGAATAGGAAGCCAACAGGAGACACTCCCTTCTTCCTCCATCCTGTAGTCAGCCTTTAGCACCTTCTACTGGCAGAACCAGCTGGTAAAGAAGAAATGTGGCTTAAAGTCTCAGCCACAGTATCACAAAGTGTAGAAGGCTTACCTTAATAACTGGAAGAATCAGAGAGAAAAGGAAACCAGATATTAGGGTGTTAATAGAATAAAATTGCATGATTTTACAGCTGTTGAAATACTGATATTAATATTAAATAAATGCAAGTCTTAAATAACCAAAATAGAAAAGACGCAAGGGAGGAATCATGCATGAGAAAATGAAAGGCAATTCAGCAATTTATAACTGCTTACAAATCACAGAAATGGAGAAATGGTGCAAATATGAACCTTCCAGTAAGTTAGTAGTAATAGATTATAAAATCAGATTTACAATTTATTTATATTAATAGACTTTTATTTTTTAGAGCAGTTTTAGATTGACAGAAAAATTGAAAGTGCAGAGAGTTTCCATATATACCTGTCCTTCCATAGTTTTCCCTATTTTAACATCTTGTGTTAGCTCGCTACATTTATTTTAATTGGTGAACCAATAATGACCTATTCTTATTAACCATGGTCAGTCGTTTACATTAGAACTCATTCTTTGTGTTGTACATTCTGGTCGTTCTTTATTGGCCTAATTTGATGGTTTCTGTTCCTCCTTGTGAGAATGAGGCATTCCCCATGGAAATTACCTTAGTGGTCTTTCTTGGTGTAACCTCATTCATTTCCATTTAGCTTTCCAAATTTTCATGTCAGTAAAATAGGAGGTTGAACTAGAAGCTTCTGAAGTTCTAACCCCCCAACTCAGTGACTGGCTATGTCAAATTTAGACTCATAGTGGGTTTTTTGCCAAGCTAACTCCTTCTTTTCTTTCTGAGTTTCCTAAATATTTTTAAAGCTATACATGATCCTCTTGGTCATCCAGACTCAAATCTTGATATAACATCTGACTTCACCAAGATGTACATCCATTGTGTCACCAATCCTGTTGATTTTAGCTTTTTAAATGTCTGTCAGATTCTTTTTACCCTTCCTGCTGTTGTATTACAGGTTGGTGTTTCCTTTCTCATTGCTTCCCTGCAGTCCTGTAACTTTTGGAGAGACTTAACTGAAGCTGTGCTGCAAATGATCCTCTCTGAGTAGGAATCAAGCTTGCTTGTTATTGCTCGCAGAAAAGAGACTGAGGACATAATTTTGTTCCATTAGTACAAAAAGAATAGTCAATTATTTCTTCTTTCTTGTTACACTGTCATATTAAATGTTTTAATGTGTGTTCCTTTTCAGCATAATGGGAGTTTTGAGCAACAAATGTGGCTTTCAACTCCAGTATCAAATGATTTTTTCAATATGGCTCCTGGCGTTCAGTCCTCAAATGTGTGAGCACCTGCGGCGCTATAATATCATTCCTGTTCTATCCGATATCCTGCAAGAATCTGTCAAAGAGAAAGTGACAAGAATCATCCTTGCAGCATTCCGTGTAAGTGTTTGGTGGCATTTTTTTATGGTGTGTATGTGTGTGGCATTTTCACTGTGGAGTATGTTCCAGGGCTTTTAGCAGGTTGGAAAAACTTACTTGTTCTTCATGTAGTTATGAAACTATGGTATCTTGGTGGACATAGAATAAATCCCCCTCCCCCCACTAATTTGTATTTATGCCATGGGGGAATGGGACAGGTGGGAGGAAAACATTTAAATGGATGAAATGTATGAGTTATATAATGCTTGTAAGAAAATGTAATAGCATTGAATTTATATATAGGAAGTCCCTTTTTAAAAATGTATAACACATAGATACAGACAACAGTATAGTGATTGCCTAACCAGAGAGAAGGGGGTGTGGGAGGTGGAAAAGGGTAAAGGGGGAATGAAGGGGAACAGAAAGAGACTTTACTTTGGGCAATGGATGCATGATACAGTGTGCAGATGTTTTGTTGAGTTGTACACTCAATATCACCCCAGTAAACTCAATAAAAAAAGGAAATCTTTGTTGTTGTTGCAGTGTTTTCTAAGAGACTATGATTGAGGCTTTTCTCTTATGGAACCCTTATTGTGGTATGGAATTGTATTTCAGATTTTGGATCTGCTGACTAGCAGTATTTCTGAGGCAACTATAAAATATGTGGTAGACATGCAAATCCAAGCTATTGCTTCAGAATCTGTTTTTAACTGATATCACTAATATCTTCCTAATTTTTCTAAGCATGTAGAAATAAATATATAAACAGGTGTGTAATTTTGTTTTGTATTTAAAAATAAAAATGTCATGATAAATACTGTTCTATAACTTTACTCTTAACAATATCTAATGAGTATGTGTAGATCTTCAGTTTTCTTTTTAATGGCTATATTCTGCTGTGTTGATGTAAAGCAGTTTATTTAACCAGTGTTCTGTTGATGGGCATGTAGGGTTTTTCTACATATATTTGCCTGCTTTGATGAGCATTTCTGTATAAGTACCGCGCGCTACCCGATTGCGCCACTGGAGCTCCTGATGAGCATTTCTGTTGGATATAGTTCTAGAGATGGAATTGCTGAGCCAAAGAGTATACTTTTCTACAGTTTTGATAGATAATATTAAATCACCTTCAAAAATGTGCAAATTTACATTTTTTTCAACTATGTATTGGGAATGCATGTTTTTCCATTCTTTTCCTTGCATTTCATATAATCTTTCAGTTGTTACAAAAATTAGGTGAAAAAATGATACTATTGTTTTAAATTAATATCTGTTAATAATGAGTGAGGCCGAAACCGGTTTGGCTCAGTGGATGGAGCGTCGGCCTGCGGACTGAGGGGTCCCGGGTTCGGTTCCGGTCAAGGGCATGTACCTTGGTTGCGGGCACATCCCAGTAGGAGATGTGCGGAAGGCGGCTGATCGATGTTTCTCTCTCATCGATGTTTCTGACTCTCTATCTCTCTCCCTTTCTCTCTGTAAAAAATCAATTAAAAAAAAAATAATGAGTGAAGCTGAACATCTTTTAATATTTTTATCAGGCATTTATATTCCTCCTATAAATTGCTAATTCATAGCATTTGTCACATTTTAATTTTTAAAATAGATGTGTAATAGCTTTTCTAGATGTTTGTAGTTAATAATAATAGTAATAACTAATGTTTATTGAGAGTTTATTCAGTGTCAGGCACTGTTTTAATTGCTTTAAATGTGTTACGCATTCAGTCTCCCCAAGAGCCCCATGCAATGGGCATGAGGCCACAAGAGGTCACATAATTTGCCAAACGAGCCAGAAAGCAGCAGAGCTGGAATTCAGACTCAGGCAGTCTGACTCATGCTCTTAGCCACTATGCTAACCTGTCTTTGATATTGAGAATAATAAATGTTATAATTTATTGAGTGATTTTTGTGCAATGCCTAATTTAATCTTTATGATAATCCAATACGTGCTATTACTATTTTTTATTTTATGCATGAAGAAACCAAGACTTGGAGATTAATTCCTTAGTTACTAAGTGATAGAATTAGAATTTCAGTGAGATATGTCTGGCTCCAAACCATCTTTAACCACTCTGGCATCTTCTTTTCTCTTTTCTTGGGGCATTTTCTCAGGAACCTCAAAAAAGGAGAAAAAAAACATGAAAAGGAGAATTATGAGTCATATGACAAGGAATTCTATTTTCTTTGCTGAAAATACCAGCTGTGAAAGCATCGAACTCCATGTTTTTCCTAGTTGCCTAACAAGGGTTGAATGAGTGACTAAAGGCATTGAGGAGTGAAGTTCAGTGTAAATTTCATTGAAAGAGTGGAAAGTGAAATGAAAGTGTGAATGTCTAGATATGATAAATGCCAGTCATCTGTTGACCAAGTGTTGTTCTATCTATTATATTTGTTTTTGACTATCCTTATTTATAAAATGTAATATTTTTCATATAAAAATTGTTCTGTGGCTTTTGAGAGGTTTATTCTTAAGAAATAGGTAAATGTGGTACCTCTCTACTCTTCTGCCGTAGTGTATTGGCTCTACCATTAGTTTCTTTACAAACTGTCTACATGAGGTAAATTTCAGTCTCGACCAGATAAAGCAGTAATCAATCCTTAAATCAGAGTAGGTTGTATTAATGAGACTCTGAATTCTTTTAGTAGCTAAGGTGAACATATTTTTTCTTCTACTTGAATGTTTCATTATCCATATTCTCATTTATTTAATAAAGGTGAAATTTTAGAAATAGGATCTTCTGACAGTTTCATTCTATTGCTAGAGTTCAGTTAAATTCACAAACAAGTTTTGAATCCCATTTATATTCCAGCTCCATTATGCTAATTGTTAAGAAACACAAATGCCCAAGATACAGTTTTACACATAAGGGCTTGTTGTTTAGTGAAGACAGAATATGTAAATATATAATGTCATGATCAATAATGCAAGGCAGTGATCATAATATACAAGAGTAAAGGTAACATGAGAGAGGTGGAGGGTAAGAATAAGGAGTTTTGCCCTTCTTAGCAACATTCAAATATACAATCCCTAATAATAAAAGATTAATATGCTAATTAGACCAGACAGCCGAACATCCTTCTGGACGACCTTCCGGACAAAGCCGAAGCTGTGAGGGCCGAGCCTCTTGCATGAATTTTGTGCATTGGGCCTCTAGTACAGTATAATTGACTATCGTTACCATGCTGTACATTACATCCACAGAACTTATTTATTTTATAATTGGAAGTTTGTACCTTTTGACCACCTTCACCCATTTCACTCACTTATCACTTCCTTCTTCTTGCAATTATCAATCTATTTTTTATACCTATGGGTTCATTTTTCAAAATTTTTTGTTTTGTTTTTAGGTTCCACATATAAGTGAGATCATACAGTATTTGTTTTTCTCTGCCTGACTTATTTCACTTAGAATAATGCCCTAAAGGTCCATCCATGTTTTTGCAAATGGCAAGATTTCTTGCATTTTTATGCCTGAGTAATTTTCTTTATACATGGATACTTAGATTGTTTTCATATCTTAGATTGTGAATAATACTGCAATGAACATAGGGTGCATATTATCTTTTCAAGTTACTGTTTTTCTCTTCTTCAAGTAAATACTCAGAGGTGGAATTGCTGTATCAACTGGTAGATCTATTTTAATTTTTTGAGGAACCCCTGTACTGTTTTCCATAGTGGCTGTAACCAGTTTACATTACCATTAGCAGAGCATTGGTACTCCCTTTTCTCCAAATCTTCCCCAACACTCGTTATCTCTTGTCTTTCTGATGATAGCCATTCTGACAGGTGTGAGGTGATACTGCATTGTGCTTAAAAAAAAAAAAATCTTTATTGATTTCAGAGAGGAAGGGAGAGGGAAAGAGAGATAGAAATATCAATGATGAGAGAGAATCATTGATTGGCTGCCTCCTGCATGTCCCCTATTGGGGATCAAGCCCGCAACCCAGGCATGTGTCCTTGACCAGAATCGAACCTGGGACCCTTCAGGCCACAGGCTGGTGCTCTATCCACTGAGCCAAACCAGTTAGAGCCCTCATTGTGCTTTTGATTTGCATTTCTGTGGTGCTTAATGGTGTCAAGCACCTTTTAATGAGCCTTTTGGCCATCTGAATGCCTTCTTTGGAAAAATATCTATTCAGATCCTCTGCCCATTTTTTAGTTGCCTTGTTTTTTTTTCTGTTGGGTTGTATGAGTTCTTTATACATTCTGGGTATTAACCCACTTATCAGATATATGGTTTGCAGATATTTTCTCCCATTTTGTAGGATGCTTTTTCACTTTATTCTTTTGCTGTGTAGAAGCTTTTAGTTTGATGTAGTTCTATTTGCTGATTTTTGCTTTTGTTGCTGTGACTTTGGTATTCTAAACAAAAAATTGTCAAGACTAGTGCCAGGAGCCTTTTCTGTGTTTTCTTCTAGGAGTTTGACAGTTTCATGTTTCTAATCAATTTTAAGTGAATTATTGTGAGCTGTGTAATATAGTGGTCTACTTTCATTTTTTTTTTTTTTTTGCATGTGGTTATCCAGTTTTCCTAGTGCCTTTGATTGAAGAACTATTTCAATGGAGTATCCTTGACTCCTTTGTCAAATATTAGTTGACTTTATATGTGGGGGCTTATTTCTAGGTGCTCTATTCTGTTCCATTACTCTATGAGACTGTTTTATGCCATTGCCATACAGTTTTGATTACTATAGCTTTGTAGTTTAGTTTGAAATCTGGAAGCATGATGCCTTTAGCTTCCTTGTTCTTTCCCAAGATTGCTTTGGCTATTTGAGGTCTTCGTGGTTCCATATAAATTTTAGGATTGTTTTTTCAAATATATGTGAAAAATGCTGTTGTAATTTCATTAGGGATTAGTCACACTAATTTCCATATGCTAAGCTAAATCTCTTTCTGTGTTTATTTGGCATAATTAATAGAAATATAACTTGCTTACAAAAATAAGTAAATTTCAAATTTTAGTACAGTTGACTTGGAATTAATTATTACAGGCTTTTTTTTTTTTTTTAAATGGCAGGCATTTACCAATTGGTGAAGGGTAGCTTTCTTGAGAGCTTGTTCTTTCTTGTCCCTAGGCCTGAACATGTTCTTTGCTTAAAAATATTGGTTGATTCAGTGAACACTTGATCTTTATAAATATCTAGATTACTTTGCTGTTTTCATAAATACTCTTAAAAATAGAAAAATCATAGGAGAAAAACTAGGGACTTTGCCTGAATATCAAAACTTTTCTGACAATTGTTCAAGCAAGAGAGTTCTTTATTGCTGTCCTTTCTGCACCTATCAGTTGATTGGAGCTGGGGGGCGGGAGGGTTGACTGACTGGAAACTAGAGAAATATTGAAGAAACATTCTTTCTTAGTATCCTAAGTGGTCTTGGTGGCCAGTGAATGGAGAGTTCGTTGTGGTGTGCTCAGGAGCAGGCTGTGAGAAAGGATTGTGATGGATTTAATTGTAAATATGTTCAGTGTTTGACACTTATATGGGTCAGTCATTTCAAATGTTTAGTAAGCCAAGTAAGTAAGCAAGGAATCAGAAGTACATTTCTGATATGGACAGATGCTTAGGAAAGAAGTAAGGATTTGCGATACAGTCATCCACTTAAAGGTGATAGTTAACCTGTCAATAGGAGAAGGAGGAGGAGGAGAGAGGGTGTTAAAAAGGATGTGCAGAGGTCTGAGAATATCACATAACAAATTATATAGCTTCTTATTATATCTTTGTCTAACCCAGAACTTTTTAGAAAAATCAGCTGAAAGAGAAACTCGCCAAGAATATGCTTTGGCTATGATCCAGTGCAAAGTTCTGAAACAGTTGGAGAACTTGGAACAGCAAAAGTATGATGATGAAGACATCAGTGAAGATATAAAATTTCTTTTGGAAAAACTTGGGGAAAGTGTTCAGGATCTTAGGTATGTTATTTTTAATTCTCACAGACTGGATATATTGGGTTTTGTTTTACTTGATTAGTATTTTTAAGGAAATTTAAATTTGTTACTAAATATAAACTCAAAAGATTTCACTAAAATATTATGTCTTCTATTAAATATTTGGAGAATATGGAAAAACTGACTCATCACCATGGTAACAGTTGGTCAGAGCTGTTTGGGGAGAGTTCCATCATTTTCTTTTTAAAATTGGACTGACTGTACTACCACAGGTGGTTGGCACTATCATGCAAACCTTGAAGAATATCTCCCTGGTTTAGAATTTTTTAGAGTAGTGATGCTTGTTAATTTATGGAGGATTTTTGTCCACATATGGAAAGTAGGTTTTTCCTGCTTTTCTGAAGTTCCTATTGGTTTATTTTTTTTATTTTAAACATTATGCAAATGATTTACATGAAGTAAACAAAAAGAAAATGCTTACACAGTACAGAAGGGACTCCATGCCACTCCCACCATCTTCCCAGCCTATTCCCACGCCCCTTACCCCCGCACATGCGCACACACACCGAGACAGACACACAAACGGGGTTTTACGTATCCTTCTAGACCTTGTTTTTTTTTTGTTGTTGTTGTTTAATATCTTGTTGATCTTTCACATTAATCCAGGTGTTTGTTTTTTAATTATTGATACATTTTTAAAAGAGTTACTCTTAAGAAATACATCTTTTTCTGTAGTTGGACTGGGTTTGGGAGCCAGGCTGACTCTAGTCTGAATTGTTTGGCTACTTTTTCCACATGTAACCTTGAGCAGTATTCTTGACATTTTAACATCTCAGTTTTCCTTTTGGTAAATTTAGCAATAAAATTCTAACCTTGTAGGATTGTTGTGAGGTTTCAAGTGTTCAGCAGATGCCTTCAGTATAGTAATTTTTCTAGAAACCTATTTACCAGGTAATTCAATGCAGCCCATAATCCCAATGCCCAAATGCTTTTATAGAGATGGGAGAGGAGGTATCACCCACATCAGTGGTTTGTAATGGAGTTTTGTGGAGGGAGGCAAATGGTTTTTGTCTTTCTATAATTTCAAATATGAACAAGTTGATTGTAATAGCAATAGGCTAGCAATAGGCTTGCAGTTTTATAAATTCTATTATGATTATTTATAAAAGTTTATCATCAGTTCTTTATAAAAATCCTTTACGATCCTTTTAAAAAGTAAATGCTAGTGATAATTAGCTTTATAAATTATTTAATGTACATTGCTAATGGTAAATATCTAATGGTAGATTACTTTGCTGTTTTCATAAATACTCTTAAAAATAGAAAAATCATAGGAGAAAAACTAGGGACTTTGCCTGAATGTCAAAACTTTTCTGACAATTGTTCAAGCAAGAGAGTTCTTTATTGCTGTCCTTTCTGCACCTATCGGTTGATTGGAGGGGGTTGGGGGGAAGGTGACCGACTAGAAACTAGAGAAATACTTAAGAAACATACTTTCTTAGTATCCTAAGTGGTCTTGGTGGCCAGTGAATGGAGAGTTTGTTGTGGTGTGCTCAGGAGCAGGCTGTGAGAAAGGATTGTGATGGATTTAATTGTAAATGTGTTCAGTGTTTGACACTTATATGGGTCAATCATTACTAATTATTACTTATTGATTTTTCATGTTGAATTTGGAAATTTTAAAACTTACTATTTACATAAAGCTAATAGGATGATGGGTTCAGTTGAAAGATTTTTTTCTGTTTTTGCTCTTATAGGTTTAGGACATTATTGTTAACAATACTAGTTTACTTCTTATACTGACTGGGATTACATTCTTATTCAAACAGGACACTCTAATAAATTTAGTAAATTCTGGTTATACTAAATCACCATTGGGTATTAAATGTCCACTTCTTTTAAAAGTTTTTACTTGAAAATGGAGGCATGTCTCGTTACTGTGTTTGTCTGCTGGCTAATTGAATAATGAAGTATCTTGATACATAGTGAATGATGTTTACAAAGTGCATTGCAGTTTATAATATTTACAGAGACTTTTGTTTTTAATTCATCTAAAATGGGATAATTCAACCAAAGAATTACCTCTTCATTGTTGGTAATCACATTGTAGCATATCTATATACATAAAAGCCTAAAATGCAAAGTGTCCCCTCGGGAGTTCAACTGACCGGGGGTTCGATCGCTCGCTATGACGTATGCTGACCACCATGAGGTGGCGCGGAATGAAGGAAGGCCCTGGCCGGCAGCCAACAGCTGGGAAAGGGTGTCCCTGACTGGCAGCCGGCAGCTGGCAGCCGCTAGGGACCCTACCTGTGCATGAATTTGTGCACTGGGCCTCTAGTTGTACAGATAGGTGTTTTTGTTTTTGTAATGCAATATAGTAGTTTATGACATTTGTAGTATAATAATATCAGAATATGCTATTTTATTTTATGTTAAAGTCACATACTTTTACATAAATTTGTATTAATGAATCTAGTGGTCTGGCAAATACAGTATGTATGTATATGTGTGAAAGGAAGGGAGAGAAAGAGAGAAACATCGATGTGAGAGAGAAACATTGGTTGCCTCCCATAGACACCCCAACTGGGGATCAAACATACAACCTAGGTATGTGCCCTGATCCGGAATCAAACTCACAACCTTTTGGTATATGGGATGATGTTCCAACTGAATGAGTGTCCCGGTTCAACTGACCGGGAGTTTGATCGCTCGCTATGACGTATGCTGACCACCACGGGGTGGCCGGAATGAAGGAAGGCCCTGGCTGGCAGCCAACAGCTGGGAAAGGGAGTCCCTGACTGGCAGCCGGCAGCTGGCAGCCGCTAGGGACCCTACCTGTGCATGAATTTGTGCACTGGGCCTCTAGTGCACAGATACAGGGCACAGATACAGTATTTTAAGTGGCAAGATAGAAACTCTGCTAGCTTATCAGATATTTTACTGATATACATTTATGTATACACTAGAGGCCTGGTGCACAGATTCGTGGGCTGGTGGGGTCCCTCAGCCTGACCTGTGCCCTCTTGCAATCTGGGACCCCTAGGGGGATGTCGGACTGCCGATTTCAGGTGGGGATCAGGCTGAAACTGGCAGTCTGACATCACCCAAGGGATGTAGTACTGTGCGAAGTGGCAGGTGGCCAGGAAGGAGCCCAAGCTTGGGCTGGGAGCCTCATCCCGGCCCAATGCACCTGCTGCTGCCACCACTTGGTAGCGCTGCCATGGATTCAGGAGAGACTTGTGTTGCCACAGCTGTGCTTGCCAGCCGTGAGCCTGGCGTCTGGTGCCCGTTGGTCAGCTGAGCAGCGCACTGACCACCAGGGGGCAGCTCCTGCTTTGAGCATCTGCCCCCTGGTGGTCAGTGCATATCATAGTGACCGGTCGACTGGTTGACTGGTCTTTCGGTCACTTAGGCTTTTATATATATAGAAGATATATTAGGGTAGGGATTCTGAAAGCAAGTACTCCTTTTAATATCTCATGATGAGCATTCAAATTTTATAGTACTGCACCTGAATACTCTGAATAAATTTCACATAATTTATGAAGCTTATTTAAGCTCTTTAAACTTTGTGTAGTGGAATTTTGTTAATTTACAAAGGATGGTCAGTCTTTGTAGTTAAATCATTAATGAAGATGTTATTGTGCTTAATTTGGAGGATCGCTGAGGTTTATATAAACTCTGAATTCTTTAAAAATTTTTATAGCTCATTTGATGAATACAGTTCAGAACTTAAATCTGGAAGATTGGAATGGAGTCCTGTGCACAAATCTGAAAAATTTTGGAGAGAAAATGCTGTAAGGTTAAATGAAAAGAATTATGAACTCCTGAAGTAAGTTTTAAATTCCAGTTTATACTCTAATACCTGTTCTACATCTTCACAGACATGTTTCTGTTAGACTAAATTTAGGTATTCTATAGTTTTAATTTATATTTTCTTGCTTATTAATGTGGTTGAATACCTTTTCATATGCTTATTGGGAGTTTGTATATCTTTTTCCAGGAGAAGTATCTGAAGTATTTTTTTTATTTTATTTTATAGGTGTATATGTATTCTGAACATGAGTTCTTTATATATATACTCATCACAACTATTTTTTCCTACTTTGTCACATACTATTTCACTCTTTAGTTTTAATGTAGTTCAATTTATTAATATTTTTCTTAATGGCTAGTGATTTTTTTGTGTCCTGTTTAAGACGTTTTTGCATACCCAAGGTCATGAAGATATATTTCTTTTTTTTTTTAATATATTTTTTATTGATTAAGATATTACATATGTGTCCTTATCCCCACGTTACCCTCTACCCGCCTCTCCCCCTCTCCCTCCCCACCCCCCGCTCATGCCCTCACCCCCCCGTTGTCCGTGTCCATTGGTTAGGCCTATATGCTTGCATATAAGTCCTTTGGTTGATCTTTCCCCCTTACCCCTCCCCTCCCCTACCTTCCCTCCAAAGCCCGACAGTCCAATCAGTGCCTCTCCATCTCTGGATCAGTCCTTGTTCATCAGTTTATGTTGTTCATTATATTCCACAAATGAGTGAGATCATGTGGTATTTATCCGCTCTCCAGTTCCATCAATGCTGTGACAAATGGTAAGAGTTCCTTTTTCTTCTTCCTCTTCTTAAAGAATACCTTTCAGCATTTCATATAATGCTGGTTTGGTGGTGATGAACTCCTTTAGCTTTTTCTTATCCGTGAAGCTCTTTATCTGACCTTCTATTCTGAATGATAGCTTTGCTGGATAAAGTAATCTTGGTTGTAGGTTCTTGCTATTCATCACTTTGAATATTTCTTGCCACTCTCTTCTGGCCTGCATGGTTTCTGTTGAGAAATCAGCTGACAGTCGTATGGGTACTCCCTTGTAGGTAACTGACTGTCTTTCTCTTGCTGCTTTTAAGATTCTCTCTTTATCTTTTGCTCTTGGCATTTTAATTATGATGTGTCTTGGTGTGGTCCTCTTTGGATTCCTTTTGTTTGGGGTTCTCTGCGCTTCCTGGACTTGTAAGTCCATTTCTTTCACCAGGTAGGGGAAGTTTTCTGTCATTATTTCTTCAAATAGGTTTTCAATATCTTGCCCTCTCTCTTCTTCTGGTACCCCTATAATTCTGATGTTGGTACGCTTGAAGTTGTCCCAGAGGCTCCTTACACTATCTTCATATTTTTGGAATCTTTTTTCTTTTTTCTTTTTCGGTTGGGTCTTTTTTGTTTCTTCATATTTCAAATCTTTGACTTGATTCTTGGGATCCTCTTGTCTGCTGTTGGATCTCTGTATATTATTCTTTATTTCAGTCAGTGTATGCTTAATTTCTAGTTGGTCCTTTTTCATATCCTTGAGAGTCTCACTAGATTTATCGAGGATCTCACTATATTTATCGGCGGTTTCCATAAAATTCTTGAAAAACCTTATAAAAGTGGCCTTGAACTCTATATCCAGTCATTTCCTTTCCTCCATTTCTGTCATTTGTGACCTGTTTCTTTGTCTCCGCATTTTTTATGCTTCCCTGTGTTGGTAGAGTGGTTTTGTGTGCTAGGTGTCCTGTAGGGCCCAGTGGCTCAGCCTCCCCAATTACCTGAGGTGGACACTCTTGGGGTACCCCCTTGTGGGCTTTTTGCACAGTCTTATTGTAATTATGCCTTGATTGTTGTAGGATCACTGGGAGGAAATGACCTCCAGGCCAATTGGCAGTGAGAATCAGCTGTGTCTGCAGTGGGAGAACTTCTGTGCTGAAGACACCCTTCTGGGGCAAGACTTGCTTCAGTGGGGTTTTGGTGCTCACTGAGACTGCACCCTGAGTGTGTCCCTTATGGATCTGAGGAGTAGTAATCTGGATGGTCCCCCTCTGACCACTGGGTACACTGGCTCTTGGATCTAAGGAGGTGCTAATTTAGCCTCTGCCTGAGGTTACACAGCAGGAGCTACGAAGAGAACTGCAGATTCCCCTTCCTTTTTTGGAGTTTGGAGGTGCCCAGATGAGGCCCAGCTGTGAAGCAATGCAAGCCGCTGTGGGGCCTTGGGCCTTCTCTTGGAAGTTCTGGGTCTGTCTGGCCCAGCTGCAGTTAGGTAATTTTCAGGTTGCAAAGGGCCGGGGCATTCATATGCAAAAGCCTCTGCAGCAGCCTGGGTGGGGCGGGGTCTCAGGGAATCAAAGGGCGGAGCAAGCAGCTATGGCGGATTCTCAGCCCTGCCCTAAGGGGCCCCGCGTCTCAGTGTCCTGGTAATTGCTGCAAGCACCTCTGAGGGAAAGCCGCCCTCGAGTTCCGAGTTCTGCCCGCTGCCAGACAGTCCAGTTTCTCCCCGTATGAGTCCTGGGTCCCCAGAGACTTCCCGGAACCGGAGTTCAGAGCAGTTGGGAGTTTGTGACTCCCTCCCGATTCAAAAAGACAGCCGCGTCCTCAGGTGCCAGCCCCTTTCCGCGCGCGCGCGAGCCTCCATACCTCTGCACTTTACTTCCGCAGCTCCTCTGGCTCTCAGTGTGCTTTTTTTTCCCTTCTAGTTGTAGAATTTCCACTCAGCCAGCTTTCCTGTAGTTCTGGATGATGTCCATTTTGTCTTTATGTTGTTTTTTTTGAAGTTGTTGTGGGAGGCAGCAATTTCCTGGTGTTTATCTATGCCGCCATCTTAGTTTCTCCATGGAGATATATTTCTGTGTTATCTGATAGAAGCTTCGTTGTTTAACCTCTCATATTTAGATTTCCATTTGATATGGAATTGCTTTTTGAGTAAAGTATAAAGTAGGGGTCAAGATTCTTTTTTTTTCATTACAGGGATATCTGATTGAACCAGCACTTTTTATTGAAAGTAACATTTTCCCCACAGCTTTGAGGGTTCCCTTTCTTGTAATAAGATGTGTAAGTGTTTGCCTTTTTTTCCTGCCCCCACTCTTTCTTTTTTATTGAGATACTGGGGATCCAGTGCATGAATTTGTGCACCTTGAAAGGAACTCTGGGCTGCGAGGCTGCGGTGGGCATAGGGGTAGGTCTTGGCCCATCCTCCATGCCCCCACCTGGCCCCTCCCGCCATGGCCCCTGGGTCCCGTGTCAGCCAACAGCCCCTGCTCCCGCTGCTGCCGTTCCCACGCACAGATGGCGCCGGCCCTGCTTGCACCTGCTGACAGTGTGGAGCAATTGGGGCCAGTGCCAGCAGTGGGTGCAAGCTGGGCCAACGCTGCCAGCTGGTGCCAGGAGTGCTGCTGCCCTGATTGCCCCTCAGGAGCAGGGGGAGGTAGAGAAGCCCTCAGGGGCAGTTGGGGCTGGCAGCTGCTGCTGCACCCGCTGATAGCACTGAGTGATTAGGACTGGTGCTGGGTGCCAGCAGCAGGTGCGAGTGCTGGGCATGACTGCAGCACGCAGGAGCAAAGAATTTTCAGTAACCACCAGAGGCTCGCCCTAATGACAGCGACCGGTGCCCTGCCTTGGTCTGGTGCCCCCACTCAACTGCTCCACCATCCTGCCATGGCCGACACCCGCCATGTTCTGTGTGTGCCCCCTGGTGGTCAGCACACATCATAGCAACCAGTTCGGTTGTTCCGCTGTTTGGTCTATTTGCATATTAGGGTTTTATATATATAGACTAGAGGCCCAGTGCACAAAAATTTGTGCACTTCGGGGGGTCTCTTAGCCCGGCATGTGCCCTCTCGCAGTCTGGGACCCCTCGAGAGATGTCCACCTGCTGGCTTAGGCCCGCTCCCTGGGAGATCAGGGCTAAGCTGGCAGTCAGACATCCCTCTGGTAGCACGGCAGCCCTCGGGGGATGTCCACTTGCCAGCAGGGAGCAGGCCTAAGTTGCAGTAGGACATCCTTAGTGCTGCTGAGGAGGCAGGAGAGGCTCCTGCCACCACCGCTGTGCTGGCAGCCATCAGCCTGGCTTGTGGCTGAGCAGAGCTCCTCCTGTGGGAGCGCACTGACCACCAGGGGGCAGCTCCTGCATTGAGCATCTGCCCCCTGGTGGTCAGTGTGTGTCATAGTGACCAGTCATTCCTAGTCATTCTGCTGTTAGGGTCAATTTGCATATTACCCTTTTATTATATAGGATATGTCACATACCACACAATTCACACACTTGAAGTATAGAAATCAGTAGTTTTTAGTATATTCACAATGTACATAATCATTAACACAATCAATTTTAGAACATTTTCATCACTTCAAAAGAAACCTCATATTCTTTAGCTCTAACCTCTCTATTAACCCATCCACTCAACCCTAAGCAACCACTTATTTACTTTCTGTTTCTATGGATGTGCATATTATGAGTATTTCTTTTGTTTACACTTTATTTTCTGTGAATTACTCCAAATAATAAATTTTTACTTAAAGTGTGGCAAGCCAAAGTGAATGAATGGTAGATGTTGGAGGACTGATGGAGAATAGGTAGAAGGAGTGAATTATCCTTTCAGCATGCCACTTTGAGTTTTCAACAACAAAATGAGCTCAAATGGAAGGAGCTTTTTACAAAGTATTATTGAAGCACTACATGCATTTTTGTTGTGACAAACTTAAAGAGCCTTTTGAAGTGCATGTTTTGTTTTCTAACATTAGTTTTAATTTATATGGCTTTCTTAAATTACTTCCTTTATCTTTGTATGACCCTTTGTGATTTTTCTGAATAACCAGAAACAATGGCATGTGGCACTATAGTTTTATTCTATGCTAATGTGATGAGAAATTTGAAGTTGTTGCTTGTATTTAGTTTTCATTCCCTTAAAGTATCTGCATGGGGATGATTGATAGGAGGGTCATACTTATGCTGCCCTTCAAACTAGCTGATAAAATAGGTACAGATGGAATCTTTATTTTATTCTGCTATTAAAAAACACAGTACTTCATTTTATCTGTGGAGAACTGCGCTATGTCAGGCTCTAACCTATTTTTCAGGTAATTCCAAACTTAGCAAGTATGTGATATAAGTTAATTTTTGCCTTTATCACTCTTGCGTGTAATAGTTTTCAGAAAATGCTTTCTAATCTTGTCTGTTATAATTTTGAAATAAGTATGTAATTTGAATAAGGAAATATTCTGAAATACAAAAAAACCATGCAGTGTATAATTAATTTTTTTTTTTTATTGTTGAGAGTATTACAGAGGTCCCCCTCATTTTTCCTCCCATTGTTCCCTCCACCCGGTTCCCACCCCAGCCCAGGCCTTCATCACTCTATTGTCTGTGTCCTTAGGTAATGCATATATGAATGTAAATTCTTTGGTTTATCTCTTCCCGCCCCTCCCTCCCCACTTTCCTCTGAGATTTGTCAGTCTGTTCCATGCTTCCATGCCTCTGGTTCTATTTTACTCATCAGTTTATTTGGTTCATTAGATTCCTTGTTCGTTTATTTTGATTTTTAGATTCAATTATTGATAGATGTGTATTTATTACCATTTTATTGTTCATATTTTTAAAAAATATATTTTTATTGATTTCAGAGAGGAAGGGAGAGGGAGAGAGAGATAGAAACATCAGTGATGAGAGAGAATCATTGATCAGCTGCCTCCTACACGGGCACACTGGGGATCAGGCCCACAACCTGGGCATGTGCCCTGACCAGGAATCGAACTGTGACCTCCTGGTTCATAAGTTTATGCTCAACCACTAAGCCATGCCAGCTAGGCATATTCATATTTTTTATCTTCTTTTTTTCTTCTTCTTTTTAAATAGATTATAATTAAGAGAAAAACAAAAGCTGAGGGAACAAGTTTGTAAAATTGAGGAAAAATATTGTGAAAGAGAACAAGAGCAAAAATTGCGAGTGATGAGTTAGAATAATAATGTGAATTCTATTTTGGATTTGTATAGACACTTTTCACGATTACATTTCTAGAAAATATCAGAGTCAACATTCACATTTGACCTAATTCCAAAGCTGTGATATATTGCTGTGTTGATCCCATTGGAGTGACTGACAGAATCTTGGCTTGAGGTCGATGTGGTGATACAGATTTGGGTTGTGATGATTCCATTGTTGATGTAACAGCTGTGTTCAGGGATAAATTAGAGAAAGCTTTCTCTTTGCTTACCACAAGAATCTTTTTTTTTTTTTTAACTTATTTTCCTGGACATGTTTATTGACGATTCTCAGAGTATGCTTTTAAATGTTTATGGAGATCTCATTAAAATGCAGATTCTAAGTAAGTCTAGGGTTGGGTCTGTAATTCAGCTTTTTAAAACTGGCTCAAGGTTTCTCTGCCTACCGTTTTCTATCATCACCTGAGCCTGTCATATAGCTAACTCTATAAATAACAGGAAGCACTGACAAAGAACCTGTTATCATTATGAAATAATTCCACACCTTCTTCCAGACTAACTGGGAAATCAGACTCTGTCACCAGCTACTCAGCTCTGTCCTCCTGATGCCAAAATAGACATGGACAGTGAGCAAACTAACGAGTGTGGCTGTGTTCCCATAAAACTTTATTTATAAAAACGGTGGCTGCTGAGTTTGGACTTCAGCTCTAATTTGCTTACCTCTGGTTTAAGGTATTCAGAACAAATATTCTGTTATGCTTTTAAAGACTCCCATATTAATAATATTTTCTTACTGTTTCATAAAGTAATTTCTTAATAAAATGTCAAAGTAAAATGTCATTGAAATAATTTAATCTTTTGAAATCATTTGAGTTGTTTCAGTTGAATTAAACTTAATTTCAGAATAATTTGCAAGTTGGCCTTTTAAAAAGAACATAGTTTGAAATTTAAAAAATATAAATGTGTGGGTGATTGAATGTATTTCTTGCTTTTCCCCAGTGGGTTTTCCTGTGCTTGGGCTGAATGAACTGCCACCAGGGTGTGCTTGTGCTTTGTGTGGGCTAGAGTCAGCAAGTAATAGTTCACATCTCAGTTTCAACATTTGCTGTGTCCTTAGCAGATTACCTAACTTCTCTGGCTCTCATTTCCTCATTTGTGGATTGCTGTGAGGAATATGATTTACACAGAGTTTGGAACATGCATGTGTATAGTAAATGCTCATTCCTTTCTCCTCTCTTACTCTTAAGGAGTAAGACTTACTTACTCCTCTCCATCTGTACCTATTTTATCAGCTAGTATGAAGGACAGCATGAGTATGACCCTCCTGTCAATCATCCCCATGCAGATACTTTAAGGGAATGAAAACTAAATACAAGCAACAACTTCAAATTTCTCATCACATTAGCATAGAATAAGACTATAGTGCCACATGCCATTGTTTCTGGTTATTCGGAAAAATCACAAAGGGTCATACAAAGATAAAGGAAGTAATTTAAGAAAGCCATATAAATTAAAACTGAGAGGAGATGCAGTTTTTGGAAATGCAGATTGCCCACTTAGCCTAGAAGAAGTGTGGAATTACTTTAAAATGAAATGATTCCTGGATTGACAAAAGGTTCTTTATCAGCACTTCCTGTTGTTTATACAGTTTAGCTATTTGACAGGTTGACATGTGATAGAAAAAGGTAGGCAGAGAAACCTTGAGCCACAGTCTTAAGTGATGCTTCAGAAACTTAGTAAGCAAGCTTCATAGATTCATACATATTTTGAAAAAAATGTTTATTTTTGGGAAGATATCCTTGTTATACCTGTGCTCTGTTGTGCTCTATAGAAGAATCAAAAATTGATACCTTTTTGCATTAAATTTATTTCAGAATTTTGACAAAACTTCTGGAAGTATCAGATGATCCACAAGTCTTAGCTGTTGCTGCTCATGATGTTGGGGAATATGTGCGGCATTATCCACGGGGCAAACGGTAACAGACAAGCCATTAATATCTTTTGGGTTTTCAGAAACAGTCAACATAGAATCCTAATGTACTTGTCTAAAATAGGGTAGTTTAGCAGAGGAATTAACGGAGTCAAGATTACCATAATACTGGGAATTATGATAAACCTAATTAAAATGGGTAGTATAAAAATATAAGTACACCTGTATACTACTATAGTGTAGTAGCCAATAGAGATCACAGAAATTTCATATTGAAGATTTTCTTTGGTTTATATGATTTAATTCAATAGCTATTTTATGAGCTATGGTTATTTTTCAATTACTGTTTATACTAACTTTGAACTCAGCAGGTTTAAAGTATAAAAGGAAATATAACACCTGAAAGAAAAGTTATAGGAGATGTATGATAATGGAATTAATGTATGTATTTAAAAGTATTAAAGAAATTTCATGTGGGAGGAGACAGGTAAGGTTTTACAGAGGAGGTGAGGCTGACCTCAATTTAAAATCACTTAGCTTCATTAACAATGAAAAGATAGGATTTTTTTTCTTTTGAAAAATAAGAGATCAAGGTGCCAATAGAAGGGATAAGGCATTAAATTGGACAAAGGGCTGTTTTGTGTTGTTTGGAAAAGTACCTTGGTTTGAATTTTTCCTTTTCCACTTGCTAATTGGTTTCCTAATTTATAAAATTGGGATGATAATCATATTCCTTTCTGAGGAGGGTGATATGAAGATTAAATGAGTTAATCTAAATACAGTGATTAGAACAGTGCTGTTGGTACATAGTAAGTTCTCAATAAGTATTAGCTAGTTTTATTATTATTGATGTTAATATTTTATATTCATTAAAGCTATATATAAGGAAGACATCTTTATCTTGTTTATCATAAAAAATTATCACATAAACCCAGAACATCTTAGAATGTGAGGGAAAATTGGCAGAGCCACCATTGTAGTTGCAGACTTTCACATTCCATAATTACTTCATGACTGCTTTGTCCTTATTGTGTATAAATATTTAAACACTGGAGGCCCAGTGCACGAAATTCATGCATGGGTAGTGTCCCTAAGCCTGGCCAGCCATCAGAGTCAATCTGTGGGGTGACCAGCGGGGTGATTTGGGAGCCCCGCTGGCACCCGCCTTGGCTGGCCTGCGGCCTGTGGGCTGGGGGCAGCTCCTGCATTGAGCGTCTGTCCCCTGGTGGTCAGTGCGTGTCATAGCGACCGGTCGTTCCGCTGTTTGGTCAATTTGCATATTAGGCTTTTATTATATAGGATCATCTAACATCATGTCAATGACTAGATGGAGAGGTATTCCTTCAAGCAGAGAAATTACCTTTTCTCCCAAAGTGTCCATGCAGCCTATTATTTTTTACCTTTACCTTGTTTTTTAAAAATATCTGATTTGTTGTAGCTCAGGCTGCCTTATATTGATGGATTCCAAAAAATTATGACAGTTCACCTGAAGCAGAATTTGCTGTCAGTCTGTTATCTATGCTTTTATTTCTATTTTGTTTGTTAAATTATTTTGTTGATTAGATTCCACATATAAGTGAAATCTTATGGTATTTGTCATTCTCTGACTGGCTTATTTTACTTAGCATAATAATTTCCAGGTTTATCCGTGTTGTCGCAAAAGCTATAAGATTTTCTTCTATTATTAAGGCCAAGTAGTAGTATTCCACTATGTAAATGCACCACAGCTTTTTATTTACTGATGGACACTTGGACTGTTTCCAGATCTTGGTTATCCTTTATAATAAAAGGCTAATATGCAAATTGACCGAACGGCTGAACGACTGGCTGCTATGATGTGCTGGGGGCAGATGCAGGAGCTTCCCCCTGGTGGTCAGTGCACTCCCACAGGGAGAGTGCTGCTCAGCCAGAAGCCCTGAGCCAGGCTCACAGCTGGCAAGCGCAGTGGCGGTGGCGGGAGCCTCTTCCACCTCCATGGCAGTGCTACAGATGTCCAACTGACGGCTTAGACCCACTCCCCGCCATCAGTCAGACATCCCCTGAGGGCTCCTGGACTGCAAGAGGGCACAGGCCGGGCTGAGGGTGCCCCCCCCCCCCAAGTGCACAAATTTCGTGCACCAGGCCTCCGGTTATAAATAATGCTCAGTGAACATAGGGGTGCATATATTCTTTCTGATTGGTGTTTCAGTTTTCTTAGGATATATTTCCAGAAGTGAGATTGCTGGGTTAAAATGTACTTCCATTTTTAATTTTTTGAGGAAACTCCATATTGTTTTCCACAGTGGCTGCACAGTCTGCATTCCCAGTAGTTCACGAGGGTTCTCTTTTCTGCACATCCTTGCCAGCACTTTCGTTTGTTGATTTATTGATGATAACCATTCTGACAGGTGTGAGGTGATATCTCATTGTATTTAATATTTGCATTTCATTGATAATTAGTGACATTGAGCATTTTTTCATATGTCGTCTTTAGAGAAGTCTATTCAGGTCCTTTGCCCATTTTTTAATTGGATCTTTTTTTTTTTCTTTTGGTGTTGACTTGCATAAGTTCTTTATAAATTTTGAATATTAACCCCTTATCTGATGTATCATTGGCAGATATGTTCTCCCATCAGTGGGTTTATTTTCATTTTGTTGATGGTTTCCTTTATTGTGCAAAACTTTTTAGGTGTAGTCTCAATTGTTTATTTTTTCTTTTGCTTCCCTTGCCCAAGGCACTGTATAAGAAAAAATATTGCTATGAGAAATGGCCAAGATTTTGCTACCTACCTGATATTAAACTATATTTTATATCATATTATAGAACCATATTAATAGGGAAAAAGACATTTACAACAAAAAAAATTAGTGCTGTGCTTTTTAGAATATCTGAAGAATTTACTCTAAAATTACGTTTCTCTGTTTCACCAGCTGGTACATTCTTTAAATGTTATTACCAGTGTTGAGCTTGTTAATAGTGTATTATAATATTACAAGTCTTTAAAGCTTAACATGTTATTGACTTGATTTGTTTTGAAATATGTTTAGCAAGGTTTTTTCTATTAGGCAGTGGCTATTAAAGTACTAGAATGCAGCTCTAAATTAAATTACCTAAATATCTGGCCTTTTTAATGATATCTTGTCTTAATCTGCCAACTGGAAAGATTCTTTTTCATCACTTTTTCAAGCATTTATGATTTTGGACATCTGTATAATCTGAAAGTAATTGGTGGTTCATTTGAATCTTAAATTTAGAAGGGGGGAATGTCTTTATTTTTATAGCAATGTGTTTCAGTGGAGTGGAGATTGTTTATTCCTCTTTGACACCCACTGGAATCTTGGGTGGAGGACAGTAATATGTATAGTTTAAAAATGAATGTGTAGTAAATAAATATAGTAATAAATTATTAAAAGCAAATTTTTAAAATTTTCTTGGCTGGTGTTAATATGACCAGATACAAGGGGCAAGGGTTTAAAATGTCAAAAACCATGACTTTCTAGAGGGATAGGCAGTACATTTGTTGTGAAGATTTCATGCGAGAAAATATAGGAAGCATTTAGCATTTGCCCAACAAGTAAAAAAATTGCTGTCATCGTCATCATCAATGGTGTGTGATCTCTGTGTTTTTTAGTTTCACTAAAATGGTACCTTTCTGAGATTATACTGATTCATATACAGTTGATCCTCATTATTTATGAATTCTAGATTTGTGAATTTGCCTACTTTTTTAAAATTTCTTTTCTAACCCCCAAATCAATACTTCATGCTTTCACAATTGTTGGTGGACGTGTACAGAGCAAAATTTGAGTCACCTGATTCACACATTCCCAGCTGAAGGCAAACAAGGCGATACTCTGCCTTCTTGTTTTAGCTTTGTACTGTAAACAAGTATTCCTTATGTGGTCTGTTTAGTGTCATGGTTTTTGTATTTTTGTGCACTTTGTTGGTGATTTCACTGTTTCACTAACTCTGAGCCAAGGGCTGAAGTGCTGTGTAGAGTCCTCAGCAGAAGAAGGCTGTGATATGCCTTACAGAGAAAATATGTGTATTAGATAAGCTTCCTTCAGGCATGAGTTATGGTGCTGTTGGCTATGAGTTCAGTGCTAATGAATTAATAATATATAAAGTAAGTTGTCTTTACACAGACACACATAAAACAAGGTTATGTATTGATAGGTTAATGGCAGTGTTGTGACCAGAGGCTTGGAGGAACCTAACCTTGGATTTCCCCTAGGATTTTAGTATTAACTAAATCATTGTTAGTGATGACTGTATAGAATATAACTACTGTGGATAATGAGAATCAACTGTATCTCCATGTGTTGGAGGTGTCCAGAAGGGGCCCAATAAATAATGCCCCTCCTGCCTGCCTGCCTAAATTCTAAATTATTTGAGAAACATGTCAAAGGAGATAACAAATGGAGGCCAAAGTAGAAATCTTACTGATAAAGCCAATATTGAAAAACGTGGTATATGTACAATACACAGATGGCCTTCCTAATACTGAACTCAGAATTGGACTAACCCATTAATCCCAGGGAACACTGGACTGACATGGAAGAGCAAGGAGGGGGTGTATCTGTGCTGTGGATTCCTTTTTCCAAACTCCCCAATTACAGAGGTCCACCCTGGAGGAGTAAGCAAGGGCAGGGGGAGACAGGGATGTTAAGCTAAAGAGGAAAGGTAAGAAGCCAGTCCTGCCAACCCCTCAAAGTAGCTCATACACATGAACACGGTCAGTTGAATAAGCAGTTTGTGGTGAAATAAGAATGACTTTATGGCCCTGGCTAGTGTGGCTCAGTTGGTTCATTGTCCTATGCACCGAAAGCTCGATTCCCGGTCAGGGCACATACCCAGGTCATGGGTTTGATCCCTAGTCAGGCATGTACGGGGAAGCAACTGATAGATGTTTCTCTCTCTCTCCCTTTCTCTACCTCTCTCTCTAAAAATCAATAAAAACATATCCTCGGGTGAGGATTAAAAAAATTTAGAGTGACTTAATGACTTTGTGTTTATTCCTCATAGTCCCTTTAAAATTTATCCAGTGACGATAATCTTTCCATGCCTCTAGTTGAAAACTACATGAAGAGGAGTGGGACAGCTTCAGGAACAGAAGACAGTGTTTTCCAAAACTCTGTGGCTGGAGGACCCGAAAGGGGGCCAGTGGAGTCAGTGCACAGAGTCCAGGGTGTAGGCCCGGGCTCTATGAAGCGAGAGAAGGTCCCAAGTCAGACTGTGAAGGGCCTTGTCAGCCAGCGTTTTATGCAGAACAAGTGATAATGCAGATTTTTGGAAGGTCACTTGGACTGGGTTGAAGGGGAGCAGCCCCTGTATCCTCCTCCTCCTCCTCCTCATGGCAGTAGACATGGGCTTTATGTCCTTAGTCTTCACAGCAGCGCCATAAAGGAGGCATTCTTGTTATTCTCATGTGGCAAGAAGGCATTTACATGGTTAAATGGCTCCCCTAATGTAACATATCTGATAGAGAGCAGAGCTGATATACGTATTAAAGTAATGTTTTAAAGCACAGTACCTGGCACATAACAAGCACTCAATTAATGTTTGGTAATAATTATACTGTACTTTCCCCCCCTCAATTCAGTACATTAAAAAAGGATGATTTAAAAAATAAGGTATAAAAAGATATAAACATAAAAGCCTCTCTCTCATCTTTGATCCCCATCCATCCGTCTGTGAGGTTGTCTTAAACTACCAAAGCCCTATTACTGTCACTTGTCACTGGCTATGTAATAGTTATATCTCCCACTGGGCACTACAGACTGGAGACTCCACACTGCTGTGCTGGAGTTAAGAGACACTACAGCTCTATCCACAGCCACGTCCTTGCAGAGGAACAGAGAATCTCTTTCCATTCATGAAAGAAATAACCATAATCACTTCACTTTTACATCTGTGGTAACTGGAGTTTTTAGGGTGTCAGGTGCAGTGATAGAAAGCAATGCTGGTTGTCAGTCATCACGGTGCTCTTGACAAGAGGAATTTTCCTCCTCTGGTTCACTGCCCAGGAGGTCATGTGGTAGATCCCATTGTTACAAGAAAGAGCAGATATCTTAAAAATCAGTAGTCCTTTTCAGGAAATTAACATGGCTTCTACTGGGTGCTTTTAACTCTGTGTTCCCTGGAATATGTACTTGAGCCCATATCTGTCTCACAGCACAGCCACTGGTGACCTTAATATTGATTGATATTATTATGGATATTAGATTATATTCAATATATTGATTTTAAGCAGGCCAGAAATACTAAAAATAAAGAAGTTGATACTCAACTACCTAGAAAACTATAACCGGGAATATTATGTGAGATATTCAGGTAGGTGAAACTTGCCTGGATTGGGAAAGGAGAATAGCAATTAGATTTATTCTTAGAAATTCAAAAGAAATATTTGAATGCCTTAAAACTATGATTTGGAGAAAATGATTGAAAAAAGGCATGTGTTGGTTTACTTATGTGTATTGTAACTTTCCTAGGGATTTGGGCTTTCTGCTGACTAACAGCATGAGTTTGAAAGTAATTGCAGTATCTCTTCACAAAGTGGCTTCTATTCCGCAGGGTCATTGAGCAGCTTGGTGGGAAGCAGCTGGTGATGAACCACATGCACCACGAAGACCAGCAGGTTCGCTACAACGCTCTCCTGGCTGTGCAGAAACTCATGGTGCACAACTGGTATGTGCCGGTTCTCCTCCTACTCACACACTGGTCTGCGAGGTCTCACTTGTCCAGAAGTTCTTATGTAATTGTTCTGATGAATGATAGTTTTTAAAATCAGTGATATTTATATTTAAATTTTTAAAATTTTTTTTCCCTTTTTATTGAATTTATTGGGATGACACTGGTTAACAATATTATACAGGTGTCAGGTGCACAGTTCCACAACACATCATCTGTACACTGCATTGTGTGTTTATTATTTTAAATATCTTGAAATATATTTTAGCAGTTCAGAGCAATGACATAATTTTTTAAAAACTGTATTAATTTTCCGAAGAAATGTATATGTATTCAAAGTGCTGGTATCAAACACATCTCCAGAAGTAATAAAAGGCCCCCTGTGACATGAGTGAACCAACCTTTATAGAATTAATGAAATCCAGTTGAACTATTCTGATCAGAGACTACAATTTTGCCAGGTTTAATTACTCAGCATAGGGTTCACCTGACTGGATTTTACTAGTTCACACAAAAACACAAAGTGATTAAGATTTAACTCTCACATTTCCTTTTTATTCATTATAGCTGTTTGCTTTTGAAATAACTGAAGTCATGTTTTTCTGTCATTAAAAAAAAAATTGAAAGTATTGACCTTTGTGTGTCCACTTAAAACAAGATAAATGAAAAAGTGACTGCTTAGATAAAAATGGTGAGCCATTTATGTACATGATGGAACAAACCAGGATCCTTTGTCATGGCTATTTTTAGCCGGAAGTTGGATGTTCAGTGCTTTCAGCAGCATAACATCTTCTGAACAGTTCAAATGCCTCTCTGTTCCCACTCTGTGGAAGCATGCTCTGGCCTTGGACTATTTTTGTTAATGCACAATGAGCAAATGTACATTCCCTATAACTGACAATAATATTACCAGAAAGAATTAATGGTGCATTAGGATGTACAGTGGGGCCTTGACTTACGACTTTAATTCGTTCGGTGACGGAGCTCGTAACTCAAATTACTCGTATGTCAAATCTTAAAGTGAATGAGTGAGACACGTGATGCTGGGCTGATGTTGTGGCATTCACTGTGACGTTTGCTGCGCCAACTAGCGGTGGGGTATCTAAAGCTGGCTCGTAACCCGAATTTTAGCTCGCAATCAAAGCAAAAAATCGGCCGAGAGACGGCTTGTATCTCGAAAAACTTGTTAGTCGGGACACTCGTAAGTCAAGGCCCCACTGTACTAGTATACATTTGAAAGATGAAGCAAATACAGTATAGGAGAATATCCAGGTGCTGTTGTGGCATTATACATAACTATTATCATCTTACCACTTAAGCATTTTCTCATAAATACTGACATTTATGTATTTTCTCAGTGACTATGTTTTGAGCACTTACTCTGTACTCTATTAAGTGTTGGGCTGTAGCTATGATGGAAGTGGGCACAACTTTATGTAGGATGATTAGAGCTGGCCTCTCTGAGTAGACCAGCACAGCTAAGTTGAGATAAGAATGAAAGGAACCAGTCATAGAGCTCAAGTATTGGGGGTAATTATTTCACATAGAGGGAATGAGAGGGTAAAAGACCAGGAGCAGGAATGAGCTTGGCTTCTTTAAAAGAAATGTCTGGAAACATATTGTTATGTGACAACTGGGGGTGATGGTGCTACAGGCACCTAGTGGGTAGAGGCGAGGGATGCTGCTAAACATCCTACAATGCAGGTAGTTCCCACAATGAACAACTGTCTTGCCCAGTGTACCGGTGGTGCCAAGGTTGAGAAACACTAACTTGAAGAATGGAATGAGGCCAGCGTGAAAAAAGTGGGCAAGGAGAGTTTGGCAGACATCCAATTGCATAGGCTGCATTTGACTCTTATAAGATGAGATGAAAGCCATTGAGAAATTTTTTAAAACAGGGAAATGACAAGGATTGATTTGTGTTTTAAAAAGATTGTTTAGGCTACTCTGTGGAGAATGGATTGCACAGGGGTAAGTGTAAAAGGAAGAAGACTGTTTCTGTAAGTTCTCATTGTGGTCTAGACTAGAGATGGTTGGTAGCTTGGACCACAGCTATAAAAGTAAGGAGGTAGATGGATTTAGGATAGATTTCAGAGCTAGCGCTGGCAACATTTGGTGGGCTGAAAACATTTTTACTTTGTTCATAACCTCAATGCAAAAAGAATGGGATCAGCAGAAGGCACTCAAAGTAGTTTTTATCTGTTCAGCAGGAGGAAAATCCTTGCAAGTCTGTCAGTAAAATATGGAATAACCCACTGGGTTTCCCCACTTTTTTTCGCTTCAACCCAAGCCACATTTTCCTTTTTTATTTTTTCCATCACCATTTATCCCTTCTATGTCCTCTTCCACCTCCACACCCCTCACCCTGCAATCCCCACACTGTTGTCCATGTCCATGAGTTCTCTCTCTTTTTTTCTTTTTTGCTCAATCCCTCCACTCTGCCTTCGAGTCCCTCCTGCCCTCCCCCCGCAGCGTATGCCTGCTCTCTATCTATGAGTCTGTCTCTATTTCCTTGGTAGTTTAGTTTGCTCATTAAATTTCACAAATGAGTGAGATCATGTGGTCCTTGTCTTTCTCTGACTGGCTTATTTCACTTAGCATAATGTTCTCCAGTTGGTTGAGTGTTGTTCCTTGCACCAAAGCACATTTTTCAACATAAATGAATTATTTAGTAATTTTATCTCTCTTGGTTTATGTCTCCAGCATGAAATTAGTTTAAAGAATGTTGGCATTCAAGGCTGTTGCAGCCAATGAGCTTATGTTTGCCAGGTGTTTTTCTAAAGTTTCTGTGAAAAACACTTTTATTTGTTGAAATTAGGGTTGCTGAAGTATAATTCTTGTTTTAATTTCTCTTGGAGCATTTATTGTTGGGTTTAGCTTTTTAAAAAATGTGTATTTCTTATATGAAAGAAAAGATAGGTATGAAATAGGATGTTGACCTTTTCCCTTTGCTAGTAGAGAAACATTTTTGAGAATTTTTTTTTATATGATCATATATTGAAGGTGAAACATTTAAAATTTGATTATTTCCCCCCCTGAATTTAGGAACTTGATTTAGTCTCATAGTATATTTTTTGATGTACGTGTACAAAAGGAAAAGTAAACATCTTTATAGCCAGAAACTGGTTTATTCACTGTTTATCATTGACTAGCTAATAAGAGAATATCCTTACCTGCTAATTATGTGCCAAGCTATCTTAACTTAATGTTTTAGTTATAATAGACCCCCTTTAATCAACAGGCTTGGTGTCAGTGTTTTCTTATACTTTCTTTAGAAAGGAATTTTCACATAAAGAAAGATTCGCATTCACATGTGACCTGTAGATTTTGTTGTGACATGTATAATTTTTTGGCTCTTTGTGCCAGAGAATGAAAATTGCTCAAGTAACAGCAATTTATTTAACCTTCAGTCAATAAGAGACCAAATAGAATGCCATTTGGAAGGTAAATCTTCTGCAATGTGATCTACAAATGTGAAAAGATTTTGAATAAAAATCTTTATGCAGGTAACCAAGTTGTCCTTATTGAATCATGCTGGTAAAGACTGCCTTTTACTTACCTAACATAGAGGCTTTAATTACCTAAAATATGGTTCTAAGATGTTTCACACCAAATAAAAACATGAAAACACAGTTGACTTTGTGTCTTCTTAACATTTGTTTGTTTGGACTTAAATTAAAATTAATTTTTATGAGTGACAATATTTTAGTTGAAAATTGTTAAAATATAATCATGGACAAAAGCAAAATAAAAGTCTGCCTGAATGACAACAGCAGCAGCTTTCCATGGCAGTTTTGCTCGTTATCTGTAGTCATTAGTTTGCTCCTAAGCTGTGCTGAAAAGATTTCTAGCACATTCTTTTGATTTTCTTTTACTTTTCTATCATAAATGATTTTTAGATATCTGATCTATTATTTCTAAAGTATCTGTTTATTAGAATACATTATAATTTTAGATATAAAGTAAACATTTATTTTTTACTACAGGGAATATTTTTGTTTTAAGTATAAGTTTAGAATTACATTTTAAGTATAAATTGGATAATTTTAAAATAGAACTAGTCTGTCTTTGAATGTTGATTTTGATTATTTTTTAAGGAGTTAAATATGTTTCTTGATAATATAGAGATAGATTTATTTCTGGTTTACATAACGTGGAATGTAATTATATATGATGTGGACATATTTTTTTACGAGTTTATGATTAATTTCAAAATTATTTCCATAAATTACAAGTCTTCATAGAGTAGCCAGTTTCTCCCCTTCTCCTTGACATCTGCATTTGCATGGAATAATGGATTACAAATAACCCTAACTGATTTGGTTGGGGAATAATGGGGATGAGCAGAATAGAGTTGCTAGGGGACAACTGGCACACACTGGCGCCTCTTCAGTCCAGGAGGCCTGGAGCAGGTCGTTCCTCCTCACAGCCCTCCTAAACGACATGCCAGTCTCTGATCCTCCCGTACTCGCTGTGCATCCCTGGCATGCCCCTTGTTCTTTCGCAGTGCTGGATTTTTATAGTCATAAGTTGGGCAGAATATATATACAATGACAACTTATTCTAGAGAACTTTTATATATGCCCTCAGTTTAGCCTTTCTAATTTAACATCATAAAATGTCACCATTTTTCTCCTACAGAATGATTTTATATGTAATCAGCTTGTAATTCAGAAGCAGCAATATGTGCATATGGACAGCTCAAGACTTCAGGAAAGAAACACTGAATTTTGTAGGTAGAGGATCTCATGTAGAACTTGCTATTTGTTTCTGGGTTCTTTTTCACCCTTATTTCAAGCAGAATAATAAGTGCTAAGAGTATTACCCTCTTTAGATATTTTATCTGTAGGTAAATAATGTAACAGAAGAACTCACCAAGCCAAGGGTATGCGTGATACTGCTTTGCTCTCTGAGGTTATATCTGCTTAGGATATTTGAGTTACTCTGTTAGTACACAGTCATAAATACAGTGATTAAAATAGTTACTTATGAACTGAATTGAAGAAAAAAAACGCTAATGTAAGTTTTAACCTTTTAGTGCTAAAATACTCCATATGATTTTAAATAAACATATAAATCACTTCTAGATTTAACATTTTCCAGAATTAATTTGGAAAATTGAATTCTCTCTTTGAGTACCTGGAATTTCCCACTTTATTCTTATGACATTTTTAGTGATGGAACCTTTGAAAATGTCTTTAAGGGCATATTTTTTAATTATTATTATTATTTTTAAGATATATTTTTATTGATTTTAGAGAGGAAGGGAAAGGTAGAGAGATATAAAAACATTAATGGGGACCGAGCCTACAACCCGGGCACGTGCTCTTGACCGGAATCAAACCCAGGACTCTTCAGTCTGCAGGCCGACACTCTGTCCACGAAGCCAAACCAGCTATGGTGAAAGTACTTCCTTTTTTTTTTTTAAATCCTCACCTGAGGATATTTTTCCATTGATTTTTAGAGAGAGTGGAAGAGAGGGAAACATCAATGTGAGAGAAACACATCAATTGGTTGCCTCCTGCACAAGCCCCAACCAGGGGAGGAGCCTGCAACCAAGGTACATGCCCTTGACCAAAATCAAACCTTGGACCCTTTGGTCTGCAGTCCGATGCTCTATCCACTGAGCCAAACCGGCTAGGACTTGATTATTTAATAAAAAAAAAAATACAATATAATAAATTAAAAAGCTATTAAACAGTTACAAAAAACCTACCACTACCAACGAAAAAAAGCCACACACAAATATAACATGATTTAAAAAAATATATTAAAACCAATTCCAAGTTAAAAGGAATTCTTAAAGCTGTTGTCTCACTATTAGTCAAGCATCTCCAGGTCTCCCAGTCTAAAGTTGCTTCTGCTTTGCTAGTTAGAGATGTTTTGAGGTTGTACTACTTATTTTTCTGGACACTGTGTATCACTTGGTTACAATTGATTTGGAAATGCCAGCATAACATAAACCTTAGATAAGCGGTTCTCAACCTGTGGGTCGCGACTTCTTTGGCGGTCGAATCACCCTTTCACAGGGGTCACCTAAGACCATTGGAAAACACATATATAATTACATATTGTTTTTGTGATTAATCACTATGCTTTGATTATGTTCAATTTGTAACAATGAAATTGGGGGTCACCACAACATGAACTGTATTAAAGGGTCACGGCATTAGGAAGGTTGAGAACCACTGCTTTAGATTATGGTAGAGTACCAGCCTAAATAAACATTGGAGGAGGTGGATAATGAGCATTTCTATAGTAAAGAAAATAAAACCACTGATGGATAATAGAATCTTTGATAAATAAAATACCAAATTCAGGTTTCAGACATTGGTGCATGTGACTAAGGTATAAGTATCTGTGGATCAAGTTCATGTTGTGGTTTTGTTTGATTAGGATCAGCTTCTTAGATGTACAGATACCTGAATTGGGTTTTGCATAGTTGAAAATAGTTAAAATATAATCATGAATAAAAGTCTTTCTGAATGGCAACAGCAGCAGCAGCTTTCCATGGCCATTTTACTCCTTACCGCTAGCCATTGTTTTGCTTCTAAGCAAATTTGGTATTTCTCTACCATGCTGTTCCCTGAGGCATACTTGGGGGCCTAATGGGTGTACAGTTGCTGGTAGTCCTCCCCCATGTACGGTCAAAGTTCTTTATAAGATCCTTGTCGGGCTTAGCTTTGGTATTCAGCTGGCATTGCTGTGCAGCTAGCCCATCTTCTGTCTCGTCTCTGTTTTCATTGTCAGTGTTTATTGCTTACTGTCCCGGTTATTCTTTTTCTTCTTCACCCTAAGTTCTTGCCATTTCTGTCTGATTTCAGCTACCACGTCTGAAGTTGGCTGAATTATTTAATTTTAAAAAAATCCCTTTTGTTCCTACCACACCCTGGCTTTTGTGCAGAAAAGCAGGCTATATGTAGCTCTTGCCCAGCAATCAGACACTCCTTTCCTGCACTGGGAGCTAATGGATTGGCCCCAGTAGGTTGATTGCCTGGCTGTCCCTTCTTTTTGCTTCATTTAATCATGGCCTACTGCTCCTGGATCTTTGTCGATGGAAAGAGGTACCTTTCCACCTCCATTTCCTGACTTTAGAGTGATGATTCTGTTGCCACTGACAAGGAAAGTGACATTTCATCGATGTTAAGAAAATGACTTCTAAGGAAAACTTTGCCTGACTCCTAAGACTTAAGCATCTTCCTCATTTGTTTTTTAAGGAGTAGACAGAATATGATTTATAAGTATTTCGATAAGGTAAATATAGCTTTCTTCATAGCCTTTAAATTTTACAGATTAACACTATTTGCTTATTTTATTTTGGTGTCTTGGCTTTTTAAGTGATGTGGGTGATTTCTCTATCAGTTAATCACTTTGCTTGTTATGCCCATTTAATGGTGAAGTCAAGAAAATGATTCCTATAACTTATATTAAATATAGTAGTTTAAAACATTTAAATATCTATTTAAAAGTTTTTGGGTTTTTTTTTATAAGCAATGATATATGACCTGGCAATTTTAAGATCTTTTTTTCCTTTCCCAAGTACCTTTATTTGGAATTATTTGTTTTATTATTTATCATCACATCTTTTTATCATTTGTAGTCTCTTTGAAGTAATGTTTCTCATACCTCTCATTTTTTTAATGCTTTAGAATTTCTAGTATACAGTTTATGTTGGGTGATAGCAGAATATGTTAGTTGTTTGGGCCTCTCTGTTCTTTAAATAATATACTGAAGTTCCTCTTGGTAGCATGGTAAAATAGTATCTACTCAGAATTTGGTAGCATGGTTTACTTGAACCTTGTTGATTTATTATCTCTATAGAAAAAAATTTAAGTACCTTGGATTTAAATTATTAAATATATACTTTTTAAAAGTTGGAGCTATAAGAATAGTCTTTTTTTTTTTTTATTGATTTCAGAGATGAAGGTAGAGAAACATCAATGATGAGAATCATTGAGTGGCTGCCTCCTGCACGCCCCCTTGTGGGGATCAAGCCTGCAACCCGGGCATGTGTTCTTGATCAGAATTGAACCCAGAACTCTTCAGTCCGCAGGCCAACGCTCTATCCACTGAGCCAAACAGGCCAGGGCTAAGATTAGTCTTTTTATGTTTGACAAATACGAACCATTTAGTTTCCTGAAACTTTAGAACAGGAAATTGAACCTCCAATTTGGAGAAAATTTGTAGTAGAAATTATTTTGTCTTAAAATCATGTTAAATTAGAAAAATAGAAATCATAGGTAAGTAAACAGATTGATTATTATATATAAAAGAAAATGTAAAGGTTTGTCTACAGAATAAAATATTAACCGTTACTGAAAGTGTTCTCATTTGTGGAAAAATAGGTAACTTTTTTGTTGCTTTTTTTAACTTGAATTATCTTTGGCATAGTTTTGAGTATAAGTTGTGGTCTAAAATGTTTAAAACAGTTTTGTTTTAATCTACGTATTGCTAATTAAAAGTTTTACCTTGTTTTCCCTCCACTGACAAATAATTTCTTGTCAGTGATGAGTGCTTTTTAGACCAAGTTGTTCATATATTTTGCTTTTAGATACATCATCAACATTTAATTTGAAACATAGATCTCTTTCCAAAGGACCATATAAAAGCAAATCATCTCATTCTACCTGTTTGTTTGTTGTTTTTTACTCTCCTGTTTATTTACTAAAACTAGTCTTGGATGATTAGTCTCTCAGTGGGATAAATAATATTATCATCTGTTCATAATTTACTTTGACCTTGCTGGCTATTTTCTTGTTGCTCAAGATTTTCTATGTTGTTTGTCGTTAAACTTTATTTTGTTAGTTTTGGACTGATATCTCAGCCTTTCTAGTCATCTGCATAGATAAGAATTAGAAAAAACAGGCCACAGATAATAGATGAGCTGTCAGGTGGAAATTATGTTAGGACTGCTGGATACTGAGGAACTTTCAGAATTATAATATTTGAAAAAAAATCGGAGTTCTACTGCCATCTGTTTGGATTTATTTAAGTTTGTAGTAAGCTGTTACCTAGCATATTTTAAATGCCACATGACTGGGATACATATACTTGCATTAAAACCAGTGTATATCTAGTATAGTATAGATAATACGTTTATTCAAGAGAAGAAATGATTGGTAGGATAGTTTCTGCTAACAATATAACAGCTGGTACCTTTAACTGCTGGTACCTTTGTTTCTCCTGGTGTTTCAGTACATTTCCCCATAGGAGAAAAATGTATCCTTTCTCAGGTTCCTTCCCTGTAGGACTCTTCAACTACTTTTCATTTGACAGTTATCAAGCTCCTCTAATATGCCAGGCACTGAGCTAAAAACTGGAGAAAGATAAATTAGACACCCTCTCCTCCCTCATTTAAGAGTCTTATATTCTAAGTATAATTCTAGAAAAAGGAGCCAATCATAAGCCTTAAATGTGGGTTTTGCTTACATACTATCTTCATAACTAATCCTGTATAATATCAGTTGACCAGTTGCTATGGCATGCACTGACCACCAGGAGACAGATGATCTGACCGGTAGGTTAGCTTGTTGTTGGGGTCTGGCTGATTGGAACTGAGTGAGATGGCTGGACACGCCCTGGAGCCCTCCTGCAGTCCCTCCCTGGCTAGCCAATCTCCCACATCCCTCCCTGGCCCCGATCGTGCACCAACAGGGTCCCTCAGCCTGGCCTGTGCCCTCTCGCAATCTGGGACCCCTTGGGGAATGTTGGAGAGCGGGTTTCGGCCTGATCCCGCAGTCCAGGCTGACGGACCCCACTGGTCACAAATTCGTGCACCTGGCCTCCTGTATAAAATAAACTCTATTCTTAAAAGTCCTTATGACAACACAGGCATTTCTCCCACATTGCACTTGTGTAACTAGATTTGTATGTAATGCAGTCATTTAGGGGTCATACTCTGCCTTGTAGATTGCTTTGGGTTGTAACTACTTGCTGATCAGGAACCAGCATTTAAAAGAAAAGAAGGGACTTCTGGTTTCCAGTTCTGCATATAAGGAGCTTGGAAGTCACTACTCCATTGTAACAAGTAAAAAGCTGAACAGACTGAAAAATCAACAACTCTTCTTGGATCCATAAGAGAGGGAAGACACAAGGTAAACCACTGTCCTATGAAATTAGAGAGTCGGACAGGTGGATATAGGGAGTCAAGGTTTATTGGAGCAGAGACTCACAAGCAGAAACTAATGTGGGAACTAGTGCCTGGGTAGGAAAACCTGAACTGTAATTTACAAAATTCAGGAGGCTCAGTGTGGACAAATCTGAGACTTAAAAACTCCAACGGGACCAAGTTATAGGGGGTCTCCATCATAGAGTGAGATTTAGCTCCAGAAGCCAAACCAGGTCCTCACAATAAATATTGGAGAAAAATCTCTTCGGCTTCTGGCAGGTTGTAGGGAAAAGGAACCATTTTGAAATATACCAGGGCACTTTGTTGTTCTTAACAAGGTACTTATTTTTAGTGAAATAAGTGACAACAATGTCACTCTCAGACCACAATGAAATTAAACTAGAAATAAATACAGAAAGGTAACTGGAAAATCCCAAAACATGCGGGGATTAAAGAATACACTTTTAAGTAGCACATGGGTCAAAGAAGAAATTTCAAGAAAAAATATTTTAATTAAATGAAAATGAAAGCACAACTTTTCATTTTGTGGGGTAGGGTGAAAGCAATGCTTAGAGGGAAATTTATAGCATTGGATGCATATATTAGTAAAGAAGAAAGCCTGAAAATCAATACTCTAAATTTTCAGTGTTGGAAATGAGAAAAAGAAGAGCAAATTACATTCACGTAAGCAAAAGAAAATAAGAAATCAAAGTGAAAATGGGAAATCAATAGAGAACATCAATGAAACCAAAAGTTGGTTCTTTGAAAAAGTCAATAATATAAGCCTCAAGCCAGGCTAACTAAGGGAAAAAAAAGAAGACACAAATTCCTAATATCAATCATGAAAGGGGGGACATCACTACTAATCCCATGGAAATGGAAAGGATAGGAAAGAAATACTATGACTAACTATGCCTATGAATATGATATCATAGATGAAATGGACTGATTCCTTGAAAGAAAATATCTGCCTGTTCAGATTGTCTGTATCTTGCTGTGTGAGTTTTGGCAGGTTGTGAATATGACAAATTGATCCTAAACTTTATATGGAGAGGTAAAAGTCATAGCATAGTCAACTCAACATTAAAAGAGAAGAACAAAGTTGGAGGGCTGATATTACCTTATTTGAGACGAACTACAAAGCTACAGAAATCAAGATAGTGTGGTATTGGTGAAAGAATAGACAAATAGATCAGTGGAACAGAATAGAAAGCCCAGACATAGAACCCCATAAACAAAGCCTTCTGATCTTTGACAAAGGCAATTTTATTACAAAGGCAATACAGTGGAACAAAGATAGTTTACTCAATAAATGGTGCTAGAACAACTGGACAGCCACATGCAAAAATGAATCAGACACAGACTTCACATTATTCACAAAAAATAACTCCAAATGGAATGTAGATCTAAATGTAAAATGCAAAACTATAAAACTCCTAGTAGGTAATATAGGAAAAAACCTGGATGGCCTTGGTTATGGTATGTCTTCTTAGATAGATACACCAAAGGTTTGATTCATGAAAGAAATAATTGTGAAGTTTAAAAATGTCTATTCTGTGAAGACTGTTTGGTGGTTTCTTACAAAACTAAGCATACCCTTACCATATGACCCAGCATTTGTGTGCCTTGGTATATACCCATAGGAGTTGAAAACCTACATCCACACAAAACCTGCACAAAGCTATTTATACCAGCTTTATTCATATTGCCAAACTTGGAAACTACCAAGATACCCTTCAGTAGTTGAATGGATAAACAAACTGTGGTACATCCAGACAATGGAATATTATTCCTTGCTACAAAGAAATGAGCTATCAAGACATCAAAAGGCATGGAGGAACCATAAATGTATACTACTAAGTGAAAGAAGCCAATCTCGAAAGGCTACCTACTGTATGATTCCAACTGTCTGACATCTGGAAAAGGCAAAACTATGGAGACAAAAAAACACACAAAAACAATTGGGGCCGAGACTGGTTTGGCTCAGTGGATAGAGCATTGGCCTGCGGACTGAAGGGTCCCAGGTTCGATTCCGGTTGGGGGCATGTGCCTGGGTTGCGGGCACATCCCCAGTGGGAGATGTGCAGGAGGCAGCTGATCGATGTTTCTCTCTCATCGATGTTTCTGGCTCTCTCTCTCTCCCTTCCTCTCTGTAAGAAATCAATAAAATATATATTAAAAAAAAAAAAAAAAACCAATTGGGAAGGGATGTTGGGGGAGGGATGAACAGGTGGAGCACAGAGGATTTTTAGGCCAGTGAAAATACTCTGTATAATATTATAATGATGGATGGATGTCATTTTACATTTGTCCAATTCCATAGACTGAACACCACCAAGAGTGAACCCTAGTAACTCCAAATGGACCGTCGACCTAAATGTAAAATGCAAAACTAAATGGGTTTGGACAATTATGATGTGTCAGTGTAGGTTCACCTTTGATAACAAATGTACCACTGTAGTGGGGCATGTTGATAAATAGGGGAGGCTATGCATGTGTGGGGGCTGCTATATATATAGGAAACCTCTGTACCCTTCTCTCAATTTTGTGAACCTAAACTGCTCTAAAAATTAAAGTCTTCAAATATAAAAGACAAATAAAAGGAAAGGGGCATTTGCTGCCTACCCTGATGCTTTGAGTGGCTCACCATTTCACATATCAGAACTGTATGTTAGAAAAATGATAACGTGTGTAAGACACTGCTGACCTATCATTAAGCTGGTAGTGACAGGTACGGGATGATTTTTGAATATAGCAAGAGATAAAGAAACTCTGGATTTGGCTGTTTGATATTTAGATTTCATAGCTATTTTAAAAAGATTTGATTACTAGAATTCCTATAGGAGAAATAACTTTGTTATTGCAAATTTTTCCTAAATTGCTTTTATAGACGTCTCAGTAGACTCTGATGCAATTGTTTTTAAAATGTACACCACCCCCCCCCCCTTCCGCTTTAGGACCAAAACTCACATAAATAGACTATATTTTTAGAATCACTGACTTATTTGTTTTTGTTTTTTTGTTTCCATGATCACTCTTGAGGGGCACTGCTAATCTGTTCCCCTTTGAATTTAGCTATTGTTAGAAAATGAAGTGGCAGTCCTGCAGCTGTTAAAGACAGATTTTCCAAATGAATATACTAGGGCTTTAGGATATTTAGTCTCTGTGTTTTCAGCCCTAAGGCATAGATAGGATAATGCCTTAGGGGATTGCTAACTAAGTGACTCTTCGGAGACAGTAATTTTTACAAAAGGTGCCGCCATGGGAAAGGGTCTCCCTGTGGGGATGTCCAGGTCTTCAGCTCTTACAGGATCTCTCCCCAGTGACAGAAAGGAGGTGCCATTTAAATGTACACTTGAGCTCCTATGAAAGCTCTGTCAGCATGCTTTAGAGTGAGTGATATTGGAGAGAACGATGTTGCAAGGAGAAAGAACCCTGGGGTGCAGAAATTGAAGAGGTTTGTTTATTTAAATCATAGGCTAGTAATGAAGGTGACCATTTGTTTTTTTAAAAAAGAAATGAAGTGGCTAGTGATTATGAAAATATATTTGAGAAAATAAATTAAGGACTCACATTGTGATGCTGTTAAGCTCTTTTCTCTTATATCTGGACAACAATATATCTTCAGCCAGTGAGAGATAGAATGTACTATGAAGGAGTATTACATAGTGATTAAAACTCTGAGTTTTAGAATTAGGCAGATTTGAGTACAAATATCCTCCCTGCCACTAACTAGATGTCCCAACATTGCAACATGTCATTTATCATTAAACTCCAGTTCCTCATCTATAAAATGGGGCTCCTGTGTGCCGTTTATGCATATTCTTGTGAAGAGCAATTGAGAACATGTGTATCAAGCAGTTACTGCTGCAGCGCTTAGTCAATAGCAGGCACTAAGAAATAGTGACGTTGTGACGTTGATCACTGCTTTCCCAGGCTGAGATTAAAGTATTGAGGAGACGATGTTACTGCATGTACTTACTTTTGGAATTTAAATGTTTCTGTAAATTAGATGCAGATGAGAGAGCACTGTGATTTTTACATGATTCAGTCATTACGTAGGAAAATCAGTTCATAAAACAAAATTTGATTTGTTTGTATATAATATTCAAAATCATGATAACAGTTGGAAGGATAACTCAATCTGTAACTACTGTGAGTTTGCATTAAAAAAATATGACTTGCCAAAACCGGTTTGGCTCAGTGGATAGAGCGTCGGCCTGCGGACTGAAAGGTCCCAGGTTCGATTCCGGTCAAGGGCATGTACCAGGGTTGCGGGCACATCCCCAGTGGGAGATGTGCAGGAGGCAGCTGATCGATGTTTCTCTCTCATCGATGTTTCTAACTATCTATCTCTCTCCCTTCCTCTCTGTAAAAAATCAATAAAAAAAAATAAAAAATAAATGACTGTATAAAATAGTTGTTTTATTTTTGCTCTTTACCAAATAGAAATCTGTATTGTAAACTACAGTAAAGTCCATATTTTCTAAGATGAATTGTTTTTATACATGCAGAGGAATATTTCATTAATGATTAATATTACACCTACTTGTTTTCCAAAACATGATAAGTAAAGGTTAAGAGAACGATAATTATGACTCAGTTGTACTTTTAATAATTATGATAAGCTCAAAAAGACATGGGATATAGAATTCTAGGTTCATTATAATTTTAGTTATGAAAATTTGCACACACTGAAAGACTAGAGAAAATAATACAAAACTGATAGTAACAGTAGATTTTCTACTAAGCTTCTTGGCAGCCAAGGAAAAAAGGAAAAAAGGGGAACTGTAGTTTTCGTAGATTAATATGTTGGTGAATTTTCAGGAGAAAATTCACTTTTTTCTTGCCACTAAATTATGTAGGTGAAGTTACCCTGTGGTTTCTGGCACTAAATTATATAGCTGAAGTTACCATGTGTTTCAATTATATAGGTGAAGTTTGTATGTTGAATGGGTAACACAGTGTCTTCAACCATAGTTTTAAAGAAAGAATTATCATTTTTGACCTTATAAACAACCATAAATATAGTGAAGTTTGGCAATTAATTATAGTGTGTCCCAAAATTCACGCAAGGAGTAATTTTGATAGAAAACACAGGTTTATAATTAAAAATTGTAAATTTTTTATTGATTCATAAAGTATACAGTATAGGGTTATGTATGGAATAGCACATCGCGTAAATGGCCTCCACGGCTTTGCTGGCACATACACAAAGCCGTGGTCTTCATTGGTCTTCATTGTCCCTGCTCCTGGGCCATAATTGGTACTTGGTAATGCTTATCAAATTGAAGGGATTGAAATCAAAGGGCAACAGATATTAGAATCTGATTCAATAAACCAAGTAAAATTAGGCTTTTATTTTTTTTTGTTGTTGTTAATGCTCACGCAAAATTCAAATCTTGCGTGAATTTTGGGACACCCTATATAATGTGTTGAAGGCCTTTCGTTGTCATAGGTGCTAATATAGGCCAGGTGTAAATGCTTCCTGGGGTCCTTGCTTCTAGCAGAATAGAACCCAGGCACCTAATGTCATCTTCAGACCACCTCTGTCAAGTCTTAGCTTTCTCAGTGGTACCTGGTAGGAACTGGAAAGCAGTTTGTCAGTATTTTAATAGAAGTGGAAGTATGGAATTTTATGGCCATTGGCAAGAGAATAAAATAGGTATTTCTTAGTCACATGTAAACTTTTTCTTAGGATACAACATAATCTCCTTTGTGAGCTGTTTTGTAGTTGGATTTTTCAGACTGCCTTTTTTTTTTTTTTTTTTTTAGTTTCAGAGATAGTGGAATCCCAAGTGATTTTAAGTTATGAATGAAGTCAAAGAAGGGAAAATATTATACTTCTCAAATTTGCTTTGTAGGTAGTAGAAGCAGAGACTTAATGTCAAGCTTCTGTAAATTGCTGGAATAAATTGGGCACTTTATGAGTGAATAAGTTGAATTTTTATTGTTGTATTGATCTGCATGTATAAAGAGGAATACTGAGTAAATGGATTGATTCATTTAAAATAGCTCTTCTTGAGTTCTTTGTTATAGATGCATTATAATCCTTTGAAATAAAATTTATAATAGTTTTTCCTTTATCCCGACAGTAATGTAATGTTAACCTGAAGAACTTACTCATACCTGCTTATTATTTTCTACTCTATTAGATAGGCAGTGTCTGTTTCCTGCGCCTTCGAGGCTCTTCTTGGAGGCTAGGCAGCCTCACAGCAGAAAGAGAATAAGACCTGTGCCAGGCCCTTTGCTCACTTTGCACCTGAGCAAGTTATTGAAGTTTTCCGAGGCTCCGTTCTCTTCCTGTAACTGGCAGTAACACCCACCTTACAGGGATGCTGTCAAGATGGAGGGTAAAATGTGGATAGACAGGAATCATGTTGTCATGATGGCGTGTAAAGTGTGGAATGCAGCAACCGTTCTGTGTTCCCAGCCCCAGGCACTTGGTGTCAGGACTTCCCACAGAGAATTCAGAGGCAGCCTTGAATCTTGGGAATGTTTTCATTGAATACATGTTGCCATTTGACATCAGAAATGCTGACTGACAACATTTTACCAGCCAAGTTCAAAGAAGTAGATTTCCCCCAAAGCTTTGTATAGGCTAGGTCTCCTTCTGTAATAAATATCTTTTGCAGTTGAGCTCTTGCTGATATTTTAACAACCCACATGCCATAGCAAACATACTAATTTCAAGAAAGCCTGAGGAGGAGATCTGATTCTTTTTGTCCAGGAGTCCTGTCTGGGCTCTTCTGTTAAACTTCTGGCATTTTGTGACCTGCAATACCTCACCTTAGGCTCACAAAGTTCCATCTGGGGCCCTTGATGTGCAAGTTCTCAGTTGAACAATTTACATCTATATATGTCCTTTGCCTTAACCCTAAATTGCATAATCCCGAGCAGACAGGAAAGGAGGCCCTGGTTCCTACACACCAGGCACTAGGTCACGAAGAAGTGAATATCACATGGCCGCCTTGTATATAGCAAAGAAACGAGGGCATATTACCCATAATAATTACCTTGACCAGGAAGACGAAGGAGCAGGAGACGGGTGGGGAAGAAGCCATGGTTGGGCTTGTTTTTCTATTCTCGGCCAGCACAACTCACCTTCACTCTGTTTTAATATCCTTCTACTTTGACCCTATGTCTCTTTTATGAAGAAGTCAGCCACCTTCCTTACCTCCAAGTGTCCATGGTTGTCCGCGAAATATCAGTTAAATCTGGTATGGGAAATGAACCACCCTTCATGTCTCTGGAAGAGATGGAGCAGATGCAGCCCTTGGGTGGCATGGTGCCTTTGAGTACATCTTTCAAATGTTTCCTAAGATCACTCTGACATGGGAGAAAAATTATTTTTCCTCTATGCCTCTGAGTTCTGAGCTGAGGCACCTGTAATAAAAGACAGATAAACAAGAGAAAAATGTATACCTCTTGTACACGTGGGAAATACCCAGGAATAAAATGAGTAACTCAAAAAGCTAGATTTAGAATTTAGGCTTAAATTACATCTTAATAGGAAAGAGAGAAGGGGGCAGAATAAATAATTTTTAGGAAACATGGTGATAGGTGGGAGGCAGTTGGTGACGAAGTTTGTATGGGTGTGGTGGGGACTTCCAGTCTCTTTTCTTGTGATGAGTCAGTCCTCTCTGGTTGAAGAAGCTCCTGAGGAGGGGTTATGACAGTTGGGTCCTTTGTGGAGCACCTGTCTTTTGCAGATGAGGGGAGTTCAGAGAAAGCCTGCGCCTGCATTTGCTGTTTTCCAGGTGCCTTTGGTTTAAAATGATCAATTCACCAACTGGCGTATGTGGGTGGCATGTCCTGTGCCCTTACAATAAGTAGTCCAGCATTCAAAACTGGCATATACAAAGGTCCTCTTGAAAGGAAGCATTCCTAATTTCAGCTCAATTCCTTAGGTATATGTAGAAAAATGTATAAGATCTAGAAGTTTTATAATAAATACTATATTCTCCTTCCCCCTACACAATCTGTGCAGTCACAGGCATTTCCTAGCTGCAGGCTTCCCCACATGGCAGCATTGATAATAACTATAGAATCCTACTTTTTCCTGTCTAGTAAAACTTATAGGCTGGCTTTCCTTTTGGCCTTTGCATAAATTAGAACTATTTATATATTTTTGGTTGAAAATAAGACCCCCATTGTCTAAATTATGTCAGGGTAGCTCCTAGCTAACATAAGAATATATTATATGATTTAACGTGATATCCAAATTGGTAAGTCAGTGATAAGAACTTTCCTGTAAGGCTTTTTAAAAGATCACCAGCCATTTCCATGTCATACGAAGTTCCAGTTAGTCGCACAGTATTTTAAATCATAGTTCACTTTTGTACATTTCTGGGGGGGGTCCCTGACACCTCGCCCACTCTAGTTCATCTTTTATTCTAATCTTGCTTCACATCTTTGATAACTTTCGGCTAAGGCTGTGATATCTGAGGGGAAAGTAGGGCAATAAAACAACTTAGATCATCCCTCTCCTCTTACTCTGTACCTCTGTAGAGAAAGGCAGGATCACATTGACTAGTAGATGCTGGTAGCACCCAAAGGTTGTTTCCTGGAGGTCCTCAGACCAGGAGAGGTTGAAAGACCAGTTGAGGAGAGGGGGTGATATGGGCCCCATGTGCCCACTGCTCGTCCCTGCACCAGCTGCCTTCACACTCAGTGCCTCGGTTGGCTTCATGTTAACATGAAGTGTCTTCATCCCACAACTTCTAGAGCCAATGAAGTGATGGCGCTGGAATGCCAATCCCTCTCTCTCTGCTAAAACTCATGCTCTGTTCTTATTAGAGGGGGAAACATGTCGATATTCTCATCCTTATGAGGTAGTTCAAAAATCAGAGATTGGGCAAGTCACTTGCAGAAAATAGGGTACAGATTGTTTTCTGTCCTGGAATTAACAGTGATATCTGTATGTAATGAGAGCGAAGCATGCACACTTTGTGGGTGTATATGCAGTTTATTTTCTGGAGCAGAGCATCGTGCCCTGTCTGTACAATGAGAATAGTATGTGTCCGCTCTGTGATTGTTCTGGGGTTCCATGAGCCATCTCGGCAGGTTTGCGCCTGTGCAGGGCAGAGTGTGTGCTCCATAACAAGCAGCTCTACCAGGTGTGGTGATTCTATATGTTATTTTTGGGGGTTTGTTTTCATGTGCTCTTGTGTTCACCCCCAGATATAGGTACCTGTATTTTCTGACATCGGGGAGTGTGATTTTCATGTATCAGTCCACGGGCATGGAATCATACTTAAGTGGTTGTTTCAACTTCTTAGATTGCAGAAGAGGCAGCACCGGTAAACAAGGCTTTCCCCAAAGTGTAAAGTAGACATCCCCCATGAGTAATTACATTGCCTTGTAATCGAAAGCAGAATTACTTGTTCGTGGGTGTAATGACTTTCTTGTGTATTTTAAATAGAGGGTTGGAAATTCATACAGTATAGGCACTTTTGAAATTGGGAAAAGTTTTGTTTTCTAGGACTAGTTTATTAATTTTTAGATATTAAAGCATATGACAGTATATATTGTACTTTGATTTTGAAAGAGATTCTTTGTCGTTTAAATGCTAATTTACCTTGTTATTTTATTTTTTAGGGAATATCTTGGTAAACAGCTCCAATCTGAGCAACCTCAGAGTACTGCTGCCCGAAGCTGAACCAACTTCCCATGTCACCTGTGATGGCGGAACACCTGGAGTGTCAATTTCAGTAGTTAAATAACTCATTTTATTTGTAATTTTCTTCTGCTGTGTAGCTGTTTCCACTGCTGATTTCTAGTAAAAGTGTTTGCCCATTAATCTGTATAAAAGTAAATGCTTTCTGTACCTAAGGAAAAGATTACTGTTACATATATTGCTTGTATTTCTATATTTATTATTCTCTGGAAATGAATATAGTTATTAAAGGCTTCTGACTCCAAATATGGTTTTCTCTTTATTCTTTCTTACTTGGACTTTAATAAGCTGTGGTCACTGGTAGCTCCAAACAGGTTGCCCAGAGCCAGTCACAGATAGCAGCTGACATTGGCCTGCACCAGAAGCCTTGTGAAGAGGTCCAGAACCAATACAACCAGTGGCCAGTTCCAGACAGAAAGAGCAGGATTCAGTAAGCTTCTCCAGCAGCTTATCCACAGGGAGATATTGGCAGGTACCAAAACCTGCTGAGGCAAATTCAGCTTCGTGTGATCCGCACTGGCATAACAGCTTGCACGCCTGTTGGGTGTTGAGCCTCACTGGCAGCCAGCCTGAGGGTTGATCCCACGCACAAAAGGGCCAATAGCAATCAAGACTCAATTACTGGAGGGCCCACAAAACATGAACAAGGGACATTCTTAGAGTACCCAGCTCAGTGATCAGGGAGACTGCACCGCTGGGTCCCACAGGTCACCTTCTACATAAGGCTACTCTTACCAAGACGGAGTCAACAGATCTTCCTGTTACATAGAAACAAACACAAAGAGGCAACCAGAATGGGGAGACAAATAAAAGCCCTGGAATGGATGGCTTTACTGGTGAATTTTTACCAAACATGCAAAGAAGAACTAATACCTATCTTTGAACTATTCCCGAAAATTCAAGAGGAGGGAAGACTTCCAAGTTCATTTTCTAGGCCAGCATTATCCTAATTCCAAAACCAGATAAAGACATTACAAAGAGAAAATTATAGGCCAAGATCCCTGTTGAATACAGATGCAATTCCTCAACAAAACATTAGCAAACTGAACCCAGCAATATATTAAAAAGATTATACACCATTATCAAGGGAGATTTTTTCTGGGGATGCAAGGTTGTTAAAATATCTGCAATTCAATAAATTGACACACCATATAAACAAAATGAAAGATAAAAAAACCACAAGACCATATCAATAGATGCAGAAAAAGCATTTGATGAAATCCAGTACCTATTTATGGTAACTCTCAGCAAAGTGGGAATAGAGTGAATGTATCTCCCATAATAAAGGTCATATATGGCAAATCCACAGCCAACATCATCCTCAATGGGCAAAAACTACAAGTGTTCCTCTTAAGATCAGGAATAAGATAAGGATGTCCGCTTTCACCACTCTTATTCAACATAATACTGGAAGTCTAGTCACAGCAATCAGACAAGAAGAAGAAATAAAAGGCATCCAAATTGGAAAGGAAGAAGTAAAACTATCATTATTTGCAGATGATATGATACTCTATATTGAAAACCCTAAAGATTCCAACAAAAAATACTAGAACTAATAAATGAATTCAGTAGAATAACAGGATACAAAATAAATATCCAGAAATCAGTTGCATTTTTATATACCAATGAACTATCAGAAAGGCAAACAACAACCTGAATCCCATTCACAATTGCTTCAAAAGAATAAAATACGTAGGAATACGTTTAACCAAGGATGTAAAAGGCCTGTACTCCAAAAATTTTAAGACAAAAAGAAAGAAATTGAAGAAGATAGAAATAACGAAGCACATACTGTTCATGGATATGATGAATTAATATCATTAAAATGTCCAAACTACCCAAAGCAATCTATAGATTCAATGTAATTCCTATTGAGAAGCCAATGGCATAGTTCATAGAACCAGAACAAATATTCCAAAAATTTATATGGAACCAAAAAAGACCCCGAGTAGTACAGCAATCTTGAGAAAGAACAAAGTTGGAGGAATCATGCTGCCTGATATCAAACTATATGATAAGACCATAGTAATCAAAACAGCATGGTACTGACATAAAAACAGACATATAGATCAATGGAATAGAATAGAGAGCCCAGAAATAAACCTATACCTTTATAACCAATTAATATTTGACAAAGGAGGCAAAAACATACAGTGGGGTAAAGACAGTCTATTCAACAGATGGTGTAGGGAAAATTGGACAGAAATGCAAAAAAAAAAAATAAATGACACTAGACTACCTTCTTACACCCAATAAAAGAATAAACTCAAAATGGATCAAAGACTTAAGTGTTAGACTAGAAAATAGAAATCTTAGAGGAAAACATAGTTAAATCTTGAACATTTCTGGTAGCAATATTTTCCCTGATGTATCTCCTCAGGCAAAGGAAACAAAAGAAAAAAAAAATAAATGGGACTACATCCAAATAAAATATTTTTGCATAACAAAGGAAACCAACAAAATGAAAAGACAGCTCACTGAATGGGAGAACATATTCGATGATACAGCTGCTAAGGGATTAATATCCAAAATTTAGAAAAATTTATGCTACTTGACACCAAAAACCCCAAACAATCCAATTAAATGGGTCAAGGACCTGAAAGACACTTCTCCGAAGAGGACATACCGATGGCCAGTAGACATATTCTAAAGATGCTAAGTATCACTAATCATCAGAGAAATGCAAATTAAAACCACATTGATATATCATCTCACACCTATCAGAATGCCTATTATCAATAAATCAACAAACAAGTGTTGGTGAGGATGTGCAGAAAAGGAACCCTAGTACACTGCTGGTGGGAATGCAGTTTGGAGTCACCTCAAAAACTTAAAAATGGAACTGCCCTATGACCCAGCAATTCCACTTCTGGGAATTTATTCAAAGAAACCTAAAACACTAATTTGAAAGAATATGTACACCTCTATGTTCATTACAACATTATTTACAATAGCCAAGATTTGGAAGCAGCCCAAGTGTCCATCAATAGATGAGTGAATAGAACAGCTATAGTACATTTACACCAGCGGTTCTCAACCTGTGGGTTGCGACCCCTTTGGGCGTTGAATGACCCTTTCACAGGGGTTGCCTAAGACCATCAGAAAACACATATATAATTACATATTGTTTTTGTGATTAATCACTATGCTTTAATTATGTTCAATTTGTAACAATGAAAATACATCCTGCATATCAGATACTTACATTATGATTCATAACAGTAGCAAAATTACAGTTATGAAAAAGAAAAACAAAATTACAGTTATGAAGTAGCAACGAAAATAATTTTATGGTTGGGGGTCACCACAACATGAGGAACTGTATTAAAGGGTTGCGGCATTAATCCTGAAGTAAAGTCCCACTAGAAAAGACAAAATAAAATTAAGAATAGAGTTGCCATATGACCCAGCAATCCCTCTCCTGGTTATCTACCTGAATAACTTGAAAACATGTATTCGCAAAGATATATGCACCCCTGTGTTCATTGCAGCACTATTCACAGTGGCCAAGACCGACCCTTTCCGAGTGCTGGCCGGGTTGTGCAGAGACTGCCCCCTTCTGGTCAATCTGAGCATCCCTTTGAAGGAGCAGGACCCACACCGGAAGAATCGCACACGGTGCCTTTTGTGTGGATTAATGCACCTTAGGTCGATGAGAAGATGCTGGATCAGGTTTGACTGGTGAAACATGGAATAAACTTGGCTGGGGAAAACCAGATTTTTGTCACTTGCAAATGCAAGGTTCAGGATGGTTTGGAAAGAGAATGAATTTTGCAGGGACACAGTAGAAAGAGTTCAAAACTTCCTTGCCACCAAGGGAGCTTTATTCCCTGGTCAATCCATCTTTCTGTTTACGTGTCTGTCTGCGTATCCCCATCTGAGTCATTGAATTGAGGTTTTTAAATCGTTACTGAGACCTAAGTGCTTCCGAGGCTTTGCAGTGGTTGTGGAGAGGACTGGCTGGCCCCCAGTCTCCCCTGGTTTAAGAGAAGGTGGAGATTTTGATTTAACTCCTGAATACAGAGCTTTATCCTTTCCCTCATCGGATACACCGTGGCAATACTTCCAGCTCCCTCTCTCCAGGCGCTCTCCCCATTCCCACGCAATGGAGGAGCCCTGGCCGCTAAGTGGGTGCTTCACATGCCCATCACGCTGTCCCAAGTGACCAATTCCTATGGTAACTGCTCTCAGGGACCGTGGAGTTGTGTTTCATTCAGACACATGAATTAGTCTCTGCAGTGCAATAGACTCAGGTGTTGATTGATACTGATACAATATTAGTCTTTATTTTGATACGGAAAAGTAGCACAAATGGCACTAAGGGCTCTCTTATGTCTCTATTCAAGTTCACGCTGGCTTGATTATAGATACTTGAAAATCCACTGTAACATTTGCTACTAGTAGGTGAGTCTGACTCCCCTCCCACCCCCCCGCCCCCAAATGCTTTTTTTTTTAAAAAAAATATTTTATTGATTTTTTACAGAGAGGAAGGGAGAGGCATAGAGAGTTAGAAACATCGACGAGAGAGAAATATAAATCAGCTGCCTCCTGCACACCCCCTACTGGGTATGTGCTGCAACCAAGGTACATGCCCTTGACTGGAATCGAACCTGGGACCCTTGAGTCCACAGGCCAACGTTCTATCCACTGAGCCAAACCGGTTAGGGCCCAAATGCTTTTTTAGGCTATTTTTTTGCCAGTTTATTTTTTCCAGGTGAAGTTTGAATTATTTCTTTAAGTTTCCATCAAGATTTTGATGTGATTTATTTTAATCTATACATTAATGTGAGAAGGCTCTTATAGTACTAACTTTTTTTGATCTGAAAAAATGAATCTCTCTCCATTTAGTCAATGTGTCTAAAGTTATTGTAGCTTCCACAAATTTTGTTAAAGTTTTCTTTCCTACCAGTTCTTTTACTTTAGGAGTTGTGAAAATGATTTTCTCTTATTATACTTTCTAATCATGATTGCTAGTACATAGGGACATTATTTCTAAATATACAGAACTCATTATCCTGTGTCTAGTCACTTTACCATGTAGTTATTAACAATCTTTCAGTCTCATTTATCTTCTGGGTATATAATCACATATCATACAAGTAATGAACATTATTTCCTTCTTTCCAATAGCTGTGCAGGTCCCTTCTGTTCCATGTTAGTAATGGAGAGAGCTGGGTTAAATGTAAGCTCTGACTCACACTCTCAGTCAGATATTATGCAATTTTCTTAGGCTTCAGCTTGTTTATCTGTAAAACAGAAATGTTGTACCTGCTTCATGGAGTTGTCAGGGTGAAAGGAGAAGGTGCTTGAGTCTCTCTATAATAAGCTCCTTATTACTTATTGTACTGGTCTGAACTCCCAGGACAGAACTGCTTCAGACAGTACACTTTGTGGGTCTTAATCTTAAAGGTGACGCCCCCAGTGTAATGATCTCATGCAAGATTCAGCTGCTGGTCTGAGACGATCCCTGTGTTAAGGAGAAACGCTTCTGTCCTGGCTTACTCCAAGTTCCCCCCTGGTCAGTGGTAGGTGTTGAATTTTGCCAATGCCCTTGCGTGGCATCTACTGGGATATTCCATGAAGCTCATAATTGACCCATGGATGTGATCATCTAAGGTCACCCTCAAATTAACCTTGGATTTCTCAAGGTTAAGATATCCTTGGAGTTCTGGAATAAATAAATCTCACTTAGTCATGGCATATTATTCTTTTAATATGCAAGTAAATTCCATCCATATTTTTCAAATCCTTAATCTTGTTATTTAGTTTAGCAGCAATTCCTCTCAGTTTGACCACCTGACCCTAAACCTTTATGTCCTCATCCAAAGGTTGATTAAAGTGTTGACCAGACCATAACCAGTGTTAGAACCTGGAAATGGAATGAAGGACCCCCAAATTCAATTAGAACCTCGGTTTTCATAGTTGACTCTTCCATATTGTACAGGTCACTAACTGAAAGCCCAAGGTGAACAGGATGGGAACTTTTGGGCTGCTTGAACAATGTTGGCTGAAAAGTATTTATTGTTGGGTAATGAGGTCCAATCTTACATAGACCTTGCATAGATGGGTCCCTTAAGATGCTTTTGGCTCAAGCAATAGAAAACTTGACTCAAACTAGCTTAAAATCAACGACCCAGTTCCATGTGAGAAGTTGAGGGAGAATCTGTCCCCAGGGGGCGCCCTCAGCTCCATCCTGTGCTGTCCATTTGCTTACCATGGACCTGAGTCCCCAGGCCTTACAACGGACTCCTTCATGTGTTGCTTTTTCGAGTAGATGTCCTCTCACTTCTCATGGCCAAAAGCAGTGCACAGCCAATGGCAGATTAACTGGAATGACCTTGCTTACTTTATAACCACCATCTTGCCCTGAACAAAAGGAGAAGTGAGGAGGCAGATGGGGACCCTGGGCTAGCACCCGTGTCTGCTGTGCCATGATCGGATAAAGCAGGACTCCAGCTTTTGGGATGTCAGGAAGGGTGACCTACACAGAGCCTTTGGAAGATAGGAAGGAAGGCCTGGAATTGTAATTTACTCTATTACAGCGTAAGGAACAAGTCACCAGCCCTAACCGGTTTGGCTTAGTGGATAGAGCCTCGGCCTGCGGACTTGAAGGGTCCCAGGTTTGATTCCGGTCAAGGGCATGTACCTTGGTTGCGGGCACATCCCCAGTAGGGGGTGTGCAGAGGCAGCTGATCAATGTTTCTCTCTCATTGATGTTTTTAACTCTCTGTCCCTCTCCCTTACTCACTGTAAAAAATCAATAAAATATATTAAAAAAAAAAGGAACAAGTCACCAGAACAACCACTACTTAAAGTGAAAGCTGATGTGTTCACCTGTCCTCCTCAAGAAGGCCATGCTGTCAGTAATTCAGACAAAATCATTATTTCCTATTCATATCTGTAATCATCACTTGGTCCTACATTTATTCAGTATGCACTGTACTTATCTTGGGTGAACAGGCCCACCGGATTTCAAGTCTGAGGCCAGAAGCTGTCAGCCTGATCCTTAAGATTTTCCACAAGGGACTCTCTGTCATGAGTTTCTCTATCAGGAAGGGTTGTCCGGGAACCAGTGGTTAAGAAAGTGAAGTGCTGGGTGTGTAAGAAGAATGACCCTAAGATGGGAGTTGATCTAGCCATGCCTGAAGCTTATCCTGAAAATGACTTCGGCCCTCCCATGCCTGGCAGCCCTGGAGGTGATGCTGCCGGCCATGGCCTTCTGCCAACGTGCCCTGAGCAATAAGAGCTCCAAGAACATAATGGGGACGGAGAGCACAAGAGAGCCAGTTTCTTTGTTCTGAAAACAGGCAGCTCCAGGGAAGGACACCATGGATACAGATTTCTGCCGAGCGGCTGGGCATCCCTGAGGCTGAGGCTTGGCATTTGGCAACACTACTCTGGACTTCTGGTCTTTTACACGGTGCACTTGTACCGAGGGAAATCTATTCCCGGGCTTTTGGGGAAGGAACTTGACATACATTTCAGGTTAGGTGAATATAATCCACAAACATCAAGATGTTTTACTGGATTAGGCTCTTAACATAATCCCTCCTCCTTACTGCTTTAAATACTATTCTCAAATGTTTGTCTTGTGCCACTGTGGGCAAGGTGACACCCACCCCCAGGGCTGTGACAGCATGCCCAGGGGCACTGAGGTGGGGCAGGGGGTTTAAATGAAAAACAGTCCTTCAAAAAACATTCTCATAGAATGTAAATGTTGGAGCCATATTTACATATAAAGATCTCCTTTTACTAAATTCCATTTTAATAAAAATTGTTTTGAGAGGAAGATGTCTGAGTGAATCTACATATTCAAATTATACAGTTACTATGCAGTTTTTATTGGTGCGTTTAAATTTTGAAAGTAAGAAATGTTTCCTAAACTCTGGCGTATCTTGTTTTTTTCCTGCCAAGTTGCTGCTAAATATAAATGACTATCAAGGAATGAATATTTATCATATGCTAAGCGCCATGCTGAGCTCGAACAGAAAACAATCAAACAAGAGGCTAGAACTTACTTCCTAATGCCCATGAACCTAAAATATGTTGTGTTTATCTCACAAAATACCAGGCACATTCATAGTTTTTTTCCTAAACAAGATTTACTTCATTTCCCAAAATAAAATGTAGGTAGGAGGCCTTTCATGAGCACCAGTTGAGAACTGGCTGGGTATCTTGCTTAGAGTTCAAGGGAGGTGTTAAAACTGGCACTTGGAGAGCAGCTGGGGGGTGCCCAGCCCACTCCGTCTGGGTGAGCCTGGGATTGCCCTGCTCTGGCCAGCAACCGTGAATAAAGTGGGCATGGAGTTTGTCAACAGCTGATTTATGGGGGCCATTTCTCTGCCCTGTGTTCTGATATTTGAGGCTGGGTCCAGCATCAGCAGTGGCTTCCTGAGATGGGACTCTAGCTTCAAAAACCTCCACCTCAGGTGCCAAAGTCCAAGTGGCGTATGAAGGAAGTGAGAAGGCACAATAGTGTCTTGTAGGAAAACCACACCCCCCTTTGGAGGCTAGTGGCCGAAATGATATGTGGAAAGTTAAGGATCTCCAAAAAGGCAATGGTAAGTGTAGAACAAAGGCACAGACCAAACAGCTCTTCACAGTTGGGGGCACCCTTTTGATGTCGGATGAAGTGGGGTGTCTTTTCCCACTAGGGGCTGCGGATGGAATCCTTATGATATCGTGAGAAAAAGAATTTTCTGAGACTTGCATGGTGGGATGAGTAATTGCATCCTGGGTTTCCAAAGTCCCATTCCAGTCAGAGAAGAAGTGTAGATGGGGCTTCAGTAGAGCCAGAAACAAAGCCAGTGTCCAGAGTTTTCTTTCCATGTTAGTATCCGGTCCAGTTCAGCATCAGGCTAGTTATAGTCCATTAGTCTATTGTGTGTGTGTGGGGGGGGGAGGGGGGTCCACATGGCCACGGACACATGGGCGAATGCAGGAGAGCAAGCCCTGAGCAATAAAGAGTCCCAAGAACACAAGGGGGACCAAGAGCATAAGGGGAACCAAAAGAGCATAAGAGCACAAGAGAGTGAGTTTCTATGTTCAGGGAATTAAGTACCCCAAATCTTCCTGCCTTTGCCGTGGCCATGCCCATTCTGGTCAATGACCTCTGTTCCGAGGTGTGATTGACAGCAAGCACCTTTGCTAGTCCCCCCAACTTTACTGAGTTTTACAGGATTGAAGTGTTTGTATGCCAAATTGTAAGCTTCCGAGACTTTTGTTTGTGCAGGTCACACTAGCCCCCTGGCGAGTCATTGCTTCTTCTTGTTGGACATTGTGGGTCCACGGCCAGTGCAGAAGTCTGTCTGTGCTGCCCAGGACACTCTGCATGGGCATTGTGGGGAGCGGTGGGCCACAGACTAATGACAGTCACTTTGGAGGCTGGGGGAAAGAAACAAGGAAGAATTAAAGGGCAAAAGAAATGAAGTTGCAAACCAAGAAGATTTGATTCAGAGGCTGTTAAAACCAGTGGCAGAGAAACTGTGAAGGAGTCAGGTGTTTGCAGTGTTCTGGACTTGGCTGAATTTACCTGCAAGAATAGTTCTATAGCTGATGGAAGTGCTAGCATATGCTCAACAGATGGCAGGAGTTCAGGTTTTCATAGGTTGGCAAAAACCTACATTACCATATATAAAATGTGTATATGTTACACAATTTTAATTTTTTCCCTACCTCCCTTTCTTGAAAACTTATATCTTACCACCCAAGATTTTGCCAGGCAGAGTCTTACAGGAACTTAACTCAGCTGTTGGCAGGGGTTTTGATGTTGTGAGTGTGTGTGTGTTTTTTTTGTGTGTGTGTGTTCTGACTATACCCAAACTCCTCCTGGCAGGACTGTCTTAACTCATTCTAGAACCCACCTCTCCAGGTGACTGACCCATGGAAGGTTCTGCCCGATTTTGTTGATTAAATCAATCGGCCTTTCTGATGAGTTGGTATTTCTCTAGTGAACCTTTTTAGGACACTCTGTTGGGAGAGGCCTCAGAGCAGGAGAAACAGGAATTGATGCACATGTAAAGCAGGAGGTGGCCAATAGGATTGGAAAGTAGAATCAGCTGTGACAAGAAGTAGAGCAGGGACCTGGTTTGGAGACTGAGAGCCGTGGTGTGAAGGTGGGGACACGCAGAGGAGTAAAGCCCTCCCTCCCTTTCTTTCTTCATTTCGGTTCTTTGGGAGATTGAGTGTCATTTCTGTTTGGGTAATTTCCCACTGTTGTACGTTAGATCATCTAGGAGGACTCGCTGAGGCAGCTTGGGGTGAAATAAGTTTATTACGGATCAACAGCTATGAAGGAAAGCAGAAGGAGGCAGTTCAGGTAGAGAGAGAAAGTGAGCTATGGTGCAGGCCCACGTAGCCCTGCCTACCCACCGGGGAGTCTGAAGCAAACATTGCCCCAGATGCCTTGCCTGGCCTGTCTGTGTTTCTCTGCAGCTGAGCCAGGCCCTAACACAGCGAGCTAGATGCTGTCTGCTCACCACACTCCCTGAAGCTGGACTGTGTGCCGTCCCTGAAGGAGAACCAGGCATTTCATTTTGGGTCTGACACAGGCCACTCATATTCATTTTCTCATGTATCTATAGGGAGCAAAATTCTCCCAGATCTCCCTTGATGAGGGGAAACTGAAAGAGGTATGTGAGTGGGACAGGTGACGCCCCTGCTGCTGTGGCTGGTCTTGGAGCACACTTGATATCCATCGCCTCCCTCCTCCATTCCCCATCCTAGGTGCTCCTTACAGCCAGGGGCCACCTGTGCTGGCCTCAGTCCCGCACTCGTTATATGACCCAGACCCTTGTCCCTGGGTGACCCAGGTCTTTCTCAGGTTGGGAGTGCTTTTCTGTCCATTTGGAGTCACAACCAGGCAAGAGACAGTGGAATATCTCTGTGAGACAGCTTGGCTCCCTCCAGGCGCACGGTCAGCTACTGTTCCCAGGAAACAGCATATATTTCCCACAGCTGACCAAGTTCCCCTTTTCTGCCATTGAGGATAATGTGAGGTGAGGTTGGAATATCTGGAACATTCAAGGACAAGACAAGGCCCCTGGACCGATCAGCGGCAGAAACCTCTGTTCCTGTACAGTTCTGCTTTGAGAACTACAGCAGACATGGGTAGGGGGTGCTCCTTGGAAGGACCTGGCTTCTTCCCAGTCAGAGTTAGTTTGGGATTTACCTGATGCTCAGGGGGTGGCGATGACGTGTGCTGATAAAATCTCCTGCAGTCTCAGCGAGCAATCACTGTCTCCGTTTACATCACTCCACGCCCCAATGAGCTACAGAGTTGGAGGAATGTTTGGGCTACACAGTGAGCGCTTTCAGTAGCCTTGGAAACCACCTTCCATTCCTGCCTCAGGACATGCCATAATTTATTCCACATTGCTGGGAGCCGGTCCATCCTTGCTGTTTCAAGGGACCTGGCATATATGGAATACTGTTCTTAATATGTTTGCTTACCTTCCTGGCACTATGTGTTTTAACCAAGGTCACCTCTCTGAGAAAGGTTGTTTCCCCAGGTAGGGATTTTCCCCTGAAGTAAGGGAGGGAATAAAACCTCTTAACTAAGTGCCAGGCGGGTAATTAATCACTTTGACTACGAACAATCACGCTTAAGCTACATAATCTTTACTCCCTGGAATGGAGATAAGAAACGCCCTAACCTTTGGAATAGAAATTGATAGGATTGGAATCAACTGGTATAAATACAGATGTAACAAGACAACAGGACACAGAACCTAGACACAGAACCTAGACACAGAACTTACACAGAACCTAGAGACAGAAGAACTTCGCTGGAGAGAACATGGCAAAAGATCCTGGACAGAAACTGGCCACAGAACCTAGAGACAGAACCTAGCGAGAGAACCTGGCTGAAGAACCTAGAGACAGAACCTGGCTACAGAACCTGGATAGAACATGGCAAGAGAACCTGACTAGAACCTGGTGATTAAACCTGGCTGGAGAACCTAGCAAGGGAACATGGCTACAGAACCTGGCTGGAGAACCTGGAGAAACTGGCTGGAGAACCTAGCAAGAGAACATGGACACAGAACCTGGCTGGAGATCCTAACCAGAACTTCGCTGGAGATCCTGGCTAGAGATCCTGGCTAGGCTGCTGATCAACTGAACGCTGTCTCCGTGTCATTCCTTCTTCGCCGACTCCGTCCACACCTTTGTGGACCCCTGGACCTGCTGGGGTGGGACCCCAGCACCACATGAAGCATAGATAGTTGATATCACCTCAGGAAAGAAGCTGGTGTAGAGATGAAAAAAAATGTAGCCAGACTTTACCATGTTTGAGTGTAGCTGTCAGTGGGGGCCACCGAAAAGGGTGACCAAGGTGGATGGGATGCTGTTGGCATAGAAAGTAACCGATAATGCTGGGGAGAAATGATGCTATTCAGGGTTCCATTTAATTTTAAAAAGTTGTAAGGCACAGGATGAGGAACATGCCTCAGTTTTCTCAGGAATGGAAGGAAAGTGAAGGAAAGAAGAGAAAACAAAAGTAAACTAATACTGACTTTGGTTGGGGCAAAGAGTAATTAGGGACTTTGTTTTAGAAGATCTTTAGAAACATATATACCCTTCGATTCTGTCACTATAGGAATCTATTTGAAGGAAATAATAAATGCTGCTCATAGAAAGTCATCAAGCTATTCATGGAATAGATATTCTAATCAATTGAAAAAGTCCAAACAATTAATAGCAATTAATATGTCAGTCAAGAGACATTTATAAGCTAGCATACTACACAGCCACTGGAAATTTGTTGAGGAATTCTTAAAGATCTAAGGCAACTTTTCATGATATTCTAAGTACAAAAATAAGAATAAAAACACAGATTATAATGTTAATTATGTGAATTGATATATGCCTATATACATATATTTGTAGACAAACAAGTCCAGATTTTACATTGTATTTAAATTTGGATATGCTATGATCATAATTTACTTTTACTTATGCAACCTACGTTAGGAAGGAAGAAACCTTACAAATAACTTTTTATAACTCTAAGAACATCTATACATTCTATTCTTTTATTTGGGTCAATTGAAACAAGGGCAATAATGTCAAAGTTGAATTAGCTTCCACATGTTTGATAAGTAACTAAGTTTTGATAACGCTCATGCAATGCATAAAATTTCTCACAAAAAGTAGAACAGCTGTTACAGTCCCAAGACCAAAAGTTGTATAATAGTTAACCATTTTGATGAGTATCAGCTCACAGCAGTACTTTTTGGAAGTTATCAATTTCATGGTGAAAATAAACACGACTTCAAAGAGTGTTCACCTGATGTGTCTCATCTGACAATGTTCAGCGTCTTCAAAGTTTGTGATTGCTTACGTTCTCCAGAGTCTCTACTCTCTAAAACAGGCCACGAAGGCTAGCTCAGTGTGTGCTTTGGTTCGTTAGAAGAGAAACTGAGGTATATTAAACATTTTAAGAGTTTATTTGAACAAAAATCAATTGGAATCAGGACAGCACCCAACCAGAAGGAGTGCTCTGCCAATAGAAGCTCCTGGAAAGACTTAAATAGAGATGGCAAGCAAAGAAAGGAAAATATTGATTGGCTATAACGGCAAGCCTAGTTGGTTGTTTGTGATTGGTGGGCCTTAGCTTTTGATTTTTTAAGCATGAAGCATTTACAGGCTTACGTTTTGGTTTGTTTACACAGGCTGCCAAGGCATCAGAACCACCATAATGTAATGGCTTCCTTGTTTAATTAATTCAACAAGTTTTAATGGTGATTTTTTAAAATGATGATTTACTAAGGCTGAGTAAGAGTATTGGCACTCACGCTTCCTTCTTTATATACACTTCTACATTCCTGCCAATTTATCTTGCAGAGCATATTCTGGATCAGTGGCTTCTCTTGATCTCCATGCCCACCCCACTCGCCTTGCCTGGCTCCCTCTCCAATTCCTCTGAGAGTCACAGCGTCTGGGCATGTCACTCCCCTCTTAGACTGTCCTGCGCACCCTGCTCCACTGGGGTCCAGTCCCAAAGCTGACCGGGCTGCATATTGGCCTCCTTTCCCAACCCAGCCCCCAGAGCACCTCTCCTGGTGACAACTGCTCTATTAGCCTTGCCTCGGTACTAGGTTTCTTAAAACCAGCTGATTTCTCCAAGAGGCCTTCCCGATCCCTGTCTAATTAGTATTCTCCCACTATTCTGGTTCCCAGCAAGTTCTATGTTCCTTCAGTAACTGGATGACAATTTATAATTATGTTTCTGTTGTGGGTTTTTTCTTGTCTTTCACCAAAGCTGTGAGCTCCTTGAAAATAGAGGATGTCTGACTCTCTGCCCTTGACCCAGGCCCAGGTAAACTATAGATGCACAAGTTGTGTGTGAACAATTTACACAGGGAGTGAAATAATGTGCAGGGGAAAGACATATTAAGAAATAGATGATCATGTTCAAAAGCATTTATCTCTGTTGGGTTAGATCATGGATGTAATGAGAATTAGTTACTTTTGTAATCAGAGAAAAGCTTTTAGGAAAGGAAAGGAGGGGGGGGAGAGAGAGAGAGAGAGAGAGAGAGAGAGAGAGAGAGAGAGACTTCTAGTCAAGATGGCGGCATAGCTAATACTCCCACAACCACATCAAAATTACAACTAAACTACAGAACAACCATCATTCAGAACTGCCTGAAACATGGCTGAATGGTAGTCCCCAAACTAAGCATATAAAGAGGAAGCCACATTGAGACTGGTAAGAGGGGCGGAGATGTGGGATGAAAGTTATCAGTATGATCAATAAGCAAATAATGTCTGATCACTGGGTGAACGCCTGAAACAATATTGTATGTCCACTGTAATTAAAAAATAAACTATGATTTTTACAAAAAGAAAGTTTAGAGAAGGAGAACGTAGCAATATTCTCTAAAGTAGTCGATTAAAAATGGATAAAAATATCTATTTGACTTAGAAAGTTTGAAGTAGCTATCCTTGGCCAAAGCAGTTTTAATGAAGTAGATAAGGAGAAATCAGATTGCAATGGGTTGGAAGGTAAATGGGGTCCAAGGAATGAGAGAGACCACGAAATGTTATCATTTCAAAACTGGACCTAAGGAAAAGAAGAGGGCTATAGATTCTGGGTATGTGGAGTAAAAAGATTTAATCAGTCATGTGATATTATTCAGAACCAGGAAGACCCAGGGTGTTCTCTTCTAACCCAGAGTTTCAAGGACAACCCAGTGGAAAGGGTCATTTCCACTTCCCAGTGATCAAGACTTAAATGCCAGTTTTCCTTGAAACCCGTGTCAAGGACAGAACTCCAGAAGAATAAGTCAGCTATTCAGCAAACATCCAGAGCATAATGGATCCAAGGAAGTCACCAGAGCATTAAATTGTCTCTGGGAAAAATGACCCATTCCCACATCTGTATGGCATTTTATTCAGTTGTATACTGGGTTAATAACTTCACCTGATAAATCATCTGTTCAGCTTCAAGTTTTGGTAAGTAGATAAAAATGTTGAATTCTTTAAAAAAAATAAAATAAAATAAAGGAAAGCCATCTCAGGAAAGAAGGAGAGGAGAGGGGATTCCAGGGCCCACCTCCTTGCAGACCCTCAGATTCTGGTGGAGGTGGGGCCCCGAAGGGGTGTGGGCTCCAATGTGCAGGTGAGGCTGCTGAATTGCTTCAGTGGCCCCAAAGGCCCTGGGACTCCGTGAAGAATAGTCGTGTTCAGCTGTTGATTGGCAGAGAAGTTGAGCAATGGAACAGGACGGACACTTTGGGACTAAATCTGCCTCCTTTTTGAATAGTCACGATATAGGGAATGAATTGCTTTCTTCCTTCTACAGGCAGGAGGCCCAACAGCCATGAGATGGGTTAGTGAGATGCATCCAAAAGAGGACGATAATTTACATTGCACTTCCTGGAGCAGAGCACCTTTTGGAGCTAAAATTTTCCATCAATAAAATGGTGTTCAGAATGTCTAACTGATAGCGTTGTTATGAAGAGGAAATCAGATGATGAATTTGAGGAAAGGGCATATTATGGGTCTTTACACATAGTTGGTGCTCAATTACTTACTTCAATCACCAGAAACAAGTTTTGGGATCATCCCCCTATAAGAGAGAGGCTTGGCTTGCCAAGACTGGATGGCCCTCCACAACTCTCATGCACAATTCAGTTTAGAATCAGATTTCAGAGCTATTATCTTGAAGCACTCACTGGTTTGTTATTATCAATCCTATACTTCCTCATGACCCAAATTTTCAAGCTGGGTGTTTGTTTTCCTAGTTACCTGCCAATATCTGCTTTTCAAATACCACTCAGCCATTACCGTTGCCACGTTAATTTAGGTGAATAAAACACAGATGGATTCTTTGAAAAATTTCCATGAATGCAAACAGGTTTCTGGAGTTGAATATCATGGCCTTGTTTCGGTCACTGATTGTGGGAGGATGTCGTGAAATGTCATTTCCACTAGCTGGTTTGTTTTTTTCTAGAACCTGGACAATAAGTGAAGCCTTTGCTCTTCCTTTCGGGAAGAAGACAATGGAAATGACAGTGTATGCTTGCTTGCTTGCCTTTATGTGCACATCTGGACAAACTGAAAGCAGACTGAAAGCTACCCTTTCTTGCACTTTTCTAAGGTGTGTTGAAGGTAAACATCATTTTAATTATCAAGCCAATTTCACAACAGAGGAAGGAAACTGCAGCAGCCCAGAAGGAGAACTGGTGCAAGCCGACAGAAGCGCATGGTGTGGCTGCGTCGTGCCCCTTCTCCCTCTGGATTTGCACATGAAAGACAGAGGACAGAGGTGGGGTAGTGACTGCAGGCTCTTGGCTGAATCCTTTGATTCTGGCTTGAGATTCTGAACGCTCTTACAGCCCCTTGTTTATCAGTTTCACAAATAAGCAAATAACTCATAAAGACACATTATTTATGACAGTAAAGAACAGATAATTTCAGGCCAACCAGTAAGCACCTTCTATTTTAGTAGTATTTCTAACATAAGCATCAACTAGAGCCCATGACACCCATGCTTGGCAGTGTGGAGTGTTTATGGAGCACCTTTAGTAGCTTTACAGTCGTTTCATCTGCTCTCTTCTATGCAATTGGATGCCCAGGCCAGCAGTGACGAGGGTTGGAGGTATGGGTGGGTTGGATGCATCCAACCCAGTTCTGCAGGCACTGCTGTAATCAAGAGATTAGGTAAAGCTGGGGGGTATGGAGGAGAGGGCTGGGGGAGACAGATCACAAAAGTGAGGGGATGTATTTTAAATGGATCTTTAAAATAAAGGCCAAGGAGACATCTAGAAAATTCACAGCTTTTGAAGACAAGAGACGGAGGTCAGGAAGGAGAGACAGAACACCTGGCGTTAGGCGTTGCCTGTGGGGTTGGCTATGGGCTCCCCGCAGGGAGGTGGTGAGAGGGATGGCTGTGCTCAAAAGGCCAGGATGGGAGCCAGGGGTCCCTCCCCAGTCACAGCAGCTGGAAGACAAAAAATTAAACATGCTTAGGACCAGGGCCTTTTTGTCCAGCCAAGTGGGGCTCACCAGAAATGCTCTACTTGCTTTGTGTGGTGGTCTTTTTACCCAGGGGTCACTCAGGAGCATTCTTGGGCATCAATGAGGCATTGTAATATCCAGTGACTGTTGGCCCTGCAGGTGGCTAGCATTTGCATTTGTACCGACACCACTGTATCAACCCCAATGATGCTGCAAGATTAAACTGTTCCCCCACCCTCACCCCCACAGTGCACAGTCACACATTTTATTCTTTGCCAAAGAGGTGTATTAAAAGCCTGGGAAGTACAGGCAGTGGGTCTGGGCATACATCCTGGCTCTGCCACTTACTAGCTCTGTGACCTTGGGCAAGTGACTCAACCTCTCTGTGCTGCTACTTTTGCTTCTGTAAAATGGTGATAGTGAGAGTACCAAACTCAGGGCATTTATAAGAAATACATACAGGAGAAGCCAAGATGGTGGCATAGGTAAACACCAGAAATTTCTGCCTCCCACAACAAATTCAAAAATACAACTAAAAGACAAAACGGACATCATCCAGAACCACAGGAAGGCTGGCTGAGTGGAAATTCTACAACTAGAAGGAAAGAGAAAAGCACACTGAGACTCAGAGGAGGAGCGGAAGTGCAGAGATATGGAGGCGCACACGGCAAGGGCTGGCGACTGAGGAAGCGGCTGTCTTTCTGAATCAGGAGGGAGTCACAAGCCCCCGACTGCTCTGAAATCCAGTTCTGGGTGAGTCTCTGGGGACCCAGACTCATACCGGGAGAAACTGGACTGTCTGGCAGCGGGCAGAACTCGGAACTCAAGGGCCGCTTTCTCTCAAAGCTGCTTGCAGTGATTACCGGGACACTGAGATGCTGGGCCCCTTAGGGCAGGGCTGAGGATCAGCCATAGCTGCTTGCTCCGCCCTGTTGATTCCTTGAGACCCCGCCCCACCCAAGCTGCAGCAGAGGCTTTTGTATATGAATGCCCTGGCCCTTTGCTATCTGAAAATTACCTAACAAACTGCAGCTGGGCCAGACAGACCCAGAACTTCCAAGAGAAGGCCCAAGACCCCACAACAGCTTGCATTGCTTCACAGCTGGGCCTCATTTGGGCACCTCCAAACCCCAAACAAGGAAGGGGATGTGCAGATCTCTTCGTAGCTCCTGCTGGGTAGCCTCAGGTAGAGGCTAAATTAGCACCTCCTTAGATCCAAGAGCCAGTGTACCCAGTGGTCAGAGTGGGAACATCCAATTACAACTCCTCAGATCCATAAGGGACACACTCAGGGGGCAGACTCAGTGAGCACCAATGCCCCACTGAAGCAAGTCTTGCCTCATAAGGGTGTCTTCAGCACAGAAGTTCTCCCACCATAGACACAGCTGATTCTAATAGCCAAATGGCCTGGAGGTCAATTCCTCCCAGTGATACCTAAACAATCAAGGCTTAACTACAACAAGATTGTGCACAAAGCCCACAAAGGGGTGCACCAAGAGTGTCCACCTCAGGTAATTGGGGAAGCTGAGCCACTGGGCCCTATAGGACACCTAGCACACAAAACCACTCTACCAACACAGGGAAGCATAAAAAATGTGGAGACAAAGAAACAGGTCACAAATGACAGAAATGGAGGAAAGCAAACTACTGGATATAGAGTTCAAAACCACACTTTTAAGGTTTTTCAAGAACTTTCTAGAAACCGCCGATAAATTTAGTAAGACCCTCAAAAAGTCTGGTGAGACCACCGATAAATGTAGTGAGACCCTCAAGAAATCTAGTGAGACCATCGAGGTTATGAAAAAGGACCAACTAGAAATTAAGCATACACTGACTGAAATAAAGGATATTATGCAGAGTTCCAACAGCAGACTAGAGGATCTCAAGAATCAAGTCAAAGATTTGAAATACGAAGAAGCAAAAAACACCCAATCGGAAAAGCAAAATGAAAAAAGAATCCAAAAATATGAAGATAGTGTAAGATGCTGCTGGGACAGCTTCAAGCGTACCAACATCAGAATTATGGGAGTGCCAGAAGAAGAGAGAGGGCAAGATATTGAAAACCTATTTGAAGAAATAATGACAGAAAACTTCCCCTACCTGGTCAAAGAAATAGACTTACAAGTCCAGGAAGCGCAGAGAACCCCAAACAAAAGTAATCCAAAGAGGACCACACCAAGACACATCATAATTAAAATACCAAGAGCAAAAGACAAAGAGAGAATCTTAAAAGCAGCAAGAGAAAAAAGTACAAGGGAGTACCCATACGACTGTCAGCTGATTTCTCAACAGAAACTTTGCAGGCCAGAAGGGAGTGGCAAGAAATATTCAAAGTGATGAATACCAAGAACCTACAACCAAGATTACTTTACCCAGCAAAGCTATCATTCAGAATTGAAGGTCAGATAAAGAGCTTCACAGATAAGAAAAAGCTAAAGGAGTTCATCACCACCAAACCAGTATTATATGAAATGCTGAAAGGTATCCTTTAAGAAGAGGAAGAAGAAAAGATAAAGATACCAATTATGAACAACAAATACACATCTATCAACAAGTGAATCTAAAAATCAAGTGAATAAATAATCTGATGAACAGAATAAACTGGTGATTATAATAGAATCAGGGGCATAGAAAGGGAGTGGACTGACTATTCTTGGGGGGGGAAAGGGATGTGGGGGATGTGGGAAAGAGACTGGACAAAAATCGTGCACCTATGAATGAGGACAGTGGGGGGGGTGGTGAGGCCGGGGGGGGGGGGGGGTGGGAACCGGGTGGAGGGGAGCTATGGGGGGGAAAAAGAGGAACAACTGTAATAATCTGAACAATAAAGATTTAATTTAAAAAAAAGAAATATATACAATAATTTTTTTTTCTGGATTCAATTTAATTAAGTAATTAATTAATTTTTTTGTACTTGGGCCTTTTACTACAAGCACTCTCTATTAACATAGGAAGAGAGTAGAATGCATCAAACAGATTACAAGGCGGTTCATCATTCATCTTTGACTATACGCATTACAAGTGATTTTGAAGAAGCTCCTAGGCAGAAATAGGGCATAAGTTTTACTGTAAACCTTTCCCTGAAAGTATACAAATGTGATCTATTTATCAAATTATAAAATGAAACTTCTCCCAACTCATAGTCCAGAAAAATGCCTATCCGTTCCCAGTTGCCTGAATCCCATGTGTCAGATGTCTTTGTCCAGAACTGAAGCTGCCAGCAACCATTTCTTGGGGATGGTCTCATAGGAGTATTCTTGGGGAAAGATTCCTTACACAGGCCTAAGGACCATGCCCCTGTGCCTCTTACTTCTACCTGCCAAAAATGCCTGCCAGCATCACATCCCTTAGAACTCAGGACAGCTGGGTAAGAAGTGCATGCCTGAAGATTTTGAAGACCAAATGATGTCCTATGGGTCACACTTTTTCTATCTCTTGAGATAATGAGACTTGGATGGGCTGTTTCAGGATCCAGTGTCAAATCTACCTGAAATGTGTGGATCATTTTACGCAGGCCGAAATAATGTGGGGGCAGAGAGCAACTCTCCTCCTTTAATTCATATGAAAAGATGGCGAGGGTCTCTAGCTTATCATACCTGTTGTGGATACTTTGAATACCAGTGAGTAAATCCACGTCTGTCTGCAAACACTGACGGATAATATCACCAAGCTGACTGTATAATATGGAGCTGTGGTTTGATATTTGGTTTTTCTCTTTCATTAATTTTTCTTCAACATTTGTTGTTTCAGTTAGCAAACTGCTAAGCATTGCATTGTGTTCCTTTTCCAAAAAATCTTTAAGTTGTTTAACTTCAGAGTGCAATTCATCCTTTTGATGTTCGATCCTCTGTCTCAATTCAAAACATTTCGACACTTGCATTTCTGACCGATTTCCAGTATCTTTAATCTGCTCGGTCAAGGACTCAATACAGCTCTTGAGCTTCCTTCTATGAGTAGCTGCAGCTTCTTCAACGGGCATCAGGGGGTGAGCCCCGTGATCAGAGGAGACCCTGCACTGAGCACACAACAGCTCCAGGTCCTTCCCACAGAACAGGGCCAGACTCTCACGGTGCTTCTTACACGGGCGTTCCTCTTGCCTTTTCCTCTTTCCCCTCATGCCGGTAATCTGCTGAACAATCTTGGTCATGTGACACAATTGGGTGTTCCTCTTCAAGCTCCTGTCAGGGCAGTGATGGAGGCAGACAGGACAGGGAAAGGTGCCCTGTAGACCTTCCCAGCGCTGGTGGATGCAGGAGGAACAGAAGTTGTGCCCACATTCAGTGGTAACTGGGTTTCTCAGGTAATCCAGGCAGATGGGACAGCTGGCCATTGTGCAGTGAGGGTCTCTGTCCCAAGACAGTCTCATCAGTCCGTGTGATCCTCCAGGAGTGAGGAAAAGTGAGAAGCTGAGGTCTGCTTAGGCCTCCCTCCCTATGGAAGCCACTAGGAGTTTCCAAGAAGAGTTCCAGCCACCAGCTGTAGTCCAGTCTACTTGTCGCCCTCTCCTGTATTTAACACCACTTTGCACAAGGGATGTAGAGTGCTCCTGGTCAGAAACCAAGCGCAATCCAAGTCATATGTCGTTTCTGGACCCTCCTCCTTTGAGTGAGTCCCTGAAGTGTGACTCCAAGAAGAGTCTCCGAAGCCAGTCTCCTACCCTTTAAATGCTTAGTAATGTGAGCCTGGCCTATATATACCACTAGGAGGATTAGTCTCTTTAAGACCTCACCCAACCAAAGCTCCTCCTTCCAGGTGGCACTTGTGGGAAAGGGTGGTACTAGGATGATCTCTTTTTTTTTAAATTCAATCTTTATTGTTCAGATTATTACAGTTGTTCCTCTTTTTTCCCCCCATAGCTCCCCTCCACCCGGTTCCTACCCCACCCTCCGCCTTCATCCCCCCACCACTGTCCTCATCCATAGGTGTACGATTTTTGTCCAGTCTCTTCCCGCATCCCCCACACCCTTTCCTCGACCCCGCTGAGAATAGTCAGTCCACTCCCTTTATATGCCCCTGATTCTATTATAATCACCTGTTTATCCTGTTCATCAGATTATTTATTCACTTGATTATACAATAATATTTATAGCTGTGTAAGTGTTAAATAACCCCCACCCACCAATGGCTGATGATCCTGCCAGTTTTTGGATTTTTTGAAGTATCCATCATCAATAACAGCTGACACCTCCAGCATGCATGACCAGTAAGAGTCCCAGGTTGAAGATCGGAGTTCAACCAGAGAGAAAGCTGTGTTCTTTTTCATAGAGTCCCAAATCCAGGGCTGCATTTCCAGCAGCCATTTTATTCTGTCCTTGCTTCCAAGCCCGGCTGCCTCTATACCATTTTGAAGCGGTAATTTGTCTCCACAATCTTGGGGAATGATCCTCTGCTTCCTCCCGCTATAATTTATTCTAATCACATTGGCTTGTTTGGGTTCTCTGCTGCTAAGCAACACTTACTGAACTCTTTCTCTTTGTTCTATTTTGTTCCTTTTTCTATCCAGCGCAGTACAAGAAGCTCCTTTTGAACCAAGCATGGCACAGTTCACAAAAGCAGGTAACAAAAGAGAACGAGAGAACGTGGAGGGGAGTGAGAGGGTCCCAAGCCCACACTTTGGGAAACCCTAAACATAATCCAATAAATGTACCAGGGGCACTTCCCACACCCCCACCTAGCAGGACATACTAAACACGCAGGAGGACTTAATGCCATGAGGTCTTCAGTTGGCTGCCCATTGGCAACAGCTATCCAGGCGGCCCGCAGCTGAGAGAGGAGGGGCAGGAAGGCAGTTCTGTTCAAGTGAGAGGCTTGGCAGGTGCTCAGACATGCAAGCTCAGCCCATTGCCAGCTGCACTGTCACGGTGGCGAAGCTGAGCCCAGCCTTAGCCTCTCGCCCCATCTTGTCTGCGTTTCTCCTCTCCTGTCCCTGGCCTTGTGTGAGCAGGAGGGATGGGACAGAGCAGGCACCTGGCTCTGGAATTTGTGTGGTAGAATGTGATATAAAGGTTATTTCATGAGTTTGTAGGAAAGCTTTGAGCCCAGGAACTGTTATGGCCCCAACTCAAACGCTGCAAGGCAGTCATTTTACTTCTGGTTCTGTCCAAACTCTGAGCCAGCCACTGGAGGAGGCTGTACTCACTGCGCAGCTCTCCAACCAGCAGGTGAGCTGAGTGCTGCCCTCCTTCCAGAGCACCAATGGGGCTGCTTTCCTCAGGGAAAGACACCGCTGGGAGGTCATATTTGTTCTAATTTTTATTTTCTCTAAAGCACTTAGAAAGCCAGCACCAGGAGCCACCTAAGGGCACTCGCTCACAATGTTTTTGGTAACTGGTCAGATGGGTTTGCATCTTCCCCGGGACTAACCTTGTTTCCGGAGCATCACCTGACCTATCTCACTTGTCTGTAAAACAAGAAGACAGGAAAGTTCCAGGCCTGGGCAGCCAAGCAGAAGGCACTAGCGCAGTGGTTCTCAACCTTGGCTGTACATTAGAATCACCTGGGAATCTTTTTAAAATCCTGATTTCTGGGCCTCATCGTAAGTAACAAAGAAACAGAATTTCCAGAGAGAGAACCAAGATGGCGGCATAGGTTAACGCCGGAGTTTGCTGCTTTGAACAACTACTTCAAAAGTGAAACCAAAAAACGGAAGGGACATCACCCAGAACCACAGGAACGCTGGCTGAGTGGAAGTCCTACAACTAGGAGGAAAGAGAAACGCATACGGACACTCAGAGGAGGCGCAGTGCTGAAGTCAAATTCTGAGGTGCGGAGTGCGCGGAGCGGGCTGGCGGCGGAGGGCGCGGTTGGCGTTTTCAATCCGGAGGGAGTCGCAGACTCTGAGCTCCAGATCCGGGCGAGTCTTTAGGGACCCAGACTCAAACGGGAGAAGCGGGACTGTCTGGCTTCGGTCAGAGCGAGTGCAGCTTTCTCTCTGAGCTTTGCAGCGGGTGCTGGGACTCAGAGAGGCAGAGCCCCTGGGGACAGGACTGAGAGCCGCCATAACTGCTCTCTCTGGCTCACCCTGTTGATCCTGTTCTACCCGCCCCGCCCAAGCCCTGCACACAGGCATTTGCCGGATAGCCTCAGGCAAAGGCTAGATTAGCACCTCCCTAGAGGACAGAAGTTCTCTCACTACTGACACAGCTGATTCTCATAGCCACTTGGCCTAGAGGTCAAACCCTCCCTGGAATTAGCTACAACAATCAAGATTTAACTATAAGACTGCAAACAAAGACCACTAGGAGGTGCACCAAGGAAGCATAACAAAATGCGGAGACAAAGAAACAGGACAAAATTGTCAATGGAAGATATAGAGTTCAGAACCACACTTTTAAGGTCTCTTAAGAACTGTCTAGAAGCCGCCGATAAATGTAGTGAGATCCTCAAGAAATCTAATGAGACCCTCGATCTTATATTGGGGAACCAACTAGAAATTAAGCATACACGGACTGAAATAACGAATATTATACAGACTCCCGACAGCAGACCAGAGGAGCGCAAGAATCAAGTCAATGATTTGAAATGCGAGGAAGCAAAAAACACCCAACCGGAAAAGCAAAATGAAAAAAGAATCCAAAAATGCGAGGATAGTGTAAGGAGCCTCTGGGACAGCTTCAAGCGTACCAACATCAGAATTATAGGGGTGCCAGAAGATGAGAGAGAGCAAGATATTGAAAACCTATTTGAAGAAATAATGACAGAAAACTTCCCCCACCTGGTGAAAGAAATGGACTTACAGGTCCAAGAAGCGCGGAGAACCCCAAACAAAAGGAATCCAAAGAGGACCACACCAAGACACATCATCATTAAAATGCCAAGAGCAAAAGATAAAGAGAGAATCTTAAAAACAGCAAGAGAAAGAAACTCAGTTACCTACAAGGGAATACCCATACGACTGTCAGCTGATTTCTCAACAGAAACTTTGCAGGCCAGAAGGGAGTGGCAAGAAATATTCAAAGTGATGAATACCAAGAACCTACAACCAAGATTACTTTATCCAGCAAAGCTATCATTCAGAATTGAAGGTCAGATAAAGAGCTTCACAGATAAGGAAAAGCTAAAGGAGTTCATCACCACCAAACCAGGATTATATGAAATGCTGAAAGGTATCCTTTAAGAAGAGGAAGAGGAAGAAAAAGGTAAAGATACAAATTATGAACAACAAATATGCATCTATCAACAAGTGAATCTAAGAATCAAGTGAATAAATAATCTGATGAACAGAATGAACTGTTGATTATAATAGAATCAGGGACATAGAAAGGGAATGGACTGACTATTCCTGGGGGGGAAAGGGGTGTGGGAGATGCGGGAAGAGACTGGACAAAAATCGTGCACCTATGGATGAGGACAGTGGGTGGGGAGTGAGGGCGGAGGGTGGGGCTGGAACTGGGAGGAGGGGAGTTATGGGGGGAAAAAAAGAGCAACAAATGTAATAATCTGAACAATAAAGATTTAATTAAAAAAAAAAAAAAAAGAAACAGAATTTCCAGAGGATGATGCCCTGAAATCAGGATTTTAAAAAGATTTCCAGGTGATTCTAATGTGCAGCCAAGGTTGAGAACCACTGCAGTAGCGTTTTCTGCCTTTCTAATGATGTAGCAAACAGTGCTGGAACCAACACAGCACCTTCCCCTGCATGGAGTCTGGCATCTCTCTGTCTTTGTTTTTTAATCATAAACATTTTTATTTATATCCATCAATATTTACTGTATCAAAAATTTAACAGTGAATGCTTTAATTCATTGAAAAATAACTAGAACGAACCTATATACATGGCGCCATGAATAACATTTTAATGAAAAGAACTGTATTTTCCAAAGTAAAAACAATAGTGAGAAGAGTGTCACTGTTTTACATTTTTACAAATCTCTTGAATGCTTTTCTCAATAGAAGGCAGCTGGATTCTCATATCAACTTCTGCATTTAGTCAGTTGCAATTTATTGTTTCAGTTGGAATATGTGAAGAAAATCCAGCTTCACACAGATAGGGAGTTGGAATAGGGAGATGGAATAGGGAGAAACATCTTAATGAACTTTTTTGAGAATTGTGGATATTTTTCGATACTACACCAAAACTAGTAAGAGGTCATTTCTTAAAGAATAGTTACAATGTGGAATCTGAAATACTTCAATGACAGATACCTCTCCCAAGAAGACCTACAAACAGCCAACAGATATATGAAAAGATTTTCAACCTCACTAGCAATTAGGGAAATGCAAATCAAACCTACAATGAGATACCACCTTACACCTGTAAGAATGGCTATTAACAATAAGACAAGTAAATAAGTGTTGGAGAGGTTGTGGAGAAAAGGGAACCTTCATTCACTGTTGGTGAGAATGTGGACTGGTACAGCCACTATGGAAAACAGTCTGGAGATTTCTCAAAAATTAAGAACAGAGCTACCATATGACTCAGCAATTCCTCTCCTGGGTATGTATCTGAAAAACTAAAAAACATGTATTCGCAAAGATATATGCACCCCTATGTTCACTGCAGAACTATTCACAGTGGCCAAGACATGGAAACAACCAAAGTGTTCTTTGATAGAGGATTGAATAAATAAGATGTGGTACACATTCACAATGGAATACTACTCATCCATAAGAAAAGATGAAATGCTGCCATTTGTGACAATGTGGATGGACCTTGAGACTATTATGCTACGTGAATAAGTCAGGCTGAAAAAGCTAAGAACAGATAGATGTCTGTCATATGATGTCACTCATGTGTGGGATATAAAACTGAAACTTGTGACACAAACAGCAGTGTGGTGGTTTCCAGAGGCAAGGGGTTGGGGGTATAGAGGACCTAATATATGGTGATGAAAGATGGTTTGACTTTAGGTGGGGACACACAGTGCAATATACAGATCTTGTAATATAGAAATCTACACCTAAACCTATATGATCCTATTAATCAATGTCATTAATCAATGACAAGAAACTTAATAAAATAAACACACAAAAACCTTTAAAAAATAGAGGAATTGTAGATTTAGAAACCTCAAAATGCACTCACAAAATTAACCTGAAAGGTGATAGCCAGCTCTAAGGTTTTTTCAGTGTCTAAGTGTTAAAGGAATCATGTCAAAGCTAACCCTCTTATACAAGAAACCTATGTAGAGTGAAGACCTCTTTTCACCACTGGTAGCTTACAGCTGATACTGACAGTCCTAGTGAGAGCTCTCAGCAAGTGAGTAGGAGCCAAAGTTTAATCATTATCTGTGCTGTGCCTGATCAATGCATAGGTCTGAGCAGGGCAGGAGGTAGCTAATGGAAGTCACCTAGATGCTCCTGAGTCACCATGTGGTCTGGGTGTCTCTCTTCCTCTGTCTCAACTTTGACTGCCACATTGAGCAAGAGGATATTGATTTGGAGAAACGGGACTCAGTGATATGAGGGAGCTCAATTTGGAGGATTTTATTTTATCTTTAGAAGTAGTAGTAAATCTTTTTTTTTGACGGAGTTGTCTATCGGGGTTACTGGTAATTACCAAATGAAACTTTTAAAAACATAGGTCAAAATAACCCTTTGCATCAGTATTTCTACTCTCCTCCTCAGTCCGCTGTCCTGTTATCTTAAGCAAGAACTTGGACCAAGGGGTCCTGACCATATTTGCCTTAAACAGGTCAGACATGGAGCCAGAGACTAGGAGAGTAGACTCAGAGACAATGTGGAAAAATTGTGTTTGTCTTCTTACATTTCAAATCTGAGATCACTCATCCTACAATACCTTGTCATAACCTCACTTCAAAGATCTTTTTAAATGAGGCTTTATCACTTTTCTCAAAGCCATATGGAGCGTTTCAAGAGATTGCACAATGACAATGCAATGAATATTTACTTAGGTGTTCATGTTGCCTCTGAAAATGCAAAGTTTTTGTTTTTAATTGTTTCATTTTTCTCCTTTGTTTTTTATGATTATTCGTGGTGCTTTCACACACACAGCCTCTCAATTTTAAAGAATATTATGTGAACTGCCCATTACTTAAATTATCCTCTCCAAGGCAAAGCCCTGTGTCTGAGTTTTTCTGGGTTGGGGTTGGGGAGATAAAGTAATTCAATTTCTTTTTTTGCATATAGTTTCTTGACATGTTAATAAAACAATCCTGAATGATGAATAACACTCTTTTCAAGTTATAATGTATATATGTCATAGCTGTAGTCATTAGTGCCAAGTGAAAATGAGGGCTAAATGGAGATTTTAGCCGTAATTCCATTGTTGAGTTCCTCAGGGGTATACATTATACTTTAATAAAGCAATAACTTGGGAGAATTTCACGATTTCAATAAATTTTGGTGTCGTATTATTGCTTTAGAGAAAATTTAATTCTAAAGATCTTATTTCCCATTCACACATCTGAAAATATGTTTAGAATTATTACTTTTATTCTCAAATTTGGTTATCAACTTTTAATTATTAACCCTTATTAGCCATATTACTAAAACCATGTGCTTTATACATACCTCGGTGCCTCTGTCCTTGAATTCTCCGGCCCTTAGGAGTCAACGTCCCCTTTACTATCTAAGCAAAATAATTAGTCCCTGATCTTCCATGAAGGTTGGTCCCTTCCTAAAGAGTGTCTTTGAATGTCCCAGGTTGTGGTTAGGGTTTTTCCTGGTTGTTACCTGTTCTTTCTTCAAGTGACTTCCAGTTGTTTGCCTTCCAGTTCTGGCCACGCATGATGCCACTATATCTGTGACTCTCTTCATTTAACCTCTGTCCCAAATACTGAACCAGTCCCATTCCCTTAGTCCACAAAACAGAGCGAGGGAGCACAGGCTGGTGTGGAGACTGGGAGGTACCACAGCAGAATGGTAACCCAGAACAGGAGACAGTTTACACCCCTCTAGCCTCATGATTACTGCTTGCACCCTTAGAATCCTCCCCTTCTGATGCTTTTTCCCCTCGAATGCCTCCTCAGGGGTAGTAAGGATGGCGGTGTGCCTTCTACTCATGTCTTTTCTCCCCACAAAACACCAGAACCCCTAACTCCCTGTTTATGGGTCTGTCAGTGGAAACCCTAAATCTCTTACCTCATAATCATCCTTATAGTTAGTCTATAGTAACTTAAAATTTTTTTAAGCCTAATAAAATGAACATTGTCAGAAGTGTCTGCAGTTAGACTACTTTACCAAGGTTCAAGACCAGCTTATACTGTATGAGCAAAATTGCTCATAAAAATGGTTCCTCCCAGGACAAAATGAAGTCAAGAGAGAGAGAGAGAGAGAGAAAGAGAGAGAGAGAGAGAGAGAGAGAGAGAGAGAGAGAGAGAGAGATTGAAAAGAGAGTATTATTATTTTAAGGAATTAGTTCACATGATTGTGGGGATTGGCAGGTTCAAAATCCACAGTCTAGAGCAGCTAGAGATTCAGGTAAGAGCTGATCTTACAGTCTTGACTCCAAAGGCTAGAAACTTTGGCAAAATTTCTATATGCTGTCTCAAGACAGATATTCATCTTTCTCTTCCTTGGAGACCTTATTCTTTTCTCTTAAGACCTTCAATGATTGTATGAGGTGAACTTACATTATGGAGGGTAACTGCTTTTCTCATAAAATACCTTCAGAGCAACGACTAGATTGGTGTTTGACCAAACAAATGGGCACTGTAGCATAACCAAATTGACATATAAAGTTAACCATCACCATGACCTAGACTTCCTCTATCACAAGCATTTGGGCTAGTTTTTGGCTCAGGATATGGTGTCCAAAAAAAATCAGGGGTCACAGGGATTTCTTCCTAGTAAGGGCAGCAGCATGGGAAGTGTCTACATCCAAGGATAGTAGTGTGTGTGTTGGCGGGCGGGGGGGAGGGGGTGTGTGTGTTTCCAGTAGAGAGGGTCAGGGGCCAGGTGTTGGTGATGGCAGCTGGGAAGGCAGTGGCAGTGGGGAGGTATTCACGGGGACAGTTTGTGGCAAAATTCTGGTCTATGTCCTTGGGTGTGTAAACTTACACACCCACTGGTTCTCCAGCCCCCGAGAGATACTTTGAGCAACTCGATATAATTTACTAAATTTCTCTGAATTCGTTAAATTTTATTTCTATAATTTCCAATTGATTCAGGACGTCATAAGAAATTGAGCCTGAAAATTGTTTGTGATATTTTGCATTTGCTTCTACGGATGTCTGGTGAATTGGATAAGAGAGTCATTTTATTGTGGGGTGGGGAGAACTCAGATAGAGATAGAAATGTGAGCTGATGGAAATGCAACTGAGGGAGCCATGTAGCAGGGATGAATGAGGTCATGGGGAGATAGCCCAGGCCACTGGGAGTGATTTATGATAGAAATGTAAAGGCAGAAGTCCGGTCTCCAATTAGCCTAACATCCTCTTTTTTTTTTTAATATATTTTTTATTGATTAAGGTATTACATATGTGTCCTTGTCCCCACGTTTCCCTTTTCCCCCCCCCCCCCGCTCATGCCCTCACCCCCCCGTTGTCCATGTCCATTGATTAGGCCTATATGCTTGCATATAAATCCTTTGGTTGATCTTCCCCCCTTACCCCCACCCTCCCCTACCTTCCCTCCAAGTCCCGACAGTCCAATCAATGCCTCTCCGTCTCTGGATCAGTCCTTGTTCATCAGCTTATGTTGTTCATTATATTCCACAAATGAGTGAGATCATGTGGTATTTATCCGCTCTCCAGTTCCATCCATGCTGTGGCAAATGGTAAGAGTTCCTTTTTCTTCTTCCTCTTCTTAAAGAATACCTTTCAGCATTTCATATAATGCTGGTTTGGTGGTGATGAACTCCTTTAGCTTTTTCTTATCCGTGAAGCTCTTTATCTGACCTTCTATTCTGAATGATAGCTTTGCTGGATAAAGTAATCTTGGTTGCAGGTTCTTGCTATTCATCACTTTGAATATTTCTTGCCAGTCTCTTCTGGCCTGCATGGTTTCTGTTGAGAAATCAGCTGACAGTCGTATGGGTACTCCCTTGTAGGTAACTGACTGTCTTTCTCTTGCTGCTTTTAAGATTCTCTCTTTATCTTTTGCTCTTGGCATTTTAATTATGATGTGTCTTGGTGTGGTCCTCTTTGGATTCCTTTTGTTTGGGGTTCTCTGCGCTTCCTGGACTTGTAAGTCCATTTCTTTCACCAGGTAGGGGAAGTCTTCTGTCATTATTTCTTCAAAAAGGTTTTCAATATCTTGCCCTCTCTCTCCTTCTGGTACCCCTATAATTCTGATGTTGGTACGCTTGAAGTTGTCCCAGAGCTTCCTTACACTATCTTCATATTTTTGGAATCTCTTTTCTTTTTTCTTTTTCGGTTGGGTATTTTTTGTTTCTTTGTATTTCAAATCTTTGACTTGATTCTTGGGATCCTCTTGTCTGCTGCTGGATCTCTGTAAATTATTTTTTATTTCAGTCAGTGTATGCTTAATTTCTAGTTGGTCCTTTTTCATGTCCTCCATGGTCTCACTATACTTATTGAGGGATTCATTAAATTTATCGGCGGTTTCCATAAAATTCTTGAAAAACCTTATAAACGTGGCCTTGAACTCTATATCCAATCATTTGCTTTCCTCCATTTCTGCCATTTGTGACCTGTTTCTTTGTCTCCGCATTTTGGCAGCTTCCCTGTGTTGATAGAGTGGCCCTGCGCGCCAGGTGTCCTGTAGGGCCCAGTAGCTCAGCCTCCCCAGTTACCTGGGGTGGACACTCTTGGTGCACTCCTGGTGCCTTGGTTGTTGTAGAATCACTGGGAGGAATTGACCTCCAGGCCAATTGGCTGTGAGAATCAGCTGTGTCTAAAGTGGGAGAACTTCTGTGCTGAAGACACCCTTCTGGGGCAAGACTTGCTTCAGTGGGGCTTTGGTGCTCACTGAGTCTGCTCCCTGAGTGTGTCCCTTATGGATCTGAGGAGTTGCAGTCTGGATGGTCCCCCTCTGACCACTGGGTACAGTGGCTCCTGGATCTAAGGAGGTGCTAATTCAGCCTCTGCCTGAGGCCACACAGCAGGAGCCACGAAGAGGCTCAGCTGTGAAGCAATGCAAGCTGCTGCGGGGCCTTGGGCCTTCTCTTGGAAGTTCCAGGTCTGCCTGGCTCGGCTGCAGTTAGGTACATTCACATGCAAAAGCCTCTGCCGCAGCCTGGGTGGGGCGGGGTCTCAGGGAATCAAAGGGCGGATCAAGGAGCTATGGCTGATTCTCTGCCCAGAGTCGCGGGTCTCAGTGACCCGCTAATTGCTGCAAGCACCTCTGAGGGAAAGCCGCCTTCAAGTTCGCCCGCTGCCGGACAGACCAGCTTCTCCCCGTATGAGTCCTGGGTCCCCAGAGACTTCCCGGAACCGGAGTTCAGAGCAGTCGGGAGCTTGTGATTCAAAAAGACAGCCACGTCCTCAGGTGCCACCCCCTTTACTCGCGCGCGAGCCGCCGTACCTCTGCACTTCACCTCCGCAGCGCCTCTGGCTCTCAGCGTGCTTTTCTTTCCTTCTAGTTGTAGAATTTACACTCAGCCAGCCTTTCTGTTGTTCTGGATGATGTTTGCTCAGTCCTTTGCGGTAATTTTCAATTGTTGTGTGAGGCGACAATTTCCCGGTGTTTACCTATGCCGCCATCTTAGTTTCTCCAATAATCCTAACATCCTCTTTTTAAAAAACATATATTTATTGTTGAAAGTATTATTGATGACTCCCTTTTTTCCCATTGACCCTCCCATCCCCCGGCCCCTCCCAGCCTTCACCATACTTTGTCTGTGTCCATGGGCTATCCATATATGCATATACGTTCCCCAGGTAATCTCTCCCCACCTACCCCCGGTGCACCTTCCTTCTGAGACTCGTCAGTCTGTTCCGTGCTTCTATGTCTTTGGATCTACAGATCCAGAAGCATGGAACAAACTCTTGCCATCCTCTTGATTCAGGACAGACTACTTTCTACATTAGAATAAATTTTGCACTCATTTCAACAGAAAGAGTGAAAGGAAATTCTAGCATATAGAAGCTCATATGGTACTGGCTTCTGCACAAAGCAGATGTGATTTCTGGCTGAAAAATCTAGAGAAAGAGAACTCCCTTAAAATAGGTTAGCCATATTTTCAATGCCCCTGAAGCATACAATATAATTATCTCTTCCTGCAGATATATATATTTTTTATTGCTCTGGGTACAGTAGTCCTTTAACTACTTACCTTCAAATACTCATGTGACTCTGATGCAAAAACTACTAGTATGAGTTTTTCCATCTTTTGTGAGTTTATCAGAATTCACAAGATTAATTACTTGTTCAGATACTACAGAGAGGACAATGTGAGACAACAGCAGCAGAATTGACTGTCATCCTTTGAGTGACTCAGCCCTTTGTATTTCCATGTAACTTTGCAACACATTTTACTTGCTCTTCCTCTCAATTTCTGTAGTGAACTTTTTTTCACACTTGGAGTCAACCAGAGAAAGTGCTAGATGCCCAAACCTACACGAGTAGCATAATAATGTGTTAAAATAACAAGTTGTCGACCCTGAGCTTGGCAGATATTCTTCATCTCTCACATAGAATAGATAATTGACCCAGGAAGAATTTAGCTTGCTTCTGTTAGACATCATAAATCTCCAGAAACAATAAGCAGTGATAACCAGATAAATCAAAACTGTTAAAAATGAGAAAAATGGGAGTTCAAAACATTATATCAACAAGGAATCTTTGCAGATGGATAACCGAGCCAGAGGAAAATGTTTGAACCAGTTACTATGAAAACAGGGGAAACATAGCAGCCTTATCAGGCAGTGTCAGGGGTGGGCAAACTTTTTGACTCGAGGGCCACAATGGGTTCTTAAACTGGACCGGAGGGCCGGAACAAAAGCATGGATGGGGTGTTTGTGTGAACTAATATAAATTCAAAGTAAACATCATTACATAAAAGGGTACGGTCTTTTTTTTTTTTTTTTTTTTTTTTTTAGTTTTATTCATTTCAAACAGCCCGAGCCGACCTGCGGGCTGTAGTTTGCCCACGGCTGGTTAGGTGGTGAAGGGGTGTCACTGTGGTGTCTTGGTCTCCAAGGTGAGGAAGGTGGCGCTGTGCTTTTATTAAGTAGTGGTGAGGAAAGGACAGGGAAGGAAGGGGAGGGAGGAGTTAGAACAGAAGGGTTCAGGTATGGACAGAGCTGGACAAAGGAGGTGAAGCTGGGAGGGGATTCATAGACTGGGTTAAGTCGGAGGGGTCAGCAGCCTGGACATTGTAATGAGGTAATGAAGTAGGTGTAGTGGAAATAATAGAGGGATGGTACTGCAGGTAAAGTCAACACACTCAGAGGGAGGCAAGATTCAAGTTTTGGTCCAAAAGTGGAGCAGTTCTAAGTGGTGACAATTCTCAGGTGTCTCCACGGTGTGAAGGTGAATGAGGAGGAAGAGCAAAGGGCATATGAAGTCAGAGGTTAGGGAACGGAGAAGCCAGCTTGTTGGCTGGCTGGCCTCATGCACATACAGAACACCCAGGATGGTAGATGGGGATGGAGAGAAGGTTCTGAGCCATGTGTCTTTGGGGTGGAACCAGAAGGTGTTACTAATTGCCTGCTGGTAAAGCTACTTCAACTCCTGTGTCAAGTTGAATTGGTTAGTAAAGGCTGCCTGGAGTGCTGTATTCCCTAAATGGGCTTTTGAGATTGGGTCTACCCATTTTACCACAACAAATTTAATTGAGCACCTGCAATGTGCAGGTAGTACATTAGATATTGAGGATAGGATGACACCATCCCAGATTCTGCCCTCAGAGAATTGAGAATCTAGTAAGGAAAACAATTAATCTAGTTATTCCAATGGATGTGGCAATGCCATAGCAGTACAGGTCTGAAGCATCCCACCTGGTGTGGGTTGGTGGTGTCTTGGATAGCTCCTTGTAGAAAGCAATGGCTGAAGATTTGTGGGGGTGAAGAGGAAATGGACAGGTGATGTTTGCACTGGGCAGGGGGAGGAACAGTGATATGTTGTGTTTCATATATCTTTAACTCATCCAGAAGTAGACTTCTAACCAGTTTTCAAGATATTTAACATGGTTTGGAGGTGTCTTGTAACTGCCTCTATCAGTCAGTCAAAATGGGAGTCTGGGGTAATAAAAAATCAATGGCAGGACAAACTGGAGGGAATGTAAAATGGTACAGCCACCTTGGGAAACAGTTCGGTAGCTTCAAACAAACTAAACGTACAACCACCATCTGACCCAGCAATTGCACTCCTGGGCTTGTATTCCAGAGAAATAAAAACTTATTTTTACAGTCGAAAGGGTCTTTCAGCCTTGTAATCAGGCCTTTCAAAAATTAGCAGCCAGGCCTGCTATCTTAACTCTTTTCTGCACAAAAGCCAATAAAACTCTCTAGATATGGAGATAGTTGTAGAGATATATCATATTTACACATATTATATAAATAATTCAGAGCTAGCATGCCCTTAAAGGCCTCATACAAAAAGGCCAATGGCGGACAGTGGTCTGTGCTGAGGGCTGGGCAGTGGAGCAGGATGCTATGATTCTCCTGTCTGTCGAGGGGCTGTGGGAGACCCTTTGCTCCGAGGCACAGGCTGTGGAGGGGGTTAGACTATTAGGAATGAATCCTAACTCCGCCACTCTAGCGGTGGAACCTCAGGCAAATTATGAACCAATATCGAGCCTCAATTCCATCATCTCTAAATGCAGATAATTACTTCCTTAGGTTATCATCGTACAAATTAAATGAAAGGAGGCGTGCTAATGTGCCTGGAACATTGTAGGCTCTCAATCAATGCTTGTTCTACCAACCCTCGGAATGAACTATGGTTTCCTGGGGAAAGATTTAAGTGTAAAATCATGAAATGTTAATTAGCGGACCAAATTCTTACACAAAAGTTGAATTGTATGCTACATAATATGTTTGTGTAATCTGACATTTTTGTGAAAATAGTTTTCATTGTAGCATATTAGTCATGATGTAGAGTTAGACCATTAGGCTATTTATTAGTTGTAACTAGCACACCTCACCAATATATACATATATATTTTTTATTTCTCAGCTGAGGATATGTTTTTTTCATTGATTCTAGAGAGGAAGGGAGAGGGAAAAACATTGATATGAGAGAGAAACATTGATTGGTTTTCTCCTATATATGCCCCAACTGGTGATCGAACCCACAACCGGGGTATGTACCCTGACCAGGAATTGAACATGCTACCCTTCAGTGCATGGGACAACAGCTCTAACCACTGAGAACACTGGCCAAGGCCCAATATTTTAAAAAATTACATATATTGCCATTCACACACATTTATTGAAATCTTGGATATTTATGTGAAAAACTATTTTAACTAAGTATAAATCACTAGAATAATAAGAAAGGTCCTGAAGGTTCCTGATATATTAAACTTACAGAAATCAATTGTTTTTCTCTTTATCAGATTGAAGTGTTAGAAAAATAAAAAAGGGTACCATTTATTAAAGTGTCAAAGAGGATAAAGAATCTAGGAATAAAAATAGCAAAAGATGGGTGTCTATGTAGTAAGCTAGATGGCAACTTTAAATTTATTTAAATCAATGGAGAGATTACTCTTGAGTTAGAAGACTCAATGTTGATATATAGACCCTGTATAATTCTAATAAAAAAACTATGAGAACATTAAAAAACTTTTGACAGACTGATTTTAAGATTTATATGGAAATACAAAAGACTAAGAAGAGCCAAGACAAACTTGTAGAAGTAGAGGAGGTAGAATAACTGGTCCTATGAGGTACTAGGAAACAGGTATAATTAGTAATAAGGGAGATGCTGGTACAGAGATAAACTTGAATTAAAAATTCAGAATAGAGGGCCCAGAAAGATGCCAAGGCATCCATTGTCACTTGATGTGTGTGTGAGAGAGCGCAGGTCCTTTTATCTCCTTATGAGGGCACCATTCTCCTAACCTAATCACATCCCAAAGGCCCCACCTCCAAATACCACCACATTGGAGATAAGGGTTCTTACTAATAATTCCATGTTTCACTCATATTTAAAAAACATTACTTACTTGAGAACATTCAATATACTTACCCAGTAGTTTTTTCACCAAGGAACGGTGTGCACCCCTGAGACACCATCATCATGGAGCCGGAGAGCCCCAAGGTTTTAAAAATCAGGGTAATAGTTTCAAAACCACTATATTCCTATTTTTTCTCTCAGTAGAGTGAGAAATAGCTTCCCATTACCATCCATAGAACATCTTGGAGACATTTATTGGAGTCTCCTTAGCACCCACATTTTCATAAAGCATAGAGCACCCCTTATTCCTGGATTGTTCTCAGTGGGCCCGTTTCCTTCCAGTCATGTTTGGCCCTCTCCTCGGGCTACATCACACCTTCCAGTTTTGCTCACTGCTGGATTCCGGAGTCAGGGCTCTGCCCACACACCAGGGTGTCTCAGTGTCACAAACACCGTGCCTCCTTCCTCTACACCTGTGTGCTAAGAGTTCACTGAAAGATGCTTGATCCCGTTGACAGCCTCACCTACTCCACTGTGGAGAACCAGGAAGGATAGAGGTAAAACACAGCACATTTCAGGGAAATATTAGGTCAAACAGTGGGCGTCTGAAAAAATGAACAAGTAGGTGCAATCAATCTTCCGGATCTGTTCATCTGTGGCTTTCCGAGAATTTGGCTGCCTCAGGCAGGCAGGGCTGTGAGCAGAATCTCTGCCAGTTGCGCTTGCTCCCATCTGCCAGGTTCTCTCTGCTTCTCCCAGGTGCTCCCAAGTTGATGCTAGAAGCTCTAGCTGAGCTGAAGCTTGACTGAAATTAATTTCATTTGGCAAATTTAGATGCCTGGGTGGTTTCTCCAACTCCTCTGCTAAGGATGAAAATACTGTGTGATGAGTTATTGTCCATGGTCTCTGCTAATTAATTCTGTGACTTTGGACAAGTCCCTTTACCCCTCTGGGCCTCAGTTTCCCTACCAGTAAAATGAGGGATTGGAATGGGCGATCTTTCAATTCCCCCCTCACTTTAAAGTGCTTGATTTTATGAAGCTCCTGCCATGCGCTTTCTGCAGCAGCACCCTGAACAGCCCATGGGTATCGAAGCAGCAAGCCTGTGTGACAACTTGAGTTGGGTGTCAGTTTAATAAAAGATGGGCTTGACGGAGTCAACTGGTAAAAATCCTTTCCTGCACATCTACTCCTTGACCCTATTGCTCTTCTTCCCTTGATGACTCTGAGTGCAAAACTATCTATAATCCGAAACTTTGAAAATTATTTCTAACTCACCGTTTGCTGACATGCTTTCCTTTTAAAGCAGCCATAGTAGAATTTTCCTATAATAGAACTTACTAGTAGCTGTTGAAAACTGCTTCCTGGATAGGAAGGATGATGATCAAATGCAGGGTTGGCCCAGATCACAAAGCCCCCAGGTGGCAAAGAGAGCTATCTGGTTGCATCCATTGAAGTCACCACCCCTTCTCACGAGCTGAGAAAGGGTTTTCTGAACCAGTAGATGGCCCAGAGGCCAAGGCCATGAACCAGGCCCATTTGCATTAGAAGACACGTTCTTGGGTGCACAGCCACCTGCCATTCGAAAATGTTAACTTCCATATGCTACCAGTGTACTAATAAGAGTTTGATGGGGAGGGAAAGTAGCAGATTCCACCTCTATGAGTGGAGATGAGGGCAGTCAGCCATGTTGCTCCCTAATTTTTCCAACTGAGATAAATAATCTCTCACCATCCCTTCCTTTCCTCCTGCTTTAAAGGGCTCTTGGTTTTGTGTTATTATAGTGAGTGTAGGGCTTGTGCTCAACTCAGAGGCAGTGAGTGGCATTTGAGAATGGATTAAATCTAGCCTCATCCAGTCAACCAGAAGAAAAGCTCATTGTATGTCTGTGACTTGATTTTGGACAAACCTCAGCCAGCTCCCCCAGGGGTGGCATTTGGGAACACGAGAGGTCCTGCCCTCCGGCTGTCTTGAAGGACTTGTCTGTGTATCCTTCGTGTCTGAGCAGGGTTGGCCAACTTGGTTGAAAGAAGAGTTTTACTTGGTGGCCTGTGGTGAGTGACAACTGCACATTTCACCCATTGTGGGGGTGGAGAGGGAGAGGGAGGGATGGCCATGTATTTTGCTTTGGCATCTTGGGAATTTGTGTCATCTGCTTGGTGAGTCTTTTGTTCCATCTTTTACCATCCAAGGGTGAAAGTACATTGAAATAAGAAGTCTGAAACTGATGGTTCCAGCAGAGGGAAATCGGTGTGAGGACAAATAAAACCCGTTGGGGATAGAGAATCACGTTGACAGCTTGTCATGATTTGGAGAACTGAAGTAAGAACTTTGCAATCCTCCTTCAACCTCCTGAAAGCTTCCAGCAATGCACCTAAACGGAAAGCAATGTTTAATGGCTTGCAGACATGCCATTTTTCACTGCAATTTTGGTGAAAGCTACTCCCTTGATTTATTTTTATTGCCAGGAATATAGAGCTTCGATAAAAAAGCACAGTTAGGACAAAGATATAAGCAGTGAGTCTTGCAGTACTTAACTTTTCTATAGTCTTTTGATGTTCTCATGAGAATGTCTTGGTTGAGAAGGAGAATATTCTTGGCTTCACGAAAATGCAAACATCCTAGCCCAGACCCAGAGTCTTAGGCATTGGTGGTGAGTCCTGGCCTGGGCACTTCCAGCTCGTGCTTGTAGCCAAACAGCAGTCACTCTGTCTCTGAAGGTGACAGCCCTAGGTCGGCCGCTAGCTCAGTATTGTGTAGGCTGTGATGTTCTATGCTATCCAAGCAAAGTACATTAGCATTAATTTACTAAGTTACAAAGAATTTACTTTTTCTATGCTCATCAATTTTTTTCTTTTTGCTAAAATTCTGAAAATGGTGCCTACAGTATTTGCTAATAGCTCTTGGGTTGTTAATGGCCCATCTCTCTACAGTCTGCAATTGTCAGCTCTCCATGATCATTTTTCAAAAATGCAATGAAAAAATTTTTCAATGTAGTTTCCTTCAAAGTTGAGAAAATGTTATTTCCTTCTCTGTTTATTTATTCATGTTGTCCTACTAACCAGTAGGCAATGAGGGATTTAAAGAGCAATTTAAATGGTGGTACCATATTTCATGTTATGTGCAGTGATTTAAAATAATTAACCCCAATGAAATACAAAGGTACATAAATTTAAAGAAATATATGCTATTTTGGATTTTCCAAGTCACCACCTACAGCCCATTACTTGGGTTATTGATGATTGATTTGAAGTCATTTCTCTACACTTGAAAATGATATCTTTAAAAATTTTTTCTTCTATAAATTAGGATAAAGGATGACGTCATGTAAATGAACAGGCATCACAATGATGATTACTCATATTACATTTCACATCAAAAATTAGTTTTATTCCTCTCTAAGAAGCATTGATTTGGAATTTTGGGATTTATGAACTTGAAATGACTTGGTGATTCTAGGCATGTTTTTTTTTTACCTTAAAACTTGGAGGGAGAATTACATAGATATGATATAAAATAGAGTAGAATTTATGACTAGTTCACCTCCTGTCTACACATAAAAAGACTGTATGTGAACTTGAGAGAGGAAGACAGGCACACCAACTGCTCACCTGGGTAGTTTTGCGCAATCAGTTGCTACCTATGGTTGATTGTCTACTGTGAATGATTATCAGGTCTGCTTTTTTAGTACCTTATTTCTAAACCTATCTTCAATTTTTGCAAACTCCCTTCTGTGGTTCTCCTGGAATGATCTTCCCATTCACTCAGTAGGGGAATATGCTTGATAGATGCCTTGGAATAACTCCCCGAAGACCTTTTGGAGACTCGTAAATATCAGGTGGGGCTTAGAACAAGAAACCAGGTGAGGCTGGACCTCTATCCAAATCCTAGGAGTTTTCATTTGGCAAAAGAGAAAGAACGCCCAGGGCCAACACGTGATTTCTAAGTCGGCTTTAATCACAAGAGCTATTTTTCTGCCTTAAATACTTTGACCTTCCCACACCCCCTCTCTAGGGAGCTCAAAAGCTCCACATCTTTTCTGGGGCACATCTTTTAGAACCACCATTCAGAGAACAGGCAAAGGGTGAGGGCTCATCCATTTAGATTAGGCTTTTCAAGTAGTTGCTGTCAGCCTCTTCTCAGAGGAAGATTACTCACCATCCCCTGGGGACACTGCTGCTTCCTCTGCCGCCCGCTGTGCAACATTTACTTTCTGTCTTGATGGCTGAGCAAGCAGTGTGGGCTCTGATCTATGGGTGCCTCCGGGTTTCCAGCAGAAAATTCCATGTGTGGTTCTCTATAAAACCCACGCAATCCGTGGAGACCAACAGAGTGGAAGAAATCTCTATTATTATGTGTTTAGAGTTAATTTTTAAACAGCATTTCTATTATTTAGCATTCCTGGATTTTCGGCTCAGAATTTATTCTGATTTCCCCACATTTGTTAAGCTGGGAGAAAGAGGAAAAAAAAAACAACTAAGCTTTTAATGTCTAGAAACTGTTCAAATCCTTTTGGTCAAGCTCCCAGATAAAACTTCCAGGGACAGAAAGCCTTCGTGGCATTGTACACTTGGTAACACACTGGGGAAATCCTTGATTATCTCTGTACTTAAGGTGATAGAAGTCAGGGAAGGCAACAAGGACTATCGGAAATGTTTGTTTGGCATTAGGGGCGCATTAATCCTGTCTTGCAGTTGAGACCAGTGGTTCTCAAAGTGGAGTGCACACAGCATTAGGAAACTGTGTAACACTCACAGTCTTGTGCTCATCCTGGAAATCTGAATCCTGAGATCTGGGTGCAACCTGGGACTCTGCACATTTAGCAAACACTCCAGAGACTTCTGCAGCAAGCCTTCTGAAGGCCACCCTCCAGAAAACATTGGTCTAGAGAACCATGCACCAAATATCTATACATAGAGCAGTGGCTCATGGTTTAGGGCTTTTCAGGTTTTCTAGAACAGCTTTATATATGTATTCAGTTATACTGAAATGAGCTTAGTTAGTCAAATTTAAGTTCAGCTGCTGGTTTTCCACCCTGTGGCGCTCCTGCCCCCTTCCTTTCCTGTCTTCAGCTCCCTGAGCCCAGTCTCCAATGGCTTCCTTCTGCTACCCCCATTTTTCTGCAAAACCCCTATTTTCAAACATTCACTACTTACCACACTATTTTGTTTCATTCCTGCTGTGTGACAACCATTATCCTGGCATTGGAATAGGTGCTTTACCATCCTCCAAACCTCTTCTCACAGGTACTGCTGGGGTCCAACCCCAGCAGGTCCAGGGTTCCCCAAAGGTGTGGACGGAGTCGGCGAAGAAGGAATGACATGGAGACAGCGTTCAGTTGATCAGCAGCCTAGCCAGGATCTCTAGCCAGGATCTCCAACCAAGTTCTGTTCAGGATCTCCAGCGAATTTCTGGTTAGGATCTCCAGCCAGGTTCTGTGTTCATGTTCTCTTGCTAGGTTCTCCAGCCAGGGTCTCCAGGTTCTCCAGCCAGGTTCAGTCACCAGGTTCTAGTCAGGTTCTCTTGCCATGTTCTATCCAGGTTCTGTAGCCAGGTTCTGTCTCTAGGATCTTCAGCCAGGTTCTCTCGCTAGGTTCTGTCTCTAGGTTCTGTGGCCAGTTTCTGTCCAGGATCTTTTGCCATGTTGTTTCTAGGTTCTGTGTCTAGGTTCTGTGTAGGTTCTGTCTCCTGTTGTCTTGTTACATCTGTATTTATACCAGTTGACTCCAATCCTATCAATTTCTATTCCAAAGGTTAGGGCGTTTCTTATCTCCATTCCAGGGAGTAAAGATTATGTAGCTTAAGCGTGATTGTTCGTAGTGATTACCTGCTAGGCACTTAGTTAAGGAGTTTTATTCCCTCCCTAACTTCAGGGAAAAATCCTTACCTGGGGAAACAACCTTTCTCGGAGAGGTGACCTTGGTTAAAACACATAGCGCTAAGGGGAGCAAACATATTAAGAACAGTATGCTATATACGCCAGGTCCCTTGAAACATATGCTGTGCAGATGTTTCTTTCCTGCAGCGACTGTGTCAAACAGCAAGGATGGACCGGCTTCCAGCAAGGTACTAAATGGCTTACATTGTTATCTTCAACTTATTGAGCAAGAATTTAAGGCTGAGGAGCTCAAAATAATAAAGTGCTAAGCAGAAGAGCAGAATTCTCAGGAACTCCAAACTGCATGGCCTTTCTCTCTTGCAAGAAAGGTCAGTTAATATTCAGGGAGATAATCACTGGATTCCAGTGTTGGAAAACCTCCGAGACAATCAAATCCAAGCCTATTACTTCAAATATGGGAAACTGAGGCACACATTGGTGAAATTACTTTTTAGCTCACGAGAATTTTAAACATTAGACCAGTGGTTCCCAACCTCCGGAATGAGGCCCAGAAATCAGGATTTAAAAAAGATTCCCAGGTGATTCTAATGTGCAGCCAAGGTTGAGAACCACTGCATTAGACTCAAACCCAAAGTCCACATTTTTTACACACTATTTCTTCATTGCCTCTTAAATACTTTAATATTTATTAATTAGGACCAGTAAAGTTGAGGATGAGTAACGCCTGTGTTTGCTTCATTCTGGTAATTCTGTATATAGGACTAGGGAGACAAGATAATTTTGTTCCTATTTTCAAGATTGTACAAGCATGTCAACAGCTTTAACATGAAAGAGAAATTGGAGGTATTTCTATAATAGTGGGGAGAGGGCTATATTAGTTGGGGAGCTGTTTATTTCCAACAATTGTCAGGGGAAAATATATCACTTTTCTGTCAGGAACTCAGTTTTCTCCCTACACATTTTATATTTCTGGTTGCAAAGCTCATTTTTTTTGATGAGCCTGTGATTTCTATAGACCTCATATGTCTGAAACCCAGTACATTTACCTTTGTAGTTATGCACTGCTTTTGTGGGCATCTTCATATATGTGCACACACATGCAGTTTACTGGAGACTGCCTTTATTTTCCATGGGCATGAAGCTCAAATACTCAAATACTGACAACTCTGATCTAAAAGCAAGAGGCTTTCTGAGTCCTCTGTTAAAAACAAAACAAAGCAAAAACATCCCTGGTCAATGTGGCTCAGTTGGCTGAAGCATCATCCAGTACACCGAGAGGTCATGGGTTCAATCCCTGGTCAGGGTGGGTTTGGGAGGCAACTGGTCTGTTTCTCACATGGATGCTTCTCTCTGTTCATCTCTTTCTAAAATCAATTTTTAAAAACCACAAGTAAAATGAAAAACAACAACAACAATGGTGAAAATCTTATTGCTCCTACAAGGTTCATTAGTGCACTTATAAGTGGTTCAAGTAAAGACTGATGGGGAGTGAACTGCCTGGTGCTAGCTTGCTGATCCTAGTGATACTAAGATTTGTGGTGCACTTTGTCCCAGATTGAGTTTAATTGGCCTCCAAACTCAAACCTTTAATGGTCTCCTCGAGCTGAGTTAAATTTCAGCCATGAGTCCTGGTGTTGCATGCGTGTGTGTGCGTGCATATGTGTTTGTATATGTGTGTTGTGTGTGTGCATGTGTGTGAATGCATGTGTACCCCTGAAGATAGTTGAAACTGCCTAAAGTTCCATTTCAAAAAGCCAGGAACACTCTTCAAAATATGGCATATCCTGGGTGATATTGCTGATTGCCTTTCAGTGTTCAAGTAAACTTGAATTTGCTGGGTAGGCTGTGTTGGCTGGTGTCTGTAGGCTTGGCTCTGGAGCTGGACTGCCTGGAATCAAATACCTGCTCCATAACTTACTCTCGACATAACCTTGGGAACCTTAACCAATCACTTCCTCATTTTCCACAGCTGCAAAATGGGTATATTTTATTGCCTATCCAATAAGATTATTGTGAGGACTAGTTGAATGAGTGAATAATTATAAGTACTTGGAACAGTGTGTGGCATAATAAGTGCTCAAAATCTAAGTATTATTTTTACTGAGAAATATCAGAGTTGATGTGGACAGCCAGCCACTAAGAGATAGAAGTTAAACTAGACCAACGTAACACCTAAAAGAAATGTTATGTATTCTGTTAGGCAGGCATCTGAGAGGTAATAGAAAATGCCAATGTTGATGGAACTTCTCCAAGGGCAAAAGAAGAAGAAGAAATGATGACTGGTGACTTCACAATTTTAGCCTCAGTCACAGGCACTCTTCATTGACCAAGAGAGTGGGAGTCCTGTGATATCAATATGTCAGCAAGGGCCCTGGCTGGTTTGGCTCAGTGGATAGAGCGTCAGCCTGCAGACTGAAAGGTCCCGGGTTCGATTCCAGTCAAAGGCATATGCCCAGGTTTCGGGCTCGATCCCCAGTAGAGGGAGTGCAGGAGACAGCCAATCAATGGTTCTCTGTCATCATTGTTGTTTCTATCTCTCCCTCTTTCTTCCTCCCTGAAATCAATAAAAATATATTTTTAAAAAGTTTAAAATTGATTTAAAAAAATACATCAGCAAGGAACCAACCTCAAGTCTTAGAGGAGCTCCTCTGGGCAGAAAGGGCCTTCACACTATACTCCTCCAAGCGCATGGTTCACATGGTCACGGTGGCCTCCTGAATGGGAACACTCCTTTATTTGAAGTCAGTATGTATTTAAATTAATATCCCACAACAATTAACCATATGAAATATGCCACTTGCACTTTTTGAAGTAATGCCATTTAATTAAGCAGGTCTGTTCTATGGAAGATCAACTTCATTATCTGGACAGCATGTCTTTTCTTCACTTCCCTAGAAGTTTTTTGGAGTAGCCGATGTATTTTTCAGCTGTGGGAGTTATCTAGTCGCTAAGACTGTATTCCTGTGGGTGCGTCCATCCTGCTTGTGTCTTGAGGTGAAGCAAATTGAGGCCCCCAATTCTTGTCCAGGTGCTTTGCTTTATCTTAGACTTTGCCACTTTCTCTTCATCCCATTTGATACAATAATTTTCTCAGGTTAATGTCACTCGGGGACTTCAGTTTTCAAGTGAATGCCATTTGTGGGTAGAATGGCTCCATAATTCATGACTACTATTGCAACAGTGGGACTCTTTTTTCCTGGGTGATTGCTGCTTCTATAACCCACAAGATTATGTATGGTCTTCCACATTTTTGGAATATGTATTGAAAGGAAAAGGTAAGAAACTTTAAGCAATACATTTCATCACCCCCCAACCCCCGCCCCTGCTTTCACATGGGGACCACGTGATACAGCCAGGTGGTGTGCTTCAGGAAATTATGATAACATCCGCATTTCTTTCCCACATCTAGCACTTCTCTTATTAAGTGTGCCAAGAATATATAGGTTGTAATGATAAAGTTTTAGTGCTCAGATTGAGCATTTTATTTTTCTTCTAATATTATACAAGAAAAATTTAACAACATTTAAAAGTCACCAATAGATTAAGGACTTAGAATTTTGCCTGTTCAATGAGAGAAATCAGCAGCAAAATGATGGTGTGACTAACTTTCATGCTCAACATCTTTTTTTTTTAAGGATAGTTTATTGATTTTTAGAAAGAGGAAGGGAGAAGAGAAAAGCATCAATGTGAATGGTTGCCTTCTGCATATCTCCTAAGTGGGCTGGAGCCCACAACCTGGATATGTGCCCTGACTGGGAATCAAGCTAGCAACCTTTTGGTACACAGGACTACACCCAACCAACTGAGCCACACTGGCCAGGGCCACACTCACATCTTTTTTATACTCCTTTGTATTACCCTCACTATCACACTGATGGTTAGCACAACATTGTTTTAACGTATTTATTGATTAATTGATATTAACCAGCTTCAGTTAACACCTACATATTTCCTTTAAATTCCCACCCTCTAGCTCCACCTCATTGGTTATCATCAGAGGATTCACCCAGAGAAAAAAGAGACAAGGTCTGAGGTTGCTGTAGCACAAGAAGGAAGGATGTGGGGAGAGGATAGAAGGTCAACCTTATCCAGTTGGGTCACCTGTGTGCCTTTCTCTGGGTTTCCATTTCTGTGCTTTGAGATTTAGTAATAGATGTTTCCCTCAAGGGTCTTTCCATACCTCGCTTTAAGTAGTCTGTTTTAATATTTCTGCTGGTAGTGAAGCCAGCACATGTGAGATATGATTTCGCTCATGATTATTTATGCCTCGGGCCCATTTTAGCTTATTTTTGCCTCTATTTGATGTCTGGAATGTTGTTTTCTTTCTTTTTATGCCTCCCGTTTTGATTTATATTATGTGGTTAGATTTTATATGTCCATTTAGGCTATCTCAAATCCTTTCTGAGTCAAGGCAGGGAATAATTAAAAAATATATTTATATATAATCACAGTGCCTTGAATGATTACTTAATCTCTCTGTGCTTGAACATCCTCTATTTCCTCTGTTTCTGAAGCTAATTTTATTTGTATAGCTACACACTGTCACTGCTATGGATATTTATGTCCCTGAAAGAGGGATTTATGGTTTTAGAATGCTCTTTCTAAGTCACTTGGAGGAAAAAGATATTTCGTTTAAGAAGCTTGCTGTTTTAAAATTATTTCTTCTTTGAAGTATACAGTATTTTAAAACACCTTGCTTTAAGCATATAATTTCTTTAGTTTCATCTATTTGGCAGGAGCTGTTGTCCATTCTCTTTTCTTGTTTGTTTTCTGTTTGTAAGAAGTTTTTATTTGCAAAGCAGTTGCCAGAGTAATTGGAATGCAGTGACCTCTTGGACTTGGACCATATTAAATATGTCACTTGGACTTGTACACATTTGATGGGTTAAACGCTGTTTGAATGATCCGTCCTCCCCGCCACCCCCCAGGAGCCTTTTAAAATGTAACTTAAAGTAACACTGACCTTGAGTGTCAGCCAGCATAGCTGATGGGCTCTAACATTTTTACTTCTGTAAATAGGCAGTTAGCTTCCTTGAGGAGGATCATTTTCTGGATAAAGAAGCTAATTGGGGAGTTAGCAGTTTATTAGGAGTGAAAATAAATTGTCATTCATAGCTAACTGGTTTTGGCTCTGAGCTCCTTCCTGGCCTCCATATCCATAGGCCAGAAAAGGATGAACACTGCCCTCCACCCTGGAGACAGAGCAGCCATCCAGGGAAGGGGGGGGAGCATGGGCAGAGCCTGTGTCCTCAGGGAACAGATAATTCCTCCAGAACCTGGGTAGCCTGGCTCCAGCCAGACACCTAACCATGTAAACCCCAAATTAGCAAACACTTTCTCAGGAGGAGTAATTTTGTAAGTTACTCCTCAGATTTGAGAAAAATCCAATCATATACTGCTTCTTTGGAAGGAAGGAAAATCTCCTGGAAAAATAAATAGCAACTCTCAGAAGTTTACCTGAGTTCAGGCTTTCTGACCAGAGCCTTGGTGAGCCTGGGAGCGAGCCACCCACTCCCCAGCCAGATGGCCTCCTTGTTGGCTTGCGGGGCCAGGACTAGGGTGAGGCACTTGCCTGGCAAGTGAGACCTAAGGAGGGTGCCAAAAATGCTATCATCAAGATAAATCCTATTTTATTTTAATATTTTTTTAAAAAAGAAAATTAATGCAAAGAAACAGGACAACGAGCACTCCGGTGTTGACTTATGTGGACAGATGATTCATTAGGGCCCCTGCCATGGGCTGACACCTCATGGCCCCTGGGAACCCTGACTCGAGACTGCAGGAGGATGGCAGGAAACTGCCCACATGACTGAGGTTAATTTCTTTCGCCTATTTGGTGGGGATGGGGGCTCAAAATAGTAATTAAATGCATTTATTAAAAAAAATAACCCCGTATAATGTTTCTCACATACTTTAGTGTGTGAACTAAGGTTCAGATGCATTAGATTGTACAATCGTATTTTGCCAATATGGAGTTAACATAATTGTCTCTATTCTTGTCACCGGAATACAACAGGTAGGAGAGCAGGACTGTGTAGGTCCCAGGCACTGCTGTTTCCTCTGTGTAGAGTATCTGTTTGATCAATGATGTGAATAAGCGAAGGACTCTATCCAAGATGGTGGCTTAGACCATCATCTTACTATGTAGAAGAGACAGCTAGCTTCCAGTTCACATTTTTAGGAATGAAATAATGTTTAATATTAATACATTTCTTTTTGTGTGCATATACCATAATAATAGCAATAATAGTGTTGTAGGCAGTTAGACAGACATGCGCAGAGCAAGGATGATGGGCCTGGTACAGAAGGTCACCAGGGTGAAAAGCCTGCAGGTGCCTAGCAATGGACAATCAATTGGAGGGTGGAACCTTGTCCCCAGGCTGACTTTTCCTCCCCTAGCATATGGCTGGTCAAGCAGTTTGGAGCCCCTGATCTTCCCTCCCTAGAGATAACATCTAGGCCTCAATTGTATTCCAGCTCTAGGCCCAGAAAAGCAACAAAGCTGGCCACGCTGACAACAGGGCCAGCTGCATGAAATAATGACCCACTGCCCTGGTGCCTGCCAATTAATCAGTGAAGACTACAACCCTGAATGGACACACCTGGAAAACTACTGAATATTCTATTAAGACAGCGGTTCTCAACCTTGGCTGCACATTAGAATCACCTGGGAATCTTTTTAAAATCCTGATATCTGGGCCTCATCCTCCGGAAGTTCTCTTTCTTTGTTATGGGGTGGGGCCACAACATTAGTAACAAAGAAACAGAATTTACGGAGGAGGCGGCCCAGAAATCAGGATTTTAAAAACATTCCCAGGTGATTCTAATGTGCAGCCAAGGTTGAGAACCACTGTCTTAAGATCTTTCCCTGGGACCGCCCCTAAAAATCTCTGCCCTTAAAATCTTTAGGATGGAGGACCCCTTGCGCTCTCCCTCTTAGGAGCATGCCCACGCCTTTCCCTTCCTCCCCTCCTCCTCCTCCTCCTCCTCCTCCTCCTCCTCCTCCTCCTCCTCCTCCTCCTCCTCCTCCTCCTCCTCCTCCTCCTCCCAGGCACGTTACCATTAGCTCCCTTACTTCCAAGCTCCAAGGGCCCTTCCTTTACCTCCATAACTCATTTTCTAAACTCATTTCTTCTAGGAATTACTTTTTATACTTCTGTAATTCACCCAATAAATGTTCTCTTACAGCAAGCATGTCAAACTCTCGGCCCACGGGCCGCATGCAGCCCACAAGTATTTTTGCGGCCCAGCCAATATAAGGGTATGTAAGATATGTTTTAATAGAAATTTCATAACTTAATTTTTACAATATTCTGTTATACATAATTATTAATAACGAGCTACAACATTCGCTAATGACTGATTACTATCATCGTGTTGCATTCATTTCCCTTACGCGCCTTACGCGCCTTACGCACCTTACGCACCATACGCACCTTACGCACCTTACGCACCTTACGTGCAGGCGCACCGTTTCTCTCTACTAATAGTGGCAGCGAATATTCTAGCAGCCGATTGCCAAATCATTCGTCTTGTACTGACTTTTTTGGTGTGTGCAACAGGAAATGTTTCGCTTTCGGAGAACAAGAAAAATGGGTTTATTTGCGTTACGCTTATTAATTTGTGCAGTTATTCAGTCTCTGGTAAGTTAATGTTCAAGAAAAAATATTAATTTTTATTAAAATGCTCTATTATTTTATGTTAACGATTACTCACTTATTTCAGCCCTTTGTATTCAGCATGTCTCTATTGAAACAAACCTACGTTTCTATGAAAATTGAAGCTTTTGTTTTTTTGCGGCCCACAGAAACTTATACCTTGTTTATTTGGCCCGTGTTAGCCTTTGAGTTTGACATGCTTATCTTACAGTTAGGGTCTGGACTTTGAATTGTTTCCTAGCCAGAACCGAAATACCCAGGTTGCTGAGCCCAGGTGTGGTCTGACCCCCACCAGTCAGACACGTGGTGCTGTTCCTGCAATGAAACAATTTGCTGTGGACTGAATATTTGTGTTATCCCAAATTCAGATGTTGAAGCCCGAATGTGATGCTATTTGGGAGGTAATTGGGAGGTAATTAGGCTATGAGAGTGGAGCCGCCATGAAGGGATTAGCATTCGTAGGAGAAAGGAAGAAAACTAGCCCTTTCTGGTGCCTTGAACATGGACTTTCTAGTTCCCGGAACTGTGAGAAACAAACTGAATGTCTATTGTTTAAGGCTTAAACTTTAAGCCACCCAGTCTATGGTCTTCTGTTACAGCAGCCTGGATTCACACAAGAACTTTGAAAATTATGAAGTGCTCTACATGAGTAAGGCGCCAGTAGCATATTAATATTACCAACATGTGTCTTCCAATGAGTTCCAAGGTTTATCAACATTGAGACCTGTGGTAAATTAGCCTGCATCTGGAGGAAATCTGAGTCCAGGAGAAGTGGATGCATGTTGGGAACACTGACAATTGTGCAAAGGAGGTAGTCATTTCAGTGTGCTTGAAAGATAGGTAATGGGGTTGGGACACGTAGTTGAGCTGGGAAGTAATGAATGGGATTAGGAAGACTTTGTTAGTCAGCTCTGTCCAATCAGGTTAAGCTAAAAACCCTGAGACATGAGTTCCGGAAGATGCCAGCAGAGGCAAAAACAAGGTATGCTGCTCACACTTCACACTTGCTATATATTAATTTTCATATTTTGCCATAGTGACCCTCCTGACTACATTTCCCAAGCTTCTTTTTCGGGCTGAGACTTCTAGTGTTCTCTCATCAGTCACCAAATGCCATGGTCTGTGGGTTTATAAGGCGTTTGGAGCACACAGTGCCTGGCTGCTTTGTAAAGCAATGACTCGGAGGAACCTTAAATTTTATATGCCACTGTGGGAGGAGATGAAATTGCTTACCTGCCTGGTGGGAATGTGGGAGCACTAATGAGATGAGCTCTTTGAAAGGAATATTGCTATATAAATACAAATCAGGGCTGGGATAATTGCCTTAGTAGTTAAACAGTGACAAGTATATTAGTGTGACATTATAACTATAGCAGTTTCCCAAGCCTGTTGTGTTTAGCCCACCTTCATGATTTTTGCTATAACTGGATACCATGTGTACTATGATGACCAAATAGTTTTAAAATGGACCCAACTAATTTTTAAGTTTTCACCTAGAAAATATAAAAAATCATATAACAGTAGGAAAAATAGTATAATGGACCTTATTTACCCAGAACCAAACTTCAACAACCAGTAACTCATGGTCAATTCCATTTCGTCCATATTTTTGTTCACTTCTACCTTCATATCCCTCCTTCCTCTGTATTCTTTTGAAGTAAATTCCAGACATCATAGTGTTTGATCCATAAGTAATTAAGGTTATATCTCTAAAAGAAGTGTATCTTTAAAAATTTATAATCATAATAGCATCATCAAATCATCAAACAAAAATTAACAGTAATTTTATAATATTCAATAATATTAAGTTTTCGATCAGTGTTCAAATATTCATAAATAGTTTCTGCAGTCTTTTAAAATCTAAATCCAGAAAAGTCTATATGTTGCAATTGGTCAATATGTCTCATAAATTTCTTTATTCTATAGGCTCCCACTTCCCTTCTTTTCCCCTCACAATTTATTTGTTGCTAATACTTCATCATTTGTGCTATAAAGATTCCTTTAGCCTGAATTTTGCTGATTGCAGGCCCAAGTAAAGATACTTTTCTGTCTTCTGTACTTAAAATTACTCAGCTATCTCTTCCACCCCCAAAAATGAATTCTTACTAGGTGGTATGTGCTTTCAAGTGGAACACTGAATTTTTATTAGTATCATTATTCATGGATTTAAAATTTTTGACATGTTCCAATCTATTTTAATCACCATCATCATCATTGTCATCATCACCATCAAGGCTCAAATTGGCCTTTTTGGAGCCACGTTTGAGTCCTTCTGACATGACCCCGATTGTCCTACCTAGCTTCCTTGCCTTCTGGTGGGAAGATATTACCATGGGTACTTGGGTTCTAGAGGTGATCATAGCTGCTGACTTGCTCACTGTTTCTATGCCTTTTTGTACTAAACATAATGACAAAAACAAAACTTTTCTTGAGTTTATATTGATATTTTCAACTAAAGATTTTAGAACTAAATTTAGAACTAAAGATTTTAATTCGACCTCATGGATGTAAAATGCCTATTTCTCTGTTCCTATGCCAAGAATATAAATTTCCAATGACACTAATGCAATAACACATTTGTGTGTTCCCACAATACACATACAACTGTCTCAGAAAAATAACAACTTTACCACCCACCGTGTGATTATTGGAAACAGCTGCAGATTTTGTTTGGCTGATCTTTTATCTTTAGGATATATTCCTCTAAGGATACACACAGTCAAATTACTAGTTGTAAAGTTTTTTGGAATGATATCTCTATGTGTGATTATGCCAATTATTTGCTGTACATTTAGGTTCATTTTACTTAATTTGGCTCTAAGATATTAGAAATTACCTTTTCCCTTTAATTAAAAAACTTTATATTTTGAAATAAGTATAAATGCACAGGAATTTACGAATATAGTATAGAGCAGTGGTTCTCAACCTTCCTAATGCTGTGACCCTTTAATACAGTTCCTCATGTTGTGGTGACCCCCAACCATAAAATTATTTTCATTGCTACTTCATAACTGTAATTTTGCTACTGTTATGAATCGTAATGTAAATGTCTGATATGCAGGATGTATTTTCATTGTTACAAATTGAACATAATTAAAGCTAGTGATTAATCACAAAAACAATATGTAATTATATATGTGTTTTCTGGTGGTTTTAGGCGACCCCTGTGAAAGGGTTGTTCGACCCCCAAAGGGGTCGCGACCCACAGGTTGAGAACCGCTGGTATAGAGAGTTTGCATGTACCTGTCACCCAGTTTCCTCCAATGGTTTCACCTTATATAATCATAGTACAATATTAAAGTCAGGAATATGACATTGATAAAATGTATGTGTATAGTTTAATGGTGTTTTATCACATGGGCAGATTTGTGTAACCACCATTGTAATCGAGATAGTCCATCCACAAAGATCTCCCCCAAACTATTTCTTTACAATTATACTCACCTCCTCTTCCAACCATGCTAATCCCTGGCAATCAGTAATCTGTTTTCAATCTCTATAAATTTTTCATTTTGAAAAATGTTGTACAAATGGAATTATACCTTATCTGAGCTTTTGTATTGGCTTTTTAAAGACAGCTTAATGTTCTTGAAATACATACAAGTTCTGTGCCTCGATGGTTAGTTTCTTTTTACTGCTGAGTGCTGTTCCATGGTATGGATATTCCTCAGTTTGCTTAACCATTCATGTACTGAGGAACATTTTGGTTGTTTTCAGTTTGAATAAAGCTGCTATAAACAATTATGTATAGGTGTTTGTGACATAAGTTTTCATTTCTCTGGGATAAATACCCAAGAGTGCAATTGGTAGGTTGTATGGCAAGCATAAGTTTAGTTTTTAAAGAAATTGCAAAATTATTTTGCACAGTGGCTGTATCATTTTACATTTTCACCAGCAATATATGAGAGACCCAGTTACTCTGCATCCTCACCAGCATTTGGTACTGTCATTTTCTCTTTAACTGTCCTAAGAAGGGTGTAGTGATATTTCACTGTGGCGTTAATTTTTATTTCCATAGTGGCTAGTGATGTTGCACATCTTTTTATGTGCTTATTTGCCATTTGTGTACCATTTTTCATGAGACATATTTTTCCATTTTCTAATTGAACTGTGGTTTTACTGTTGAGGTTTGAAGGGAAAGATATGAGCCCTTTGTTTCCAAATATTTTCTCTCAGTATATAACTTGTCTTACCATCTCATAATGTATCCATCGGATAATCAATGGGTCTGGGCTGCCTGTCACTACTTGAGCCAATTCAGCAGAGACAGGGTTGAATCTTATATGAGCGTGTATTCCAATAATGCCGGCAGTCTGGGAGAGCAGCTGGTCATCCACAAAAATCTGCTCTCCCCCCACCATAAACCAGCTGCTTATATTGGAATGAAGATTATATGGGGAAGCAGGCAAAAGGTTATGCCAAAGGACAGTTTACAGGTAACCCGGGCTGGGGATTTGCAAAGCCCTGCGGGTATGCAAAGGGCTAGGGGTTTTCAAAGGGCCAGTGCCTCTGGTTTCTGCAACAAGGTTGTTAATCTTTCCATGATAATAGGCAGCTCCTGGAAGTAGAGAATGGGCCCCTTGTTCTGGTGAGCTCCCAGGTCCCATGTGCAACTCCCAGCCAGGTTAGTATGTGCTTTCTTTAATTAGAACAAAACAATCACAGTTAACAGAGCATGATTAATATTTCTTATAATTATAGGGCCCCAATATTCTATTTCTGCCCCTAACAGTAACAGGATCGTTCATAGAGCAAATATTTTCCATTTAAGTCCAACTTATCAAGATTTTGTTTTAGGGGTATGCTTTTGGTATTATGTCTAAAAATTCTTAACAAAGCCCTAAGCCCTGATTTTCTCCTGTATATCTTTTAAAATCTTATCGTTTTACATTTAAATTTATGATCAAGTTTGAGTCAATTTTTGTATACGATGTGAAGTGTTTGAGGTCCTGTGTGTGTGTGTGTGTGTGTGTGTGTGTGTGTGTGAGTGCACGCGCGCCTGTGGATGTCAAATGGCTCTAGCTCCATTTATTAAAAAGTCAATCCTTCCTTCATTGAGTTGCTTTTACACCTTTGTAAAAAATCAGTTAGTTGTACTTGTATGGATTTATTTCTCAAGTTTCTATTCTGTTCCATTGATCTTTGTGTGTACCTCTCAGCTAACAGCACACTGTTTGATTGCTGTGACCAAACAAGTCTTGAAATTGAGAAGAGTAATTCCTCCCACTTTTTTAATTTTCAGAATTTTCCTTACTATTCTAGTTTATTTGCCTTTCCATATAAATTTTAGAATAACCTTATCTACATCTCTATATGAATATCAGTGCCATTCTGATATAGATTGTTTAAACCATTATATCATTTTGGGGAAAATTGACATCTTTACTTTGTTGAGTCTTTCAATTAATAAACATGGCATGCATCTACATTTAAAATGGTATTATGCTTTTAATGTCAGTTTCCATATGTTCATTGCCAGTATATACTAATAGAAATACAATTTCTGTATATTGATCTTGGATCCTGAGACCACACTGAACTTACTTATTAGATTTTGTGGGTTTTTTTTTTTTTTTTTTTTGTGTGTGTGTGTGTGTGTGTGTGTGTGTGTGTGTGTGTTTTCAGATTCCTTGGGATTGTCTATGTAGACCATTCTGTCACCTGCATATAAGGATAGTGTTTTTCTTTCTTTCCAACCTGCATACCCACACCTTTCTTTGCCTTATTGCTCTGGCTAGGACTTCCACTATGTTGAATTACAGTGGTTGCAGGTGACACCCTTGTCTTGTTCCTGATCTTATGGGAGAAGCATTTATACTGTTTGAGTTTTAATCAGCTTATTCAATCTATTGGTCTATGTTTGTTTTTATCCAAGTTTGGGAAATTCCAGCCATTAATTCTTTGAGCACTTTTCCAATTCACCTTCTTTTTTCTCTCCTTCTGACACTTTCATGATAAAATTGTGAGATATTTTGTATCATTTCATCATACCCTGAAGCTCTGCTCGTTTTTTTGTTTTGTTTTTAATTCTATTTCCGCCCTGCTATTAGGATTAATTAATTTTTATTGTTCTGTCTTCCGGCTCACTGATTCTTTCTCCTGTCATCTCCATTCTTCTGTGAATCCATCCATTTTTTATTTTAATTCAGATACATTGAAAAGTCACAGGTTCAATTCCAGGTTGCAGGTTTGATCCCCGGTTGTGGTGCGTTGCGTATTGAAGGCAACCAATAGACGTTCCTCTCTCTCCCACTCCCTTCCTCTCTGTCTAAAATCAACAATTTAAAAAAGTTTTAAAAATGCTTCTAATGTCAATGCCATCTTATTGTTGGCCTCTTTTGTTTATATATTCTTATTAATTTAAGAAATTTCTTGTTCTTGGTATGGTGAGTGATTTTCCATTGAATCCTGGAAATGGTGGGTATTATGTTATAAGGTTCTGATCTTATTTAAATCTTGTGTTTTAGGAGGTGTCCTCTGTCCCTGCTCCATGGTTAAGGGGGTGCAGGACTGCCTTGCTACTACCAAACGGAGGTGAAAATCCAGGTTCTCCATTCAGACTCTGTTGACATCTGAGGAAAAGGGGCTCCTTGTTATGGCTGGGTGGGGGTGGAAGTTCAGGCTCCCAACTAGACCTCTTTTGATAGCACCATGTCTGAGGGGGAGGAAAACCTATTACTTCTTCCCTTAAGGCAGCCACTGACACATGATGAAGGGATGTTTATTAGTGCTGAGCAGTGATGTAAGGTTTTTCTTCCTGACCTTGGAATGTCACAGTGAGAGAAGTGAGCCCTAACTGTGGGCATTCATGTTTTTACTGATTTTTAGAGAGAGATAGAGAGAAACATCAGTGTGAGAGAATGGTTGGCTCCCATACATGCCCTGACCAGGAATCGAACTCACAATCTAGACATGTGCCCTGCCTGGGAATCGAACCTGCCAGAGGAAGGGAGTGGGAGAGAGAGGAACATCTATTGGTTGCCTTCAATACGCAACGCACCACAACCGGGGATCAAACCTGCAACCTGGAATTGAACCTGTGACTTTTCAATGTATCTGAATTGAAGGGACAACGTTCCAACCAACTGAGCCACCTGGCCAGGCCAGGAAGCATGGATATTTAAGAAAATGTCTGCTGCAGTCTTGTGGTGATATATTTTAAGAAATCAGCATATGTGCAATTGCCAAGTTAAGATTTATGGTAATTATAACTGCATTAGAAATTCATAATTAAACAAACACAGAGAAATTAAGTGTTGTGAAACTCACCTTGAATGATTGAGCTACAAATCCACCCAAAATTTAATTTGATGTTTCTGTAATAACCTGACTTCATGGGACAAATTCTTAATTTGTTTAAGTCCAGAGTAATTTGTAAATGTCCTCATAAGAAGCAGGCCTCCATAATATTCTTTTTCTCATTTTCCTGATTTATTTATTAAACTTATTTATTTAAAAAACAATCTTGCCCAGCTGGCATGGTTCAGTGGTTGAGTGTCAACCCATGAACCAAGAGGTCACAATTCAATTCCCAGTCAGGGCACATGCCCAGGTTGCGGGCTCAATTCCCAGGGGAGGAGGGAGTCAATCAATGATACTCTCTCATCATTGATGATTTTATCTCTCTTTCCCTCTCCCACCATTTCTTTTTTTTTTTTTTAATTAAATCTTTATTGTTCAGATTATTACATTTGTTCCTCTTCCCCCCCCCATAACTCCCCTCCTCCCAGTTCCCGCCCCACCCTCCGCTCTCACTCCCCACCCACTGTCCTCATCCATAGGTGCACGATTTTTGTCCAGTCTCTTCCCGCATCTCCCACACCCCTTTCCATCCCAGGAATAGTCAGTCCATTCCCTTTCTATGTCCCTGATTCTATTATAATCAACAGTTCATTCTGCTCATCAGATTATTTATTCACTTGATTCTTAGATTCACTTGTTGATAGATGCATATTGTTGTTCATAATTTGTATCTTTACCTTTTTCTTCCTCTTCCTCTTCTTAAAGGATACCTTTCAGCATTTCATATAATCCTGGTTTGGTGGTGATGAACTCCTATAGCTTTTCCTTTTCTGTGAAGCTCTTTATCTGACCTTCAATTCTGAATGATAGCTTTGCTGGATAAAGTAATCTTGGTTGTAGGTTCTTGGTATTCATCATTTTGAATATTTCTTGCCACTCCCTTCTGGCCTGCAAAGTTTCTGTTGATAAATCAGCTGACAGTCGTATGGGTATTCCCTTGTAGGTAACTGAGTTTCTTTCTCTTGCTGTTTTTAAGATTCTCTCTTTATCTTTTGCTCTTGGCATTTTAATTATGATGTGTCTTGGTGTGGTCCTCTTTGGATTCCTTTTGTTTGGGGTTCTCCGCGCTTCTTGGACCTGTAAGTCTATTTCTTTGACCAGGTAGGGGAAGTTTTCTGTCATTATTTCTTCAAAAAGGTTTTCAATATCTTGCTCTCTCTCATCTTCTGGCACCCCTATAATTCTGATGTTGGTACGCTTGAAGCTGTCCCAGAGGCTCCTTACACTATCCTCGCATTTTTGGATTCTTTTTTCATTTTGCTTTTCCGGTTGGGTGTTTTTTGCTTCCTCGCATTTCAAATCATTGACTTGATTCTTGCGCTCCTCTGGTCTGCTGTTGGGAGTCTGTATAATATTCGTTATTTCAGTCCGTGTATGCTTAATTTCTAGTTGGTTTCCCAATATAAGATCGAGGGTCTCATTAGTTTTCTTGTAGATCTCATTAAGTTTATCGGAGGCTTCTAAACAGTTCTTGAGAGACCTTAAAAGTGTGGTTCTGAACTCTATATCTTCCATTGACAATTTTGTCCTGTTTCTTTGTCTCCGCATTTTGTTATGCTTCCTTGGTGCACCCCCTACTGGTCTTTGTTCGCAGTCTTATAGTTAAATCTTGATTGTTGTAGCTAATTCCAGGGAGGGTTTGACCTCCAGGCCAAGTGGCTATGAGAATCAGCTGTGTCAGCAGTGAGAGAAGTTCTGTCCTCTAGGGAGGTGCTAATCTAGCCTTTGCCTGAGGCTATCCGGCAAATGCCTGTGTGCAGGGCTTGGGCGGGGCGGGTCGAACAGGATCAACAGGGTGGGCCGGAGAGAGTAGTTATGGCGGCTCTCAGTCCTGTCCCCAGGGGCTCTGCCTCTCTGAGTCCCAGCACCCGCTGCAAAGCTCAGAGAGAAAGCTGCACTCGCTCTGACCGAAGCCAGACAGTCCGCTTCTCCCGTTTGAGTCTGGGTCCCTAAAGACTCGCCCGGATCTGGAGCTCAGAGTCTGCGACTCCCTCCCGATTGAAAACGCCAACCGCGCCCTCCGCCGCCAGCCCGCTCCGCGCACTCCGCACCTCAGAATTTGACTTCAGCACTGTGCCTCCTCTGAGTGTCCGTATGCGTTTCTCTTTCCTCCTAGTTGTAGGACTTCCACTCAGCCAGCGTTCCTGTGGTTCTGGGTGATGTCCCTTCCGTTTTTTGGTTTCACTTTTGAAGTAGTTGTTCAAAGCAGCAAACTCCGGCGTTAACCTATGCCGCCATCTTGGTTCTCTCCTCCTCCCACCATTTCTTACTTCTTTTCAGTTGGGTCAAGTTTCTAAACTTTCTAAATTTCCTACTAATGAAAAGAAAATAGGATTCCACCGAGTCTCTATCTACCTACTCTGGGACTTCTGTGAGGATCAAATGAGATGAGGCACGGGAAAATGCTTCACAGACATTTGGTTTAAGTGTGAAATGTTTGCACCTGGCTATAAAGCAAGTTGTGTTCCTGGGCTGAAGAAACTGCAAGGAGGCTAGTCATCACTAGGGAGAGGAAGCCAGGCTTTGCTACGTGATATCATTACCCAGTGCTCACAGTGACCGTTTCCAGGCTGGGCTGGGCTGTGGAGCGCATTTTGCACCATAGGGTCTCGGCAGCGTTGGCTGCGATTTGGTGGGGTCCCACTTGGGGGAAGCCGAGTGTTGCTTTGTGGGCACCAGATCTGTGGTGCCAGTGTGCATCATGGCAGCTCCTGCATTGAGCGTCTGCCCCCTGGTGGTCAGTGAGCATCACAGCGACTGGTTGGACGGTTGGACACTTGGGATATTAGCCTTTTATATATATAGATAACTTTGTGATCACATCAGCTAATGGAATAGCTTTAATCCCACAATCTGTCACCCAAAGTAATATTTATTGATAACCTCTATATGTTGGCCTTTGCACATATTATCTCATTAACACACAATAACCTTGTAAAATTATTGTATTGGTAAGACTAGAGGCTCCTGAGAAGTTATGTAACTTGTTCAAGGTGAGTAAAAAGTAGTTGTGTTGGGAAGGAGGGAAAGGGGTTGAGGAGGGTGGGGCATACTTTAATTTGAAATATTACCTTTGACACTAAAGAGAAACAGTTGTATGTAATTGCTGGGAAATTAAGGATTTCCCTCTGTAAATAATACTTAGCAATAACCTCAGAGCTCATTTCACTAGTTAAAAGGGGATAAATTACTTTTTAGGGGTGGATGATAGTTGCCCAGTATTAGGCTGCTATTAAGCTAATTGCTTTTCTGATGTATTAAATGGCTATTGATTCCAAAAGGTGAGCAGTTTATTTCCTGCAGAACAGTCAAATAAAACCTAATATCTTTAATAATAATAATAATAATAATAATTATTAAATGTATATCCATACTGGAAAGAGGCTTGTTAGGAGTGGGATCTAAAGCTGCTAGGAGGGTGAAGTGCAAGAGAGGAATCATCAACAAGAATAAACTAAACATTAATCCTTCATGGAAACCTAGCTACCAATTAAACAGCATGGGTAATTCAATTGTTCAACAGATATTTTAATTTTTGCAAGCTATGAGTTTTCAGCTTGAAAAATTATCTCTTGAATTATTAATGTGCACAGAATTGATGTACTGAGTTACCATAGAAATTACCTTCAGTGCTATTAACTCTGCTAATGATGTTGCATCACCCTAAATGTGTTTCATAAGTAAAAATATATCCTAGCAGCTACATAAATCCATGTTGCTTCATAATTTAAGACTATTCTTTTTTTTCATGTCTTTGATAAACTAAATTTCCTGAAAGGCACTCAGTTTATACATTTAAACAAACTATAAAACAGAATTGATGTTTCCTGGTAGCAAATATCACATTAGAATTCTATTACTTGGATTTTGTTTTTATTTTATTTTTTATTTTATTGCTTAAAGTATTACAAAGGGTATTACATATGTGTCCTTTTTTCCCCCCGCCCTTGACAATCCCCTGGCCTCCCCTACCCCCCAGTGTCTTATGTCCATTGGTTATGCTTAGAATTCTATTACTTGGATTTTGTTTTTATATTTCTTTTTTTTTACCTTACATCTCTGAGACTGCTTGAAGCCACCCAGTTCATCCATCCATCCATCCATCCATCCATCCATCCTTTAATGCATTGCATGAATTAAGCACCAACTACACACAAGGCTTTGTGCTAGATAGGCACTCTATCCTTATAAAAATAAATTACACACTATACCTCTTATTATCAAGTTTTCAATCTACCAGTAGAAGTAAGACACACATATACATTATGTACATAAGAAAGTTTTTGTAACTACCAGGAGGGTACCTGTGTAAAATGTTGTTGGGAGAAAAAAAAAAATCACTTCTGAATAGAGGCAGTAAATTCTATCTAGATATCTCATACTTAATAGGCAACAGTTTAAAGACACTTTGTTATAGATTGTTAAGGCCCATCACAGCTGTCTGTGCTTAGGAACATGAGACAGCACTTCAGCTCTCCTTTTGATGGCCATTTCTTGTTGAAATCACCAACAAGAAACATGCTAATTAGAAAAATGTGACACTAAATAGAATGTGGGAAGGACACTTGTTTACATTATGAGAAACAAGACATTATTGCCTTGTTCAGCCTCAGCTGGGAGTGTGTGCTTGGGATGACTCGAGTTTTTCACCTCTCTGAGCATGTCTGCAAATGACCATAGAAGTTCTGCAAGTATTGATTTTGGAGTTATGAAAAAGTATTAGCAAGTAGGTGGATTTGCAAGTTCAATATCTGCAAATAATGAGGCTAGACTCTAGTTTCTGATTTTTTATGACATGAGTCCAAGTTTTTGCGGTACATTTCATGAAGGTATATAATCAAAGTAATCAACATATAATTAGAGTTCTGTATCTCCTAGTACCGTGGTCAGCAAACTGCAGCTCGTGAGCCACATGCGGCTCTTTGGCCCCTTGAGTGTGGCTCTTCCTAAGCCTAGGCCTTAGGAGTACCCTAATTAAGTTAATAACAATGTACCTACCTATATAGTTTAAGTTTAAAAAATTCGGCTCTCAAAAGAAATTTCAATCGTTTTACTGTTGATGTTTGGCTCTGTTGACTAATGAGTTTTGCCGACCACTGTCCTAGTATAAGGCCTTGATTATCATTCAAATTCTAACAAAGTTTCAAGGCACTTTCAGCTCATGTTAGTGTATGTTTGTAGGAGGCACTGAAGGACCTTGAAAGTGACAATTAACAAACCTAGGCAATGGTGAGCTAGACCAACTCTGCCTTCTTTGTCATTTCTCCTGGGCCTGGATGTGACTTCTGGTTGGGTCCCTTGGAGTCTCTTCATCCCAAGTCTTACAGGACCTTCTTGAGCAACAATTGTGGTCTGTCCCACAATATAAAATAGAAGTAACATGATCAATTCCCTTTTTTGCTCTGATTCCTCTCTCTGGAAATCACTATAGTTCCCACAAGAAACTATTGTTTCCTAACTCATCCCATTCTAAATTTCAAAACATCTAAACATTTCCAAGTTTATTTCATTTGTAACACAGCCAACATTTTTTCTGAAAAATCACAAGCTAAATACTTTATTATTATTTTAATCATCTTATATTGTCATAGTTCACCTTTCACTCTCTCATTGTACATTTGTCTTTCTACTGGATAGTCTACTAAATAGTCAATAGTTTAGAAAAGTTTGATTATTTTTATCTTTGATCTCTATGTATGAATTGGTTAGAGATACCTTTATAATTGTTATTAAAAAGTTAAATAATAAAGTTCAATGAGAGACAGAATGCAAGTGTTGCAGAAGAAATTTAAGGAGGTGGGACAAGAAGGGCCAGAGCCTGGGATGTGAAAATGAAGTTAGGAAAACAAATTTAAGGCCATGTTGACACTGAATGAAAAATGTGGAAAGTTTACTAATCAAGGTCACAAAAATACATTTTACTATTTTTACTATTGGGACACACTGTTGAGTAGTTAAATTTTATCCTAAAATAGCTAAGAGAATATAAGTAAATAAAATGGTGGGAGTATAAATAGGTACAGCCTCCATAAAGGGCAGTTGGGTATGTACTAAAATTCAAGATGTACCTTGCATTTCCACTTCTTTTTTCTTTTTAAAATAGCAATCCCAAAGCCATTATAATATCAGTCTAATGCAGGCTTGTGTTCCTGTCCTAAACAAACATCAGTTTTGGAGGTTTAGGGTGATAATTTTTCTTATGGCTCCACCAAAATGAGTTGGGCTCCTCTGAGATCAATTTGTAATGTGTAGTTTCACAAACAATTTCACATGCTATAAATAACAAGGACCTGTTGATTTCTGGTTTCCCACTCCTTGGAACTGTCAACATCTTTTCGTGATGACAAAGTTTGGCAGTATATTGAAACAGCATGGTGAATTTTCAGTGTTTAATAACATCATGGATTTTGACAGATAATTCTTAAGTCAGTGATTTTCAACCTTTTTTATCACATTGGACACACAAACTAATTACCAAATTTCTGTAGCACACCAAAAAATGTATAATATTTTTGTCAATTTGGCAAAGAAATAGGAATAATTAAAAAATATTTTAATCCCCACCTGAGAATATGTATTTACTGAGTTTAGAGAGAGAGGAAGGGAGAGAGACAAAGAGAGACATTGATGTGGAAAACACTGATCTGTTGCCTCCCGCATGAGCCCTGATTGGTAATCAAACCCACAACCTTTTAGTGTATGGCCAATGCTCCAATCAACTGAGCAGACTAGTCAGTGTGCACACCAGATAACTATTGCTGTGTTGGCTGTTGTCATTTTTTAAAAATTAGATAATCTAAATGAAAAGAGGTTAACGTCCATGACTAAATATTGAATTTAGGTATTGAATGTTTTAAAATTCTTGTGGCATACTGGTCGAAAATCCCTGGCTTTAGTTATTGTGGAATAACAAAATTATGGAATAAAAACAAGAGTGCAGAAGTTGTAATAAAAAGGCCATTTCAGCACAGAGCCTAAGCAAATTCACTCATGTATAAATTGATTCACTCAAAATATATTTATTGTGTATCTCCTAGGCACTGTTCTACATGTGCAGATAAAGAGATAAAGTCCCTTGTCTCATGGATCTTATTTTCCAACTAGAGGCCCAGTGTACAGATTTGTGCACTGGTGGGGGGCATGGCCTGCGGGGATCGGCCCACTGTGGGAGCACGGCTCATCCTGGTCAACAGAGCGGCTGTGGACCCGCCCTCTGAGTGGCTGCTCCCACTGTGGGAGCTCATCTCGGTCAGCCGAGTGGCACTCCCCCAGTGGGAGTGCACTGACCACCAGGGGGCAGCTCCTGCATTGGACGTCTGTCCGTTGGTGGTCAGTGCGCATCATAGCGACTGGTCGTCCAGTTGTTTTGATAGTTCCTCTGTTCATTCGCTGGGCTTTTACCTCTATAGATGGGTGATGTGACAAATATGTGAAGAAGTTTGAGTCAAAATGTAGAGAACCACTCTTTTGGAGATGCGTGGAGCTGATGACTATCTCTGGAAGAAGGTACTCCTAACTGTGAAGATGGAGCGTTGGGCTATGGAGTTGTGGAAATGATGGAGTAGAGTGTGGCGACTTTTGGTGTTTCCTTTGCTTTAAGGGAAAGATGAAACTTTTCTGATCCAACCAGACTTGTCTTGACTTTTTCAGAGTAAAAATGTGACAGCAGACAAGAAGTGGCACTTCTGGTGCCTTGCTTTAATGACAATCCCAGTGGTAGCTGAGATCAAAAGCCAGTTACTCAAGTGAAATTGATCTTCCCAGTTGAGCTCTCAGTGCCTCATTTCCTGATAGAGCTATCAAGTAGCAAATTAGAATTCTTTTATGGTCTTAATGATTGAGATGTTTTCTTTTTCACACACATTTCTGGTTTTTACTGATGTTTTCTTTTTCACACACATTTCTGGTTTTTACTGATGTTTTCTTTTTCAAACACACATTTCTGGTTTTTACTGATAATCAAACTAATGGACATGGACAGTAGCTGACTGATTTTATTCTTAAGTCTTAATTGCCTAGCTTCACTGGGGACCAAAACTACTCTTGGATTTGCACAGTGGAGTGCAAATCAGACATGGTGCTCTCATACCATGATTGGAGATTCTAGGCTGATTAGGGAATAATAGTTAGCAAATGGAAAGGGACTTGATCCTCTACCAGCTAAGGTAAATAAAAGACTCTTGGAAAAGTAAGGGGGTTGATTTCCATCATAGGGATGAAGCTTTTGTTTTGTAAGACTTATTGCTACCTAGAAGAAAACATACTTTTCTCCAAATGCTTAAACTTTGAAATATTTCAAATAATAGGTGGGAATTGGAACACAATAAATATGTGGGTGTTAATTGATCCTCCACATACCTATTGATTCCATTGTGCTAGAGTAAAGATGCAAGGAGGAAAGAGGAATAATCCCTGTAGCAAGACTTTTACCAACTAATATGATTAAAAAGGTTATTATAGGAAAAGCTGCATGCGGACCTAGTCCAGCTTCTAACTTCAAGTCCTTCTTGCTCTAATTGCATGCATGATCAATGTGGTCTTTATTTAAGTCTCATGATAACTCATAGGAAAGAACACTTGCCCAGGAATCACAAAGTAAGCACTCAGAACTTTTTAATGAGTCAGGAAAGGCTAACTGCTATGAAAAAATAATCCCAAAAAAATCACTGGTTTTGAAATTTATTTTTTGTTCACATAATAGTTCAGAGAGGGTCAGGGGTGTCTATGGTCTGTGCTTCTTCAGGCTCTGCCATCCTCTAAGGCCTTGAAGTTCACCACTGAATTCCCTGATTCTGGCTGGGGAAAACAAGGGAAAAGCCTGTGTAGAGGATTAAGCAGGAGTTTCATGGGCCAACTTGGAGAGCACAAGGTCTCTTCTACCATCCTTCTATCCAGAACTCAGTTACATGGTCACACCAAACTTCAAATAATATTAGCAAATACATTTGCTGTGTGTTCAGGAAGGAAAGGAGATGGGCCAGTGAACATATTGAAGAGTTATTGCTAGAGGAATCTTGGATAAATTGCCTGGATTAAGCATCTGCTACCTGTGATAGCCTTAAGGTCAGGTAGGTCCCATAAGGTTACAAAAAGAATTTTATACTATTACTCCTATTGCCAAGTTACAAACTAGTTAGAAGAATAAGGCCCACACAGAGATCATTATAAAACCAGGTAGTTTGTGATAATTACCCAAAATAAGAAAATGGTATAAAAAGGTACTTTATGAGTGGGTGGGAGGCTGTCATCTCCAACTGGATGTGTCTCAAGTACCTCAAGTTCTACATGATCCAAAGTGACACAGCAACATCCCTTCAAACTTGTCCCCCTCTGCTACAGTCAGTCCCCTTAGACAAGTTGCAAACCCCCGTGTTCCAAACTTTAATATAGGGACACGTTCTCAAAGGATTATGGTGAGAATCCACTCAACACATATTTATGGAGCATTGACTCTGATGTGGGTTTCTTTTCCAGGCACTGGGGATACAATATGGAAAAAAATAGACAAAAAATCCTGCCTTCATGGAGCTTAGTGGAGCATGCAATAATTTATAAACAGTAAAACTCAGGGCAAATGCTCATTTTCAGGTTTTCAGCAGCAGCTATGTGATCCTGGCGTGACACTGCCAGGGTGGCTGTCCTGTCTGGGTTGCAGGGGGAATCATGAGCTGTCTACACATAGGCACATGCCACTGTGTGGTCGCTGTGGTGAAAGCCGCCTGACAACAAGCTACACCTGCAATTTACATCATCCGATCTTGTGACTTTTGATTTGAGCTTTGTACTTAAAGCCACTGTGGCTTATCTTTAGCTATCGCTTTTAATACATATGCCATGTTCCTCATAATTGGCAGACATGAGCCTCCAGTTGTGCCATCTTCTGCTGCTCTGTAGGTAATGGTCTCTCAGATGCCTTTCCCATGCCTACCTTGATGCAAAGAAACGCTCCAAATTCAGTTTTAAAAGAACACCAAAATCCCAAAACCTGTCTGGCTGTTTTTGTCCACTGCAGTGATAGACAAAGAGAGACTTGAGTGTAATCACAGAGGCGTCATCTTTCTCACCAGGGGGTTAGGTTCTAAAATCAGCACATAAAGTTAGTGAACATCTCATGTCAACGAGATTGCCCTAGTCCCTTAGGAAGGGCCATGTCAGGGACTGAGGCTGTTTCTCAGCTGTTCCAACCCTGTGGGTTTTCCTATCCTTTTTTCATTGAGCATGTGATGGAACTCTCTCATGTTTAAAGAGAATGTTGACAGAAATGAACAGTCTTTAAACAGCAGAAGCACAATCAAAAAGCTGAGACTGTGATAGGGTCTGGGAAACAAGACCCCTAGAGAAGACCTTACCTGCATGATGACTTCTCCCCTCCCCCAGTTGAGGCTCTGCCGGGTCTGGAACTAAGGGTGGGGGTTCCATGTTCGTTGGATGAAACAGGCAAACCCTTCTTTCATACTGCTTAAATTTGCTCCTTCTACAGAGGGTGTACAGTTGAATTTGTATACATTGCTTGCCAGTTGTGCTCCTAGTCACTGCTTCACCCCTCCCTCTCTACCTTCTTGGAAGCCTCAGACAACAAATACACACAATAGGTAAAGAGTGTGCTAGAAGGTAAATGCTCTGGAAGAACAGAGAGCAGGGTTAGGGAGGTGAGGGGCCACGATGGCAAATGCACATCCATTTTTGATAATATGAGCCTATTTTATGTCTTGCTCTCAACTTACTAAAGAATCTTCAAAATTATCTCCTTTGAAGCTGTGGATGAAAAGAGGCCACATGCTAACCTGACTAGCTAAGAGAATTCCTGATTGGCAGCCTTGTGTACTCAGAGACCTAAAGTAATCACAAAGGAAGGACTTAAATTAAAATTTTTTAAATTAAAAAGCAGTCTAGGGTAGGTAGTCCTGTCCTAGGCCAGTATATTCCCTGACAAAGGTCAACTTTGATCTTAACTGAGCCTCTTGTCTTTTTGCATCTAGGATAATATAAGTTGAATCATTTGACACATAAATGAGATAGTCACTTAAAAATGCTTAAGAGAAACTTCAGGATAATAAGAATGCTTACGTTAAAAGCCTTTTTTTTTTTATTATTAGTGTCTAACTGGAACAGAAAGACACCTTTAAAAAGGCTATGCTTTAAGCCCATGGACACAGACAATAGTGAAGTGAAGGCCTGGGAGGGGTGGGTGCAGGGTGGAGGGGGGTCAATAGAAAAAAAAACAACCAAAGGGGGCTTCTGTAATACTTTCAACAAAAAAGATAAGTTTTTAAAAAAAGAAAAATAAATAAATAAAAGGCTATGCTTCGGTTTTTCCCTGCATATTTGTCACATATAAACTGACATTTTTATAAAATACTTATAAATATTAAAAATATTCATTAATGATACAATGCAACATGATTCCTAGAGAGTACCCGAGTAGCCACTGACAGGTCTGTGCAATGTTTTCTAAGTTATCTCTGCAATGATGAAGCGGAGACATTCTCATAAAAATTTCTTTATCTGTTCATCAAGTATTTGTTGGGTGCCTCCTATGGGCCTGGCAACACGCTAGGGACTAGGGCTACAGAAATAAAAGCTACCATCCTGCCCTTGGTAAGCTTATAGTTCTAGGTCAGCAAAAACCATAAAACTTGTTAAATGCTATATACTAGCATTAAAAAAGAATCTGGAGTTGTATTTTTTAACACACTTTACCAAGTGATGTGTAAATATGTGATCCTATGAACATGTCGAAAAGAATGCTGGGAGGTAAGCATCACTCTCCACACTCCTTTGCTGGGCTCCAGGGCTTCACCTGGACGGATGCAGCTCAGACCCGAGGAGACCCAGAAAGGAAATGAACGGATAGTACGCAACGCATAAAGGCTCCAACCATGTTAGGAAAAACAGAAAGAGTTTGGAGGACAGCTAGAATTCATTAAAATGTTTAAAAATGACACAAGCTTATTAAAATGTTTAAAATTACACATTTTATTTATAATGAAGGAAGTATCTGTGGTTTTAAAGGAAACACAATCATCCCTCCCCCCCCCCCCCCCCCCCCCCCCTGTATTTTTACATAGCTCAGGCCTTTGTGGAGTTTGGATGACACTTATTGTATGATTTTAATTCCACTCTAAAATTCATTTTCTACATTTACAAAGAATAAAGAAACCCCAAGCCCTGGGAATTTTCAGTCTCCCGTTTCTTGCTACCTGTTCCAGCGACACTTGCTAGCCTTCAAAGCCTTAGATAACATCAATCTTTTGAGACTAGACTATTGCAGATATGCCTGCATATCTGTCATCGGCCTGTGGACTCTGAGTTGAGCTCCTTTCTTTTTCACATCTGATTAAAATGTAATGCCCATGCATACAGCTTTAAAGAAACTTGATGAATAAAAATCTAAACTTCCCAAACAGATGTATTAGGTTTGAGTACTTGTTTCTTTTACAATGATTCATCTGAAGGTTAGTTTCTACTGTCTCCTCCTTACAGTTTGTGGCTTGTATTGTTCCTTGAAGTGATCTTTCAAAACCCAGATCTAATCCTGCCATCCCCTATGCTCACACTTCTTCCAAGCCTCCCCGTAGCTTACCTACCAAACTTCTTAACTTGATGGGGAAGCTCAGTTCAGTCGAGCCCAACTCTGTTCTTCAGTGAAATCTCTCCTAGCCCAGTGACGTTCACTCTTTCTGCTGGGAGGGCTATCATCTCTTTCACCTGGTAAGGTTTGGAACAAAGACTTGGTGTAACCAGTGGTAGTCTGCGACATCAGCTGTAAGTCCTGGGAGCCTGTAGTGTTTCTTCACCACCTCACAGGGTCGCTTAGGTTAGAGCCATGATATTCAACGTGTGGTCCCCGGACCAGCAATGTTGACCTCACCTAGGAGCTTGCTAGCAATGTAACACACTTAGGCCCCACCCAGGTTTATGGTCAGAAACTCTAGGGTGGATTGAGACGTGTGTTTTAACCTGCAGGTGATTCTGATGCACACGTGTAAGAACAGTTGCTCTAGTTCAGTGGTTCTCAACCTTCTGTCCCTTTAAATACAGTTCCTCATGTTGTGACCCAACCATAAAATTATTATTTTTTTAAAAAAAAATATATTTTATTGATTTTTTACAGACAGGAAGGGAGAGGGATAGAGAGCCAGAAACATCAATGAGAGAGAAACATTGATCAGCTGCCTCCTGCACGCCCCCCATTGGGGATGTGCCCGCAACCAAGGTACATGCCCTTGACCGGAATCGAACCTGGGACCCTTGAGTCCGCAGGCCGACGCTCTATCCACTGAGCCAAACCAGTTCTGGCTAAAATTATTTTCATTGCTACTTCATAACTGCAATGTTGCTACTGTTATGAATTGTAATGTAAATATCTGATATGCAGGATGGCCTTAGGTGACCCGTGTGAAAGGGTCGTTCACCGCCAAAGGGGTCGCGACCCACAGGTTGAGAACCGCTGCTCTAGTTGAACATAGGCTGGCTCTCTCAGGTCCTGCACACCATCATGAAGCAGACTGTGCCCTTCAAAAGGATCTTGGGTGATTCTTGTGCATATTAATGTAGACAAGCTTCGTTGATTGCAAATATTCCATTTGTACTTACTGAACCCTCTATGCACTGGGGAATGATGGTGAAAAAGAGACAAAGTCCCTGCTTTTATGGAGCCTGCGTTCTACCTGGTGGTGGTGGGAAGGAGGTTGAGAATAAACTGTAAAACAAACAAATAGACAGACAGACAGACAGACAGACAGCTATAGCTTCAAAGCAATGCCAGTGCTCTTAGGGAAATGAAACAGCATGGGTGAGAGAGAGTGGGAGGAGCAATGTGAAAACATGATTTTGAGGCCAGGCCTCTGCGGAGGGAGCATTTGAATGCAGTATGAGGACAAGAGCCAGCCTGTGTCTACCTGGATCAGCCAGCTCACCTGGAGGTGTTGCACAAGCTGCCGTCCACTGCAGGCTTTCGGACTCAGTAGGCCTGGCGTGGGGTCCTCGCATGTTGTGTTGCCAACAGGTTCCCAGGAGGGGTTGTTGCTGCTGGATGGGGACACATTTTGAAAACCTGTGGTTTAGAACATGCCAGAAAGAGGGTGTGTTTAGGCCGTGGGTCTTGGGGTGTGAGGCAGGCCTCCTGGATTTAATTCTCCGGGCAGCAGAAAGTTATTGGTGGGATGGGGGAGCAGGTCATGGTCTGATTTGTATATCTAAAAGATCCTGTTGGTGTTCTGTGGGAGAATGGCTTTTGGGAACAGGGATAGAAGCAGGGAGATAGATGGTTAGGAGGCCACAGCAATGGTCCCTGTAAAAGACGATGGTGGCCCGGACTGGGTGACAGCTGTGGAGAGAAGTGGGCGATGAGTGGAGGGGGAGCCAACAGCACCTGATAATGGTTGGAATGGGGGGATGAGAGGAAAAGAGGAATGAGGATGACATCTAGCTTAGCAGCTGGCAAGAGGGTGATGCTATTTACTGAAATGGGAACTGGGGTAGGAGCAGGTTGGAGGCGGGGTGAACTGAGTGTTCTCTTTAGATATATCATGGTTTGCCATGGGGATGTCAAGCTGGCAGTTGGTACATGAATCTGAAACTCAGAGAGGTAGTCAGGGCTTAGAGCACAATTTTGGGGAGTTATCAACAAAAAGATGCTATTTGATTGAAAACACTAAACTGGCCCGGATATCCGAGGGGCTATTAGTGCCCCAGAGCATGTCTCAGTTCCCAAACCCCCAGTCCCCTTAAAGGACTCCCCTGAACCCTACCTGGCTGGCTCCCTTATCCTTAGCTGGTACCATGCTAGGAAGGAAGAAATCCTCCAAAACCAGCACCCTTCTCTCCCTGCCCCTGTGCTGACCTCCAACATCAGCAACCTCTCCCTGCATCTCCATTTGCTTCACTTAATTCCCGTGCTTACCTGCACAGGGTTTCTACTTGACCAGTCTTTGAACACCTGGCTATTCAGCCTCTGTACCCAACTGTGTGTGGGTACCCCACTGAGCTTTGGGCCACCTGCAACCTTCTCTTCAGCACCACAGTACCATCCGGTCTCTCAGTGTCCTGACCGTCTGGTCCCCCAGTGCTTCGCCCACTGTCACCAAACACAGCTGTCTTATCATCTGGTTACTGCTTTGACATTGTTCTAAAGTAGTTCAAACCATCAGGATTTATAATAGGATGAGCCCTTTTCACTTAAAAAAAAATTCACTCTCCAAACTTCATTTTTAGATCAGCTCTTTCAACTTGTTTTTCTTCTTTATTTCTTTATTTTTTTGGTCTAATTGGAGGTGTTTGCAGGGCTTTTGAAAACTGCCGTGTGATGGTGCTTGTTTCTTTGGTCTGAATATGATATCCCTTAGGATCAATTTAGCTATTTGAGTCATGCTAAGATTGATGTGCTGTGTGTTCTGCTTGTTGACTTTGTTTGGCAAACCAGAGCCTTAGAATTAAATGACTACATATGCTGTGCAGACATATTCATTTGGAGGATTTGTGCTTCTGTCTTCACAAAGAAGCAACATTGATTTGATTTCACATTCAAGTTCTTCCTATTTGATAAACGTTGTTCAATTCATCATAATCTGCTATAGACAGTTCCAGACTTACAGGAGGTCACCTGGGTGAGCCATGCCTAATGGAATACCCAGCTAGTCAATACATCATTTCTACGCAATCTAAATTAAAGTAAACTTGGAGGTCAACTTGATCAGAGCAAATTCATCCAGTGATGAAACATTTAAAGACCAAGCTGTTCCGGTTGATTGTATATAATAAACCAGGTTATCCCAGTTCACAGGTTAACCCCAAAGAGAGTCAGTGTCTTTTGAAAGCAGCATTATTTTTTTCAGGTGCTGAGAAACACTGAGCAATATAAAAGTACTAAATAATACCTTCGCAGACCGAAAAACCAGATACTGTTTCTAAAGCATCTCAATCATCATGCTCTGGCAGTATCTGGTACACTGGGAGAAGTTTATCTGTTTTATGTTAATCAGGGCAAATGTGGTACTAAAGTCTGGCAGAGACAATGAGACCTTGACTATTTCTAGGCTACATAAGTTAAAATTAGTAGCTGCTTTGCATAAGCCTTGGGGGTATAAATATAAGTAACATAAACGGTTACACAAGAAGTTAAGAATTTGGTGGTGAGAGTGGCACCTAACTAATACCGTATAATTAGTATAAGGACACATGGCATGGAAGTGAAGCATGAGGGTCCTGGGGCAGTGATGCCTTGAAACTGAAACTTTGAAAAGTCATGAGAAAGAATGAGACCAGAGATACAGGTAGGTGGGTTGAGATGAGAAATTCTTTATATGTCAAGCTTGGATTTGGATTTTATCTTCTAGGCAATGGTTAGCCATGGAAAGATTTCAAGGAGAGGTGTAACAATAATCAGAGTTTGGTTTTGAAAAACCTTTCTGTAAGTAGTGAGGGAGATGGATTAGGGCAGAGAAGAACTGGGGGTGGGAAGAGGACAAGGAAAGATGCTGAAAGACCCAGAAGAGATGGCAAAGTTTGGGAGCAAGGCAGTAGTAGGGAGTGGGGAAGAGAGGTTGGAGTTAAGGATTAGAAGCAGCATGAAAGCAGGTAGATTCCTGGGGGCAGAGGGATCATGGGAAGCTTAGGTATCTGTGAGAAGTGCCTTGGGAACATCTAGGCATTGGAAACATGAGTCAGGACTTTAAAGGGAGCTGGGGATGAAGATCAAGTCTGAGGAAGCAGCTGTTTGGAGTCTTCTGGTAGTTGTTTCACTTTAGAAAGCAGGGTTGGTATTTGTTTGATTGGAATGAAAAATAAATTTTTGTATCAGTTAATAGGAGGCTCTCCTCCCGTGCCATTCATCCTTTCGGAACACGCACAAACAGAGTTGTGGAGGGAGCTCAGTCAGGTCAGCTTCTCAGGCAGGGTTAACAGATGTCAGTTTCACATTATGCTATTCATGAGAAACCACATATCAACAGCACTTTAAATGAGGTTGAAAACATACACTCTCCTTGGTGCTATCTGGGGCTGCAGAACACTTTCTTATTTTATCTCCGCAGACCAGGGAGAGGTTTTTATTTGAATTATGTCACTGTCTTAAAGAGCAATACGTTTACCCAAAGGACAAATTAAAGCACAGAGAGGATGAGTTGCCCACATTGTTTGTCATTGTGTCAACTTGACTAAAACACAACAGGTAAGATCCAAAGAACTCTGAATGAAGGGGAGCTCAGATATTGCTCACGATAAACCCCAAACCAAATAATAATTAAAAACAACGGCCAAGTAATTGATCAAATAAGATGTCACTACTTTGAGGATTCATATTTTTAAATAATTTAAATGTTAGCCCCTGAGATGGTTGAATATTATTTGCAAGATAGCTTTGAAAAGGTGGAAGTTCTTTGAATGGAAGCAGATACTGTGGTAGAGGGAACACAGGCTGCTTCCCTTCAGGTTTCCTTGCTATGCATTTCAGCAGGAATGTAAGGACATGACCCGCCTTGCTCAGGCCAACTGCTTATGTGTCCTTCTTAAAACCAAACATTTGAAATTTGCATAGCCGTTCCAAATTTTTTAAAAAATCCTCACCTGAGGATATTTTCCCATTGATTTTCAGAGAGTGAGGAAGAGAGAGGGAAAGACAGAGAGGAATATCGATGTGAGAGAAACACATTGATTAGTTGCCTTCTGCATGCATCCCGACCAGGGCGCGGGCTGGAGAGGAGCCTGCAACCGAAATATGTGCCCTTGACCGAAATCAAACCAAACCAGCTAGGGCAGCAGTTCCAATTTTTGAAGCCCTTTCAGGACTATACCTCATGGTCCCCGGAACTGGTAGGCAGGTGTAGTGACCATAATTCTAACGTCTGTAAACTTGATGCTTTACCATCTGCCCTTCATGCCTATACCAGACATGACTTGTTCTAGATAATCCAGTAAAATCCCCGAGGCCCCTTGCCTTGGCCTCCTGCCTCCTTCTCATCACCCCTTTTCCCTGCGTAGGGAGAGTTACAACTCAATTAATCCAGAGTCTATATCCCCAACTCTGACACTCCAGGCAACTATACATGCACCCCAATTATCCCCCCGCTATGTGCCAGACTAGGACAGCCCTTATGCCCTAACACCGGCTAAAATTATTCACACTGGTCAGTTCTAAACCTGCTTACCTTCTTCACCCGTTCACCCCGTGGAAACCACAATGAAGGCTTCTGCACACAGCTTCTCAATCTGCCTCATCGCTGACCCTGGAGATTCCCTGTGTGGTCCCTGTGGCATGACGCATACTCCTGCTCTTGGAATCTGGGAACATAATGAACTATCTTTGCAATGGCACTTGTCTCCTATTTGTTCACTTGATCATAATAAAACCTCTTGAAACACAGGATAAGCAGTCTAAAAGAGGCTGGGGGTCTGATGCCTACACAGTGCAGAGTTGGCTCTAACACCCTGGCACAGATCTTTCTATCCATTAGCCCCGGACTTTGTCCCTGCTTGATATTCTAGTGGGTTCCTGGGTGAAATGAGGAAATAAAATCTAATTGGGAGAATAGGGATGTGCCTTGGACATTGCTCAGGCTGTTTTTGCCTACCTATCTCGCGTGGGCATTTCCAGTCCTTTATTTGGTCATTTCTGATACCTGCAGTTTAAAGCCTTGATATATAAGAAAATATGTATCACATTTCCTCATTTCCAAATTATAAACAGACTCCTCACCGTTGATCTGCCATATACAAATGCCATGACTTTGAAAGTGCTTGACTTCAACTTCACTCCCCACATGCTGGGGTTAGTCTGTTTGTTTCACAGCTGTATTCCTAGGCTCAGCATGTCTCACACAGTCGGTACTGGTTCAGTATTATTTGAACAGATAAATATATGAGTTATTCAACTATTAAATCAGATTCCTCAACCCATCTAAAAGTTTATAAAGGTTGGGATAAAGAACTTCATGGGTCTCTATGGTAGGCTGAATAATGGTGTCCCCTAAAGCTATCCATATTTGAATCCTTGGAACCTGTGAATATTATCTTATATGACAAAAAAGATTTGATTTCACATTGCAGATGTGATTGAGTTAAAGAACCTTGAGGTGGGGTGATATTATCCTGGATTATTTGGGGGGCCCTAAATCCAGTCTATGAAAGAGGCAAAGGAAGATGACACCACAGAACAGGGGGAGGTACTGTGATCGAGGAGGCATAATTTGAATGATGTCACATCTTACATAACAAGCTGGAAGTCAAGAAGATATGACATGTATTTTAAACAATACAGTTTGATCACACAGATTATTTGGAATATAAAATTTGACAAAGAAATATGGCTTTGAGAGGTATAATGCCAATGTGTTATAAGTTAGTGAAAATTACTAATGTAACTTTGCTACATTACATTTTTTTTAAATACAGAATTCTATGGAAACTTCTTTCCCAGGATATTTCCTTTACCAGAAAAATGAGTTGCTAATTTATCATTTGGTCTTATTGCAGTCTTCAGCCTATACTCTGTGTCTAGGCTTTATCTAATATCTGCAAAGGGGACAAAATCTAGCAGAGGTTAACCATCTTCAACCTAGAGAACAACTAAGTCTTTTCCCCTGACTAGGGAGGTCAAGGTAGATTTATTTCTAATTCTGAAGCCTGAAGGACACTTTTCATGCCCACTCAGTTGGTGTCTGAAAGGTCTCCAATCTGAACCTACCTTACTTTTTTCCTCTTAGCTCCTCTGGGAACTTGCTATTTCAGAATATCCACATAAGCATTGTTTAACCTTTCTGGAGTTCCCTAGGGAAGTTAGCCTGTGCCTCACAAACTTACATAGATGGCCAACACATGCATATGTCTTCTGCACCAATAGAATTCATTTCTTTAATAACATTTTTATCAATGTTATATGTAGAAACATTATTATTAGAAGAGTGATGTAAGTAAGTGCCTCCTAGGTTTCTGGCTAAGATACCTGATGAGTGGTTGTGATATTCATTGGGCAAAAGACTGTAAAGTGAAGCAAGTTTATTGGAGAAGATGGTGATTTAGATTTTGATGTATTTGCATATAGGAGATAACTGAAGCTTTACAAATGAATGATATTACTTAGGGCTAAAATGTAGGGTGAGAAATAAAATTGCCTGTCTTTTGTTTATCTTTTTATTGTTCTGTAAAAGTTCTTTAACTATTAAAGATATTAGCATCATGTATGTTGCAGATATTTTTCTTTGTCATTTACCCTATAATTTCGTTTAAAATATTTTTTGTACCAAACTTTTCCAAACAATAATGCAAAAGTCTGTGAATGAAGGAATAGAAGGAAATAGTGATAAAATATATGAGGGTAAGTGAGATTATTCTGGGGTTTTTTTTGTTTGTTTGTTTTTTCTGGTAAAGAGCTTTATCTTTGGGGGCCAGGGGAGTGGAATGAAACTCCATATAAGGTGTGAGAGGAAGTCAACATGAGACAAAAAAATTATATTTATTTCATTTATTAGCAAATATTATCTGTGACATTTTAACAAGGGCAAACATTTATATTTAGGTATGTTCCTAGCAGATTTCAGTTGTTTCTTAATCTTTCTATAAATTTTCATCTTGCTTTTTTTCCTTCAGAAATATTTTTATCTATGTCTAATCATGGACTAGTTTGATTTCATCTGTTTTATCTATAACTTGTATAATTTACCCTACTATAATTCATGCAAGATTAATGAGCTATTTTAGGGTTTATGAAGAGCAAAATTTCTTCAGCAAAGGAAAAATGAGCTCATGAAATGAAATTTGATAACTCTAAACCAATCATAATCAATTGATAAGCAACAAATTTAGTTACATTTTACTTTTACCATATAGCAAAGTAATATGAACACAAACATATCCTTAATAATCAGAGATGAGAACTTATCCTTTATCTTTTCTTCACTTCATTATAATGAGATTAAACAAAATCTTCTTTAAACTTTAATCTTCCCCAATTTAAGCCACTCCTGGTTAAGCAAATGTCACACTTTCTTTTCATTTATAGGGTTGCTTTTCCCAGATCTTTACAGGTGCTCACTAAATAGAAGTACTAGGAATGCTGTTTTGGTGCCTGCAATTCTGTGGGATGTCTGCTGCTAGTTTTTCTACTTTTAATGGTTATCTTCCTAAACTGCTTTTAAAAGCACTGTGGCCTTCTGTACCAAAAACACTTTCAGAAACAGGCATGCTTCTAATAACAAAAACAAAACATGGTATATGATCTCCTTTAAGAACATGCAATTAATAATATTTGCCAAGGTTTACATGAAAGCTATGAGTATTCCAACACCTGGCTAATTATGAACTTGGTTTTCTATTCTGGGCCCTGAAATGAGGGAGAACTGACAATTTCCTATATTGCTTAACCTTCTATTCTACACTCACCAGTCCTTTTCTTGGAAAACCTCTCCAGCCGTTCTCAACCTGTGGGTCACGACCATCGGAAAACACATATAGCATATCAGATATTTACATTACAATTCATAACAGTAGCAAAATTACAGTTATGAAGTAGCAACGAAAATAATTTTATGGTTGGGGGTCACCGCAACATGAGGAACTGCATTAAAGGGTCGCAGCACTAGGAAGGCTGAGAACCACTGCAAGCTAAAGTCACAAGAAGATGCATTCTGGCAAAATTTTCCTTTATGACTAGATTATTTAAGACTTGCATGTATACAGTGTAAGAAAATATCTTGCCTTAGAGCAATATATTCCCTTTGTTTACTCTGAAAGTCTAGCTGCCAAATTAAGAACTAAAGGAAATGAACAAATCATATCAGTGGCTTCTTTGTACATATTTGTTTCTTAATTTAAAAATGCACAATTAGGACAAATCATGTGACTATCTATATACACAAGGATTTTTTTTGGCACCAATAATTTTGCTTTAAAACAACTCTTCAAATATATTATTCCAATAAATGTGGAAAAAAAACAATGTGAAAATCCCAGGTGCTCTGACTGATTGTCAGCCCATTTCTCTGATGAAAAGGCTAAATGAAATCAGAAAAATAACATTTCCTGCAAAAGTTCAATATTCTAGCCCAAGTACTGGCCATTGTAATTTGACAAAAGACTATAAAACTAGATGTTAAGAGCTACTTAAAATGGTCCTCACTGGTATCTGGCTTTTAATCCTGTCACTGTGAATTCTATTCAGTGGTTACCCAATGCACCCAATATTATTTAGAGCAGGTATAATGGAGATAAAAGTTTGAAAATAAAAGACTGGAATCCAATTATATCATTAACATGCTATGTAACCTTAAACCTAATCTCTCAGAACCTCATCAATGAAATAATAATAGTTATAGTTAATTTTTAAAATTGTTAGAAAAATTAAAGGAGATAGTATACTTGGGGCAGAGTTTGATTCCTAATGAAAATACAGTTAATGCTTGGCAAAGAAATAGGCTTCATTTATCTATTCAATAAACATTTATTGCAGGTCTACTTGAGCCAGAATCTTCTCTAATTACTTGGGATAAGTTGGTAAATAAAATAATGCTCTGTTGGGAATGTCTGTATTTCATCTCAAAATTCTACTACTAGTTATTTGCCAAAGAAATGAAAACAGTTTCTACTTACCTGTATATGAATATTCATAGGGGCTTTATTCATAACAGCTCCAAAGTGATTGTAACTTAGATGTGCATATACATATTATGGTATATTCATACAATAGAAAACTATTTTGGGATATGAAGAAACAAATTATTAGAACAGATTGACAGCTGTCAGAGGGGAGGGGTATTCTTGCTTTGTTTATTTTATTTTTAGGTGGGAGATATCAAAGTAAGTTGTAATGCTGATGGTAATCATCTGGTAGAAAGAGAAAAATGGATAAAACAGAAAGGAGAGAGAACTGATGGGAAAGTTCAAGATTATGTGAGATGGGAATGGGTTCTAGTCAAATTAGTAGGATCATAAATGTTATTAAGGTATTCTAAAGAATATAGAAGAAAAAGATAGAAAAAAAAGAAAGAGCCCTAGACAGTTTGCCTCAGTGGATAGAGCATCGGCCTGTGGACTGAAGGGTCCCAGGTTCAATTCCGGCCAAGGGCACATGCCCAAGGTGTGGGCTCGATCCCCGGTTGGGGGCGTGCAGGAGGCAGCCAATCAATGATCCTCTCTTATCATTGATGTTTCTATCTCTCTCTCCCTCTCCATTCCTCTCTGAAATCAATAAAGAGATATATTTTAAAAAAAGAAAGAAATTTGCTGCCAAAGCAAAACCAAAGTATTTTCTTCAAAGTTTTTACACACAAATCTTTCTATATTGAGAACTGTCATTCAGGACATCTTTTTTTTCTTAAGTCAATTGAATGAAATTTACATAACATAAAATTAACCAATTTATTTATTATTTATTTTTATTGTTGACACTATTACAGATGTCCCCATTCCCCCCTTTGATCACTCCCACCCAGCCCCTGACCTCCCTTCGTTCTGGCCATCACCACACTGTTGTCTGTGTGTACAGGTTATCTATATATAGAAAAGCCTAAGTGACCAGTCGACTGAATGACCAGACGACTGGTTGACTGGTCGCTATGATGTGCACTGACCACCAGGGGGCAGACACTCAGTGCAGGAGCTGCGCCCTCGTGGTCAGTGTGCTCCCACACCCAACCTCCCTTGGCCAGCCAACCTCCTGCAGTCCCTCCCTTGACTTCCTGGGCTGGCCGGCCGGCCCCAATCGGCCCCAATTGGGACTGGGCGAGATGGCCCTGATTGGCCCCGATCAACAGCCAGGCTGAGGGACCCCACCTGTGCATGAATTTGTGCACTGGGCCTCTAGTATACATATATGTTCTTGGGCTAATCCCTCCTCCTCCTTTTATCCAGTCCCTCCCTCTCTCATCCCTTCTGACAGCTATCAGTCTGTTCCATGTATCCCTGCCTATGTTTCTATTTTGTCAGTTTATTTTGTTCATTAGATTCCACATATAAGTGAGATCATATCGAGGACACATTTAGTGTCAAATATTGAAAATTTGAATTGTTTTTGATGAATGCTTTTCAAGGATGATGCAAATCAACACCTTCATTATGAAATCCTGAGATAGGACATAATTTGTCAGCTTGTTCTTTTGTTATTCTTAAAATTAATTATTGAAAGACATTTTCATAAAAAATACACTGTAGGTTAAAAAATATATCAACATAGATCTTTTAACACCCTCAAATATTATCTTATTTATATTTTCAATGTGGAACAGAGCATATTATATAGACTTCAATATTTAAAGTAAGCATTTGGTTCTAATAAAAAGAGGGAAAAGGAACAACTATGGCTTAAGTATCTTTTGAAAGTTATGTGGTTGTTATTTTTTTTTCATTTACATGAAACAAAAATGAAAGTACATCTAACCAGAACACAATAAAATTCTGGTTTCAAAGCAGCTTTGCTGAACTATAGACCAGTGTACACTATTTCATAATCATAACTTTTAGCTTAAGCCCTGAGAGGATAATAATGAATCTACTTTAGTAATTCTTTCATGAAATGTTGTTCAGTTGGGTTTATGACTTTTGAATAAAAGTTTGTGCATTATAAAAGGGAAAATGAGCAATATACAAGACAAGTGTTTTTTTCCTAGGGGTCAACTTTACATATGTCAGAGACAGCCCGGCTGGTGTGGTACATTGTTTGAATGTTAACCTATGAACCAGGAGGTCATATTTCCATTCCTGGTCAGGGTACACGCCTGGGTTGTGAGCTCGATCCCCAGTAGGGGCCGTGCAGGAAGCAGCTGATGGATTATTCTTTCTTATCATTGATGTTTCTATCTCTCCCTCTCCTTTCCTCTCTGAAATAAATAAAATTAATACTACATATGTCAGAGATACAAAAAAAGTAATGCATCCAAAAACCACCTAGAAGCTTAGTATTGAGTACATGTATCAGAAACACATTCTATTTACTATTAATGGATATTAAATATATTTCAGCCTGTAGCCAGAGTAGGAAATTGATTATATTATAGCATAGTTTGCAGGGTGTATAAAACCCCTATGTGATGACCTGCCTATTCCAATTGGCCTGGAAAAGTTCCAATTAGAGTTACAATTGAGGCCCAAATGGTCACAGTCAAATTAGACATTTGTCACCTAGAAAGAGACAAGACAATCTTGACTGGGGAGGAAAATGCAGGACAAGGTTTTCCCCTCCAACTCTTAGCTTATAGCACTGATTAGTTTGACTAGTTATATAGTTATCTCCTTCTCCACTTTGCAAGAAGGCATCAAAGAGTCTATGTAAGCGACAAAAGAAGAGATACATTTCATTGGTCACCAAATGGGAGTGTTCACTTGGAACAAGTCTTGATAGCAGAAGAAAACGAAGGTAATGTGTCAGATACACTCAACGCATGCAAGGGGCACTCACTGGGGAGCCTATTGTTGCAGAAAGGCCACCACCATATTTAGCCTTGCCTGTTTTTACATTTCCTCTCATTGTTCCTGATACCTAGTCCGTGCACAATACTTCTCATCAAAGTTTCAAGGTACTTTGCAAATTGCTGTTCTGCTTTGATCTTCTTAATTGCTTGCTGTGTGATGATAGTAAAGACTTAGGAAGAAAGAGAAGATGTATTTTTCTTTGAAAATAAAATATATAAACATGAGGTCTTTATTATAAATGACGGAGGAACTAGATAGATGAACTAACTGCTCAAAAATGCCATGATTATTACGTATTTCAAGGAAAGTAGACAGCTGCACTTTTTTTTTCACATTGAATAAAATAACTTCCATCAGCAAAAAAGTAAAAAAAATGCAGTGATTATTTTGTGGAAGTGGCAGCTTGCTTACTTCCTCCACCTCCTTTTTGCTGCCCTATCTCTCTCTTTTCCTTCACCTTTATCATCAGATAAATTGTTCCTTGTGAAAAGAGATCTATTTTAGACACAGGAATGATCCTAAACATGTTCCTGTACATGAGAAACTTGACATTTAAGAGTTCATAAAGGAGCAAGATCAGAAAAAGTAACAAGAAAACAAAAACAGAGACCTTTTGGAAAGACTAGTCTCCACCAAGAACCCCAGAGGCACTGCTTTGTCCTCATGGTGGTTGGGATGAGACAGTGGTGCCATCACTCATTGGAATACCTTTGATGGTAATGGCGAAAATCCTAGACCCAATCATAGCGTGAACTGAGTACCTATTAATTCTATGCCAGGCATTTAGATGCTTTGCCTGCAAGATCTCATTTTAATTCTCATAAACTGTATGAAATAAGTATTAAAAGTCTTATTATCCCTATTATTCAGTTGAAAAAAAAAACACTGAACATCAAGGAGGGAAAAATAACCTATTATAATACACACTAGAGGCCCGGTGCACAAAAATTTGTGCACACGGGGGGAAGGGGGGGTCCCTCAGCCCAGCCTGTGCCCTCTCGCAGTCTGGGACCCCTCGGGAGATAACGACCTGCTGGCTTAGGCCTGCTCCCGGGTGGCAGAGGGCAGGCCCAATCCCTAGGTGCAGCCCCTGGTCGGGCTCAGAGCAGGGCCAATTGGGGAGTTGGGGTGCCACCCCTGTCATGCACAGAGCAGGGCAGATCGGGAGGTTGCAATGCCACCCTCAGTCATGCTCAGGGTAGGGCCGATTGCGGGGTTGGGGCACCGCCCCCTGTCACACTCAAGGCAGGGTTCATGGGGAGGTTGCGGCGCCACTCCCTGTCACGCACAGAGCAGGGCCCATCAGGGGGTTGGGGAGCTCCCCCTGTCAAGCACAGAGCAGGGCCCATCAGGGGGTTGGGGAGTTCCCTCCTGTCACTCACAGAGTAGGGCGGAGCAGGGGGTTGGGGCGCCACACCCTGTCACACACAGGGCAGGGCTGATGGGGAGGTTATGGCTCTACCCCATCACACACAGAGCAGGGCCGATCAAGGGATTGGGGCACCGCAGCCTGTCACACACAGAGCCGCAGGGCAATCAGGGGGTTGGGGAGCTCCCCCCTATCAGGCACAGAGCAGGGCTGATCAGGGGGTTGGGGCACCTTCCCCTGTCACGAACAGAGCAGGGTGGATAGGGAGGTTGTGGCCCCGCCCCTGACACACAGAGACACAGGGTGATCAGGGGGTTTGGGCGCTGCCCCCTGTCACGCTGATCCCGGTACCGAGAGGCCTCGCAGCCCCACTGATCCCAGTGCTGGGAGGCATATTACCCTTTTACTATATAGAGGCCTGGTGCATGGGTGGGTGCTGGCTGGTTTGCCCTGAAGGGTGTCCTGGATCAGGGTGGGGGTCCCCAATGGGGTGCCTGGCCAGCCTGGGTGAGGGGATGATGGCTGTTTGCAGCTGGTCACACACCCTTCAGGGTGGGGGTCCCCACTGGGGTGCCTGGCCAGTCTGGGTGAGGGGCTGAGGGCTGTTTTCAGGCTGGCGGGTGGCTGAAGCTCCCAACCGCTCCTTTTTTTCTTTCTTTTTTTTTTTTTTATTCTGGGCCAGCTTTAGCTCTGAGGCTTGGCTCCAGGTCTTAGGCCTCCACTGCTGAAAGCAGGTTTCTGGCCTCTGTTTACCTTCTGTATTTAAAACAATGTTGCGATCCTACTGGCTGAAGCCCGGCGGACTAAAGCAGGTTTCTGGGGTTTTGTTTAGCTTCTATATTTGTAACATAGTTGCTTAGAGTTGCAACTCAGAGGCCGGCAGCGGCAGGCGGGGAACGTTGGAGTCCTCCGTCACTGAAGCAAGCAAGCCTCATATTTGCTTCCAGCTGCCTGGCTGCTGGCCGCCATCTTGGCTGGCAGTTAATTTGCATATTGCCCTGATTAGCCAATGGGAAGGGTAGCGGTCGTACGCTAATTACCATGTTTCTCTTTTATTAGATAGGATAGCTAATAAGTATTGTAGTTTTGAGGCAAATCCAGATCTGTCTGTCTCAAAAGCCTGAACTGACATTTCAGTGAACATAATTATTTACATGGTTATTCTCCTGAGGCTTTGAATATTAGTATTTTTAAAAATTATTTTAAATTTAACTTTTTAGATGATTTCTATGCAGTCTTTCTATCACTAAGTCTTTAAGCATCCAGGTAATTACCAACTAGAGTGCCTGGTAAACTATGGCATAATGTATTTGCCTGGTTTAATCAGTTGTAAAACTTGGTCACTGGTGGCTTGGTTAACTCTACTCTCATTTCCATCTTCTGACCTCAGGGGCTTTCTGTGGTTTGGAAGTTTGATAGTTCCTTATTTTCTGTTGTAGTAGACATCTGTTTGTTGTCTTTCCAGCATTAATTCTTGTTCCTCTTTTCTCTTGATGGCCTCAGTGTCTCTTCCAACTCCAACACTTGGCTGGGATGGACTTAAGCAACAACATGGATGGACTTTAAGAATATTATGCTAAGCAAAATAAGTCAGACAGAAAAAGTCATGAACCATATGATTTCACCCATATGTGGGATATAAAACAGAAAGCAACAAATAAACAAACAAGATAAACAAACAACCAAAAACTCATAGTCAGAGACAACAATATGGTGGTTACCAGAGGGAAGGCGGTTGGGAGGTAGGTAGTCATGCATTAAGGGGCTCAAATATATGATGATGGAAGAAGATCAGATTTGGGGTGGCGAGCACACGTGCAATATACAGAGGATGCATCATAGAATTGTGCACTTGAAACATATAATTTTATTAACCAATGTCATCCCAATAAATTAAGTTAAAAAAATTATTTCTCTAAGGATGGCATGGGTCTGCAATTATTTAAAGGCCTCAGATTATGGTTAACTAAGGTTTATTGTAATAGTAATTTCAAATTATTTATTGTTAAAAGTCTCCTGATACCACATAATTCAATACCCCTTCCTTTATTTTCCTCTCATCTAGCAGCTGTATTTACTGATACTGATGGTGAATTGTTTAACCTTTGAAACCAATTTTTTGGTAATTCTAGGGTGACCTTTGCACATGTACTTGGCTTTCTTTATAAATAAACTATACGAAGCTCATTTTAGAATATTAGTAAATGTGGAAAAACATAGAGCTGAATATAGACTGGCATTATACTAATTTGGGGGCCATTTCAAATAGCGATTTATTTTGCAAACAAATTTCAAACCGTTTGCTTATAAACACTGCAACATAAAAACTAGTGAGCTTGATATTGCTTTCATATCTTATTTGCCGCCATACAAGGAATGACTTTTAAAAGATCAATTTTACTGACTTTTTTCCAGCTAGACTAGAGGCACTGAAGTGCACTGGGGAAAACAGCTTCTATTAAGAGCGAGGAGAAAAATATCATGGAGCACACCGAAGTGCAGAAATAATTCAGAGATTTGCAGGCAATTAAGATCATTATGAGTCAATTCAAAGATTCAGTGGTGTTCCTGAAGAACACAAAGGAGGTTTTAAATCTTTATTAGGGATCCTGGGCAGATCTACTTGGGAATTGGCATGTTTCTAGACTTTTGGGAAAATGGGAGAAAGAATATATCATTTACACTTTTATGGCAGTACTGAGAGTGACAGCTGGCTCAAATATCACCTTGAGAAAATTGCTTTATTTTTCCATGTGGAGTTTTTCTTTAGAAAGTAATTGGAAATCATGGAGGCTTGGCCACAGGGAGGGAAAAGAATGGATAGTTAAGACTCTATAACATGAACAACCTCTGCAAAGTCAGAGGCACTTGAGAGCAGACAGAGTGCAGAGGAAATTGGCTCTGCACCAGCAGCTGGTCTTAGAGGAATTAATTCTCGGAAGCCTCCGCTGCTGCCCAGGTACAGATGGGATCATCTGGCTGACTTTCACCAGAAAAAGGAGAAGGATCCTCTTGGACCATATGTTTGTTTGAATACTGTGAAAAAGGCAAGACTTTCCTGAAGTAATTCTTAACAACCGGTAACTACATATCTAGTTTTGTAAAGGTCATGTTGAAATGAGAAGAAAATGCTCTCTAGAATACCCACAGACTTGTCAAGGAGAGATGGGAAAGCGACATGGGCCACGAAAGGAACCATATGGCCCGGGAGCCCCAGCTCTGCCCCAGCTCTGCCCGGGCCAGTTATTTATCCTAATGAATATATTGGTAAAACTCCAACAATCTGATCTGGCTTAGCCCCTTCGTCAGAAACTGGGGTAAGTCTACGGCAGGCAGAGGAACAAGAAGACGGCTCTTTCATGGGCCTCAGGGCTTAGACCAGTGGGTGGAGGGCATGGAGAGCTCTGGGCTGGAGATGGGAATGTAGAAGTAGGTGGGACCCCATTTAACCAGAAGTCATCGGTAAATTTTAAGTGAGGGAATGACCTGGACAAATGTGTTTTAAATAAACTTTGTCTTTTTCAAGCAGTTTTAGATTTATAGAAAAAAATGTAAAGATAATGCAGGGAGTATCCATATATCCTGCACCCATTTTCCTCCATTATTAATATCTTATTACAATGGTACATTTGACTAATACTAATGAAAAAATACATTACTATTGACTAACTAAAATCCATAGATTATTCAGATTTCCATAGATTTTACTCATTGACATTTTTCTGTTACAGGATATCAAATTACATTTAATTGATGTCTATGTCTGTCAGGGCTGCTATAACAGAATACCTTAGACTGGATGGCTTACACAACAAACACTTATATTTCACAGTTTGGGAGGCTGGGAAGTCCAAGGTCAAGGCTCTGGAAGACTCGGTATCTGATGAAAGCTCACTTCCTGGTTCCTAGACTCTGATCTTCTTGCTGGGTCCTGACATGCCCAAGGGGGCAAGAGAGTTCTTTGAGATCTTTTTTCTAAGGTCATGAATCCCACCCATGAGATCACTGCTAATGTTGACCTTGATCATCTGGTTGAGGCACCGTTTGCTAGGTGTCTTCACTGTAAAGGTCCTCTCCCCCTGACCTGCTTTCCATACTGTGCTCTTTAGAAGAAAGTCTCTATAAACAGCCCATACTTAAGGAGTGGGAAGTTATGCTCTATCTCCTTGAGGGGAGGGTGTATACATAAATTATTTGGAATTCTTTTTTTAAAATCCTCACTAAAGGATATGATTTTTAGACAGACAGAAAGAGAGAGAGAGAGAGATGAAAGAAACATTGGTTGGTTGCCTCCTGAATGTGCCCCCCAATGGAGATACAACCTGTAACCTAGGTATGTGCCCTGATCAGGAATTGAACCAGCAACCTTTCTGTGCATGGGACGATGCTCCGACCAACTGAACCACACCAGCCAGGGCCATTTCTTTTGCATTAGTCTTTTCTCTCTCATTTATTTATTTGCTTAATCATTTATTTATATCAGTATGGGATCATGGGCACTAATTTTGTACTTTGGATGATAATCAAATACAACTCTATTTATTTTGTTGCTTAAATTATCCCAGCTGTGGCCACAGGGAATTCCTCCAATTGGCTTCTGTGTCCTGTTGGCACACTCCCATCATTGTGTGTGTGTGTTTAAGTACTCTCTTACTTTCTGACACATGAGCTACTACAGGCTCCTCTTGTATGTTTCCTACTCCCCATCCTAGAACCAGCTATTGCTTCACATTGAAAAATGGTATTATAAACCACAATATGGGTGTTAAGTATGCTTGTTGCTTCTGGGATATCATTGTTGGTATCTTTTCAACTGAAGAGCAAGGAAGTCTATGTGTATACTATCTCTGTGCAAATATTTTTATAGATAATCACCTGTATCCATATTAAGCTAAATATGAGTTAGTACTTGCTATAGACTGAATGATTGTGTCCCTCTAAAATGTATATTTTGAAACCTAATCCCCACTGAGATGATGTTTAGAGGTGGGGCTTTTGGGAAGTGATTAGGTCATGATGGTGGAGCCCTCATAGGTGAGATTCATGATCTTATTAAAGAAACTCCAGTGAGCTTGCCTTACCCTTTCCACCAGGTTAACACACAGCAAGAAACATGTCATCTAGGAACCAGAAAGTAGGCTCTCATCAGATATTGAATCCACCAATGCCTTGATCTTGCATTTCCCAGCTTCCTATGAGAGGGGGGAAAAAAACCCTGTTCTTCATAAGCCACTAAATCTATGATATTTTCTTATAACAGCCTAAATGAACTGGTGACTCTACCTCTAATTCATTACCACATGGATATTTCCAGCATCCTCCCATGCTTACCTACAAATTCTCATTCCAACAGTGAGAAACCTGGCTTACAAAATCTGCCATGCCTTTACTCAATTGATCCATTCTAGTATACATATATGAGATTACTCTAGTACCGGATTACTCCAATGAGAAACAACTTTATAAACTAGAGTACAGAGCTAATGGACAGTGTCTTTTTCCTTTTAGACACTCCACTCATTTCTAGGCGATAGGTAATTTTTTTTTTTTTTTGGCAATGGGTACTTTTTATGTTGAAAATAGTTCTCTGTTATGTGGGGAATCAATTTAAGGAGATAGAAAAAATGGACAGACTCATATACAGAGAACAGACTGACAGCTGTCCGGGGAGAGGAGGGAGCAGGGTTGGGGAGCTGGGTGAAAAACAATGTGAAGGGATTAAGCAAAAAAAAAATTTTAAAAAAAGGAACAAAACTCATAGGCACAGACAACAGTAGGTGATTACCAAGGGGAGAGGGTGGTAGGGGAAGGTAGAAGAGGGTAAAGGGATAAATGGAAATGGAAAGAGACTTGACTTTGGATGATAAATACACAATATAATATACAGATGATGTATTATAGAATTGTACAATTTTATACAATTGTACAGTAATATAATTTTATTAACCAATGTCACTCCAATAAATTCAATAAAAATTTTATTCCTTAAATTTTTTTTTTATTTCAGAGAGAGGAAGGGCGAGATATAAACATCAATGGTGAGAAAGAATCATTGGTCGTCTATCTTCTGCATGCCCCCTACTGGGGACTGAGCCCACAACCCAGGCAAGTGCTCTGACCAAGAACCTCCTAGTTCATAGGCCAATGCTCAACAATTGAGCCATGCTGGCCCGGCTCAATCAAAATTTTAAAAAATTGATGGAGAGGCCAAGTTCAGCTGAAAAATAATGGTGGTTAAGCCCCTAAATAAAAGCAAATATTTATTAAGTTCCTACTAGTAAGCTCTATATAAGTTAGTTACTATTTTCATGTACTAAGCTGTTCTAAGCACTTTACAAGCCTTCACTCATTGACTCTGCACAACTACCTGGGATCTATATTATTACTGTCTCAATTCATAGGTGAGAAAACCGAGGTACAGAGAGATTTTTAACTTGCTCACTGTCACATTGCCAGGATTCACATTCTGACAGTAAGTTTGCAGGTCCTGTGCTTTTATCTAGTTTCAATTATCCCTGTCAATCAAAATATCCAAATTCTTTACTATATGAGGGCATTAACCCTCTCATTTACATTTTTGAAGTACTAACACACTGTTAGACATTAAAAGGTATTCCAACATCTCTGACTGAAAAAAGATTAAGCTAAGAAGAAAAAGAAACACTACTTAATGCCCACGGTGATGAGAAGACCAGGTGCTTCATTGAATGCGGGGCCATGTTGCTGAGCCTTCTGCCATCTCTGGACCTCAGAGGACGATGGACACAATCCAACAGCTATGAGCTCTGACGGCTCCTGCTGGACTGGCAGGGTGAATTGGAAACCACTTTTTTATTCACAAAAGCCTTTCAAGCAAGGGGTTAAGCAGCTGCTAACCAAGAAAAAGAATCTTGCAGATTGTAAATCCCAGCTTTTTAAAATAAAGAAGCCACTGATAAAAGATGAAATATAGATCTAATAAAAATCTGCTCAAATGATATGAAAACCAGTCTTTTGTAGGAAGCAAGTGCCTATTTATATTTGTGAGTCAGTTACCACACGTCCTTTAGGAAATCAAAACACTCATTTTGCAGGCTGAATTTCACCACCAGGGCCAGTTTACTCTCAGGTACTTGTGTGCACAGTCGACTCACAATCATATAAAGCTTATTTATTTCCAGGGTCTCCTAATTCCCTGAGTGACCATCTGAGGCCTAATGACCTCCTATGTTCACACAGGACTTCAAATAGAATCTGGAGCCCTAAATACCACCTGATTTAGAGCAGAGGTAGGCCATACCTAGCAAAAAGCGAGTGAACTTGGAAACTCTGAGCAGTTCTGGTTAGGTAACGTTATAGTCTGACTTGGATCCAAGGGGTTTCAGAAGGAAGCAACATTGCATACGTATGTTCAGTGAACTATCTTAATATGGAAACTGGCCTTTGATCTTTAAGTATGATTCATTTTATTTATGTTCTACATATTGAACTTTATAAACTCTAATGCCCTGATTCTATAGATGAGACCATTGTCTGTAACAAGTAAAAAACTTATCCAAAACCATATGGCTGGTTTGTGCTCGGGCTCAGATTTAAAGAAGAATCAAGCTAAAAGTTCCAGATATTCCCCAATGTTCAGAGCTGCTAAAGTATCATAATTTAACAATCACTATAAATTTCCTGTACAAAATATTTAAAAGAATATTCAGGTGATGAGTTAATAGAGACTCAACCCTTGTCCTACAGGAAATTGTGATACTTGTCAGACCACAGTAAAGTGAGCAGATGATGGAACACCACTAAAATCAAGTAAGTATTGGATGTAATACAGGAAAATATATTTAGTTTGGGTTATGAAAACATAGAAGTAGGTCTATATCTAAATAAATGAGCAAGAATCAATGAGCAGGAAAAATACGTCCCGTGTTTTAAAACTGTTGCCAAAAAACGATATGTGCGTGGAGTACTTCCATCTTTTCTTTCTGGCTCTTCATCTAAATTTTGGGACCTCCCTTCCACATCCTTCAGTGCCTTGGTATCCCTAAGTTCCTCCATTCCTAATATATGGGGTTTCTTTTACTTACTTTGTGCTCTGTCCATGCACCGGCCTTTCATCCCATCAACAAAACAAAGCAAAACAAAACATCTTAATTGTGCTGACTTGTGGCCCATAACAACCTTTCTGCGTATTTGACTGCTCTTCTTTTGAAAAATTTCATTATCGTTCCCAGTGCCTAAATGGTGGAGTTTTGGCATAATCATGAGGTGAGTAGAATTCTTGTTTTTCCTGTCATGAGTTCTGTGACGTGGTCCAGTCACATCATGCCTCTCTCTTTCCTGATTTGCAAAGTCATCCTTATAGCCGGATTTCTCAATTATTTTAAAACAAATAATTATTGGATATGTGTAACTTATAATCAGAGGAATTAATTTTTAAGTTGGAATTTCAGACTCCATTATGGAGTCTGGGGTTTTTGGATTTGGGACCAAGAATGGAGATAATCTGGAAATTTGAGGTGCAAGGGAACAGGTGTGGTTTTGTGGCTGTAAAAATCTATGAGATACTATTTTAATTTTGGTATATTGGTGATGGATTATACTTTACAGCCATACACCTGATGATCTAAAATTTAGTTTAGGACCTCGATTATTTTCTTTTGAATTTAGAATCTGACCATGTAAATGGAAAATAATATAATTGAATTCTGTCTTCCGAAGGTTATATTTAAACCCTGGCAAACCATGTATATCTAACTAATGGATAATCAGTAATAAATCAGCTATTTGTCTTTTATGGTGACTGTTTTAGACTTTGTAAACATTTGGTTTTGAATTAGCCTAATAGTACATCATTCTAAGAAGGAATCACATAATTTAAAAATTTCCCTTATGCATAGGGTTTGATGTCTGAGTTTCAATTATTATGCTTTTATGCTTATTTGTCTAGTTTTGACGTGGGAGTGATGAGTGGGAGTTTTTTCAGACCTGCTTTTAACATATTAGTTTTATTATTATTATTGAATTGTTATTAAAATAATTTATCATAATATTGAAGTGAGTGAAAAGAGACTTTAGAAATCATTTTTAAAAATAAGTATATTTCTTAGTCTGTTCCAAGTGAGTATTTTTTCTTGCTCCCTGAGCCGTCTTCCGTTTCTGCTTCTCCCAGCCTGACCGTCACTCCAGGTGACCTGTTGAGATGTGGCCCTGAGCTTGCAAAGATGAGGCTCAGAGGATTGTCCCAGGGATCTCCCACTCTACATAGAGGCACTCAGATTGTGGCTTTTAGAGGGGCGACAGGAAAGGAATGAGATGCATTCTCCTGAATACCAGCTCAACTTCAACGAACCCCAGTGTTTGTTTTGAAGACTTTTGTGAATTGTTAGTTTTGAGTCACTGGTGTCCAGATGACCCTGGGCTAGGTTCCTGCCCCTGGAAGTGGCCTTATTACTCCATGTCTGGTTCACACCATGAACATGTCCTTTTATCACTTTCACAGTTAGTAGTGATACTGTTTACTTTTATTTTCTTGCAGGTCTCATAATCTTTGCTATTGAAACAGAAGAAAGAAGGCAGGCAAGATATTCAAAGACCTAGGAGGACAGGGACCTTTCTCCCACCCACAAGAGAAATTTGAGTAAGTGATAGATGACTTTAACAATCATCCTTGAGCTTGCTATGTCTCCTGATGTAAATAAATGATTTAAATTCAAGAAGATAGACTGCAAAATGAAGAAATAAATTTGAAACGATAAACATTTTATTTATTGATTAATTATTCAAATAAAAACTGATTTTGCCTGGCCAGTGTGCCTCAGTGGTTGAGCATTGACCTCTGAACCAGGAAATCACAGTTTGATTCCCAGTCAGGGCACATGCCTAGGTCGTGGGCTTGATCCCCAGTAGGGGGCGTGCAGGAGGCAGCCAGTCAATGATTCCCTCTCATCAATGATGTTTCTTTCTCTCTCTCTCCCCCTCTTCCGTCCTCTCTGAAATCAATAAAAATATATATATATTTAAAGCTGATTTTGATGCTAGCTATGGTTTCATTGCATGATTCATATACAGAAGTCTCAATGTCTTCTCAGGCATGGATGATTTCTAATAAAATAGGAAGAGTTTGTTATTTAACTTCACTTTGCTCCTTAAATTGTATTTAAAAAAAACAAAAACCCAATTCCCAAGGGAAAAAGCATTTGCCAGTTTGATGCTTTAAGTTTGTAGTTGTAAACCATAGCTGTCAGATATTTTTCTCCTGTGAATATCAATGATATGTTTAATTAGATTTACATTGTTTCCTTTTGTTATTTTGTACAATTGGATGACTACAAACTTAATAGAAAAAAAAGAAAGCATTCATTAGTGTTCACATAAATCCCTAAAGAAGACAGGCATCACTCCACTCAAGACAAGCAGGCATCCACTCAGCATCACATATGTGCTTTAGAAGAGTGATGAGTAAGGCAATCCTCCTACTCACCTGCTTTCAGATTGATGAGATGAACACACATACTGTAAAATAAGGGAAATACAAAGTGCTAAGGAGATGTGGCAGAAAACTTTCTGCAGGTTCACAGTTTGATGACATTTTCTTTTTTTATTATGATAAAATTACCATTTTAACCATTTTTAGGTGTACAGTGCAATGGCATTAAGTCATTTACAAAGGGTGCCAATAACTTCAATTAAACTCCACCCAGGTGAAAAGCATTGCCTGAAAAGATGATGCAGGCTGAGCTCACATAACACCAACAGACCTAGATGAAGGAACGAAGGACGGTTACTGATGGGTACAGCCTTCATGATCTATGATGTGTTAATAAAATAATTTATATAATTTTATTTCATTTTCTTAATGGAGCTCTCATTTTAGTGACACGTAGATGTAGTTGCAGCCATTGAAATGACTAAAATACAGTTGAATTGAATTAACCAACATTCACTGATCACCTCTCTGCATGGCAAGTGCAGCCTTGGATTCCCCATGTGGGCCTTGATTTCTAAAACTTCATGACATCATTCAATCGAGCTCACCCTCAAAGAGCAGCTGCTGTGGACAGGAAAATGAGGCTGCCAACTGGGAAAGCCAAGCATGCAGAGGGTCTAAGTGCCATTCCTCTCCCAAAATATTTTATTGTATTAGTGTTATTCATATGATAGAGAAATTTTAATAGAAAAACACACTTTCCAACAACTCTACTATCTTAATATAATCATTGTTAGTATTTCAATGTGCTTTCTTTCACAATACCTTCATATAGACCTGCTTTTAATGTGGCTATAATCTTATATGCACAATTCTGAATCTTGCTTTAATTGCATCACAAGCATTTTCCATATTATTACAAAAATTTTTAATGTTTTCAGTAAAAAATATAATATATTTTGATAAAAGAGAATTGGATGACAAAGAAGTAGGGGAATTACTTCTTTTGCATCCATCACTCAAACACAACCAGATTATTCTACTTTGTTCACTCAGTGTGACATGATAATAATTCTATGCTGTTACCCAAACTTTTCAAACTAACTTTTGTTGACAGTTATAAAACAAATACAAATACTATGCATATACTTGAAGAACACAGAAAAACACAGACAAGGAAATACCTTTTTATCTTACCAATATAAGACAAACGGTGTTAAACAGATACATTTGCAGTGTTTTTTACTAAAATTATATGCATATGTATATACATAATTTTTTTAAATGGGGTCATATTATACATATTTTGTAGACAAAATTTTTTTTTCATTTTATTTTTTTACTTTGTACTTATATCTCTGGTGGTTAATTTTATTTCAACTTGGGTAGGCTATGGTACCCAGTTTTTGGGTCAAACACTAAATGTTGCTGTGAAGGTATATGGTAGAAGTGATTAACACTAGCAATTAGCTGACTAAGTGGATTACTCCTGTTAATAGTGAAATATTAAACTACTTCACCCTAGGATCAAGAGCATGGCAAAGATGTTAGCTTTCACCATTTTGTTCAACTGAGAGTCCTAGCCAGTGAAACATGGTATAACAAAAGGCATAAACACGTGGAAAAGTGAAACTGTTGTTATTTGAAAAGAACATGATTCTGTATGTGGAAAACAGCATGAAATATATGACAATGACAAGAACTAATAAGTGAATTTAGAAACTTCACAGAATAAAAGATTACAAAGACAATATAAAAACAATTGTATTGGTACTACAAAGAAAAATTGCATATTAAAAGTAAAATTCATTTGTAAACGATAAAAAATCAAGTATTTATATATAAATTTAATTAAAATTCTGCTAGATCACTATTCTTATAATTGTAAACTACTGTCAAGAGAAGTTAAAGATTTAAATAAATAGAGAGATATACTACTGTATTTATTATTAGAAGAATCAATATTATTCATGTTTATCCTTCCAAATTGATTCAACCCAGTCCCAATAAATCACAGCAGGCATTTATGAAGAAATTGGCAAGCTCATGCTTAAATTTTTTTGTGGAAATGCTAAGGTCTAAACTAGGCAAAATGGTTCTAAAAAAGAGAAAAATTAGAAGACTTCACTCCATGATTTAAAAATTTATTTTGAGGCTTCAGTAATCAAGTTGATGTGATATTGGCATAGGAATAGACATGAATCAGTGGTATAGAGTTGAGAGCCTAAGAGTAGATATGGAGCATGTAGTCACTTGATTTTCAGTCAACATGCCAAGTCAATTCAAATAGTGCTAGAAAAACTTGATATCCTTATAGAAAAGCTATGAACCTTGACTCCCATCCACATAGAAATATTAATGTGAGATATCCCACAGATATAAATATAAAATCCGCATAAACCTAAAATCTGAATATGAAGCCAGATAAAGTCTGGAATAGAACAGAAGTGAATACCTTTAGGTAGGTAAATTTTGCAATAAGGATACCTAAAGTATTACCAGAAACAAAAATTAATAAAGTAGAACAACAAAATTACATATTTTCTCTAATAAAAATACACCATTAAGAAATAAACATGTAAATTTGAAAAGATATATGAGAAGGAACACAATCTGTTTGTTAAAGTGCTTGTATTATTGAGATGGCTTTTCTCCAGATTTCAAGTCATTCTGTAGCCATTACCCTGATTTTAATAATTTCGGGTGCATAGCTTTTTGTCTGCTATATTCACTCCATTAGCCAAGCACTGAAAATCAAATGTCACTTAGAAATTTAGCAGATACCTTTCTTCAACATCCAAGCCTGTTTTACAAGGTTGATGGGGGAAAAGCTGTTCACACAATTGGATGGAATGGGATCAGGTAGGTCATTGTGCTTCAATTTTGGCTTTCAACCAGCTTTGTACTGCTCTCTGCATGGTTCTGTGCTCACATGGATGCTTTGCAAAGTGTTTCTAGGTGCTTTTGACTTAGATTTGTGGGGTTTTGTTCTTTATATAACAGTTTGGAAATGAACAAACATAATGGGGTCTGTGGCCTTTCAAAACCAAGACATTTTGGACTATGCCATTAAAGAGAAAGTGAGACCCTGTAGTCAATCATCTCATTACCTAATAGGATTAAAAATATGTATTTAAAATTTGCTATGATGTATAGAACTTCTTCAAGTATTAGGGGTACAGAGTGTGTATTGGGAATGTGCAAATCAATCATGAAAACCTTGCTCTCTTCAAACAGGTGAAAGACCACTTCCTGCAGGGAGGGATTGCTCATCACTTTTTAAAAATTGAGATATAAGGGACATTAGTTTTTTATATACAGCACTAGAGGCCTGGTGCATGGATTCGTGCACCAGTAGGGTCCCTCGTCCTGGCCTGCAGGGATCGGGCCAAAACCAGCTCTCCGACATCCCCCAAGGGGTCCTGGATTGCAAGAGGGTGCAGGCCAGGCTGAAGGACCCCACCAGTGCACGATTGGGTCTGGGAAGGGACCGCAGGAGGGCTCCAGGGCATGTCTGGCCCATCTCACCCAATCCCAATTGGCCGGACCCCAGCAGCAAACTAACCTACTGGTCCGAGCATCTGCCCCCTGATGGTCAGTGTGCATCATAGTGACTGGTCAAACGGTCAGACACTTCGCATATTAGGCTTTTATTATATAGGACTAGAGGCCCAGGGCACGGGATTTGTGCACTGGTGGGGGTGTGGCCTGTGGGGATTGGCCCGCTGTGGGAGCACCACTCATCCTGGTCTGCCGAGTGGCTGTGCACCCGCCCTCTGAGCAGCTGCTTCCTGGTCTGGCATCTTCCGTGGAGCCGGAGCACTCGCCTCTCCAGGGGACCTGGTCGGGGCTGAGCCCAGGGCCAATAGTACTGAGAGGCCTCAGTCCCATGGCGACCATGAACCCGCCTCCCAGCCTCCAGGGTCAGCTCTGTGAGCTCAGCAGTGGCAGCGCTGCGCAGCCTGCGGGCATCCAGAGGAGGTGGCATGGAGTGAGGAGGAGGAGCCTGGGGCAAGGAGGCAATGAATGCAGCCTGGGTTCCTGCCCATCAGCCCAAGGTTCACAGTGGGAGCAGCTGCTCATCCTGGTCAGCCAAGCAGTGCTCCCACTGTGGTAGCACACTGACCACCAGGGAGCAGCTTCTGTGTTAAGCGACTGTCCCTTGGTGGTTAGTTTCATCATAGCAACTGGTCGACCGATTGTTCTGATCGTTTCGCCGTTTGGTTGCTGGGCTTTTATTATATAGGATAATGATTTGATATATGTATATATTGCAAAATTATTACCACAATAAATTTAGTCAACATTCATCAACTTACATAGTTATACATTTTTTTCTTATGATGAGAGTTTCTAAGATTTTTCTTAGCAACTTTTAATAGACAAGACAGTATTGTTAAGTACCATGTTGTACCTTATATCCCCAGGATATATTTATCTTATAACCAAAAGTTTGTACCTTTTGACCACCTTCATTCCCACCCCCTGCCTCTGGCAACCACCAATCTGTTCTCTATAGTTACATATTTGTTTTTTTTAGTTCAATGTATGAGTGAGATCAGATAGTATCTGTCTCTCTCTGTCTGAATTACTTCACTCAGCAAAAAGGTCCACTGATGTCTCAAATAGCAGGATTCCTTCTTTTATGGTTGAATTTTATTTCATCACATATATACATGACATTTCCTGTATCCATTCATTTGTTGATGAATATTTAGGCTATTTCCATGTTTTGTCTATTGTAAATAATGCTGCAATGAACATAGAAGTGCATATATAATTTCAAGACAGTGATTTTGTTTTCCTCAGATAAATTTCCAGAACTGGAATTGCTGGGTCCTATGGTGGTTCTACCTTTAATTTTCTGAGAATACTTTATAATCTTTCTCCTAGAGGCTTCACCAATTTACAGACCCACCAACAATGCACAAGGGTTCTTTTATTATTTTTCTTTGCCAACATTTGCTAGTTCTTGTCTTTTTGATAATAGACATTCCAATGAGTGTGATGTGGTATCTCATTGTCTGCACATCTTTAAAACACGAGGTGCTGCACCTGTGGTGGAATTCATGGCTAAGGAGCAAAAGCTTCTGGGTCTTACCGAGGCCCCTTTTTACCCTCAGGGTAGGGAGACTCACTCTTTAAGAGACACTTTAAGAATAAAGGACCACTTCTGATCATTCTTTAAAGACTTGAGCTCTCAAAAATCTTACATTTCAGTTTTAAAAGCACAAACTTTAATTTCAATGTGTCTCATATCTACTTTGCCGTTAAAGCTTTATACTTTTTAGGAATATACTTTTTAGGAGACAGAATGCCAGTGGTCAGTATATACACACGGATATTAATTCAACTTCAAGGTCTCTGTTCCATCAACAACAATATTAGTCCTGTAAAAGCAAAAAGGATGTGTTTCATTAAAGCTTTAGGAAGGAAAAGGAGTGATGGCCAGGTCAGCAGCATTGATTACTATTTTAATTATGACTATCAACAGCACTAGCCAAGCACTGAGAATCAAATGTCACTTAGATATTTAGCAGACACCTTTCTTTAGCATCCAGGTCCATACACTAATTGCTGCATCTGTCAGACCAAACATAATAATTATTTAAAAAATATTAATCTTCAAGACCCAGTTCCAAAATTTTCTAGAAACTCTGCAGGACATCACCAGTGGCCCCTCTCTCCCCCCAACCCCAGACAGTAAAGTAATGAGTCCTCAGTGCTAAAACGCTATCTGTCTTCAGGTACCATTATAGATCGTGCTTGCTTTTCTTTTCAAGTGTAAAATTGCATCCTGTGTTGGCCATGAAATTGGAATGACCTCTTTTTGAAGGCCACACATGATAATTGAAAGGGATGATTGCAGGTGTTAGCAGGGCTCTTTTCTAAAGGGGAGGTGATTAAACTTTCAAAAATGTGTACAACTAAATTAAGTGGAAGATATAAAGTAAGCTAGACCAGGGTTTCATAGGGTGGCCTGTGCTGCCTGTCTAAATAGCATTGCTGATAGGATATATGCCATTCTTAGCTGAAGTCAAGGACTTGGACCCTAGGGTCCATTTGTTTTAAGTTTTTCAGTGGTCACGTTGCAACCTGACTCAGGTCAACTGTTGGGAAAATGCATGTCTCTTAATTATCAAAGGGATTAGTGGAATGAATATACAGTGTTAGCATACATTCTTTGTCCCTGGAAGCATAACTCAGAGCACTACCCTCCTGGTGGGAGCAGTGCTATGTGTGTACACAGAGGCCAATGCTCACACATACATAGTCCTACATACAAACACACATACACACAAATGACCACATAAAAAGAGGAACAATTTGCAGACCATTAAAGGCCCCAATTACTTTCCCATTTCTAATCTTATTCATTTTTTAATAAATGTGAAAGCATAGTGATACACATCACTGACATGGAGTTGGGCTGACAATGAACTTTCTGATGTACTAGTAAAATACCGGGAACATTAAAGCATATTTGTAGCTATTCAAGCACATTATTATATATATAGCCATTAATAACTGTAAACAAGCAAACTGCCTCTTTAAAAACTGTTTTAACCAACAATTAATTTTTATTTTTCCCCAATCTATGGGCATTAATTCATTTTATGATTATTGAAGGACTAGAGGCCCGGAGCATGAAATTCATGCATGGGTAGGGTCCCTAGGCTGATCTTCCCTGGCTGCCGGCAGCTCTCCCTGCCCCCCACCACTGCTGCTGCCAGTCACCCTCTGTGTGTGGGGCAACCAGCAGGGAGATTGGGGCCCCGGTGCCACCCGTGTTCACTGCCACCCACCTCCTGTTCACAGTTCCCATTGGGTGATCAGAGCCTGCTGGCTGAGGGGAGGGACCAAGAGGTTGGCTGGCAGGCCCAGATCAGGTGATTGGGGCCTGTAGGTTGGGGGCAGCTCCTCCATTGAGCATCTGCCCCCGATGGTCAGTGCATGTCATAGCTGATGTTGTTCCGCCATCCAGTCAATTTGCATATTATGCATACACACACACACACTAGGCCTGGTGCACAAAATTTGTGCACTGGGGGGTGGGGGGCGAGGGGCTTCAGCCCAGCCTGTGCCCTCTTGCAGTCCAGGACCCTCGCTCCTTACCACCCACCTGCTTGCTGCTCCCTACGGCTCAGCTAGCTGCTCCTTAGTGCTGCTGCAAAGGCTCCCGCCACCGCTGCTGCACTTGCCAGCCATGAGCCCGGCTTCAGGCTGAGCAGTGCTCCCCCTGTGGGAGCGCACTGACCACCAGGGCACAGCTCCTATGTTGAGCATCTGCCCACTGGTGGTCAGTTCATAGCGACCAGTCATTCCACCATTCAGTCAATTTGCATATTAGGGTTTTATTATATAGGATAGGATATTGAATGTGAACTGTAAATAAAAAATAAAATTTAAAAAAGAACCAAATAAAATTTTAGAGCTGAAAATTTATACACACACACACACACACACACACACACACACACACATATATACATATATATATGTATATATATATATTAATTCTCACCTGAGGATATTTTTAACATTGATTTTTAGAGAGAGAAACATCCATGTGACAGAGAAATACCAGTAGGTTGCCTCTGTACCTGCTGACCCACAGGGATCTAACCTAAACCTAAGTATGTGCCCTAACCTAGAATCCAACAGGAAATCCTTTGGTGTACAGATTGAGACTCCAACCAATTGAGCCACCTGGCCAGGGCAGATCTGAAAAATTTTTTTTAAATGTACCTGCCCTGGTGGGTGTGGATCAGTAGTTAGAGTGTCCTCCCATGCACCAAAGGGTCATGGGTTCGATTCCAGGTGAGGGTACATACACAGGTTGTGGGTTCCATCCCTGTCGGATTGCTTGGGCAACTGATCGATATTTCTCTTTCTCTTTCCTTTTCCCTTCCTGTCTCTCTAGAATAAATGGAAAAAAAAGAACATATCCTTAGAGGAGGACTTAAAAAGAAAAAAATGCTGGTTTGGTTCAGTGGATAGTGCTTCTGCGGGTGGACTGAAGGGTACCGGGTTGGATTCCGATCAAGGGCACCTACCTGGGTTGCAGGCTCAATCTCGGGCCCTGGTAGGGGATTCAGCAAGAGGCAACCAATTGATGTCTCTCATATTAGTTTCTGTCTTCCTCCCTCCCTTCCACTCTCTGTAAAAAAAAAAAAAAAAATCCATGCAAAAATGTCCTCTGGTGAGGATTAACCAAAACAAACAAACAAACAAACACCCATCCCCAGTGCGATTATTGAAGGAGCATATGAAGTATTTGTTGAATGAATGGGAAGGGATGGGACTTTGCTTTCTAACTGTTTTAGCAACCCTGCAAGCCAGAGGGTTTATTTTTTTAATTTTTATTGATGGATTATTTTAGAGAGAGGAAGGGAACGAGAGAAACACCAGTGTGTTGTTCTGCTTACTTTGCTCTCTTTGGTTGCTTCTTGTCTGTGCCCTGACCAGGGATCCAACCCGCAGCCTGGCTGTATCAGGAGGAGGATCTAACCCACTGCGCTGTGCGCTGCCTGTCCGGGCCCCTCAGCAAAACCCCTCTGGCTGCCCTGGCTCCTCCTGTGGGTCGGAGCTCCTCTGCTACTGCAAAGGTTTGGGTTCCATTCTGTCAGGGCACCTACTTAGGTTTCAGGTTTGATCCCTGGTTGGGGATGACTGCTGCTCAGGAAATGACTGAGGGCCGTTGAGGGCCGTGTGCTCTAGTCATTCGTCAAGGAGCTGGGGTTCCATTGCCCACATGGCCAACTCTGATCCCCACTACCCCTGCTCCTCCATCAAGGGCGACTTCAACTATGGCAGCTGCGTACACATCCACATGGGTAGGTCGCCCTCCTGCGGCTTGCCAGGCCCTGCTGCTACACAGTTGCCCCGGGAGGCGGATTTCTGGATTCCCAGGGAGAGCGGGGTCCGGAGGGAACCATTTCGCTCCGCCTCCCCTCAGGGCACCCGGGCAGGAGCGTGCCCATCCTGCGCAGGGCTCAGAGGGGAGAGCCGCCCCAAGGAGGCCTCTTAGCTGGGTGTGAGAAAATGAAACTGGAGCCTTTCCTCCTTGAACCCTGTTGTCTTTGGTGTAGAAAGGGACAGATGAAAGCCTCAGCAGCCTTACTGGGGCATCTTTAAGTGAAGATGTTATTTTTTTTTTTTGGTGAAAATAAGTTTATTGTGTAATCAATATTGTGTAATCAATGTGATTACACAATATTGTGTAATCAATAACCTGTATTGAGTTATCTGCTTGGATGTTTGTGCGTTAGGGCATGTGAACGCATTTTATGTTATTTGAGGCAGCCTCACGTCCCCCCGCCTCATGCTGCACGCAGCCACACCCACCCGATCCAGCTGGCTGTTGTGCTCCAGGAGTCCTTATCGTGAGGGCAAATTTGCATATTCCTTCATTATATATATAGGTAGATTATCCCTTCCATAAAAGGGATAACAGAAGAATTGAGCTGAATCTATGTCTATGAAAGGTGTCCTGAAGGATGCCCTTGCTGTCCCTCTGTCACTGTAATTGTGATCTTGATTAGTCTGAAGCATAGCCATGCTGAGAATGTCTAGGTCTGCGTCAATGGCAAGAATGGTCTCAGTAATAATTCAATCCTTTGGCAAAGTTTCCATTAGTTGCAATAGGTACACTTCAGAGATATAAGGGTATAAAAGTCTCATAATTCTTGCCATCAAATAATACATTCTACAAACAAATATCAATTGTTTTGCTAGTTAAAAATGATAAGCATCTTAAGAGAGGTATGGATAAGTGCTGTGGGCATTCAGAAAAGGGCATGATTATTAATAATGGTTGCACTGATGTAAGTGGCTCTATCAAATCACAAAACTTTATGTAATATTTGCAAATCATGTTTGAATACATTATCAACTATTCCTCAAAACACCATGTTGATTGACTGAGGAAACCACAGCTGTTATCCTATCTAATAAAAGAGAAACATGGTAATTATTGTACATCCGCTACCCTTCCCATTGGCTAATCAGCGAGATATGCAAATTAACTGCCAGCCAAGATGGCCGCCGGCAACCAGGCAGCTTGAAACTAACATGAGACTTGCTTGCTTCAGTGACGGAGAAAACCAACGTTCCCCGCCTGCCTTGCCGGCCTCTGAGCTTGCAGTTTGAAACATTGTTAACAAATATAGAAGCTAAACAAAACCCCAGAAACCTGCTTTCAGCCCGCCAGGATGTCAGAGCTGGAGTTGATACAGAGTTTTGATTATAGAACCCAAACAAACCAGATACCTGCTTTCAGCAGCAGAGGCCTTGGAGCTGGAGCCAGAGCTAAAGCTGGCCCAGAATAAAAAAAAAAAAAAGAAGAAGAAAAGGAGCAGTTGGGAGCTTCAGTCACCTTCCAGCCTGAACACAGCCCTCAGCCCCTCACCCAGACTGGCCAGGCACCCCAGTGGGGACCCCCACCCTGAAGGGTGTGTGGCCAGCTGCAAACAGCTATCATTCCCTCACCCAGGCTGGCCAGGCACCCCAGTGGGGACCCCCACCCTGATCCAGGACACCCTTCAGGGCAAACCAGCTGGCCCCCACCCGTGCACCAGGCCTCTATCCTATATAGTAAAAGGGTAATATGCGTCCCAGCACCGGGATCAGCGGAGCTGAGAGGCCTCCTGGCACCGGGATCAGTGTGACAAGGGGCAGCGCCCAAACCCCCTGATCACCCTGTGGCTCTGTGTGTGACAGGGGGTGGGGCCACAACCTCCCTATCCACCCTGCTCTGTTCGTGACAGGGGAAGGCTCCCCAACCCCCTGATCACCCTGTGGCTCTGTGTGTGACAGGGTGTGGCGCCCCAACCCCCCCCCCCCCCCCCCCCGCCACGGGCCCTGCTCTGTGTGTGACGGTGTAGAGCCATAACCTCCCCATCGGCCCTGCCCTGAGTGTGAGAGTGGCGGCACCCCAACCCCCTGATCTGCCCTGCTCTGTGTGTGACAGGGGGCAGCTCCCCAATCCCCTGATGGGCCCTGCTCTGTGCGTGACAGGGTGTGGTGCCACAACCTTCCCATCGACCCTTCCTTGAGTGTGACAGGGGGCGGTGCCCCAACCCCCCAATCAGCCGTACCCTGAGCGTGACTGAGGGTGGCATCGCAACCTCCCGATCCGCCCTGCTCTGTGCATGACAGGGGTGGCGCCCCAACTCCCCAATCGGCCCTGCTCTGAGCCCGGCCAGGGGCTGCACCTAGGGATTGGGCCTGCCCTCTGCCACCCGGGAGCAGGCCTAAGCCAGCAGGTCGTTATCTCCCGAGGGGTCCCAGACTGCGAGAGGGCACAGGCCGGGCTGAGGGACCTCCCCTTCCCACCCCCCACCCCCCGAGTGCACAAATTTTTGTGCACCAGGGCTCTAGTCTATATATATAAAAGCCTAAGTGACCATTATGACCGGTCAACCGAATGACTGGTCAACTGGTCACTATGATGTACACTGACCACCAAGTGGCAGACGCTCAACCCAGGTGCAGCCCCCTAGTGGTCAGTGCACTCCCATAGCCAACTTCCTGCGGCCCCTTCCCCCAGCCAGCCAGCCCTGATCGGCCCAGGGCTGTCGGCCAACCTCCCATGGTCCCTCCCCCTGCACTGGACGAGATGGCCCCGATCTGCCCTGATCACCAGCCAGGCCAAGGGACCCCATCTGTGCACGAATTTGTGCACCGGATCGCTAGTCATTGTATAAATGAGAAATGTGAGGGTAGGGCTAACATTCAAGTGATGTGGCTAATACTGTAGCTAGTTAGAGACAGAGCTAAAACTATGAGCAGCTTAAAGACAAGTTCTATTCCTAATCCACTTACAGTACTTTACATGCTGAAACCAAAAGATGGCAGTGAAAAAAATACCCAAAAACTTAGCCTTCAATTCTCCTTTTCCAACCAAGTGTTTAAAACAATTCAGCTCCAGACAAAACATTTTAGAAAATAGAACGTGAGGCATTGAATAGAATTCTGGTTTGTGTATCTGAATATGTAAAGGTTTGCCACATCGGTTCATTTCACGACACAAGGTCAGGCATTCAATTTGTTTGTATCTCATTTGTTAACCTGGAAAATGAGCATAATTATGTTTTCTTCCTTCCTCAATGATAGAGATAGCATAAGGCTAAATGAGTCACAGTATTATTATCTCTGTATAATGTTGGTAGAGAAGAAGAAGAACATAATTTGCATCTAGTCTAGAAGCTGATTAAGCCATCTCTTACCTTTGCTGTTTGCAGTTAATAGCAGAGAGGCCTGATTTGATCTGTGGTATCGTGTAATCTTGTCATTGTGAGGTTCTTCAGAAGGAAGAGTGTCAGGGCCTCCGTTGTAAATGTGCTCTCTAATTCTTTTGAGGAGGGAGGAGAGAAAAGGAAAATTATGGCATAGACATGCTCTAAATTTAAGTCAATTTTATTTCCTGCTTTATATTTGGACAATCTTATAACTTGTAAAATGCTTCTTTTAAATTTTACATGTGAAATTAAGAGGGTTAACATATACCAACCTGGTAATAAAAATATAATTTTTATCAAAGTTCAATAGTGTCTTAGCAAATGCTACCACCATCCCATTGGGGAGCTTCCTACAGTGACTATGCCTTGGTCCTTTTTATGTCTTAGATAGAAGTTCATTCACTGAGTGATGTGATCTGGCCCAATAGAACTTGAAAAAAAGCACATGTGATTGTATCTTCTCTGTGGGTTGTCTCTTGAAATATCAGTCAATTAGGCAATTTAACCTGCCTAGTCTAGCAACATTACAATTGAATAGGAAACTGGAACAGAAATGGTACAGATTTATAGATATTCTGTGAATAACAATTACAGTGACATCCATTTGGCACACAGTTGTTCATTGTTACAAAATCCACAACTGATATATGATTGCAGCATTGGTTTAATCCCTTGTTCCTCAGATAGAGGTTTTGGCATCAAAATACTTTCCTGCTTTACCAAAAAGTAAACAAAATCTTAATAGAGAAAATAGTTTAATTCTGATGAAGCAAACATTTTTTTCCAGGCACTGTTGTTGATTAAAAACAACCTATAAAAAATGCACATAAGAATATATAAAACCATATAATCATACATAGCAAATAATTAGTCTTAATATTATTTAAACATGTCTGGTTTTGTAATCTTTTTTCCTTTTGTAAGCCTTTTTATCTGGTTACAGTACTATATATTTTTTGAATTTATGTAATTATATCACAACTTGATAGGTCTTCTAGCTATATTTAATACTATCTCAATTTAAAATAATTCATAACTCTTTTTGAAAGGAGTTTAAGTACAATTAGTATTATCTTTTATTTCTGTAAACACTTATCTCAAATCCCCAAATATAATAACCAAGGTTACTTTCCACCATCAATGAGTCCTTTCAGATTTGAGTCTCATTTCCTGAACACCTATAATGGTTCAGTCACTGTAATAAATGCTTTGTATGTGCTTAACTCTCATACAAATTCTGTGATGTTGGTAATGTTATCTCATTTTGATGGGTGAAGAAACAAAGGTACAAAAATTCTGTAATTTTTCTATAATCATATGCATAGCAAGCAGCAGAGTTTAAACAAATGAAAGTGAAGTTAAATAGAGTAAAAAATGTAACTTAACAATAAATATTGCACATCCAAAATTAAAAATGGAAAAATACTTTCCTGGCCAATTGCTCAGTGGTTGAGTGTCGACCAATGAACCAGGAGGTCATGGTTTGATTCCTGGTCAGAGCACATGCCTGGCTTGTGGACTAGGTCATACAAGAGGCAGCCAATCAATGATTCTCTCTCATCATTGATGTTTCCTTCTCTCTCTCTCTCTCTCTCTCTCTCTCTCTCTCTCTCTCTCTCTCTCTCCCCCCCTTCCTCTCTGAAATCAATAAAAATATATTTTTTAAATGGGAAAAATTTGAATAGACATTGTTCCAAAGAAGATATACAAATAGCCAAAAAACACATTAACATCATTAATCATTGGGGAAATGCAAATAAAAAAACACTATGAGATTCCACTTCACAGCCAGTAGGATGGCAAGAAGCAACCAGCCACTAAGATGGGTATAATTAGCAAGTGTTGGTGAGGATGTAGAGAAATTGGAACCATTGCAGATTATTGGTGGGAATGTAAAATGGTACAGCCACTGTGGGAAAAAGTTTGACAGTTCTTCAACAGTTAAATACTGTATAGAGTTACAATATGACCCAGCAACTTCACTCTTGGGTATCGACTGAAGAGAATAGAGAACATATAGCCACACAAAAATTTGTACATGACTGCCTATTGCAGCATTATCAAATTGGAAACAATCCAAATGTTAATATTTATCAACTGATGAAGCGATAAACAATATATGGTATAGCTAAGCAACGGAATATTGCTATCATTACAATATTGAATATTTCTCAGCAATAGAAAGAAATGAAATACTAATGCACACACAACATGGATGGAGACTTTGTCTGAGTAGTTCCAGGCAAGGTTTCAGCAATCAGCACAATTTCCAGCAGCCCAGGACTGCTTGGTACTCTAAGGTTCCAAAGAATAACAACTTTTTCACTTATAATTCTACCTGTCTGGTGAACACAGCCCTGCTGACATATTGATGTTAGTCCAGTGGTACCCATTTCAAATAGAATATCCAGTAGTGTAAGATAATAAATGTGTGTTGTTTTATGCCACCAAATTTTAATTTGTTAGAGCAGCAATAGGACACTAATACAGCTCATGATGTATTTGCTATTTGTAATGTTACTGAATGCTTTTAGCTAATATCTTATTTGGCATCCTTACATTTATATCCTTTCTTTTTTTTATTGTCTAAAGTTTTACATGTCTCCTTTTTCCCCTGACTGACCCCCACCCCCACCCCCCAGCCATTCCCACCCCGGGCAAACCCCCACCACCCCAGAGTCTGTGTCCATTGGTTATGCTAATATGCATGCATACAAGTCCTTTGGTTGCTCTTTAACCTGCCCAACCTCCCTTGCCTTACATTTATATTCTTAATTGAGACTAATTTTTTGCTTTGTGAGTGTGTGTATGTATGTGCAGTATGTGACAAGTTAAGTGTCAAAGTTATATTTACTTTTAGAAAAATAACTTAGAAATGTGTCCTTGTTTTTATATCTGACATCAATGTAAGTAGCAATGGGATAGCTGGTCTTTGAAAACTTGGTTGATATCTAGCCCCTGACACCAGGTAGGCCTTAAGCTTTTTTGTGTTATTTGTATTTTACAAATTTTTAACCTCTTAGTTGGGCTCTCTCAAGGACCACTTGTATGATTCAATCCTGCTTCTCATGGTGAAAACAATGTTTCTCCTGGTCCCAGGAAATCTATAGAAAACACAAAGATAGATTTTTGCTGGTTCACCAAAATGAATGACCTGATCTCGGTAGCCGTCTTTCAGTATATGTTTTTCCACTCTACTGTTCTCTGGTTCTTTGACTGAATTTACTTCTTGGCCTTAAGATCCCAGAATTTCTCATTCCCTGCTCCTATTTTTCAAGACTGCTTAATTAATTCTTTCTTGCCAACTTGCTAATTGACTTAATGCCCCTATATGCATGTCATTTTGTTACTGATTTCCAAGTGTTTGCATTGGATTATGCTCTAATTTCTATGGCTCTATGGTTTGCTGCTTGGGTCTTCACCTTGCCCCTGACCTCCTTTTGTTTGGACAAGTGTCTTGATCCTAGAGCCAAGTATCTATAACCTCATTAATTGATCTTGTGATTTTAGTCATGAAATTGGAATTTGTACTCACATTCCCACGTGTCCGCTTCTAAAATGTTTTAGCTTCATATCCAGTTCTAGCCTCTGATCAAGACTGCAAAGTTTTTTTATCCCAAATATCCAGAGACTTTCACATCACTGAAGTGCTAATCCTAACAAACTATGTAATTCAATGACTATGTACTTTGTGCACTGTAATTTATTTTATACATTTTATTTTTGATTGAATACTTACTTCAAAGGGCTTATTCTGAAGGTAATATGCTATTCTAATCTTTTGAAATAACTACTAATTAACCTATCTTATTTGGTAGTCCTACATCTCTTTTTAGTCATAGATTTCTATACCTTTGTCAATTAATTACACTCTCTTGCATAACTGCTAAGACTATTATCACACTACATTATTGTTATGCTGAATCAGTTTAATTATCACTTTATAATCAACAGTCATTAATGTCTATACATGTGAATTGTGTCGCTATATTTTATACTCTAATTCAAAACTATTTTGAGAAATTCTACAGTTTTAGCAATAAGTACTAAACCTCTTAGGATATACAAGTGAAGTTTCTCAGAAAATGTAGTTATCAAATTTCTTTCAGCTTACAGCTTGTGGAGTTGGAAACATAGCAACATGTTTTGCCAAAATGTTTCATCAAATTTATAGGATAATTTATTTATTCTTAAATAAATAAACTTACTTATTGTGTCCCTATCATGCACTTAAGTACTGTTTTATGTGCTTGGAAAATATCAGTGAACTAATCAAAGATGCTTTCCATCATGCAGCTAATAGTCTAATGGCAGAGTGAAAGCAATAAATAGCAAATACAATAAACAAATATAATAAACAAATTATGTGTGTCACATTATCAAGTGATAAGAATTATGGAACAAAACAAAAAATAGAGGGAGCATGTAAATTGGGGATGCTTTGGGTAGAAAAAGGCTGAGTTTTTCAATTTTAAAAAGAGTGGTCACATTAGGCCTCATTGAGCAGATAAAATAAGGACAAAAATATATAGAAAAGGGAGTTGGACATTCAGGTATCTGGTGGAAGAATACTCAGAGTTAAGAGCCAGTGAAAATGCCTAAAATGGGATTTATCTGACTTGTCTATGATCAGCAAGGAGGAAGGGTACCTGAATTGGAATGATCCAGAGGATAGTAATAGATGAGGCCACAGAGATGATGATAGACTTGACATTGTAGGATTTGGTAGGCACTAGTGAAAACTCTATCTTGTATTCTAAAGGAAATTGGAAGATTTTGAGCAGAGATTAATATAATATGATTTATACTGTAAAGGGATTATTCTGGGTGCTGCCTATGTAAGGGTGCAATGGTAGGAGCTGATTTTAGTAATTCAGTATAAAAGTTTATGGCGGCTTGAATTAGAGAGGTATGTGATGAATCAGCTGAAAGGCACTGCAGTGGGTATGAGAGAAAAATCTTGAAATGATGAGTTTGAAATTGCGATTAAACACCCAAGTGAAGGTCTACTTGGATGGATGAGACTAGAGTTTTAGAGAGGGGTCTGGTTTGAAGATATAAATTTGGGAATTCTCAGTCCATGTATGATATTGAAGGAAATGAGTATTTGAGAGCACAGGTCAGTGATTGTAGATAAAGAAAAAAATGTACCTTGGAACAAGCCTATGTGAGGGAGTTGGGGAAATAAGGGAAGGAGAACTAGTGAGAGACTAAGAAGGAACACCACAGTGAGGTGTTGTCACTGACCACATGCAAGGCACATATCATCGCAGAGGAATCTGCCTCCAGGCTTAGTGAGTCACTTTAGAGTAAGGAGGCCAACGTGCCGCTGCAGATTTGTTGACATAGCACTAGGCAAAGCAAGACTCATCAAGTGAATATTTTAAGTGAATTTCATCTACTATCAACTTCAAGCATTTTTTAATAAATGTACTAACGTGAAACAAAAACTGTTGATGTGCTGGCTCCACTAGCAAGAGAAGAACTTTGTAAGAATTAAGTGAATGTTGTGTCAGTATGATGAGATTCTTCGCTAGGATAATCAGATAATTCTAGTAAGGTTTGATTTGTTTCATCCAACTCATGAAATCAAAGCAGAGCACTTGGAAGGAAGTTCATTCTGTTGACAGTTAAAAATAAGATTTTTTTGGTCAGAGCTTTTATAAATTCAGTTTATAAATTCAATACTAAGGATAAAATAATTTGATTTTTTTCATGATAACATAAACACAAATTTTGGTGAAGCACAACATCATGGTATAAACAATATTTTTACTATATTAAAAAAACCTGTGGAGCAGAAAATATACTTAGAATTGGTAGTGGTGAGCATATAATGTATAATTGCACTCATAAAATAGGTGGCATTCTACCTATTACAAAAGATATCATAGTTATCTAAGTTTATAAGTGTTTTTTATGAGCATTAAGTCATCAAACTACAATACTGCGATGACAGCTAATGTTGAAAACAGCTAATGCTTCAGCTGAAGGTGGGGTTTCATCTTTGTTGTCCTTGATCCATCATAGTTTAGGAAAGTTTGAGTCACTGAAAAACTACTTTGTAAATTTGTGAACATGTGTACTGCAATGTGCCCTACAGTGAAAGCGAACTTATGAGTCTTCTAAATTATGGTTACAATATTTTTCAAAATGGTAGGGAATTTTTAATCAACATATTCAACTCATGGAGCAGTAAGAACTTAAGTTTTGAAATTCTAAGCTATTTTCAATTATTGAAAACAAAACTTGCAAACAAGAAGATTGAATTTTTTTTGTACAAATGCAAGAGAAGAATGATCAAGTGGGATTTACTCTGGGGATGCAAGGTTGATACAATATTAGCAAATCAATTAATATGATACACTACATAAACAAAATGAAGGATAAAAACCTCATGATCATATCAACAGATCAAAAAAAGCATTTGATAAAAATCCAACAGTCATTTGTGATAAAAACTCAGCTAAGTGGGAAGAGAAGGAGCATATCTCAACCTAATGAAGGCCATATATGACAAATCCACTGCCAGCACCATACTCAATGGGCAAAAACTACAAGCATTTTTCTTGGGATTGGAAATAAGACAGGGATATCCATTTTTACCACTCTTATTTAACGTAGTACTGGAAATTATAGCCACAATAATCAGACAAGAAGAAGAAATAAAAGGCATCAATTTGGACAATAAGAAGTAAAACTGTCATTATTTGCAGATGACATGATACTGTATACAGATAACACTAAAATTCCACCAAAAACTACTAGAACTGATAAATGAATTCAGTAAAGTAGTAGGATAGTAAAGAAATATCCAGAAATCATATATATGAATATCTGTAAAATGAGCTATCAGAAAGGAAAACTAGGAAAACAATTCTATGCTTAATTGACCGAAAAGGAATACCTTTAATCAATGATGTAAAAGACCTGTATTCAGAAAATTATAAAACACTGGAAGAAGAAACAGAGAAAAATACAAAGAACTGGAAGCATATTTGGAACCATAAAGGACTCTGAACAGCAACATCAATCTTGGAATGGAAGAACAAAGTTGGAGTACTCATGCTACCTGATATCAAACTATACCACAAGACCACAGTAATCAAAACAGCATGGTACTGGCATAAAAACAGAATAGAAAACCCTGAAATAAATCCTCACCTTTATGGTCAATTAATATTTGACAAGGGAGGCAAGAACATGCAATGGGGTAAAGACAGTCTCTTCAATAAATAGTGTTGGGAAATTTGGACAGATACATGCAAAAAAATAAGATTAGAGTCCTAACGGGTTTGGCTCAGTGGATAGAGCATCAGCCTGTGGACTCAAGGGTCTCAGGTTCGATTCCGGTCAAGGGCATGTACCTTGGTTGTGGGCACATCCCCAGTAGGGAGTGTGCAGGAGGCAGCTGATCGATGTTTCTAACTCTCTATCCCTCTCCCTTCCTCTCTGTAAAAATATCAATAAAATGTATTTTAAAAAAATGAGATTAGACCACCCTCTTGCACCATACACAAGAATAAATTCAAAATGGATTAGAGTCTTAAATGTAAGCATCAAAACCATAAAAAACATATATGCAGTAAAATCTTGGACATTTATTGAAGCAATTTTTTTTCTGATATGTCTCCTCAGGCAAGGGAAACAAAAGAAAAAATAATTAAATGGGACTACATCAAACTAAAAAGTTTTTGCACAGCAAAGAAAATCATCAACAAAATGAAAAGACAACCCACTGAATGGGAGAACATATTCACCAATGATACATCTGAGAAGAAGTTAATATTCAAAATTTATAAAACTCAACACCAAAAAAAATAAGCAATCCAATTAAAAAATGGGCAAAAGACACTTCTCCAAAGAGGACACACAGATGGCCAATAGACATTTTAAAAGATGTTCATCATCACTAATCATCAGAGAGATGCAAATTAATACTACAATGAGGTATCACCTCACACCTGTCAGAATGGCTACTATCAATAAATCAACAAACAACAAGAGCTGGAGAGGATGTGGAGGAGAGGGAACCCTAGGAGAAGAGAGCACTGTTGGTGGGAATGCAGACCGGTGCACCCACTGTGAAAAACAGTCTGGAATTTCCTCAAAAAATTAAAAATAGAACTGCCGTTTGACCCATTGATCTCACTTCTGGGAATATATCCTAAGAGTCCTGAAACACCAATCAGAAAGAATATATGCACCTCTATGTTCATAGCAGCATTGTTTATAATAACCAAGATCTGGAAACAGTTCAAGAACCCATTAGTAGAAGTTAAGATAAAAAAAAGAAGTGGTGCATTTACACAATGGAATGCTACTTGGCTGTAAAAAAAGGAAATCTTACCTTTTGTGCCAGCATGGATGGACCTGGAGAGTATTTTGCTAAGTGAAATAAGCCAGTCAGAGGAAGCAAAATACAATATGATTTCACTTATGTGTGGTATCTAATGAGCAAAATAAACAAACACACAGAATAGACACAGCCTTATAGATAAAGAAAACAGACTGACAGCTGTTAGAGGGAGCAGAATTGGTGGGATGGTTCATAAAGGTGAAGGGATTAAACAAACAAACGAAAAACCCTCATAGACAAAGACAACAGTATGATGATTACCAGAGGGAAAGGGGATAGGGGGAGGTAGGAGGTGGTAAAGGGGAGATAAATGGTGATAAATGTTGACAGAAAGAGACTTGACTTTGGGAGGTGAGCATACAGTAGAATATACAGATGATGTATTATAGAATTGTACACTTGAAATCTTTGCATTTTTAACCAATGCCAGTCAGAAAAATTCAATAAGAAAATTTTTAAAAAGAAAAATATTTTATCATCCAGCATACAAATTAGACACCTTGACTTCTTTCCCTTGTTTATCCCCAGGATTTATTAACTGAGCTATTTTCTTCCTTAAAACATCTAAATCAAGCAGGTCAAACTCAAAGGCTAACACGGGCCAAATAAACAATGCATGCAGCCCACTTTGACATGCTTGATCTAAATTACTTATTTTCTCTCCAACTAGCTTCCCATCCCACATTAGCTCTGTGACTTTGGGCAAGTTGGCTTACTGCTCAAAACTCTAGTTCCATATCTAGAATGGGAATAAAAATAGGTTATAACATTATTGTGGGTTATAACATTGTGAGGATGAGCTGAGATAATGTTTGAAGAGAGCAGAGTACCCTGCCAGGCACAGACACAGACCAGGTTGTCTATTATTCTATTACTGCTCACCTTAGTTTAGTACTTATCATCTCTCAGGAGAAATTATACTGTATTGAAAGTCTTCTAACTGACCTTCTGTGATATGCTGTCTTATTTTAATTTATTATCTTCTTTATTATCCAAAATTATTATCCCCCAAACATAAATATGCCCATGTTTCCCCTTTTTCTTATAGTAGTCCCAAGTCTTTAGGATATTTACTTAAGAGGTACCTGTGCCATTTATGAACTTGTCACTAAGAATACAGAGATAATTATGCCCAATTGTTGCCTTTAAATAGCATTTGGAATAGGAAGGAATACAGACCCTTAAGCAATGTACAATGAAAATGGTACAGAGGCTCCTCGAGTTATGATGTGGTTATGTCTGATGAACCCATTGTAAATTGAAATATCCCAAGTTGAAAATGCATTTACTATACCTAATCTAGCAAACCTCATAGTGTAGGCCAGTATACCTTGGTGTGCTCAGAACACTTCCAATAGCCTAAAATTGGGCAATTATCTTGAGTTTCATCTCAACAGTAATTGCTTTCTTCTTATTATTTTTACCAGAAGCAGGAGACACAGATGGCTGTTTTGCACTCATGATGGGATGCAAAAACACAAAACACTGTATCCAAAAACTGCTGGCAACACATTACCCTGTAATGTCTCAGTTGCTTGCACTCGTGATCCCATGCCTGACTGGGAGCTTAGGCTGGATGCTCCTTGCCAACATCATGAGAGAGTATATCACACCGCATATCGCAGCCAGGGAAAAGATCAAACTCATGTGTATACCTTTTGCACCATTTTAAAGTAAAAAAAATTGTAATTCTGATCATCGTAAGTCAGGGGTTCTCTGTGCATGTAAGGTACAGAAGTTGTGTGCAAGGTTGGATGATTAACTGCATTAAGAGTGATGGTGACAGTGGAGAAGAGGAAGGTGAAAACACACATGGGGAAGGTGATACCTTAGCAGGGTTTTCATGGAAAAGCATAGCTTGGACTCAATCTGGTAGGCAGAGAGGCTTCTGAAGGGTTCTTTGGCTTTGTGGAGGAAGGATTTGAGGGGCCAGAAGAGTTCGCTTGACAGGGAAAATGTAGAGGAGAAACTGAGAGATAGGCAGCCCTCTAGCCCCAAAGGGAGCAGACAGGGATGCCTTGGTTTCTGATGAAGATGTCAGCTCAGGTCCAATCCCACATCTCATAGCGGGTGACTCACCTTCTGACCTTCCCCTAATAAGTCCCCCTTTTGTTGCCCCCCCCCTTTTGTTTGAATGGGCTCCATATAGCCTAAAAACAAATCCAAATCAAACAAATAAGTTATTCAGAAAGAACACACAGAAGGAATTCCTAGGCACACACTGAACATCTAGCCAGAGCTAACACTTATTGAGCGGGTAGCTCCGAGTGCCACAGACCTGCTATCAATAAGGGCCGTTACGACCCTTGCTTTTAAGATGAACAAACCAAGGCATAGAGGTTACACGGTAAGTTAGTGATGGTTAGGATTCAAACCCCAGTCTGTCCGGCTGCAGAGCCTGTGTTCACAACCATTCTCCTCCCTGCCTCTTACTAACCTCCCCTCCTCCCCCAACCCCCCCTCCCCCCCTCCCCCGCCCCGCCTTCCCCACACAAATAAAGTCCTGCTTCCTGGGCTTCACTCATTCCCAGAACCTGCCACAGTGCATGGTCTCCCTGTAATTCTTTCTCCTGAAGGTTCACCGGCAACACTCTCCTCACCCTTTCAGATGCAGCCTAAATATCAACAATGCCCTCAGGCCTCTGGGCCACTGCCTCTCCCTGACCCCCCTCCCTACACAGCAGAATGAATTACTCCCCTTAGGTTTCCTGGAGCCTTATATGTGCCTGCATTTTGATGCACTGTCTCCATTAGTTAACACGTTTATTTCTCCACTATGTTTTGATCCTTAGCCAGGAAGAAGCATAGCATCTGGTGCATTGTAGGTGAATGCTTGGAATTAACAGTCTTGTGAATAAATAATGGAGAAAAAAAGGAATCAATAATGCTGGCGAATATTGGAAACATCAGCATTAAATAATGCTTTTCCAGGGCAGAATGGAGTGTTTCCCATGTACTCAGTGGAGCCTCAAATCTCAGGAAGAAAGGAACTTCAGAAACCCAAGCAGTGATGATTTGAAGACATTTCTTTTATTCCACATTCTCGATTTTCCAAAACACTTGTATTTTACTGCAATGGATGGACTAAGACGATCTCCTTATGACTTCCCACAAATCCGAGATGCCTCTCTGCTCCTTTGACCTGCTTTCAGAGACACGCAGAAAACAGAATTTGCCCGCCCCTCCCTTCAGTTACTGGTCGGACTGTGTTTGCGTCCCAAAGCCCTCCACTGCCTCCTTTGTGCACTGCTGCTCCCCTCCCCACATCTCTCCTGCCTGGGTGACGTGCGCACCCAGCCCTCGTCACCGGCGTTGTTTCTGTGGTCCCATAAACTCTGCAATACACTATTGCTAAAGGGCGTGTTGTGGGGCACTGGTCTTTCCCCAGACTGTGTCCTCATTTAAAATTTGGCTTCTATTAGGCAAAGGAGTTGGCTGTGAGGCACAGGGACATATATTAAATGTTCTGGCTAGCATGCTCTGAATAAATCAATATTCTTGTATATCTGGACTGTGTACATGTAGTGAGAGCTCTGAACATGCTTTTGTTTTGTATCCTTAAATTGTTTTTCTTCTTTCCAGCTAATGAGCGATAGAATAGTCTCTCAGACCTCGTTACCAAGACAGCAATGGAAATGCCTTCTGTTCTGGTGCCTTATAAAGTAAGCGACATCATGAGAATAAGACAAATTTGATTTTAAATTTGTTTGAGGTTGTCATTTTCCCGTGCTGCCATCATTCTTGCCAAATGCCTTTCAGGATCTGATCCTTGTTTATTCTCTTGGGTTGCAATAGAGATCTACTCACCAGGGAATATGGACAGTGAGGCAAGACCAGCCAGACACCCACAAGAATTAAGTGAGATTTCAGAAGCCTGTAGTGCTTGTACACAGCAGCAATCGATGAGTGTATTAAAAATAAAACAAGCTTGAGAAACCGAAGAGCACAATTGAGGGGATTTAAAGGCATCTAGAAAGAGATAAGAGTTTTATCTGATTAATGAGAGGATATACTGACTTCCTGATCCAAGACTACATCTCTTTAGCTACATTCCTCTAAGAAGCAAAGTGATGTTCAATTCAGTGCCCTGGGAGCGTTAACTGGCAGCACACTGGGTGTGCAGCATGTAGGAGGGAAGTGGCTGGGAACAAAGGGGAAAAGAAAGGAGGGATAGAGACACGTGCTTTGAACATTAAATCCTGCTAGATGTTTTAGATGAAAACATGCACAAAAAACCTTGTGCCTTTAAAATATTTCATATTATAATATGAACTGTAGATGTTTATGTGTAAACTGTGGGAATTAGCTGGCACATGAATGGTAGGGGGATTTTCTGTGTGTGCCAAGTTAGAAATGGCAATACTATTGGAAAAATGCTTTCTTCATCTTAGAAAGTAGCAGGGGGATGGATGTATCAGTTTTGCTGAATTGGGAAATACAGTAGAAATCACAAACATGATGGAGAAAGATACCATCTCTTTCATGAGAGCCATGCTATAGTGCTGAGAAAAAAAAATATTTATTAAGGTTTTTTAAACAATCAGATTTTACTGTATTGAAGAAAGATTAAGGTTTTAGTTGCTTTTAATGCTACCAGCTGTAATCTAGTTGTTTTCAAGTATCAAAGCTTTGCATTTATTGCATTATAAGAGTTCTTAAGGCATTTAAAACACACACACACACACACACACACACACACATACTTCATAGAGACTTAGAGAAAATACTTATTTTCATACATGCTAAAATGGGCAAAGGTTTATTTAAAAAGTTTTGTCCATTCCCTAGGGAACATTTTTATGAGAGAACTTGTGAGTAGGTGGAAAGCAGATCTACCAAGAGGAGGTCAATGGAATCTAGAGATGATTTTTATAGAGTAATAAATAGGGTAATTTAAACTATCTCTTGCCTACATTTTTTTTGCGGGGGGCGGGGTGTGGAATAGCATAAAGAAAGATTTTTTTTGTTCAAGGGATATAGGTAATTTGCCTTTTCTCTACTTCATTTGTTTCAATAGTTTAAGCCCAGGAACTCAATTGCGTCACTGGATATAAATATGGGTTTATGAGTAAAAGCAGTTTTTACAACTATACGGCATTGCCATTGTTCTGTCTCCAAGAACCACTTAGCTGCCATCCAATATGGGATTGTACCCAAATGCTAAGCAAATCAGACTCTAATAGGAATGGTTCTTGAATAATCAGTTGGACCCAAAAGATCCTGACCCAGCTTCAGGGTGCCCATTGGTGTTCTCTGAGGTGACCAGCAAAGGGGTAATGAGGATTACCCCGATACTGAACAGCATGAACCTTTCCCTGGACACCCCTCATGTTCAGTTTGTCTTGAACATGTTGTCTAGAGCCCCCCTTTTTTGCCCCACCCGTAAATTTCTTTCAAGGGGCAGCTCAAACAGGTCACTTAGTTTTTGATGCCCTGGTAGAGTCTACTACCCTCTTTTGTGTATCCATAGCCTATTGTTCACACTATATTTAAAGCTCTTTCAAAGTCACACCTTTGATTCCCTCACTTCTCTGAGCAATGATTTAAAAATAGAGATGATAAGTTATTCATATTTTATATCCTCAGCTTTTAGCCCCATGGCTGGCAAGTAGGAACTGCTCAGGACTTAACTAATCAATAAGAGGGCTTTTTTATACTTTTGACATCCAGTTTGCTTTGACAACCAGGATGAGACCAGGCCAACTTTGACCTGGGTAGTTTGAGTCAATTAGCACAGATGACCATGAAGATTTGTCTTGAGAACATTGAGAATTTTACTGCTCTATTTCTTATCTAAATCACCTACATCTATTAATTTTCCTCAAAAGGTGTTATATTTTATCATGGTTTGAAAAGCATGACAGAACCTGCAGATTATATCATTTTGGTACACTATAATATATCTTTTTTCAAAAATATTATATTGTTCTTGTTCTTTGATTATACACTTTAGTATAAAAGTAAACTGGATGCACAATATCTAGTTAGACTATATAAATGAAGGAAAATACCTGAGTTCTTGTAGTATTTGCATTTCAAATATCATTTCTATGGCTCTCTAACACACACTGTATGACCTTCATATTGTGAATTACCTAAATGGGCAGGGAAAAGAAGTGTGACTATATTATTCATTTAACTTCATCAATATCTAGAGTCAAAGAATAATTTGGACTCCATAGTGAAGGTTTAGTCTGTAATTAAAATGGAGTTGAAGTCAGACTTTAGACTTTTAAGTAGTCAGGTCAGACAGTTCAGGTTTATAAATGCCCCATTGGGAATTGACTCAAAGAGAGTGAATACATCCTTAAAAATAGACTCTATCTTCAAACATGGCCATTGATCTTTGGTGTTCTATAATATGAAGATATGAAAATCAAAGCAAATCATAATTTATATTCCACACTCCCTATTAGTCTCCATTGTAGCCAAAGCTGTTATTTTATTTTTATTTTTATCTCATTGAGGTTAAGTTGGAATTTAAAGAATTAAACTCAACAGTCTATTGAGAAGATCCAACTTCTCCTTCTCCCAGGCCTTTCACTTCCTCATCTATACTCATGCAAACCTCTGTACACAGACACACACACACACACACACACACACACACACACACACACACACACACACACACACAGACACACACACACACACACGCACACACACGCACACACACACAGACACACACACGTGCGCGCGCACACACATGCACACTCTGCATTTGGGATTTGGGTAAACATTTAAAGATTTTTTTCAAAGTAGATTGTTTTAAAAATTTTTTAGAGAAACTCACACATACACATTCATGCTTATCTTTTATTCTGATGCCATAATCACAAAAAAATATAGTAAATTTGATAGCTCATTTTATATTCATCCATAAATTATAACAAACACAGACTTTTATTATTGGCCCAAAAATGAAATGTGAGGGAACCAGAGGGTAGGGGAGTGGATGGGATCAGCAACATCTCAGGGTGCTTTTTTCTGTCTCCTCTGTCCAAGATTATCACCAGGCTTCTTTTTCCTACATCTCTCCTCTGAGTAGGACAGGTATACCAGTTGATTTATTTGGTCATACTTGAAATTACTTGACTAAAAATGCACTTGCTGCTTCTCGTCCTTGCTGTTTTGTACCAGGGAGACCTACTTTCTAGTTATTAAAAGCAAATTGTACTTGGAATTTCTATATCATTAATATCACATGTCATTACACTTTTCCATGGACTCATTTCCAACAATACATTTATTTCTAAAAGTGGAAGAAGTAAACTATGGAACATTGCCTTTACATTCAAGTGGCATGGTGCCATTTGATATGATTCTAAAGGATTTTTGTCTCCTTTGGCTTTGAGTGCCTTGGCTCTAGAAAATCATTTGGTTTTCATTACCCTGAGATTGTTTCAAGTTTAACAAAATGTTCTTTTTAGGGACTATAAAAGTCAATTTAATGAACAGTTGAATCGTTAAAGAAAAAAATCACAAATAATAGCTAGATTTCACTGGGTCCTGTAGAATGTGTATAGATGTGGGGAAAAGTGTGTAGAATTAGAGCTCTTCAGAGGTAGTGATAATAAAATGAAAACTCCCCTTTGACTTTATATCAGCTTTATCTCCATTGGCTATCACTTATATAAGTGATCAGTTCTATGAAAGAAAACAACTTAGAAATGTTATTCAATTGGGGCAAATATGGGAGACACTAAAAATAAAACCAAAAGAACAAACTGGAAGTTTGGCTGGGGAATGTCAACTTATAAAAGTGTCATGTTATTCCAAACCAACGTAAAAATGAAAAGTGGCAAGTGGGAGAAAAAAGTTTAGAAAATATTCTGGTGTGCAGTACATCATAAGAAAGAATAGTGTGTGAGTGTGAGTGTGAGTGTGTGTGCGTGTGTGTGTGCATGTGTGTGCGTGTGTGTGTACTCAGGCACAGTTTAACACAGAACTGGATAAACTATAATTACTGTGGTTATCTGGGATAAAATGTCAGTTTGTCAAGTTTACTTTCATTTCAAAGCAATTCATATTCTAATCCTATACTTTTTTTCTAAGGTTGTTCTCTCTAGAGAGGCATTAATATGAAATGCCTCCAAAAATATTTTAGAGAAGATTCTACACAATTTTGAAATTCCACTTAAAAATTATCTCTTTAAAATGCTTGAATTTATGGTACTATGTTATAATAGATTTTACTTACCCAAGAGCTTGTATAAAGTCAACTTCATTATTTTTAGGTGTGTTTTTAAAAAAATAACAGATGGTTGATAATTTTCACTTCCTCCTAAAGATTATGCCATATTTCCAGAGACATTTTTTCCTATAGGGGAAGAAGTGCTGAGCTCTGAGAAGTGCTTTGTGGCATTTGATATGCCTACAGGCTGCCCAGCCAAGTGAACCAAGCCACAGGGTATGTGTGAGCATTTTCTTGGGGTCACACGTGTAGAGATTTTATCTACAACCAGAGTTTAACAACTGCAATGACAGTCATGTTCCTTAAAAATTCTGTTATCTGGAGGCAGAGCTGCCTCAAACTGATTGTCAAACTGCAGCGGGAAGGCCAGGGAGGGTTGGGGGCAGGAGGGAGGGGGGTAAGAGATCAACCGAAGGACTTGTATGCATGCATATAAGCATAACCAATGGACATAAGACACTGGGGGGTAGGGGAGGCCAGGGATTGTCAAGGGCGGGGGGAAAAAAAGGACACATATGTAATACCCTTTGTAATACTTTAAGCAATAAAACAATTTAAAAAAATTCTGTTATCTGAAGGCCCTATAAAAATTGCCCTCTCAATGAAGCCTTCTTCATATTCTGGACATTTTGAACACCCTTGGCTAACTTTCTATGTTAGATTGGCTTTATCACTTTCTACCAATAGTGGACTCACCCGATGTTAGACTCTTATGGAAGAATTCCATGGCACTGTCTTTGCCTTCAAGGAGATCAGAGCCTGAGTCATGGTAAACTCTCAAAAGATGTGTTGAAGGAAAAGATATATTCAATTTAAAGACATACAACAAGAATAAAGAGATTTAAAATCTTCCAATTATTCTGGCCCCATAAGTATAAAATTGAGGATAAGAAATCGGTGCCATGAGAAATGTCTTTCCCGTGAGTCTAACAATTGATGAGGGATCTTTCATTGTGTGAAAGAGAACTTCACAATGTCTCTCCTGGATACGGGGAATTTTTCTGATAGCCATGTCTAAATAACCAGGAAGAGTGGCAGGTAGTTTCATCAGGACCTACTAATAGAGTCTACTATGGTTAGGGTGAATTTTAAAATTATTTCACCCTTGTCATTTCTTTTTCTTTTTTTTTTTTCTTTTTTTTTTTAAGTTTTCTTTTATTTTTTTTTTTTATTTTTTTTTTATTTTTTTTTTTATTGCTTAAAGTATTACAAAGGGTATTACATATGTGTCCATTTTATCCCCCCGCCCTAGACAGTCCCCTAGCCTCCCCTATCCCCCAATGTCTTATGTCCACTGGTTATGCTTCTATGCATGCATACAAGTCCTTTAGTTGATCTCTTACCCCCCTACCTCCTGCCCCGCAACCCTCCCCGGCCTTCCTGCTGCAGTTTGACAATCTGTTTGAGGCAGCTCTGCCTCTGTATCTATTATTGTTCAAAAGTTTATAATGGTCTCTATTATCCATGAATGAGTGAGATCATGTGGTATTTTTCCTTCATTGACTGGCTTATTTCACTTAGCATAATGCTCTCCAGTTCCATCCATGACGTTGCAAATGGTAAGAGTTCCTTCCTTTTTAGAGCAGCATAGTATTCCATCGTGTAGATGTACCACAGTTTTCTAATCCATTCATCTACTGATGGGCACTTAGGCTGTTTCCAGATCTTAGCTATGGTGAATTGTGCTGCTATGAACATAGGGGTGCATATATCCTTTCTGATTGGTGTTTCTGGTTTCTTGGGATATATTCCTAGAAGTGGGATCACAGGGTCAAATGGGAGTTCCATTTTCAGTTTTTTAAGGAAACTCCATACTGTCTTCCATAGTGGCTGCACCAGTCTGCATTCCCACCAGCAGTGCACAAGTGTTCCTTTTTCTCCACATCCTCTCCAGCACTTGTCGTTTGTTGATTTGTTGATGATAGCCAGTCTGACAGGTGTGAGATGGTACCTCATTGTTGTTTTGATTTGCATCTCTCGGATGATTAGTGACTTTGAGCATGTTTTCATATGTCTCTTGGCTTTCTGAATGTCCTCTTTTGAAAGGTGTCTATTTAGGTCCTTTGCCCATTTTTTGATTGGATTGTTTATCTTCCTTTTGTTAAGTTGTATGAGTTCCCTATAAATTTTGGAGATTAGGCCCTTATCGGATATGACATTGGCAAATATGTTTTCCCACACAGTGGGTTTTCTCGTTGTTTTGTTGATGGTTTCTTTTGCTGTGCAGAAGCTTTTTATTTTGATGTAGTCCCATTTGTTCATTTTCTCTTTAGTTTCAAGTGCCCTAGGAGCTGTATCAGTGAAGAAATTGCTTCGGCATATGTCTGAGATTTTGTTGCCTTTGGATTCTTCTAGAATTTTTATAGTTTCCTGTCGTACATTTAAGTCCTTTATCCATTTTGAATTTATTTTTGTGTATGGTGTAAGTTGGTGGTCTAGTTTCATTTTCTTGCATATATCTGTCCAATTTTCCCAGCACCATTTATTGAAGAGACTATCTTGGCTCCATTGTATGTTCTTGCCTCCTTTGTCAAATATTAATTGAGCATATTGGTTCGGGCCGATTTCTGGGCTCTCTATTCTATTCCATTGATCTATATGCCTATTCTTGTGCCAGTACCAGGCAGTTTTGAGAACAGTGGCTTTGTAATACATCTTGATATCTGGTATTGAGATCCCACCTACTTTGGTCTTTTTCAGGATTGCTGCAGCTATTCGAGGTCTTTTTTTATTCCAGATGAATTTTTGGAGAGTTCGTTCTAGATCTCTGAAGTATGCCGTTGGTATTTTAATGGGGAGTGCGTTGAATTTATAGATTGCTTTGGGTAGTATGGACATTTTAATGATGTTGATTCTACCAATCCATGAACACGGTATGTTCTTCCATCTGTTTATGTCTTCCTCTATATCTTTTTTCAACGTCCTGTAGTTTTCTGAGTAGAGGTCTTTTACCTCTTTAGTTAAGTTTATTCCTAGGTAGCTTAATTTTTTTGGTGCGATGGTAAACGGGATTGTTTTTATAATCTCTCTTTCTGAAAGTTCACTATTGGTGTATAGAAATGCCTCGGATTTCTTGGGGTTAATTTTGTATCCTGCTACATTGCCAAATTCATGTATTAAGTCCAGTAGCTTTTTGATGGAGTCTCTAGGGTTTTGTATGTATAATATCATGTCGTCTGCAAATAAGGACAGTTTTACTTCCTCTTTTCCAATTTGGATGCCTTTTATTTCTTCTTCTTGCCGAATTGCAATGGCTAACACTTCCAGTACTATGTTGAACAGGAGTGGTGAGAGGGGGCATCCCTGTCTTGTTCCTGTTTTTAGGGGAAATGGTGTTAGTTTTTGTCCATTGAGTATGATGTTGGCTGTGGGCCTGTCATATATGGCTTTTATTATGTTGAGGTATGATCCTTCTACTCCCACCTTGCTGAGAGCTTTTATCAAAAATGGGTGTTGAATTTTGTCAAATGCTTTTTCTGCATCAATTGATATGACCATGTGGTTTTTTTCTTTCAATTTGTTTATGTGATGTATCACGTTTATTGATTTGCGGATATTGTACCATCCTTGCATCCCTGGGATAAATCCTACTTGGTCATGGTGTATGATCTTTCTGATGTACTGCTGGATCCGATTTGCTAAGATTTTGTTGAGGATTTTGGCATCTATGTTCATGAGGGATATTGGCCTGTAATTCTCTTTCATTGTGTTGTCTTTACCTGGTTTTGGTATTAGGGTGATGCTGGCTTCATAGAATGAGCTTGGAAGTGTTCCTTCCTCTTGAATTTTTTGTAGTAGTCTGAGGAGGATGGGTTTTAGTTCTTCTTTGAATGTTTGGTAAAACTCCCCTGTGAAGCCGTCTGGTCCTGGGCTTTTGTTTGCTGGAAGCTTTTTGATGACTGCTTCAATTTCTTCCATAGTTATTGGCCTGTTGAGATTTTTAGATTCTTCCTGATTGAGTTTTGGAATGTTGTATTTTTCTAGGAATTTGTCCATTTCCTCCAGGTTGTCTAGTTTGTTGGAGTAGAGCTGTCCATAGTATTTTTTAACAATCATTTGTATTTCTGTGGGGTCTGTTGTTATTTCGCCTCTATCGTTTCTGATTTTGTTTATTTGGGTCCTCTCTCTTTGCTTCTTGGTGAGTCTGGCTAGAGGTTTGTCAATCTTGTTTATCCTTTCAAAGAACCAGCTCTTGGTTTCATTGATTTTCTGTATTGTTTTTTTGGTCTCTATGTCATTTATTTCTGCTCTAATCTTTATTATCTCCTTCCTTCTGCTCACTCTGGGGTTTTCTTGTTGCTCTCTTTCTAATTCTTTGAGTTGTAGAGTTAGATGATTTACTACCATTTTTTCTTGTTTTTTGAGATAGGCCTGTAGAGCTATAAACTTCCCTCTCAGGACTGCTTTCATTGTGTCCCATAGGTTTTGGATTGTTGTGTTTTCATTGTCATTAGTTTCCAGGATGTTTCGAATTTCTTCTTTGATTTCATTGGTAACCCAATCAATATTTAATAGCATGCTATTCAGCTTCCAGGTGTTTGAGTATTTTGGGTTGTTTTTATTGTAGTTTATTTCTAATATTATGCCATCGTGGTCTGCGAAGACGCTTTTTATGATTTCAATTTTCTTGAATTTGGGGATACTTTGCTTGTGACCCAATATATGGTCTATTTTTGAATATGTCCCATGAGCACTTGAGAAGAACGTATATTCCCTGGCTTTGGGGTGAAGTGTTCTGAAGATGTCTATTAAGTCCATCTGATCTAGTGAGTCATTTAGGATTGCTGTATCTTTGCTGATTGTTTGTCTATAGGACTTATCCAGTGCTGTTAGTGGTGTATTAAAGTCCCCTACTATGATTGTATTGTTGTCGATCTCTCCTTTGATATCTTCCAGGAGTTTTTTTATGAATTTGGGTGCTCCTGCATTGGGTGCATATATGTTTACCAGGGTTATATCTTCTTGTTGTATTGATCCCTTTAGTATTATGAAGTGGCCTTCCTTATCTCTTGTTATGGCCTTCACTTTGAGGTCTATTTTGTCCGATATAAGTATTGCTACCCCAGCTTTCTTTTCCTTTCCATTTGCCTGAAAGATATTTTTCCATCCTTTCACTTTCAGTCTGTGTGAGTCCCTTCTAATGAGGTGGGTTTCTTGTAGACAGCAGATGTATGGGTCATGTTTTTTTATCCATTCAGCCACTCGATGTCTTTTGTTTGGAGCATTTAGTCCGTTTACGTTTAAAGTTATTATTGAAAGGTACTTGTTTGTAGGCATTTCTGTTTTTGTGTGGCTGTTTTCTTTCTGAGCTTTTTATTTCTTATTTTTATACCAGTCCCTTTAGCATTCCTTGCATTGCTGGCTTGGTGGTGATAAACTCCCTTAGCCTTTTTTTGTCTGTGAAGCTTCTTATTTCCCCTTCAAGTTTGAATGATAGCCTTGCTGGATAGAGTATTCTTGGATTCAGTCCTTTGCTTTGCATCACTTTGTAAATTTCCGTCCATTCTTTTCTGGCCTGATGTGTTTCTGTTGAGAAATCATTTGACAATCTAATGGGAGATCCCTTGTATGTAACTTTCCGTCTCTCTCTTGCAGCCTGTAAGATTCTCTCTTTGTCCTGAACATTTGCCATGGTAATTATGATGTGTCTTGGTGTGGGTCTTTTTGGGTTCACCTTGTTTGGGACTCTCTGGGCTTGTGTGACTTTTTTCTTCCCCACCTCAGGGAAGTTTTCTGATATTATTTCTTCTAATAGGTTTTCTAATCCTTGTTCATCCTTCTGTTGTTCTGGTACCCCTATTATTCGTATGTTGTTTCGTTTCATGTTGTCCCAAAGCTCCCTTAGGCTCTCCTCCTGTCTTTTCATTTTTTTCTCCAATTGCAGTACATTTTGGGTGTGTTTTGCTTCCTTGTCTTCTAAATCACTAATTCGGTCCTCCGCTTCTCCTAGTCTACTGTTGATACTTTCAATGGAGTTTTTCATTGCAGCTATATCACTCTTCATTTCTTCTTGGGTCTTACTTAAGTTGTTGATTTTTTCATCTGTTTCTTCTAGCTTCTTCCATATGTTATCGATTTTTTCATCTGTTTCTTCTAGCTTCTTCCATATGTTATCGATTTTTTCATCTGTTTCTTCTTGCTTCTTGCTGAGGTTGTCGATTTTTTCCTCCATCCGGTTTATGCACTCTAGGACCCTTATTCTGAATTCTTTTTCTGTCATGTTGCATGCCTCTGTATTACTTAGCTGCTTTTCTGGAGAGTCCTCCTTCTCTTTCCTTTGGGGGTTTCTTTGTCTACCCATGTTTGATCTCACTGACATATCTAGACGTTGAGTCGTTCAGTGGCTGCTCCCTTGGTGGCAGTGACTCCTTGGTCTGCGGTTCCTCTTCGGGCGGTTGCGGTAGCGGCTGCTCTTCAGTTGGCAGCAACTCCTCTGGTGGGTGCTGTTCACAGCTGTGGTGGCTCTTCTGGCTGGTGGGGCGAGGTTTCACGTACAGCTGCTGTTCCTCAGCAGAGGGTGTGGTGCTCAGGAGGTTGCTGTTGCTTGGATCTGCTTTCCAGGGGAGTTCTGCTCTTCCCGGCTGTAAACTGTCTCGCCAGCTGAGGAATTTCGCCAATTCGGGGTGGATGTTACTAGTTTCAGCTGCTCACTCCATTTGCTCAGGGACACGACCTGGGACGCGTCTGCCTATACCGCCGCCATCTTGAAACTCCCACCCTTGTCATTTCTTATTTTGTTCATGTGTGTTTGTCCCTTTATTTCTTAATTAGTGTTTGTCTATTTATTAAAAAGAAAACTTGATTTTTATTTTGATTTACTAATTAGGTGTATTAATTTTTCCTTTTGACCTCATTAACTTCTATTTTTATTAAATCCTTTGTGATTTCTTTTCTGTTTACTTTGTTGTTGTTTCCTTAAATTGGTAATTTGGTTCATTGGGGATTAAAAAAATTTTTAATGAGTGTTTATTATAAATTTTGTTCTGGTCACTGCTTTTTATATATCATAAATTCTGCTTTATTTTTTTGTTATTACTTTTTTAGATACTCTTTTATTTCAGTCTTTATTCCTCTCTTTACCTAAGAATTATTTAATGTGCAATTCTTAAAGTTCTAGAAAGAAGGTCTTTTTAGGTTTTTGATTTTGTTAATAATGTCTAGTTGCATTGCATTGTGACCAAAGAGCATGTTTGTAATGTATGTATTTCTCCAAATTCACCAATATTTGCCTTGTAACCAAATATATGGTCAAATATTTTGTGAATATTCCAAAGGCATGTGAGATGATACCTTTCCTACTGTCAGATGTAAAGAGTGATACCTATATATATAAAAGCCAAGCGACTGGAACGACCAGTGCGCACTGCAGCCGGCCAACCAGCCTGATGGGGATGGGGCCAGCCAGCCAACCTCCCACATCCCCTCCTCTGGACCCCACCCATGCATGAATTTGTATACCAGCCTCTAGTATATTTATAAGAACTGCTGTATTGATTATGCTATGTATATTTTTTAGTCTTACTTATTTTTATCTACTTGACCAGGAATGTTCAAGTCTCCAATCATTAGTATATTTTTATCTTTTCCTTTTGTCTTTATCTGTGCTTCTCTTGCAGTTTTTACTTTTTAAAGAAAATTGGTGTGTTATTTGGTAATAGATATTTATAACTCTTCTATCTTCATTGCAAATTGTGGTTTTTGCATAGAAATTTGTCTCATTTAATATGCTTTCATTTGAGTTCTATTTTTGTCTGATATTGGTATCAAAAGTCTTTCTAAATGTTTTCATTTCCCTACTATACTCTGCTTCCTATTATTATATATTTAGGCTTTCAAAATACTCTCATTTTCTATAATTTTATTCATATGATATTTACTGAGATCTTGATTTGTGAGCCAAATAAAAAATCTTTTTTTTCCAGACAGGTGAGCTAAGGCTTATTAATATTAACAGATATGACTGATATATTTGTTCTTAGTTTTGTCATCTATTTTATATTATAATTTTAATGAGTATTATTGAACTTGCTATGTTTCTTTATCTGCATTGGGTTTTCTTTGCTCTTTATTTTAAAAAATTATTTTGGTATGTACTAGTAGAAGCATTTTTATTTTTGTTCTATTCAGTTTCTTTTTGTTTTTATTCTTTTTGAATAAACTTAGTCCCTGTTTTCTTATTAACCTTTAGTTATCTGGCTTGTCAATTTATAATTATATATGTTAATTCCCAATTATTGCCTATGAAACTATCAATAAGCTTATTTTACTTTCTTTTTTCTTCTCTTGAATTTAGCTACAGTATTGCTACTTTGTGAGAACATATAACCCATAAAACATAGTCCACACTAAACAACATAACATATTCTTCTATCCTTATCCCCATTTTTTTTAATCTTATATCTATAATCAAATGTATTAACTGCTCAGAACCAGTCTATTGTTGAGGTTTCTCCAGTACACCCTTGGTTTGATGAAACTCATCCTAAATTACGTTGTTTAAAATGGCTCTTGGGTACAGAATCCCCTAACCTTATGCATGTTTAAAATTCTTTTCCTGTAGACTTGGTAGTTGAAAGATAGTCTGGATATTGATTTTGAAAAGTCTTAATGCCAGTTTAACTCTCCCTGCCCTTCGAAGTTATTTCCTCTTTTTGCCTGGAGGCCCTGGGGTTTTTCTTCCCTTTGAATTTTGAACATATTACTAAGGTAGATCTCAGAGCTGACTGTTGCAAATCAGTTTTTCTTCCTACTCAATATGTAGTTTAATGCTTTTTTACTCCTAGAAAGTAATTTTAGATTAAATTTTATGTTATAATTTAAGGTATAAATTCTGTATAAATTGATTCATCTTTTGTGGAGACTCTAATTATGCATAAATTTATGTCTTCAATTTAACCACTTTCTTTTGGACACATGTTACTTCTTATTTTTTTCTCCTTTTCATTTTATTTTGTATATGACCCTTATCTTTAATGCCCTTCATTAAGTTTTCACTTATAATTATTTATTTTTCACCATCTCATTTGGCCCTCATTATTGATATGATTTTACCTTTCCTTCTATTTATGTTCTGAGTTCAAAAAACTTTCATTTCTTTTCTTTTTGTATTTCATCCATTTCTATTTTTTGCTTTCTCAATTTTATTTATTTATTTATTTATTTATTTATTTATTTATTTATTTATTTATTTTGCTTTCTCAATTTTAGATTAGAGGTGTTTTTCATATGTTCAAATTCTTATGTGGGGATAATTTGACTGTTCAAGTTTTTCTCTGATACTTCAGTGTTTATTTGGGGGATGGACAGATAGTTTCCATTAATTGAATTGTTTGTTTTTTAAAAATAATTTTATGTTTTATTTTTATAATCATTTTGAGTACATATGATGCTTGCTTTCATCTCGACATTTCTGATAAAAGGACTGTTTGTTTAAGGTGCTTTGCAAGATTTCTAGTTTAAGAGTGTCTGAACTCTTTCAAAGTACAGTTGTGCTAGATCAAATTAATGGCCTCAGTTCTCTTTACCTCCCTGTATTCATGCTCTTTTTCGTGTGACTTTTCAGTTCTTCCTATCATAGACATAAGTTGCATTTTGCACACAATTTAAGGGAAGGGATTTTCATGAAACCCCTGAAGCTCATGTGTGCACCACAGGGTCAAAGACTTTGATGCACTGACCAGCAATGGAGAGCTTCTTCCCACAGACGGAACCAGCATTAGTGAAAAAATAAGGAAATTAAACTTAGGCTGTCTGAGCAAGCAACAAACCCATAGTAGCAGATCAATTAGAACCAAACACATTATTGTTTTTTGAATCCTTTGGGCTAAACTCTTCTTTTAGTCTGAGGTAAGTATAATTTCTTCAACCCTCTACTGCACTTCAAAGGTATAGATAAAGTTAGAGAGCTGCTTTAAGATTCATGTTAATTCTCTTGGCAAAGAGCCAGCTCATATAATTGAGTGATTCTTTATTCTCTTCAGAACACTTTCTCTGGTTCAGATATTTCTTGCTGACAGTTTTCTGGGTAGCAACTTTATGAATACATAGGATACTGCGAACATAAATGCGGGTGAGAATCTATGCATGAAAATCACCCAAAGCATCTTTTGTGGACAGATGAACAAGGGTCAATTATCCAGACATAATTTATTAGATTCTGTTTTCATAGTTATGTCTGACATAATAAAATGTTACAGGTTTTTTATTTTAATAAAGCATTTCACTATATGATCCTTTGAGTATATGATAATATTGCCTTGACTGGCTTTTATGTCTTAGAGGAGAAAAGAAAATCTGGAGATATTCATTTCCCTGGGCTACAGCGTGTTTCCTAGATTGAATGCTGTAATTGCTCTCAACCTTAGACTCACCTGGGAACATTTAGCAATATGTTCATACTCAGGCCCACACAGACTCAGATCTTGCTACATATGGGACATTGTGCCAAGCACTAAAGATAGAGGAACAAGACCTAGGTACTCCTTTCAGAACATCATATACTATGCAAAGGCCATAAAATTAGCAGCCTATGGTTTAATTTGGCCTGAAGATGAACATTATATTTAGCTCATGCACAGTTGGACTCCAGAATTTTAAATTAGTGGCAAATTTTTTTTTACATAAGCTAATATATTTTTTTCAGCCTTAAAAAAAAATCAGGCTATACAGCAGCACTGAGCTCAGGTTATACATGACTTCCATCAGCTGGGCAATGCTACTCCTTTAGAAGGTGAAGACCCCCACCTATTTCTACCTCGTCTAGACATTCCTGCTGTTTGTGGCACCCTGTAAACACGGGAGTCTGAGACATGTGGCTAAGGTGAAGTAGAAAAAAATGCAGATCCAGTTGGTAATTGCATTGCATAAGCAAGGCTATGATAGATGTAGTGGGACATGGTGTGTATGTGTGTGTGTGTGTGTGCACTTTGGAAGAGTATTTCTGGAAATTTTTATTAACATCTTATATTAAGTTGCATTTTTAAAATGAGATTGATTTTCTGGTTATCCAACAATACACAAAGAATGCAACCTCATAGCAAATTGTGAACTCAATCTAGCATAATTTAGGCCCCTGCCCCTTCATGAGGCAGTCTATAACTCTATTCACTGTCTACTAAGTACTTACCATGCACTGTGCACTCAATCACACACTAGGTTTTATTTATGACAGCTCAGAGATTGTCTTCAGTGCCATTCTCCTCTCTGTTCAGGTATCTCTACACTTTTTAAGTGTTGGTGATGATTTACTCATCGTTACCATCTCAGAGGTATATGAATGCTTATCAGAAATACACAACTAAGAAACAGAATCTCAACAGTAAAATGTTCTTCACTATGAAAAGTTAATATCTGGAAGCAGATGCCTGTCCAATTAAGTCATATAGACATGGCCATTCATTTCCTTTTGAGATAAGCTTTGAAAAGGTGCTTGGAAGCAAGATAGATAAATTGAGTAAAAGAGAAAGAAACGGGGTAGAATAATTAGACCACATAGAGCTTGTTCACCTAAAAATAAAGGGGAGCCAAAGTGGGAGGCAATAAGCCCTTATTTGAGATTTTTTAAAAAGCCATTTGGGAAAAGCATTGATTCTGAAACCCAAATCATTTTCAGATTAGGAGACAAAGGCACGGGGTGTTTATGAGAAAGGGAAGGGAGACAAGTACGTACATGGAAGAAAGGCGTTTCTATTGGTGCAAAAAAGCTAACAGAGCAACACTAATTCTAAACAATGTTTTAGAATCATACCATAGCATCTGCTTTCTTGCTATCTTTGCAGACAGTTCTTTGGGCCATAATGTTACTTTAGGCCCAGTCCAAAGGTTATCTTGTCCTGTTTTAACATCCCAGAGGTTTGAGGAGTAGGACCTGCCAGGCAGTTCCTCTGGGATGGCAAGTCTAGCTCCCTTTTAAAGTGGCTCAATTTACATATGTACCTTTAGACAAGCTCTAGGATGTCCCCCTGGGAAGGGGAGAGGAAGAGGAATATATGGGAAGGAGGACTTCCCAATTTATATTGGAATTTCACCCGGGTCTAACCTTGTTCTATTGTACTCACAAATATAACAAAAATGATCATCTCTGCACATTGGAGAAATACAGTGGCAAACTAGCTGTTTGCTTGCCAACAAGCTCCATGTGTGTTTGGGTCCTGAAAAAAAAACCCAAGCTGTTAACACTGAGGCTTCAATCCAGAAACATCATTGAAATGACATTGTTATCAGAGAATTGCGTGGATTGCCCTTCTCCTTTGCTAGTGGAAGTGGGGTTCTTGGGATACCACTGGAATAAGAATTTCCTGAGGTTCCTATGGGAGGATGAGATGTGGTAGAAAGTTTTATTTGTGTGGAATTATAACCCTGGGTCCCATTTCCCTTAAACCAGTCCTGGAAAATGTGTAGCTGGGCATCCAGCTGAGCTAAAAGCAAAGCCAGTGTCCAGAGTTTTCTTTCCATAGTGGAACTGGGTCTGGCACAGCATCAGTCTAGTTCCAGCCCATCAGTCCATTGTGCGTAGGATCCACATGGCTGTGGGCCATGTCGGCAAGTGCAGAGCACGACAGCTCCACAAGCCAAGAGGCAGGTGTGAGCAGCAAGAGAGGGAACTCCTTTGTTCAGGAGCTTATGTTCCTCAGATTTCACGCCCTTGCAGTGGCCATGCCCATTCTGGCCAATGACCTGCTCCCAGGTGTGACTGATAGACAAATGCCTTATCTACATCACCCAGACTTTACTGGGTATGCCTATAATATTCAGCCTTCCCTAAGCTCCTTTCCAGTTAGTTAATAACAGGGTTAAATACAACAATATCAACATGATATTTGTAACGAAGGAATGTGATATTGATGTTTTTTTATTTTATTAAAAATTATTTTGGCCCTAGCTGGTTTGGCTCAATGGATAGAGTGTCGGCCTGTGGACTCAAGGGTCCCAGGTTCGATTCTGGTCAAGGGCACATGCCCCGGTTGTGGGCTCAATCCCCAGTAGGGGTCTGCAGGAGGCAGCCATTCATTGATTCTCTCTTATCATTGATGTTTCTAACTCTCTCTCCCTCTCCCTTCCTCTCTGAACTAAATAAAAATATATTTTAAAAATATTATTTTGCCCTAGCTGGTTTGGCTCAGTGGATAGAGAATTGGCCTGTGGACTGAAGGGTCCTGGGTTTGATTCTGGTCAAGGGTACATGCTCAGGTTGCGGGCTTGATCTCCAGTGGGGGGCATATAGGAGGCAGCCGATCAATGATTCTCTCTCATCGTTGATGTTTCCATCTCTCTCTCCCTTTATGAAATCAACAAAAAAAATTTTAAAAATTGTTTTAATCCTCAGCTGAGGATATGTTTTTTATTGATTTTTTTAGAGAGAGAGGAAGGGGGAGAGAGAGAAAAATAGACAAATATTGATGTGAAAGAGAAACATTGATCACACTGACAGGGTGTCAAACACACAACCTAGGTATGTGTCTTGACCAGAATTCCAACCCACAACTTTTTGGTATATGGGATGACGCTCCAACCAACTGAGCCACCTGGCCATGAATGTGATATTGATGTTTTACATGAATTATAAAAGGCCCAAGGGAAATAAAAGCCAAAAAGTATTTTCTTATTTTTCTTTGACACCAACTGGGTTAATGTAAGCAAAATAAAAGAATATTTTAAGTTATAAATTATGCCGTTTAAATTTATTGCCATTAAAGACAATGCATTGCCTCAGAAACCTGAGTGCTCTAGATTGATTTTCCATACTGGTAGAAATCATTACATTATTGTTTAATTCTTCCTTTCATCATGTCTGATGGAAAAAAAGCAGCATAGTCACAAACAAGTACATATTTAGACTTGTTTCTCTTCTCTTTACAATTTTCTATTTCTTTGTAATTACTGTGTTTACCTCCCCATTAAGAAAAAATAGTCAAAGAAAGGACAGTACTTAATGTCCTGCTTAGGCAGGTGGTGCTGTGCCAAAGATAAATGGTCCTGCATGAATAAGCTTTAGACTTGAATTTAAATCCCTGCCAATTTATTAGCTATCTTAAAAAGTGGTATATGACCTGCTAAATTTAAAATTGTAATTACAAAAGATAGTCACTTGGCAATGGGATAAGAGAATTGAAAGCAGCTAAAATGCAAAAGTGCCAAGAATGTTTAGGTGTATCCAGAGGGGGAGAGTTGTACAGCATAAAAAGGTGAAAAGTAATTATAAATCACCACTGCTAAGGAAAATTTGAAGAAAAAATATAACAACATTGGCTGCACTGTTCTAAGATAATGAGAAATACAGTTTTTTCATAAGACATAAAAAAACATACTGCAATGCATGTTCTTTCTACTGCTCCCCATCTACCAAAAACTAGCTGGGATGCCTTAGTTATTAGTCCTAAATTTTATTTTAAAAAGTAATTAACCTCTCTTAAGAAAATATTGCTAAAATTAAGTAATCATCAAAAGCCCTCAAATAGAGAGAGAAAGAGAGAGAGTGAGAGAGAGAGAGAGAGAGAGAGAGAGAGAGAGAGAGAGAGAGAGAGAGAGAAAGAGAGAGAGAAATAGAGAACTCAGGGCAACTGTTTTTGTTTAGGTGACTTCTCCCAAACAAAGCTTAGAATAAGGGCTTATATCTCTGGAAACATGGAAATGGCCCCTGGGATGTAGCTTTGTGTTGAGTATGTTTATCAGTAAGTGTGCTCTCTGTGTCAACATGTACAAAGGAGTGAGAGAAGTGGATTTGGACCAGTGGAGAAGCTGAAATGTGATGCAGTTGCAATGGAGGCCTCATCAAATCCCACAGCAAGTTTTCCATCTGAGTTGGCCTTGTAGAGTTTTCCAAATTGGGACAAGGGGTGTAGGCCTGTATGTCCCAATATGGACGAGTCACTGGGCATTACCTAGTCTTAGGAAAGTAGTACAGCCCTGAGTAATGCAGCATCTTCAGTCAAAGGCAAATTCTTAGAGAGCCATCAACAAGCAATATTCCTAATCCCTGAGACATGAGTGCCTTCATCTTCACAGGAGTGCTGGATGAAGCACCACAGCATCCATTATGCTCGCATGAAGGCTGAATATTTTGGAAGGCGGTCAAAATAAAACAAAAAGATGGGAGTGGAAGACAGGGAAAAATAAAATAGAGAGGAGCAGGAGGAAGTCAACTTGAGGCATTAGTGCATAACCGAGTTGGTCATTGCTGTGGGAAACTGGGGCTCCTTTGAGAATTCTCTAAAGAACTTGGCAGAAGGCATAGAAACATCCATCTGAAACATGGCAAATGGAAGCATTTATCAAATGGTTTCAATCCCCAGTGGAAAGGGTTATTCCGGAACTGTTAACTCCCTCACACTCCTAGATATGTGTTTGTGTTAGAACAGCTGAACAGCCCTAGGTTTGGCTCACTGGATAGAGCGTGGCCCGCAGACTGAAGTGTCCCAGGTTCGATTCTGGTCAAGGGCACATACCTTGGTTGCATGCCTTGGTTGGGGTGCATGCAGGAGGCAAGCAGACTCCTACAGGACTTCCACGTAACAGTAGCTAAAACATTATGGCAGAAAGTAAGAGCTACATGGTGTAACAGAGATGAAGTGCTCTTAGATTACACCTGATGGCAACTGGTTGCCAGAGCTGGGGTCAGAGCAAAGCAGTGGGCTGAAATGGTATCAGATAGAGAGGAAATCATATTAGTTCTGCCTTTTCTATTCTTAATAACTACCTGCTAGAAGACCACTAGTCTTTCTTGCTCATTTGGCAAACTCATAACTGGGAATCAATATTCATTAGCTTTATGTTCAGTTATATTTTGCCACATGTATTAACACCAGGAATAATCTGTCACATTTGAGCAAGTGTGATGAACATCTTGGGAACTATTGAACTACAACCTAAGAATTCTAAGTGTTTTTCCCTTTTGATCCAAAGACATTTCATATGAAGTGTTACGGTTTTTATATTGCTCTTTGTGATGAAGAGTTTGGGAGTACGGGGGTGGGCAAAAGTAGGTTTACGCTATGGAAGCACTCCAAGTGCCCATCAATAGGTGAGTGGATGAAAAAGTGATGTTACAGCCTGGCCAGCATGGCTAAGTGGTTGAGTGTTGACCTGTGAACCAGGAAGTCATGGTTTGATTCCCAGCCAGGGCACATGCCCAGGTTGCTGGTTCGATTCCCAGTGTAGGGTTGCAGGAGGCAGCCAATCAATGATTCTCTCTCATCATTGATGTTTCTCTCTCTCTCTATCCCTCTCCCTTCCTCTCTGAAATCAATAAAAAAATATATATTTTTAAGAAGTGGTGTTACATATATACAATGGAGTACTACTCAACCCTAAAAAATGAAACCATATTATTTGAGACAGCATGGATAGACCTAGATGATATAATGGTAAGTGAAATAAGGCAGTCAGAGAAAGAGAAGTACCATGTGATTTCACATTTATGTGGAATCTAAAAAACAATATAAATGAACAAATAAAAGAAGCAGACTCATATTTACATAGAATAGGATGATGGTTCCCTCATATTTAGGGAACTGGGTGAAAAAATTCAGATGTGGTCCTGTGAAACAATAACAACAAATTTTAAAATAAGTAAACCACCATGTGGCTCAGTGGTTGAGCATCAACCTATGAACCAGGAGGTCATGGTTTGATTCCTGGTCAGGGCACGTGCTTGGGTTGTGGGCTCGATCCCCAGTAGGGGGTGTGTAGGAGGCAGCTGATTAATGATTTTCATCATTGATGTTTCTATCTCTCTCTCTCTTTCTCTCTAAAATCAATAAAAATTATATTAAAAAATAGGTAAACCACTAGCTAAACTATTTTTGAAATGGGGAAATTTTCAAATATAAAAATAAATTATAAGGGCAAAACAATAAATTATAGGGATATATAATTTACCAAGCCTGACACCATAAAAGACACTGATTTTTCTAATTACATTCTGGTAACAAGAAGGACAAATTCTTATTGAACTTATGCAAATAACTATATTGCCCTGAAAGGTAAGGAGACTCAAAAGAAGTAAATTTGTTGGCTGTTGACAATCAGATGTCAATTCTGAAGTTTTAATTTCAGTTTACCAAAGTAAAGCCTACAAAATTATTAATTACAAATAGCTTAAAGTCATCAATGAGTAGTATGTGAGTAAATGTTGAAGTAGCTCTATGGAAAAAAAACAATTCTGATTTGTAGCATTTGCCAGTTTCTGAGGTATAACTACTCCTGTCATTGCTAATTACAGCTACTAATGTGATTCTACAGAACGTGAAGTTGGGAAGAGATGGGTAGTCGCACATTATATAGTATCCCTCATACTGATACAACAGTCATAACTTCCAAAGAATAGATTATAGTAAAAACCTAGTGAACAATTGTGATTCATTTTTAAGTATTAATTACCTTTATTTATAATATAATTTATTTAATTATAAGTTTATGTAATTTAACACTTAGTGTCTTTTAAATAGCTAATTAAAGATGCCTAAAATTATATCAGCAAATTTCAGTATGCTGCTCTATTTACCTTCTGATTAAACCATCTCAGCTCTGGGGACTTACCCGGCAGATATACCTGCACATATGTGCAAGACATAACCACACTTGCAGCATTGCTCATTATACGAGAAGAAAACAATCCAAATTTCTATTTGTGAAGAACTTATTACATAAGCCCTGGTATAACCACAAAATGGAACGCTCTTAAGAGTTAAACATTTTTTTAAAGAATGAGAAAACTATGTATTTATATGGAAATATCTGCAGTATATACTGCTATATGAAAAATATATTATGCAGAGTATGGTATAGTTTTTGTATAAAAATTTAGAGAAAGTAAGTTAATTATATTTGCATAAAACAAAAACTCAAAAATGTAGTTTACTTTTATAAGATGGTAGAATGGAGAAAATAGATTAAAGTTGTCAATACCGCCTGGCTGGTGTGGGTTGGTGGTTGAGTGTCGACCTATGAACCAGGAGGTCATGGTTCAGTTCCCGGTCAGGGCACATGCCTGACTTTCGGGCTCGACCTGGATCATTTAGGAGGCAGCTGACCAATATTTCTCTCTAATCATTGATGTTTCTATCTCTCTCATCCTCTCCCTTCCTCTCTGAAATCAATAAAAAATATTTTTTTTAAAAGTTGTCAATACTTTTGTAAACAGTTCTGATTTTTGGTTCATGTGACTATATTACCAAGGAAAGTAATGATCTTTTTAGACTAATAAAGTAAATCTTTTTCTATTTTGAACTATAAATGATATTTTCTCAATATTTACCAACTAAACTTGATAAATTTAATGATTTATAATTGTGAATGTTACTTTTACATGTGCTATATAATCCTGTTCATATCAATTATTTTCTTCAAATAAACATAGTTGCAGTATTCACTTATTCAGTGTCTTTCTTTGCATTGGCTGTGGAATTGATCAGTCTTTCCTTCTACTTGCTTTAGTTGTCTAAATATACCCCTCTTATAAGGGAGTTTAATATACCAACATTGATATTTTTTTTCCACAATGATTTCCACTGTGATCATTTGTGGCTGTTTCATAAAGTCCATTAACTAGCTCTTGCACAAGAGACAATGAAGCTGCAGTTCATGTTTCAAAGTTAAAGCAAACACTTAACATTCTTCTCACACTTCAGATTTACCCTTATGACTCATCTCTGCTTTCATTCAACCTGGGTAGGTGAAAAGATCACCGGGTGAGATTAAAAGAATTCTATTCCTAGTTCCTTCACTTATTAAATGATCATGGTTATGTGGCTTAACCCCTTGGAGGCTGTTTTAAATCATAGCAAAGATATAATCACGGTTATTCTGCATAAAGCACAAAGAAGTTATCATGACCAAATGAAATATTATCATATAAAGTACTTTAACAAAAGCAGACTTGTACAACTTTATGATATTATTGCCTTCAGCACAAAGAGATGTTTTAATATGCTGCACAGATTCTGAAATCCAAATAAAACAGTAACTTTGAAGTAAAACAGGGTTCACATTTTGCTGTATCATTGAAAATAATGATCTTTTACATGTGAGTTCTGTTTTAATTTGCTTCTATCTTTTCACCAAAAGTAATATTTTATAGCAGCTACTCCCTCTGGTGTTCAAATGCCCTTGTTTTCACATGTTGTTACTAGTAAACTAGGGGGTTTGAGGGGGGCAGAACTCAGGAATAAAATGAAACAGAATTCACCTCTGTGTTACCTGGAATACTCTTATAATTATCTCTTTCTTTCTTAATGTAGATTATTCAAAATTTCTTTTTGAGAACTAGTCTTTGATCGGTGCAGTCTAAAGCTTTTAATTTTAATGGCATATGTTGCAAAAATGCTAGAAATTGAACATCTTATCTTATTAGACAAAGGAGTCAGTCAGAGATGGTGTTATTAGATGTCAGGAGCTATTGTGGCTTCTGCACTCAGGGGATTTTGTTTCTAGACTCTAAGTGGTAACTGAATAATTGTGAAATTTATTGCAAAACAAGTAACATTTTTGGCAAATCTTATTCTGAGTCTGAACTCTGAACTTATGAACTCCTAAATTTTGTTAACCTGACTGAGTTTATTAATCTTAAATGTACACGATGCTACGTAGATTTCAAAAGAATCCACAAGCTTGTTTTCAGTAGATTTATTATCTTTTGAGTTCTATCACTTTGCTCATAAGTATGTAAGATATGGAAGCAGCCCAAGTGCCTATCAATAGAGGAATTATGGTACTATATACAATGTAATATTACTCAGCCATAAAAAGAGAATGAAATCTTACCATTTGGGACAACAGAATATTATACTAAGTGAAATACCTCAGAGAAAGACAAATACCACATGATTTCACTTATATGTGAAATCTAAAGAACAAATAAACAAAATTGAAACAGACTCATAGGGAGGGAGACTGGGTTCAAAAAGTGAAGGGATTAAGAAGTGCAAATTGGTAGTTACAAAACAGTCATGGGGATGTAAAGTACAGCATAGGAGCCCTGGCTGGTTTTGCTCAGTGGACAGAGCGTCGGCCTGCGGACTGAAAGGTCCCAGGTTCGATTCCAGTCAAGGGCATGTACCATGGTTGCGGTCACATCCCCAGTGGGGAGTGTGCAGGAGGCAGCTGATCGATGTTTCTCTCTCATCGATGTTTCTAACTCTCTATCCCTCTCCCTTCCTCTCTGTAAAAAATCAATAAAAAAGAACAAGAAAAAGTACAGCATAGGAAATTTAGTCAATAATATTATAATAACTATGTACGGTGCCAAATAGGTACTGGAAATATTGGGAGGAGTACTTTGTAAAGTATATATGATTGGCTAACCACTATGCTGTACACCTGAAACTAATGCAAAATAATATATAATTTAAAATGTAATTGAAAAATAAAATAAAAAGGAGTATATAAGAAAATGGATAAGAAAATACTTTTGGTAAATGAAAAGGATAAGAAACAAAGTTAATAAATCAAATATAACCCCTGTCTCAAATTAATGCTACCTTTCAAAGACATGCTAACCTTCTATCAGTACCTGCTCTGATTTCAGGCCCATTCAATCCATTTTTGCTTCTTTACTATGAAATGTAACATATAACCTGCCATTTTCTTAATCCATTCAGTGAATATATGTTTTGTGGATGCCAAATACAGTATTGGGGTATATCAGTAGTAATATTATTATGAATATCTATTAAATCAAAATATTTTTCAGTCTTTGCATACAAAACAGGGGGATTGGTGAGGTCAAGCAAACCAAGTGAGTTAGGGGTTGGGGGGTTGTTTCTGTGTGGTTCCCTGGATACATTCTGGGGATTCTGCACAGTTTCTCCTGGGCCATTCGAGGGCAAGGCAGAAAGGGGACTACTGCCTTCTCAGGGACTGAGGAGGGAGTGCCTCAGCTCTTAGAAAACCAGTCATCCTCCAAAAGAGCAATGGGTCAATCCCTCAGTGGTCAGTGCCTTTGTGAACCTGAGCTCAATGTCCATGTTTGCTGGGCTGTGAATCAGTAGTTTGGGTTACCCCCAAAGATTAGAAGCTCCTGACCTTCTTGCTCTTTCTTGAAATTCATGGTTTTATACATAATGAAATCATGAGACAATCATATGAACTATGAGCAATACTTAAATAATGTGCTCATGGTTTTAAAGTGGCTTTTCTGATTCAGTTCTCAGAAGAGGAAGATCTGAAGTGCCTTCAGCTGTGCTCCAAACCAGTGTTTGCAAGTAGAGTGGGGGCAATAAAGATGGAAATGGAGAGGCATCCTCCTCTGCTCCAGGCCTATTTGGGGTGGACTGTACTGGTGGAGGAAGGAAGGGTTCAGGAAATCTTTTTTAAAAAATATATTTTATTGATTTTTTACAGAGAGGAAGGGAGAGGGATAGAGAGTTAGAAACATCGATCAGCTGCCTCCTGCACACTCCCTACTGGGGATGTGCCCACAACCAAGGTACATGCCCTTGACCGGAATCAAACCTGGGACCCTTGAGTCCACAGGCCAACGCTCCATCCACTGAGCTAAACCGGTTAAGGCAAGGTTCAGGAAATCTTTATGAAAAATATCCCCAGGGGAATCTCCTCTTACTATGTCTTTTCTAAGCTACATGTGTTGCATACAAACACTGGGAAAGAGAGCGTATTCCCAGAATTGCAGTTTTAGTAATGACAGATGTACCCACTAGGGCTGTGCTAAGGATATGGGACCCTATTGTTATGATAGAAAACACAGAGAAAATAATAAAAGAATCCCTTGTAGTTCTAATATGTTTCTGCAAACTGTTATGCAAATAAAATTATGGGAGATATGGTATCAGTAGGAACCACATGAAGAATTTTGACTTTCTACCAATAATGCACGTAGTATCTAATCAGCTGAGACACAATGTTGCTTCAATATGTGTGAACCCTTGGCCTGGCAGAATTGAATCAGGTCGCCATGTCTCTCCACAATAGGCAATGAGGACGTCCTTTGGTCAGTATGTGGTCTAGTCATGACCTACCATGTGTGGGTGTAACTATGTTTTAACCACAGTGGAACCATACTTAATGCTGATGATTAAAAGAGCAAGGAAACATCTGCTTGGGGCATCTCTGTGTTGATGTTGTTTTGTGTCACTAATGATTTTTTGTCATATTCCAATCCAAGCCAATTCAAAGGCAGATTCCCCCCAAATCCCCCCAGAAAATGAAAGTTGGGCAAGGGAGCATCTTTTCATGTTCAATTAGGGCATTTGGGAAGACAGCTGAACAAATGCAAGAGTGTAACCTTTCAAAAGGAGCTTAAAGTAAGTCAGAACCAACTTCCTTCTCTATGATGTGGGTTAAGCACGAACAGGGCGACGAATGCATTGCTACTCCCCAGCTTCCTCCTTGCAGCAGGGTGAGTACAACCAGCAAAGTTCCCACACGAATCACGGAATGTGGGTCCTAAAAGGAGACAAACCAACACCTTTAATAAAGGGATATTTATAAGGTGTGGAAAAAGCTGAAGGAAACAAAGAAAGGATGAATTCAGTACCCCCGTGAGAAAAGCGGGAGGGAGTTCTTCCACTCCTTGGCCTAAATAGGCAAGAGGTAGGAAGAATTCTTGGTTTTGAGAGGTTAGCCACCCAGGGTGGGCTACTAGGCAGGAGCTCTGCCCTTCAGCAAGGGATGCAGAGTCCTGGTGGGAGGGCATTGGGACAAAAATAGGACTTCACTCTGTCTGCCCTCTGATCTTTTGCCAGAGTGTTCCCATACCTGGACCCAACCAGAACCTTTTAGGCACAGAGCAGAGTGGAGAAGATAGAGAGTGGATACACAGGGGCAAATAAAGAATATCCACATGGTTGTGGGAAAACAAAAGCTGGTGTCTTCATGACCCAGGGCTAAGTCCTTGACTCCCAAACATCTCATAGGCCAAAAGCCTGGGACCTTGTCTAATACATGGAGGGAACCCCCACCCCTGGAGTTCACAGGCCTCTCACTCAGCAGTCAACCCAGATGGGTGGGCTTTTCTGCTCCTACAGTGTGATGTAAAGTGAGAAAGGGCCTCAGGGCAAGGCAGAAAAGGCAAGTGTCTTTCACACTACCCCCCTGACATAACCCTCTGCCAATGTAAGAATTTCTTCAACAGGGAACTCTAATACCAAGTGGGTCTTCCGACTTTCATTGTTTTCTTGTCAATTCATTTCCATTCTGCTGCTCGAATATAAATAATAATTTTAATTAGGTATTATGCTTGGACCCCAGTGGTTTTCTCTTTATCAAATATCTTCTTTACAGTTTCTGTCGTGTGGACACTTGATTAACTCTACTTCCTAAAATCCTCTCCTCTCTTGACTTCTCTGTGTCTGTTTCTCTTTCTCCTCCTTCATTTACACCTATTATCAGATATAGGAGATGGTATTGTGCAAGGACAAAAATAAAGAATGAAAACGGTATTACTTGAAAAGATTTAGGTAAGGTTTTAAAGAGGTGAAAAACTTCAAAGGAGTTTTCAAGTTAGTACAATTACAATAATTCAAACTCTAGACCTTCTTACAAATATATAGGTATGGGAAAAAGTAGGTTAAATTACCAGTCATTATTACCTAAAAGATGTCATAAGTAAGGATACAAAATAATAATAATACAAATAAGTAATATAATACTTAATAAATAAGTAATAATACAATAATAAACTCTTGTTTCCTGTACTCACCACTGTAAGCCTACTTTTTCCCACCCCTGTATAATGTGTGCAGAGGGGTTTTGCTGAGAAAATATTTCTGGAATGAAAACAAAATATAGAACTCTGCCTGAGACTTTTAAAGTATAAGGTGATATTCTAATTTTGATCATTGCTGGGATACCTCCACTAGTTAGACGGTCTTTTGAAGGCAAAAAAATGTACTAATTATGACAAAAGTAGTTTTGTTTCATTTGAATACTCCCTTTTTTTTTTTCTTTTTTACCAAATTAATGGTGAAATAAAGCCAAAATGGGCAGAGCATTAATAGGGCCTCAGGCCACTCTGGTTGCCAGGGGAACCTGGCCTGTGTCTCTGAGCACAGTGAGGAAAGCTGCTCATGTGGAGGTAGGTCATCAGGAGTATGAGATTTTATCATAATATTGGAGGAAAGCTTATAAAATAGAAAGGAAAATTAAACTGCTAAAATGCTGTACATTGTTATACATGGACATAAAGCACATATTATTTAACTTACTAGGATTTTATCTCTGTCATTCTGCTCCATGCAAACACTGCTTATAACTACAAGTAAAGCACACTTAAAGCTGAAAAAATGTGTTTTCAGTGATTTTTTTTATTGGTTAATGCTACAAAGCATCTTGAGTGGTGGATACTTGGGCATTTCTGTCATATGGACTTGAAAACACATTGGCAAATTGTGATCAACTCACTTCCTTGTGGATCTAACAACAGAGATCAACCTGCAATGAGTTTATAGCTGAAAGAAGCAGTTATGTTTGCTTAAGACTCCATGTGCAGCCCACACAGCCTCGAGGAAAGCCAGAATGCAGCCAGCTCCACATTACTTCACTCACTAGGTATTGCTAACGTCCCCCAGTGGCAGATGAGAAGGCAGGACTTCAGGGTGCAACAGAAGATATGACAAAAGCAATCTCTTTCCCAAGGGGATGTATAATTTGGTGTGAGAGGCAGACTCTAAATTTAAAAAAAAATTATGGACACTTAATAATTAACAAACTAGAGGCCTGTTGCAGGGAAAGATTCGTGCAATAGGCCTTCCCTTCCCCTGGCTGCCAGCATCGGTTTTCCTCTGGCACCCAGGACCCAGGCCTTCACTCCAGCCAGAGCCGCCTTCAAGCCTTTGCTGCTCTGCTGGAGCTGCCTTCAGTCTTCGCTCCGCCGCTTCACACCTACATATGCAAATTAACCGCCATCTTTGTTGGCAGTTAATTTGCATATTGCTCTGATTAGCCATGGTGGGTGTAGCGAAGGTATGGTCAATTTGCATCTTTGTCTGTTATTAGATAGGATATAATTAACTCTGGTGTTATGTAGGAAAGGTGTTGAATAAAACAGAATAGCCAAAATGACTCTCCTTCTTCAAGACACTTTACTAATATCTGTTAAATTGCCATAATTAATATTCAATCCCCTTAGTGTCTTTGGCATGAAGGCACCCTGTGAGTTATTGCAGGTGTGCAACCTGCACATGTTTGTAGGGGCCCTGTAGACCAGACATGCAAAAGCATTAGGGAAGATCTTGACAAGTGGCATTGAAGCTGACATATAAAGATTATGTGGTAGCTCTCCAGGTAAAGGGACAGAAAGGGACCATTCTAGGCAGGGAACAACATATGTGAAGGACATGGATGCACAGGAGTAGGGCACATTTGTGTAACTTCGGGGAAGCCAAGGTACCTGAGCCTCGTAGCCAATGAAGTATGACAGAAGACAAAATGGCAGTCAAGGCCCAGGTCACTCTGGGCCCTAACAAATACGTTTAAGATTTTGGATTTCAGCCTAAGAGTAATAGAGAACCATTGAAGGAACTTAGGCAAGAGAGTGGTGGTCTCAGATTTGGGATATTTGAGACATCACTTATCTTTAATTTGTAGAATGTATTAGAGGGGCAAGAGGAGGTGTGAAAAATTCCATACTGAATCAATATCATGCACTATTAGAACAGTGGCTACTTGGTCCTGTCCAAAATACTCATGGCGACATTCGGTCTGCACCAACATGTCCTTGAAATTTGATCCTACCAAAAGCCTACATGAGCATATTTGGTCTATGTCAAATGGTCCTGTTTAAAACATCCATGCTTACAAAGAACCCCTGAGTTCAAATAACCCATAAGGTTTACTTATACTTTGGGTTTACAGAATTAATACATTTAAAAAAAGCTATCATGTTTTATTGGTCCAATGTGTTGTGGTTATATTGCCAACAGTAGCCCTTCTCATCTTGGTAGCTATTTGATAATGACACATGGGGTTAGGTAGATGACTATTGTCTTTATGGACATTTTGGACAGGATCCAATATCAAGGACCAAATATCAAGGACCTTTTGGTGTGGTCCAGTTGTCTCAGCAGACCTTTTGGACAGGACCAAATGTCTTGCAAGGGCACCACTATAACAAAAAGGCATCTTAGTGTGCCACATTAGTGAGCAAGAATTTATCAGGAAGAAAAGGCATGGGAGCACACATACAAAGGCATGAAAGCCTGACACATAGTTGTATGCTTGCAGTGTCACCAGCACTAACGGTGCTAAGGTGAAAACCAGGTGGAGAATGGAGGAGATGGAAGTGGGGAGTCACAAAGTCAAGTGCTGCACAGACAGAGGCTGTGCTGGGGTTGTGGGTGGATTGCTTGGTGGAAGAGTGGTACTTCACGGATTTGAGGAGGGTGCATTTTGAAAAAAGAACCACGGTAAAGCTATTGTGAGAGATGATTCAACCCCAAATCAAGGCAATTGCTGAGAAAATAGGGAGGAGATGAGAGTTTTGAGAACCATTTAGGAAATTAAGTTGGTACAACTTGTGGTTTGAGTGTATATGGAAGTTAAGAAGGAAGAGCCTAGAATTACTATGGGCTTATGCTTGGGTGACCAAGTGAATGATGGTGTCATTAACTGAAAAAAAGTATAGGAGAAATCACAACAAGCTTGAGGGGAACATAATGAGCTTGGGTTTCTGAGGCTGTGTTTAAGGCACCTGTGAGGCATTTAATTATGTACACGGTGTAGGACCATCTAATGCTGGAGAGAGTCAGTGTTGGAGAGATAAAGGGCAGTTAGAGGCATGCAAGGGAATAAGGATAACACGGTGAAAATGGGGAGGGGGGTGGGAATTAAGCTGATGAGCAAATGCTGCAGAAACCTTACCACTTAAGAAGGATCTTGCTAAATACCTCCTCCAGTATTTATTGTCGTTTGGAAAAGAGTGGTTCTGCATTTCTTCTGTTACATGAAATCATTCTGTTCACTCAGCATATGCCAAGAGCCAGAAAAATCTGTGTTTAAACCCAACTCTAATATTAACAGCTGTGTGAGCCACCTGAGTGCAAAATGAAACAAAACAAAACCCAACCCCAAAACTAACCCACATGGTAAATGATTGCAAAAGGAGGACAGATATTATAAGCACAGTTTCAAAAGTGTGTAGCACAGACCAATTGTATCTTCAATGCATAGAATCATCTATATATATAAAAGGCTAAGTGACCGAATGACCGAACGACTGGTTGCTATGACTCACACTGACCACCAGGGGGCAGATGCACTCCCACAGCCAACCTCCCATGGCCTTGATTAACCCCGATTGCCAGCCAGGCTGAGGGACCCCACCCTTGCACGAATTCGTGCACCAGGCCTCTAGTAAATAAATAAGGAGCCAAATAGGTCACAGATATGCAGAAAGATAAATGGATCATTTTGCCCTTCCCAGCTATTTTCCTAATATATTATTTTTACTTTCTGAATTAGGTACCTCTTACTTTTTGTGAACTTCAAACAAAACATCTTGCTGGGCTGATTTGGAGGTAGCCCAGGATCTCACCAGCAGGAAGTGAGCCCCCAGACGTCTGGAGAAGATTCCTCTGCCATCTTCCTAAGGGAGAGGGGGCTCTCAGACTCACGGAGATCTCAGCAGGTGCAATGTTTTGTGAAAGCTGATGTTTGCAATCAGACTTAAAAGAAATATAAGATTTCATAATATTTATTTTCAAAATGTCTAAGGTGTCCAAGGTTGAAGGGGATTGATGGGCAAAGGGAAGCTCTTTTGCTCTTCATATCACACCGCTCAAGAGAACTGCGCATTTAGAGGCTGTGGTAAGACTCTGTAGGTTAAAATCCTTCTTTGGGAGATAGGAGCCCTCTTCTGCTGTCAGCTGATGGATGGAATTCCTGTATCAGCCATTATGGTGTCTGCATGTGGGCATGGATGTGAGCTGTGGGACGCAGTGGGGGCTGTATTTGTCTCAAGAAGTCAGTCTTACACAGGAATCCAGCTGAGAAAAGGAGGTGCCTTGGTCTCCTGGCATCCAGACTCCAATACCGAATTAGACAAGGGGAAGTCCCCATTCTTCTCAGGATCCCCACCTCAGTGGTGGAATCCTGGCTCCCCTCCTCCAGCCCTCCTTTGCTGTCCTACCTTTAGCCATTGTCCCATGAGTCCCTTTGCCTGAGGGCCTCTTACACCCAGCAGAATCTGACCGTGGTCCCTTGGACTGGCAGAGTTACCCAATGAAATGATGGTGACTGGATTTCTCTAGGGGGGTTCAGGTTCTCAGAGGCATCATAGAGAAGGCGCTATAGTCAGGATGTGAGGCCGCATGGATGGATGTAAAAGAAAGAGGCATTCTCACCTACAGTGGATCAACACTGGGCCCTAAGGAGTGTTTTGTTCTGCAGGTAATTCCACACAGTACAGGGAATACCTGCAAGACTCAGTCTGTGGGCTGTCCCAGTTCGAGGATCCTGAAAGGAACAGAGATATTCTATTTATGCATATTAAATCATTACTGTTTTATGACCTGTCTTATTCTAATTGGATGATTTTGCTACTGTATTTGGATGGGTCATTCAAATAAGCAAGCCTACGTTTGTCTCTCCGCCCCTGAAAGAAGGTGTGTGCTGGAAACTATGCCTACAACAAATTCTGGGCATATCCAGAATAATCCAAGTGAATAGTACTCGCACTAACTAGGCACCTGCTTCCTTACTGCTCAGTGTAAACGATTTAGCGGCTCCCTGGATTGGGATGGTGGGAAGACTGCAGAGCCCTCCCAATGAGGCTGTGGGGAGGGTCTGGGAACTTCCTAGAAGGGTGAGCCCGCAGGGCGAGTTTGGGGCGCGGGGCCGAAGCCCCAACCCCTCGGCAGGTTGTGAGTGGGCAGGACGGGGCGCGGCCCCCGGGTGGGGCGAGCGCGCCACCCGAGCTCCCCGCCCGCGCGCCCCTCGCGCCCGCCCGCCACGTACTCGCGCGTCCCGCCCGGCTGAGCGCCGCCAGTCCCGGGAGCCCCGCGCTGGGCTGCGAAGGGCCCTGGGGCACAGCGGGGCGCGGGGTCCGAGAGCCTGCGCAGTGCGGCGGGTGCGTGGCGACCCTGAGAGCCGAGCCCGAGCCGGGCACGCGCTGTTCATCACCCGTCGGGACCTCTCCGCGCGGCGCGTCTCCGAGAGCCAGAGGTGAGCTTAGGGCTTGGCGGGCGCAGTCCTTGGGAGCGAGGACACTGCACTCGAGGTCCCTTGTCCCTGGGGGCTCAGAGCGGCAGGCTGAGGACCTGCCCGCCAGGGGACAATGCCTAGGAAAGGGGGGCTTCTCTGGAGCTAGGGAAAAAGAGCGAGAGCCCTCCACCCCACCCGCCACCCAGCAGCGCGCCTGTTCCCGAGGGTGACAGCTAGGCGTCCTGCTCCTGGTCCCGCCCTGGGGACCTGCGGCCCTGGTGGGCGACAGCGGGCCCTAGACCCCCCGCCCCACCGGCCTCCCTGCGCGAAGCCTGACGCGGGCAAAGTTTGCCTCCCCAGGACCAGCTCGTTCTCCGCTCCCGCAGCCCCGGAGGTGCAGCCTGTCCTCACGCTCCACCTGCGGCCATGGAGTCCCCAGTTCAGATCTTCCGCGGGGATCCCGGCCCCACCTGCGCGCCGAGCACCTGCCTGCTCCCCAACGGCAGCGGCGGGGTCCCGGGCTGGGCCGAGCCCGACAGCAACAGCAGCTCGGGCTCCGAGGACACGCCGCTGGAAGCCGCCTACATCTCCCCCGCCATCCCGGTCATCATCACGGCGGTCTACTCGTTGGTGTTCGTCGTGGGCTTGGTGGGAAACTCCCTGGTCATGTTCGTGATCATCCGGTGAGCGCAGGGTCCGGGCGCGTCAGTGGGCAGAGGCAGGAGGGAGGGCCCACCACCCAGACCTGCGATGGGGAGCCAGCCAGGTGGTGGGGACTCTATACCGTCTGTGCGGGGCTCGGGAGAGTCTCAGAGGGTGGCCTCTTAGACATGAACGATTTCCAGGGAGAGTTTTTGGTGGGGACTGCGAGGTTCACACAGGGCGAATCCCAGCGGCCAGAGATTCTTGAGCATGTGAGTTTCCTCGTTTCCCCAACCCCTCCATCCTTCCACCTCATTCTCAAACTCTGGACAGGTAAGTACCAGGGTGTGGACCAAGGCCAATGCTCCCGGAGAGAAAACCAGTCCATTTGCTTGGCCCTTTGCTTGGTTGCCTGGGCCAGTTGGGAGCACTTTGTTTGCTCTTTGAAAATGGTTTTTTAAGATAAATTCAGACCCACCGAGTACACTGTATATAAATCAGAATTTCCTTGATTCATCAGGTTAGTACTAAGTTTTATGAAGCGAAAACCAATCTACTATTTAAGGTTGTTTGGTATCCACGCGTGAGCCTTTTTTAGTACTGAAATGCTATTTGTTTAGCCCATCAGGGACTTTTGTAAATAAGTCATCTAATATTTATCTCTGGAGTATGTATGGGTGGTGGAAGTTTTAAAAAAAAAAAATTGCTTTTTTTTAATTCTCCACCGTGAGAAATTGAAGGTTTTATTTTATTATTCTTTTGTGGGATTCTGTTGATTCCTACTTCCAATAATAAATATCCAGCTATCCACATAATGCTAATGCTCTGGTAAGTGAAGTTATTCTTACTTTGGCCTCTTTCAACAAAGAAAAAGAAGAAAAATACAACTTTGTTCTGGTTGCCCCTTGAGATGTATGTGTTTCACTTTTGGGAGACTTAATGCCCTGGTGATGCACCTTTGGGAGGGAATAAGAAGCTTACATTGCTTGGAGAGTATCCTGTGAAATAAAATGTGCAAGTCACTCTGGTTAGGGGCATTAAAAATTGAGGAACTAATTTCTTCTTTTTATCCTGACTTTAGTTTTAAAACAGGCTTTTTACTTATTATGAACTTTCAGAACAGTATCTACAGTAGCTGGAGTCTGATTCTCTTGGGAAATCATTGTCATACGGATGCTTTTTTCTTTTGGCTTGGGAATGTCAGGTCTTTTATCTTCACCCATGCTCCGAAACTAAAAACCATTATTTAGACCTCCAAATACATTATAAAGCTCATTTTACCTACAATTAGTGTCTGTAGCTTGGTACCCTTGGTTTCCATAATTGCTTATTGCATTTACAGGAATTCTATCAGTGATGAGTAAAGGCTACAGAAGGGGAGAATATTTTAAAAGCAAATTGTTTTTCCAAGTCATTAGTAATTTCAGGGCTGCTCTCATTAGAGAGAAGATTATAGTAACAAAAAGAAAAGAAAAGACAGCTGTGTTTTATATTATAATTAACATTTTTAAAAGATCTTTGATACAGAGGCTGTTGTTTTGTAATAAAAGATTGTTACACAAAAAGAGGTCGCTAAGAAAAAGTCCAACTCTGCTCCTACTCATACTGTATTTACGTGCTTCAGTAAAACAGATACAGCTTATTGTCATTTGAATGAGCACCTGAAGTTTTTGCCTGAGAAGAGTTTCTTTAGCTGCTCTACAACTTTTTATATGGCCCTGTAGACTAGGATTAAAAACAATGAAAAATCCTAAAATACGTGCAAAGACAATGGAGAACATTAGACATGTCAAAAAGAAAAAAGAATCATTGTAGAGGCCCGGTGCATGAAATTTGTGCACGGGAGGGGGGTGTCCCTCAGCCCAGCCTGCACCCTCTCCAATCTGGGACCACTGGCTCCTAACCGCTCATCTGTCTGCCTGCCTGATCACCCCTAACCACTCTGCCTGCCTGCCTGATGCCCCTAACTGCTCCCCTGCCTGCCTGATTGCCCCTAACCTCTCTGCCTGCTGGCCTGATCACCCCTAACTGCCTCAGCCTGCCAGCCTGATCACCCCTAACCGCCCTTCCCTGCCAGCCTGGTCACCCCTAACTGCCCTCCTCTGCTGGCCTGATCACCCCTAACCACCTCTGCCTTGGCCCCCACCACCGTGGCTTTGTCCGGAAGAATGTCCGGAAGGCATTCGGTCTAATTAGCATATTACATATATATATATATATATATCCAGGACTAAATTTGTTAGAAGGGGATACATTTAGCTACAAATACAAAAGCAGTTAGATAGTTCACATAAAAACATCTTCCATCCTTCCACCTCATTCTCAATTAGTTGGTGATTATGTTGGATAATAAATGAAAAGTGAAGAATTATACTATTATTCTGGAATGCCAGCCTATTGAAATGATAGTGCTCATAAATCTATAGCTAAGAGAATTGTAGAGTACTTAGAATTTGTTCAGAATGATACATCGTCAAAGAACTGAAAATCAAACCTCAGAAGAAAAATTGGGGGACTTGGATTTTATTGGCTCAGGTGAAGAAAGGAGTGAAAATTGGAGAGGGTGGCCTCAAGAGGGCCCTGGGATGCTCATCAGAACTGAGCATGGATTCAAATCGATGCTGAGGGCTGAGCAACATTGCTTGGAAAGATGAAGGCTCACTTTTGAGATGAACGCGATTTTAATATACATGCAAAGGGGTCCTGGTGGAGTTCAGTCAACTAGGAACTCATCCTGGAGATGGAATGCGGGTGCTTGGATGGCAGTGCAGGTGCCAGTCTAATGGCCAGCTGAGACCTGAGGAGAAAGTTAGGGTTGTGGAACAAGCATTGATTGTTTGTGAGCCTGCCTTACAAATTAAAGTTTCAATTGTTTTCATCATTTAATGTGTACCATCTTTCATGATTCCCTAACATGCGGGCACATTAACCTTTCACTATGAAAACCTTAAATTTTGTGCCTTTCAGCAAACCCTTCCCTCCAGGCTTTGGGGTTTGTAACCTTGGGGAGGTAAGTTCTTCTTTAGCTTTTGATCCACATCCTTGGGTCCTACCAACACTGTGTGCCTATGGTGTGACACTTGTTTTCTCTTCACCTGCAACCCAGCTCACACTCCAGACCTTGCCACCTCTAACATATTAAACATCCATTCTCCCACTCTCGTTGCAACTTCCCACGCAGACAGCTGTCTCCTCCCGTAGCAAAATATAATTAAAATTTAATGAACACTTACTATAAGCCAGGCTGGTAAAGCTACCTACTTCGCTTGAATTATTTTATTTAATCTTCACAGCCATAGGTATATTATCATGACCACTTAACAGATGTTGAAAGTAAGGCAAAGAAAGATTAAATAAACTGACTAACGCCACAACTTGCTAACTGTGGGACTAGAATGATCCCAGCAGCTTGATCCCAGATCCTGTGCTGTGATCCATTCTGCTATTCATTTTCCTCTATACCACTTCTACAGACATTGGGATACCTTCTTACCTGGCACTCCTTCATTTTCTCCCAGACTATTTCTTCTTTTCTTACCTAGCCTAGACCCCAGGAGCCATAACTTCAGCCTCTTTGATAATATACTCAACTACCATGATTTCCTGCCCTTTTGCCACTCTATCCCATCAAACCTTAATTCTGGTTCAAGCCAGTAACCTATCTTCCTTGTTCCTATACCCAGCTAGTTTAATGCTGCAGAATAAAATCAATTTTATCTTTGTCAGAGCAACACCACTTGCTTCAAGTGCATCCGACTAGAATTCTGCCTAGTTTCCTGTGTCTCCTATTTTCCAGAAGGATCCCATTCCTTTTACTATTTCCCACTTTAAAAACCTAATTTAAATGGTACTAATCCTCAAGCCCTCTATCTGACCATATCATCCACCTGCTAGGAACACTCCTTCTCTTACCTACATGTACTGGCAGTCACCCTCCCCTAATTCCCTTTCATCTCAAAGAGTTTCCTTCCTTCTTCTATCCAAGGCAAATCCCTGCTCCTGTGTTTTGAATTTTCTCAGCCATAGGTTTCTTTGCCATATCAGTTATCTCCTTTCTATCCATAATCTCTCCCCTTCTACTGCTTTTGTCCTGTAAGCACCTGGACATCCTCAAGTATTTCTCATCTTAGAAATAATCAACATCCATAAAGCTTCCATTTTTCTGAGTTCCCTTAGCTAATGTCTTTTCATCCTCTTGTTTGTCATAGGTCAGCTTCTTGGAGGAATAATTCCTCCTCTTCATTTCCTTGTCTTCCGCCTATTCCTCAGCTCGGTGCCCTTAGGTTCTTTTCCTGGCGGTTCTTCACCAAAGTTATGGCGCTCACATTCCAGATGCTCACGTGTGAGGCTGGTTATCACTTGTTTTCCATGGACACTTGGCGTGCTTGACCGATCTTACATTCCTCACTTTCCACACCAGCATCCTGTTCTTGACTTCCTTCCACGTCCTTTAAGGTTCTCTTTAGTCTCCGTCACAGACTCCTCTTCCTTTTACGTTTCTTAAATAGTCACATTTTCCAGAGCCTTCTTAGCTCTCTTTGGTTCTCACTTGACATAGTCTCTGTATTAGTCAGGTTTCCACTAGCGAAGCAGAACCAGTAGGGGGTGTACATATGAAGAGATTTATTGCAAGGAATTGACATGTCATTGTGGGGCTGGCTAGGCAAGTCTGGAACCCATGGGGCGGACATCAAGGAAGGCAGGTGCATCCAGGTGGAATTTTGTCTTCCTCAGAGAAGCCTCAGCTCTGCTCTTAAGGCCTTTCAACTGTTTGGATGAGGCCCATCAGATTACCTAGGATAATGTCCCTTGTTTAAAGTCAACTGATTATGGACTTTAACCACATCTACAAAATACCTTTACAGCAACACCTAGGTGAGGTCTTGACTGAATATTGGGGGAGTGTAGCCTGGCCAAGATGGCACATCAAATTGATCATCCCACTCTCAATGGTATTATCCATTTCTCTGGCCATAATATTCAGGCAAATTCCAACTAATCCTAAATCCATGAATCTCTCTCCCAGGTGTTAATACCTAGCTGCAGACTCAGTTGGCCTCCTTCCTTCCTTATGGCTCTATGTGAGTATCTTGCAGGTACTTCAAGTTTCTAGAGAAACTGCCTGTATTAATTTGCAATGGCTGCTATAACAAAGTACCACAGATTAGGTGGCTTTAACAACAGACATCTATTTTTTCATACTCCTGGAGGATAGAAGTTCAAGATCAAGGGGTTGGCAAGCTTGGTTTCTTCTGAGGCCGCTCTCCTTGGCTTGCAGATGGCTATTTTCTCCCTGTGTCTTCACATTGTCTTCTGTCTGTGTCCTAATAGCCTCTTCTTATGATGCCGGCCATACCGAATTAGGGCACATCTTAAGACCCCATTTTATCTCATTTTACCTCTATAAAGGCCCTGTCTTTCAAGGCAGTCCCATTCTGAAGACTTAGCATTAGGACTTGAACACATGAATTTGGGTCAAGGGACACAATTCAGCCCTAAACACAATCTGTTCCCTTCCTGTTCTACTTAAGAAAACACAAACCTCAAGCTTCAATATGCATGATAATTATAGATATACACTGAGTGGCCTGATTATTATGACCGGCCAGATTATTATGACCACCCCATCAGTACTTCGTTGGGCCACCTTTTGTATGTTCTTTTTTAATTTAAAGAAAAGCTTTGCCTGGTTCAGTTTGGGCCTCATGGTTGAACTTGTGCCAGTCTGACAACTGTGTGGCTATAACCAAATTGGAGAAGTATGGGAAGAGTGGAGTAACCCAATCAGAGTGTCTGCTATAGTGCCTGACTCCTTTCCTTCCCAGCTGTTTTATTCCTCCTCCTCGAAGTGCTCATTGTAATTATTGTAGTTTATGTGCACACCATAAGCATGTAGTTTATTCCGTATTCTCTCAAATGTCAACATAGCTCACCTTAGATAATATTGCCAAACCATGCCTAGAGAGGCGTTAGAGAAAAGGCAGAGGTATGTTGTATAATTAGCCATGTGCCACTCCCTGTTATCTAACATTAGTCTTACCTTAGACTTTGGTTAAAAAAATGTGTCCTACTTTATCCTAAATTCTCTTTTGGATTCAATATTAAATATTTCCTTAAAATAAGAATAGCAAAGATAACTTCAGAAATTATTTACAAAGGGCCTATCTTGCATTTCTCAAAGTAATTTTATCATTTGACAACCTCTAAAAGGAGAGAGTTGATTTTATTGCAAGTGTTTATGTGGATTAGCTAAATGGAATTATTTTCTCCTCTGAGACATGTGATTGCAGATCAAGTCCAAATCTTTGTGGAACTGTTTCAGAGATAAGAGATTAAACACACACACACTCCCCCCTAAGAAAAAAGATAAAAAGGCAAAAAATAACTTGGTGATCAGTATAGAGCTCCTAAACTCTAACAGGCTCCAGGCAAAATTGTAGTCTCCATGGTTACTTCTTGATTATGTTGACTTTATAAGATGACAGTTTTTCCTGGTGCCTATCTTCTCATTCGTTCCAGAGGAACTTCTCTCTCCTTGGGGATGAGAGCACCTCTCCATTAATCATTCAAGGGAGAACAGTATCTTTATGTGAACTATGCAGTTCTCACCTCCTTTTCTCTATATTAATTTGTGGATACACTCAATTGTCATCCCTGGTGGCTCTGTGCTCAGCTAAAAACCTAACATTGTATGGCTGCAAGACAGGTTTAGACCTGTATTAACAAAAGATGGTTTCAGAATAACGTTTATTTATTCCTCAACAGAAAATCAACCAATGATTTTTTTTTGTTTGTTTCTTTCTTTGGAGGGGGTGCTGGCTTATGATTTAGATAAGGAAACCTTATGCAAGAAGAATAAATTTTAGGAGTGGGGATAATATTGTAAAATGCTTGGTGATAAAGCCAGTCAGACTTTTCATAAAAGATCAGAAAACATGTGAGGAATTGAGAGATTCCAAAGGAAATTGGCCTACAGGTGAGCAAGGAAGCCATCAGATTAAGAATGGCTAGATTTATGAGCATTTAGAGATCGGCTGTAACAACAGGAACAATTTTCTGAGCTCCTGTTGAGCTCATTAACTCATTATTAACTCGTTTAACTGCACAAGAAAACTCAAAACTCTGTGCTTTACGATGTTGCTTTTCACCTAATAAATGGCTCACTTCCTCTGGACAAAAGAGGGTAACTGTATCTCCTCTGTGCCAGCACCCTTTAGCCTACTTTAGCTAGGTCAGTTTTCAGTACAAAAATGGAAAAATAATTTAGCCCAGACAGCGTGGCTCATTGGTTGAGTGTCAACCTATGAACCAGGAGGTCACAGTTTGATTCCAGTCAGTCCATATGCTCAGTTGTGGGCTTGATCCCCAGTGTGGGGCCTGTAGGAGGTAGCCGATGAATGAATCTCTCTCATCAATGATGTTTCTGTCTCTCTCTTCCTCTCCTTTCCTCTCTGATATCAATAAAAATATATTTTTTTAAAAAAGGAAAATAATTTAAGATGTCTACATACGTATTCAGATAGCTGTACACTAGGAAACTTCAGTGATTTGAGATTTGTAGTTTTCCACTAGGTGTTCTTGGCCATTATAAATACGCTTCGCACACAGTTGCATGTACTCAAACATTGTTCTGGCAGTCAGGGCCCTGATTACAGACAGGATGAGCAGTTACTGGGGTGCTAACTATTCCAGGGAAATCATTACTTTGACATTCCCCTGTTCTCCTTTCCCTGCCACCACCCTGCAGGGGTGTGCGGTGATGCAAGTCCACCATTCTGGCTACCTGCCTGGTGACTGCGGTCTCCACAGTCATGGGACTCAGGGACACACTCCACTTCTCAGTTCTCTTTATAGTGTTTGCTTTTTGAATTGGGAGAATAATTCTGGAGAACTGAAGGGGCCTGATGCCTATGGGAATATGACTCCTTTAGAATACTACAGATCGGAGCAATTTCAAAGTCAGATCATTGGAGAAACAATAACTGAATTTCCCTCCTTCTTCTAATATTAATAAGCTACTTCCCTTTAGGAAAGGACCATGATTTCAATAGTAAGTAGTCCGAAAGGACAGATTAATTTCATCAAGATCAACTGAAGATATGGACAGGATTGAATGAAGCAAACTCATTATGTTTTCAAATTAATTCTTCTGAGAATTCACATCCGTATACCTATCATTATTTTTTTTATCATTTTAAACATAAAATGTAGAAGCCTATGTGTCTGGCAAACACACAGGAAAATGAGTAAATCATTTTGTTAGCAATGCAGAGAAGAGTGCCAACACTTGTCTCTCCCTAAGCCAGTCTTCCACTGTTGGCTAAAAGGCCTGCCTTTCTCAGGGGCTGCGGAATTTTCCTGCTGCTAGGTTTGGTTTTGGGGGTCTTCAGATTCCTAATGCAGCCCTAGTGTTATAAGTTAAAGGCTGGCTTGTAGGTGTTTGTTGTTTTCATTATGTTGGAACTGTAGTTAGATGGCTGCTCACAAGGCTCAGATTTTACTTCCCCACTGTCTCACGAATTTGTGGTTTCAGGCAATTCACTTACTTCCTCTTTATTCAGTTCCCGCACCTGAAAAATGGGTAGTGCCTTTGATAAAGTACATGGCAGCATTTGTCCATCGAGGGGCAGCATGCTAATGTGTTACAGCAGTGTTCACTTCTGGACTATGCCCTCTTACCTCATGTCACATGTTGTCTACCCTCATGACACATATGTGACCACACTAATCAGAATATTTTTCAACCTTTAGCTGATGGAGGTGGCATTATTCTCAGAATCACATTCTTTCTCTGATGAAATTCCTGGCTCCTTAAGAAGCTTTGGAATGACAGCCCTGAATTCCTTTACTTATTAGACATGGAGTCTGAGAACCAATGAAAATAATCTCCAGAAAAAAATGCAGGCATTGGTATCTTATGGGATTGTGATACGGGTTATTTGGACAGAAGTAGATAACTACTAATGACAGTAGCAATGATAACAGCAGCAGGAGCAGCAATATGACAATGAGGGTTGGCATTCACTGAGCAACTATCAAGTACCAGGTCCTGTGCTAAGTAATTGGTGCTTAGCCATCAAGATTGTGGACTTATCCTGCTGTCATAAAGCTAAAAAGGAGCTTCTGATTAATGAATCAGGATTTAAATTAAAAAACAAAACACTTGGACGATACACCTCAATAGCAAGACATTCTAATAATCTAGGAATGACCTTCCCCCTGCAGGTTGTCTGAGAACAGCAGGTGCAAGGAAAGAGCCAGAAGCCCTGAGACCACTGTGTCAGAACATGGCCCCCACAGGTGCCTCGTTTCTTGGGTTGCTAGTGTCACACTTTCCCGGAAATGCATCCTGGTGACATTGGTTCCCGATACCTCAGCAGATAACTTGGTTCCCTTTGCCATCACACGAGCATGTATGGTTGCCAATCTAAGAGCCATGCCTTGATTCTCTGTAAAGAGCACTACACTGGGAAAGTCCTGAGTTAAGGTATCATGGGGAGCATTTGTAGCTCCTGGAGACACCCTCCGCCATGTTGCCTCACTGCTGGCTCTCAGTTCCTTAGTTGACCCCTCTTTTGGGCCTGCTCTCCCGCCTCTGCTGGTACACCATACTGTTGTTTTCAGGTTTGTAACTTTGTCGGGTTTAGTGAGGACAGCCCACGGACTTTGCTCTTTTAGTGCCATATGCTCCTGTGGTGTGTGTGCTAAAAAGTGCCACCACTCGCTGCCAGCCCACCCCCAGCCTCTCCACATAAGCCCCAAATGCCCACCCAGATGATGCCATTTTACTTGAAATACTTGTGAATTTTAGTAAAGCAGTGTGGATGACATGGAAAATAATTTTGTGTATCCTCTCAGAGTAAGAAAGCTTACTTGTTTTTTCTACCAGTGGACCAGAGGACTAACTACTGTTTCATTTTGGTTAAATACAGACAATACCCAACAGCTCAACCAGACTGTCGTTGAGGGTGAGGGTTTTGTCTTATGGATCCAGGCCAGTGTAGGATGTAAGACTGTCAATAAATATTTGTTGAACTCTTTGCTTATTTATTGCTTTAATTATACCCGTTTAGTTCTCCCTTTGTGGTGCTGCAGGGCTATAAGCATCTGTCTTTCAGAAATGTGGGAGAGAGGCCTTGCTCTCCTGCCCCTTCCAGATCCTCCCACTGAGCCTCTGCCTCTGCTGACACTAGACAAATTACTTACCCGAGTCTAACCTTCTTCACCTCTACTGGGGGAAAAGACATAAATCTTCAGGGTAAACTTGAAGGGCAGTTTGAGTATCAAATAGGATACATGGAAGTCAACATATTGAGTTTGGTGCTGGGGAGAGGTAAGAATGCGGGAGCTGGGATCAAACCCCTGGGTGTGAATTCCTGCCATGCCACTTATCATTATATGACTTTGAGAAATTTACAGAATAGGGAATTTTACAGAGGCTTCCACCACATAAGAGAGGAAAGAGGATCTGGGGAACATGAAATAAATTAGACATATTCTCCAGACCAGGTGCATGCTACTAATTATTTCAGGAACTTTATGAAACACATTCTATTGCCCATTTTATAGTTGGGAAACTGCAGCTCAGGGTTCTTAGTGACCTCTCCAAAGTCGATCAGTTGGGAGAAATCATGACTAGATCACCGGTCTGCCTAAGCGTGTAAGGCAGAGATCAGTTTAACTTTATAGAGAAAGAAGAGAATATCAGGGAAACAATGTGAGAGTAGAAGTCAAAGATATTTCCTGCTCAAATGTTGGCTAGCATTAGGGATTTGGAGGGAGAAAGTTGAAAAAGTAAGAGGTCAGCTTGTAAGATGCATTTTTCAAGCATAAAACCATTTTAAAGAAGACAATGTCTGGACAGATAGCCTTTCAGCGTGCTCATTAGAAATATTTGGCTCTGCTTCAGGAAATGTACTTGCTTAGTTATCTACACCTTTATAAAACCTATGCTCTGAGCATTGGCCTTGCACATTGAATTACTTTCTAAAGCTTATGGGACATTTAAAAATATTTGAGTAAAAACTGTAAGACAAAAGCATATTTTTAAATAAACTCCCCACTCTCCAGATTAATGCACTGCTTAGCCAACAGGGCATCAAAATGGAAAACAAAAGATATTAACTGTAGTGCCAGTCCTTATGATGCTTTTATTCAAGCACAAAAAAATATGTTTCTTAAGAATGTAAGAGAGGAAGGGAAGATTGGGAGTGGGGACAGGGTAGGGGGTGGAATTAGGAGACTGTGAGTGAAATGTGATACTCTGTGTCAGATATTTTGAATGAGGCCATCCACTCACTGCCTTTATCTCTTGTATTGCCATTTTGGTTTTATTAACCTTATTTCACAGGAACCGAAACTCAGAAAAGTCTTATAATGAGTTCAGACTCGGGACTATTTGACTACACATTAGACCACATTGTTTCCAAGGGGTGTCAAGGCTGTTCTATCATTTCATGGTAAAAGAAATTTCTCATGTGGCAAATTTATGCCTTGAATGACACCAACACAGTGATCAATGAATACCATTGATATTGATTTTATAGCCAGAGCAGAAATGGTTTTCCATAAGATAGCTCCCTTTAAATGACCTTTAATAAAAGTCATGACCATAACCTTGAGAAAGCCTGGCTCCTTGAAGGCTCAGTGGAGATGGCTGAATTAATTGTGATAACGTCTACAAACCTGAAGTGTGTAGAAAGTAATAACTTAGGGATTTTCCAAACATATGTTGGCATTTGGCCTCTGAAAGCCTGCTGATATAGTTTGGAACATCTCATGCCCTATAGATCCCTGAGGAATCCCTCTAAGTGAGAGAATTTTCTTAATTTGGTTTTAGTTGAAAATGGAATTGTTCTAAACTTCACGTTGTAATGAAAAGAATAATTTGGGCTTAAAGGCAATCTTTCTGACCTACTTTTAAATTACTCTTCCCACATTTAGAAGATGAAACAAATTATGTGCTTGAAAACTCACTCAAGATGGGATTAAAGCAAAACAGAATTCTTTCTCACCAGCTGTACCAGATTACATTTAGTGCTGTGACATGTATAAGGGAAGGACTCAGCCTGCTTTGTTTACAGAATGCATTGAAAATGAAAAACCAGTGCACGGTGGCAAATTAAAAACCAACAAACTTAGTTGTATTTTAGCCAGTGAATTTGAAAAGACCTGTATTATATGCAAGTCTGTTGAGAAGCTCTGTACGAACTAGTATATTCATCTATTTATCTATGCTGTTTTCTTTACCTGTTAATTTTTTATTTAAATGAAGTTTTGCACAAAGTAGTAGAATAAAAGCGAAAGTCAGAGATTTGGGGCCATTTTTATATTACTCCTAAAGTCTAGAATAGTTCTTTTACTGATTTTAAATACTTAATACATATCTGAAGAATAAAGGAATGAAAGCAAATTCAATAATCCACAGGCTTTCACAAACATTTTTACCTCAGGGATTTGACATAAAGATGGAAGGAAATTATCTCACTTCTTGTCTTTTAGATACACTAAGATGAAGACGGCGACCAACATTTATATATTTAACCTGGCTTTGGCTGATGCTTTAGTGACTACCACCATGCCCTTCCAGAGCACGGTTTATCTGATGAATTCCTGGCCCTTTGGGGATGTGCTGTGCAAGATAGTCATTTCCATTGACTACTACAACATGTTCACCAGCATTTTCACCTTGACCATGATGAGTGTGGACCGATACATTGCTGTGTGCCACCCTGTCAAGGCACTGGACTTTCGCACACCCTTGAATGCGAAGATCATCAATATCTGTATTTGGCTCTTGTCTTCATCTGTTGGCATATCCGCGATTGTCCTTGGAGGAACCAAAGTCAGGGAAGGTAAGGGCAGGCATTTTCATTTAATTTTTTAAACGTACTTCTAATGAAACAAAATCTTAATTTGGGAGTGATTAGAACACACATCTAGTGGGAAAGGCAAAAGACAATGGAAATATAATGCCTAAATCCATGCAAGATGAGAAATAAGACAATTTTGTATCCCTTTCCATATTTAAACACAAGCTGAGATAGTGACATTACCTGAATACAGAGCCCAGCCTGTCTCCCATTTCGGAAGTGATATCAGAATCTGGAGAAATGGGGCTGAAGGTAAGGAACAATAGGCATATGGGTTTATGAAATACAGTTCCACTGTATCCTGGCTATTTTGAGATACCTCCTTGCTCCTCTTCTTTCTTCCTAAAAAGGGACCCATGCATCGTCCCATACACCAAAAGGTGGCAGGTTCAATTCCTGATCAGGCACATACCTAGGTTGGGGGTTCAATCCCCAGTCAGGATGTGTACGGGGAGCAACTGATGGATGTTCCTCTCCCTCTCCCTCTCCCTCTCCCTCTCCCTCTCCCTCTCCCTCTCCCTCTCCCTCTCCCTCTCCCTCTCCCTCTCCCTCTCCCTCTCCCTCTCCCTCTCCCTCTCCCTCTCCCTCTCTCTCTCCTCTCCCTCTCCCTCTCCCTCTCCCTCTCCCTCTCCCTCTCCCTCTCCCTCTCCCTCTCTCTCTCCCTCTCCTTCTCCCTCTCCCTCTCTTTCTAAAAAGACAAATCAATAAAAACATATCCTTGGGTGAGGGTAAAAACAAAACTCTATGGAATATTATGCAGCTATAAAAAAAGAAGGATCTCTTACCCTTTGAGACAGCATGGAGGGACATGAAGAGCATTGTGCTAAGCAAAATAAGCCATTCAGAGACAGTGAAGTATCACATGATCTCACTTATATGTGGGATCTAATCAACCAATGAACAAAATAGATCCAAAGGCATGGAAGCATGGCACAAACTGACAGATCTCAGAGGGAAGGGGGCAGAGATTAAGCAAGGAACTTATATGCATATGGACACAGACAATAGTGTGGTGAAGGCCTGAGGTGGAGTGGGAACTGGGTGGAGGAAGTCAATGGTGGAAATATGGGAGACATCTGTAATGCTCTCTTCAATAAAGATAAAAAAAATAAAAAATAGCACTTTATTATGTTGTGATTGACATGTAAATAGCTGTGCATATTTAATGTATACAACTCAATAAGTTTTGGGATAATTACATACCTGTGGAACCATGACCCCATCAAGAGCATAAACACATCTGTCACCTTTCAAAATTTCCTCCTGCCCTCTTTACTATTACTTTTGTATTCATATTAAGAACATTTAACATAAGATCTACCCCTCTTAGCAAATTTTAAGTCTACAGTACAGTATTTTAGCTGTTGGGCCTATGACGCAGAGTAAATGTCCAGAGCCTATTTACTTGCATAACTGAAAGTTTGTACCCTTGACCATCATCTCTCCCCCCACAAGCTCCTAGAAACCACGGTTCTACTCTCTGCCTCTATGAGCTTGACTATTTTATATTCCACATATAAGTTAGATCATATAGTATTTGTCTTTTTGTATCTCACTTATTTTACTTAGCATAATGTGTACCAGGTGTCCATCCATATTGTTGCAAATGGCAGGATTTTCTTTCTTTCTAAGGCTGAATAATATTTCATTATATATATCACATCTTTTATTCATCCATGAATGGATATTATGGATATTTAGGTTGTTTCCATATCTTAGCTGAGGCCAACCACAAGGAAGAGACAATGTTAGAATACACAAAAGTTAAGCAGAAAAAACAAAAAAATCAAAAATGTTCCCTACCTTCAAGGAAGCTAGATTCAACAGACAAGCCAAACGCATCTTAGTGATGTCTAAGAAAAATAATCCTGAATATTTTAGCCTACACCCAAACCATATACAAATTTGGTTTCCCAATCAATATTGCAAAACAAATATTTTTAAATGCTTCTTTTCAAAATAGCACTTTCTTTTTTTCAGTTTACTTTCAATATCATTTTGTATTGGTTTCAAGTATACAGTATGGTGGTTAGACAATCATATCAGGGTAAAATATTTTTTAAACTCTGGTGTTTGCAATGTGCCACCCATCAAAAGTTGCTTAATAACTATTTTTTTCTATGATAATAGTGATTTTTTAAAAATTATTTTAACTCTTCTTAGTCCTACAAATACTATAGCAAACATTAAAAGATATTCTTGTTCATTTTTTATAGTAACTATTTTGGACAATGGTTTTTGTAAAGACTCAAAAATTACAAGTTATTCTAGGAGATTTTATTACTGAGAGGCTTGATCTGATACTTAATTGATTATATTTTTTGTATTTTAAAGTATATGTAATTGAAATTATAAAAAGATGCATTGTGTTTTATTGAGGGATATTTGATTAAGAGCACATTCAAATGTTTAGAAAACATTACTAATAGAACTGTTTATTTAAACATACTAGTGGTATTTTTGAAGCAGAGTTTTCCAACATCAGAAGAAAATATATGTATGTATATATATATATATATATATATATATATATATATATATATATATATTCTTTTTATCCTCACCTGAGGGTATTTTTCCATTGACTTTTAGGAAGAGTGGAAGGGAGTGGGAGAGAGAAACTTCCATATGATAGAGACACATTGATTGGCATGAGCCCAGACCAGGGCGGGGATCCAGCCTGCAACCAAGATATGGGTAATAATACTTTTCTTTTTGTATTGTGGTGTTGTTTTTGCAGACTTGGATGTCATCGAGTGCTCCTTGCAGTTCCCGGATGACGATTACTCGTGGTGGGACCTCTTCATGAAAATCTGCGTCTTCGTCTTTGCCTTTGTGATCCCCGTCATCATCATCATCATCTGCTACACCCTGATGATCCTGCGCTTAAAGAGCGTCCGACTCCTCTCCGGCTCCCGAGAGAAAGATCGAAACCTCCGGCGAATCACCAGGCTGGTCCTGGTGGTGGTGGCCGTCTTCATCATCTGCTGGACCCCCATTCACATCTTCATTCTGGTGGAGGCACTGGGGAGCACCTCTCACAGCACAGCTGCCCTCTCCAGCTATTACTTCTGCATCGCCTTGGGCTACACCAACAGCAGCCTGAACCCCATCCTCTATGCCTTCCTCGACGAAAATTTCAAACGGTGTTTCAGGGACTTCTGCTTTCCAATTAAGATGAGGATGGAGCGGCAGAGCACTAGCAGGGTCAGAAATACGGTTCAGGATCCTGCTTACGTGAGGGATGTTGATGGGATAAATAAACCAGTATGACTAGTCGTGGAGATGTCTTCGTATAGTTCTCCGGGAAGAGAAGAGTTCAATGATCTAGGTTTAACTCAGATTACTACGGCAGTCTGAGATGGAAAAGTAAAATTTCTTACAAACTTTTAGAAGTCTCATGGTCTGAAGTCATACATGAGGCTGTAGTAGTGACCCAGGTCAATGGAAGCATCAAGGTTGTAGGAATTGAGCGAGCAAATACAACGCCTCAGAAGGGTAGGGAAGCAAGGCTGGTTTCCAGTTCCTCTGATGAACAAGAAACAAGCCTTTTTTCAGGAGTCAGCTGTCGCGAGCCTCCTATGCAATGTGGTTCAAAAGCTCTGAATAGAAAACAAAGCAAAACAAAATGTTGGTTTCAGAGCCCAGTGGGCATCCAATCCCGATGCTTAACATTGACAGTAACAACAACAACCATTTCCAGGGGCCACGCCCAGCTCACTTTATGCTACATGGACACACATTGTGTGGTGAGGATTCTACCTTAAGTTTGACTTGGACTCACACCTGAAAAGTCTGATGTTCATATGGAGTAGAAAATTATCTTGATATTTAAACATACAAAAGATGGGTTGCAATATAGTTTAATTCCCCAAAGAACTATATTTATAGCATGCTATTCAGATAAATAATCTCATGATAAGGTGTGTCCTGATGCTAAGACATAAATGGGTTTAAATGTCACCAAAAATATATGCTAGTACAGCTCCATCTGTAAATAATAGTATATGTGTAAACAAGGAATGGATTTGCCATAAAGCCAGGAAGTCTCTTGAGAGCATGTTAATCATTTCCTCGAGTCAGTTAGAGTGATGCTGAGACATTTTGCTGCAACATCAGCTTCTCTCTGAGAATCAGTCAATGGCGCATCTCTCTGTGACTCCCCGAGCACCAATTAGTCCCGTATAGTGTCCATAGCGCCACAGAATATTTAACTCACTCCCAGGTGGTAGCCTTCGCCCAATCTAGTTTATATGCAACATCTCCTTATGAATATATTCCTATTACCATATTGTCTGTGTTCGTGAAGGGAAGGCATTTTGCGCGTATAAATCTCAAGTTATTCTTCTGTGGCTTTTGGTGGAAAGTAGAATTGGTCCTAACTGTGAGCTGAATGAGGACATGATGTCATGCGTGGTGCTCGGACACCCATTGCACTGGGTTCTGTGAAGAGCACACCTGAGAGGAAAATGCCATGAGCATCACATTTAGGGTAATTTTGCTAAAACTTTGAGATGACATATAAATTTCCCCTCCCTTTTCCTGAAAATTGTGGTTTCAGAAGTAATGGCTTTTTCTGTCATTTGCCTGGGCAGAAAAGGGGGTAATTTAAAAATAACACTCATCTTTTCTTTAGCCTATATGTTATGTTATTAGGACAGAACCCTTTGAAATTTAATTGGAAAATCAAAGGTATAGACCTATAGAACTATACATATCACTACTTCTGTAAGTTCTGTTCACTGTGTGTGCTCTCTCTTGTGTATATATTCTTTTTAGATTGAAGGTTTTATATGTGGCTTCAGAGTTTTAATGTGATGATGTTTGTCAATTTGTTAGTCAATTCCAGATTTTCATGGCACCTAATCCATGGCAGCAAGGTGGGGTTTTTCATGATAAAAATATAGAGCTCTGCCTGGCTGGGATGGCTCAGTGGTTGAGCATTGACCTGTGAACCGGGAGGTCATGGTTCAATTCCCAGTCAGGGCACATGCCCGGCTGTGGGCTCAATCCCCAGTGTGGGGTGTGCAGGAGGCAGTTGATCAATGAATGACTCTCTCATCATTGATGTTTCTCTCTCTCTCTCTCTCCCCCTTCCTCTCTGAAATCAATAAAAATAAAAAACAACAACATAGAGCTCTTTTGAACACTTCTTAAATTGTATTGATTTTTCTTAGGTGTTCTTATAGTCTTATAAATAAAAGTAGATAGAAATGGGTTAAATATTGGTTGACATTCACCCATGCTTAAAAATCTTGGATATCATACAGGAAGGAGATCTGTATAGCAAATAATTCCAGAAACAAACCCTACTGACATGGGAAATATAGAAACCTCTTTACAATGGTAAAACCCAAAACTCTAACGGAGATAAAATCACGGAACAAACTTACAGTAACGTGTTCTCTTTAACTTAGCACCACACATGCCTTCATAGCACCAGTTGCCATCATTAGAGCCTGAGCTTCAGCCTGGGTATCCTCCATCTCTTATATCTAAGTTTGCAGGCCAAGGAGAGGGAAGTAGCTCTAAATGACCTGAGGGGTGTTAGACGCTTCTCCATTATTGTTAACACCAATCTCCTGAAAATGAAAGAGGAGGGTGGGTGGCGATGTCATTTAAGGGCACTACATTAAAGAATGATAGAGTGAATCACGTATGTGAGGAAAAATATCACACAAACGTGTTTCTCCATTAAAAGGGTGTATGTGCACAAGACTGTGTGTGCATGCATGAATGGGTGAAAGTGTGTGTACATGTGTGTGTGTGTGTGTGTGTGTGTGTGTACTGTCATGAATCAGTGATTGTATTGCGATTCCTTCATCATTCCATACAATACATTCGTCCAAACCCAGCTGTGTCCCATCTCTTCGTGCTCCTGTTCTCCCATCACAGCAAGGAGGGCACTGCCCCCTGTGTCTTTGAGACTAGAGCTGCATGTATCCTCGAGTTAACGCTCTACACGAACTCCATCTTCCAACCTGGGTAACGACTTCTGTGAGACAGAATTTAGTGAGGGGTCAGAAAACATTCAGGGAAATGAAACAGATGTGCAAGAGGCAAGCGGATGAAAAAACCCATAATCCTAACTGGGAGGAGAGTATTTGTGTCTCAGACTACTCTTAGGAACCTAGGGGCAGCCCCGATGCAGAGAGTTTAAGTAAAAACTTCAGGCTTTATACTAAAAAAGGAAGCATAGTTTGGAAAATAGTTTTGAGGCAACAATGAGGACTATTCACATAAATTTTAAGGAAATGGCTCCATTCTATGATGCGTTAGTGAGAAATAAAAGTTCTTAAATTTGTAAACCATTATCAGGCAATTCATGCGTGTTTTTTCTAGTGTTGGGACGTAGTAAGAAGAATTACTGAGATAAAAGAAATATGTTGGCTGGCTTTAAATTAGAGCTGCTTCACAAGAACGCTGTGACAAGTTTGCATGTCCATTCAATAAGATTTATTTTCTAAGCAAGAGCCATTTGGAAGATTCAGCATCAATATGGAGCTCTCATCCCTAAGATTTTATTCTCTGCAAGAAAAGTATATTCATATATCCTTTACTATGATGTTTATTATTCATATCTTGTTGCTTTTAAGATGATAATTATGCATTGTATATATGATTGTGTACCTTGCAATAAAATAAAAATTGTACTGCTAAAATTAACAGCAGAAGATTTCTGTGCTAAATAATTTATTCTTCTTTTTTCCGATGCAAAAGCAGAGAGTCTTTATTCAAGCTAGCTTGGGCTCCCCGTTAATTTATTCTTTAATACCTGAAATGATGCTGCACTTAAGCAAGAATAATGTTGTTACTTTAAACTATATACCATAACTTTAACTTTCCATTCATGACAATTCTGTGGATGATCAATAGAAGGACCAAAACATCAGGAATCTAAGCAATGATCTAAAATTTTTAAACCTATTAGTTGCTTAGGAAATTTTACCTGTTTTCACAGCAATGCTGCCAAGATCCCAGGAGCAATGTTATATGCTACCTTTCCTACAAAAACCACGTGTTCACTAGGAAAATATGCAAAATTTAAAATCAAACTGTCCTGCCAATAACAACATAAACTCAGCCTTGAAACACAAGCAGCCTTCTGCCCCTGCTGTCAGTACAATATAACCACATCACTGCCCTGAATGATCTGTTTCAAAGCCTCGTGGAATTTGTATACACAAAGAGCAATTCAAAAACCAGCATCCTCCTGGTTTTTAAGATATATGCAACCGTACGTTTATTGCAGCATCATTTACAATAACCAAGATGTGGAAGAAACCCGAGTGCCTATCATCATCGATGGATAAAGACGAGGTGGAACATGTAAATAAGGGAATATTACTCCACCGTAAAAATGAATGAACTCTTATCACTTGAGACAACGTGGATGGACCCAGAGGCGATTAAGCTACACTAAATATGTCAGAGAAAAACAAATGCCATATGATTCCACTTATATGTGGAATCTAAAGAACAAAATAAACAAAACGGACGCAGGCTCATAGATGCAGAGAAAAAGCTGACATTTGCCCTATGGGAGGGAAGATGGGAGGCTGCATAAGAAAGTTAAACAGATTAAGAAGTACAAATTGGTAATTACAAAATAGTCATGGGGATGTAGAGTACAGCAATATTGTAATGACTGTAGGGTATCAGGTGAATACTTGAATTATCGGGGGGTCACTTTGCAAATTCTATAATTGTCTAAGCACTATGCTGTACACCTGAAATTATTATAAAATAATACTGAGTAGTCACTGTAATTGAAAAATAAGATTAAGAAATTAAAATAAATAAATGTGTTAGGAAGAGAGTGGCCACAGCTAGTGTTGTCTCCATTTCCCTATTTCAGTCCCTTTCTGCCGCCATTTTTTTAAAAATCTCTTGAAATAAAACGTCTGTTGTTAGCCCTAGCTGGTTTTCTCAGTGGTTAGAGCATTGGCCTTTGGACTGAAGTATCTCGGGTTCGATTCCTGTCAAGGGAACGAACGTTGGTTGCAGTCTCGATCCCTGGTCCTGGTTAGGGCATGTGCTGGAGACAATCAATCGGATGTGTCTAGATTCACATCAATATTTCTCTCTCTCTCTCTCTCTCTCTCTCTCTCTCTGAATATATGAATGAACAAATGAATGAATTATGGTGAAGTAGGAAATGCATGGTGCTATGGCAGTAGAGATATTCTGAATCATTTACTAATTGAATAACCTTAAGTTAGTTATGTTCTTCTCACCTAGAAAGTAAAAGTACATTTCAGGATGATTATAAAGAGATGATGATATAATTTATATTCAAATGATTTATAAACAATCAACCTCTATACAATGTTATTATTAACCTGCTAAATAATGATTCAGAAACTTTTCTGGAAACCAAAATTAAGATTCCCTAGTGCCTTTGTTTTATAGTGAATTAAGAAGTGTGACTAGAGCCAATTATTACCTTTTGGAAACTGTGCTTCACTAAAGTCTGTATGACCAAAGGGAAGAATTAAATTCAGAAACTCTAATCTCACAATATTGAGTTACGTTTGGCAATGTCTGGTTAGATGTGTGTACCAGATAACTTGGTAATTGTTAAATCAAAATCCAGAGAGATTGCTTGGGCTAGAATTCAAAGGGTTTTTCTTGAGACCAAGGTTTGCATTGTTGGACACAAAACATTTTCATAATAATGTCTCCATGAGAAAGCAATCTTCTTTTTCCGAGAAAAATCAGGGTTTTTTTTGGAGGAATCTTCTGTTTGTTGTTAAAAGCCTAAGCCCACTAAATGTTTAAATGATTATCTGCTGAGAGATTTTTTTCCAAACGGTTTTCCTTTAAATGTGCTTTCATGTATTATAGAGCCCTTAGACAAAGATGGTTTTTACCCAGAAATTTTTAATGAAGTAAATCACTACAATAAAAAAACAACAACTGTTGGTTTTGGCATTGCCAACAAACCACAGCAATTCTAGGCTTTTGCTGTTCAGTTAAACTTCATTTCACCTTAAACTCCATGAAGTCTCGCCCCAGCCAGTGTGGCTCAATGGTTGAGCGTCAACCTATGAACAGGAAGACCAAATTCGATTCTTTTTTTAAAAAAATATATTTTATTGATTTTTTACAGAGAGGAAGGGAGAGGGATAGAGAGTTAGAAACATCGATGAGAGAGAAACATCGATCAGCTGCCTCCTGCACACTCCCCACTGGGGATGTGCCCGCAACCAAGGTACATGCCCTTGACCGGAATCGAACCTGGGACCCTTGAGTCCGCAGGCCGACGCTCTATCCACTGAACCAAACGGGTTAGGGCCAGATTCAATTCTTGATCAGGGCACATGCTCAAGTAGCAGGTTCGATCCCTAGTAGAGGGCGTGCAAGAGGCAGCCAATAAATGATTCTCTCTCTCATCATTGATGTTTCTATTTCTCTCTCCCTCTCCCTTTGTCTCTGAAATCAATAAAAATATATTTTAAAAAAACAATCAAAAGCCCTGGCTGGTTTTGCTCAGTGGATAGAGCATCGGCCTGAAGACTGAAGGGTCCAGGGTTTGATTCTGGTCAAGGGCACATGCCCGGGTTGCAGGCTCGATCCCCAATGTGGCGTGTGCAGGAGGCAGCGATTGATGATTCTCTCTCATCACTGATGTTTCTATCTCTCTCTCCCCTCCCTTCCTCTCTGAAGTCAATAAAAATATTAAAGAAAAAAAAAACCTTCCATGAAGCCTCAAGCACACTTTACATATAGAAACAGTGGCATACTGAACTCAGTGGCAAGGAGCAAACGTAATGTTGTGCATTTATACTTCCAGAAAGGACTTGCTTCGTTTCCATGGCACTCCATGGTCCCAGCTCTCCTACCTCTGCTGGCTTTAGTGGAGTGAAGTCAGCTTGTAAGACCAGGATGCTTCACAGAGACCGGGAGAAAGGGCATCATAAGATTCCTTTGTTGATTTTATTCCATTGTGCCTATTCCTTCAGCCTACTCTGTATCCCCACTGGAACACAGCGCAGTACTCTGCACCTCTGGTTACCGAACCACCTTTCTTTGACTTCGAAGTCAAAAGAAAGCTATTGTATAAGTTCCTTTCACCTTAAAAATTCGGAGAAGTACATCTTCACTCACTGCCTGTTTTTTAAAGCACGGTGTCTTTAATTTCACACAGCCTGGCTTCTGCCCCACAATGCCGGTTCTGCACAATATTTCACAGGCTACAGGGAACTGAGAGGTGGCCTGTTAACTCCCAGGCACCAAAGAGGGAAGTTAAGGCCTGACTGGGGCTTTTCTTCTACACACAGTCGCAGTGTTACCAGTACCTGGCCCTCTGCATGCTCCCATTGGACGGTCCTCCTTCTTCTCAGCTTCTTTACATGCTTACATGCTACTCTTTCTCTCTTCCTTGGTTTCCTCCACACTCCACACTGCTGAGCTCCCACCTCACAAGTCCCAATTTTGTGCTCCCTCACTGCACCCTGTCCAGGGGCCTTCCTCTCAAGGCTGCTTCTTTGTGTCCCCTAGGATATGCTTTTGTTGAAAGAGAGAGAGAGAAAGACAGACAGAGAGAGAGAGAGAGAGAGAGAGAGAGAGGTGAGAGAATTGATTGATGTGAGAAAAACATCAATCGATTGCCTCCTGTACATGCCCGACTCGGGGACTGAACCTGAAACCTATTTATGTGCCCTGACAGAGAATTAAATTCTTTGGTGCATGGGACCCACACTCCAGCCAACTGTCACCCGGCCAGGGCTAACAGCTGTTTTTGGATGGATCCCAAAAGTCTGTAGGGGCTCTGAGCTAGTCTTTTTTTTTTATTATTAAATCTTTATTGTTCAGATTATTACATTTGTTCCTCTTTTTTCCCCCATAACTCCCCTCCTCCCGGTTCCCGCCCCACCCTCCGCCCTCACTCCCCACCCACTGTCCTCATCCATAGGTGCATGATTTTTGTCCAGTCTCTTCCCGCATCTCCCACACCCCTTTCCCCCCCAAGAATAGTCAGTCCATTCCCTTTCTATGTCCCTGATTCTATTATGATCACCAGATTATTTATTCACTTGGTTCTTAGATTCACTTGTTGATAGATGCATATTTGTTGTTCATAATTTGTATCTTTACCTTTTTCTTCTTCTTCCTCTTCTTAAAGGATACCTTTCAGCATTTCATATAATACTGGTTTGGTGGTGATGAACTCCTTTAGCTTTTCCTTATCTGTGAGGCTCTTTATCTGACCTTCAATTCTGAATGATAGCTTTGCTGGATAAAGTAATCTTGGTTGTAGGTTCTTGGTATTCATCACTTTGAATATTTCTTGCCACTCCCTTCTGGCCTGCAAAGTTTCTGTTGAGAAGTCAGCTGACAGTCGTATGGGTATTCCCTTGTAGGTAACTGGGTTTCTTTCTCTTGCTGCTTTTAAGATTCTCTCTTTGTCTTTTGCTCTTGGCATTTTAATTATGATGTGTCTTGGTGTGGTCCTCTTTGGATTCCTTTTGTTTGGGGTTCTCTGCGCTTCCTGAACCTGTAAGTCTATTTCTTTCACCAGGTAGGGGAAGTTTTCTGTCATTATTTCTTCAAATAGGTTTTCAATATCTTGCTCTCTCTCATCTTCTGGCACCCCTATAATTCTGATGTTGGTACGCTTGAAGCTGTCCCAGAGGCTCCTTACACTATCTTCGTATTTTCGGACTCTTTTTTCATTTTGCTTTTCCAGTTGGGTGTTTTTTGCTTCTTCACGTTTCGAATCTTTGACTTGATTCTTGCGCTCCTCTGGTCTGCTGTTGGGTGTCTGTATAATATTCTTTATTTCAGTCAGTGTATGCTTAATTTCTAGTTGGTTCTTTATCACAACATCGAGGGTCTCATTAGATTTCTTGAGGATCTCACTACATTTATCAGCAGTCTCACCAGTCTTTTCGAGGGCCTTACTAAGATTATTGGCAGCTTCTAGACAGTTCTTGAGAGACCTTAAAAGTGTGGTTTTGAGCTCTATATCTTCCATTTCTGACATTTGCGTCCTGTTTCTTTGTCTCCGCGTTTTTTTATCTTTTCTTGGTGCACCCCCTAGTGGTCTTTGTGCGCAGTCTTGTTGTAAATAAGCCTTGATTGTTGTCGGCAATACCGGGGGTGATTTGACCTCCAGGCTAACTGGCTATGAGAGTCAGCTGTGTCTGCAGTGGGAGAGCTTCTGTGCTGGATCTCTAGGGCGGTGCTAATCTAGCATTTGCCTGAGGCTATCTGGCAAATGGCTCTGGGCAGGGCTTGGGCGGGGCGGGTCCCCGGGGATCTACAGGGCGGGCAGAGCAAGCAGTTATGGCTGCTCTCAGTTCCGTCCCTGGGTGCTCTGCCTCTCAGAGTCCCAGCAACCGCTGCAAACCTCAGAGAGAAAGCTGCCTTCGAGTTCCGACCGAAGCCAGACAGTCCCACTTCTCCCGTTTGAGTTTGGGTCCCCAGAGACTCACCCGGATCTGGAGCTCAGAGTCTGAAACTCCCTCCCAATTGAAAACAACAACCGCGCCCTCACCGCCAGCCCGCTCCGCGCGCACTCCGCACCTAAGTATTTCACTTCAGCACTGCGCCTCCTCTGAGTCTGGGTATGATATTCTCTTTCCTCCTAGTTGTAGAATTTCCACTCAGCCAGCCTTCCTGTGGTTCTGGATGATGTCCGTTCTGTCCTTTAGTTATAGCTCTGAAGCGGTTGTTCGAGGCAGCAATCTCCGGTGTTAACCTATGCCGCCATCTTGGTTTCTCCAGTCTTTACATTTTAATTTCAAACTCCACTATCTCAAACTCAGTCTTCTCTTCTTCCCAAACACCCTCTCCCCGGAAAACTCCTATTTCTGTCACACTTACCATAATTACCCCAGTCACTAAAGCTTGAACAATTCATGGCAGCCTTGGCCGGGCTGTTGCTTTCCCACAGCCAATCACCAAGACCTATTAGCCTGCCCTTTATTGTGTGACTTAAAATCTTCTCTTCTTTTCCACCTTTCTGTAGTTCAAGTTCTTACTTCCTGTTTTTTTCTCCTCATCCTTAGGTTTCTCCTGTTCCTCCCCCTCATTCCCTCCAAAAACGTCTACAGCCGCTACCAGGTTAGTCTTCTTCACCAGTTCAGGGTAACAACAACAGTTAACCCTTTTGAGTGGGTCTTTATTGTGAGGTATAGATATCTTACTTCAGTTCATCCTAACAAAAACCTTATGAAGTAGATACTATTAGTTTGATTCCCATCTTACAGGTAGAAAATTAAGTATCATAGAGGGCATACAACTGGCCAAGTTTACACAAGTGTAAGTGGCAAAGCTGAGATTCAGAACAGGTCACCTGTCGCTGAATCACATGGGCTTGTCTCCCGCACCAGAGTGGCCTGGGCTCTTGGGTCCTGGTGTAGACTTCTAGGTGTGTATACCTTCTAGACTTCCGTTTTGCCCCTCGATCTCACTATGCCTTTCCATTTAGTAGAAGGGGCCCCTGAGTCGTGTGTGCTCTAGTTCCTGGTAACCATAAGAGCCACAGAGTTCTGAGCCCCACCCCCATGTCTGGGACCCTGTTGACCTGTCTAATTTTTGTTATTTCCATACTCTCTTCCCAGGACACACAATGAAGAATGGCCTGTACGCTGTTCAGCTGCTGTTAGATCTCAACCTGGGACCTGCCTGAATGCCTGTTTTTATATCGCAGAGCCTTGGGTATAAACCTGGGGGGAACTTTTAGTATATTCTAATTTGTACTTACAATAACTCTTCTAAGGAAACTTTAACTCTCCAGTCCCACTCTGCCAGTCTGATTATGGTAACCAGTAAATTATGACATTTGTCCTAATTAAAATCCATACTAAGGCTGACTTCCTGAGCAAGCTAGGTCTAGTCCAACCCAGAACTGCTTTCATTTCCCCCACATCTTTCTATTTTCCAGCTTTTTCAAGGGTCTTCCCACATTTGCCCAGCTCTTCCAACGTAAAGGATGTGCATTGGATCAGGGATTTTCAGGCTTGGCTATGTAACACAATCACCTGAGAAACATTCAACATACAGATGACAAGCCTACACTGAAGTCCTACTGACTTCAGAACCACCAACCAAGACTTCCTTGAATCCTCAATGCTTATGCATAATAAACAATAATTATTCATGGTGGTTTTAGTGTTGTTTTTTAATGCTTCAATGAACTCATAAATTGCATAGGTGATGTAAGCCACCTGGCCCAATGCCTGACAGATAATGGGTTTTCAGTAAATGCTAATTAGTTCCTCTACTCTTTATTCTGGTCATCACAAGTTTATTGCTTTCATTTGTTTAAATAAACATTTTAAATAGAGTTACATCTTCTACATTTCTTCCTGTTCTGTATAGTTCCAGCATCTTTAGTCAAAGTTTTGCTGGCTTATTCTTGATCTAAAATTATCCTTTCAGACTCTTTCATTGATCTTTTGACATTAAACTTATTCATTAGTCTCTATATTTCTTAAACTTCTATAAAAACTATATATATATTCTGCTACCTACTCTTTTTTCTATTTTTATTCTTGATCTCTGCTTTCTTTATTTTTTTTGCTAAAATTTTCTTCCAACTAGTGAAGTAGGCCTTGAAATTTCAGAGCCATTGACTTGATGTATCTTTACAATATTTTACTTTATTTAAATTACCTTTGTTGAACATTACTGGAAAACCTTGAAACTTAAATGTTAAATTTTCTGTCTGATTAGAATAGCCTGGATAGCTGGGAAAGGTAGAAGAGAATTTCAAAGCTAAGAGAGACCTTAGATATTATCAGTTCACCTACTTCATTTACACGAGGCAGCTGAGACACAGATAAAGTGCATTACCAAAGGTGATGTTGTTAACTAGTTGCTCTTATGGTGGGAGGAAATGGAGGGAGACTAGCTAAAGTTTAACTGGGGCATATTAAAATTGTACGAGTGTTTTTTCATCTGTCCCCTCCCCCTACATTTAGTCTCTCAAAATGACAGAAAAACACCAAGCAATCAGAGGTTTTGGATTTAATAGTTTCTGTAAAGTCTGATTTCCAGTGTTGGAAAATTCAGGGTCTCTGAGTATTCTATGTTGCAGTGACGCATCCAAAATTGGTACTTCCCAGAGTTGGGAGTTTTAAATGTACCAGTGAGAAAAGGTTTCTCTCCTTCGAGAAGAAAGAAGACCACTCCTCAAAACCCAGCAGATCTATCTCCTGTCCCAGAGCTTTTCCTTCTGTCCCATATTTTAAGGATTTTTGTTCATTTTGTTTCTGTTTTCCCAGTGGAGCAAGAAAGACCAAAACCTAACCCGAGTTTCAGGATACAAGGCAGTGGTGGCTGTGAAGGGAGTGATATGGAACAACGGAGTCACTCCTTCTGCACCCACACCCTAGGAATGTGCTTTAGAGGAAAACAACAAAAAATGCAAATAAAAAAAGACACCCACTAGAGTTACCAAATCCATTCAACCAAGACAGAAAAGAAGGTCGGAGGGTAAATGGCACAGAGAGAAAAACAGAGTATCAAATCAGTCCAGGCATTGGGCTAGCAAATGCTAGGGAAGAGCCACAGAGAAGCCTGAGGCCCTGTCAGGCCCTGGTGGTCTCTATCCACAGACTGGTGTCAGAAGATCCTGCCCTCTGTGCACCTAAGACCAAGACCCCAATTCCTCAGAGAGAAGGGCACGTGCAGAGGGCCCTTGGCAGAACGGGCCTTGCCTCTGGTGGGGAGAGGAGGAGAAGGGCCCAGAGCTTGCATAGCATCCCCTCTGGAGGACAGGTGGCTCAATGGCCTGCAGCAGCCTTCAGGTAACCGGACAGGGAGGCAGTGAATGGAACTCCCCTGTGAAGATCGAGCTCAGGGCAGACTGCAGGCAGATGGTCTTATGGAAGAATCTGTTGCTTTAGAAGACCACCAAGAAGAGGTGCAGCTGGCTTTCTGCCCATCGTTAAGCTGGTCCAGAATGAAGGAAAAAGGATAGAGAAGAAAGAGCCAGCCACGGATAATGTGCGAGGATTGCACTGCTGTAAGGAAAGCCAAAGCAAGCCACATCTGAGTGACTAGGAAGGCCAATACTTTTCAATGTTTGATAATTCCCAAAGTAAAGCTGGGCTGGGAGCGAAGGGAGAGGTCAGGGGTGAAAAGAAAAGTCCCGGCCTCTGACCACTGTGAATGCCCTGGCACAGACAAATCCCGCAGCTTCTGGTCTTCACCTTCAGGTACGTGGACAACTCCCTAGGTGCTCCCTTGGGGGTGCAACGGCAAACCCGCCAGAATCTAGGACACACGTATCTTCTGGTTTCCCACAGGCTCGTCAGACTTCCACCGTCAATCACATGCACAAGAATGTTCACTACAGTATTTGTTCCTAATCGGGGAGAACGAGATGCTCTGGAGTCAGAGACCTGAGCAGCTTGGGCTGCCATAACAAAGGACCACTGACTGGGGACTTCAACAACAGAAATGTATCCTCTCGCCATCTGGAGGCTGGATGTCCCAGACCAAGGTGTTAGTAGGGTTGGTTTCTTCTGAGGCCTCTCGCCTTGGCTTGTAGATGGCCATCTTCTTTCAGGTGTTCACACGGTGTTCCTCTGTGTATCTGTGTCCAATCTCTGCTGTGGTTACAAATAATGAGTGAGATCTATATGTATTGGCAGGAAAAGAGATCACGGCTTATTGTTCATTGGACAAAGGAAGTCACAGGACAATATGGTGCTGATATCCGTGGTTTTCTCTGGAGAGGGAACAGGATTAGGGGGGAGAGTGGGATGAGGGGGACTTTATTTACTTGTATATGTCTCTATGTGTGGCAGATTGGATTATTCTCAATTCTTCACTCCCTCCCTTGCCCTGGCTTTGCAGCTTCTCCTGCTGTGGGCCAAGTGTATTTCCCTGGCCCATGGTTGTTGAACTTGGCCAGATGACTTGGTTTGGCCAATGGAATTTAGATGGAGGTAACAGAATAGAAGCCTTAAATATGCTTTCTTGGCATCTCTTGGTCTCTTGGGCTGTTGTGACCTTCAGTGAGAAGAATATACCCTGGGAAATGGCTGGTCATAGGAAAATGTGAAGACATGATGAGTCGAGCTGAAGCCAACCTCAGCTTAGAGCTAGCTCAGAGACCCACGTACCCCTGAGCAATTATGCTTACCTTGAAAACATTCTGCTGAGTGAAGTAAGCCAGATACAAAACGACAAATACTGCATGCTTCCATTTACATGAAGTATCTAGAATAAGCAAATTCGTAGACAGTCTATTAGAGGCCACCAGGGGCTTGTGGGGTTATTACATGGGTACAGAGTTTGTGCTTGGGGATTAAAAGGTTTGGAAATAGATAATTATAATAGTTTCACAGCATAACAAATGTACTTAATACCACTGAATAAGGCACTTAAAATGGTAAATTTTGTATTATATATTTTACCAAAATTTAAAAAAATAATAACATAATATACCAAAAGACATTGAATTTATACTTTAAATAAATAAATTGTATGGTATGTGAATTATATATCTCAATAAAGCTATTAAAAACATGCTTGTTGTTTAAGTCATTAAGTCTGGGGTGATTTGTTAAGTAGCACTAGTGTGGCAATAGATGACTGATACTGTGTGTGTGTGTGTATGTGTGTGAATGTGTGCATTTTATAATAAGCACATATTATTTGTGTAATATAAAATATGCCAACAGAATTTATTGGCTCCTCTCTCCTGTCTTCCTGCCCAGTGGTGGCACCAGGATGATTCTGGACATTGCTCATCCTAATTTGGAGTGACTTGGCTTCTCTCTTCATCCTTGGCCGTCAACCAGATCCAAGTCCTGGCTGTTCCCGCAGACTGTGTCTCCACTTGGCTCCCTCCCCTTGGTCTCTGCAGCCATCGCCCTGGGTCTGGATTGTTTCATGGGTTTCCCAGGGGGGTCTCACTGCCTGGATCCATCCTGAGCCAGGGGAGAGGACTACTTTGCAACATGTTTCCATTAAGATACCCTGCGCAGCAAGCCCTGAGTTTACACACACACACACACACACACACACACACACACACACACACACACATGTCACCTGGACATGTACCCCAGGGGTACAGATCGATTAGCTGTACAAACAGCAGCTGTAGACGGGTGGGGCTGCTGCTCCTTTCCCATCTGCTGGTCCTCCACCTTCAGGATCTCACTGCTTGGGTGTGAAAACCCCCAGCACTACACATAAGGGGAATGTTCCATTCAAAACACTGGGTTAGAAGTTGAGAAAGTGAAGGACTCTATGGTTAATTATTGTGGCTTCCAATTTAAAAGTGAAAGAGGACCTAATGACTCTGATAGATGAGAAGTGAGCTTTTTAGGCTATAACTTGGAATTAAGAAATTGAGTTTTGCCCTAACTGGTTTAGCTCAGTGGATAGAGCGTCGGCCTGTGGACTGAAAGGTCTCAAGTTCTATTCCAGTAAAGGGCATGTACCTTGGTTGCGGGCACATCCCCAGTAGGAGGTGTGCAGGAGACAGCTGATCAATGTTTCTAACTCTCTATCTCTCTCCCTTCCTCTCTGTAAAAAATCAATAAAATATTTTTTAAAAAAGAAAGAAATTGAGTTTTAACTGGTGGGAATGCAGACTGGTGCAGCTACTGTGGAAAACAGTATGGAGTTTCCTCAAAAAATTAAAAATGGAACTCCCATTTGACCCAGTGATCCCCCTTCTAGGACGATATCCCAAGAAATCAGAAACACCAATCGGAAAGGATATATGCACCCCTATGTTCATAGCAGCACAATTTACAATAGCTAAGATTTGGAAACAGCCGAAGTGCCCATCAGCAGATTAGTGGATTAAAAAACTCTGGTTGATCTACATAATGGAATACTATGCTGCTATAAAAAGGAACTCTTACTATTTGCAGCAGAATGAATGGACCTGGAGAGCATTATGCTAAATGAAATAAGCCAGACGGAGAAAGATAAATATCACATGATCTCACTCACTTGTGGTATATAATGAACAACATAAACTGATGAACAAAAATAGAGCTAGAAAAAAAATTTTAGGATATAATAGAAGTAATTCTGTTATTTGCAGATTTTTAATATTTCCTACAACTTTTGTAATCTTAGACTATGTTAGTATAGTTTGGTAGTATTATATTTAAATTTTTTTCTTAAAATATTAATGTTGGACTCTCATAGCCAGTTAGCCTGGAGGTCAAATCACCCCCAGTATTGCCAACAACAATCAAGGCTTAACTACAACAAGACTGCGCACAAAGACCACAAGGGGGTGCGCCAAGAAAGCATAAAAAATGCGGAGACAAAGAAACATGACAGAAATGGAGGATATAGAGCTAAAAACCGCACTTTTAAGGTCTTTCAATAATTTTCTAGAAACTGCCGATAAATGTAGTGAGATCCTCAAGAAATCTAATGAGACCCTCGATGTTGTGATAAAGAACCAACTAGAAATTAAGCATACACTGACTGAAATAAAGAATATTATACAGGCCGAAACCGGTTTGGCTCAGTGGATAGAGCGTCGGCCTGCGGACTGAAGGGTCCAGGGTTCGATTCCGGTCAAGGGCATGTACCTGGGTTGCGGGCACATCCCCGGTGGGGGATGTGCAGGAGGCAGCTGATCGATGTTTCTCTCTCATCGATGTTTCTGACTCTCTATCTCTCTCCCTTCCTCTCTGTAAAAAATCAATAAAAATATATTTAAAAAAAAAAAAAAGAATATTATACAGACTCCCAACAGCAGACCAGAGGAGTGCAAGAATCAAGTCAAAGATTTGAAATGAGAAGAAGCAAAAAACACCCAACTGGAAAAGCAAAATGAAAAAAGAATCCAAAAATACGAAGATAGTGTAAGGAGCCTCTGGGACAGCTTCAAGCGTACCAACATCAGAATTATAGGGGTGCCAGAAGATGAGAGAGAGCAAGATATTGAAAACCTATTTGAAGAAATAATGACAGAAAACTTCCCCCACCTGGTGAAAGAAATAGACTTACAGGTCCAGGAAGCGCAGAGAACCCCAAACAAAAGGAACCCAAAGAGGGCCACACCAAGACACATCATAATTAAAATGCCAAGAGCAAAAGACAAAGAGAGAATCTTAAAAGCAGCAAGAGAAAGAAACCCAGTTACCTACAAGGGAATACCCATACGACTGTCAGCTGACTTCTCAACAGAAACTTTGCTGGCCAGAAGGGAGTGGCAAGAAATATTCAAAGTGATGAATACCAAGAACCTACAACCAAGATTACTTTATCCAGCAAAGCTATCATTCAGAATTGAAGGCCAGATAAAGAGCTTCACAGATAAGGAAAAGCTAAAGGAGTTCATCACCACCAAACCAGTATTATATGAAATGCTGAAAGGTATCCTTTAAGAAGAGGAAGAAGAAGAAAAAGGTAAAGATACAAATTATGAACAACAAACATGCATCTATCAACAAGTGAATCTAAGAATCAAGTGAATAAATAATCTGATATACAGAATGAACTGGTGATTATAAAAGAATCAGGGACATAGAAAGGGAATGGACTGACTATTCTTGGGGGGGAAAGGGGTGTGGGAGATGCAGGAAGAGACTGGACAAAAATCGTGCACCTATGGATAAGGACAGTGGGTGGGGAGTGAGGGCGGAGGGTGGGGCGGGAACTGGGAGGAGGGGAGTTATGGGGGGAAAAAAGAGGAACAAATGTAATAATCTGAACAATAAAGATTTAATAAAAAAAGAAATATTAATGTTTATTACATGTAACATTATTATATTTAAAATCTTTTTCTTGAAAAAAATTACATGCAATGTGTTAAAACTGATACAATATTATTGTTTTCTTATGTTTTACATTTTTGCATAATTTATTCTGAAACTAGTATTTGAGTATTCTTGAACTGAAACGAGTATTTGAATAATCTTTAAAAAAAAGAAAGTGAGTTTTAGTGCTGAAACAAACTTTATTCCATCTTTTCTACTTCCTCATGTGAACAAACTTTCTCAATATTTACATCTATAAATATGAAAAACACAAAAAGAATTAATGTTGAGCCCCATCTCATTCTATCAAAAACTAACAGGCAGCCATGGATACATGAACTAAGTGGAATTAAAGAGACACCAGCCCAGCCAGCATGGCTCAGTGTTTAAGCATCGACCAGAGGTCACTGGTTTGATTCCCAGTCAGGGTGAGGGTGCATGCCCAGGTTGTGGGCTCAATCCCCAGTAAGCATCTGGTCTTTCCTGTTTTCTCTCTCACCATTGATGTTTCTAGTTCTCTCCCTCTCCCTTCCTCTCTGAAATCAATAAAAAAATATATTTTAAAATAATAAAAAAGTAAAGACATAGCTATCTCATGAATATTTGTTTTTGATTAAATTTTACATTTTTACATTTAATAATTCTTCAAATCTATACATCGTTTTATGATTTTTAATTAATTGTGTAGTAATAAAAATAATTATATGCCAACTTAGAAAAAAAAAGACACTTAGAGACTTATGTTCACAGAAAACAAATTTATTTCAATTTAAGTATATAATTTTGTTTGTGAGAGGTATGTTAGGGTAATCAGTAATCATTCAAACATAAAATATGTATTATGTGAGGATAAAATTCTGTGTGTGTGTGGGGCGGGGGGGAGGAGTAGACCAGAAATATGAGCTTATGGGGAATAAATGTAAATTCAACAAGTGTTGAAGATGAGCTAATTCATGTGTATTTAAAATAGGTGATGGAATACTATGCTGCTGTAAAAAGAAAGGATCTCCTACCATTTGCAACAGCATGGATGGAGCTGGAGAGCATTATGCTAAGCGAAATAAGTCAATCAGAGAAAGATAAATATCACATGATCTCACTCACTTTTGGATTATAATGAACAACATAAAAACTGATGAACAAAACAGATCCAGAGACAGAGAAGCATTGATCCGATGCTCAAATCTCAGAAGGAAGGCAGGGGAGGGTGGGGGCAAAGGGGAGAGATCAACCAAAGGACTTGTATGCATGCATATAAGCCTAACCAATGGACACAGACACCAGGGGAGTGAGGGCATGAGGCGGGGGAGGGCAATGGGGAGATAAGGACACATATGTAATACTTTAATCAATAAAGAAGAAACAATAATAAATAAAATTTTAAAAAATAGGTGATGGCTTATATGGAATCCATGGGATATTTAGATTTCATTAGATGCATGTTAAACGTCACTTAGGCAGTTTTATTTTTATTTTTAAAAAATCAACATGTATGTATTGGAAATTACATCCTTTGTAACTTAGAATTTATGAGAAATTTGAGATATCCACTGAACATCATGCAAGGAAGTGCGTGGGTATTTTTCAAAATGACTTTGAGGGGTGCAAAAGTGAGGAAACACTTTTGGGAACCGCTGCTGGGGGTGAGATGCCAGCACAGTTGTCTGACTCCCGCCTTCCCTGCGACCAGCTCTTTGAACTTGGGCAGGCCACCCAGGCCTTTGAGCTTGCCTGCCTGCAAGTGAAGGGCAGTCCAACACTGACCCCTTCAGGCTGTCCTGAGAGTACCCACGCCGGAGCCGGAGGAAGGAGTGTCTGCATCCGCCCGAGGAGGAAGGGGAGGAGACTGTTGACGTGGCTCCGGGACGGCAAGGACGAGATCCCGCCGCAGAAACGGAGTCTGGCTCCCACCGCCACATCAAATTACAAGAAAATTGCAGCGCAACCATCATCCAGAACGTCCTGAAATCGGGCCGAAGCCACATCGAGACGGTAGGAGGGGTGTAGCCGTGGAACCAGGCCTGGTACCGCGACCTTATTTGGCGGAAAAAAATTCTCTTAAAGGGCCAGCGCATGACTTAATTGGATTTTTTGGCTTTCAATTCTAGCACCGGGATAGCAGCTCGAAAGGCCCCGGGGACATATGGGGAGGAACTGAATTGTCTGGCATCAGGACCAGCGCTGGGGGAGGAGGCAGCTTTCTCCCAGACAAAAGCGTCGGCAGAGGCCACTGTTCCTTTGATAAGCCCTCCCTCCACCGAGCCAGCAGGGGAGCACCCCACCCAACTTTCAGACCTACTCAAAGTGTTTCCAGTGGCTTTTCCGTACGAATGACCTGTCTTGGCTCACACTTCAGACTTTCCTAACATCTCTCAAATAAGCAGCACCTGGCCTCAGCGTGCGGCACCTCTTGCTAAGTGGCAACCAGCCGTGTTTTGCAGCTTGGCCTCTTCTGAGCACCCCCAAGCCCAGCGCAAGCAGCAGCTATCTGCAGATCGCTTTGTAACTCTGGCCAGGTGGCCCCGGGCAGAACACAGGCAGGGTCTGGTCTTGGCCTGCACCTCCCGGAAGGTCCCAGAGCCAGTGCACCCAGTGGATAGCTTCAGACCACATTGAAGCACCAAACGACCTCCTCCACAAGGGACATCCTCAAGGGGTGGACTTAGCAGGCACTAGAGCTCTGCTAGAGTAAGTCCTGCTTTGTGTGTGTGTGTGCACAGTGACTGGGGAGGCTGTGCCACTGAACTCTACAGGACACCTACTATTGCCACTGAATCCTACGGGACACGTGTTATAGGCCACTCTGCCAAGCCTGGAGATACAGCAGCTCTACCTAATACATAGAAACAAACACAGAGAAGGTGCCAAAAGGAGGAGACAAAGAAACATGTCCCAAAGGAAAGAACAGAACAAAACTCCAGAAAAAGAACTAAGCAAAATGGAGACAAGCAGTCTACCAGACGCAGAGTTCAAAACACTGGTGATAAGGGTGCTCAGTGAGCTTAAGGAAACAGTAGTTGAACTTAGAGAGGACTTCAATAGCATGAGAAAGGACATGGAAACCATAAAAAAGGACATAGAAATCATAAAACAGAGCCAGTCCATGGTGGCCCCTGGCCAGCGGGCACCATCTATGGTGGGCACTGCGGCCCAAGGCGGGGTGTATGGCCCTTCCCCGGCCCAGCTTGCCCAGCTCGGAGCCTCGGCCCCCAGTGGGCAGCTGTGCATCTCCAACAAATTCCTGGCCTGGAGCGGGCTCCTGGAATGGAAGAGGCCCACTTCCTTTGCGGACACCAAGACCAAAGCGATGCAGTCACTGCCTTGCCAGGTCTACGTGAATCCCAGCGAGAACCTGAAAACAGCGCAGTGGCCCCAGAAGCTGATGGTGCATCTCATCCGTGGGCAGCTGCTGGTCTCCCTGGCCCCTTTGCTCCGGAAGTCAAGGAAGGTCCAGTTCCTTGTTACCAACAAAAACCTGGAGTCCGTCAAACTCTTCTACCGTCTCATGGACAAGGGCTATGTGGGCTGCATGCACCTCCCCCAGCAGGCCCCCGGGGAACCGTACCTACTGATGCTCATGTACTCATCCAAGAGAAAAGCCTTCCTGGGCCTCGTCCCCGAGGACCAGAAGGGCATAGTCAAGGGTATCCGGCGGATCATCAACAACCACAGACAGATGAAGCAGCAGCGGCTGGAGCAGCTGGGCGGGATGGAGGCACAGCAGGCCCCCCCAGGGCCCATTCTGGAGGACCAGGCACTCCAGCTCTGCCCCCCACAGCCTGAGCCTCAGGGCACTGTGGGGGCCCCTGAGGCCGAAGGGCAGGCCAAGCCCCAAGATGCTGCCCAGAACCCCCCAGGCACTACCGAAGGCCCCCCTGGAGCAGCTCCCAGCCCACCCTCTTCTGGGCCTGTCCTTCCAAACCAAGGAAAGCCTTGAACTGTCACGGGGAAGGAGCCTAGGGAGACATGCGTCCACTACATGTGGATCCTGGAGCACAAAAAGGACATTTAGGGAAACCGAGGGAATCTGAATCAAGATAGACCAGTCAGTAACCTCTCAACACTGTTTCACTAATTGTTGCAAAGATACCATACTCATCTAAAATGTTAAGAATAAGGGAAACGGGTGGGGGGTGGAGGTGGGGCTTTATAGGGACTCTACTATCTTTGTAATTTCTCTGTAAACCTAAGACTTAGAATAATAAAGTTTATTTTTAAAACGTCTTCAATTCATATGTGCCCACACATATTAATCACTGACCTTACGTTTTTGTGTATTCTTTCGGAGGTTTGGTGAACAAACACCAGCAAATGTGAATATACCTCCCCCCTCCCCCCTACAGAAGTGGTGACCCCTCCCTCCCTGCTTTCCTCCCTCATTCCAAATCAGGCATAGAGAGTCCCTGTTCTTATTTACAACTGGGAAGACATTCTTGGGAACAGTTCCCTATTGATGGACACTAGCTGTTTCCAATTGTTTTCAGTTCTGATACAACTTCAGGGAATAACCTTGGCCTTGGACGAGTCTGTCTGTTGGACACCTTCCCAGTCATGGGACTGCTGGACCTGGCAGTTTGTAATTGTGGGAGGGCCAGTGGGTTTTAACTCACGTCCATCAGCGCTCCTCGGGCCTGGAGATGGAGTGAAACTGCCGTGACACCCCAAGTTTGCAGTCCACAGGGGTCAGGGACCCTGCAAAGATTCCTATGAGTGTGTGTGCACATGTGGGTTCCCCTCTAGCCCCTGCCAGGGCCTCTGCCTTCCTGCCCTGGGGCAGGAACTAGGGCCCTAGCAGCCTGACCCCAAGAATACCTCCCCTTGGGTGGGGAGCGTGGGTGGGAGAGTTTTCTGGAGGATTGGGAGGTCTTGGGGTTCCCTTGGGGACCATGAGGGTGGGAAGTTCCACCCAATCCTCCAGGTCTGGGGTCAGCACAACCTGCCTCCATCCATGAGGCCTCCTAAGGAGACATTAGGATGCCCTAAGGCGCCCACCACCCCTCCTCTAGCTACCCGGGGCCTCCCCTGCCCTGGGTCTCACAGACCTCCCCTCTAGGGTCGCTCTCCACCCCCTCCCATTATCTCTCCCCCCACTCCCAGGAATTCCAGTGCTTGCTCCTACCATAATATTTTCTCCACCTCCTTACACTCATCGCCATTCACTTCCCTTAACATCCCACCTTAGCTGTCACATTCTGGGTGATTTAAAAAATCCCTCTCCCAGCACTTTATAGTAAAAATGTTAGATACACAGAAACGTTGGAAGGATTGCACCGTGGATATTCGTACCTCTGCCACCTAACTCTGCACTGACATTTTACTACTCGCAGTCTTCCTAATCGCTCCACCTCCGTCCTTAGGTCCCTTGGCCCATTGAAGCGTATCGTATGTCCGTCATTTTTAATTTATTATTATTTTTTAGGTAAAACATAGAGCGAAATATGCAAATCTTAAGGATGTCGCAGTCTGGCTGATTTTAGACGGCACGTGTATTTATTTTAACATATAACAGGGGGAAACCCCACACGTTAATGATAGTGACCCCAAGCTTCCTTGAACAAGGAATGTATTTAAATGAGCTGTGCTAAGGGAGGGGGGGGGGGGGGGAGAATAGTAGAGATGGGGCGGGGCTTCCAACAGGCTGCCGCGGTCGCTTCCGGAGCTGCGGACGCCTCTAAGAGTAGCCTCGGCCTGGGGCGCCGGGGACTCGGCTGGAGTGGGTTTGCCGTGGGAGCGAAATAGTGTGCGTGTGTATGTGCGTGTGTTTTACTGTGCAGTTGCGCGCCCCCTTCCAACTCTTTGAGGCGGGGGGTGTCCCTGTGAACGCAGCACCGGGAACACAGTAGGTGCCCAATAAGTATTTCCCGCGATCACACCGGTGCAGACGCTTTGCAAACACTATACGAAAATCAGAGTTTACTATTGCTGGGAGAAGCGCAGTCTTCCGTGTTGCCCTTCCCAGCGCAGCGCCGTCTAGCAAGCCGAAGTGTTTGCAAACAGACCCGCAGGAGGAGGAAGACCCGAGGCCGGATGGGCGCTTGGGCCAGGACGTCCTCCCTTTCGAACTCTGGGGGCGGAGAACTCTCTGTCCCGCGATCCGCTGTAGACGAACAAGACCAGAGTTCTGTGCGCATGCGCACAGGGCCGCTGGGCCAGACTCATTACTATACAGCCTAGAGAGCCCTCTAGGTGCCTCGTTAGCGCAGTAGGTAGCGCGTCAGTCTCATAATCTGAAGGTCGTGAGTTCGATCCTCACACGGGGCACAATACTTTTGTTCGCTCTAGGTCCGTCTCCTGCTGGAAAGGGGTATTTTATTTGCTCGCCTGTGGACTGGGAGACACACCGAGCGTCCTCACTTTTTCACTTTGAGGTCACCCTTCTGTCGGCTGACGCTCGGTTCAGCCTCTCCTCTCCGAAGTGCCCGTGTTGGGGAGGTTTCACTGCTCTGCAGGCTCCCGGCTTCTGGGCCGGGGTCGGAGGACCAGTGCGAAGGCTAGAGCAGGCGATAGGGGGGGACAGGGACATCTGCGCAAAACTAGCCCGTGCTGGGTGGGCCGGGACCCAGCTGAGCCTCCGTGGAAGAGCCCCATCCTCACCACCTCCTTGCTGCGGCGGGGGTGGCCCAGGAGGGAGCACCCCTGCCGTCCCACGCTGCACCATTGGCCGTCGCGGGGGACATGCAAAGCCCGGGTTAGCGAGTTCATTTGTCATAAATCCACTCCTACATTCCACCCCCTAAGCCTTTGGGTACCTTCATTCGCATCATGCCAGGGAAATTCTGGCATGTCATCCGGATTAAATGGAGGCCAACCTGAGTCCAAATTTCTGTCAGTTAACTGTTGGAGTTCCTCCCAATGAGTGTGCCAGTTACCATCTTGCTGCCTCTCAGCTCCGATGCACTCTTCAGTACCTGCACCCCAATAACGGAGCTCTTCAAGCACTTCTCCTTACAGTATGCACCCTATCTCATCGTTCATATTTCTCTCTCTTCCTCTCTGAAATCTCTCTCCCTCTTCCTTCCTCTCTGAAATTATATATATATATATAGAAATATATATATATATAGAAAATGAAGTATTATAATGACATAAAAAGATGTGTGCAGTTGCAAAACCAATTATGGTATAAATTCTAGTAAAAGAGGACCTGAAGTAGAGGTCAGAAACTGGCAATATACAGCTGATTCTGGCTGGCATAATCACAATATTTCATTTTCCAATTACAGTTGACATTCAATACTATAGTAGTTTTAGGTATATCGACATTTATATACCTTACAAAGTGATTCCCCCAGTAAGTCTAGTACCCACCTGGCACCATATTACAATACTAGAGGCTCGATGCATGAAATTCGTGCAAGGGGCTCGGCCCTCACAGATGTGGCGGCTTGCCTCAGCCCTTGCAACCCCAGCTTCATCCAGGTCATTCAGCTGTCCGGTCATATTAGCATATTACACTTTTATTATTATAGATCAGGGGTCCTCAAACTACGGCCCGCGGGCCACATGCAAATACAAATATTGTATTTGTTCCCATTTTGTTTTTTTACTTCAAAATAAGATATGTGCAGTGTGCATAGGAATTTGTTCATAGTTTTTTTTAAAACTATAGTCTGGCCCTCCAACGGTCTGAGGGACAGTGAACTGGCCGCATGTTTAAAAAGTTTGAGGACCCCTGTTATAGATTATTGACTATGTTCCCTATGCTGTACTTTATATCCATGAGAATCACAATATTTTAGAATTTGAATGCTTTTATGTGAGCAAATTCTAGTTCACCCAAGTTCCATCATACCCTATTTATTTTATATCCTGTGACTTCCTGCTGCCAATCATACCAGCATGAGCCATTAAGGCACGTTTGGAACTACCTGAACATAAACAAAAAATTAGGCCAAGGAAAGTGCTCTTAGGAAACCAATGGCAATAGTTCAGAACTTTGACTATTGGACAAAAAGAGAGCTCTCTGCTTACTGAAAATATTTTACCATTAAGATTATATTGTGTGACCACCAGAAAAAAGAATTCCTACTACATATTGCACATCACTATATGTCAAGCACTGCCCAGGAACTTTATGTCCATTATTTTATCTAATACTCCCATCAAGTCCATGAGCGACTTCCCCCTCCTTTTGGAAATGGGTGAAGAGAAGTAATTCGCCCAAGAGGATGAAGCAGCCTTGTGTGGAGCTGAGCAGGGAGAGGGGCAGAGGATTTCTGCAGCCAGGAGAAGCAGAGACGCTAATGTTATGACTGCGGAGTTAGCACAGCAGGGTCACTGCAGAGAGGAGACAATTTCAGCCGCACCACACAGTCGATGCTCTAGTCCAGTGGTTGGCAAACTCCTTAGTCAACAGAGCCAAATACCAACAGTAAGTACAACGATTGAAATTTCTTTTGAGAGCCAAATTTTTTAAACTTGAACTATATAGGTAGGTACATTGTTATTAACTTAATTAGGGTACGTACTCCTAAGGCTTAGGAAGAGCCACACTCAAGGGGCCAAAGAGCCGCATGTGGCTCGCGAGCCACAGTTTTCCGACCACGGCTCTAGTCTCTCTCAGTCCCGGCTATATGGGTGTAGAGAGGGTTCCCGCTCTTTATCTCAGTTTAGCTTTAAAATCAACCCTCATCAACTAAAGTCAGGGAGGTTTATGCTGGTTCTTACAACCTGAAAGAGCCTAACACAAGTCTGAATATCTCTGGAGAGCGGCTACAGCGTTTGGACAGGTTCGATCTGCACTGCTCCAGAGAACAGGCCTTAATGAGAGACAGGTTTTCAATAGTTCAAGCCTGGGACTAATGAGAGGGCAGGATCCTCTCGTGGCAAAGCCACGTGCAAGTCCCAGCACAATTATAACCAAAGGCTATGGTTGTAAGCTTGGCCTTATGGTCCGGACCTGTGGTCCCACGTGGCTGAGTGATATAGGCTGCGGGAGGTGCAGCAAGTAAACAAAGCTTGATCAGGTGCATGTAATTGAGTAGATTCGAAACCCGCGAGAAGGTTGGAACCATGTCCCTACTTTGCCTCGTGGAATCTGGCTATAAAATAAAGACTCGGCTTACAGGCCTCGGCACTGTCTCTCCATCAGTGAGGGCAGCGTCCCCCGCAGCGCCCAGCTTTCTTCTCTTTTCTGTCTTTTCTCAATCCTTCACCGTCCCCTCTCAGGCTCACCAAACCTGGCTGTGCTGGTGCGACACAAATACCTTCAAAAATTTTTATTGTGAGAAGTACCAGAAGCCATTTACAAGCCAAAAAGCATAAGAATTAAATAGAATACATAATTTTTCTACACACAGTTTTCTATACAAAAGGTTGATCTTTACAGGAATTTAAATAATCTAAAAATCAGTATCACTAATTGCAAAATAGGTATTTCTTTGACTCTTTCAAGGTGACCAGCCTCCTATGTGGCCAAAAGATGAGGTGCTTGACATCGGCTACGAGCCTGCGCGGTGAGTCTCTGGCGAAGGTTTCTCACTCTCTCCAGAAGACCCCGTTCCATGGTGTCCCACTGCATTTTTCTTTGGTTTAAAGAAACTTGAAGACAAAATTTAAAATTAACAATAGTTTAATCTTCTGATGTTAGCAAGGACATAGCATTTCTTTTAAAAGTAAACATGTTGTAAAAATCAGTAATGAAATAAATATAATAAAAACCAAATTTCTTAAGTAAAAGCCTGACATATTACCTTGCCCTACGTAGTTCCATTTACAAGATATATATATATACACACACACACACACACACATACATACATATATAATTTGTTGAACTGAATGAATACTATCGGACAATTTAACCACTTTTGGTTATTAAGCACTTTTTCCAATTTGGAGGTACAATCTTTTAAATTAGCAACAAAATCTGTCCAAAGAAAATTTGAGTTCTCTGTAACAACAGTAAGTTTCCTCACTAGGACGCTTAATGTAATGAAAAGGCATTCCACGTTGCCCAAATTAATATCGTACGCACCATGAGCACTTCCAATGATGAAATAAAAATGAATAAATAAAATGCTTTTAATAGTGGCTAACACAGGGAGAGGCCAGAATCAAGATTAAAATATTACAGAGTCCAAGTGTCAATCATGCTGAGTTAGAGGGGCCAGTAATACTGGAATTTGAAAAAGAAATGCCTTAAGAATACACTTCTCTGAAACTCAGTTACATAGTCAAACAGCTTCAATTTCTGAAACTTTTTTTTCTTCCAAGCAATATAACTTTTATGCTTCATTTTGCTGCCAAGCAACCAAACTTTATCAAATGTCCCCAAGTCAATTTTAGAATTTAGAATTATCTCATTAAAAAGTCCTGACGTGTCAGAAGAGACAAGAGCTGAGAATCTCTTATTTTTGTTTGACTTACATATGACTTTTTGTTTAATTCCTGTTCTAACACAGAGCTTATAGGTGATATAAGAGTATGAGTTAGCAAAAATATTTTACACAATGCTGGATTCTCATGACTTGTTATTGGGTGCATTTCTTATAAAGCTGGTTTTAGTGGACAATATATAAAAATTTGTTCTTCTAAAACAGGGGTGGGGGGTGTCTGGTTTGCAGGCCGTATAAGGCCCTCGAAATCATTTGGTCTGATCCTGACAAGGCATTAGGGGTGAGTTTATTAAATGTTTGACCAAATATAGCAGGCTAATATTTAAGTTGATAATTTTGCATGTCCAGCGAATGATGTTATAAATATCCAAATGGCACCGGGCAGAAAAAAGGTTCCCCACCCCTGTTCTAAAAAGAACTCAAAAGACCTTGTAAAATTCTGCTTCATCTATATGGTAGTTTTATTGAAAAAGTCAGTTTAAATAACGTCTAACAGAGGTTCCTGTCCCCTCCCTCCCCCCCCCCGCCCCTTTTAAAAACTCATAGACACAGAGAACAGAGTGACAGCTGAGGTGGGGTGAAGGTGCTGGGTGAAACAGGTGAAGTGATTAAGCAAAAAAACAGACAGACACAGACAATAGCCTGGTGATTACCAGAGGAAGGCAGGGTGAAGGGAGGTAGAAGGGGGTGTAGGGGGAATAAATGGTGACCAGACTATGGAGTGTTGAACACACTGTATGTTATACAGATGATGTACTACAGAACGGTACACTTGAAACCCATTTAATAAAAATGTAACCCAACAAATTCATTACAAATGTATGTTAAAAAACAACCAAACAAACAAAAACAAAATCCAAGTCAAGTACTTTACTGTGGAAATTTTTAGTTCCTTTATGGGCTGGTGCTGTGACTATATTTCCCTAAGATGTTTCCATTCCACCCCTTCCAAAAATGAACAAAACCTCTAGTGAATCAAGTCAGGGATCTACCCTCACCTGCTCAGCATGAAGCCGCTAGCCTCCGGCCATCTGACTTTAATAAGTGCTGTCCTTTGACAGTCTGCTCAATGCTGCTCTGCCTCTGTATCCATTTTTGTTCATCAGTCTATAATGGTCCTTATTATCCATACTTTCAAACTACAGTGGGAAGCCTGGGGAGGGTTGGGGGGGGGGGGGTAGGAGATCAACCGAAGGACTTGTATGCATGCATATAAGAATAACCAATGGACACAAGATACTGGGGGGTGGGGGAGGCCGGGGGAACGTCAAGGGGGGGAAAAAAGGAGACATGTGTAATACTCTTTGTAATACTTTAAGAAATAAAACAAAATTAAATTAAAAAAAATAATAAGTGCTGTCCTGGCTGCAGTGCCCACAGCAAACAGGTTTTCAATGGTTGTTGGGAGCCCAGCCCAGAACAGAGGCAAGAAAATTCAAATGCGTAATAGCTTTGAAAATGAATGCTGAGGTTTTCTCTTCACAAGGATGTAAAACAGTCAGGAATACCATTAATTTAGTTAGGGACAGACTTCTATTGTTCCGGGTGGTGCTGGTGCTAAAGAAGTGGAGAAGCGTTAATGATGTTGGCCGACTGCCTTCACTTGGGTTTTGGTCTGATCCCGTTGTTTCCCCAGATGGAGATTTGAGAATCTTGCTGCCTCCATTTTAGGATTTCCATCCCCAATGCCCTTGGAAAATGGCATCAACATGCCATAAATGTAATTTAAGTCACAATCTTGCTTAAATACTACTACATTTAACATACTGGAAGAAATCTTTCTTGTTTATCAACTTACTCCGAGTTGAGGAATCCATTTCAGAAATGTCATCTAACTGTGAGGTTCTAGGCAAACGGCTTGAGGCAACCCGTTCATTTTGGCATCTGGGCACTATTGCTACAAAAGTGAGGAGACAAGAGGGTGCTTGGGAGTGAGTAGAAAGCCTTTATTAATTCCAAGTGGCCCTTAGTTCACCAAAATTGTTGAGGAGAAAAGCCCCTTACTTTTCTGTTCTGAGAAGACTGCTGGGAAGAAGGTGAGACCATTCAAAAGGCCAGGAAGTGCAGTTAGAATTAAGAGCTGAGCAGAGGTTTTGGTAAAGTGCTCTGAAACACCTTTAACCCAAACAAAACGCCTACAAACAACTCAAAAATATGGCTGTTAGGACAGAGATGCCACACATTTATTGGAAGGGATTATGAAATATAATTAGCAAGCTTTCCCCGAGAACAGTGAGCTATCACTGCTGGCTTCAACCAGGCAGGGCCTAATCACAAAATACACAGGAATCAGAACCACCAATAGGCAAGTTTTACCTGAAACCTTCTTAGGTAGTAAGCAGAGCAGTGCCCACCCCTAGCTGGTACCCCTCCCCATTTTTAATCAATCACTCCCTTCATTTCAAAAGTTACACTCACTCTCCAGCTGTGCTCTTACATTTTCCTGCCTCCTACAGCTGTACAGCCAACAACACACCCAAGTCTTTTGATTTTTCATTCTAACGTCACTATGACCGCCCCTTCTTTTCTGCTCCCATCCCTAGGGTTGCCTCCGTGAGTCAGGCCCAGAATGTGTGGGTCACGCTCATTAAGGTGCCTGCTTTTAGCTGCTCTCAAGAGCTTTAGCTAACAGTTTTAACTCAGCTTTAGCTCAATGAGTCACTAAGATAATCTGACTAATTACCAAACGGCTCATTTGAACTGGTGTGGGGATGGCATGAGAGTCATCTTCAACTACCTGAGGGCTGTCACGTGGCAGAGGTGGGAAATGCCACCTGCATTTCTCCAGAGAACAGGCCTTAGTGAGAGAATTAAAAATCAGTAAGAACAGCAGAGTCAGCGGGGAAAACTTTCAGGTGACATCTGCATAAAATGGAATAAAGCACACAGTTTTACTAAAATAAACTAGAAATGGAACTTTGTAAACATGAAGGGGAATGCCACGGACCATAGAACCATGGAAGAAAATAGAATTCCACAGATGGCTGAGAAAATGTTTCTTTATTGAAGCTGTTTCTTTGACAGCCCCACTGCCTAAGCCAGTGATGGTGAACCTTTTGAGCTCGGCGTGTCAGCATTTTGAAAAACCCTAACTTAACTCTGGTGCCGTGTCACATATAGAAATTTTTTGATATTTGCAACCATAGTAAAACAAAGACTTATATTTTTGATATTTATTTTATATACTTAAATGCCATTTAACACAGAAAAATCAACCAAAAAAATGAGTTCACGTGCCACCTCTGACACGCGTGTCATAGGTTCGCCGTCACTGGCCTAAGCCTACTCCTTCTGAACAAAAAAATGGTGACTAGGGTGACCAGGTAGGGATTACCTTTTAGCTGAGCAATAACTTGAATAAAAGTGCCAAAACACACCTCAAGGATTTATCCACAATAACGGACCGTATCATTTAAATGAATCTGTAACACCATGGAGAGAGGAAGGCATTCACGGTACTCACCCTTATTATGTATGTGTTCAGCGTGTTCCAAAGCATCGTCTATCTCCTTCTCTAGAAACCACTTTCTAGATGCATCTGAAAGAGCAGAAGCTTTCTTTGCTGATTTCAGCTGAAAGTCTTTTTCTTCAGCTTCCTTCCACTAAATATAAATAAGGGGGTGGGGAGAGGGGAAGTCACATGAACATTGTGGTAATGCACGTTCCTGCAGTGGAAGAAGCCCCTCTGTCCCCTGTTCTACTTCCCTTTGTACTGCCCAGGCACGTGGCCCTGTCTGGAATCGGGTAAGTGGGTGCCGGCCTTGGCCAGGGCAGCTGAGGACTTGGAAAGCGGAGGCCCTTCTGATGTCACTCAGTACCAGGTGCACAAACAGGTCCCAACTGTCACTGGGTTAATGCATTTCAACACATTTCAAATCTCAAGTCTTATAAGGTTAAGTTTTAGTTTTTTAAACGAATGACAACTGTTTTATTTAGTTTGAATGCTATGCCTTAATAATAAAGTCTCTAAAATTCAGAGGATAATTTTTTTTTACTTTCAGTTTCATTGAGAAATAACTGGCATATGTCACTGGGTAAGCAAGCCATACAGCGTGATGGTGTGATTTACGTATATGGTGAAGTGATTAAAACAGGTTCAGCTAAATCCATCTTCTCATATAGACACAACAAAGAGAAAAGAAAAGAAAAAGATGTTTTTCTTCTGATGAGAACTTTTAGGATTCACTCCCTTCACAACTTTCCTGTCTATCATACATCAGCTGCCAGCCTTGGCCATCATGTTGTGGAGAATTAATTCTCTGCCCAGCTCTGGCATACTTAATGACTGCAGGGAAGTCACGAAATCACTACTAGCCCCTATTTTCTTCTTCCTAAAGTGAGAAAACAATAACCTTACAATGAGCTTAAAGGGTAAAGAACATAATCAATGTGAAAAACTATATAATTCCTAAGGTTTACCTATGTCCTAGCAATGCTACAGGTTTTATACACAAACTTTAAAAAAAAAAATATATATATATATATATACATATATTTTTTTTTATTTCAGAGAGGGAGGGAGAGGGAAAGATAGAAACATCAATGATGAGAGAGAATCATTGATCAGCGGCCTCTTACACAACCCCCACTGGGGGTCACGCCTGCAACCTGGGCATGTGCCTGACCAGAACTGAACCTTGACCTGGTTCATAGGTCAACACTCAACCTCTGAGCCACCTCGGACAGGCTACATACAAACTTTTTATATGCCAAATGTCTTTTATAGAAATGCTAATGAATTAAATATGCATTAAATAACAAACTTTAAAGAGTCATTGGGGCCAGGGAGGACCATAGAGGTCCATCCCTTTCATGTTACTGATGAGGAGACTGAGATTGAGTAATCCTCCAAGACACAGTAGTCAAGCTAGAACCCAGGACACTGGACACAAAGGCAGACCTCTGCATGCCATGAAAAGCTAGGATTCTTCGTGTACTCTCAAACACACCATTTTACCCACAGGAGAGTAATATCTAATTTTACAGTCTAGCCCCAGTGCCAGCAATCTTTACTTTGCAGATGTGGGATTTCATCACCACTTTCCTGAGAAGAACCTCAGTGATCTGGCATCACTCCCACCCCTTCCTGTCCATGAATGAAAGGGTTATATCCTGAGGTTGGGTAGGAGGAAGATGAGTCTGGAACAGTGACTTGAAGGAAATAGATTATGGAAAGCTGTCAGAATAGAACTATGATCTAGCAGCAGAAAGAGGAATGAATGAAAGCCAGTTATCTTCTTAGGGAAGGCCATTGTGTCTGCTACATTCATAGAGCACAGGTCCCCGAGTTGTTCAGGGAGGATCAACCAAAAGATACATTATGTGTGATATATACTCTTAAGTAATCTCCTCAAAACCCGTTCTCTGGTTCTTCTTTGGGAATAGAATTCTAATTCTATTTGGGATGATAATGCTCCCTGCTAAAAAGACTTCATTTCCAAAATCCTTTGTAGCCAAATGTGGCTAGAAATGCATCTGGGAATTCTGGAAAGGAGTTCTGGGAGATGGAGTCTCTTGCACTTCTGTCCTACCTTCTTCTTGCTGAATGGAATGTGTATGGGAGGCTGAAACCCATCATCCTGGATGGTTAAGTTCGCCTTGACAATGAGAGACGCATACCAGGAAGTAGGTAGAAAAGCTGGAGGAGGCAATGTCCCGATGGCCTTAAGTCAGGATACAACACCCGACTGCCTGCCTCCAGACGTCTCTCATGTGAAAAAGAAAAACTTCTCTCTTGTTTATCATCACTTTTATTTTGGTTTTTGTTACTAGCAACTACATATAATTCTTAACTCTTCCAAATCCTCTACATTGTAAGTATAAAGAATTAGGTAAAGTAGTAATATTATGCAATCAGCCAGGACAAATTCCACAAGCTAAGAAGCTGAGACACACTAATGAAATGGGAAGATGCTTAGTCAGTGTTAGGTAGCATCCATCAATATTGGACTTCTCGCCGAAACCGGTTTGGCTCAGTGGATAGAGCGTCGGCCTGCGGACTCAAGGGTCCCAGGTTCGATTCCAGTCAAGGGCATGTACCTGGGTTGCAGGCACATCCCCAGTGGGAGATGTGCAGGAGGCAGCTGATCGATGTTTCTCTCTCATCGATGTTTCTGACTCTCTATCTCTCTCCCTTCCTCTCTGTAAAAAATCAATAAAATATATTTAAAAAAAAATATTGGACTTCTCTGAGCAATACTATTAAACTTAGATCATCTTTAAGATATTTCCCAACAAAAAATTACTTGGTTTGATGTTTTTGTCATTTGGTTATGTAATATCTCCAAATTTAAATAATTAGTAACAAGATTATAACATTATTCTTACTTTTTTAGCTTCATTCTGCATCATTGCATTCAATACTTCTATTTCTTTCCTTCTGTTTTCCCGAAGGAGTTTGGCCATTTCCCGGTAAGATTCATTTCGTTGTTGATCACTCCACCTTTGTTTTTGTAAAGCCTGAATTTGCCAGTCAGTATTTAGACAGGCTTGTTCAGCTTTTGCCAAGTTTTCTTCAATTAACTAAGAAAAAATTGTACATTTCAGAAACAAGACCAGACTATATATAATTATGGCATACCCACTTAATGTATCCAGGGCAGCTGCTCGTAACCCTGGGTGCATATTCAATCACCTCTGGGTGTTTAAAGCAAACTGATGTCCAGGACCTACCACAAATCAACTAAATCAGTCTCTGGGGTGGCTGGGCATTGGTCCTTTTACAAAACTCTTCAGCCCGGCCGTAGTGGCTCAGTTGGTGCACCAAAAGGTTGCCGATTCGATTCCTGGTCAGGCACATACCCGGATTGTGAGTTCGATGCCTGGTCGTTTATAGAAGGCAACCTATCGATGTTTTTCTCTCTCTCCTTCCTCTCTCTAAGCATGTCCTTGGGATCAGAGGGGGAGATCTTCAGGCGACTGGAATGTAAGGTTGAGAACTTCTAGGCCAGCCGTGGGCAAACTACGGCCCGCGGCCGGATCCGGCCTGTTTGAAATGAATAAAACTAAAAAAAAAAAAGACCGTACCCTTTTATGTAATGATGTTTACTTTGAATTTATATTAGTTCACACAAACACTCCATCCATGCTTTTGTTCCGGCCCTCCGGTCCAGTTTAAGAACCCATTGTGGCCCTCGAGTCAAAAAGTTTGCCCACCCCTGTCTAGGCTAAGGGATAGGTGGGATTAAACAATTTCATGTTTCAAACCCTTGAAAAGGAGTCAGGAGAGCCCATTCTTACAGACTGGTCAAAAATCTTTAAGGAAAAAGATGGTAGGAATATTGTAGGGTTATCAGCCAGGAACTGTTGCAGAACAGAAGGTAAGAAACTCCTACACAATTCTTGGCTTTTGCCAGGCCCTGCCACCGACCCACTTAGCATTCTGTTTAAGGGATAATAGAGAACATTCTTTTGTGAAGATCTCATATTCTATTTCAATTCATTTAAGCCAGAATTTCTCCACAAGAAATTTTATAAGTTTGGGAAGTTTTCTTAAAGAGTCACAATGTACTATATCCTCAAATTTGGCATGAAAAACAATATGACAGAATTTCCAATATTATTTGTCACCTTCCATTTTACTGAATAATAGTTATTAATATTTTAGAGAATATACTTTGAAACTACTGGCTTGTATGTCAGGTAGAGACCTGATATCTTGTCACTAAATTTACTCAGGGACAATATCTGAGACCGTAACATAGTAGAATACTACAATTTATAGTTATTCTTTCCTTTGCATTTTTTCTAAGTCTTAAAATTCTCAGAGTACAAAAGACATGTATATGGCTGCCAAAGAAATATCTGCAAATAAAATGTGAGATTCTAGAAACTACGCTAACTGAAACAAAGACATGAATTCTTTCTTTCACAATGAGGGCGGATGGAAATTCCTCCCTTTATGTGTACACTAAATTGAACACATTTTTACCTTTTGGGCTTTTTGGTTCTGTGTTTGATCTGCTTCTATCAATCTATGAAATGAGCGTTCTTCAAGATCTACTTTTCGTCTATAGGCATCTATATCTTCTCTCATTTCTTTTGCAACAGTTTCTTGATTTCTAGTAAGATTCTGTTTAAAAAACCATTTGTTAAAAAAAAAAAATCACCAATCCATAATAATGCTAGAATACAAAAATGACTTTCCTTTTTTCCAGATTTCTAATATGCACACAAATAAAAACTGTAGTCATCTAATTTTCAAAGTAAAAAACAAACATCAGTGACATCAGTGAAAATAAAAGAATAAGGAGCTCTGAAAATTCTCTCATCCACAGGGGCACTGAGAACCCTGGCAAAACCAACTTCTTCAAAACTCCGGGAATTAACTGAAGGCCCGCAGCAATCGGGGAGCACTTATCCATGGCTGAACCTTGGTAAGAACAGCAAGCATTATGGCATTTTTAACTTTAATTATTCCTATGTCCACCCCAACCCTAAGCTCTACATTAGCCTGGAAAACCAGCAGCCTGGCAGCCAATGGAGGGGGCAAATGGAGTTGGCGCTCCTTCAAACTCCCATTCCCAGAGAACTGTCATCATCTGACCTGTCAATGGTTCTGAAAGACCCCACTCCCAAGGCTGTCTTTACTAGTATTTGACCTGACGAGGAACTCAACTACTTTGTCCAGCCTTTTTCCTGGGGACATTTGCTAAAAACAATCAGGGGAAACTGTTGAATGTATTGGCTGCCTGAGGCAATGGATCTGAGTTAGTATAAACAGGCTAATCAAAAAGCTTTATAGGGAAAGATGGGGAAGTGATGTCCACAGGGGGCTTTGAAAAGCTCTGATAGATCCTGGGACTCTAGAAGGCCATGTACAAGTGTAAGGCTGTGCACATGCCAAGGGCTATATGAATGCTCAGACCTCAGAAGTTCCTAAGCTGTCAACTCTGGTGAACTGAGGCTTTGCACAACCAGAAAGTGGAATCTAAGACAGAGTTGTAAACTATGTAAGTGTTCCAGGGCCACCAACATGATGTACACAGAGTCCCTTGGCAAAGACTAGAGGCTAACTGGTTCAAAGCATTTAAGGAAATATCTGTCCAATCACTAAGCTACCTGAGGAGGGACTTAAGTGGCTACATATGACAAAGACTGAAAACAACCCAAATATCCATCAACTGATGAACGAATCAACAAAATGTGATCTGTCCATACAATGGAATATTTATTATTCAGCCGTAAAAATAATAAAGTGCTGACTCAAGCTGAATCTGAACCTTGACTGAACCTTGAAAACATTATGCTACCTGAAAGAAACTGTCACAAAAAATCACAAATTGTAAGATTTCATTTATATGAAATGTCCAGAATAGGTAAATACAGAGACAGAAAGTAAATTAGTGGTTGCCAGGGCAGAGAACAGGAGTGAGTGTTAATGGGTACAGGTGTTGGGGGTGGGGGTGGGATAGTAAACAGTATTAAAGAAGATTTAAGTTGAAAAAGCAAATTACCAATTGTTCATAGCAAATAACCTCACTCACCCTTATTGATGATAGTTAGCAGTTACTTTCTAACAGAGTTTTTTCTACTTTTCTAACTCTCTATTTGCAGCATAATTACCATATTATTAGTTTAAAATAAAAATGTTTTTCAATTATAAGCAGAGAAGATATATGTATGAAGAAGTTGATTGCCAAAAATTCTAAACCACTTAAACTACCAACAGAAGAAAAACAGTTTAAGTTATGGCTCATTAAAGCCACTACAAATGGTAACTACAAAGATATGCAGCATTTAGGAAAAGAGTTTGATGAGGCAAAAAATAAAAACAACAAACTGTATATTCAGACATTTTTGCTACCTTACAATCCTAGATGACACTACGTTTTTCTTAAAAAAAAAACAACACATTAAAAAACCATGAAAAATACAGTCTAAAAAGAGTTTGTATGAACCCTGTTTTTCTTATATTGGAAATAGCTGATTTATACCTTCTCATAAAGTCTTTTTTGTGATTCAAGTTCCAGATGTCTCATTTCTAGGTCTTTGGCTGTGGTAGCAATTTCTCGATCTCTCATATTTACCTACATTCAAAGAAAACCACAAACTGTCAATACCAAAAAGAATTTACAAAATAATTTTTGTTTACTAGATTTAGTAATCTTTTAATCTGAACAACCCACTACAAGTGTTTAAAATAACAGCTACTGGGTTTTTGAAACCAGAGTAATTGATATTATATTAACATTCACTGTGGAATCTACGAATAATGTCGGAGTTAAAATTAAGCCTGATTTTCTAAAAAAGAAAGCACAATTATCATATGCTCATCTACCATACTGGGAGAACAGATGACAGTTCTTACCATATTGCATTAGCCAATATTCCAAGTTAGTAAAACCTGAGCAATTTAAATTTGCAGTGGATAAAAATATAGAATGTTTAATCACCAAAGACACTGGTCAACCTGATTAGTTTTCCTGGCATTTCTAAAATATTTAACCATAATGAAATATATGAAAGAGAATGAGAATAGCTGAGGGAAAAAGTCAATTAAGTTAGAGGGGCTATTTAGCATTCATTGTGAGCTCCAGAGGTAATATTTAACTTAAAGGTGTTCATTACATTTAAATGAAACTAAATGAAGAGGATGCATGAGTACTAAAAATAATAGATAATAAACCTTTCTCTCAATCTCATCATCCAGTCTCCTCAGTTCCATTTCCTGCTGATCTTGCTGAAGCTTCAGCAAACGCCTTCTTGCGGCATCCTGTAAGTGCATTTCCTGTATTTTCAGCTCCCTTTTCATAGCAGCTAGTCTTAAATACAAAATGCGGGGGGCGGGCGCAAAAATAGGGTTACAGATGTTCATATGGAAAGTCGTACAGGTTATACCAAGAGGAACAAGTAAAAACATTTCCCAATATAGATTTAAATGGAAAAACATTACATTTCACAACAATGAAAGGCCTGCCACCTACTTAGGTCCACTTCCCAATTTCACTGGTGCCACTGCATCCAGCTTTGTTTACAGTATATAAATGAAAGATGCCCAGTTACAAGTCTGCACTCATGGAAACGACAAGTGTCCACATGACAAGTCTCCTTCTCATATGTACATGTTCTTCTTAAGCTTTACTACTCACTTCCTCTTAATGCAAGTGATATCTATATCTCAAGGAAGAATGCCAAAAAGTGCTCCAATGTTACCAAAGATTATACTTATTCTCTTAGAATTTTAGGAGAAGGCTAATAGCTTAGCTCGGTAGCTCTTTTTAACCACATTAGAAATCTGTTTCATAAAGTCACTCCCAAGAAAAAGGATCATCTTAATTCATTTCACCATTTTACCTTTAAGCATTTAATACTTCTTCCCCTGTCCTCAAAGTATGAAATGCATGATGAGATAATCATTGTATGTTTCAATTTGCAGGTCACGTAGATATACTTAAAACATAATTTTAAAAATTATGCTCCATCAAAGGTAATTTATCCAGAACAGTAATACAGAGCATTTCTGTCCATTGTAGAATAATGTTTCTAACAATGTCCTCCCAGGCACATAGATCTTGTATTACTCTGAATAATCAGTGCAGTTATATCATAGTCAGGATACCTTTAGAATTACACTTGACTATATTACATTTGAAAAGTGGTATCTATACAGATTTCTTTTTATCAACTTAAATATTTGCTTACTGGAAATACCACAGTGGGTCATGACACATATAGTGCTGTTCCTGTAATGAAAAATGGAAAAAAAAATTGTTCAACTAACTTGTATGTCCAGACTTTTTCAAGCTGATAAAACATACCTCTGTCTTTGCTGTAGCATCTTCTCCTCCTCGTGTAGGAGCATTTCTCTCCTGGTTTCTTCAGCTTTATGGAGTAGTTCTTGTTTTTGGCACCAAGCTTCATCTTCAGCTCGTTGTTGGTCCACTTCAGCTTGCATATTCTTAACCGTCTGCCTTAAGTAGGTAATATTTATTATTATGTGAAAATCAAACAAGAAAACTTAAGTCCAAGAACAACCAAAACACAAAATGCATAACTGATAATACTAGTAGATAATTGTTTTCCTTCTATATGTAAGAATTAAATATCGTTAGAGATATTTCCAGCCTTCAAATGGTAATTTTACACAAATACATAATCATTTCACATGTATTTTTCATAAAAACTTTTCTTGTTTATAGTTATAATAGATTTTGTTTCTATTGAAGAACAACTTTCCCATGATTACCTCTCTCGTAAGTAATCCAATTCATCATTCCTTATTCGTTCGCGTTCCTGTGTCTGACAGTCCACAATGAACTTGGGATACTGGTTAAATACTGGATACTGTCCTTTTGTCAGTGCCACAAAACCACTGAGCACCCTCTCTGGCTGAATGTCAGCAGGTGTGGTATCCATGAGATGATAAACTTCCCTAATTACAACACTTATGTCCAGGTTATTCCGATGGTGAAAAAAGTACTGTAAGAAAAATTTGTGTTTAAATCGAGATTTACCTAACAAAGCATTTCCAGGTAGAATTAAAATGGGAGTTTAAAAATGTAACTATAGCCCTAACCAGTTTGGCTCAGTGGATAGAGCGTCGGCCTGCGGACTGAAGGGTCCCAGGTTCGATTCCGGTCAAGGGCATGTACCTTGGTTGTGGGCACATCCCCAGTGGGGGGTGTTCAGGAGGCAGCTGATCAATGTTTCTGTCCCATCGATGTTTCTAACTCTCTAGCCCTCTCCCTTCCTCTCTGTAAAAAATCAATAAAATATATTTTTTGAAAAAAGTAACTATAAATTTATCATGAAGAGGATTTCTTTTTCCAAATTCATTGAAGCTTTCCTTAACCCAAATTCTAAAATGAAGATCCAATTTTATATTTTCAAAATGTAAAAAAATTTAACCACCATATTACACACTTTCAAAATAACACTTTAAAATATTAACTCAAAATGAAGGCTTCTTAAATAATAGAAGAATACTTCAATATTGGAACAAATGCTTCTACTTGGATTTTATTCCTTCAAAATGCAAAATAAATAAATTGGGGGGAAAAATTAGCCTTTGAAAAGAAATTAGCTTGATTTTTTTAAAAATCTGAAAAATTTTCACATTATCTTGTTCTGCTGGCAGATCCAAATTCATACAGGATGGGGCAAAAGTAGGTTTATAGTTGTTCGTATGGAAAATACAATAATAAATAACATAAATAACAATACAAGAATAAACTCCATGTTTCACAAAGTCACCTAAAACACCCTGTACACACTGCTCCCCCCACCCCCCACATACACATATATATCTTGTGAGCATAAAGTAAAAATAAAGTTTAATTTGACAGGGATCACAAAATAAGAAACAAAAAAACAAACAAAGCCCAATTTAATTCGGCCTGTCTACCAAAAGAGCCTCTCCTTTTCAAAAGCATCTCTAATGCTTGCTTTCAGTCACTCTCCTGCCAAGCCTCAAAATTCTCAGTTACCATTCAGCACATGTAATAAGCATTCAGATGATCACAGACCAGATGGGTCACTGTGATAAGATCATGTACAGAATAAACCCCATTGTTAAATATCCTTTATACAGGGAAAAAAGGACAAAACTCCCATATTATCATGATTCTTTTCTGAAGCTAAGATGTTAAGACTAACAATCTGCTGCAATTGCCTGCTGAATTGTTTACAAACAATGAAAGAACATGGCTGTGCTATAACTTGCTCTCCACTATATTCCTACCCCTTCGTACCAGGACCTGACATACAATAGGTACTCAAAAAATTGGGTTTTTCAATGGAAAGAAATAAAATTTGAGAACTGCTAATTTACCTCAAAATCATCTTTACGATCACAGTTGAGCAAAGGAGCTCTAGAACATATGTTGTAGGCTACAACGGTCATCAGCAGGAATGAAGGATGGTTGGAAAAGACATTATCAAATAATTTTAGCCACTCCTCTCTTGTCAGTACTTCTGAGAACACAGTTTCAAGAAGAGGCCATGCATATAGCTAAAACAAATAAGAAAAAGTGTATTAGTTTCCTAGAGAAAAGTCATAACATCATTTCTAATAACTCCTTACGTTTGGTTCAGTTATTAAAATTATTACATTTAAAACATAATTAAGTAAAGAACTACCTTAATTTGGACCCTTCTTTATAGACTTTCAGGAAAGCAGTTTAAATGAGGAAAGAGAATGAAATACTGTTAAAAATACAATAGTATGTTTTTTATTATACTCTCTCAAGAAAATACTGTTTTATTTGTAATAGAACTAATGCTAGTTTCCAAAGTAAGTTATGCTATTGTAAGAACCTGACACTTCTTACCTGGGAAGTTACGTCACGATCTATGAAGTGCTGCAGCAGCTCCTTGTCATGAAAAGCCAGGACATTTTCTATCATGCTAAGAATATTGATAGGAGGGTTAGGAAAATACTCAAACCAGTGTTGACACCAATTGGCTATGAAGAAAAAAACGGGAAAGTTATCTTTACCTTTCTATATTATCAAAGAACTTTGCAATTTTTAAATGTATCCACTCTTCATGTTCTCTGCATGCCCATTAATAATAAAGAAAAAAACATAACTCTTTAAATTCTAGAAAAATAGATTTAAAAATTCCATCATGTTAACATAATATTTTAGGTTAACAGAAATTTGCCAATTTCTTCAGAGCAGTCAGTGAGAAACAAACAAACGAAAAATTAAAACAAAACTTCCCAAAGCATTCCTGATCCCAGCTACAAGGCACTTTCTTGTTGATTTGTTTCTAATACTGTATACCGTATTGTGTGTTCACACCCCAAGTCAAGTCTCCTTTCATCATCATTAATCCCCCCTCTATCCTCTTCTACCTCTCACACCCCCTTGATTTGTTTCTTTTCCTTTTAAAATAAAACTCTTAGTGTTACTGGCAGGGCAAACTAGTACAACCCTTTTGGGGAATCAATTAGAAATTCATATTTTATGACATAATAATACCAATTATTGAAATCTACCCAATAATAATTATTATAAATATTTGCATGTGAATATAATTATAACATTGTTAACTTATAACAAGTAAAAATTACAAACAACCTAAATGTCCAACAATAGATTAAATTAGTACACACACACTATGAAATACTACAGTCAATAAAATGGTTATAAAGTTTATAAAATAAGGAAAATGTATACAACACCTTAAATAAAAGTAATATGATTATAAAAATAAAAAACAGCCTAAAAGTGTGAAAAATTTAGGAAAACCCCCAGAAGCATAGCAGTTGAGGGATAAATTACAGTGTACCTAAAGATGAAATACATAATGATTTGGGGGAAATGCTCTTATAAGAAATTCACTTATATATTATCAGAGATTATCTTGGGGGAAAAGAATATTGGTAGATTTTCTTTTCTTTTGTATATTTTCCTATATTTTCTTCAATGATCAGTGAAAACTTATCAAAGCAAATACAATGTCATAAAATCAACAAAAAAACAATGTAAAGAGAAATATTCCAATATGTACACCTGGATCTTTTCAGAATTTTATTGTGATAATTACCTCCTCCCTTCTGTGTATAAGAAAAACACTCTAAGTAATTTAAAAATACATATAAGATTAGTTATGTTTGTTAAAACAACCTATAATTTGAGTCCAGTTTATCAATTGTTCAACTGATCTGATCAGCCAACATGGAAACAATGACTCACTTGTCAGTGTAGAGGACGATGAAAAGCAGTCAACACCACGATTGGGAATACAGGCTAAAGGCTCTGCCTACCTGGTCCAATCCTTGTTCTGCAACCAAGCTAACCTTGGGAACTTAAACTCTCTGTGCCTCGGTTTCCTCATCTATAGAAAGGGGACAGTAACACCACCTACCTCATAGATTGTTTTAAGGATTAAATGAGTTAATAGAGACAAAATACTGAGATGGTACCTGGCACACAGGAAGTTCTCAAACGTCAGCTATGGAAGATGAGAAGGAGGTAGCGGCCAGCACTTGCCACAACCGGCATTGTGTACTAAGTGCTTTATATGCTTACTACGTCCTATGAATAATAACTGACTTTTAGTAGGAAACCCATCTGCTTCCTTCTTACCAACAATTAGCTATAACAGTGTCTTCTAAAATACAACTATCCAAATATTCTTGTAAATGAGAGGTTTATGTGTAAGTGGCTGCACTATTTTATGCTCTATAGCTGACTGTTTCACACTAGATTTGTTAAATGTGGCAAAGGTGCAAAGACATCAGGGAAATGTACAAGAATTCAATCCTGGTTTCATTTAATGCTTATTTACTTACTTATGAGAGTAGCAACAACTTCAAAACAGATGAGTTGGTTGTTCTGGAATAATTTTACAAATGGAAATGCCAGGAGTGGAAGATACGGTGTGTCACTAAAGATGGCAGACCAGTGCGCCAATGCAGATAGGGTTCTGTGAATAAAACAAGGAAATAAAGACCAGAAAACAGATTATTATTAAAATTTATTTGAATAGACAATACATTCACATAATAAAAAATTTGATACAGAAGGTATATTTGCTGAAAATTCTCTCTCCCTATTGTCTAGCTCACATCCCGTTACCATCATCAAAACTTCCTCCAATGTGCGAGTTCCTCAGTCTCTCATCTTTTATGACATTGACACTTTGAGGAATACCAGACAGTTATTTCATAGACTGCCCCTCAACTTAGGGGTCAGTCTCATGACTAGACTGAGGTTATACATTTTTGGCAAGAATACCACAAAAGCAATGTGTAATATAGTGATAGGCTTCATCACTGGCGATTTTAAACTTGAGTACTTGGTTAAGGTGTGTCTGCTGAGTTTCTCTACTATAAAATTACCATTTTCCCATTTGTATATGATAAACGTTTTGGAGGAGATTCACACTGCTGCAATATACTGAACATACCTCTGTAATACTCTGAGTAGTTTCCTACTTTTGATGGGGTATTTCCTCTGAAGGTTGAGAAATGCCATGTGGACACCTTTATCTATCAAGCTACTAAATGCAGTATGATTTTCAGGCAACTGTAGCAGAGAGCGCCAGATGAACATTCTGAAATGAAAATGTAATTTTTTACCAAGAAAAATCTGGGGGGTAAAACCGATTTAACATGAAAGAATTTCAATTTTACCTGTATTTTGTTGGATATTCACCATAGCCTTTTAATAAGATTTGTAAACGTTTTTTATTTAATCCATCTGGCAATTCATTCTATAAAGAAAAAATATCAGTAAATGTCATAATCATAAAACTGAAAAGGTAAACTAGCCCACAGTGGCTGTACAACACAAGACATAGTAAGAAATATTTTTATGTCATTGGACTCTCTCTCTCTCTCTCTCTCTCTCACACACACACACACACACACACACACACAGACGGTAACAGATCATCTCAGACAAGGCAAAAAGACAAATTGGTACATCCTTTTTATAGAAAATTTGGCTATTACTATCAAAATTTTTATGCACACACTCCGACTTTAAAATATCTACGTCTACAGACACATTTGTGCAAATGTTCAAATATAATTGTACAAGGATATTCACTGCATCACAGATTGTGTTAACAGAAGACTGACAATACAACCTAAGTGCCAGCCAGCAGAGTACTAGTTAGATAAATTAAAGCATATCCATAATGCAGTACTATGCAAATATTTTTTAAACATTGTAGCACTATATGTACTAATATAAACAGATATTCAATCTGTTAAGTGATAAAAGCAAGCTATGGAACAGTGCTAAAGTAAGATTACATTGCTGTAAAACTTAAAAATAATATATGCAGATATACATATGTTTACATATGCACAGAAAACTTCAGAAAGGATGTCAACAACTATTAAAAACAGTAGCCTCTGGGGAGTGAGACGAAGAGTGAGCTAGGAAACAGGAAGGAAGAAAGTATGCTTTCAGTTTTCCGTTTATAACCTTCTGTACCATCACTGTCTAACAGATAATGCAAGTCACAAATGTCATCTAAAACATTCTAGGAACCACAGTAGAAAAGTAAAAAGAAGCAGGTAAAATTAAGTTGAATAATATATATTATTTAACTGAATATAATAAAAATGTTATAATTTCAACATATAATCAGCATAAAGTAATTAATTATTAAGATATGCTACATTCTTTTGTTCACACTAAGTCTTCAATGCCTGATGTGTGTTTCACATGTACAGTAGATCTCAGCGCAGACTAGCCATGTCTCAAGTACTCATCAGCCACAAGGGGCTGGGATATTTGATGGTGCAATTCTATATGGTTTGACTTTTACAAAAGCAGAAGCATGTGTTAATTTTATATTAACATTTTTTTTATATTAAAAAAAATTTTAAGCACATTATAATCTTAGTTATACTACTTTCTTCTCTTCATATTATTTTTTTTTACTTCCTAAGAGAGGGAAGAATGATGATGGCCTAGAAAGCATGAGCCTTGTTTACGGCAGTTATGACAAACGGAAGTTTAATCATGATGTGTTCTTACCTCTTTATTTTCAAGATGGCCAGTCAGGTCTTGCTTTAATATTCTGGTCTGTATTTTGTTTTCCTTTGATTTTGCTGGCCGCTGTACTCTTCCTGATGTTACTTTCATCTTAAAATCACCAGAAGTCAGTTTACGTTTAGGCAAATCTTCGATCACTTTCACTAAAGGAGGAGGTGGCTAAAGGGGAAAAAAAAATCTAGTAGCTCTCCTTAGAAAATAGACCTGTTAATATATGATTTATAAAATTTGTTTTGATCAATTTAATAATGAGCCTTAATACATGTAATTATTTTTCAGACAAAAAGTGTAAATAAGATATCTAAGAATGTTTCCTTGTTGACTAACAAATCAAAGCAAATTTCTGCCAAATTCCTTTGAAGAATACACATGAAGACACATGATTAACAACACGTAGAATTTAATAATTCCATGAAAGCAGGCTGTAAATCACAGACTACAATCCGTTTTGCATTCTGTGATAAGGTTAGTAGCATGGTGATCATTTGCAGCAGGAAGGCAGTTAGACATTGGCCTCTACAATGCTGAGGAAAGGCCCCCAATGTTCTTTGGGCGCAAGTGAATTTTCTCTGAGGGAAACTGAGGGGCAGTGGCAGGCAGTGAGGGCTCTGAGTTTTAGAATATCTGCTTAAATAACTGTTATTCAAGAGCAGTTAATGAAGACCAATACAAGGGTGGCTAATATGGGTGGAGGACAGGCAGCACATATATATATTTCAAACTGAAGAAATTAATGACTTAGTATTGACTAGATTTAGGAAATAAAGAAATAGGAAGAGTCACAGTGCTCCAAGGTTTCGAGAAGGAAGAGTGAGACAGAAACAAAGAGACTGGAACCAAAGGCCTCCTTTGGGGAGCAGGTTATGGGGGGCACCTTGCATGGGGCAGGGACATCAGACTGATGCCCTTGAGAAAGGCAGACATTTAAGAATGGAGGATAAGTGAGAGATCAAGTCTGGAGATACAGCTTTGGGAGTAAAAGAAAATATATCCTGAAAAATGGATACAGTCCAAGGACGTTAGAAGTTTGTAGCATAAAGATTTTATTTTTGATGATACGTGTAAGTTTTTTTTAAAAAATTGATGTTATTGCCCGGCCGGTGTAGCTCAGTGGTTGAGCATCAACCCAGGAGCCAAGAGGTAACTGGTTTCATTCACGGTCAGGGGACATGCCTGAGTTGCAGGCTCAATCCCCAGTAGGAGGCAGCCAATTGATGCAGTTTTTCTCTCATCGCTGTTTCTCTCTCTATCCCTCTCCCTTCCTCTCTCTCTAAAAATCAAGAAAAAATCATATTAAAAATATTGATATTATTTACTTGATAACATACCTTATTTATTTCTTGTGTTAAAGCTTGAACTGAATATATGTTCAGACTTCCATTTTCCATAACACATGCAATGTACCGTCCATGTGGGCTAATTACCGATGAGCTGATTCCTTCGTCAAGGCTCCCGATTTCAAAGAGAAGTTTACAAGTCTGTATATTGATGAATCTCATAATACCATCTTGACTTAGCACTCCAAGAGCCTAACAGTAGAGAGAAACCAAGTCAAGTCAAAAGTCTGAAAGCCAAACTATACACACCCGTATGTACGTGTGCATACTTATATATGTATTTTTTTGAGACAAGGACAGTTGGAGATCATATTCTCAGAGGATTGTTATATATTTTCAAATCCCCAATTCTGGTTCATGGAGATTTGCCTATTCAGGTCCAGAGAAGCCTGGCTTTCCTCAGAACAAGTCAGAGCCCACCCTGGGGAACTTTATAGAAAGGTCACCTCTGAATCCTCCCTTCCCGCAGGCAGGCATGAGACCGCCCCTAATCCCTACAGAGAGAACACAGGAGATGAGACAGTTCTTCACTTTGGTCTCCACACTGGCTGTGGGAAGTGAGGCTGGTGAACCTGTGTATTCCTCACTGTCCCACAGTTTGATCAAAGCTAACATCCATCCTGCTGCTCCCGCACCTGTGACTCTCAGTGAGGTTCCCCAGGTCGACGTGCTTTCAGCTGCTATAACTAACATTTGGGGAACGTAGAAAGTTTCTGAGTTGCAAGAATAGTGGAGAGGTAAGAGGAGAACTAGTCTTTTAAAGGTAAATAAAATTTTAACTCATATTTTGCAAAATTAAAAACATATTAGAAATGAGTAAGCAACTATGGAAGACCACAGTTTGGAAGTGGTTGGAAGCAGTTTGAAGGTGACAATCTAAAAAGCATGTCCTCTGTTGGTCAGGTTGTAGGAAACGCCCTCATTCACAGCTGATGCAACCTCTCCAGAGGGCACCCATCACATTTACAGAACATACACCCGATACCACTATTTCAATTCTGGGATTTTGTCCTACAGACAGGCTGTGTGGATGTTGCGTGCAAAAAGGTATTCAGTGAAGTATTATTTGTAAAAGAAAAGAACTTTAAAAAAAAGGTGAAGTGCCCACTAATAAGACCGGTTAAAAAATTGTGGAACACTATAAAATATGAAGTTCTGCAGTGATAAAGAATTATCTTCAAGATAAATTAAGTGAAGAAAAGCAAGGTGCACAGCTATAGAAAAAGTGGGGAAAACGAAAGACTAACAACAGTGGGTATGGAGAGTCAATAACTGGGCAACTGGGAGAGAGGGAGGAGTAAGAGATTTCACTGTTTGCCTATATATATATATTTATGTTTACAACCATGTGACTGTATTACCTATTAAAAAACTTAAGGGTGAAGCTGGATAGAGGGGGGAAGTGGGGAGAAAACAGGGGGCATCTGTAATACTGTCAACAATAACAAAAATTTTAAAAATTGAAGATAGATATAATAAACATATACACACAATACATATACATACACACACACATCATGGGCATATACAAAAATTTGTTAAAGTGTAAGACCCAAGATAACCAATTTAAAACAAAAAGAGTTAATGGAAGTTACAAAATAGTGACAGGAATGTAAAGTACAGCATAGAAGGTATATAGTCAATAATATTTTAATAGCCATCTATGGTGCCTGTTGGGTACTGGAAATATTGGGGGGAATGCTTTGTAAAGCATATGGTTGTCTAACCATTATGCTATATAACTGAAACTAATACAACATAATATTGAATGTAAACTGTAATTCAAAATTTTTAATAATTTTTTTTAAAAGTTAAGGTCAGACTATACTCAACTAGTAAAAAGAAAAAAGATGTGTGTTGGGGGTGGGGTGGGAAAACACTCTGTATACTAAGGCAAGATGCAAAGAAACATGTTTCATAGGATTGAGGTGAGCAATTATGGCAGATAAAACACTGTTCAACAAAGTGAGAACATTGTAGCTCTAGTCTCACCTTTAATCATTACAATCAACAGGAGTATTGATAGGTCATTTAAGTTTCTATGCTTTAGTGTCATAACCTGTAGAATGGTGAGAATACTTCCTTGCCCATGCTCAAAGAATTTAAGGTTCAAATAAAAAATAACACGTGAAAGCATCCTGTAGACTATGAAGTAGGGCATGAAATTAAAATACACTGATCTTAGGAAAAAAAAAATGAAAAGCTACCCTTTAGAAAAAGAGTACATTGCCAGTAACATACGAAACCTAAGATTAAAAAATTCTTTTTCAATTTTAGACTCTTCTCAACAATAGATTAGCAATGTCAAGTCCTTGTAACAATCAGGGTACAAGTTAAATGAGAGGGCTATCACAGTTCAGAAACTGGTATGATCCTTCTCAGCATGGAGAATGTCCTGGGTTATGTTACCAACCTGGTTAGAACCAGCATCAAAACTATCAGGAAGAAACTCTAGGTGGCGAATGGCTCGAACTTTAGTAGGCATCTGGATAATTCTAAATAGCTGTTTTGCTTCTAAGCACCACAAATGAAGATGGTTTGATTTGCCTCCAGCGGCCAGGACTCGGCCATCTCTAGATAATAAAAAGGCGAGAAAGTAAGACGAGCTGAATTGTTCACAGTGGCACTGTCCCATATGACCCAAATGATGATGGGAAGGTTCTGTACCCACGCTGCCAATATGGTCACTACGAGCCACATGTGACTGAGAGCTTACATGTGGCTAGTGCCTCTAAGGAAATTAATTCTTAATCTTATTAATTTACATGGTCCCATGCACCCAGTGACAACCATTGGGAAAGCTCATGTTTACAGTACACATATTTTTTTTACCTATTGTGCTAAGAAACCAGCTTAACAAATATTTGTTTGATGACTTAATTGGGGGTTTTGGAGTAACGTTTAGATTTTATCTCATACTCGCAAGTCAGTTTCCACTATCCCACTTTCTACATTTCACATATGACTATACAGAATTGGTACAGCATTGCTATATGAAAAACCAAAACCCCCAAACGTTTTCCTGCTCAAACAAAGCTACTTTATGTTTATAAAGTACAAAAAGAATGAGCTGTATTGATTTGCAAGGTTGCTGCTCATTCATTCACCGGCTTGTAGTGTCCACTATCAGCCAGGTCTCATGCCAGATGCCAGGGACACAGGAGTGAACAGACATGTAAGACCCTAATCTTAGGGGATTTTCAGTTTAGAGGAGGAGTGGGGAACCTTTTTCTGTCAAGGGCCATTTGGATATTTATAAAATCATTCATGGGCCATACAAAATTATCAACTTAAAATGAGCCTGCTATATTTGGTCATCATTAACTCACCCCTAATGCCTTGGCAGGGACTGACCAAATGATTTCGAAGGCCTTATATGGCCCGCGGGCTGGACATTCCCCACCCCTGGTCTAAAGGAAGGCAAGCAAACAAATAAATGAGCCTGATCTCAGCTGAGCAATTCTGTAAAGAACCGTGCAGAGCTGGGGAAGGAGGAGAGCTACGCCTGACTATAGTTATTCAAAAAGTGCCCTTATCCTTTAAAAATACACATTGAAATATTTATGGCTGAAATGATATGCTTGGGCTTTGCTTTAAGACAATGCAGTAGAGAAGCAGTAGGTGGAGTTATAGATTTTAAAAAAAAGTGCCTATTAGCTGATGATGATTATAGCTAATGAAAGTATTGTAATTAGGACTCCATGTACTTTCATATTTTTATGTATATTGGAAATTTTCCACAATAAAGTAAAACAAGTTCTACAGGCTATATCTAAGTTTGAAGTAAGATACTGAATGGAGCCGAAACCGGTTTGGCTCAGTGGATGGAGCGTCGGCCTGCGGACTGGGGGGTCCCGGGTTCGATTCCGGTCGGGGGCATGTGCTTGGGTTGCGGGCACATCTCCAGTGGGAGATGTGCAGGGGGCAGCTGGTCGATGTTTCTCTCTCATCGATGTTTCTGACTCTCTGTCTCTCTCCCTTCCTCTCTGTGAAAAATCAATGGAATATATTTTTAAAAAAAAAAAAAAAAAAAGATACTGAATGGAAATTTATAAAACTTTACTGAAAGTTAAATTTCTTAAAAATTCTCAGTGTCTTAAAATGCACATTACCTGGTCACAGCAAACACTTTGTACAGTATGCTAGAGCTTTCGGGTGGAGCTGGCAATTGATATTTGCAAAAAAGTGTATCACATTCCCAGGCGAAGATGGAATTATCTTTAAAGCAGCTGAGGATGGTATTACTTAATGGGAGAAAGAAAACCTACAGATGAAGAAAAAAGTCATTGTCATATAAGGATCGTATAGCCCTCCTTAAATTTACAATTATACAATTAGCCAAACATTCTTTTTAAAAATTATTTTTTCTTGAACTAGAGAAAAATACATTCACAATATATGAAAGGGGCTAATACTGATATTTCACATACCATTATAAACTAAAAAGAAAAGGTAAAATCCTTTAAATAAAAAATAGGTGACTATAATGACTAGGCAATTCATAAAAATACTAAGTAGCAATTTAAAAATATTTAACCTTAGTAAAGATTCAAATGAAAATAACAAGATACCATTTTATGTGAATCAAATTTACTTAAAAATAATACCCACATATATGTATACACAACTATACATATACTCACATGTGTATTATAGTTACAAACTATATACTTATATAAGCACTACATTAAATACTAACTACTGATAAATGTTAAAGGTAATAAATGGTGAAAGCATTGGAAAAGGGCACGGTCACACACTGCTGCTGGTAGTCAAAACTGGTTAAAAATACTGTACAGCAAATCTCAACAGCCTTAAAAATACTTATCTCTTCTGAACTAGTCAATCTGTTTCTAAGAGTTAATCCTTTGGTGGTGGGGAATCAGTAAAGTGCTTTAAGATAAATGTTTGTTGAGCATTACTTATAAAAAATGTAAAAAAGTGGAAAACAAATACATGATCATATTTTTTTAGAGATTCAATTTATTTAATGGACAAGTAAGACTAAAATTGATAGCAAAGTTGAAAATATAATTTTACTAATTTCTCATGAGTTTCAATGGCCTCAAATATAATTTTGTGTGTCATCTCTGTAAAACACACGAAAAGAGGGAAGGAAGGAAGGAAGGAAAGTAAGGAAAGAAAATGGAAGAAACCAATGCATTAAGGACAAAATATTCCTGCCCAGCCTCTCAAAATAAATCCCCTCAAATGGCTTGAGACATTTCACATGGTTTGAACCTTGGTTACATCTCCAGCTATTTATTCTTTGATTCCAATCTAGAAGAGCCTCCTTAACTATACAGGTTATTACAACACTTTATATTTGAACACATTTTGTCATTGTTTCTACAGCTGTGTCTTTAAAGCTTTATTATTATTTTTAAATATGTGACTGTTTCTGTGCTAGAAAAAGAGGAATAGGACTCAATGAGGCAGCAGAGCACCTTTAAGAAGTCGTGGCCTCTCATTCCAATCCCTGGTTTGTTTGTCACACACTTTTGCGATGTTACCAGTGTCAGAAGGAAGCCTGTTTCTCTTGGAATGCTGCATTCTTTGGAGGTGAAGTTTTCAGTGTCTTTTAACAGTGGATTGGAGTGTCTCTTGAGTATTTAGAACAGTGATGGTGAACCTATGACACATGTGTCAGAGGTGACACGCGAACTCATTTTTTTGGTTGATTTTTCTTTGTTAAATGGCATTTAAATATAATATATAAAATAAATATCAAAAATATAAGTCTTTGTTTTACTATGGCTGCAAATATCAAAAAATTTCTATACGTGACACGACACCAGAGTTAAGTTAGGGTTTTCAAAATGCTGGCACGCCGAGCTCAAAAGGTTTGCCATCACTGATTTAGAATCTGGATATGGCTATTGTCACAGTCATGACAGACAGCAAGCCAGAATGACTGTCCAGAGGAAAATCAAACACCAAAACTACGGTGGCTTTCCCCAGTGTTACAAAAAATAGTGGGTTAATAAGGCTCTTTCTGAAATACTTCTGCAACCTTGACTCCAATTTGTGTTACTGTCACCCAGCTTATTATATACATACAGTTAAGAAGTGATTCTAATAGTAATATTATACAAGAATTTCAGGGAATTGTAAGCCATAATTTTCTCAACAAAAATTGCAGGCTATTGTCATAAACTCTGTTTTTCTCATATACATATAATAGTATCTTTTTCCAATAATAAACAGTGCTAAAAAACACACGATAATACACATATACATAATAATGCTCTATGGAAAATACTGGTTAAATAAAAAAGCCTACTCGGGACTGATGTTAACAAGACGTAATAAAAATGATGACTCAACTACTGCCCCTGCCTGATCCAGCTCCTCACTTTCTTTTTGTCTTTGGCTCACTTTGTCAGAGACAACCTCTGGGAGATCTCTTGCCAAAAGATTCAGGAAGGCATTTATAGTATAAGGGCCATATAAAAAGAATCTGTAACGAATACAGTGTACTCTATAATGGATGCATTAAAAGATGGCTTCAAAACCAATGTCAAAAAATATGCCCTGACCGGGTTGGCTCAGCGGATAGAGCGTCGGCCTGTGGACTCAAGGGTCCTGGGTTCGATTCTGGTCAAGGGCATGTACCTTGGTTGCGGGCACATCCCCAGTGGGGGGCGTGCAAGAGGCAGCTTATCGATGTTTCTAACTCTCTGTCCCTTTCCCCTCCTCTCTGTAAAAAATCAATAAAATATATTTAAAAAAAAATGTGACAATATATAAATAAATTCATACAATACGTAAAAACAAGTGACAAGATTTTTATTATAATTAGCAACATTTTTCTAGAAAAGTAATAAATTTATTCCTACTGAGAGAAGCAAAAGCTTAAAAGTTAATGAGCATCAGCTGCTATTTTAGGGGAATAGCTGTGATAAATTATTGCCTACATGATTATTCATTACTAGATCTGTGATTTTAATTGCCAGAGTTTAATGATTATAAAATTGTTCCTAATGAATCATGCCACTATTTAGATAGTGTCATCTCTTGACAAGCATAAAAACCAATCAGCTAAATAAAAACTATCAGCTTGCTAAAATTGAAGTTATATACTATAATAATAATTTTTTTCAATAAGAAAAAAAGCTCAGTAAGTAATAAGCTGCAGCCATAGGCAACATCTTCAATTCTATAGGCCACTTTGCTTTGCTTGTTGAGTTACGAAAACACTGGTATGTGGGACAAATGCATCATTATTCTTAAATCATCTATAAATACTGTTGGCCAAGAAACTAGCCTGAGAAACACAATAGACCAAGATGTTCCCCCTCACTGACCTTTTGTATACCCACAGACTGGAGAATATTCAGCTTTCTTTTTCTCTGAAAGGTATCCAAGTCCCAGAGCTGTGCTGTATCAGAAGAAGTAGTGATGGCGTACTTTCCTGATGCATGCACAGAGATTGAAAACACCGATGATTCATGTCCTCTCATCCAGCTAACCAGCTCCTTGGTGACTGTGGTAAAAAGTAAAATGGTTATACAGATAAAACACTATATATCATCCAAAAACTAATCCAACTGATGACTAGGTATTATGAGGCACCTCCATTAATCTCTACAAACATGGAAGCCTGTATCTCGTTAATAAAACTCACTATAGGACATGTTAGTAACATGTATATGTATCATGGAGGCATGGGGATGAGGCCAAAAGGGTTTAGGAAAAGCCTTCAGTGTGCTAGGGAGCTCGGGCTTTCTCTTGTGAGGAATATTCTCATGATAGAGAGTGTTACACCTGAGCTGTGTTTTAGGAAGAGCATTTTGAGGCATCTAGTGGCTCTATTGGAAAGAGTAAGAGATTAGACAAAACGACTAATTTATTTGCTGCTGTAACCACCCAGGAAGGAGATAAGGAGAGTCTACACTAAGAATGTGGTGATACAGAAAGGACAAATTCAAGAGCTATGAAGGAGAAAAATCAAAGGACTTTGTGATCAAATGGATGTCAAATGGATGAAAGAGGAGTTAAGACTCCAGTGGTCCTGGTTTAGTTATGTAAACAGATGGTGATACTTCTAACTAACGTGAGAAATACATAAGGAGGAACAGATCTAGCAGTGTGGGGAGAAGAGATAATGAATTTGATTTGCAAAATTGATTCTGAGGCACATGTGTGTGCACATGTGCATGCGTGTGTGACATACAAGCAGAGAAAACAGCCAAAAACTGTTCATGATAATTATCAGAGGGTAGTAAAATCATAAGTGATCTTTATTTACTCTTTACATTTTTGTGTCTCCAAGTTTTCTATGGTAAGCATCTTTTAATCAGCCTTTTTTTCCCTCCAGAAAGATGGATATGAGGATAATAGAAAGCAAGATGAAAGTCTGAGGGGGGAGGAGGGGACAATGGGGACAAAAAAGGGGACATTTGTAATACTTTCAACAATAAAGATTTTTAAAAAAATGTAAATCTGGGAAACATTAAGGCACAAAAGTATGCCAAAACTAAAGACAGCGGAACAGATAAACCCGTAGGGAGAGAACAGTGGTTTCTGAGCTCCAGTCTAAAAAGTCTGGCATTAATGGTCAATTTTTCACTAATCTTCAGTGAAATGAGAAAAATAAGAATAATGACTTTTTCAGAAAGCTAAATTTAAAGTACTGCTTTTTAATCTAGTATTATATCCTTCTACGTTTCTTTTTGTTAAAAAAAAAAACAGCTTTGTTTTATGAAGTTATGATTTTTCTAATGTCAATTAGCAAAACTAAAAGTTGACAACCTATGTGGGTTCTTCTACTTTTTATTTTTAATTGAGTCAAAAATCCAAAGTCTAGGAGCTGCTACTAGTATAAGAAGCCAGGGGAGAGACTACTATAGAAGCTGTCAGAAAGGCAGGAGAAAAACCAAAGACAGTATGAAAACTAAGACTCTTAAAGTCATCCAAAGTGTTGAATGCCACTGAGAAGTAGAATGAAAGTTTAAAGAGGATTTAAACAATAAGAAGTTACTCATGACCTTGGAGATAGAAGTCTCAGTAGCATGAAGTTGGGGGAGCAAGAATCAGAATCCACTGATGGACGCTTCAAAGATGCAGGACTTGGTAGTGAAGACAGAGGGAGATAGTTGGAGAGGTGGAGACAATATTTAACAAAGGGGCCTCATGGGGGAGGGAGGGTATTAATAAGACAGAAGAAACTATAAAAAGATGGAACTAAGACAGAACAGAGTGGAATATAAGGAAAGCAATCGCACAGAAGCATAAAGACTTAGTTTTTCAGAATTTCTGTGACAGCAGTGTTGGTCATACCAAAAATTGGGAACAGTTTAAAGTCCATCAATAGGTAATAGGTTAAATAATTCTGGTTGTGCAAATATCAACAGAGTAGATAGAATATTTGGTAATGATGTCAAATATACGTATGAATTTTTGAGGTAAGAAAATGATTACACAAAACAATATAGATAGATGATCATGTCTGTTAGAATGTAGAAAAGGTATATGCATGAAAACAGACTTGGAAAGATAGGTCACATTACAAAATCCCTATGTCTCTGGGCATCACTGAAGACCGTTGCTTTTTCTCTAGCACAGTGGTTCTCAACCTTCTGGCCCTTTAAATACAGTTCCTCATGTTGTGACCCAACCATAAAATTATTTTTGTTGCTACTTCATAACTGTAATGTTGCTACTGTTATGAATCGTAATGTAAATATCTGATATGCAGGATGGTCTTAGGCGACCCCTAAAGGGGTCGCGACCCACAGGTTGAGAACTGCTGCTCTAGCACATGTAGCAGTGATGAAGAACAGGGACCCTGCAGCTAGATTACCAGATTGGGAATCCTGGCTCTTCCACTTAGGAACTGTGGCACCTGGGCCAAGTTACTTCTGTGCCTCATTTCCTCATTTGCAAAATTTGGATAAGAAGTATTCATCTTTGTGGGTTATTATGATGATTAAAATTAATTAACATGTATCAAGTCATAGAACAAAGAGTAAACACTGAATGTCAGCTAGCATTATTATTACTATTATTATTATTATAGTTTATATATTGTTTTAAACATAACACATCAATTACTTTAATAACAAGAAAAAATACAGTTGAGATACCTTTTTTTCTTAGTAAGAATAAGAGGTTCAGTTTATAGAACTCTACACTCTATAAAAAATGTTGTATAAAATACATAGGTTATATTTAAAAAGTATTATTCTGTTCTGTGTATCTGGAATTTGGCCTTCAAAGGGAGGTATAGTCTTTATCCAGGCTCTGGGGAGGCACCCTCTAAACCCCTGGGACTTCCCCAGCCATAGGAATGTCTGTGTTATTCAGACAACAGCTGATAGTTTATGCTAAGGAGAGAACCTCAAAGTGGAGGTCGGCCATACCAGAAAGACCAACCATGTGAGTGATTAGAAGGTTGGGACTTTGGGCCACATAGCAGCCTGACCTCCATAGAGAGGATGAAAGGATGAAAACCGAGTTCATCCCAGAGGGCAATAACCCAATCAATCATGCCTACACAATGAAGCCTCAATATAAACTCTGGACATCAAAGCTTGGGTGAATTTCTTGGTTTGGCAATACTCAGTGGGGATGGCCGCACATAGAAGCTGAGAGCGTAATGTGTCCTGGAGGACAATGGAACCTTCTCAGATTCCACCCTATGTTTCTTTCATTGGCTGGGTCTAATTTCTATCCTTTTGCTACATTAAAACTATAATCCTAAGCATAGTGCTTTCCTGAGTTCTGTGAATCATCCTAGTGAATTATCAAGCCAGAGGGTACTTGTGGGAAACCCTGAGTATACAGCCAGCTGATCTGACGAGAGGATGGCCCTGGAGCCCCTGAACTTGTGGCTAGTGAGGGATGGCTTTTGGGGACTGCTCCCACAGACCCCTTGCAGGACTCCAGTCTATATTTCACCCTGCTTCAAAAGACAAATAGGAGGACTTCTTACCTGTATCGAAACATTTAATAGAATAATCAGCTAACGCCACAAGGAATTCAGACTTCCTATGAAGATTAAAGGCCAGAGCTGTGCAAGCTTGTGCTGTTCGCTGAACAAGATTAAACCTATTAAGAGATGACTGCATTAGTATCAGAAATTCTTCCAATAACCATCAATTTTATGTTGGAGGAGTCCTTAGAGATGAAGAAAATGAAACCCAGGCCAAAAATAGATTAAGAAGAGAGCTAAATGCCATGGAAAGGAATCTGGCTCTTACTTACAGAGTGGGAAGCCAGCAGAATCATGATCAGGCATGTCTTTTAGAAAGATGATCCTGGCAGCAATGGCACATGGACCGAGGGACAAGGAAGAAGTGCTCACTGAGAAAGCTGCTACAGAAAATCTCAACCAGAGTTATGAGTATAAAGTGAAAGAACAAGCAAAAGAGGTGTCAGAAGTCAAGTGGAGAGAGGCACAGTGACCCCCTAACATGGTGATGAGGGAGAAAGCAGGGATTCTTCACGCATACATGAAGATGAGAAGATATCTCATAAGGCTATCGTGATGATTAACTATACAACGACTAAATGAAATAATACGTTAAGTGCTTAGCAGAGTACTTGGCACAAAGCTAGAGTTTAATCTACAAAAAAATAATTTTTCAAGCTTGGGCAAAAGATGAACAAGTTTGGGGACAGGAAAAATAGGTTGGATTTTAAACATGTGGAAATTAAACCACTGGGTTGATTAGGCCCTTGCAAAACATTTAGAGCTGCTTTGTCCAAAAGAAATATAATGCAGGCCACATGTATAATTTAAAATTTTCTAGGTGCCACATTAAAAAAGTAAAAAGAAACAGTCAAATTAATCTTAATATATTTTACTTAATTCAATAAAAATTAATGAGATATTTTACTTTTTTTTTTCACCCGAAGTCTTAAAACCCCAGTGCATATTTTACACTAACAGCACGTCTTAATTTGGACTAGCCACCTCTCCGGGGCTCAAGAGCTCCATGCGGCCAGTGGCTGCATGGCAGCCGGTCTGGAAGCTACCCAGTGGTGGCAGAAGCAGATCTGAGTTACCAGTATTCACATGGCAGCTGAGTGAACCCGGAGGCTTGGGGGTAGTGAGATTATCAAAGAGGAACCTGGAATATGGAAGGAAGCAGGCCAAGGCCAGATCCCAAAGTAGCACGACAATAAAGGGAAGAAGAGTCAGCAACACACGGAAAAAAAATAAAGAGGTAGAAAAATCATGAAAATGTTGTACCCTGAAGCATAAGAAAAAACATTTCAGGGAGGGGGGAAGACAAGAGCATTTAATAAAAGAAAAATTGTAGCAACCACTGGATTAGGCGATTAGGAAGGTTGTGAGGAAGCCCAGCGTAGTGGATTTTAGAATCAGGCCAGATCTCAGCTCTGCCACATACTCCTCTGCTCTGCTGTAAATATTTAGAGAGAACAGGGACGTGGACAAAATAAAAGAGAGGACCTCCTGACCCAGGGGTGGCTATAGAAGACAGAGATTAGCCCTGGAAGAAATCAGGATCACCTACTTTTATGAATGAAGTGGCAAAGAGGTACAGATGCTGAACTTTCAGATATATTTGAGGCTGCCGTAGGGGAGGAGGAAGGGAAGCTTGAAGGCAGCAGTCAAAATAAGAGTAGGGTCCAACACAAGGAAATTGATAAAGGTTTGAAAGCCTCAGAGGCTGCTCTACGCTGTTTGGCTCAGTGGATAGAGTGTCGGCCTGTGGACTGAAGGGTCCCAGGTTCGATACCGGTCAAGGGTACGTGCCTCAATACCCTGTGACCTGCCATGGAGGAGGCAACCAATCAATGTGTCAGACACATTGATGTTTCTCTCTCTCTGTCTCTCCCCCTACCTTCCACTCTCTAAAAATCAATGGAAAAATATCCTCCATTGAGGATTAGCAACAACAACAACAAAAACAAATACTCAGAAGAGGATGGGAGACGTAAATAACAAGAGAAGCAAATGAAATATTCATTATTCTGTAATGCAGCCAAGCAACAATTATTTTTATTTCATTTAGCAATGGGAGCAAAGGAGAGACAGTTGTATTGATTTAAATCCGGGAATTGGCAGGGTAGGTTAGGCAAGAGTAAAGGGTGGGAGAACTGTAACCATTGCATTTTTGGTAATGAGGAGAAACATGAATAACAGACTTCTATCTAGTAAGCCACAGATAAATAAATCACATACGATCTCTTCTTTTCTTGAACTTTTTGCAAATAAGTTACTGAGATCATGTTTCCTACAAACAAGGAAATTCTCCTGTGTGATCACAATACAACCATCAAAACCAGAAAACTACATTTATATGTTACCACCATCTAATCCTCAGACCCCATTCAATTTGCCAGTTGTCCCCGTAATGTCCTTTACAACAAAAGGACCAGTTCAGATCCATGCCCTTACTTGTCATGGGTCTAGCCTCCCTCTGTCCGGAATAGCTCTTCAGTCTTTCCACAACTGTCATGGCCTTGACCCCTGTGAAGATTACAGGCCAGTCTTGTAATACAATGCCCTTCAATTACCTTGGCCTGGTGATCCAACAGATTAGATTCCGGTTACATGGCCTTGGAACAGAATAGCACAGAGGTGACACTGTATGCTCTTTACTGTACCTTATCAGGTAGCACACAAGTTTTGATTTGTCCCACTATTCACTTAACTGTAATCATTTGATCAGGTGGTGTTTGGCAGGCTTCTTCACTGTAAAATTACCCCTTCCCCTCTGAAATTAATAAATATTTTGTGGGAAGTACTTTCTGACTATGCAAATATCTGCTCTCATTAAACTGTTGAGTGCAGCACAAATGCCTGGATTTCTATTTTATTCAATGAGTTATGATCCATTACTATCATTATTTATTTTAATACTCAAATTGTTTACAATATGGCCTGAGGGAACTCCTTCAAGCTGACATTTATGTCTTCATGAAACATTCCCATTATTTTTGAAAAATTCCTTCTTTCTAGCTACAAAAAGTTCCAGGATCATCTTGTACTTTGCCCGCCTCCATCCTGAAAGTGGTCATTTCTGCAGGAATCCCCGAATCCTTTCAGCAGATGTGGCGTTTAGGAAAGAAGAACTGAGCATGTTCTTTGTAAGCCGGCGAGGCTGTTGCTGCTCTCAGGTCCTATGAACGGACAAAGCTAGGAAGTATGTGTATATATTATTCACTCATTTGCTCGTCACACACCTCTATTTATTTCTATATCTCTATATATTCAAAACCAGAGTTCGCATAGACATATCAAATTGCAATCCAGTACCACAGACTCATTCTAGTTTCCTTCCTTTCCAAGAATTAGAAACCTGGCCCCCACTATCCTCAACGTACATACTCATTTGATCAACGCCCCTATATTTCTCATGATTGCCCCGCCACACCATGCAGACACCTTCTGACTCTGGCTGGGCAGTGCAGGTCTCCCTCCCACCTGCCCCCACTGCATGAATGCCTCCCTTGATGAGTCTCACTTAATTGCAAAGGGAGAGAAGAAGAGGAAGAGGAGGATCAATTCTTTAAAATCCCTAGATCTAGCATTCTGACAACAATGTACAAAGAAATTGTGTTCTTTCTAAATTGCTGAATGAAGTACAAGACCTTTACTGACAAATTGGCAATAATAAATCTTTAAATTTAAGGAAAAACAAACTACTAGAGATACTGTTAAAACCAGAACTTTATTTAATTCTCTCAAACATACTAGTATGACCGTATTATCTTTCTCTCCTTCCCCACTTTCTTCCATCAGCATTAAGAGAGTGCTTTTCAAGGCATCTGAAACACACTAAGAACTTAATAAATCTTCCTGGATGAATAAGTAATAGCAGGTACCAAAAGTCAGTGAATTAATATCATTAAATAAGGCAAATATCAAAAGTATCACTCACCTGTTTCCAGGCAAGTCAAAACCATAGATATTTCCTTGATGATCCCCAGCAATTAAGCAATCACCTGAGCTATCAAAAGCCACATTCAAAAATCGCAGAACTTTGGGAAGGTAATCAGAAGTGGTATGAATGATGTTCACTATAATTCTGCAAAAAAAACCCAAACACACACACATTAAATTCTATGTCAGGCATTACTTGTTATTATGAAAAATATGGCTTTTATGGCATAATTCACTAATTTTGAAGTTGTTTGCCTACCCATTCTCCCCTCTCCTACTATTGCTGCTGTTTCTCCTCTACTAGAAGCAATCCTACAATGATTTCTGAAAAACGGTTCAGAAAGTTACTCATCAAAGTAGCTATTGTTCATTTAGTCATCAAACACCTGACAAATCACTATGTGTCATGCACTGAATAAGCCAGGAACTAAGAGTAGTCGATAGACATGGGTACTGCCCTCATGGAACTTCCAGGTTAGTAGTGGTAAAGACACATTTAAAAAATAGATGCACAACGCAACAGATTTATAAATTGTGACTGACAGACAACAACAGGATAAAGGAGAATGGATTTTGGATTTAAATTGTTACAGTAAGCAACAGACATGATAAAAACAATGAGTTTTATATAAACCACAAGCTACCATATAGAAGAAAAATTTCAATCCAATATTCCAAGTTTAAGATATCATAATGAGATTTTGTTTTTCTGACATAGTGTTCCAAAGTGAAAGTGTCCTTGAGTTTTATTTTCAGCTATATTTGTCTAAAGTTACTTTTTGTGAGAGAGAGAGAGAGAGTGCGAAAGCATATATCTACTAAAAAGTAAGCTATTTAAAACTTACAGCACAAAATAACTCCTTAAAATATGTGTGTATATTCAGGTCATGAACAAGAATAGTCCCATTCTTTATTGCAATAATAGTTTTCATATCACGAAAATTTGACTCTGGGGACATTTTTGAAATTTAATATTAGAGACATCTATTTTCCTCAGTATCATTTCATTAAAAAATACTAAATTGAATTAAGTGCACTAAACATGTTCTTCAGTTTATCTAAAAAGGGCTTTTTAGACTCATTAGGTGAAACAGCAACATTCTTTTAATGCTCACTTTTATCGAGTCCCTAAGAAAGAGTCGGTCTGTGCTTTACCAAGCTTTAGTCAGGCTCCTGACCTTCTAGCAGGCCCCATCTGTGCACTTCCTTATAAAATCTAATTTTAGCAAGAACGCTGCTCAGTCAGGTTAATCAGAATCCCCTATCCTCAACATCCCATCATCCTTGATAAGTGATCTTGTTCCTCATCTTCCGTCTCTCAGGGGACGTCTTACCACCCTGGCCTGTCTCCAGCCAGAATCCTGTTAGGTCGGTTTAGCCAGAACTCCCTTCCCCAGATGCTTTCTCCTAATAATTTTCCACCCACTGTTTGACTCCCACCCTGTTCCTTGGTTGTAAATTCCGACTTGCCCGGCTGTATTCAGAATCCAGACCAGTTCTGTACTGAGGTCTCTTTTCCACTATTGCAATAGTCCTGAATAAAATCTGTTTTTACCATCTTAACGATTGCCCACCTTTGGTTTTTCTCTGATATCCTCAGAGGGAGAGGGGAGAAATAAACGTATCGAAATGACAAATAATCACATTAAAATGTTCCCAGGCAATTAAACTCAGAGCAAATGACTTTTGCCTCCAGTCTTTATTCTATAACATTTATTATGTGTTTGGATTATAAAATTACACGATCATTGTTCAAAATATGGAAAACACAGAAAAACACTAATACATACATAAAAATGATTACAACCTTACCAGCTAAATATAATCACAATTAATAGCAGCATTCTCCCTTCTAATTTTTCATATAAATCACCCCTACTAATATTTATTTTAGCAAAACTGTCTCAATTGCTCACAGGTTGCCTGATAGAGGTCCTAAGTCCTCAAACAAAATAAAAACATTAAATATATTCTCAACACAAGGATGCAGGGGACACTATTTTAAAGTCTTCATAACACCTAACGACAACCCTGTCTGGTAGGTATGATTATCTTCTCTTACAGCCGTAGGGATTAATTTGCCCAAGGTCACAGAGCTAGTAAATGGATATTTATTTCAACTGAAGTCCATGTGACCCCACAGTCAGTGCTCCCTGCTTTCTCAACACCATAATGAAGGATTTTAACAAACAACAAAAAAAGCTGTTTTAGTGGAAGAAACAAATAAGGACATTTGCACACAAACTTGTTTCTTTCATTTTTGGAATCTTGCACATATATCTCAATGTTTTATGACGGCAAAAAAGGAGAATTATTGTGGGTTTGCAATAACATTTAGAGTATTTACAAAACGTCAGAAGTAGGGGTGGTATTTACAAAGAAAATTCCTACTACAGAATCCCAACGCTGGACAAAACATTTTATTCAATGGAGTTGGAGGGGCAGCAGCACTGTTAGGACACTGATAGGAACCAGAAACCAAACAAGCTGCTGGTACAACGACTAGCACTGTGCTGCTCCGGGCATGCAGAGTTGGCACTTAAAAGTCTGTTGATTTGTAGAGGAGCAGCCCAACGATCAACAGAAAAATGACAAGAACAAGAAGCACACTGAAACGCAAGCTCAAGTGATGAAACACAGTCCGGGAAATCCTAGGGAATTAGAAGCAAGAAGGTCAACCAGTGTGGCAACTGGAACCAACATGGCATCACTTTAGGGCAAAGGCTACCATTACAATCACACAGGAGAGGCTGAGCCTTAAACAGGACAGATATTTAGGAACAGAATGCAAAGCGGGGCTGGCAGGGGAGGGACAAATGGGCAGAGCACAGAGGATTTTCAGGGCAGTGAGAATATTCTGTACGGTATTATGATGGTGGACACATGTCCTTATACACTTGTCCAAACCCATAGAATGTACAACACCCAGAGTGAATCTTAATGTAAACTGTGGACTCTGGGTGACAATGATGTGTCAATGTAGGCTTATCCATTGCAACAAATGTGCCACTCTGGTGGGGGATATGGGTATTGGGAAGGCTATGCATGTGTGGGGGCAGGCGGTATGTGGGAAATCTGTACCTTCCTCTCAATTTTGCTGTGAACCTAAACTGGAGGAGGAGGAGGAAGAGGAGGGGGAGGGGGAGGGGGAGGGGGAGAACAACAACAAGAACAACAACAACAAGAAATCTATTAAGAAAAGAGGACCAGAAGCAGAAGCGCTGGCCTTACTGGAAGGCTGACCTGCATTGTGGAACCACCACCCCTACACAAGCTAAAATGTAAACTCCAGAGAACCGGGCGTTTGTTTGTTCTATTACAGTCTCAGCGCTTGGAAGCTTGGCACATCGTAGGTGCTCACTAAAGAGCTGATGAATGAATGCTTGCCTGAACGCAGGCAGGGACTGAAGGATGGACCAACTGCAGCATTTGCAAGGGGTGGAAATGCACTGTTCTCCTTCGCCCGCATCTGGAGTTCTTGTCCAGCTGCAGTAGCTAACGGAGTCTCACTGAGCATCTACCAGGAACACCATAGGATGCTATGGAGATTTAGGCATCACCAGGAGCGCAAAAGCTCCCGCGTGTTTCCGAGGACCACTTGTCTCCGGCCCCAGGCTAATCCTGGTCACACCCTGGCCCCCGGACCGGGAAGGGGTATCCGAAACTCAGGCTATCGGCACCTCCTGAAGTCACCCAAGCCAGGCATCCCGGGCCGATCAGAGCCAGAACCCGAACCTCACCCCCGGCCCCCTGCACCTCTTGGAGCGATCCTGCCTAACAGCCCCTCCAACGCCTCCCCAAAAGCGAGGCCCCGCCCCTCGCCGGCCCCCACCCCCTGCACAGCCGGTGCCCTCCCGCCTCGGCGTTTACCCGTCCCGAGCGGCCGGGGATGGCTTGCGGTGCCATATCTTGCCGCTCTCCTTGTTGCCCAGGTCTGTGCTCTGCATGTCGGAGCCCACCCGCGGCTGCCAGCCGGCAGGTGACAACCGTCCGGCGCTTTCCCGGCAGGCCCCGCGCTCTAGGCCCGGGAAGTTTGAGCGCCAGCCCGCGATGGCCAGGATCTCCCTCTGCCAGGGCCAGCCACGCGCAGGACGCCGGCCTTGTACGTGCAGCCAATCGGAAGGCGGCTTCCTTCCCAACTCTGCCCGGCAAGCCTTCCCGCTTCGGACGATGGAACAGGCCAACGACCTTTTAGACTCCGCCCCTTTCGAGGTCCGTCCCCGGGGAACCAAGGCCTTCTGGGAATCGTAGTTTTCTGCAGGTGTGACATAGGTGCGAGGAATAGGCATGGGAATTCTGCATTCTGGGGTCCTCACGGAATTTTAGGCTCCAACGGAGGCAATAGAAGTGATTTTCTCCTGTGGTTCCTACATTCTGTTCTATATTGCATCTAGGGATTAAGGGGTTGTAGAGACAACTAGTAGAGAACCAAGGACTCAAATATAGAGAATTGAAGGGTTCTTTTTATTGAACATTTGGGCTCAAAAGAATCTTTGTAGAGTCCACTCTTCTCAACCTTTTCACCGCGTCATGATTATGTTTTCAATTCTGTAATCTAACAGGAGGCTCCAATATTATGGTGTCCAGCCCACATGAACCAGAAATCACATGATGTCATCATCAACCATTGACCTCAGTTCTTTTTTATAAAAATTCACTAAGCACTTCAATAGTGCTTACAAGGTAACAAACACCCTGCCAAGTGCTTTATGAATATTAACTCACTGAATTCATTTAATCTTCATAGCAAACCTACAATGTTGGCAGTACTATTATTCCCAGTTGTAGTATTCTATGAGGTCATGTATTGGTTTCCTGAGGTTGGAGTAATAAATTATCACAACTTTGGTGGCTAAGAAAACAAATTTATTCTCTCACGGTTCTGGAGGCCAGAGTCTGAAATCAAGGTGTTGGCAAGACCTCTCCAGCCTGAGGCTCTAGAGAAAATTCCATTCCTTGCCTTTTCCAGCTTCTGGTGGTTGCTGACTTTTGATCTTGTGACCACAGCACTTCATTCTCTGCCTCCATCTTCACATCACCTTCTCTTTTCCTATTCTGTCTGTCTCAAATCTCCCTTTGCTTTTCTATAATTTGATTTATGGCCCACCTGGATAATTCAGAATGATCGCCTCATTTTAAGATCACTAACTTCATTATACTAGCAAATACTATATATATATATATATATATCTCCTATCTAATAAAAGACAAAAAGGGTAATTGACCATACCTTCACTACACTTCCCATTGGCTAATCAGGATGATATGCAAATTAACCGCCAACCAAGATGGCGGCCGGCAGCCACGCAGCTGAAGTGAGCAGGAGGCTTGCTTGCTCCAGTGATGGAGGAAGCCAAGGTTCCCTGCCTGCTGCGGCCCGGCTCTGAGCTCCTAAAGCAACAGTTTCAATTATACAAGCTAAACAAACCCCAGATACCTGCTTTCAGCCGATGGTGGCCACGGAGCTGGAGCTGGCTCTCAGCTCCAGTGACAGCAACGAAGTTTCAATTATAGAAGGTAAATAAATCCCAGAATTAAAAAGAAAAAAGAAAAAAAGGAGAGGTTGGGAGCTTCAGTCACTGGCCAGCCTGAAAACGGCCCTCAGCCCCTCGTCCAGGCTGGCCAGGCACCCAAGCGGGACTCCCACCCTGATCCAGGACACCCTTCAGGGCAAACCAGCCAGCCCCCACTGGTGCACCAGGCCTCTATCCTATATAGTAAAAGGGTAATATGCAAACTGACCCTAACAGCAGAAAGACTGGGAATGACTGGTCACTATGACACACACTGACCACCAGGGGGCAGATGCTCAATGCAGGAGCTGCCCTCTGGTGGTCAGTGCGCTCCCACATGGGGGAGCTCTGCTCATCCACAAGCCAGGCTGATGGCTGCCAGTACAGCGGTGGTGGTGGAAGCCTCTCCTGCCTCCTCAGCAGTGCTAAGGATGTCTGACTGCAGCTTAGGTCTGCTCCCCGCTGGCAAGTGGACATCCCCCGAGGGCTGCCGGGCTGCCAGAGGGATGTCTGATTGCCATCTTAGGCCCAATCCCTCGGGGAGCAGGCCTAAGCCAGCAGGTAGTCATCCCCTGAGGGGGTCCCAGACTGCGAGAGGGCACAGGCCGGGCTGAGGGACCCCCCCCCCCCACCCCAGTGCACAAATTTTTGTGTAACGGGCCTCTAGTATATATATAAAAGCAGTGACCAGAATGACTGGTTGCTATGATGCCCACTGCAGTGGCCAACTGTTTCTTATGGGGGGCTGCTAGCCAACCTCCCTCAGCCCCTCCCCCTGCCAGCCACCAGCTGGACCCCACCCATTCATGAATTCGTGCACCAGGCCTCTAGTTTTCCAAATAAAGTAATATTCATAGTTTCTGGGATTAGGATATGACTATATATTTTGGGAGCCTACCATTCAACTCAGTACAGGTAGGTACTTCTATTTTCCCCATTTTTCAGTCAAGGAAATTGAGTTAGTAGGAGAGCCAGGGTTACATCTTTAGTCTTTTCTTTCCTGGCCCCTTTATTTTTTCACAACAGAAAATGACTTTTTACAAAATGATATGATCATAATACTTGAAAAGCTTAAACTCTGTCAGAAAAGCAAAACTCTAACCAAAAGTTTTCCAATGCAGATTTTGTAACTTTTTATATTGCTACCAAGGGGTGGCTCTGAGAGACCAGGCAACTTTTTAACAACCTATTGCAGAGGGGCCAAACCTGTGAAATCGGATTTGAGATGGTGATAAACTGTGTGTATGAATGTCAGCATTATCATTCAGGAAACTTAGGGTGTTAAACTTATGGGCACCTAACTTGAAACACAGGTTATTTCCCACATATCTATCCTACACAAGTAACCAAACAATGTTTAATCAGTAGCAGAAATAATTCTGCTGAATGATTTCCTGAACTATTTAGGCTTAACCTGCCTGCAGCTCAGTGTGTATGGCTGTCACAGCCCACGTGACCATTCTATTCAATTTCATATGTGTGACAATGAGGTTTCCATACTACAGATCTTCTGGATTCCCACTTCACACTTATCTTCAGATTTGGTTGGGCCAAATCTGAAGGTCAGGTTGGCAACTGAGGAGACATGCACCGACGAACACCAACCTTTTGCTCATTATAATCTTCTAATTTTTATAACCCAAGTTGGTAGACTATTTGCTAGTTTTTTCAGTCAATAACTGATGCATCCTGTACCTATATATATTAGATATAATTGGCCTTCAATAAACTTCATGTTTCAATTGTATAATTTTATAAATTTTGACATAAATATACCCCTGTGAAACCATTATAATAAAAAAAGAACATATCTATCACCTCCAAAAGTTTTCCCCTGTATCTTTGCAATCTCTTTTTACCCCCACCCCACCCTGCCCACAGGCAACCACTAATCTGCTTCCTGTCCTGTCTCTTAGAATAGTTAATATTTTCTAGAAATTTATATGAATGGGTCCTGAACTATGCACTGTTTAATTTGGTCTGGCTTCTTTCACTTGGCATAATTACTTTGAGAGTCAGCTATTTTATGGGAGGTATTAGTAGTCCATATGTTTTTATTGCTGAGTAGTCTGCTGTGGTATTGAAATAGCACAATTAACTTATCCATTCACCTGTCGATGAACATTGGGATTGTTTCCAGTTTTTTTGCTATTATAAAGAAAGCTGTTAGGAATATTCCTGTACAAGTCTTTACATGAACATATATTTTCATATCTCTTGGGTAAATTCTTAGAAATGGAGCAGCTGGGCCATATGGTTGCTGTGAATTTAAATTTGTAAGAAACTTTCAAATGTTTTAGTAATTGCACCATTTTGCAACCCACCAACAGTGGAGGAGAATTCTATGTGCTCCACATCCATAATGAGTCTTTGTAATTATAGCCATTCTAGGAGTTTCCTGGTACTTCATGGTGATTCTAATTTCCATTTCTAGAGTGACAAGGCAAATCACTATGTGACTGAATAGCAGGAGAATCAGAGAACACATATGTAAAAGTTAGAATATGCCGAAACCGGTTTGGCTCGGTGGATAGAGCGTCGGCCTGCGGACTGAGGGGTCCCAGGTTCGATTCCGGTCAAGGGCATGTACCTGGGTTGCGGGCACATCCCCAGTGGGAGATGTGCAGGAGGCAGCTGATCGATGTTTCTATCTCATCGATGTTTCTAGCTCTCTATCTCTCTCCCTTCCTCTCTGTAAAAAATCAATAAAATATATATTTTTTTAAAAAAGAACTCTTACTAAAAAAAAAAAAAAAAAAAAAGTTAGAATATAAAAGGTCAGGTCTGCCATTCTAAGGAGTTTGTATCTATTCCTGAAAGGTTCTAGGGAAACTCAAGGCTTCTAGACACATCCTTCTGACTACAGTAGAAAGATCACTTAGAAGAGCTTGAAGTTGGAGGCAGAAAGAGGGTGAGAGCTGTTCCATTTGAGGCAAAAAGAGATAAAGGGATGACCAAGTCCGACACTATGGAAGGAGTTCAAACAGGCAACTATAATGACCAGGGTGTGTTGACATATTATGTAGGAAAGCTGACATTATGCAGGAAAGAGTTCTGTTTCATCAGTAAAACCGAAATGAGTGCCATGCTGCTGACGGATGAAACCCAGGCAACGCTTTCCATTTCCTGGAAGACTTGGCTATTTGGTCTTGTATGAAGAGCTTGGGAGGCAAAAGCCACTACAAGTGAATTATGACATAGCGCATCTCCCTCCACCCTTTTAATATGAGTCAGGACAGAATAGGAAAATCAAAGAGATGTGATCCCAGTGGCTGATATAAATACTCACACCCAGCTGTTCGCATAAAACATACATGAAGCCGACGACGGGGAATGTTTTGTGTGTAATCAGAAGGATTTGGCACCTACAGCGGAAATGGTACAGTATCAAAGGAGAGGGGGGAAGGTGATGCTCAACTTGACGGACAGTAAGATCATTCCCACCTGCAATTAGAAAGTGCTGCCATCAACTAGGGCAGTGGTTCTCAACCTTGGCTGCACATTAGAATCACCTGGGAATCTTTTTAAAATCCTGATTTCTGGGCCTCATCCTCCAGAAATTCTGTTTCTTTGTTATGGGGTGGGGCCACAACATTAGTAACGAAGAAACCCCAGAGCCACCTCTGCCTTAGCCACAATTGCATAATATCCCTTCTTCTGGATATGCCATAATTTTATAATTCCCCTCTTGTGGGCAGTTGGATTTTTAAAATTTATTCGCAAACTTGATGCCAGAGAAATAAATATCTAAGTATGCTACTGTAGGTGCTAGGATGAACCAGTTCGAAAAGCTTCTATTGGGAGGCTTAAATGTTCAAAATTACGCTCTGTGGGTAGTGGCTTTTTCCAAAGGCCTTTCTGGGCAGAGGGCTGTGGAGTCAGAGGATGCTGGGAATATGTCGCACAGGACTGAGTAATCAGGCTGATCACAGGCTCCTAATAACATATGTGGGCTGAGAGGACAGGCTATCCATCAAGCATGACAGGATGCCGGTAAACCAGGAATAAAGGCCTCTAATCGCTGTAAGGGAGGAAGGCCAGCTGGTTGAGCTAAGCGTTTATTATCCACTAAAATATTCTAGGGCGGCGTGGCATCCTTCCTCCAGGGCCTGCTCTGGGCGGAATGTGGAGAAGAGGCACAGAGCCGAGAGAGGATGACCAGCAGGAAACAGCACCTGACTGACCCCCCTCTGCAGAACTTCATCATGTCCCTGTGGGCTCTTCGGTCCCTCCCGATTTCTGTGTGGCTTTACGCAGCAGAAGCTATCTTTCCCACGCATCTTATTTTCTAAAAAGACTATGTTTTAAGAGCAATTTTAGGTTCACAGGAAAATTAAGAGGAAGGTATATAGATTTCGCATCTACCTCCTATCTCCCAACATGCACAACCTCCACCATTATCAACGTCCCCCTCCCGAGTGGTACCTCTATTAATAACTGATAAACCAACATCGACACAGCATTATCACTCAGAGACCACAATTTACGTTAGGGTTCATTCTTGGTATTACACGTTCTGTGGGTTTCGGCAAAAGTATAATGACATGTGTCCATCAACATAGTATCATATACAAGGTATTTTCACGGCTATAAAAATCCTCTGTCCTCTGCTTTATTCACTCCTCCTCTGCTCTCCCTTTCCCGGTATTTTTGTTATTTTCGTTATATAGATGGCTTTGGAAAATGCTGCAAGCAACTTTCCACACGAGTAAAGAGAAAGATAAACTAGAGTATGCACAATGGATTGTCTATTTCATCTACAGACCTTAGAAGTGTGTTGTCTTTGTTAGTGAAATAGTGCCCCAGAAACCGGTCCCCTCTGCTTAACCCATCAGAAGATTCTATGTAAGGAAGTAGGTGTGAACATGTGGGAAGTGGGTTAGGTGATGGAACCACCATTGACTGGCCACCTGTGCATGTGTGTTAGCTGCTTTGCACTTTGTTGTTACAGTTTGTTCTTTGGTCTTGCTTGTGTTTTTGTTTTTTAATCCTTTAGAATGCCTATGCCTGTGCCTTAATTCTGGTGGGATGTCTACACCATGGGTGATCACTTGGGTCCAAGGCCGGCTGATAAGAAGCCTGCATTTAAGTTCAACATTCGAACACCGACATTAGCTAGAACAGTTTTTTTCTTTAATGTAGAAGGAAGGCATTTCAGATCCTTGCCGGCCTTCCTCAAGGCATATCTTGAATATCATTCAGGACTGTGCTGATTATAAATGTAAAGTATGAGTTGATGAATATAAATTATGAATAGCAATAATTATAGATTAGATTATTGTTATTCTGATGATTTCGGTTTTCAGATTTGTTAGTTCAGAGAAGTTTGATATTAAGGGGATTATTTCTTCCAAATACGCCCTACAGAGCCTCTGGTCCAGCCAGCCTAGTTTACTCATATATGAAACACTGAGTACCTCCCGTGTGTGGGTTAGCAGATAAAACTAGTGCCTATGGGATGGTTTGGCGTTTTTAAAGGGCCTTCATATTTATCACAGACGTAAAGCAGAGTGGTTCAAAGGTGGCCTCAAAGTCAGACCGACGTGGATAGAATCACCGCTTAAGAGTTATGTGACCTTGGGTAAATTAGTTAATCTCTGTTTCTCGGTTTCCATAAAAATAGCGCCTACCAAGCGGTTGTTAATGTGAACACTAAATGAGATGATGCATGAAAAGCACAAACACACAGCTTGGTAGACAGCAGGCTCTCGACCCAAACAAACAGCAAACAAGCTGATGAAGGCAGCAGGTAATACTATTTTCCCACTGGGATGAACCAGCGAAGAGGTTAGTGACTCGCCCGTGGTCACATAATCAGCAAAGGGCAGAGGCAGGACTGACATCCAGGCTGATTCCTTTACAGCATGTAGAAGGCCGTCTTTATTTAGTGCACACACACACACACACAGACACACACACACACTCACTCACTTACGCATGCATGCACACACGTACCCACATCAAATAACAAATGGAAAATGCTTTACATGCTGTTTAGTAACCCTCTTGTCCCCCAGCCCAGTGTGCCAAAATTTTAAAAATTCCCAGGTTTGCCCTGGCAGTTATGGCTCAGTTGGTTGAGTGTCATCCGTGAACAGATTCCTGGTCAGGGAACATACCCCGTTTGCAGACTCAATTTCTAGTAGATGCCATGCAGGATGCAGCCGATTGATGACTCTCTCTCTCTCTCTCTCTCTCTCTCTCTCTCTCTCTCTCTCTCCCTTCCTCTCCCTCTGAAAAATCAATGAGAACATATTTTTTAAAAATTGCTGATAAAATAAATAAATCATTTCCAAGGCTTTTAACTGACTGGTTCTTGACAGGGATAAATTATTATTCTTGCCACAGTTTCTTCATCTGCAAGATGGTGCTAACAAAACTGCCTACTAGTCAGCATAAGAATTACATGTTTGCAATGTGCTTTGGATTTCTTGAAGAAGATGCCACATACGTAGCAGGCATCCCACTAGGGTGGTGCTCCTATATGATTATTGTGACAGAATGGTATCTGAGTCATCAGCCCCTGTCTGTCAGCATCACTCAGCAGTGCAGTGCCAAGCTCAGCGCTAAGTAATACTGTGCCCCTGATTGCTGGCTTTCCTCCAATTTTTTTAAGTCCTTTTTTTTTTTTTAAAAAAAAAAAAAAAAAAAAAAAAAACAATAGGAAATATGCATGTTTATAAAAATTCTTGTGGCACACATATTGAAAATCGCTGAACTAGATTAACAGTCAAGATCATTTCTGTTTTAAGTTCCGTCAACATTCTAAGTTAGAGTGGCTGTTTTTCTCTGCAGGGAAAACTCTCAAGATCTTTGGCTGGGGGGCTGGCTCAGATCAAACATCACCTCCTCCGGGAAGTCCTCCCTGATCATTCTCATCTCTCCCCCACATCCCTTCGCTTCCACCTCGTCACTCTACCCGATCGTCCCCTTTTATTTTCCCTATTTTCTTATTACTCTCTGAAATTATCTTATTCAATTGTTTATCTTCCTAACCCCATTAGAATGTAAGCACCAGGAACGAAGGAACCGCGTCAGCTCTAATAGCCACAGCCTCTCCGGTGTCTGGATTCCTACCCTGCACTTTGTAAGCCCTCAACAAACATTTGCCGAGCGAATGAACAAATGTTTTATTTTCCTCCTTTAAACACCCTCCAATCAGTGGTTCTCAACCTTCTGGCTCTTTAAATACAGTTCCTCATGTTGTGACCCAACCATAAAATTATTTTCGTTGCTACTTCATAACTGTAATGTTGCTATTATTATGAATCGTAATGTAAATATCTGATATGCAGGATGGTCTTAGGCGACTCCTGTGAAAGGGTCGACTGACCGCCAAAGGGGTCGCGACCCACAGGTTGAGAACTGCTGCTCCAAGTGGCCCCATGAATTACCAAGAACTAGGTAGAGGAAGATCAGTATCCCCATTGGCTGGAGTATTAGCCGTTGCTCATGGCAACTACTATTTTCCACGAGTCGTGTCAACGTCCGGCCTGGCCCCGCCCCTTATGGCCTCGCCTCCAGACTGTCGAGCTTTGGCCTGGTGGTAAAAACTGTACTTGCTCTTTAAGCGGCGGGACTTCCGGTCGACGTCGTCCGCGGCCGCCGGAAGGGGAAGTTTCGCCTCCGAACGTTCCCTCGCTCGTCCGAATTCGGTGGCGCCACGTCCGTCGGTCTCCGCCTTCTGCACCGCGACCTGGGCGGCTTCCGCCTGGACACCTTCCACTCTCGAAGCCGGCCGCGTCGAGAAGGGGCCGGGACGGGGAGTCGGGCGGCTGTGCGCATCCTGGCCACCTAAGAGGCGAAGATGTCGGACATCGGGGACTGGTTCAGGAGCATCCCGGCCATCACGCGCTATTGGTTCGCCGCCACCGTCGCGGTGCCCTTGATTGGCAAACTCGGTCTCATCAGCCCGGCCTACTTCGTCCTCTGGCCCGAAGCCTTTCTCTATCGCTTCCAGGTACTGACCGGCGACCGGGGGAGTGGAGACTACAGGTCCCAGGCGGGTCGACGGCGGCGGAGCGTAGACCCACAGGTTGCGAGTGCGCGATGCCTCCTGGGATTTGTAGTGCGACCACTCCAGCGGCTTAGGGCGGGGTCCTGAGGTCCGGGGGAAGCTAAGTGGCGGCAAAGGGATCTGGAGCAAGGGCCTGGATACCTAGGCATGGAGGCTTGGATTGGTCTGGCTAAGGGACTGATTTCATCCTTCTATTAAGATTGTGCTCCCCGCATCTGCAGTCAGAGGAGGAGGCAGTGGGAAGGGAGGTTTGTGATAGTTGTCAATCTGCTGGACGCTGGTGATTAACAGCGTGGGTTTTACCTGGAGAGCAGGTGCCCTCTCACCTTGCTCTGCCACGTGGGTGGCCAGTGGCTGTCAACTTACCCAACAGCCATCTGAGTTCCTTTTATGTTAATGGAGTGGGTCTTTTGTTTTTGTGTTTGCTTTTTTGTAGGAGTGATTTGAGGTCAGAGGCGAAAAGAGTGAGTTTGTTTATCTGCTTTTCCATGCCCTGACCTAGTATCTGGCATGTAGTGTTTGAATATGCAAAGGAATGAGTAAAGAGTTAATTGCTCCAGAAATGGAAGGCCTTATTAATTTTTTAAGCACAAAGGAAGCAGTCCAGAATAACATTACTGGCAAGAGAATATTTCCTGGAGATTGTCTTTACTCACTGGATTCTTTAATCAGTGGCAGGTCAGATATTAAGATCTGATATTAATTTCAACACGTTACTTGGCCTGTGGATAATACTTTTGTTGAACCCCCCTCTTGACTGGCTGTTTCTTAGTCTCCTTTGCTGGTTCCTCATCTTTGTGACCTTTAGATGTTGTGATGAGCCCCAGGGAGCAGGTATAGGACCTCTTCCCAGCTGTAGGTGATCTCATTTACCTTCATGGCTTTAAATGCTTTGTATAATACAAACATAGGTATTTTAAGTCCAGATCTGTCTCCTGATGTCCAGACTTGTACATCCAGCCATCTATTTGAAATTACTATTTGAGAGGCTGATAGAGTATCTCAAACTTATTATGTCCAAACTAAATCCCTTTTCCCCTTTGCCCTATAAATAAATAGAAACGCCATTATTACAGGAACTCAAGCTAACAATCACGGAGTCGACGTTGACTTCTCTTTTTCTCACACTCCGAAGTCAGCAAATTCTATTTACTTTAGACATAAAATCAGAATACGGTACCTTTTCCTTCTTCATTGCAGCCATTACCATTCCAGACTGTTCCTTTCAGTCTTTTCTCTAGACAGCTGGAGTGCTTCTTCTGAAACATAAATGAAGTCCTGTCAGGCCTCTGCCCAGAACCTTCCAGTGTTTTCTCAACTCGATGAGTGAAATCAAGTCCTTTCAGGGTCCTGCACCACCTCTACTACCTCTGTGACCTCATCTCCTCCTACTCTCTATTTTGCACATGAGGGTCCTCAAAGGAATCCTAGCTGTTTCTTAAGTAGCTAACTCATTCTCTCCCCCCTGGCTGTTTGCACACTTTGTTTCTCTGCTTGGGATAACCATGGCTTCCCTCCTTACCACCTTCAAGTGTTTGCCCAAATGCTATCATTTTTGGCAAGGCCTTATCTGATTGCCCTTCTTTACTTTGTGTCCCTTACCCTTAATATTTTTTGTACATATCACCCCTTGGTATTTTGTTAGTTCACTTACCATCAGAAAATAAAGCTCCATGAGATCTTTGTCTTGTTTAGCGCTTTTTTTTTTTTTTTTTTTTTAACCTAGAATAGTGCCTGGCACATAGCAGGTGCTTGCATGGACATTATTGAGCACTGGAGGTACAATTGTGAATAAGACAGAAAAAGTTGCAGCTCCCATGAAGAAAATAAGAGAGAGGCATGTGCTAGATAGAGAGTGATTTAAGGGATGGATTATTTGATAGAGGGCTCCAGAAACACCTCAAAGAAGATATCTGAACTGAAATGGGAGTGGTGAGGAGCCAGCTTTGGGAAGCTCTGGCTCTGGGAACAATCTTCCAGGAAGATGGAATAATAGTAAGCTTAGAGGCAGGCACTAGAAACAGAAAGAAGACTGGATAGTTAATACAGAGTCAGCTGTAAGGATGAGGATTGAAAATGAGGACAGAGATAGCCAGGGGTTAGCGCAGTAACGCGAGAATGGACAGGTAGGCTGCGCTGGATTATATAGGGCTTTGTGGTTTGAACTTTGTTTCAAAGACACCAGGAGAGCTTTGGAGCCTTTGAACAAAGGAGTGACAAGATTGCCTTGACTGCTCTGTGAGATGGACTTAGTATGTGGGTTGGGGGTGAGGAAAGTATCAAGTTAAGGAGAGATGGTGTTTGGGACCAGGTTAGCTGCGACGATAGAGAGAAATGGATGGATTTGGGAGTTGGAGTGGACAGTATTGCAGCTGAATGGATATGAAGGGTGAAGGGTGAAGGAAGCAGAATTCCAGGACGTCACTGTTTTCACAGTGGGTAGTGGAGCCTGTTACTGAGATTGGAAATATTTAGGGAGCTTAGTTTGGGGATGGGGGAAGTTCTGGGTGAAGAGTTATGTTTTGAATTTGGTGAAAAAACTATTAAAATTCTCCCTTTTCAACTACAGATCTGTGCGAGGTCAGATTTTCTTCTTATATCTCAACCAAAACAATATATCACATCAGGTTGAATGGAGAAGATGTGAGAATCTGGTTATCTTCTATGAAGCCAGACATTAAGGAGAGTTGCAGTGTAAAACGTCACGTACTAATCTTACTTTTTTGAAAAATAGCTTTCATAAAAATTTCTGTATTAATATGTAGTGGATTTATTGTTGTTATCCTACGTAAAAACTTAATTTTTTTCCTCAGTGGTTAAAAAAAAAGGTTTATGTTTTGGCCATGTTAAGTCTAGAGATGCTTTTTAGGCATCCAAGTGGAGAAGTTAAGTAGGCAGTTGGCTATTAGAATATGATTTGGGCCTGCAGGAAGAACTGCATACTGCTTTCTACTTATTTGCTTTGGTACATATTTGTCGACTGATTGAACAATTGTACACTTCGCTCCTGGTGGCATGTTGGTTGATGTGTATGTGCAGGAGGAGCAGTGGCTGTCAATCATTTTGTGGGAAAGACCTGGTCAAAACTGTCTCTTGACCCTCCTTGCAAAATCTTGCTCACTTGTCTAATCAGATTAGTAAAATAAAGCCTTCCTAATAGACCACAGGCGCATAATGTTAAAAAGGGTGAACTGATCAGAAAGTCATTCATGTCACACCTTCTGTGATTTTCCCATATTCCTTGCCTTGCTTCTTGGGTGTTTGTTATCTTGAGCCTGGGGAGAAGCTGCTGGCAGGAAGCAGAACAGTGCGCTGGCTGTCAGGTGTGAAAGGACCGATCTTTATACCTTTCTGCTCCTGCTGTGATGTGCCCTTGACCAGAATTGAACCGGGACCCTTCAGTCCGCAGGCTGATCCTCTACTCACTGAGCCAGAACAGCCAGGCTCTTACCCATTCTGGACAAGTTTAGCTTTCAGATCCTCCTGGAGGAACTTGTTTGCAAATGAGAGGCTGAGGTGTGAGGACAAACAGCATGTGGTGTGCTTTCTGCTAGAGGCTCATCTTTTCCTTAGAAGCTGGATCTTTAACAGCTTCAAATAAAGATGGGACGATTGATTTAGCTTGGATAGGTGTGTGTTAAGACTCACTTTACTGTTGCCCCCAGTTCCTAGTCCCTCACACTTAACACCTGACAATCATTTCACTGTGATCAAATGCCTTCATGTTGGTCCCTGATTCGCTAGGAGAAAGGTGGCAGTTTCTTGCTGCTCCAGTGGTTCCTGAGATGACGTTTCCCGGGGCTTTCTCCACACTGATAGTTTATTTCTTTGGAAAAATAACATTGCCCCCTCCGTCTGTATTGTGCTTCTCCATCTATTATCTCACTGAGCTCCCGCAGTCACCCTGAAATAGGAGTTATCCCAGTTTATAGACAACTGCAGTTTCTGTTTCTGTTTCGGTGAGTTGATCTGAGCTCTTGTTTAACTCCTTTGCATAATCTCTACCAAAACACACAGGTAAATGTTAACAGTATCGAGAGTGATTTCTTCCCAATCAGTCATAGCAAATTATTTGTCTTTTTCTGTTAGTATAGAAAGACTATGGGATTTCAAGTAGCTGAGTCATGGTCTTTGGGCCTGACTGGTTGTATGCTCTTAGGCAAGTTATGTACCCTTCCTGAGCCTAAATTTCTTAATTACTGAGTACATGTATACAACCAGCACCCAGGTCAAAATCAGAACATTACCTAAAAATGGGGATAATTTAGTAGCATATTAACTCTGTCCTAAGAGTTTACTCTATTCTAACTCCATTGATTATAAGATGGTCTGTGTATTTAATACAACCTTTGGAGGGAGAGGAAAGTAGATATTACATTTAATTAATATATTGATAGTTAGGTACATCCTGATTTCAGAAACACAAGAATGATATGTTCAAGTTGAGAAAATACGTTATCTACTTTATACCTCTATTATATAAAACATGGAGAAAACTGTTTGCAAAGATCCCAGTAAATAGTCCGGTAAGTAAACTATTTAGAAACAGTGCTGTCTTTATTTATTAGGAACTCTCAATTTGTTTCTTAATTTGTTGCCAAGAATAATAAGAAATGGCACCAAACCTGTGATTTGATTTGGTGCCTATATTTGCCAACCCCTGACAGCAAGCCTAGATGCTTGATTTATGACTGTACCTGGGAAGGAAGACAAGCACACACATAACTGGAAGGACAGTAACTTGGACTGTAGGCTGAGCAGAGAAGCAGCCCCAGGGTTTGGATTAGAACTTGAGTGGCAGGTGTTTTGGTATGTAGTATAGCTTTCCAATCTTTCCTTAGCAGTCCCGTCTACATTAGACATTTCTTTGGTCATAGATAAGGTTGCCTCTTAGACCATGGCTTTGTTTTTTAATTTTTTATTGAGTTACAGTATACAAATAGGACAGTATGTGTGTTATATATTTACAGCTTGTTGAATTTTCAAAAACCAAAGTACATGTATGTAACCAGCACCTAGATCAAGAAACAGCATTACTGCTCCCTCTGGCCACTTCCTCCTCCAGGGGTAACTAGTATCTTGACTTTTAATACCATAGGTTGTTTTTGCCAGTTTTTTTTGCATGCTCTAAGTGAAATCAATACAGTATGCATTCTTTTGTGTCTAGCCTTTCTTTCTTCTTTTCCAAGCTTATACCTTTATTTTATTTTTCTTGCAGTGCACTGGCTATAACTTCCAGTACAATGTTCAATAGAAGGCAAGGTAGCAAACTTCCTTGTTCTAGTTCCAAGCTCAGGATTTGAAATCTGTCTCCACATTTATTTGTTTGTACATTCATTCATTCATTCATTATTGAGGTAACATTAGTTTATAACATTGTATAAGTTTCAGGTGTGAAACATTATGATTCGACATCTGTATATAGCACAGTAACTATTGTCTTTTTAATAGTACATTTGAGAGTCTCCCATATTGTTGCATGTGGCTATAGATTGCTCATCCCCAGATTGTTCCATCCTGGGAATAGACCACTATTTATTTACCCATTCTACTGGTATTGGACTTTTTGGGTGGTTTCCAGCTTTGGCTAGAATGCATAGTGCTTCTGGGAACATTCTGGTACATAACTTGGTGAACATAGGTATGCTGAGTGGAATTGGTGGCTTCTAGTAGCTCTTTCAAATCTTCAGTTGAGATTTAGTGCTTTTTCATTTGTTTTTTCTGCATACCTAGTGTGTCAAAAAAAAAAAAAAAAAAAGCCACAGTTTGCTAATACCAGCATTTGGCACATGGGTGCTCTTCTTTTTAATTGCTTGGTGACCCAATCAGACTTCAACTCCAAATCAACCAATCCTTATTGTTTCAGGAAAAAAAAAACAAAAAAACACAACCCACACAGTGTTTTTGATAGTTTTAAAAAATCCCACTTAAAAAATCCCACTCTAGATTCTGGATGGCAATTGTGATTATTTCAGTGGCAGATCCTTTTAGTTCAAGGGTGGCTGAAATAAACATTCTCTCAACAGAGGTTGTTGGACTGAACTAAAGAACAATGTCTTTTGGTTTTTTTGAAGGTCTAATATGCCAGTGAACACATGGGCTTCTTGCCCTTGTTAAGTGAGCAACTGGGCAGATTACCTAAACTCTAATGAGGGGCCAGCTTTCCTCATGGAAAACCTGGGTGATTCTGGGTCTGGCCTTGGGATTACTGTGGGTTTAAAATGAGATGCTCCCCTCCGAAACTTCAGGCATATGAGGCACACAGACCTCTGCCTTCAAGTCCTGGGCTCTTTGCACTGCACCTGGCTGCTGTAAAGGGATCCATGGAGGCTTTCGGGGTTGAGGACATACCTCCATCACCTCCAACCCAGAAAATAAGGCCTTTTCCTTATTGTAATGGTTTACATATCAATTAGAGGAAAGGAGGGGGTTTAGTTGGGTACTTTCCATGGGGATTTCAGAAATTCTGTATTACCTTGTGTCCTTCTGAAGAGACAAACTATCTCTTGGTGTTTTCAAATTATAATTTTAAAGTAATACAAAAATAATAAGACTCTTAGATCAATGAAAGCAAGTATAACTCAAGGGTAAGCTTAATGAACAGGGAACAGAAGTGAGGTATTTTGACAGACGCTGATTTCCAAAGAACAGGTGCATGCAGTGGCTAAAAATAGTGTTGTGTTGTCAGTGTTAGTGAAAATGTAGTCAGAAAAATAAACCAAGGTTTCTTTTCTAAAATCAGGCCCCTAATAACTTACAGACATATGGGGGTAGTTTAAAATGTGCATTTGTAAAAACCCAATCAGTGTGCATCTCCTAAAGATTGTAATACTCATACACTCCACATAAACAGTGTTTTTACAAAGCACCTTCTTAGTCCACTTTCCTAAGGCCAGCCTTGTACAAAGTCTGTGAGACAGGGAAGGTGGGAGTCATAGGACAGATGGCATTGCTAGATGAAGACACCAACTCCACGGCCCTGACTTTCGCAAGGCCCCATGGCTACCTCAGGGCCACGGCCAGCGCTTGCTTGCTTCTGGTCTTTACTCCCAGTGTTTTTCATAGGCAGGAATAATCAACTTTATGTAAGTATATTAGTACTGGCAATGTTTACTAATTGTAATATACCTCAGAATGGTGATGTCATTTGTGAGAGGCATAGTAAAAGTAGGGGTTTAGTATCGTAAGCTCTGGGGTCAGGCTGCGACAAAATTCTCACTCCACCACTTACTAGCTATTGCTTAATCTTTCTCATCCTGTTTCCTCATCTATAAATCCACCTCATGAGTCAATGCATGGAAGTGAACAGAATAGCACATTATTTTTTTTAGAAATCATTAGCCAAAGAACAGCAAGTATTAGTATGCCATCCCCTTTTATGGTGGTGATTGAGGCTCAGAAATGAGCATTTGTAAGCTAAGACTTTAGGTCTTCTCAGATCATTTTTAGGGTGTTTTTCCGCCCATTAGACTACTGTTTCTATGATAAAATTGTGTATAAACCAAAATGAATGTTAACCAATTTTGTTTTACTGCTTTAATATACAGTTCTTGGAAAGTCACTTTTGTGGATTTAAAGTGCATTTTCCTTCACAGGGAATTAAGCTCTGTGGGTCCTACTACTCGGAGAATATAACTTGCCAGTGATGTGTCTGGTCAGGCCCCATCACTGATGTCCTCTGTTGTAGCCACACCCCAGTTGTTAGCAGTACCCTCTCATTGATTTTGCTTTTGCTATTCCTTGGGACTTTGCACTTGTTTTTCCAAGACCACACTTACCCTCCCTTGCGTCCACTCTTGCTTCTCTGGGCAGCCTCCCTCACTGTCAAGAACTTCTTGAGCATCAGCCATGCATTTTATGCTTGTGCAGTAAGACACATAGCTAGCTCTCAAGCCAAAGCTAGCATTACTTTCCAAAAGTCTGGAAAGCCATCTACTTCCACCACTATTATTTAACATGTTCTGGAGGTACTTGCCAGTGAGTTAGACAAGAATGGAATAAGATACACAATTTTATTTACAGATAGAGTTCTATACTTGGAAATCCCAAGAAGCTCAGTTTTCAAATATTATAAACAATAAGAAAATACAGCTTTGATGAGATAGATATAGAAAGCAGCAGCTCTATGGAAAACTATAAATGCTATGAAAGACTTCTTCCTGGCTGGTATTATATCTATATCACATTATATCATACTAGTGGCCCAGTGCACAAAATTCGTGCACGGGGGTGGGCGGGTATTCCTCAGCCCAGCCTGTACCCTCTCCAATCTGGGACCCCTCAGGGGATGTCCGACTGCCCACAGGGATTGGGCCTAAACTGGCAGTTGAACATCCCTCTCGCAATCCAGGACCGCTAGCTCCTAACCACTCACCTGCCTGCCTGCCAGCCTGCTCACCCCCAACTGCCTTCCCCCCACTCTTGCCAGCCTGATCACCTGTAACCACCTCTGCCTTGGCCCTGCCACCATGGCTTTGTCCGGAAGGACATCCAGAAGGTCTCCTGGTCCAATTAGCATATTACCCTTTTATTAGTATAGATTGATATAATAAAGATATTGGTTCTAGTTCATTTAGAAAAATAAAATATTAAGACTAACCAAGAAAATTGTGACAAGTGTGGTAGAAAAACAGGAGGGGGATCATTTAATCATGTACCTTTACCAAGTATGAAAACACTTTGTAAAACTAAAAATTAAAGTAGCTTGGTGTTGGTATAGGAATTCAGTTTCAAACAGAATAGTCTACAAGTAAACCTGAATATAAAAAGGAATAAATATATGATAAAAGTACTTTTTCAAATCAATGGAGAAAAGATGGGTTACTCTGTAAATAGGATTGGGAAAACGGAGTGGCCATCTAGAAAAATAAGTTAAAATCTCTTCCTCACTCCTTAGGTAAACCAGGAATGTGCTAAAATAAAGCTGAGCACTTTTATCTTCTTGGAGTGAAAAATCTTGTAAGCATGATACATTTGCCTACATGAAATGAAACTGTATGTGTCCAAGTATGGCAAAAGTATCATAAATGTATAAGGCTAATGACAGTCCAGAAAATATTTGCAGTGGCGAGAAAGGGAAACTTTTATAATAAGAGATGCAATTCTAGCAGAAAAATGAAGAAAGGAAATGCTGAAGTTTTAAAACCATAATTGGTGAATGTAAAATGCTCTAAGCGGTGGGGGTATAGAGAAGACAGGCATTAATGTACATTTTAAGAGGAAGTATAAATTGGTTTAACATTTTTGTAGACATTTGGCAAAATCTACCAAAATTAAATGCAGACACTGATATAGCAGAATGACTCAGAAATTTATAATTTATCTTATATGTAATGTATTTGAGAATATTCATTGTGGCATTGTAACAGTTTAAATGAAGTTTAGATATCTACATAAAAGGAATACTGTGAAGGCAATAAATATATTTTTCAAGGGAATGAAACAAGGTATAGAACAGTGCGATATAAGATAGGATGAAAAGAGACAAATAATAGTAACACATTATTATTTCTTGAAAGAAATACAAGAAACTGATTCGTTGTTGCTGGAAAGGCACCTGGGACACCCAGGATCAGGAGAGAAGCTTACCTCCTGTAATTTTTTCTGGTGGGGGGAGGATTAATATTATAAAGTCAAGTGTCTATATTGCCTAAATAGCACAATGATTTGGGTAAAAATTTTCTTATTTTACTTTTACCTTTTGCGTATGACATTTTTTGACAAGGTTTGTCATCTGAGTAGTAGTAGTATTTTCCTAAATAGAGATATTACAGTACTGTTGGAAATTGTCTTTGTAATTCATTTTTGGCAGGCTTAACTGCATGTTTGATCCCTGTAAAGACTAACCCTATACTTTTACAGTATTGATTTGTGTTCAACTTGCTTAGAACTGTTCACTGCTTATTTTATGATGTTGTTTTATTCCATTGATTTGTATACTGATGTGATTGTAACTGATGAACTTTTCTTAGGTCATCTTCTTGAATAATACTGGTGGTGCCCCTTTTTGTTTGTTTTTTGTTGTTGTTAATCCTCACCTGAAGATATTTTTTCATTGATTTTTTTCTTTTTCTTTTAGAGAGAGTAGAAAAGAGAGGGAAAAACAGAGAGATACATCGATGTGAGAGAAACACATCAATTGGTTGCCTCCTGCACCCACTCCGACCAGGGAGGAGCCTACAACCAAGGTACATGCCCTTGACCAGAATCGAACCTGGGACCCTTTGGTCCACAGGCCAACATTCTATCCACTGAGCCAAACCGGTAGGGCATTGGTGCCCCTTTGGTAGCTCTCCTTATTGAGAATGTTTTGCAAGGGTTAATTTTGTGCAGTTAAAAGAAAAAAAAATTAACCAAGCTTAGAGACTAACAGCTGTGTTTATTTTGATCTGGACAGATTTGGAGACCCATCACTGCCACCTTTTTTTTCCCTGTGGGTCCAGGAACTGGATTTCTTTATTTGGTCAATTTATATTTCTTATATCAGTATTCTACACGACTTGAAACAGGTACGTTATCCATAACTGTTGCAGGTACTGTTTCTTTTTAACTTGCTAAACCATATGTTTACTTGGAGGAATTTTGAGGGCAGTCAGTTTATATAAAGAGATGGCATAATGAGAGTAAGTGCTCAGGAAGTGGTAGCTGTGCCAGGACTGGACTAGGCACTGAGAATATTCGATTTCTTGTCCTCACAATAAACTCAGGAGGTATAAGTAGCATTGTCCCTATTTCAGAGATGAAAAAAAAAACAAACCCCAACAAACCCAGGGACTTACAAATCTTGCCCATGTCCTTAGTGGCTGTGCTATTTGCCCTTCGCTGGACTTGACATCTCACTCATTTCTGTTACACAGCAGACCTTGTCCTTTAGTGCACAGTTGGGCTGAAGTGTACATGTCTCCTAGATTGAGGTTGAAAAACACTACCTTATGCAATTAAAAGCCTAGACTTAGTCTCTGTCATTGAAACACTCAACTTTAAGATATACAGCCAGGATTTAGTGACATGGTAATTTATCAGATATGACTCCCTATATGATGTTATGGATAAGCTCTCTTACAAAAATCTTTTCTTACAAGGTTTCTTGCGGATTGTTATTTATTTCCTACAATAGCTTGTATGCTGTTCTGAGTTGCTTATCCTGGGAAGCAGTAAATTGATACTGCTGTGTCAAAATGTGAGCATAATGATTTTGAAAAGGCTGGCTGACTTCAGATTTCATAAACCTGCTGGCTGTTAGCTCAGGATGGAGAATTCTGAACCATCTTTAAATCTGTCAGCTTGAGCATGGCGAACCAGTCTCCTAACTGCAGGGAACTACAAGAATGGGCATTTATGTGTCAAATATAATCTTTCCTTAAATTGGTATTTGCTACTATGTGCTTTTTAAAAAGAAAAACATCATTACGTTAATACTGTGTCAGACTGTTACTACTGGGAGTGACCTAGCCCATTTTCTTAGTGTTATAGAGGAGAACAGGAGCTTCAAGGAAGTAAAGTGAACTTGGCTGAGGTGAAACACACAACAGGATTCTAAGGCCATATCAAGGGTTTGTCCTGAAATCTACCAGAATAGATGATTTTCATTCTCCTTATCCCCGTGGGCCCTAATTAGCATTCTGCCCCTCTAATATAATTCAGTTGAGGATTAAGTTGTGGTAATGTGTCTTTTATACCAGTAGTAAACTCTAGGTTAAGTGTAGATGACCTATGACCAGTTTTTTAAAATTTTTATAATGGAAAATTTTCAAACATTTATAAAAGTAGAAAGGTTAATAATGAACCTTTTCTCTTTTTGAAAAAAATTCACATAGCATGAAGCTCACCGTTTTAACCATTTGAGAGGCTATAATTTTGGAAATTTCTTAAAAACGGAGTCATACAATACATGGCCTGTGGAATTGTGGTTATCATCTTTCACTTACCATTGTGTCTTCAAGCTTATTCCTTTTTATTGCCAAATAAGATTCTATTGTATGGAAAACATTTTGTTTTTCCAATTATCAGTTGATGGACATTTGCCTCTTCAGTTTTGGGCTGTTATGAATAATGTTGCTATGAACATTCATGTGAGAGGAACTTTTAAGGTCTTTCCATTTAAATAAGATTTTACAGACAAGAAAACACTGGTCTGGAGAGGTGGAGACATGCCCCAGAGTTCACAAGTAGGTGAGATAGCACGGCCAGGACTGCAACCCAGGTTTGTTGATTCCTTTCCTTCCCTCCCCATACAGCCTCAAGGCAACATGTGACAAAATGTTTGCCATAAGCCTATTTTCCTGGCTGAATTAAGTCTGTAGCAGTGCCGGCTTATTTGTATTTTTGATTTATACCGAAGACTGCAATTGGAGGCCAGTTAATTTGTAAATTCCCAGTTGCAAGCTTGCCAAAGAATAAAGTACTGAAGTTTATGTGAGTACAGTACTTTAAGTTTTCAATCTAAAGAACCCTTAAAAAGCACAAAGCCAAAACCACATAAAAAAGAAGCAAAAGTATCATTAAAATTCAGAAACACTTGTTAGAATTTCAGCTCTGATTCATCCGAGTGATCCCTGCCATTAAGCATCCTCACCACTGTGGCTGAAGTGTGCCTTTGACATACCAGGGGAGAGGTAAGGGGAAAGAGAAGAGACATTTGTTGGAAATTTATTTACTTATTGTAGATTTTTTTTCTATCTTTCTGACACTTGTCAGGATTGTTTTAAATTAGAGGGAGGTAAGGTAAGTGCTTGAGCCAGAGTGGCCTTACAGTCACTTGTTTCTTTTTTCTGTCTCTCTTCTTGTCTTCTAGCCTAATGCGTGAGGACTCCCCTTAGAAGGGAGAGCTGGGCCATGTTGATTTTTCTGCCCAGGAATAAGACAGAGCCTGGTATATGGTGCAGTGACAGGAGCCCTAAACTAGTAATTAGACTCCAGTCTGCTTCTAACAAGCCATGTAACTGCTCATTTAGCTTTATTTCCTCATCTGTCTAAAGGGTATCTAGGTCTTTCCATTCGACCTCACATGTAGTATGAAGGTTAAGAGTCAGAGGCTATGGAAAGGTTTGGCTGCCCTCCATTCCCTGCCCCTGCACAATGCTCCCTTGCTGGAGTGTAAGCTCAGTAAGCCCAGTGCTGGATCAAGTGGAGGTGCTTAATCACAGTAAGTACCTCCCAGCATAGTCCTTTTGCGGTAAACACGGTGGTAGGCAAGACAGATATGGTTCCTCCCCCGACAGAGCTTATGGTTTAATGCAGGGAGAAGGGATTAACCAAGTATCACAAATGCATCCTGGGGTCATGAATGAGCCATGAGGGAAAGCCTGACAGGCCGTGATGGCGTCTCGGCAGCTCTGGAATCGAGTCCTCTCTTTGGGTCTCTCTTAGTCTGAGGCCATCAGATCATGATACTTACTGGAATTCATTTGGAAAACTCAGGTTAGCCTTCCTAGGTGACTGTAGTTCAGGGCTTTATTGAGGCATGAATTTAGATAGTTTTAAAAATTTTATTGGAGAGGACTGATTGTAAATATTCTCATTTTGGCTTCTATGATTTTTAAAGCATTTCTCTACATAGAAATGATTTATTTTGTTCTGAATTTCTGAACCATGACATTTGGCTTATTTTTGTTCCTAGGAGCCTTTGATGGGAGGCCAGCGGACTATTTATTCATGCTCCTCTTTAACTGGATTTGCATCGTTGTATCCTTCAGTCTATTATTTTGGGTTGGAAAGAAACCAGTTTTTTTGTGTGTTTGTGTATCTGTGTGTTTTCAGGTTTGGGAAAACAGTGTCCTGTGCGACACTTCCAATGACAGTATTTGCATCTTCGTTTACTGCAGTTAATAATTAAGACTCGTTGAAGTTCTTTTTAAACGCTGTAGTAAATCATAGAGCCCTGAGTGATGCATTCTCTTGCCATCGTCTCTGGGATTTTCCCACATTTGGTTGCGTTTTATTACTGTTCCCTCTTCTCGATCCCAGTTCTCTGTGTTCTCATGTGTGACAGCTTGTTTTCTGTGCACAACAAGGCTCTCGGCCCTGAGACAGCTTTTGAAATCTGTGGTTCTGATCAGAAAATTAATTTACAACCAGCATTCTTTTCTGACCTCTTTACTGTCCTTGTCTTGGGGTCCTGAGTAGTGATGCAGTCCCTCCGTCAGTACCCAGCTCTGGGAAGGACACGGCCTGTGTCTCCGCTGTTTCAACCACAGTTGTCAGCAGCCCTCCAGCTGCGGACCTTCACAGATGGCGAGAGACGCAGAAGGGACTTGGTGGCTCAAGTCCTTGCTTTGGGGCTTAGCTTCCATTGACACATGGCCAAGAGCCAGAAAATGTGGCACTTTGGAAGCCCTTTTCCCTCCTTGAAGGGAAGAAAAAATAACTGTAGCCACACTGTGGAGCCCTGAACATGTAGAATCATTATTTGTTTCAGAGGGCACAGGCATCTCCATCCTCTAATTAAAGGAGTGATGCTGAAGTGCAGAGGTGAGGTGAGGGAAAGAGGACACAGGAGACCAAACTGAGTCATATGCCGAAGCAGGTAATGTCTACCATTTCCTTGTCATCATCTAGACCAGGGGTCCTCAAACTTTTTAAACAGGCGGCCAGTTCACTGTCCCTCAGACCGTTGGAGGGCCGGACTATAGTTTAAAAAAAAACCTATGAACAAATTCCTATGCACACTGCACATATCTTATTTTGAAGTAAAAAACCAAAACGGGAACAAATACAATATTTGTATTTGCATGTGGCCCGCGGGCCGTAGTTTGAGGACCCCTGGTCTAGACTAATAGAATATTTGGAATGAAGATTATTAGACACCTTTGTGCTCTGGATGTTTTAAGCCACCTGAAGTATAGAAAAGTGTGTTCCTTCAGAACACTGGAAGGAAATGAACTTTTACTGGGTGCAGAATGTTTTCTTTGTCTGATCTTTAACTTTACAAACCAAGATTACTGGCTTAGCAATGGACATGCAGGTAAGTTGCGACTATCCATTTGCCCTTTTGCATGTTTTAGATATACAAGTAAAGGCCTTTGACAGAAGCTGAAATTGCATTATCTCTGTGGTTAATTATGTGATATTTTGAAATGATAGAATTATAGCTGTTTTTATTTTGAAGATCCTATACGAGTTAGCTAAGTCATTACTTTTCTTACTTATTTCTGGCTCTTTTATCATGTTTGAACATTGAGAATGATGACTATCCAGTATTTTTTTATGCACATAAAGGATAGACATCTTTAAAAAATTTAGAATATACAGTTAGTAAAACTTTATGCCTACTTTTGGCCCTGATATTTTTCTGAATCTGTCTAAAATAATATAACTATTTTATTATAGGGCTTTGTAGATTATGTCTATGATTCATTAGAAGGATCTGCTTACAGTTTTGATGAGTTGAATTTCTTTTTGCTTTTTGAAAGGCCCTCTAAGGGTTTGTTTGGAAGGGAGAGGTGAAAAGGTAGATTCATACTAAGCCTCTTTTTAGGGCCCCTGGGAGCCTGGTCCTTACATGTTGTTTATTTTGCAGTTGCTGATGATTCCTCTGATCATGTCGGTGCTTTATGTCTGGGCCCAGCTGAACAGAGACATGATTGTGTCATTTTGGTTCGGAACACGATTTAAGGTATTGCAGCCTAGTTGGGAAAATTTCCTTTTCATTTGTCTATAGAAATCCCTCTTCAGCCCAGAGATGTACTTTCTGATTCTTCCAGAAGAGGTCAGTGCAGAGCAGTGTACCGCTGGCAAGCCCCTTCTTGCCTTCTCAGTCCCCATTTCCTCAGCCAACCCAGAGTCCTTTGCTGATGGTCACTTCTCACTCCCTCTGTACCTCAGGCCCCTCAGCCATGTGTCCCTGAGAGATCTCCTGTATGTGTGTGTGGTAGTGAGAGGGAAGGGAAGATACTCATGTGAAACCCTGTCTTTTAAAGTTTGTTCTTAACACTCCCTGTTATATATTTTATATTTTGGACAAAATTTGTTTTTGTTTGCCCTCAAAACACTTACTTTTGTGCTTTCTCTCACAGTTTTCCACCTGTAACATTTTTAAAATTATCTTACTCCTGCAAATCCTATTTGTTCTTAACTGAACATATTTATTTCCTGAGTCACCTGCCTGGAATTAGTTGTGCCTTTGGGCTTCTGCAATGTTTTGTGTTTCTCTTACAGTAATTACCACATCTGCCTTCATGTTATTTAGGGATAACCCTTTCCTTCCTGGTTTATAAAGTCCCTTAACTCTTGGTATGATGTCTTGATTCTCGTAAGGAGCTCAAGTGTTCAATTTATCTGGAGGGCTGTCTTATTCGGGAGAGTATTAGTTCAAGATATCAATGTATAGAGAGGTAAAAACTCAACTAATTTTGTGAAATATGCAAAAGGAGAGCCACAAAAGATGGGGTATTTTAAATTTACTGGTAACAGTATGCTGGTTGGAGTCATGAGGAGATTCTGTTACAGACCACGTTTTTAATAGCACGGGGCACTCACCTGCTTCCTGGGTGCTAATATCAATCTGTTTGTATTGCATTTGAAACCGTCAGCAAGGAGCTCTGTCTCTCCAGTCACTGATGGAGGAATAAGTACAAGTTTAGGTAGGAAGTTCAAGTATCATAGGAGTGATGCTGGACTGATCGGAGAAATTTGGGGCAGGACTTTTCAAGGGATTTATAAAGCCTTGTCAGAACATTCTGACCCATTCCTGCCCACTCTATCCCGTTAAGTGTGGGGACTCACATGTGTATCTGTTCTTTTCTAGGCCTGTTATCTACCCTGGGTTATCCTTGGATTCAACTATATCATCGGAGGCTCGTAAGTGATACGAGATTTATTTATTTTTTTCTTTTTGAGAGGCAACAGGCATTTATTTGAATTCAAAAGAAAAGCTATTTGGAAAGCACTGATTCCGGCAGAAAGCCAAATAGTGTTCCCTGTTAGATTTATTTAATTGGAAACTAATCCTTGGACGACTTCCATTCTTTTTTATCTTCCTTCTCTAATTTTTATGAAACTAAAGAATCTCAACATTGATGCATGGGAACTTTGTCTTACAGAATGATTTTATTTTGATCTAATTGATTAAATTGTAGGGCTTTAAGTACATTTTAGTATTGAGTGATAGTGTTTTTGTTGTTAGTTCTTTATGACAGTAGGCTTCCATATATGTGTTTTTGAATAAATACTCATTTCTGGATTCACTGTCCAGATTGAGCAAACAGATCTAATTTGTGTCTAAACTGATTACTCTAAGAGCTGTGCCTACAGTAACTATGTTCTTTAGTCTTAATGCCTTGGAAACGGCTCACCAGTCACAGAAATGCATATTCTCAGATGGGAAGTAACTGGGTGAATAGTAGAGAAGTTTGACCAAACAGGGTCAAATTTCTAGTCTGAAATTAGGACGAAGACTTAGGAAAACCTTGACTGCATCCAGTCAGAATTCTAGGAAGAGGATAACATGCAGCTATTCGGAGAACTCCCATTTCTTACACTACAGCATATTTGTAATGTTTCAATCGATTCTAATAGTACTAGTCCCTAGTATGTTTGTCATATTTGCTCTGTGTGGTCCTAACTGCTGCCGCATACTGATAGGGAGAAGTGAAGGAGTCAAGTAAGCAGACTGTTTAGAAGCAGAGGTTCTCAACCTTCCTAATGCCGCGACCCTTTAATTCAGTTCCTCATGTTGTGGTGACCCCCAACCATAAGATTATTTTCGTTGCTACTTCATAACTGTAATTTTGCTACTGTTATGAATCGTAATGTAAATATCTGATGTGCAGGATGTATTTTCATTGTTCGCGACCCACAGATTGAGAACCGCTGGTTTAGAGAGTAGCTAGTTGTGAGCTTGGTAAGGCCACCCTGCTCCCCAGAAGGACAGAGCTGGGAGCAGTTGCACATGCTGGCTTGTCCCTGCCGGAATCGTGTTGCAGTGAGACAGAAAGATATGCAATAGTAAGAGTGGATCTATAAAACCTTGCAGTGGCCTCTGTGTAAGCTGTGGGGAAATTGAAGAAGGTCAGTGATTATTTTAGGATTACAGGGTGAAGGTCACATTTCCAAAGTGATCTCTGTGATGGCTTACACCAGGACACAGGGAGCGAGGGAGAGTGCTCACTGGCACCAGGAATGAGGAGCAGGCGTCTCTCCTTTCCTTGCTCCCATTCTTCTTTCTTGCTGGTCTTCATTGTTCACCACGTTTTGCAGGTACAGTATTCATATTTGGAAGATTTCAGAAGTTTGCAGCTTTTCCTACTCTTAAGGCAGGAAGTCGCAAAAACAGTATTTTGAGGATGGGCTAGGACTTGAAAGAGATGTTAAAGGGGCAGCTGGCCTTGAGGAGCACAGACCCCATAGGTCCAGCGGGCCTGGTTTCCCTTCTCCCTCAGGATGCATTTGCCACTCAAACTACAGCTCGCTGCCAAGCTGTCACAGGTCCCCAGGGATCACAGTGGGCTGCCATGAGGATCTCCTCCCTGTGCTGTTAGTTAAAACTTACTCCTCACTTCACTGCTTGAATGTCTGTAAACTGACTTGGCTCTCTGTTTGCAGGGTCATCAATGAGCTCATTGGAAATCTGGTTGGACATCTTTATTTCTTCCTAATGTTCAGATACCCAATGGACTTAGGAGGAAGAAATTTTCTGTCCACACCCCAGTTTTTGTAAGTGTTTTTTCCTCTTGCTTGTTTAACAATCACTTTACTGTCCATGTTCATATGTATCCTGATAAAAACTTGAGGAGGAATAGGATTTATCTCTCTGTCTGATGGGAAAATGTGAGCCAACAAATGAGTCACCCTGGTCACAGAGTCAGGGCACCAGGAATGAAAACCACAGAACCTTAGCCAGGGGCCACTGAGACTAGAGCCAGCACCACAGGGAGCGATGGGCGGGGCCAGTGTGCGTAGCTGCGGGGCCAGGATGACAGGCTATCAGTTTCTCCCAAGAGTTTGGGTGAGGATGGGTGACGGGGATAAATTAGCTCACTGGTTAGTAATGTAACACTTTTCTATTAAATATTACCGATTATATTATTTATGGGACTTTTCAGAATTAAATGAGAGACTTGAGTTTGTATAGCCCTCTGCTTTAGGGTTTACTCATGTGAGGAGGCCAAGGACACAGCTTTGGTTTTGAGACAGACTTGGGTTGGAATCCCATTCCCCTCATTGACCAGTTTTGATATTGGGAAACTTAAGTCAAACCTCCGAGCTTCAGTTTGCCAGTCAGTAAGTTGGGGGGAGCCCCAGCTCACAGGACTGTTGGCAGCACAGTAGTGGAGCCTCAGTAAATACAAGTTCTGGGCCTGTTTCTGACATTGGGATCTAGGGCGGGAGAGATGCTGACACACTCAAGCATGTAAGTAGTATGACCATTGTGTCCGTGAAGCAAAAGACTGCCTGGCAGTCACACCCAATCTCCAGCTGGGGATATGCAGTAATAGCTTGCACTTCAAAGCTTAAAAAAAAAGCACACACCAGCCCTTTTCAAGTCTTGCATGTTTTAATGTTTTGTAGTTTGTCATTCTTACAATTCCTTTATAGATTAGGGATAGTTTTTAAAGGAATTTTATTATGAAATATAATATACAAACAGAGAAGTACACTATTGTGTTGTGTTTTTTGTTTGTTTTCTCCTTTAAGAGCATAAAAAGAAACTTGTTTCTCTTCTGAGTCTTGAGTTGCCTCCAGGCTAAAAAAACAAATGACCAGTCTGCTTTCTAATTATCAAAGGACACACAATAACAGCAGGCATGGATTTTTGATCTAGGTCTGTCAAGTCAGATGGCAGATGCATCCATTAAAATAAAAACGTGGTGCTTTGGGGAACAGCCAACAGTTACTATACTTTAAATGGTCATATTCTAACTTCCAGGCTTGGAGACATTTCTCAATTGTGAGCAACAAAGTATATGAGATTCTGTGGCAGAATCAGCAGCACGTGGAGCCTGCCTTGCATTTGAGCTCTGCTGGTGGAAGCCCTTCTGTTATGTTTTGCATAAAGATCAGATGACAAAATGTAGCTCCTTGCAAAAACAGGAACTGCTTTGAAATTACCATAACTTTTTGTTGATTATGTATAATTGGGTGTCTTTTTATACTAATTACTTGCATTTAATTTCACTGTCTGTTTAAGCAATGGAGATGGCTTCCATATTGTCTTACAATAAGAACCAAAGCAAAACGGCCCGAGCACTGCCTGTTTTAGTGTTCTATTTTATTATGCACCATGGAGGAGCATTATCATACCAGAACGTCGCGGATATCGAGAAACAGTGCTTGGGAATACATTTTGATTTAAAGCTAGAGCTGTATTCATTGAAAGGGGAAGATGTGAGTTACAGAATTCTAAGATGCATCACCATTCTGCATTCCATCTAGAAAAGTAGGCATCCCCTCTTCTCTGCTGTTTGCAGTTATTTTTTCTGTATAAAAGGGGACCATTATCTTTTTGGGAGGGAGCATGAAGGTGAAGTAAACAGATGACGGCTGCAGTCCCTAACTGCTGTCACTGGAACCACCGTGTGTCCCGTTGCAGCCTGGGGTGTATTGGCTGGTGCAGGGTATAGGCCCCAGAGCCAGGCTGCCTGCATTTGAATCCTGACTCTCAATTTAGAAGAGCTTCACTCAGTCTTGCCTCAGTTTTCCCTTTTATGAAATGGGGTCATTGTAGTGCCCACCTCCTAGAGTTGTGGAGGTGAGATGAATTTACCAACATGTGGTACCTGGTGTAAGGGAAACCCTTTATGACAGGTTGTGCTCTGCGGGCAAGTCACCCCTCATGGTTTAAACAGGTATCACACACAGTCTTCTTCAAGCAAACCTTTAAACTGAGGATCTAGTGAGTGGAATAAGTGTAAACATAGTCTTAGTTTCCTCATAGTCAAGGAAGGGAAATCTTTGGAAAAACTGAGAACCTGGACTTTTATTTAAGTTTTTTAGCTGTTCTGTGACTCTTAATTTGTGAAACTATAAGGTGGCAAACCAGCTAACCTGTTTGGGCTTCAACTTTCCCACCACCTATGAGATGAATGCAGTTGGAGGGCAAATGATGAATAAACTTTAAAAATAGACTCATACCTCCAGGACGTAATGCTGCCTTCTCCAGTCCTCCCACGGACGCTGCGGGACTCAGTTGCCTGCATGGTGGAGGCACCATGTGGGGCTGAACACAGGCTGCACATTTGTCCTTGGAAAGTGAATTTATTTTGTACCCTTTGATCCAGATGCATATTGTCAAAATACTACATACATAATAGGTGTTTTTTTCTGGTGGTCAGGCTTGTGGGAGTAATAGCTCTGTTTTTGTACTATTCTGCATGAATTATTTTGCTAATCAGAGAAAAAATTTTTAGAGTGTAAATGTAGCTGAAAACTTAGTAAATTTACGAAGCCTGAAAGTGAGTGCTTTCTCTGGTCAGGGCATTGAGCTAAGTGCTGAAAAGTCAAGTTAGTAAGACATTGTCCTCAGCCTTCCATTGGCCACAGACTAATACAATTCAGTGTGACAGACCGGGGGACACTGGGAAAGGGAGCCGGTGCTAGATGGCCTGACAGCGTGTGGAAGTGACTTTGTTGTCTTCTCTCCCTTTGTTTCCCGCCTTGCTCCAGGTACCGCTGGCTGCCCAGCAGGAGAGGAGGTGTGTCCGGATTTGGCATGCCCCCTGCTAGCGTGAGGCGAGCAGCTGATCAGAATGGTGGAGGCGGCAGACACAACTGGGGACAGGGCTTCCGACTTGGGGACCAGTGAAGGAGTGGCCTCCAGCCTGCTCACCAGCCACTCTGCTCAGATGAAGTTTTCCTCCCAGTGCTGGGTGTGCTCAGCAACTGCGTCCCAGCAAACACTGGTGGACCTGGCCCACACTGAATGTAGTCTTTCCGTACAAGACACCATTTTTTAAATCCTGAAGAAAATATAAGTGTTCCTCAAGTTTCGTGATTCTCATTCAAGTCCTTTCTGCTATGAAGAACAAACGTCAACTGTGCAAATTTCAGAAATGACTATGGTTTTTGGTGTCTCCTCTTCCTTTTCTGTCCAAATGATGGGTTTTGCTAGGTCCTGGTCTGCTGTCGCCAACCTGGGCACCTGCGATTGGGCCACCAAGTGCTTGTCAAAGGGGCTCTCACCTCTTTCTTGCACATGCCTCCCTTCTACTTTTCCCACCCCCCCAGATTTGCAGCTAGAGGAGGTTGCCCATAAAGTGGTTCTCCCTTTGACAAGCTCTTTTATTTATTGACTTTTGCCAAGGCTTGGTCACGAAAACCTTGTTCAAACCTTTCTTCCCCTTTGGTGGCAGAGCTGTAACAGTAGCGGAGAATATGAACAGGGGACCAAGAGCCTTTTCTCAGCTTTGCAATCCTGTGACCTGGTATCAGTTGCAGCCACTTGCCAGCTCTTCAGATGTTTTGATAAAAAAGCACCGCTGGGTCAGCGAGGGCCGCAGATTGGTATTAATAACGCATGAAGGTGTTGCTAGGCCCTTTTTCCCTCAGTGACCACAGCTATAGTGGAGTTGCGTCTTACACAGCAGCTAGCTTTAAACTGTGGTGGGATAATCCCTTTGCATCTGATGGGTGAGGCATCCTGGCTGTGTGTGAACCCAGAGTAGCTGGGTTGTTTGTGCTAGAAAATTCCAAGTCAGACTTCACCGGGAGATGCTGTCTTTGAGAGGCCCCTGGGTGTTGATTGCATTTCATTCCCATTCTGGCTATATGTTTACTAAGTATAGTGGTAAGAAAATCCTGTGCCCTTTTTAAGATGTCAGTTTTTTGGCCTCTCTTCCCCCTTTTATGGCCACATACGTCAGTTAATTGTGAGGAGGGTGTAGCTCCTCCGTATGAAGATCATATTTTAAGAGCTAATGCAAGCAAATCTGAGTCACGTCATTTTGGGTTGTAATGGCTTTAGAATCATTGTGACTGAGGGTCTTTATCATTGATTCACAAGTGTACATCAGACCAACGTAAATACCCACAATTCCTTTCTCACAGGTGGGAATTTCCATCAGAGTTAGGCCTGTCACCGAATAAAGGGTTTTGAACATGTTCCACACAGTTTCCTATTTGATGTTTTTTTCCGGAAGCAGACTGCGAGGAGCAGTGTGGCGTGGCTGCCGTACTTTAGACAACTTTTTAAAAAGGCTTCAGGCATTTCGATCAAGTTTATTTTCGGGAAACTGCGCTAACAGGATGGCTATTCTTCACCCCACTCTTACACTGTGATGTGTTAGCCAAGGAAGTGGGGTTTGAAAACAGGTCTTCCTTTTTCATCAAGTTTGTGTGTATTTCTCCAGACTTAATTTGTATGGCAGTGTAGGAGGGGGCGGAATCTGAACCTTAACTGTCAGATGTTCCGTGGCCGCAGTAAAATGCACTGGTGACGTGTAGAAGCCATGTTCCTGTTACGTTGCATGTGCACTCTGTGCAGGAGTGGAAATCACTGTTAGGAGGTGCTCACGGCCAGTGAGCTGGAGCCTCACATGCCCGCTCAGCAGTGCGACTGCCAAGAGCAGAGGTGTTTCTAAAGGTTGTTACAGAATTCTTTGGGTCAAGGCAAAATGCTCCTTAAATTCGTCCTTTTAAATGCATGTTAGGAGCTGATTATTTTATTAATCTTACCTGGATTACCTTTCTCCTAGGAATAATTTTAGCTAAGCAAACTCTTTGAGATTGGTTTGGCAAGGCAAGACGTGACAGTGGATTCTCTTTATGAATGAAAAAAATCCTTATTTTGTGTAGAAAATTCCCTTTTTGTAACTAATCATTTTTATTGGTAAAAAATTGTAAATTAAAATGTACAACTTGATGGTTGTCTGTCATAAGTTTCTGTATGTCTCCTCTGCTCCCTCTTTGAGGTACTACATAATTTCTGTAACCAGCCATCTCTTGGGCATTTAGGAGTGTCCAGTATTTTGTTGCTATTATAGTGACATAGCAATACTTCTGTTCACATGTTGGAGGATTCATCCTTGGCTTTTAGTTTAATGAAGCGGGATGTTTTGGAACATTGCGGGAGACAGCTGCAGAGAGGAGGAACTGCAGACCAGATGACTGAATTTTCAGTGGGTTGTTGTGCCAGGTGTAAGGTTAAGTGCAGGTATAAGGTTGGACTGAACCAAGTAGTGGGATTGGGGGCTAGGGCTGGATTGAAGAGACCTCCATGAGAGAATTGCTGGGACTTAATGAGGAAGAGGAGGGGTTATGCACAGGGGTTTCCATTGGACATCAGGTCTCGATACAAGTTTCCCATAGAAACAAGACTGGTTAAATAATGCTATTTATAGGTATTGTTGGTGCAGCACATTATAAACAATTGGGTGCTGGTGGACCAGCTGGAAAACCTAGCCACTGTATGTGTGTTTCTATAGAGAAAAACAATGAATGCTAAACCTGTGAATTTGAAAGTGGACTTTTAGAACATGATTTCTTCCTAAGTTGGGGACAGCTTTGGAGAAGGCCCTAGGGAAAGAGAAACAATTCTCAACTGATGTTGCTCACTCTGTCCCCATCCTTCAGGTCCCTCCCAGCTTAAACACTGCATCAAGGAGAGGCCTTTATAGATCTGACGGCGAGGCAGAATGTCTCCAAGATGGTCCACTGGCACGGTCTCTGCTTTATGATGTCATCGCACCCTAGTCCTATGTGTCATGTCTCTCCTGTGGTCTGTTAGCACACCGTACCGCGGTTGTAGTCCCAGGACTTAGCACAGTGCCTGCCTCGTACAGGTGCTTCTCTGCTGCACTCACCTGAAACTTGGACTGGGTAATGGGTTGAGGAGGAATTGGGCCTGCTTAGGGAGAGAGAGCTAAGAGTCTGGTCTCCCAGGAGCTCCAAAGGATTTTTTGCTGCTTATACAGGGGAATCATAGACTCCTGAAAGAAGATACTAGAAGAGGTTGGAGATAGTAGCAAGAATGGATTCAAAATTGAGATACTTTTTAAAAAGCAGTTAAGCAATTTCTGTCTTACAATGTGTACTTACCTGCATGGGTGTGACTACTTAAGGTGATTTGGGCGAAGGAGACTCAGTGTAGACTAAGGGCAGCAAGAACAATTGGGGAGAGTCACTGAAGGTATGCATTTAACTTTTCCTCCCCCAAGCGATTCCCCTATGGCCTGTCCAAAGGCATATGCATTGAGAAAGGAGGAACCTCTGCCAAGTCACTGTCGTCCAAGCCAGAGTGGGCCACAGGGCGTGCAGATTTGGGTTTAGGCACAAGGCTGGAGGGTCCCTTCGGAACTGCCTACTAAGCTTGGTTTGGCCCTTGACGCCTTACGCTGACCCAGATGAATTTGATCCTCCTCTGCTCTCTGCCAGTGTGTTGGCCTTTTCCCGAGGGCTGGTGCCGACACGGTGAGTGTCCCTGTTAATTAAGGGCAGTCACGGTAGCTTAAGGGACATGTGGATGTTGATGGTAACTGTTCGAGAGAGGAGCTGTAAACCCGGCTCTGAGGACGTAAGATGCGGCTGTCCCCACGGCAGGCCCTGGCCACCTGGAGGGGAAGGGTTTGAACTTCTCTGATCCCTTCCATCAGTTAGGGTTCTTTGATTGCTGGTACCCCAAAAGGACTCTGGTTAACTTCAGCCAAGGGGACTTTATTGGAAGGAACAGAACACCTCATTGATTCTAAGGGTCTACTGAAAAGCTGACATGGAAAGGGCCCACAAGTTCAGGTCGCAGGACCGGATCTTACCCCATCTGCTGGGCTGTCAGTTCCACCTTTAGTTTGTGCTTCCCTCTTTCCTATTAGGATTCAACTCCCAGTCTTCCTGGCCTCGCTTGGACTGTGCTTTCCCTTGGCTAGGAATTCAGGGGAAACCCTTAATGACAATCCCATTAATACTGCTTGTAATGGGGAAGAGGTAATTTCCACAAGCAAATCAAAATGCTCTTCTTTCCTAAGAAGGGGGAGCAGATGCTGAATGCCTGTACCAACCTTGCTGGCCCACTAGCACATGTTAACTACATGCATGGCTTCCTGGAGGAGCCTCTGGCTTTGCCTCCAACCTGGGAACAAGATAGCATTTCCTCCCATCTCCTCCCTCAAGCTCATCTGCAGAGCAGGAGAAAGCAGTGTAGGTTTTGCTGAAGATTAGGGTGGGGGGTGGTGGAGAGGTTGACATTGAACATCACAGGGAAAGAGACTCCTTGCACTTGAGAGCAGGGGTCATGTGTGTCCACCCATCACACCCCCACTACCTAGCACCCAGCTGGGCTTGCTTAGGCTTCTTGAGATAAATACTCATTGAAGGAATGAATCCGTTTCATAACCTAGATTCTCGTCAGCTGTCACCTGGCTCCCTGCCTTTCTCTCCATCCTTTCCGCATATGGCTTTCCCAGGGCCCTCTAATGTCTTGGTCAATTTAACTCTGGCTCTAAAACACTACACTCAGCAAAATAAAGGTCTTGTCATTAATCAGACCTACCCACCTGGGAAAGGCTTTTCAAAGGTATTCACCAAAAATGAAGGAAGATTGGATCAAGGAAGCAGGGCAGTTCTGCTAAAAACAACCACACAGTATGTTTATTTTATCATGTTTATTACTTCAAACTATTTCAAACGTTTTAAATGTTTATTACATAATCCCCCAAATTCTGATCGACTGCCTATAGTGGGTAGAATGGTGGCCCCCAAAATATATGTCCATGTACTAGTTCCCAGAACCTGTGAATGTGACCTTATTTGTCGGGGGGCAGGGAGGGGAGAAGGTCTTTGCAGATGCAATTAAGGATCTTGAGACGAGATCATTCTGGATTATCTGTGCGGGCTCTGAATCCAATGACAAGTGCCCTGAAGAGGCACACAGGAGATATTTGACAGACCAGAGAAGAAGACAGACACACACAGCAGGAGGTGATGTGAAGATGAAATCAGAGATTGGAGTGACATGCCACACGCAAGGAAGCTGAAGAATGCCTGATGCCAACAGAAGCTGGAAGAGGCAAGGGATGGATTCTCTCTGGAGCCTTTGGAGGAGGTGTGGTCTGGCTGACACCTTGATTTTGGACGTTTGGCCTCCAGAACTGAGAGAATAAATGTCTATTGTTTTATGCCAGCAAGTTTGTGGTGACTGACTAAGGAGCCCCAGGAAACTAATCCACCCCCTGAAGTACTGTAGCAACCTCCCAACTGTTTTCTCTCGGTTTCTTAAATGCAACGGGCTCTTTCTGCTTCTCACTGGGGTGCCGGGCTTGCTGAAGGGGGGGGGAGCAGAGGCAACTGGACCCTAAGAGTGAGCCCTGTGCTGGGGAGCTGGAGGCTCTTGCCAAAAGGTCACTGGTCATATGTGGAGAGCGGCTACAGCGTTTGGACAGGTTCAAGCCTGGGACTAATGAGAAGGCAGGATCCTCTCGTGGCAAAGCCACGTGCAAGTCCAGCACAATTATAACCAAAGGCTATAGTTGTAAGCTTGACCTATGGTCCGGACCTGTGGTCCCACGTGGCTGAGTGATATAGGCTGTGGGAGGTGCAGCAAGTAAACAAAGCTTGATCAGGTGCAGGTAACTGAGTAGATTCGAAACCCGCGAGAACGTGGTAACCACGCCCTTACTTTGCCTCGTGGAACCTGGCTATAAAATAAAGACTCGGCTTACAGGCCTCGTCACTGTCTCTCCATCAGTGTGGGCAGCGTCCCCCGCAGCGCCCAGCTTTCTTCTCGTCTATCTTCTCTAAATCCTTCACTGCCCCTGCTCAGGCTCACCAAACCTGGCTGTGCTGGCACGGCACAGTCACAACTCTGCCTTCACCCATGGCTGCCCTGATTAATGTGCACGTGACGGGGAGAGGGGGGTACTGAGGCCTGAGACGAAGCTGAGCATCAACTCTCTTGAGAAATGTATTATCATTAATCAACATTACCAGGCCCCACTCAGACTAAGTGGCCTCTTGTGATTAGGAATGGGCCCTTGAAAAAGAAAAACAGTCTTAGCATTCTGAGTGTGTGCGTCTGACAATGGACTTCTTGATAGCGGGGCGGGGTTCGGGGGAGAGAAAGGGGAGTTTGCTGTGCAGAGTGGTGGTGTGTGTGTGTGCTGGGGGGGGGGGGGGGGGGGGGGTGCAGGCCTGGCTTCAGGGCCTGAGGAACAAAGGTAATTGAAGTTGAGTCTGACCTTCTTGGCGAGAGAGAAACTCTGTCCAGCCTTTGGGGTGAATTCTAACGGGGTACCTGTCTCTGGGCAGGAACTGGAACCTCCAGATGAGGTCAGCTGAGGGGCCGGAATCCATCTGGGACGTAAGAGTGACACAGACATAATACACCCGGAATCCCAGAACTGGAAAGAAAGAATCCGGCTCCCACCATGGAAGGCTGTCCTGGGAATCCGGTCAGGGAATACGTGTAAATCATTTGGCTCTCAGAAATGTTAGTTCCCCCTCCCCTCCCAGCCATGAGTTCGTTTAATCCTCACAGCTACCCTTGGAGGGCACTGCGGTCCCCACGCTGCCAACGAGGACACCGGGCCTTTTGGGGCCATCACCTCTTCCTGGTGGCCCTAATGGTGCCCAGATGCTGGCTGGTGGTGTTCAGCCCCTGGACTACCACGCCTGAGGACTCTTAATTTCCCAGGTCCTTTGCCGGCTGGGTTCCAGTGCATTTTGGCAAATGCAAGGCACCTGTGTGAGATCAGAAGGTGGAAGGAGGCAGTTTTCTATTTTCCCCTGGCCGGGGTAACATCACTTCACTCCATTTGCACCTTCAGCCCTCCCCACACTTGTCATGCGTTCTCTGTAATCACCCAACTCCCGTCTCCCCTGCTAGACAAGGACCCCCACCCCCAGGCACCCTGAAAGCCGGGGGCAGGGTTTCGACGTGTATGTGTGCTGGGGGGGAATTGAGGCTTTCAGGCCACACAAAGGAGGAGGCTCAGGCCCCCGAGGATCCTTTGTGGAGTGGCTAACATGTCACTGGAGGGAGAAGGGGCTGAGCAGCCAGTGCTCACCTGGCACTCGAGCTGACAGGCTCCACGGGCCCCACTGGGTGATGCGGGAGGCCCAGGACATGTATGAAAAAGCAAAGGAGCTGGCGAGCCAGGCTGAACCGGAGTCGGGCAGACCCGGGCCAGTCCTCTCTCTGCCACCTCCCGGGGAGCATCTCAGGAACTCGCCTGGCCTTTCTGGGCTTCCGGTTCCCCACCTGTGCAGTGGACAGGTTACTACCTAACCCCGAGGGTGGAGGGAGAATTAAACAGAACAGTGACTGGGAAAGCTCTTTGCATACAGGAGGGGAGGTTTTCACGTAGAGGATACACTCGCCCCCCCCAAAGAAGGACCCTTCCGCTGAGGAGCAGTCTTGGCTCTCATTCTCCTGATCGTGCACTGGGCACATCCTGACTGTGCACTGGGCACAGTGGCGCTGTCCTGGCTGCTGGGGCTACAAAGATGAAAAAACACTTGGTCTCTGCTCTGAAGGAGCCTGGTGGAGATGAGCACGCAATGGCGACCGCAGTTCAGCATGAGAGGTGCAGTGAAGGGCTGAGTAGAGGATGCTATGGGAACTCCCCTAGACCTGGGGATGGAATGACAGGAAACTTCTAGAAGCAGGGATTTCGAAGCTGAGACCTGGAAGAGGCACCAGGGTTAACCAGATAAAGGAGCAGGATGAGAGAGAGGGTCTCAGGTAGAGGGGAGAGGGCGTGCAAAGGTGCAGAAGCAAGAGACAAGTAGGCAAAGGGGAAGGAGTGGGAAGCGATGGGGCTGCAGGCCGAGTGAGACAGATCGTGCCCTCCCAGGGCCTTGGTTTTCCCGGGCACATTCTCTGTGGGGAGAGACGCAGCTGGCCCCAGGCCCAGCTCCAGGTGCCAAGCTCCGAGTGCCAAGAGCGGCTGCATCACCTGTTTTGAAATCGTAAGCTCTGGGGCGAACGCTCTCTGTGCCTTTGTCCAATGTTAAGCTGAGCGGAGGGGAGAGGCTGCCTCTGGGGCCCTGTGGCCTCTGGCCCTCGCCTGCTCCACAGTGGGCAGGAGAAAAGTCCCAGGATAGGAGCTGCCCCTGCCAGGACCTTCTCCACCTCTTTTCGCCTCTGGTCCCTGCTCCTGGTCAGAATCTGATACCTCTCTCTTCTCGGTTTGTCAAGCCAGGCAGCGATGCCCTGTGACTTTCCACCGCCCTCCAGACAGGCGATTTCTGTAAGGAGACCAGAGCAGGCTCACACTGATCTTTCCATGGGACACTGACATTGTTTTCCCTTTGGGGAGTAAAAAGCCCATCGCCTGGGTAAGGAGAGGCAGGTGGAAGTTCATTAGAAGAGAGAAAAGCTAAGCTTGTATTGCTCACTTCTGCCAAACACCACCTCCTCCAACCTACTACTTCTTGTCTCGGAATCAACTTAGGGGACACCTCCTCCAGGACGCCAACCAGGCTTCTGTTTTGAATTGATGCCCCTCCTCTGTTTTCCCAGTTCTCTCTGTATATGCCCAGTTGCAGTTGTTATTGACCTGTCTGCCTCCCCCATTAGACTGAGTTCCTTCAGTTGAACAAAAGTGAATTGAACACAGTCCTATGGGCTGGACTGTGCTAGGTCCCGGGTGGTCAGGCTGACCTGGACCAGGTCCTGGAGCAGCACAGGATCTACTGAGGGCACAGACCACTGGGGTCCATTCAGGGCAAGGGCTGGCTCATTCCGTTTTGTTTCCCTAGTGATTTCAGTGCTGGACACAAGGTGAGCTCTCAATAAGTGAGCAATGAATGCATGGTCTTGGCATTGTAGATGTGTTTATTGAATTTCTAAGAGAAGAAACTGAAAAGCACTTTGCAAAGTAACTCACCAGTAAGGGCTTCACCAACAGTGCTTCTCCGAGGAGCCCTTTCTTGGGCACCTCCCTGCTTTCCTTCAGAACAGTGGGCTCAGGCCCCAGGGCATAGTCTGCTATGCCCAGAGGTGCAGGAACCATATGGCGTGGAGCTGCATCCCAGCAGGGGGGATGTGAGCAAGCGGTTGGCCACAGATGGACCACCTCTAGTCTGGGGAACTGGGAAGGCTGAGACCAGAGGATTGAGGACTAGGATTGCAAAGCTTAGTAGGCGAAGCATTGTATTTCCACCTATGGACGGTGGAATGCGATGACAGTTACCCATATTATCCATCCTGACAACCAGCATCCCTTGCTGTGACAAAGCACTATGTGCATATTAGTACATCATCTTGTAGAAGAACCACCGGGTTGATGAATGTGGCCCACAGTGTTAGGGATTTGTTCAAGTCACATATAGCTACCACGTGGCAAAATTGGGAGTAGAACCCGGTCCTTTTAACCCTGCTTTTCCCCCACTACACTATCAGGTTATTATTATAACTTAGTATGGCATTATCCTAGGAGGTGAACAGGGTAGGTATTATTATCCTAAAACCACAAGGAAGGTAAATATCTTTCAAAACATTCATCTACCCTTCAATCTACCTATCCATCCAAATATCCATCTGTCATCTACCCATTCATTTACCCATTCATCCATCCATTCGTGCTTCTATCCACATTCGGCCATCTGTTTACCCAAATATCCATCAATTCATGGATTCACCCAAGGGTCTATTAATCCACTCATCTACCAATCCATGTACTCATTCACCCATCCATCCATATAGTCATAATCCATCCATTTGCCAAAGATGCCTGTGATATGACTCTTGTCCTTGAGGAGCTCGGTCAGATGATGGCGACAGGGTGATAAGTACTCGAACAGAGGTCTATGTAAAGAGCCATGGGAAATGAGAGGAAGGAGCAATTATCTCCCCACCATGGATGGATGAAGAAACACAGGCTCAATTCTGCAGGTGCTAGTTGTAAAAATACTTGGTGTGATGTGAATTCACACCAGTGATTATGCTCTGGGACTGGGAAATGCTTTTGTCATCAACAGAAACACTAAGTAAGTCCTTACTGTGTGTGTGTGTGTGTGTGTGTGTGTACATGCGTTGGGGGTGGGGGAAATAGACAAATGCTCCAAGGAGAAGAATCTTGTCTAATTTATATTAGTATCCTCAGTAGGTGCTCTGTAAATGTCAGGAAACTCTGCTGTAATTGCAGGGAGAGAGAAGTAAAATGAGTGTATCAGAAAGCTATCAACAGCCACCCAGGACCACATTAAAGGATACTCAACTTCATTGCTCCCTCACCAAGCTTCAGTTTTAATCTGGACTGTTCGTTTGAACTTGGAGGAAGATTTGTCCTTTAGAAGTCCTTGAGATCTGCAGACTGTTTATGTTTCCTACTTGCTGGAGCCTATAAAAGAGGAGGCTACTCTGATTTCTCCTGGCTTATGTTGGGCAAAGTTTACAAGGGACAATTAACCTTTTATGTCTCAGGTACTTTAGGAATAAGAACATTGATGGTTCTGCCAAAGACAACTTTGATGCATGGCTGTGATAATGATGTTTAGAGCTTTTAAAAAAAGAAGCTGGTTCTGGAGTCATAATGTCTTAGTTCTGGTCCTGGGGTGAAACTAAGTAGAAGATGACCTTGGGCAAATTAGTTACTCATCCTGGGCTGCTCCCTTCTCATCTCTAAAACCAGGGGGCCTGGGTTAGATGAGTTCCAACACCTTGCATTTTGTTTCATTTACTGGATTCCTGGCTGACCCATGTAAGTCCATCTGAGCCTCTGCCTTCCTCAGACTGGGACTCCTCTGGTGACCCTACTCCACCATGACTTAGCAGGGCGACTGCTTTCTTCTGTGTGGGCTGCTGAAGGCAGTCAGAGTCCCTGATCCTGTGACATATGAATTAGAAACGAGCATCTGAGTGGGTTTGCCTCATCCAAAGTCCCTCGTCATGTCACTGGCTTCTGGTTGGGTTTGGCCAGGGCAGGCAATGGCAGGAGACTGGAGGGCAGGAGGGGAGAGAACCTGACATTTATTCTTTATTTTCTTTCTCTTTGGTGTTGTGTCACCATCAGTAGCACAACTACAACTCCATCTCAGTGGTCCCTTCTTCGTGGTGCTAGAAATCACTGGGTCCCTTTAGCTCTAGAGATGGCAGTGGCTCCTCACTTGCTAGTTTCTGGGTGCCTTGCTTGTTCCCTTCACCTGTAGTGTCTACGAAGTCCCTGCCATGAAGTCTCCTCAGGTGAACCACCCGGGGTGAGTAATGTTTCCTCTTAGGCTTCTGACCGCCTGGTGCTACCCCAGTGCCTCACCTTTGTTACCTAAGGCAATCCACACCCACCTCCAGGGTACAGCCATTACCTTCCCAGGCCACACCTCAGGAAGCTAAGGCTCAGCCAAGTTCAAAGATTTGCCCGAAACTACAGAATTTGGAACACCTGGCTTTAAAGTCTGGGTTCTTCCTCCTCAGTTGAGTTAATCCTGAGTGAGGTTTCCATCTCCTTCCCTGTCTCTAGACAGAGTGGCTTCTAGACCCTTCCATTCTTCATGTCTTTCCTGTCTGGCATCTTGGGACAGGATATTAATCTCTCTAGGCTTTAACTTTTATATCTAGAAAATGTCAATGTGTCTCCTGGAGCCTTAACTCACCTGTGTTGAGTTAATTGGTGTGAGTTGGTAGTTTAAACCCGGCTTTCACGCTTGGTCCACACTCAGCTCAGGATGAGTGAGTGAGGATGAAGGTGGGGCACCTCCTCAGGAGCGTGCCTCCTGCTGCAGGAATGAGACGTGGATAAGGAAACACAACAAGCAGCCTCACACCTCTGCCTCCAACTCAGGCCTTAACTCTTTCAGGTTTGGCTTTGATCTTGGAAGCCAAAAGGCTCTCCCCCATTTATCCTAAGGAAATACTCAGAGACGTGGGAGAAGAAGGATGAACAAAGACTGTAGTGGCAAAAAGATTGGAAAGAGCCTGCGTGGCCATCAGGAAGGGACTGGTGAAAGAAATCACGGCCCTGCCCTGGAAATGACTCCCTGACGAATCCACTAAAACGGATCAGCATGTGTTGACATGGAAACAAGGTCTAGAACAAGTGATGAAATGAAAGGAGCTGGTTATAAAACAGTGCACATGGTGGGATGCCATTTTTTGAAAAATAATCCTGATGTGTTTTGCTATCTCCTTATCCAACCTGGCAGTCTTACAGTCTCCAACCTTTAGGTCCATCCACTTTCCGCTGATTCCAAAAGCACCTGCAAGGCCCATCTCCCCACCCTACTGGGAGATTCCTCCTTCCAGATGGTTCCAAAGACAATTTCTGGTCCCTTCTTGCTGTGCTCTTTCCCGAAGCACTTAGCTCACCAGTGTGACAGCGCCCATTGGGTTGGGTTGAAGTCACTCATCTAGCCTCCTGTCTTTCTCACCACTGTTGCATTCAATCTGGGGGCTCTAGAGCTCAGCCCCTAGTGCATACTCTGCCGTGTTTGTCGAAGACATGTATGAGTGAATGAACCAAGGCAGGCTGCTGAGGAAAGGGTCAAATTGATTTAGCTTCTTTCACACTCATGCTTTGGCCAGGGTCCTGTTAATGCTGCAAATGAGGCAAAAAAAGTGGCACCAAGACTTAGAAATGCTAAAATGTAGACCACGCCTTGGTAATCCCCCATGGTCATGTTTATATTTTAAAAACATGTTTTTTGAGCCCTGACCGGTTTGGCTCAGTGGATAGAGCGTCGGCCTACGGACTGACGGGTCCCGGGGTCGATTCCAGTCAAGGGCATGTACCTTGGTTGCGTGCACAACCCCGGTGGTGGGTGTGCAGGAGGCAGCTGATTGATGTTTCTCTCATCGATGTTTTTAACTCTCTATCCCTCTCCCTTTCTCTCTATAAAAAATCAATAAAATATATTAAAAAACAAAAAACACACAAAAAAACCCACATGTTTTTGAGTCCACACTGATTCTAGAAAATAAACATGTAAATGCTAGGGGGAGAGGGGAGGGGCTCTTCTTTTCAGTAAGATGTCAACTAATAAACGTAGAAGGAAAGAGAGCTAGAAAGTCACCATCTGGCAGCCAGCATAGTATTCATTGACTCAAGCAAGAATCATCAGTGGCTGACAAAACCACGGGGTGAGTTGCTGTTGGGGAGCAGGGCAGGGTATTTCCACAGTCTCAAAGTGTCTGCCAGATCACTGATTGTTTACAGAGGGGGAAAGGGTGCCTTTACGGTGGAGAAAGCTGGCAGGCACCGCCTTCGCCAATGATCAGCATCAACACCACCAATAATAGGACAGACTGACAGCTGGTGCCTCGGGATCTGTCGCACTGAGAAGGCCACAGCATCGTATGTAGTTATCCCCCAGGATGCCATAGTATTCCAGAAGCAAACCATGAGGACACAATCAGACAAATGCAACAGAACAGCGAGCTTAGATATTTTTTAAAGTGTCGTGAACGACAAAGGCAGGCTAAGCAACCGTTCCCGTTGGAAAGAGAGCACAAGAGCAAGGCAAGTGACTGCAAACTGTGATTCAGGATGGGATTCTGGATGGGATTCTGGGTACAAAGGGCAGTAGGAGACAACTGGACGATTGGCCTATGGGCTGTACATGAGATGGGTAGAATTGTAGTGATGATAACTTCCTGAATTTGATAAGTGCACTATGGTTATGTTAGAAAACTGCTTTATTGGGATTTTGTATTATGAAAAATTTCAAATGTACAGAAAAAAAGTGGAGAGAATCGTAGAATAAGCATTCATGTACTTTTTACTTAGGTTTAACAATTGTTAATCTGCCAGCCTTTGTTTTCTGAAATATTTAAAATATTTTAAAGGAAATAACATATATCTCATGACATTTTGCCACTTTAATAGCATCTTTACTTTTTTTTACGTAAGCCCAATACCATTAACTTACCTAATGATTAATAATAATTTTCTAATATTATCTAATATCAATTTATATTCAAACTTCCCCTAAATATCTTTGCCTCTAAATGTCTCTTAGAGTTCCTCTGTTCAAGTTAGGATCCAATTAAGACCATGTATCACACTTGGTTGTTATATAAAAAAAGCCTTAAATTTATGTCCTAGATTCTTGTTTTCTTTATCTCCTTTTATTCAGTTCCTTCCTTCCTTCCCTCCTTCCTTCCTTATTTCCTCCCACAATATTGATGAAGAGTCTTATGATGTGTTAGGCATTGGGGATACAAAGATGAAAAAGAAAAGCTCCTAGCCTTAGGCTTCTCACAGCCTACTGAAGGAGGAACAGTCATGTGAATAGATAATTATAAAACTGTATGAGATCTGTGCCCGAGATAGATGCTGGGTATTACACAACTCTGTAACTTCCATCAAATGATGAGAAGAAGAAAAGGACAGAAAAATTGGTTTAGGGAGGCAGTTGGGGAAAAAAAAATAGAGTAAAATTTTATAGGTCATGATGGGATTTCCAATTCCCTTAGGCTCCCTGTCCTTCATTCTTATGAGTCAACAGGAGACGATCATTAAAATCATTTCATGTCCAAGTTGTTTAAAGTCTATTTTTATTTCTCATCTTAGCTCCTTGAAAGGCTCTATCTGTTCCCTATCAGCCTTCTACGACCACAAACATGAAAGCCAGAGCCCTTGCAAGGACTGTCCGCTCCCTGGGCTGGGAGTGGATGGGAGGACCCTCAGGGGATGTACCCACATATCAGCCCATCTGCATGGTTTTCAGTCTTGAGATGGGTCCTGAGCCACTTGATGTGGAGCGTTGTGGTTTTTAAAAGCATGGGTTTGGGTCTCAGAGAAACCTGGATTCAAATCCTGGCTCGGACACTTCCTAGTTTGTGGCTTGGGCAGACTCCTGACTCCAATGCTGAAGTCTTTCTGCAACCTAAACTGGACTCCTGTGATGTGGAAACTTATGCTGGTTCCCCACACAGAGCATCAGCATTTTCATGAGCGTGGAAGTCCTGCCTTCTGGGAGCCCTGCACCTCCTCTCCCCACATGCTGACCTGCCTCACAAGGGAGTCAGAAGCCCCCTGTAAATTTTCTTTTGGGACCCACAGGGATTGAAAAACCCCGTATAGAGAAACTCTTCCTGCTAGGGCCAACCCAGTCCGCAGCCTGCTTCCCAGGGTGCTCAGGAGGCTGTCCAGGCTAGAGCGAGAGCAGCTGTTTTCCAGAGCAGCTGGTTGGATGACCCCAGACAAAAGTTCTCTGTTTCTCTAACAACTGCCATTGTGAACATAGCTTGGCGGAGGAGAGACACAGAGCGATACGTTCTGGGTTTGGAGAAATATTTCTGAACAGCCTGCTTTTTAGTGTTCCACGATGCCGATTCTGCTCTTTAATTAAACACAGTTTATGGGCACATTTGCTTCTTCAGAGCTCCTCCCGGGAGCTGGCTGACAGTGTTCGCTCCAAAGCTTTAGCGCCAGGCCCTAAAGCTTTCTTTAGCTCACTGCTCTCCTGGAGTCTCCCCCAAAGCCTTCAGGTGAGGGGAGGGGTTTGGAGACTTTAAGAGAGGTGTAGGCCCAGGCTCCCAGAATCAAAGAATCTCCGAGTTTGAAGACAGTGGCTGGTCCTCATTTTTCAAATGAGGAATCTGCCCTAACCAGTTTGGCTCAGTGGATAGAGCGTCAGCCTGTGGACTCAAATGAGGAATCTGAGGCTCCAAGAGAGGAAGTGACGTATTCAGGGCCTTACAACATGTCAGCGGTAAAGCAGGGACCAGTGTTCGGGGCCCTGAGACATGGTTTTGCCATGGACAGTCTGGACAGTCCGTGTGACTGTGCAAAGTCCCTGTCCTCTGCTGCTCCACTGTGCTTCTGTCTGTCCCAGGGCTCAGGAGAATTCCTTCCAGATAGAGGACAGTATGAGCAAACGTGCAGATGCGTGTGGTCCATGGAAATGGGCGATGAGACTCATCCCATTAACAGCAGGATATGCTTTTATTGGCTTTTCATTTCACATTTTCTGAGACAACTTGCTCATGCCACCCTGTCAGAGCTGTGACCCTCATGATCCAGCCCCAGCCATAGAAGCATAGTCTAAACAAGCCAACATATGATGAAAAGAATTTAATTTTTTCTCATCTTTCGGAAAGTATGTTATATGGGCTTCCATGTATACACCATGGGAGCATGTCTTATAGGCTCTTTTCTCTCTCTATTCATTATTACATAGATCAGTGGTTCTCAACCTTCTGGCCCTTTAAATACAGTTCCTCATGTTGTGACCCAACCATAAAATTATTTTCGTTGCTACTTCATAACTGTAATGTTGCTACTGTTATGAATCGTCATGTAAATATCTGATATGCAGGATGGTCTTAGGCGACCCCTGTGAAAGGGTCATTCGGCCGCCAAAGGGGTCGCGACCCACAGGTTGAGAACCGCTGACATAGATGGACTTGACCTTTTTCCTTAAATGTTTGTGCATCTCCTTCAACCCCTCTGCAGCTGTCCTTCTCTGCTGACTCAGACTCTGCACCAAGCATGTCTAGGAACCAGTCTCTCGGGGAGATGGAGGGAGAGGAGAATTAGGCTGTCAGTTCAAGACTCTCTTAGACAGATTGGGTGAAGGGAAGAGGTTAGTACAATGTAATTGATTTTTATCCCATTGTGGGTATTTTCCCACAAATGATTTTTGTCAAATATCTTGCTACCATCCCTAGTCTAATTACACGTCTGATATTGCTGGTGCAGGTTTACTCTTATGACACATGGTTGAATGCATGCTTGCCTTGTCTCAAGCCTGGGACCGCAGATAAAGATAAAGACGACCTGGACCCTGTCTGCAAGGAGGCCACAGGCCTACCCGGCAGATGAACACAGAGACAATTGTAATACTGTGTGGTCCGGATAAAAACATGCAAAAGGGGGTTTAGGGTCTCAGAGGAAGAAGCCCTTACCTGATTTGGCTGGGAGGGGTCAGGACAGGATTACAGGATTCTTGGGGGGCATGATGTTTATCTGGGGCTTGTATGAGTCAGAGGAGTTTGCAGGACAGGAGGAAGAAAAAGGAAGTTCAGCAGGTGCAAAGGCACCTGGGGGATCCAGTGGGCTGAGGCTGGGAGACACAGCTAGGGGATGGAACAGGAGGAGCTTGTGGGAGGAGCTCAGCAGCCTGGGTTTTATTCTGGGGGCAGTGGGGACCACTGACAGGCAGATGAGAGGTGTGATCAGACTTATGCTGTAGAGAAGATCACTCTAGCTGCAGTCTGGGGAACGGATAGGGTGGGTGAGAGTGAGACTGGGCAGGAGGCCAGTTAGAAGGCTATGCAGGGAAATGATGATAAGTGGCTACAGGGTGGGAGCGGGGTCATTTGGAGAAGTATTTGGGAGCTAGAAGTGAGAGGGCTTGGTGTTTGGTTAAAACCCAGGGATAAATGATGTGTGGAACCCCTCTGCCCCCTGCCCCTCAGATTCTGGCTTGGGCAATTGGATGCTGCTGCTGCTATTCACCAAGACAGGAACTGTAGGGGCAGGTTCTGGGGGGAAAAGGTAACACATTAAATTTAGGCTATGTGTGTGTCCCTTAAGTCAAATTTCCCTGTAACTCAAGATTTAACCTTTTCTATTTGGTTTCTAGTTTCTATGGTCCCACTAAATACATATTTAAATAGTTTTATTAAGATATAATTTACATACCATACAATTCACCATTTGAAGTGTACAATTCAATGGTTTTTAGTATATACATAGAATTGTGTAACCATCACTGCTGTCAATCTTAGAACACTTTCATTGCCCCACAAAGAAGTCTCACATCTTAGCCCTCACCTCAGTCCTCTCTCTACTCCTCTGCTCCCACCTCCACCCACTCCCCTCCCCCCCAGTCCCTGCCTCTATAGATTTTCTATTCTGGACATTTCATATAAATAGAATCATAGCCAATATATTTTAAAATATAATTGAATCTGCCTTTATGTTTTTTTATATATATATATATTTTTATTTATTGCTTAAAGTATTACAAAGGGTATTACATATGTGTCCATTTTATCCCCCCGCCCTAGACAGTCCCCTAGCCTCCCCTATCCCCCAGTGTCTTATGTCCATTGGTTATGCTTATATGCATGCATACAAGTCCTTAAGTTGATCTCTTACCCCCCTACCTCCTGCCCCCCAACCCTCCCCGGCCTTCCCGCTGCAGTTTGACAATCTGTTTGAGGCAGCTCTGCCTCTGTATCTATTATTGTTCAAAAGTTTATAATGGTCTCTATTATCCATGAATGAGTGAGATCATGTGGTATTTTTCCTTTATTGACTGGCTTATTTCACTTAGCATAATGCTCTCCAGTTCCATCCATGACGTTGCAAATGGTAAGAGTTCCTTCCTTTTTAGAGCAGCATAGTATTCCATCGTGTAGATGTACCACAGTTTTCTAATCCATTCATCTACTGATGGGCACTTAGGCTGTTTCCAGATCTTAGCTATGGTGAATTGTGCTGCTATGAACATAGGGGTGCATATATCCTTTCTGATTGGTGTTTCTGGTTTCTTGGGATATATTCCTAGAAGTGGGATCACAGGGTCAAATGGGAGTTCCATTTTCAGTTTTTTGAGGAAACTCCATACTGTCTTTCATAGTGGCTGCACCAGTCTGCATTCCCACCAGCAGTGCACAAGTGTTCCTTTTTCTCCACATCCTCTCCAGCACTTGTCGTTTGTTGATTTGTTGATGATAGCCAGTCTGACAGGTGTGAGATGGTACCTCATTGTTGTTTTGATTTGCATCTCTCGGATGATTAGTGACTTTGAGCATGTTTTCATATGTCTCTTGGCTTTCTGAATGTCCTCTTTTGAAAGGTGTCTATTTAGGTCCTTTGCCCGTTTTTTGATTGGATTGTTTCTATTTTGTCCGATATAAGTATTGCTACCCCAGCTTTCTTTTCCTTTCCATTTGCCTGAAAGATATTTTTCCATCCTTTCACTTTCAGTCTGTGTGAGTCCCTTCTAATGAGGTGGGTTTCTTGTAGACAGCAGATGTATGGGTCATGTTTTTTTATCCATTCAGCCACTCGATGTCTTTTGTTTGGAGCATTTAGTCTGTTTACGTTTAAAGTTATTATTGAAAGGTACTTGTTTGTAGCCATTTCTTTTTTTGTGTGGCTGTTTTCTTTCTGAGCTTTTTATTTCTTATTTTTATACCAGTCCCTTTAGCATCCCTTGTATTGCTGGCTTGGTGGTGATAAACTCCCTTAGCCTTTTTTTGTCTGTGAAGCTTCTTATTTCCCCTTCACATTTGAATGATAGCCTTGCTGGATAGAGTATTCTTGGATTCAGTCCTTTGCTTTGCATCACTTTGTAAATTTCAGTCCATTCTTTTCTGGCCTGATGTGTTTCTGTTGAGAAATCATTCGACAATCTAATGGGAGATCCCTTGTATGTAACTTTCCATCTCTCTCTTGCAGCCTGTAAGATTCTCTCTTTGTCCTGAACATTTGCCATGGTAATTATGATGTGTCTTGGTGTGGGTCTTTTTGGGTTCACCTTGTTTGGGACTCTCTGGGCTTGTGTGACTTTTTTCTTCCCCACCTCAGGGAAGTTTTCTGATATTATTTCTTCTAATAGGTTTTCTAATCCTTGTTCATCCTTCTGTTGTTCTGGTACCCCTATTATTCGTATGTTGTTTCGTTTCATGTTGTCCCAAAGCTCCCTTAGGCTCTCCTCCTGTCTTTTAATTTTTTTCTCCAATTGCAGTACATTTTGGGTGTGTTTTGCTTCCTTGTCTTCTAATTCACTAATTCAGTCCTCCGCTTCTCCTAGTCTACTGTTGATATTTTCAATGGAGTTTTTCATTGCAGCTATATCACTCTTCATTTCTTCTTGGGTCTTACTTAAGTTGTTGATTTTTTCATCTGTTTCTTCTAGCTTCTTCCATATGTTATCGATTTTTTCATCTGTTTCTTCTTGCTTCTTGCAGAGGTTGTCGATTTTTTCCTCCATCCGGTTTATGCACTCTAGGACCCTTATTCTGAATTCTTTTTCTGTCATGTTGCATGCCTCTGTATTACTTAGCTGCTTTTCTGGAGAGTCCTCCTTCTCTTTCCTTTGGGGGTTTCTTTGTCTACCCATGTTTGATCTCACTGACATATCTAGACGTTGAGTCGTTCAGTGGCTGCTCCCTTGGTGGCAGTGACTCCTTGGTCTGTGGTTGCTCTTCGGGCGGTTGCGGTAGCAGCTGCTCTTCAGTTGGCAGCAGCTCCTCTGGTGGCTGCTGTTCACAGCTGTGGTGGCTCTTCTGACTGGTGGGGCGAGGTTTCACGTACAGCTGCTGTTCCTCAGCAGAGGGTGTGGTGCTCAGGAGGTTGCTGTTGCTTGGATCTGCTGCGTTGATTTAAAGGCACAAAATACAACACAACAAGGCACCACGTACCAGGCACTATACACAAATATATTCACGATATTAATAACCCCATATAAAGGTGACCACACGAATTAAGAGAATTATGGGACAAGGAAGAAGGAAGAGAAAAAGATAAAAGAGAAAAAAGAAAAGAAAAGTAGGGACCAAAAAAAAAGGAGTGCAAAAATGAAATTGGGAAAAAGGAGGGGGGAAAATAAAAGTGAGAAAAGAAAAGAAAAGAAAAGAAAAAAACGAAAAGAAAGAATGAAGTGGAAGAGGGGAAGAGACTTTTTCTATGAGGAGAATACTCCTATAGAACAGCCATTAATCCCAACAAATTCCAGCAACAGCTCCCTGGAGATGAATGCAAACTAGAAACAACCAATAATATAACGATGAAAATAGAATGGAGAACACTAATCCCAAAATAAAATAAAGAGAAAATAAAATGGCACTTTAAAAAATGGTAAAATGGTAGCAGTAATAATACTGGTTAAAAATAAGAAGGTAGTAATTAAAAGGGTAAAATCAGGTGATGGGAAAAGAAGAAAAAAAAAGAAAAGAAGAAAAAAAAAAGAAGAAGAAAAAAAGAGAAAAAAAAAACAAAGAAAAAAATTGGTTTCTTAGTTAAAAGGTGAAAAAAAAAATTGCAGTAGTGAAGGTCCCTCAGTTCTTCTATTCTTCAGTGTGGCTCGCCTTAGACCTGCCAGGTATTCAGGAGAGTGTTGAGTTTCCCTGCGATACACTGTTCCTCTGTGTTGTAAACCACAGTCCTTATTTTAAAGCAAGCCGCATTTGTTTCCCAGACTGCCTTATTTTGTGTTTAGCAAAGAGTCAGTTTGTGGGTCAGCCTCTGGGTGGCAGTGTTCTGGGGTTGGCCTCTGAGGCTATAGGGCCTCTCTGTCCAGTGGAAGTTCACTGCCCAGAGCTGGCTGCGTAAGAGTTACCAGTGCTGTGTTGTTGCTGGGATTGAAAATCCCTCTATAGGCCAGACCCTGTTAACTCCCAGGGACTGATCAGGTTATTTTAATCCTTGATCTCCTACAGGGTGGAATCTGGGTGTGGCTGTGCTCCTTGCCTGGGGGCTGGGGGGAGGAGTCTCACTCTTCGGAGAGAATGGCTGCCCCAGTCCTAGGCTCAGGGGTGTCTCAGCACTCAATTCGCTGCCACCTCTCCCGGCCCCCCTTCTCTCCTCAGTCTCTCCCCAGATTCCACTCCTCCGCACACTCTCCCTCTCTTCAGCACAGGTGAGTGTCTGTATCTGAAATGTCCCATGAACAGGATTCAGTGAAAACAAACAAACGCCGGCCGCGGAACCGGGGAAGGCTTGGTTTCTGTAAGCTTCTTCTCTTACCAGGACTGCATGGTCTGGTCAGCTCTTCAGGCTGCCCCCTTTAGGCTCAGTCCTCTGTGATCACAGAACCCAGCTCTCAACTCCCCCGGCGGCGCCAGGAATCCCGCGGTTCTCCCCCCCCCCCCCCCCCCCCCCCCCCCCCCCCGTCAGGGGCTGTGCCTGTCCCAAGGGACGCGGCTGTCTGCCACGCGGTCTCCCTCCGACCCTCTGGGCTCAGAGGTCTGGCAAACTTTGCTGCCCAAATCCCTGTTTTTTTTACCTTTCCAGGGGAGTTCTGCTCTTCCCGGCTGCAAACCGTCTCACCAGCTGAGCAATTTTGCCAATTCGGTGTGGGTGCTACTAGTTTCAGCTGCTCACTCCATTTGCTCCGGGACACGACCTGGGACGCGTCTGCCTATATCGCCGCCATCTTCCCTCAGCTGTCATTATGTTTTTAACTGTTATTATGCAGGCATGCTGGGCAGTAGAGTAATAGGATGGGTTTATCGCAGCTTTTTCATTTCCAAATGACAGTAACACAACTCAAACTAACTTAAGCAAAAGGGGGATTTATTGGCTTCCATAACCAGAAAAAATGGGGTGGACCTAACTTTAGGGTTGACTGGATCTAAACACTCAAATGATGTCATCAGTCTTGTGTGTGTGTGTGTGTGTGTGTGTGTGCTCTCTTTCTGTCTCTCTCCCCCGCCCCCCTCCCTCTGCTTCAATTTCTATAAACCTCATGAAAGACTCTGATTGGCTCAGATAGGGCCATGTGCATACCCCTTGGACCACTCACTGAGGTCAGAGATGAGTGTTACTATTGGCTAGGCCTGAGTCAGGTGGCTACTCAGGGACACCCTGACATCCTAGAGTCAGAACAGTGAGAACAGGTCCGCAGGAGACTTCCCAGTGGGAAGGGGTGTGAGTGTCGCTAAATAAGGGGACAGGGATGCTGGATGGATGAAAACAACTGATATCCAGCACACTTTCTGACCTAGACCAGCATCAAACAGAGAATATTAAACAGTTAAACTCACATGTGGTTAGGACTAGATACATCCTGTTGATGGTGTTTCAAAAGTTCAGAGCAGCAGGACTCCCTGAGAGCCAGTTGGGATATGTGTATATCTTCCTTATTTGTGACCCAAATTCAGCGATGGGAGGCAAGTCTGAGGTGAAAGACTTTGAATATGTTTTCTTTCACTTTGTACATCTGTTTTATGTAATATTTTACTTGTCTGGGGAAATCCCAAACCACTTTTTGATTTCCCATAATACAACCAAATAGCATAATTCTTTGGCTATTTTGCAGGTTCTTTCCAAGTAGGTAATGATTCTGTGTTTGTGTGTTTCTTTTTTATGACTGGGTTTGAATTAGGGTGGCTGATTGTTTTTCAAAATCGTTTGCTGCAAACCAATGGTTTCTTTTTTTGTTACACATTATAGACTGCTTGCTGGATTCCTACTGCTTAACACCCTGACATCATATTTAACTCTTTCATTTCTGCTTAGTGTACCTTCCTCTGATTTATCCACTTGGCAAACTCCTACTCATCCTTCAAAATATAGGTCAAATTTCCTTGAGGAGGAACAGACTATGCCTAACTTATTTCTGTACCCAGCAATTAGCACAGAGATAAGTGAACATGCGAATGAGTGAAAGGATCAATCCTAGTCCGAGGATGGCACATGGGTTTTGTGTCAATTAAGAGAGCATTTGATTGCAAACATCAGACAAATCCAATGAGTGGTGGGTTAATACTTTCCTCACATTTTGAAAACTTCAGATGAGGCACTGGCCAAGGGCCTCAATGAAGCCCTCAGGGACTTAGTCTGAAGATCACCAATGCATACAAGGTAAGAAGGGAGGAAGGAGAATGGGATCAGCTATGTACTAGTCTTCTGCTTATGTCTCTTAGCCACCCCTAGCTGCCAGGAAAATAGACTTTTTCATCTGAGGCTTGGATGTGTTACTGGCTCTATTCACAAAGAAGAATGAGCGGATGGATATTAGCTAGGCAACCAAGGGCGCCCACCACATATTACATCTCATATTCTAAGGTTACTAGTAGACTCAAGGTGGAGCTCAGTGTTCAGTATTGTGAAGACTTGTCCAAGCCCAGTGGGCAAAGACTCTTGGATTGATTATTAGTGTCTGCCGTGGATGTGGAGACGGTGTGCTGGGTGTGTATTTGCCATTTTGGTCCAGGCCATAGACTGATCTATGTGCTGGACCATCATCCGTTTTCCCCTCTGCCCTTACCCCCACTGCTCAGTGTGCTGGGAGGCAGTTCTGATGGGTTGGATCACCAGGTCCCCTTGCCCTGACTTCTGGTTGGGTTTGGCCATTGGGAGGCGGTGGCAGGAGGGCAGAGGAAGGGAGGGGAACAGTGTCAGGGTATTTATTCCCTGACTTCCTCCCTGCTGGTCACCATGGTTTATTGAGCCCACCTCTCTGCAAGGGGCCCACTCTGGACATCTCTTACAGCTTCCAGTAACTGCCCCATTCTTTACACCTCGCCTTGTTGATTTCCCCAAACTCTGTCCACTCCTTTGTAGAGAGCTCTTTTAATACACTGCCCCCCATTACCCGGTTTCAGAGTCCCGTCTCTTTCCTGCACGGATCCAGACTGAGGCGCTTGTTCTGGGGGAAGGTGTTGGAATGACTGATGGACACCTTTGTCTCCCTCTTCCTCAAAGTCAAGGGCAATGTGCCCCCTACACTTAGCAGGATACCTGACTTGCAACATGTCCTAGGATGTGATCAGATGTCGTTTTTAGTCACTTTAATTGATCAACACCCCCACCTCTCCCAGAGCGAGGACAGAGCCTCTTCGGTGGCTCCTAAGTACATCAGCTGGGAGGCCCCTCCGACGGGAGCTTTCAGGAACCAGCAGGAGGGAACTGACCTCCATCCTGGTTCTCTCCACATTGTACAGTGGCAGGCCAGAGAGAGCTGTCATTTCTAGAACTGTTGATTGGAAGTGACTGCACACCAGGTGGCTTGGAAGGACAAGTGCAGCCACAACTGGTGCACCATGTGTTCTCAATCCCGTTCCTGCCTCTATCTTCCTGCTCCCCAGGGCGTTGGAGTCTACACTCTGAAAACAGGCTCAGTGGTGTATTATTAGATCCCCACCTCCCTCCCTCTTTCTCCCACCCCCAGCTCTCCCCAGTGCGCTGGAGGAGGGGGCGGGGGTGGCTGTTCAATGCCTTCAGAGCAGGGTTTCTTAAACTTGAATGAACTTGTGAATCACTGGGGGATGGTGTCAAATTGCAGGCTTTGATTCAACAGGTCGGGGGATGGGGGCGGAGATTCCGGGTTTGTAACAAGCTCCCCGGTGATGCTGGTGCTGCTGATTCAGGGAACACACACTGAGAAGAAAAGACTTAGAGATGAGCCTCCAGCTGGTAGCCACACATGGCTATTTCCATTTATTGTCTTTCCATTGGTTTTTATTCAATAATTTCATCAAGCAATCAGAACTGAGTTTCTAGTGAAAGAAACCCAACTCAAAAGGTTTACAGCTAAAATGAAAACAGAAATAGTAGGTGTTTATGAAACTGAAAAGATAGGGAGATGGACATGGTCAGGGACTCAAATGAAGTTGCCATTGTTGTTATCACCACTAACACCGTCGTTATCAATCATCTTTCTCCTTTCATTGCCTCTTTTCTTTTTTTATTTTAAAAAATTTTTATATGTTTTTATTGATCGCAGAGAGAGGAAGGGAGAGGGAGAGAGAGAGAGAAATATCAATGATGAGAGATAATCATGGATCGGCTGCCTCCTGCATGCTCCCTACTGGGAGTCAAGCCCACAACCCAGGCATGTGCCTTGAATTGAACTGTGACCTCCTGATTCATGAGGTGACACTCAACCCCTCAGCCACACTGGCTGGGCCCCTTTGCCTCTTTTCTTGAAATTGGTGTCCTCATTCTTTCTACCTACAGACTCTGTCCAGCAGGGGCTTGGCAGGTGGCTCCGGGCTAATATTATCACCTTCAACATCATCTAAATAGAATAGGGAGCTCTTTCCTCCAGCCTCAGACTGCTCCTGTTTCACACTGCGCCCAGATCTGTGAATAGGGGCTGGCGTGCCAGGGCTCGGCCTGCGGGAGGGGGTAGGACACTATCACGCAGCCCCCAGAATCAGATGAGTGGAGGGGGAGACACGTGTCCCCTAGGGCAAAGGGGAACAGGGCAGACAAACCAGCATGTTCACTCCGCCTCACTGCTGTCTCCCACTTCATTAAGAATCCCGTCCAGCTACTCTGCTTTAAGAACCTCTCTCCTGGTTTCTGCCCCCCTTTAGTCATTCCCCACAGAGAAAAGATAACTTGGGTGGTTTCAAGAGCACAACTGTCCTCTCTGTGTATTTTCACTGCAACCAATGATCAAGGCTTCTCTTTGGTACAGATATTAAAATCAAAAGACAAACATTCTGGCAAGGTTTTCCCTTTGCTTTCTTCAGGCATTTGAAAACTTCGCACACTGCCTTACTTGAAGAATTTATTTAAATAGCTTGAGAGTAGCAAGCAGACTACAAGGGTGTAAGAAGCAGGTGGGGAAGCAGCTACCTGCCAAGGAAGAAGCTGGAGGCGACTTTGGGCTGGAAGGGCAGGGCACCATTGGGGATGGGGGTCTGTGGAAGTTCTAGTACTGAGAGCTCCGACAGGAGAGGCAGTGTAGGCAGGGACCAGGAAATGAGGGAGCCACAGCCACGTTTTACTGTGTGTTTTTTTTTTTTTTTAAAGTATATTTTTATTGATTTCAGAGAGGAAAGGAGAGGGAGAGAGATAGAAACATCAGTGATGAGAATCACTGATTGGCTGCCTCCTGCACGCCCCCTACTGGGGACGAAGCCCACAACCCGGTATGTGCCCTTGACTGGAATCAAACCTGGGACCCTTCAGTTCGCAGGCTGACGCTCTATCCACTGAGCCATACCGGCTATGGCTTTCTTTCTTTCTTTTTTTTTAATAAGAAGAGTGCAGGTTAGATTTTTTTGGATTTTTTTTTGGTGGGGGGTGAATAGGAGGAGTTTGGAGGTCGACGGGTGGTAAGGAGAGGACCGATTGCATATAGCAAAGTCCCCAAAGCCAGAGGCACAGGTGCCTGGAATGTCATCTCAGACCTGCATCCAGCTTCCTCCAGTGTGCCCTCCTTTCACAAACGCCCCTCTCCATGCCCAGTGAGGGAGTTTGCCACGGCCTGGGAGCCAGACAGAAATGAAAGGACCAGGGGCAGAGGAAAAGGTTATAAAAATGTTTAGTCTTTGCTTTATTGAGTTACAGCAAAGGAGCAACAAGTTAGAAAAATTGTGTGTTTTTTCCCCAAACTCCCTAGCATTTTATTTGTGCAATGTACTCAAATGGGGGGTGGGTGGGTTGCACACACAATTCATATTGCAACATTTACACCAGATATGTCTCTTGGTTCTTCTTCTTTAAAAGTTAGAACTAACTGGGAAGAAAAGCGCACTCAGGAGTCTAAAATTGGCCCAAAACAAACACACAAACAAAAAAATCAATTCATGGTGAGGCTTCAAGCTGAAATCTTGTCAAATACCACACTGAGAAAAGGCAGTTAGGAACAGAAACGAAAACCAACGCGGTTCATCTTTGTACCATCTAGAGAGGAAGATCTCTTTTTGTTGCCATTTTATAAAAGCAATGACAATGCTACAAAGGGGGGAGCCCTTTCTGTGAGTATCTAAAAAGGTGCTTTAAAAGAACAGCCACCTGCTCCCCAGGTCGCCCGGCAATGGCTGGGCCCCAGGCCTGACTCAGAGGCCAGGCCATTGAGAAACCAGACCTGCAGGAGGCCGCTGGGAAAGCATTGTGCGTGGCTGCCCGGGGATCCCAGAGGCGGCTGGCGGAGAAGTGGAAACAGATTTGATTTGGAAGATCTGCCCTCTGTAAACTCTCTCCAAGTTGAGTCCGACGCCTCCCCGAGAAATCTCCCAAATTTCAATCCACCTTTAAAAATGAACTCCCCCTACCTAAAATCCAGTAGATATAACGGCACTAATGCTAATATTATCCCTTTCCCCAAATTAATAAAATAAAAAAGAAAAGGAAGGGGAAAAAAAAGCGCGTGTGACCAGCCCCCGCCTCCTGGGAAAAACCTCCCGATGGTAGTGCTGGAGATGGAAATTGCCCGCGATTAAAAAGGTAGCAAAATTCCCACGTTGTACAAATTGGTTCCAGTGGAGCAAGAGGTGGGGGACAGGGCAGAGGAGCCAACTATTTACAAGGACCCATTGAAAACGCAGTGGTAGGACTTTGGCACGATGAACAATTCCCACCGGTCCTCTGGGAGGCGCCTGTGACGCCGCTCGGTCCGTGCCTGCAGAGACAGGCCAGCTAACTAGGTCCGGCTGGAGTCTCTGGCCAGGTGGCCCCGCAGGCCTGGGAGGGGAGTTCTCTTCTTTCTTCACAGACAGAGCCGTTCTGACCGACTTCCCTAGAAGATGACACAAAACCAGAGACAAGATGTCAGGGAGATGGTGGCTGGTGGCAGGGGCTGGGAATGACCCCTTCCAAAGCCAGTGGGGGGGAGGGGTGTTGGGGGGAGGGAGGGGAATGGGGACAGGAGGAGAGATGAACAAACACCCTTCAAGTTTGGGGCTGGTTTTAAAGTGTTTCCTGAGCACAATCTGACCAGATTAGGAGGCAGCCTCAGAACCAGGGTGGCTTCCTAGGGGATCACAGGGGGGTGACCTGGGTGATTCCTTCATCATTATTAGCCCCTTGATGATTCCTGTACAGGCAGCCAGTTGCAGTGTCTGCTCACAGGCTCTGGAATCAAATGGAGATTCCGGTTCTGACCCTGCCCACCTGCTGGCCCTGAGGCAGTGCACAAGTGACTTATTCTGCCAAGGACTGTGTTTCTGTGTCTGTAAGACACGGGTGATAACGGCATCCGTCTCTTTGAGTGGACTGCGACTGCTCTTCTCTCCCTCAACCAGAAAGCTGATCCAGGATCTCCCCACCTCCTAGCTGCGTGCTGAGGCCAGTGAAGCTCCCCAAACTTGACTCACTTTATAATTCATACCCCAACGGCTTCTGAGAGGGATATAGATGAGCCGTGCAAAACAGGCAGGTGCTCCAGAAATATTGCTTCATTTTTCCTCGAGGAAGGTTTAAATGTAAAATCAGGACCTTAGGCGTAAGCAAATTCATGTGTGTGTGTGTGTGTGTGTGTGTGTGTGTGTGTGTGTGTGTGTGTATGTATGTGTGTGTGTGCACGCGTGAGAGAACACACATTTTCCTCCTGTCTCATAAACGAAACTGACCCCTGTCTCTTCAAGTGATTGGCAGAAACTGCCACTTTTTAGGTAAACCTCAAAACTAAGGTGGTTCTCTATCTGGCAATGAGGTTTTTCTCCTTCCCTGTGTAATTTCTTATGGACATGAACATGCAGAATTCTCCAAGCATATGCATTCATAAGGAAGAAATGATGAACAAGGCCCTTAAAAAAATATAAAAACAACACCTTGCAAGACCAAAGGGATGATTCAGAGAAAGAGGGACAGAGTGCCTTTTTTCGGCTTTTGCAGAGATCCCAGATGTCTGTGGGAACCGCTGCACTTGCAGTCTCCTTTGGCTTTGTGCAGGGTGTGAAGCCCTGGGTGGGACTCGGCTGTGGGGCGGGCAGCTCTCTCACAGTGAATCTGGGAAGATGTTCGCTCGGAACAGAGGAAGAGGAAGCAGCAGCAGGGCTGGTGTCTTTGTCTGGGCCCAATCGCCTTCCCCCCAGCAAATCCCAGCTTGCAGGCCACTTCCCCGAAAGGCCTTGTCCCAGATGCCATCAGTTTTCTTCGCCGAGTGTCCCTGTGCCGGGGCTTCCCCAGCACAGCTGTCCTCAGGCTGCCTGGCTAATTGTATATCTTACGAGGCCCGCGACGGCATGGACGGTGCCCGCAGTGTTCACTGCTGACCCCGTCCCTCCCTCCCTACACCGTGTCTGGCCCACTCAGGATAAGTTCACATTTCAGGCTTATTTTTTTAAGTGTGTCACAGCGATTTTGACCATGAGGCCTCTTGCTAATATTGCTTTTTTAACCTCCTGGGTTTCTACCCAGAATCTTACCCCTTGGTCACAGGCATTCCCCAACAGCAGAGGCCAATGACCTGATGGACCACCTGGGCCCAGAGCATTCAAACATTTCTGCCGCGTGGATGCCCAGCCTCCCCCTGAACTCCGCCCAGGACAGGGAACCCACTGCCTCCCACAGCCGCCCCTTTCTATCTCGGGGACCACTTGGGATGTTAAAAAGTGCTGTCCCTAATTCTGTAGCAAAATCTGCTTCTCTATTATTTTACCCTTTGGGGAAACACGAAACAATTAGAATTCTTTCCCCACTCGATAGCTTTCCGTTTCTCTTTCTCTTTCATTTTCCTTGTAGGGATTTCCCCAAGCCCTTCGGACTCAGGAGAGAATAACACTGTGTTCCATGAGAAAGAAAAACAAGCACTGTGATAGTGATTTATTATCTCTCAATCACATTTCTGAGGCAAGTTGCCTTCGATAAGAGGGGGCATGGCCTGATTTTAATTAGAATTGAGATAAGGACAATACAATGGCATGGAGAGGGAGTAAGCGATTTCCCAGGGGATAGAGAAAAGCCCATTCCACTCACAGTCATCCCCACACCAGGCCTCGGTCAACTTTGGCACATCTGGCAGAAGCTCTTTCCCCATAGCAGTTTGGGGGGTTCTGGGGTTGGGGAAACTGCTGAGACTTATAGGTCAGGTAAGTCCCCCCTCGTTGCTCTCAGGGAGGCTCAAGACAGAAGGAATCAGAGGGGTCACTGCCCCTTCCTGCCCTTTTCCCTTCACTGAATGTTACCCAGGTGGTTCAACAGAATTTGAGCAAATGGGGTCATATTTGAAACTCACTAGGCAGACTCCAGATGAGTCTACGAGTGTGGGCTGGCACACAGTAGGTGTTCAGGATGCATTTGTCAAATTGAACTGGAGCCTACTGTCTAAAGCAGCGGTTCTCACCCTGTGGGTCGCGACCCTTTTGGGGGTCGAACGACCCTTTCACAGGGGTTGCCTAAGACCATCGGAAAACACATATATAATTACATATTGTTTTTGTGATTAACCACTATGCTTTAATTATGTTCAATTTGTAACAATGAAATTGGGGGTCACCACAACATGAAGAACTGTATTAAAGGGTCGTGGCATTAGGAAGGTTGAGAACCATTGGTCTAAAGCAATCATGTAGATTTGTATCATGTATCAGAAAAGGTCAAGGACAGCAGACAAGGAAAACTAGGAGTTTTCAGGCAGATTCTGATTGGACAAAAACCATCGCTCTTCCACTTTATCAAGAGAGAGAGGGGCCAGACTGGTAGGGTTTTGCAAGAAAGTGGCCAGAGGGAGGATAAAACCCAGGCAGCCAGACGGAGGTGGGTAGCTGGCACTATTGGTGACATCAGCAGCCTTTAGCCCTCTTCCTGTCGTGCCCCCTCCCTCTGAGCTGCTTCCTGATCCACAACCCACTACTACTTCCTCCTTCCTTGGAGGAAGACTTGACGCCATTCTGTGATTGGCTGCTCATTAAATTGCTCTTTTCATACCGGAAGGAACTGGCTAAAAGAAGGTTTCCAGAAGACTTTATTTTTTTGCCAGGTGCCTCATTTTATTACTGGATAAATGAATGAATGAGTGACATGGCCAGCCACAGCTGTCCAAATTCATTAATAAAGAGGCATGGTCATTTCCAGGCTCCCTTTGGGACTTTTTCAATCATTCTGGAAGTCCGTACCTTTATTTTATTATTTTTAACGATGACATGGGGGCGGGGAGGGCTTTTGTGCTTTGGCCAAGGTGGATCTTTCCCTCCTGCGTCCTTCTCTCTCCTACTCCCCACGCCCACCTCTGACATCTTTTCTAAGTGCACCACCAAGCAAGCTGCTGTGCTTTTGGCCTTGATTTGCACAGACCTCTTGTGAAGCACAAACACCAAGGGCTTGGGTGGCATGTCCCATTATGTGGATGACATGGCCATTAGTAACCATGGCAACCTCCCTTCCCAGGCCTCTGTGGCTCCACGGGCCTAATTTACACCAGTCTCGTCCAGATTGAAGGGGCTTGGGGGACCCAATCAGCAGAGCTAGGAGCAGGGTTACTTAATGAGATACACAGGGCACCTTCCATTCACCATGACAAGGCAAATGCCCAAACCTTTCAGGTTAATAGAAACGACCCCAAGTCTATAGCCAGTAAACGTAGATACTTACCCTTTAAAAATCCAAAAAGAAAAGAAAAAAAGGAAAGGACACATCCTTTTCTTGTTTGTTTTTGTTCTTAGAGCAGTGATCACAAAACAGGCGATTACAACTGCAACTAGACTTTAGAACGGACAGGCCCAAAGGGTGGTGTCAAGACAGGTCACAGGCCACAGGGCTGTCACCCATTGCCACAGCCTTTTAAATAAGAACATGAAATCTATGAGCCCCTACTTTTCTTCCTTTCAAAAAAAAATAAAGAACCCATCATCTTTGTCAACATTCTCTGTACCCTACGAACTCCATTGGCTCTGGCAACCAAAAGAAAGAAACCCAGCACCCTCCCCTCCTTGCCCGGGGGAAACAGGTGGCTTTACCTGTCTAGGCCTGGCCAGCCTCGGGAGGGACGCTGTCGGAGTCCGAGTCGGCCAGCTCTGCGGTGCCTTCCGGGGCAGTCTGGCTCCAGCTGTCTGACCGGTCAGAGGTGGCATCCTCCTCTCCGACCGTCACCTCCACCCAATCCACAACGCCTGACTCCCCGTTTTCGCCACTCCCCTGGCCTTCTCGGCTGTTGCCCTCTGACCTGTCCAAGGTGGCCTCTGAGGGCTTTGCTGGCAAACCCTCTTTTGCTGGCTCGCTGCCCACTTTCACCCTGGGCACCAACTTCTCCAAGTCCTCTTCGCAGAGCTTTTTGGGGTCCTTGTGGTATTGCAGGCCCACCTCGCTCCCGTTCTTCGGGCTCTCGGTGACGGCAGCCTTGACAGCTTTCCTCGACAGGGTGTCATAGCCGTGGTCCTCCGCTATGTGCTGCTGCTGGTACTGCTCCATCCACTTTAAGGTCCCGGTTTTCAGCAAGCACCTGTTCTCTTTGAACCAACGCACAATTTCAGTTCGAACCAGGCCTGTCTTTGCTGCTAACTGGTCATACTCTTGGGGTGTAGGCCACTGGGTTCTTGCAAACGTGCTCCTCAGGAGATGGACTTGTTCTTGACTTTTTGTAATTGCTGGTGAAGGACTGGGCAGAGAACTGACCAGTTGGGCACTGGTGAGCTGGTCAAGTCGAGACAGAGCACCGTTGGGGGCCACCCCATCCTGGCCTTTTTTGCCAGACCCCATGGAATCCAAGACCGCTTGCTCCATGCTGTCCCGAAGCTTCCTCCGCTCTGAGAACCAGGAGTCGATCTCCCTCCTGCTCAGCTTGGTCTCCACCCTCAGCCGATCCAGTTCCACTTGGGTCGGAAAAGAGCTTTTCAAAAAGCTGTCTTCCAGGATTTTAACCTGACCCTGGGTCTTCTCTTTGAACTTCTGTGGGGCAAAGTCTGGGTAGGCATGGTACGTGCGGCCGTGTTGGGAGGCCGAGATGGCCAGCTGGTCTTTGGCAAGGGTTTCGCTGGTGATGTGGACGATGCCCCTTTGGCACCGGTACCGGTGGTCACTGAACCACTTCTTGATCTCGCTCCTGGCAAGGCCGGTCACCTCGATGAGTCGGTAGATCTCAGCATCGTCAGGGAACTGGTTCTGGAGAAAGCTCGCCTTGAGGTGGGTTATCTGCTCCTTTGTCTTCTTGCGGTCGCTGGCCGCGGTCAGCGAAAGGCTCGCCACCTTGGGTGGGGGCTCTGGCACCTGAGCCACCTGAGCCACCTGGGCGACATGTGGACGCTTGGGCTCAGGGGCCGCCTGCGGAGTCACTAAAGGTCTCTTCTGGCTGTGGCTGGTCACTCCGGCCACGGCAAGTGTGATGGGGGAGCAAGCGACAGTGGTTGACCCGCTGGTCACCTGAGTCAGCACCAGGCTGGTCTGGCCCAGGATCTGGCATGGCAGAGCTGTCTGGAGGATGGGCTGAGACATCTTTGTGGGGGCCAGCTGGGTGGGCAGCACAGTGATTGTCGGGGGGACTGTCTGGATGGTGCCATTAAACATCTTCTTCCGGGCCTCCTCCACTTCCTCTGGGGACCAGCTGATGCCGTGCTTTAAGCGCTGGGTGGCAAACCAGATTCTGATGTGCTCCTCTGGGTGTTTGGACGCAGCTGTGAGCCAGGACAACTCAGCCTGGGTGGGGTAAGGGAACTTGTTGAAGGAGTTGATCATGGTGGCGTTCGTGTCCAGGGCAGAGTTGTATTTGGTAGTATTCAGTGGGACGGGGACCTTGGGGACCAGGTTGATGTTTGGTGGGAGCTGGACAGAAGGCGTGACATGCCCTAACTCATGGAGCAGCTCCACGCTTCCGAGTCTCGAGAGGATCTCAGCTGCGTCTGTCACCAGGCGGGCAGTCCCTTCCATGTGGTTCTCGGGGGTGGCCTCCTCGGGCTTCTTGGGCACCTTCTTGGCATCAGCTTTCGGTTTCCCTGGCTTCATGATGGGGGTTTTACTCACCGAGATCCCAGGGTCATTGTCACCACTCCCGGGGCCGCTGGTGGTGATGGACACAATGTGGTTGGTGGCTTCGATGGACTGCTCTAGGACAGTTTGGTTATTGCGCTTGATCAACTTCAGCTTGAAGTTGGTCTCCCCAGGATGGAACTTGGAGTTGTGGTCGGACAAGGAGTCATACTTTTTGGTTGTGAAATTGCATTCAGCACACACGTAGAGGGGGTTGAGAATGACGTTGGGGTGCTGCATGTCCACGTGCTCCGTGAACTCATTCAGGTTTTGCGTGGAGTAGGGGCAGTATTTGCACTCATAACCGCCTTGGAGCTTTTTGGAGGGGGTCTCCCCTGTCGATTTCACCTCTATCACTTCATTTTCTTTGGAAGAGTTTTCAGGTTCCGCTGCCCAACTGCCCTTGGCCATTTCAGGCTGTGGCGTGATGATCCCCTTTTCTTTGGCCCTGTCTCCTTCCTCGGACACATCTTGTTCTAGAACTTGTGATGTCCGAACCATGCACGGGGTTGTAGACTTTCGTTTGCTCGCCATGCTGCCTGCCTGCGTGCGATGGCTTATTTTGGGGCAGGGGTGGGTGGGGGCGCGTAGGGAGGCGGGCAGTAAAACTTTTGGAACAAACTTATTTGTTTGTTCAAAGAAAGGCTCTTGGCTTTATCTCCCCTCCGATGACTTTGGCTTCGTCAATGCTGAAGTCTAGTGTTTCCAGAATGATCTCAGCACAGAAAATTGTAACTGCTCCAACAGTTAAACACAAGAGGCAGCATCGTATCTGTGGGACAAGAACAAAGATAGGGTCAGTGTTTCTCTACAAGGCAAAAGAAACTAGCATTGCTTTCTGAGCTGCACCCATAACCATCCCAAACGGCACCCAGAGCAAACACCCAGGTAAGCATGAGGGTGGGCGCACGCCACAATGAAAGATTACATTCTTCTTTTCTTCCCTCTCTTGCAAGGGAAGTGGGACCTGGCCCAAAACAAGCAAATGAGGATGCAGCTCACTCTGTCATGTTTAGAGACTAATAGATACAGAAAAGCAGCAAAGGTACTGAGTTCTGGAGTGGTGGGTGGGGTGGTGGAGGGAAGGCTGCAGATGACAAGCGGCTGGGCTCTCAAGCCGCTTTAATTGTTGGGATGTTAGAAGTAAGACGCTTTCCTGGATCCAGCAAGTGGAATTTGTATGGGCATTAAAAAACAGTTATGAACTTTTGTTTCTATTCATAAAAATAAAATCACTATAGATAATCCAGAAAAATGCACTGAAGTATAAAGGAGAAAAACATCACCCCCAATATTATAGTTCCTTCATTTCACTTGAAAGGTTCCCCATTTCTGTAAATATGGAGCAAAATAATGATTTAAAAATGGCTGCATGATACTACACTGTAGAGATACACCTTCCAGGACTGATGGGCTGGGCATCTAAATTCATGGGCTGATGTAGATAGAGCCTTTCATTGTGTGGCTAAAGGAGAAGTGTTTGGATAGTTGACATCTGGGGAGAGGGTAATGGAGGAGATGGCATATCACCTCCTGCCCCTCCCATTGGCTTGGGTGTAGGTCCCACTGACAAAAGTGCTCAAGGGAGGAAATGAATACTTACATTCATGGGCTACTCTGTGGGGCTCTGGGTCCACACCCATCTCCTTAGGGGCTCAAGTGACAAACCTGAGCAGGACACAGGAGAGGGGCATTTCTACCTTGTGAACCCAGAACCTGGCCACCCTCAGGCTGGACCCCTTGTATTTTCTTGCTGGGCAACTTCATCTACAGTGGTGAGGGTCCCTCAGGGTACCGGTGAGGACAGGACATGGCATAGCAGAGCTGGGGGAACCATGTCTTCTTTATGACAACCCTCAACTGACATCTTCAGTCTCCATGTCCTCATTGAACACCAGACTCTTGCTCTTCCCCCCATACACGTGTCACCCTCTATAGAGTTCTTCACCTCCGTCAATAACTCCACCATTGCTCCCTTGGGCCAAAGACCTCTTGGCTTCACCCCACACAATTCATCCATCATCAATCCTGTTGACTCTGTCTTCAAAAGATATCTAGTATCAGACCACTTCCACCTCTTCCTGACTTGTCTCAGCCACCATCATCTCCTGCCTGGAATTCTATACCAGCCTCATGGGTCTCTTGCTTCCTTCCTTTTCAGAGCAGTAGAGGGATGTTTTAAGATAGGAATCCGTTCATGTTGCCTTCTTCCATGAAGCGCTCTCTCAGTTTCCCATCAGAGTGAACTCCACGCTCTTATATGACAGCCGGCAAACCCTGGCACATTTTGGCTCATGCTTTCCTCTCCCCCTTGGTCATCCACCCTCCAGCTGCTGGAATAGGTTGTGACAAGTCAAAGGATGATGCAGAAATGGGGGAGAACTGTACAAAGTAATGGTGGTGGAAGAGAATAGAACAGAGAATGCTGGGTGCTGAGTAACAGGATACGCCTTTGGAAACAATAGAGACCATAGCAGTGCGGTTGGTGGTTGGGGTGGGGGAAGAGCTTTAAGAAGCTATTTCCTGTCCTAGCCGGTATTGCTCAGTTGGTTGGGCATTGGCTGGTGCACCAATAGGTCACTGGTTTGATTCCCGTCAGGGCACATTCATCCCCAGTAGGGGGTATGCAGGAAGCAGTGGATCGATATATTTTTTCTCTCTCCCTTTAAAATCATTTTTTTTAAAAAAGCTATTTCCTGTTACCTGTATCTGTGCTTAGCTTTTATTGTTCAGTTGCTCATACAGACTTTTTTTTTTTTTTTTAAGAAGAGGCTTGCTGAACTGGTTAAGTGTAGGCAGGAAAATGCAGTAGCAAGATGCTATTTACATGCACAGTCTTTACTATTCTCACAAGACCAACAGATGGCTCTGAGCTCCATTTCACAGGTAAGGAAACTGAGGCTCAGAGAGATGAAATGTGCTGCTGAGGAAGATGAAGCCCAGATTCTCCTGTCTCCATCCGCACTGCTTGGTCCCTGTAACGATTCAATTTCCCAATACTGAGTCTATAAATTAGATTTCTCACAAGTTCCTAGTGGCTTTCCCCCTCTGGGAGTGTTCAAAGGAGAAAGATTTTAATTGAATTATAACATATTTTTCAAGTTGCTACTCTGGAGACACTCTTATATTAGGTAGAAGAAAGCTTGCATGGTCTCCTCCAGCAAAAAATAAAAATTAAAAAATTAAAAAAAATTCAGTGGTCGAAATGCTGTTTGTGGCTGTTCCATGTGGCCCACTACATCAGTGTCACCATGCATTTAGGTGACACAGGTCCCTGAGAGGAGGCTGGTGTCCTAGGAGTGACCCTACTCAGTTAGTGCTTAGGGTCAGAGGAAGCCAGCTATGCCTGAGAAGGCAGAGCCTTCTGGGCCCGTGTGAACCTGGAGCCCAGAATTTTAATCATTTACTCAGGGACAATGGTCCCAAAGCTCAGACTCTTTCAGCCCTTCAGTAGGCGAGGATATGGCCTCCAGCTGCCTCCTGCTCCTCAGCACTCACCATCAGGCACACGTGCTCGGTAGAAAGGACACAGGCTGGACCCAGGCCTCCCTGGTTTGAACCCTGGCTCTGCCACTTACCAGCAGAGGAGTTAATCCTTCTCTGGCCACAGCCAGGATGCCTGCCTCACAGGTCCCAAACCCACACGCACCTGAAGGACACCAAATGCAGCCCTCCCATTCCCCACGGCCAGCCTCAGTTTCTGCAGGTGGAAAATGGGGTGAATCTGCGCCTGTAGGATTGGACTCAACACCTTTAACACTGGCACATTCTGGTTCCCTAAAAGGGTGACCTGAATTAGTGAGCTAGTATTAATGATGACGGACTGGGCAAAGCGAGGTTCAGATGGACCGTTCTGCACCTTTCTCCTCTTCAATCTACCTTCTGATCATCCCTACCTTTCCCCCCACAGCCCCCCTCAGCTGCCAACCCTGGATAAGCTGCTGCACATTTACACCAGCTCATCTCACCTCAGTCATGCTGCTCCGAAGTCTGTTTATTCATCTTCTGTACATGCCCATAGAAATTTCTATGGCAACTGCGCCAATATTTTTAGTACTCCCAACGCTGCCTCTCTGTTTTAGTAAAAGATTCTGCCTTGAATGTTTCTGAGAAGGTCAAGGTCACCTGATCAAGCTCACAAGACAACAGTCACCTTTCCCCCGATCTCCACACCCAGGTCTTTTCTCTCCACCTCCGTGGAAGTAGTTGGACTCCCCACCATAAGGCTAATAACCCCGCTACCTGGCCTCCAGCCCAGCTCTCACCAACTCTCAACTCCTTTCACCCAATATCCTGGGTGTTTGTGCGTTACAAACACTCCAGGTTTCCTAAAAGAATAAACAAAGCAAAACAAACGGGAAAAGCAACAGTGCACTTTCCAAAGCTGCTCAACTCCACCATCGTCTGCACATTCTTATACCAGCTCCTGCCTCCTATGGCAGCGAGGAAGAGCTCGGGCTCCCGAGTGGAAGAGGCTCGTCTCTAGGCCTGGGCCCGCCACTTGTCAGTGTGTGAGCCTGGGCAAGTTGCTTCAGTCTTCTGCGACCTCGGCTTTTCCGTCGCCATATGGGGATGGAAATGGTACCCAGGGAGCTATCCGAGCACAACGTTCAGCTCTGGGCCCTGTTCACAATGAGCTCTGAGCTCACAACACCGGGTACCTGCTGTTAAAATGATGTAACCATCAAACCTCTCCCGGGAAGTTTGAGATTCCTCCTGTTCATCTCTTCTGCACTGCACTGCTCATCCCTCGCCCCCTGTATTCTGTTCTCCTGCTCTGTGCATGCCTTTTGAGGTAATTGCCAAATGGATGCCACATCACTGCCTCTGAGGGGCAAACAGTCTTCGTGAAGTCCCCTGCCCCTGGCTTCCCTGAGCTGTGTTCCATGTTCTCCCCCTGGCAGCCCCTTCTTCACAACCCCTTCCATTTTCTGCTCCCATAGATGCCTCTCCATGCCCTTGGCTGTTCCTTATCCCTCTCCTCTCGTCCTCCTTGGTGACCTCATCCAGCCCAAAGCTCTAAACTCATCCTTGCAGATAGATGTTGACCAGACCAGCCTTTCCAGCCCTGTCTCCTCTGTGCAGACCTTCCATTCTGACTGTGAGGATGAACTACACACACTCGTGAGTGGACAAAACTGGAGCAGCCACTGGCACTGACATTTGATTATTTTAAAAAAACAAGGCCAACGTGATTCATGAAAACCAAGGAAATAAAATAAATTAAAAAATGAGTGATCCATATCCCATAGGTTGGATAACAGACTCTACTCAGCCCCACCTGGAAGGTGTATCTGACGGGGCAATCTGGCCGATGCTGGGCGGGCCGGTCTTGGAGCCTCTTCCAACTGAGTTCTCTGTGCATCCATGATCCTCACTGAGAGTTTCTCAAATGTTAACACAAGAACCCAGCTCATCACCTGCCTCCCAAACACAATCTTTCTGTAATGTTTCTTTATTCCAAGTAAAAGCACCACAATCTACTCAGTCATTCAGGCCAGAAACCTGGATTTCTCATGCTCCTTCACCCTCTCCCCACCCCACAGTGCATTACGCACCAGGTCCTCCTGACTCTACTTCCTTGATGTCTGCTAATTCTTCATTCCTCTGTGCTAAGCTGAGTCCTCCTCAGGGTTTCCCTCAGCAGTGCTACATCTTGGCCTGGCCTCTGGGCTTTACCTGTTTGCGACAGGCATCGCCCGTACAGCATCCTTTCCTTCCTCCTTGGCAACGACTATCCAGTTCTTTCTAGAGAAAGACCCCAACTGACTCATGGCCCATGTGCATCAACCAGCAGTGGGCATGTGACTTGGTCCTGACCACTCACAACATCATGTCCCCCAACAATAGTGAGTGATTAAGGGATGGGCTCATGACCCAAATGGAGCAGTCAGAGCCAGTGCGGCTCCATTCCAGAGCTCTCATTGGAACCCTTGGGAGAAAAATGTATTCCTTTTCCAGTGGATTTCCTGACGGGATTGGATATAAGTGCAGGAGCCCAAGCAGCCATCTTGCCACATGACGGGGAACATGTCTGAGAGCTGAGCTGAAAGCTGAGTTGAGAGATGCAAAGAGTGATTCCTGCCCTAACCAGTTTGGCTCAGTGGATAGAGCATTGGCCTGCGGACTGAAAGGTCCCAGGTTCGATTCCTGTCAAGGGCATGTACCTTGGTTGCGGGCACATCCCCAGTAGGAGGTGTGCAGGAGGCAGCTGATCGATGCTTCTCTCTCATTGATGTTTCTAACTCTCTATCCCTCTCCCTTCCTCTCTGTAAAGAAATAAATAATATATATATATATATATATATATATATATATGTATATATATGTATATATATATATGAGTGAGTCCTGACAACATCCTACTGAATGCTGCTCTGCCTGAATCCAACATGCTTTCCGACTTTTCCATGAGGTCAGTTTGCTTAAGTCAGTTTGATAGGCTCTTTTTTTTTGTCACCTATAACTGCAAATGTCCTGACAGGCAGAGTTTCAGGCCAACCTCCTCACTGCCACCATTTCTTCCTAAAACAGCAATTCTCAGCCTTTCCCACCTCGATAGACAAGCTAGGTGACCCAGTCATTTGCAACATTCTCTCATTCTTGTGTTGGCTATTATTCCACACTATTTGTTCTCCTTTAAGAAAGAATCTCAGGACAGTTGTGAGAGTGACACTTTTATAGGAATAACCTTGAGTCCTTGCTAATCAAGAAAAGTGAGTCATTTGAAAATTTCAATGCCGTATTTTTAGAAACAGACAACTGATGCCATGACTGAACATCATGTTTCCAAACACGAATCTGACCACATCATCCTCGTCTTCAAAACCTCCCTAGGAGGACTGGAGCTGGCCGTGACAGGTGCTCCTTGTTGCCCATGCCCATCCTCAAACATTCTGGGCATTTAAAAAGGGAAATACAGCAGAAGACCTACATTTTAGAAATAGAAACATGGACCTTGGAAAAGAGAACACAGCTCAGACATAGGGTTGTTCATTCACTCACTCACTTACTCACTCACTCACTCACTCACTCACTCACTCACTCACTGTTGAGTGCCTGCTATATGCCAGACACTGTGTTAGATAATCAGGAAATAAGACATACCATTCCTGCTCTCCAGGTGCCTATGATCTAGGAGGGGAAGACAGAAAATAAATAAAAAACAAAGAACTTATAGATAGTGTGGTAAGTGCTCTGAAGAGTTTCCTTAAAAACATGATGGTGACTGAAGAGCTACTTTCCATGAGATACTCAAGGAAAGCCTCTTTGAGGAGAGGATCCACCAATCAAGAGAGCAGCCTGGACAGGATAATGAGTGTCTAGGAGAAGAGAGGAGACGCACTGACTACTTCTGACACTCCATGCTTACTGCAAAGTAATGTCCAAATTATTCATTATCCTGTAACAATTCCATTCTCCCCAAAGACACTTTCTGAAAGGTCTTAAAAAGCTTCATTGAAAAGTACAACTATCCTTTTGTCAATATGAAATCAAAAGTCTTCCATGGTTTTATAGTGTAAAAAATGTCTTCCCTTTCCTCCCTGGGACAATTCAGATGAACATGAGATAAGTTGAGAGCTCCAAACAGCTCCAAAAAAAGAGAGGGAAGTGGGGAAGTCATCTGCATTTAGGTCAAATGTTAGAAAACATTTTAATCTCAAGGAATAGTTTTTGCAAAGTGAACTAAAAAACAAAACTATCACATGCGTTTGGAGTAGTCAAAATAAAGCGCTGTCTTGATAGCTTATGAACAAAGACCTTGCACCCAAGTGTACTGTCTCCCTCTAATGAAAGAAGCCAAAGGAGAAAAACCAGGATTAAGAAGGTCCATGGGGCACTGGAGTTGGAAGGCTCTTAGAGGTGACCTGTGCTTGTTCATCAGATAAGGCAACCATGAGATCTGGGAAGGGAAAGAGCACAAGTGTGGTGAGAGGACCCAGGATCTCCTCCTTCACCATCAATTATAGGACTTCAGTGGCCTATCTATTTGGGGCATGTGGGTGACATTTCTCTTCGAGGTGGGTTGTGTTGGGGGGATGGGTTCTGCTGGGGGGTCGTCTGTCCCCAATGTCATGGTAAGATCAAGGTGTTTTGAGCTGAATTGGTCCTTGAGAAGCCAGTTAAGCAGAGGGGGTCAGTCCACTAGCTTTGGGTTTGAATTGAGGCTCCATTCAACACCTCCCAGTTGTATGATGTTGGCAAGATACTACAGGTCTCCTAGATATGGTTTCTTTACCTACAAATCCAGAGTGAATGCCTACCTCATCGGATTGTTAGAATGCCGCAAATGGCATAATGCTTGTAATGACCCCATCAAGATACCATGCCAGGTACCTACAACTGCCCAACAAATGGTAGCAATGTTGATGGTGACGCAAGAGCAGCTCCACTGTGATGTATTCCAACACAGGAATTAGTGTTGTAGAAAGATTAAGGCTAAATTAATTCCCTGGAGGGGCTTGAGGTAGCTCATGACTCAGATCCAAGCCAGGACAATCAGGAAATTGTCATTGTTTATGCCTGCCTGGGCTTCAAATCACAACTCTATCACATTGTAACCAACATCTTTACTACCTCTCTTTCTCTAAGCAATAATCTAAACAACAACGACAACAAGATTAAGACATATTTTGAAGCAAAATGGCTTCACAATTTTTGCAGTTAATATTTTGCAGTTAATTATCATATTTCCAAGGCAAAACAATCTTTTTTTCTAGGTAGAAAGAATCCTAGCAGTCGCCACCACACACAGGCACACCCCCACGCATCCCCAAACATGGAAAACCAGGGCTGGGGGAAGTGTGATGTGTTTCTGAAAGAAGAAAAAAAAAATCTTGCTGAGACAGAAAGAAAAAGGAATGAATTCTGGTTTTCCATGTAGCACACATAAATAAATAAGGCACTTTCAAATGTTTAAGATGGGCCTGCTCTGATTTACAAGCCGTCAAATTCTGCTATCAAAACATTTAGAGAGGCTGTGAGACGGTTGGGATTTATCATATCGACAATTCCCCGTATAACCTTTTCATTTCATTCCTTGGGTGATGTGCGTACACTCCATCTTCCCAGAGCCTGGAGAGGAGTGAGATTTCTCTATTCCCCAGGCACAGAGCAGGGTGAGACAGGGCTTTTCAGCATTCACTGCTTCTGTGTTTCAGATCCCGCTCTCCCTTCTGTCCCCCAGCCCTCCCTCCAGCCCACCACCCTGTGCATTCCCAAAACCACAGACGTCTCTTGAACCCCTTTCATCTCTACCTCGAAGCCTGGGATAAAGGCTGAAGGTTTACTTGTACTGTCTGGCACAATGTCCTCCACAGAGCCATTCATGCAAGCCAGTTCAATCCCAGACAAACCACACAGATTTAAACCGCACCCAGGGGCTGTGTTTCTCATCTCTCTGCACAGGACACAGGGCTAATAATGAACCCCTAAAACAAGCATGTCAAACTCAGAAGCTAACATGGGCCAAATAAACAAGGTTGAAATTTCTGTGGGCCACAGCAAAACAAAAGCTTCAATTTTCATAGACACGTAAGTTTATTGTGATAGAGACACGCTGAATACAAAGGGCTGAAGTAAATCAGTCATCGTTAACATAAAATAAGAGAACATTTTAATAAAAATTAATATTTTTTTCTTGAACATTAACTTCCCAGACACTGAATAACTGCACAAATTAATAAGCGTAATGCAAATAAACCTATTTTTCTTGTTGTCTGAAAGTGAAATATTTCCTGTTGTGCACACCAAACAAGTCAGTCCAAGACGAATGACATGGCCATCAGCTGCTAAAATATTCGCTACTAGTATTAGTGGGGAGAAATGGTGCGCCTGCACATAAGGCACGTAAGGGAAATAAATGCAACACGATTATAGTCATCAGCCATTAGTGAATGTTGTAGTTCGTTATTAATAATTATGTATAACAGGATATTGTAGAAATTAAGTTACTAAAGTTTTATTAAAATGTTTCTTACATACCGTTATATTGGCTGGGCCACAAAAATTTTCATTGTGGGCCGCGAGTTTGACATGCTTGCCCTAAAATATCCAGGTCCTAATCTCTGGAATCTGCGAATGTGGCCAAAAGGACTTTGATGATGTCATTAAGGATCTTGAGATGGAAGGATTGTCCTGGATTATCCAGGTGGGCCTTCATAGAATCACAGATGTCCTTAAAAGAGGCAGATAATTGACCATATTCCCTATGCTGTATTTTGCATCCCTGGGACTATTTCATAGCTACCGATTTCTGCTTCTTAATCCCTTCACCTCTTTCATCCAGTCCCCCAAGCCCCTTCCCTCTGCAATCACCAGTCCAGTCTATTCTCTGTGTCTATGAGTCGGTTTCAATTTTGTTTGTTTGTTTATTTTGTACTGTAGATCCCACATATAAGTGAAATCATATGGTGCCAGGGGGAACACTTTGTAAAGTTTATGATTCTCTAACCTCCATGCTGTACACCTGAAACCAGTACAAAATAATGTTAAATATAAACTATAATTGAAAAATAAAATGCCAAGTTCTTAAAAGAAAAGAGGCAGGCAGAGGGAGATTTGGCTACAGAGGAGGAGGAGGCGATGTGATGATGGAAGCAGAGATTGGAGTGAGGTGCTTTGAAGATGGAAGAAGGTGCCACAAACCAGGGGATACAGGTGGCTGCTGGACGCTGGAAAAGGCAAGGAAACGGATTGTCCCCTGCAGCTTCCACAGGGAGTGTGGCCCCACCGACACCCAAGGCCTCATGGGAGTTCACTGTGACCAGTTGAATGGTTTACAGGTGGTCCTGCACAGTACACACATGTCACCAGGAAGTGAATAACTTCAATGAAGTGTGGCAATGGGCCATGGTGTTCTGTGGTCGCCCATGTTCCCGTGGCCTTGAAGCAGTTGGCCTGACAGCACAGTGGAATGACCTTGGTAGCCACAGGAATGGGAATACAATTCCCATTTTCATGGAGCTTACTATCTAGGGCCGGACATAGCCTTTCATTAAGAAATCACACACATTATTAGCTAATGACAACTGACAGCAGTTGGACAGCCTGACTTTGTAGGGGAGGGCATTTCTCCAGGGCAGGGGCAGGGACTGTCACCCTTGGCTCTACACGGCATCAGCTGGGGAGCTCTTAAACACTCCAGTGCTCGGGCTGCACCCCATATCCAGTACGTCAGATTCTGTGGGGTGGGGTCCAAGCACCAAAGTCCAATTCCAGTGGGAAGTCCCGTTGGAGAAGCACTGGTCTCAGGCCAGCCACCTTCCAGGAGACCAGGACCATGGTGACACTCTATGGAGGACTCTAAGTGACACTCTAAGATGGGGGCTTACCTCACTCTGTTCCCCTGCTAGGCGGGATCATGAATCAGGGCTGCCATCCCACTTAAGCAGGTGTCAGAAAGAACTGGGCATTCTACTTGTGTTCCCTGCTCCATCCCACTCGCACACCCATCCCAGCTCAGGCCTTCCTCTTGGGTCCCTATACTGTCACAGCAGGCTCCCCATCTACCTCCCATACACGGCCACTGGGCTTTTCCCGGGCATTGTCCAAACGGCTGCCTTGTGATCTGTCTGAAAAACAGATCATGGCACACTACTCCCTGGCTGAACCCTGCCCTGGCTCCCCCAAACTTGTTCAAATTCCTCAGTATCATCAAAATTTTGCCGATACTGTCCGGGCTTTTGATCCACCCTAAGGCATACTCACTGACTCTGAACCTTCGCACACCCCAACTCCAGGCCTCGTTCACACTGTTCTCTCTGCCTGGAATGCCTCTCTCTCCAAAATCTTCCAGTCGAACTTAACCTGTCTTCCAAATGTAGCTCAGATCCCTTCTCTCACAAGAATCTGTCTGATTCCCTCTGCCGGGTTGTTTGGTCCCTCCCTCAGCCTCAAAAATCACCATGTGAACCTTCCACAGGGCTCTCTTAAGAGTTACCGGTCTAGGTCTCTCCCCTAGTGGGTCAGGGCTCATTCTGGGCAAGGACCCTGTCCTCTTCATCACTGTGTCTTCGATAGCTCTGAGCACAGGTTCTTGGTCAGTAGGTGCACAATCGACATTCACTCAATCTATGAATATCGATCACACCCCATCACTTTATCCTCCATCCCAGTGGTCGCCAACTGGTGGCCCATGGACCACTGGTGGTCTGTGAGGCCCAAAAGGTTGGCGACCGCTGCTCTAGCCGGCACATCTCCTTGGTGTCTAATGCAGTTTGCAGAAGACAGGCCCACTAAGAGCCTCATTTGGCAATTATTTGATTTCAACGGGGAATAACAAAGGAGTACTCTCTCTCGGAGCTCTTGTAACAGCTGACAGCAAAGTAAGTTATATAGTCTCCCCTGGATTTTTCTTAATAGCAGGATATGGCTGACTCAAGTTCAGAGCAGGCCCAGAGGTCTGTTAATACTTCTGTACTGTTAGCAGTAGCAACTCAGAGACCCTCAGCTACCCAGCCACCTAGGATCAACCCTCAGGATATATGGCATGTTGGATCTCGTGCTCTCTCTGTCTGGGCCATTGGCTGTTCATTGGTTGGTTGACTGGTTCATTCATTCATTCAATTAAAGATGTACTGAGGGCCAACACTATATGGGCACTGGGAATGCTGTCCTCTGGAGCTTATATTTTGGAGGATCATGGCGTAGAGACAAACCCCTATTGCTATACTCTGTCTCAGCTTTTCACTTGTAGAATTGTGAGTTATGATCGATTTCTATTGGAAACTCCTAGGTTTTGGTGTTGTTTTAGGTGGTAATAGTTAACCAGAACAGAGGCAGATCCAAGATATTAACCAAGACTGAGAATATGCTCTATATCTGGACTTCAAGACTGACAAGTAATTTTAAAAATGAATGAAGGGGCCCTGGCAGGTGTGGCTCAGTTTAGAGCGTCAGCCCAAGCACTGAAGGGTCTGGGTTTGATTCCTGGTCAAGAGCACAAGAGCACATACCTGGGTTGCAGGTCTGATCTCTAGTCCCAGTCAAGGTGTATGCAGGAAGCAGCCAATAGATGTGTCTCTTTCACACTGATGTCTCTCTCTCTCTCTCTCTCTCTCTCTCTCTCTCTTTCTTCCTCACCCTCGCCCTCTCCCTCCCTGCCTTCCACTCTCTATAAAAAGCGTGGAAAAAATATCCTCCGGTGAGGATTAACAAAACAAAATAAAACAGAAGAGTGCATGAAGGGTGCTGAGGAAGGCCTGCGGTTGAGTGCAGATGCCAAGTGTTCACACATCAGGCTTGCACTTCCATTCCAAGTCACCTCTGATGAGGCCACCTGGCTGGTTCTGTCAGCAGAATAACAGACACAAGCTGAACTGCCCCCTCTGCAGCCCCTGACTGTCCCTGGGGCAGGTAGAAACACATGACCAGAAGGCAAGAGAATCTCTTTCTATTACACAACATTGCTATTAATAGCCCAGCGCTGGCCACTGTGCCAGGTGCTTCACGTGTTACTGCTAAACTTCACAAACTTGAAAGTAGGTGTTTTACAAATATGGAAACTGCAGCTGCGAGATGCTGACGAACATGCTTGAGGACCAGCACTAGGCCAAGGCAGAGCAGGGGGTTCAAACCTGGGCTCCAAGGCTTGGCTTCTGAAAGAATCAAGATGCTCAAAGATGGGGTGACCTGACCCAGGAAACGGGGGGAGGGAGAGAGAACAGGAGAAAGGTCTTTAAAAGACATAAATAAACTCTAGTCAAGTTATTCCAAGGTCTCCCTTGAATGGCTGCCTTTGGTCAACATGGAAGGTTCCAGATACCAACCTGGAAATTTCTCACAGCCTCAGAGTTTTGCGGGAGCAATGGCTATCTATGTACACGCTCTGCAAAGGGTTTTCTGCAGGCCCGAGAGACCGCGCTGTGCAAGTGCTAACATCTGCTGATTTTGTAAGTGGATATATTTAGTGGTGGAACAGTTTTTCTTCCAGTTTCGTAACACTTACAGAAAAAATCCTGCTTGTCCTATTTTTTCCTTTTTCCCCCCTTTCCTTTCTTTTTTTTTTTTTTTTTTTTTTCATGAACTTGCAAATGATGTTGCCATTCTTTCCATAGCAACATGCTAGGAGACCGACTCTACTTTGCTGGGAGAAGTCTGAGCAGGACCCGGGAGGAGGGAGAAGAAAACGCAGGGATGGGGTGGAAAAGAAATGCTAGAACTTCAACAGCCAACGTGAAGGCCGAGAGGCCTTGAGCCATGTCAGGACCAAGAGAACAAGTGTCCCCAGCACCTGCTCCCAGCCCTGCGGAGGGGTTGCCTGCTGTACCTGGATGGGGGGGCAGGCTTGCATTTGCTCCCCAAGGGTCAGGATCCTGATAGTTGTATCGTTCTTCCTGAGCTGCTCGCTTCCTTCAATTCTCTTTCGATCCTTCTGCTGACGCCAGGGAAATAGCTTTAAGTAGGTGACAACTTGTCTTCGTACTTTTGAACTCAAATCTCCTTTTTAAAGGAAGGCGGATGCTGACATTGGGGAAGGGCTGGAGTGGGGAGGAAGGGAGGGAAAACCAGCCCCAAGGCTGGGCCCTGCAGTCCCCACTTCCACACACTATCTCCTTTCTTATCTCCATTTCCGGGAGGAAACTCTTGATCTGAACCCTAGACTCCAGAAGGTGCCACGTCTAAGCAAGAGCTCTAATTCTGCGAGTGGGATGTGAGCAGTGGTGTCACGCCTGTGTTTTGGCAATGCCGGGTGTGCCTACGTGGAGCTCGGCCACTTGGCCCCAAGGCCGAAAAGCCAGCGCCTCCTAGCCAGGGTGCCAAACATTAAGCAAATCCTTCTGCCCTTATTCATTCCAACGTCACCTTTCACCTCTCATTTCTATTCTCTGAGAGGCTGTGGTGAACTGGAGAGCATGTGGGATGGAGAGTGCCTGGCAGCCATTAAAAAGAATATATGACCTGGGAACATCCCCACAGAATGTTAAGTAAAAAATGAGATTACAGCACACCATATGATTCCATTTATCTGATATCTGGAAAAGGCAAAACTAGACAAGAACCAGTGACTTCCAGGGTTGGGGGGGAAGGTTAACTGTAGAGCACAAGAGAAATTTTCGGTTGATAGCACTGTTCTATATCTTAATGTTGGCGGTGGTTATTCAACTACATTGGGTTTGTTTTTATTTTTATTTTTTTTCAGAGAGGAAGGGAGAGGGAGAGAGAGAATGAACCATCAGTGATGAGAGAGAATCACTGATCGGCTGCCTCCTGCACGCCCCCACAATGGGGATCAAGCCCATAACCCGGGCATGTGCCCTGACTGGGAAGCGAACCGTGACCTCCTGGTTCATAGGTTGACGCTCAACCACTGAGCCACACGGGTTGGGCTACATGGGTTCCTTGAAAGCCATAGAACTGTACCTGATAGTGATGACCCTACAGCCCGGACTATATGGGAAAGTTGCCTTGGTGGCCCTGACATCCTGCTCAAGGCTGGGGGAGCGGCCTCTGTCGAAACACTGAGGCCGAGGGGGATGTGAAGGTGCGGGTCCTCCCCCCTAGCACCCACCCACACCCCAGATGGCTTTGGCTCTTTCCCAAATTCCGATGTTACCTGCTGAGCCTGGGGGTGCTAGAGAGGGAGGAGTTACCTTCTGCAAGAACAGCGAGGGTTGTCAGGGAATAAAGCATTAGTCAGACTCCAGCTTTCGTCTCTCCTCTCCCATTCATTTTCCACGCCCTGAATGAGCTTACTCCCTCAGCCTCCGATTCAGCTCCCCATTCTTGAATTCAGCTCCCGTCCTCTTCTCTCTCCATGAAAGCTGTGCTCAAAATCCATGATTTCTTAAGGGCTACACCCACGCAGCGTGCTCGGTTCTGCTTTTGTCCTCAGGGCCTACGGCAGCCTAACGGCCACCTAACAAAAATATTGGTTGAATGACTGACATGACAAAGGCAGGGAGGACGCAGTTCTGACCTGGGGACTGTAGAATTCCTGTATCTCCGGTTCCTCGTCTGTACAATGGGGATGCCAGTGATACTTACTCATATGATAGTGAGGATGCAATGTGTTTAATAAGGGGCATGGTGCAGTGCTTGCGTCAAGGTGAGCGCTCAGCTGATGTTAGCCATTAGTTCTGTTATTAACAACCTAGATCAGTCCAGACAAGAGGACAGAGTCCTGAGGGCTATGAGAGATAAGAAAAAAGGAAGAGGGATCATTTCCAATGAGGGGCCTGGAAAACCGTAGAGTAGTGGTGTGGTCGGTGGTGTCTTCAGACGAGCATGTTGAGAGGAATGCTAGCGGCTCTGCAGGGCAGAAACTGTACCGTGGTCGACACTGATGCCTGCTCTCAGCGAGGACAGTGGGATGGCGGTGTGTGTGCCTCGTCCGCCTAGGTCATGCTTTAGGATGCAGACGTGCCAGGGCACATTTGGAATTCTGCTAGGACAGGCCTGCCAATACTTTTTTGAATTCTAAGGCCTAAGGGGTGGTTTGGGAAGTAATGTGCCTGTAGGGAAGCACACTGCCGGCATCAGAAGGAAATGCAGTTCTGACTGCGGCCTGCTGCCTGATCTGCATCAGAGCATCCTTTTCCCCAGATCCCAGCGATCCATGTCTAATCCTAAGAGGAGGGGGCAGGTGACAACGGACAGAGTTGTCTCAACAAAACTCTCTGCACGTGCTAGGGCCCCAGGGTGGATGTAACACGTGTGTGCGTGTGTGTGTGTGTGCGTGTGTGGGCGTGGGTGTAGGGGAAGAGTCTCCTCATTGCAGCACGGTCCACTGTGGGCTTGACTACGGTGGGGGAGGGGACACTGGGGGGGCTTGGCACTCTGGCACTGCACAGTGTAGATGCCGTGTGGCCTCAGAGGGGCAAGGACAGGAGGCCCAATGCTGGTAGAGGCAGGTGGTTTCTCGGTGGCTCCTTAGGGTGAAGAACACCCCCTGAGGTCTCCCAGAAATAGGGGGCTGGAGATGATCAGGGGCTGGAACCCCGCCACGGTGGGTGGAGGCCAAGTCCTATGCATAGTGCCCCACAGGAGAGCCCAAGGTGGGAGTCCTGAGAAACACAGGTCATAGCTGCCACGCCGTGTGGGGTGAGTGCTCCAGGTGCAGAAGGAGCGAGTTGGCTGCCTGGCGGGGGTGCAGAGGGGCTGGAAGGCTTCTCAGGGACAAGAGTAGAGCCAGGGGCTATGGCCGAGGGGCTGGAAAAGAAGGGCCATCCTGGACCGGAGGAGAAGCACAGAGGCATGGCAGGGAATGCTGGGTCAGGGAACGGCGTGGATTTGGGGTGCACGGAGGTCAGGAGACAAGGGGTGGGAGATGAAGTTAGAGGGCAGGGAATGGGGAAGGCAGGTCAGGAGGAGCAGCCTTGTAGGAGCGAGGACTCTGCTCTGTTCCCTGTCCCGTCATACCCAGCACCTGGGGGAACTCCATGAGGGACGGTTACATGACGGGATGGAGAGGAGGATGGAAGCGATTGGGATGTAGGAGAGGGCAGAGCGATATGCGAAGGAAAGCCCTTTTGGCCTTTTAAAGGAAAGTGAACCCGAAAAGCAAGATGATAAGCCAATACAGCCGAGGACGAAGGGTGTGCGCCTAATAAGAGGTGTGTTACATTCTCAGCCCTGGGCCTCAAAAAAGTACTTACACGTTTCAAAGAAAAGATAAAGAAGAAGAAAGGCACCGAAGCCCCTCTCCACTGGATTGAGGTGGAAGGCACAAAGCAAAGGGATGATTAGAGCATTCCCAGGATGCAATGCAACTTTCTGCAGGCATCGGGGGCTGTGGGGTGGAAAAGGGACCCCTCTTAGCCGGGGCCACGGTGCTCCCTGCCCAGCCTCCGAGGCTCAAAGGGACGCGGCTGGAAGATGCACAGGCTGGGTCGCCCTGCCCAGCAGGGAGGCAGCCGCCCATGAGCCGCCCCTCCTTGTTCTTGCCTTGTTGCCTGTCTTTGGAGCCTTGCTGAGAAGGAGAAAAATGGGGCCAGAGCTGAGATGAAAAGAGCCTGTCATCTCATAAAAGAGCCAGGCGATGCTCTGAAAGGCGCAGAGGAGCCAACACCTGCCATTTGCACTTCAAGGCTTGAAATCCACCCAGGCGGGGACTTGCCTGCCCTTCCCCACCGGTGCCTTGGGGACCAGCGTCTGCTGGTCGGGAGCCGGAGGAGCAGGAGGGGAGGCGAATCTCCGAAGAAGCCCTAAGTCTGAAACCCGCATTTAGGAGAGCTGGGGACTTAAAAATCCATCATCCCCTTTCCTTGCCTGCCAGGAGTCATTCCCCACTTTTTTTGGTCTTTGGACCACGGTGTGATGGTGAAAAGTCTCCCCCACCAACAGAGCTTCTCTCATCGCCATCACAAAATGAGATGCCACCGGGCTGAGACCCGGACCGGTCTGCTTCAGATGACACTCATGTAGCCTTTTCTGCTTTTATTTGGTCTCCCGAGAAATTCTGCAACCTGCCGGAATCCACGGCCTGGCCGGGGCCCTGTGAATCATTCAGATGCGGGAGAAGAAATGTTTCCGTGCAGACATGTTTCACGCATCTCTGGGAGCGGAAATGTAAAGCCAAGAAAGCAGAGAGCAGAAAGGGGCGGACGATGCTCCAAGTGAATTCCCCGAACGATCAGTCCAGGACCGCGAGCACATTTCTTGCCATCGATTTTCTATTTTCCACAAATGATCTAGGAGGGGCACTCGGGGAAATCTCCGAGCGTGAAGAGAACACGCTGCCCTTTCGGGCTGTGAACCGCCAAGGTGGTGGGGGAGACCGCGGGGAGCAGGGCTGCGTGGAAGGAAAAGCTGCAGGTTAAGTTCGGAGGCGGTCGGAGGTGTTGCTGAGCCACGTTCGTAGGGTGGCGGGCTCTCGGTTACCTGCGGTAACTCTGGTCCACGGGGAGAGAGCCCCGGGAGGGGGGTCAGGAGACCTGAATGCTGTGCTGGTCCCGTTCCTAAGAGCTGTCATGGCCTCCTCTGTCAGGCTTGAGGATTGAGGGGTGAGCTCTCCTCGTGCAGCTCTGCTCCCATCACCCGCCCCCCACCCCCCAGGGCTCTGAGATGCTAACAGCTCTTCTGAGAAAGGTGAAGGGGCACCTCGCAGACGATCAGCAGGAGGGGGCAGGGCAGGAGACGCTCAGCCAGGGCTGCAGGAAACCAGAGGCCACAGCCTAGCTCTAGGTTTGGGAAAGGCAAAGAGAAAGGCAAGATGCTCCCCTTCGGGCAAAACATAACATGTATCGCAGCAGGAATCATCTCAGAGAGACGTGCCACCCCACAGCAGCTTCTCCCGGAATAACTGAATCACAGCCTCTGAATGTCAGAAGAATCCAAGAGAGAGACGAAGAGGCTTGGATAGAACAGCGATAGAGAGAAAACGGCGTTTCCAGGAGCCGAACGCAGCATGTGAATTAGCCTGTACGATTTATTAGCGAGTCCAAGTCCACTGCTTTAAGAAATCGGTCGCAAGTTTTAATTAGTTGGGTTTTTATTTTTGGTAAGTGGCGAATCTCGGAAGCGGTAAAATGCCAAGTGATGGGCCTGAAAGGGCAGGTCTCGGGAGGCAGGGACAGGGTGAGCATTTTGCTCTGGCAGGAGCTTATAATGAGCTTGAAACTAGGCCAGGGCTGAACCCGGGCCTGCAGGTGCGGCTAAGAAAGAACCAGTGGGGCCCTTGGGCCTGGCAGGTGCAGGCAAATGCCATCTGCTCTGGCTGCGGCCCACTCTGCCCCACTCTCTCTCTCTCACCATTTGTGGTTACGGTGACCCCGGCTTGTGGGACTCAAGAGCCTTTAGCTCTCTTGTGTTCCTTCTCAGTACACACTGCCAGAGAGCTGGCTGCCAGGACCAGGTAGCAGGGGGAGAGCAGCAGCCCCCTGGTCTGTTTGCTGGTGGCAAGGACAGTGCTAGGTGCTTGGAATATGACAACGAACACTCTTTTATCTCTGGGTCCCCAGGAGGAGGCAGACAAGGACGCAGGCAGAGATGAGACAATGGATTAAGTTCTGTGAATAATGGGAGCATAAAGAACTATAGACAACCAGAGACTAGCAGGTGTGGGGTCTTTGGGGTGGAGATCAGGAAAGGCTTGCACCAGGAGTCAGCTGAGCGCACGAAGGCCATAGTTATAGGATGGGTTCACCCATATACTTGGTAGAGCTTGCTGGCCTCTATGCACACAACATTTTGTTCTATCAATAACTGACAGCGTCACAAAATCCTTCTTTTGTCACAAGAGAAAAAGAGGGGAGGAGGTGACTGGCTCAGGAAAGAGCCATGAGTGATTTGAAGCGCATGCCCTGTGGTCAGTGAACAGGTCCAAGCCAGAAGGACGCCACATTCACTGCACTGCTGATGCTGCCCAAAGTTCTCACTTAGTCCCTGGGTCCCCCGAGTTTAGGGTGGCTCAGGACAAGGTCCCAGCCTCTGCTCTCAGTCAGGAGGGGCAGGATGAGGGGCAACAGGGTGGCTGGAGAACTTCCTCAACTGCCGATTCCCAGGAGGCCAGAGCGAGCCTCACAGCTGCCAACAAGTCTGCCAAGCTCTGCCAAGGCCGTGGTACGGGTAAATTCCTTCCCTCAAGACACGCCACGCTCTGAGGCAGGCTGGCTCATGAAGGCAGGATCTTTGGGGGCCCAGAAGCTGCTGAGGGGTACGGTGGTTAGGCTTGGAGATGGGCAGACATGGATTCAAATCTGGGTTCCTGCCACACAGACACATGTACATGAATGTTCATAGCAGCACTTTTTATAACAGTCAGGAAGTGGAAATGCCTGCCAAACGATGTATAGATAAACAAAATACGGCTCCTCCATACAGTGGGATCGTGCTTGGCAAGAAGGAATGCTGACAAGCTACCACATGTATGAGCCTTGACAACATTATGCTAAGTGAAATAAACCGTCACCAAAGACCACAGACTGTCTGAATCCATTCATGAGAAAGCCCAGAGGAGGCCAGTCTATAGGGACAGAAAGTAGATGAGGGTTGCCTAGAGCTGGGGGAGAAGGGACTTGGGAAATGACTACAAATGGGGACCAGGTTTCTTTTGAGGTGATGGAAAATGTTTTAAAATTGTAGTGAGGGTTGTGCAACTCTGTAAATATACGGAAAACCATGGAATGGTACTCTTCAGTGGGTGAATTGTGTGGCATATGAACATAATTCAATAAAGATGATACATTTTTAAAATCTGGGTTCCTACCTCTTCCTGGTTCCCTCTAGACTATAAGGTTCACAAGGGATAGGACCCCCTTGTTTTGCCCACCTTTGTCTTCTAAGGAGCTGGCACCCAGTAGGTGCCTTCACATTTGCTAGTGCATAGATATGTGGCCTCGGGCAAGCCTGTAGGCTCTTTAAGCCTCCGTTTCTGCGTCTGCAAAATGGAGACAAGGATGCCCCCTGCAAAGGGCTGCCGATAACTAGGAGACAGGCACAGGGGCCTTGGCAGACCGGGGCACACAGCAGGGCCGCTGGAAGGGTGGTCTCTGGATCTGTGCTCAGTGCCATGGACCAGGCTCTGCAAGGGCGAGATTAGCCACCCACCGACCTCCCCCCACATGTCCATTCCTAGAGCCCAATGGCCTCGCGGTCACACACAGCAGCCTTCACAGTGCCGGGAGTCGGCCGTTAGAAGCAGCCTTGTAAGGTCAGGCTCACGTGTCCCCAGCGCCCGAGCCCAGAGCAGCAGGGGCTGGCGCAGGCGTCACACTGAATTTTCTGTCCCTGCCTGGAGATACGTCTGACAGCCTCTCCCAGACGGTGTCTGCCACTGCGGATCAGGGCTGCCAGCGCTGAGGCCACACTGCGTGCTGGCAGCCCACACTGAAAAGACACAGTGTTTTCAGAACAGCTGCGTGAGGGTCAAGGTTATGACCACTGGAAGCCACGCCACCGTCCTTAGGAACTTGTTTTGCAAAAACATGGAAAGGAACTTCCAGGCCACCACATACTTAGAACTCTGAGCCTAACTCTTTCTCCTGTTCACACTGGGGCCCCCAGGCCCTCAGCTAGGGTCCTGGGGGGCAGTTACTCAGAATCTCCATGGTGGTCTCTTCATAGAGAAGCCCCTTGTGTGGGAACAGCAGGGGGAGGAGAGAAGTGGAAGGAGGGGCTGTGGGGTGAGGGCTGAAGGTGTGTGTGTATGTGTGTGTGTGTGTGTGTGTGTGTGTGTGTGTGTGTGTGTCTGAGGGACAAGAAGGGGTTGAGGAGGTGCTAAGCTGGCCCACTGGTCCTCTGTAACTCTGTCCACCCGCACCTCTACACCCCTCCCCACTTTGCCTTGGCAAAGCCCCTTCCCCCCTTTGGGCACCACTGGGGAAGGGGGGCCGTTTAAAGCTGGCAGAGACCCTACCAAGCAACCCCACAGTTGACTGGATGGGGCTGACCCACTGGTTTCAGACGTTTTTGACTGAGGCTCACAGTAAAAAACACATTTTATGTGGCTATCCTGGGTGTGTGTAGAACCATGTATAAAAACAAGGTAGACAAGACAATACGCACCCTCACTATAGGGTGTATTCTAATGCCCCCCTATTGTTTTCTGTTTCATTTCAAAAACACGCTTCTGTCCTGAACTACTAACAGGGACCAATAGGGTGGACAGGGCCGTGCTCAGAGAGTGGTCCGCGCTTGTGCTCTAGTGCTCTGTAGTCACCGTCTAGAAATTCTACATGATTTTTATCTTTGAATTCATAAATTGTAAGTAAAGTTGGACGGGACCCATGGACCCACTTCCTGGGTTCTGGGTCACCCACTCCCTGCCCCCAACCAGTGAGGGCTGCTGCCTCCTCACCCCAGCTTGGGGGCCTGGGCTGGCTCAGGCGGGCTCCTGGTCATGTGCATGTCCAGTAACCCGTGAGGTCTGCACTCTGTGCCTGAGGGAGTGTGACATTAAATGGCAAATAAAATGCACCATGACAGGCTGAGAGACTGCAGGGGAAAGGAGAAAGCTTTTCCCTGCTTTTTCAGCGAGGGGGCCTGCATTTTCATTTCACCCAGGGACCCACACATCACGCAGCTGGCTCCGTCTACTAGCCCGATTTCACAACTCCCTCGTGCATTGTGACTGGCCGTGTGGAAGTATAGCACTGAAAGGCAGGACACTGCAGCTGACCGAAATGCGAGCTTGTATCAGGCAGTTTGGAGTTTAAATTCCAGTTCTGTAACACACTGGCCGTGTGATGTTGGGCAAGTCACTTAGCTCTCAACTTCTGTGTCCTCAACCACAAAGCCAGGACCATGCTAGGACCTACCTGTAGAACTGGGGTGGGGACTGACTTAGGAAAGGCGATGTGCCAAGGGCAGGGCTCTGAATTTAAGAAAGAAAGAAATCAGTCATTATTTCTAGATCTCGCCAGACTCTGGCGAGGCTCTCATTTTCCCCACTTTGCTTCTCTGAGGAGGGGATTTCTGAGCTGGGTTTTGAGGATAATGCAGGTTTTTTCCAGATGGGCAGCCTCGTAGGAAACAGTGTTGTATTCTTTCTCCCTTCCTGATGTCCCCAAGTTCCTTCTTTATCATTTTCTGTCGAGAGACTGTCCTTTAGCCATTCTTTTAGGGGAGGTCTGCTGGCAACAAGTTCTCTTAGTTTTTCTTCATCTGAGAATGTTTTCACTTCCCTTTCATTCCAGAAGGAGATCTATCTCTATCTCTCTCTCTACCTATGCCTATATCTTTTTTTTTTTTTTTGACTGGATATAGGTTCTGGGTTGACAGTTCTTTTGGGGTACTTGTCTGAATTCTCCTAACAGACCTAAGCCCCATGAGGGACAGGATCCTCTCTTACTCATTTCTGTATCCTCACCAGCCATGTAGCACCTGGAAGAAAGCAAGCCTGTAACACACGTTAGATCAGCTGAATTCGCCTGGAGGGGCAGCCCACAAGCCACCTGAGCTGTACAGCTACTTTCTGTTCCATAAAGTCCCTTGAATTAGCAGATGATCTCAAGTAGGTTTATGCCAAGCTACTCACCCCGTTTCATGCACAGAATTCAAATTCAAGGGCCAGAGAGCTATAAATAATGTCTTAAGTTTTTTTTTTTTTAAAATTACATTTATACGGGTGCCATTGGTTAATAAAATTATGTAGAGTTTGAATAATTTCCCCTGAAGCATATTTTTCACATCCGGGGATCTGAGTTTTCACATAAATCAGTCCTAGTAGCAGAAGGTTAGCGAATCCCCTCTGACCACATCTTCTGAGTCTAGTTGGGACTTAAAAAGTTTATCAAGGTGGAGTCCAGTTACTAATTTAGCCCAGAGGTTCTCAGTGGTAGATGGTCTTCCCCCCTAGGGGACATCTGGCAATGTCTGAAGACATTTTTGGTTGTCACAATAGGGGGCACGTGGGGTATCATCCCACATACTTATCCTCTTGCACAGATTTCGTAGGATCTCCTACCACCAACCCACCTGGGTAGCTTATTAAAAATGTACATTGCACAGCCTCGCCTCAAACCCACTGAATTAGACTCTCTTGGGGAGAGTATGAGGGAACCGCATTGAGGGCACCCCAAAGTGACTGAGAGGTACACTGACATTTTTCTTCCATTCTTCCAGAAACAGGTGAAATAAAATGGGGGTGGGAGTGGGAGTGGAGGTCAGGTGGTGGAGGCGCACAGGTGGACAGACTGTATGCATGGTCGTTTTTAAAACATTAACTGAAAATGCTCACATTCTAGCCTGGTTTCTCCAACGTCAGTCATTTGTACCACACCGTGGTCAGTTACCTCCTAGACCAGTGGTTCTCAACCTGTGGGTCACGACCCCTTAGCGGTCGAACGACCCTTTCACAGGGGTCACCTAAGACCACCCTGCATATCAGATATTTACATTATGATTCATAACAGTAGCAACATTACAGTTATGAAGTAGCAACGAAAATAATTTTATGGTTGGGTCACAACATGAGGAACTGTATTTAAAGGGCCAGAAGGTTGAGAACCACTGTCCTAGACAAACACCCTCTTGTACTATTCTTTTATTCATTAAAAAAAAATCATTTGGTAAATTCTAGCACCGTTCCAGACAATAACACCCATCACAGGATTGATCAGCTAGTTACATTTTTTTCCTAATACAATACAGGGGTGGGCAAAAGTTGGCTAATAATAATACTTAATACAATAACTCAATAAATAATGTCAGGATACACTGTTTTGTGCACTCACACTGTAAACCTACTTGCCCATGCCTGTGTTTGCCCGCACCACTAAATGGGCGTGCTGTGGGTGCAGGAAGAGTGAGTTCTGGCAGCGTGACGCAGCCCCCAGGAGAACGCTCGCATCACTCCCTGTGCTCTGTGAGGCAGCCGTGCCTGGCTCATCATTTGGAATCTCCGAGCTTCCTTTGTGGGGATGGATGACAATCCCCGCTGCTTCCTGGAGGCGGAGGAACAGGGTGGGCAAAGGCTCGCACCCCTGACCATGACATGTGGCCTCCTTGACAGCTGCCCACTCCCACTTATGAGCCTTTGGAGCCAACCCTCAGAAACCCAGCATTAGGACAAAATGAAGGACCGACATGTTCTGAATGCCACTGAGCAGCAGAAATCGGAACGCACATGTGTGAGGAGCAAGACTCACTGCAACCATGAACCGGTTTCTGTGACCATCCTCCTGCTTCCAGAGCCCCTGCTTTCTAGTGGGGGGTGGACAGAGGGAGAAGCACAATACACTGACGGCTACGAATTTCATGTCTCTGCTCAAAATCGGAACAAACATGGGCAGTTTATTTTTCCGTTTATATCCTTTTCCAAAAAGCCTAACCTTGACATAATGTTAGTTTTAACAGGGCTCTGCACACAGCCCACCTGGCTACAAACTTGGGAATAAAGCAGCAGCATGAACTGCGGGCGTGTGTGCCAGGATGCGCTAACATCACTTTATTTTTGTCTTTCCCTCCAATTTGCATTAAGCTGCCTGCATAATTGCCACCTCAGGTGAAACCTCTGTATTAGCTGTTTCCTTCTTGAAATACATTGATTTCCCATGGAAGGCACGAGGCTGGGAAGTGGGGAGGGAGGTGTGACTGTGGAATTGGATTAAGACAACATTTTTAGGCTCAGGTAAAACAAACACAGCAAAAGCCCCCCCCCCCCCAAAAAAAAACACTCCATGTCAGTATTTCTCTTTAGGTGGGGGACTCAAAGGGGTGCCTTTGAACAATGAAACTGAAACTCAGAGAGAGGAAGTGACTTCCCCAAGGTGACACAGGCATGAAGTTACTGAGCACAGCGAGTATAAATGATACCCTCTATCTACCATGCAGGCCTTGCTATTTAACCCCTAGAGTGCCGGGAGCACTATCACGCTCCTCCTGCAGTGTCACTATTAGATGCTAGTAGTTCACTCTTTATTGACAGATGGCACCTAAGGAAAATCAGCAAAAATGCCTTGGCAATTTTAGCATAGTTCCTAGGATATTGGTTGGCACTCAAAGGGTTAAGAAGCTTCTCTCTATGTGCAAGTGTAAGTCATCCCTGTTTAGTTCTAACGAAAATGTCAATACAGGGTTAATAAGCATTTATTGAGCATCTACTATGAGCCAAGCAAGTTCCATGTGTAGAGGACAAAATTCCTGCTCTCACGGAGCAGAGGGGAAGGGGAGCAGTTAAACCCTCCCTCAGGGAAAGGGAATGCTCTCAGTGCTAGGGGAGAGGATGGGGAGAGGGTCTGTGTAGGTGTTAGAGGGGCTGTAGCTCTGGGGAGGGAGGAAGACATAACTCTGCCCATGGGCAGCTTGGAATTCCCTGGAGATATGGATGAGGCTCTGGACTCACGGTGCCCAGCTTGGTGCTTTGGGCCCGGCAGGGATTCAGTACAGGCTTGCTGAATGAATGGATGTTCTGTGGCAGGTGACTGATCCCCTGGACACCCAGGATTGTTGTAAAATTGAGAGGATCCAGAGAGCAGAGTATTGGACAAGTCTGTGCAAATCCACCCCTGCAGCTGGAAGCAGAGGGCGGGGGAGCTGCTCTGCCGAGCTGAGCCAGGAGCCCAAAGGGGCCGAGGGGAGGAGCAGATGAGGGACCTGCCTGGGCACGCATCCCCCACGGCCACTTTCCAGCCCAGTGACCTCAGCGGGTGGCTTAGCCTCTCTGCGCTTCAGTATCCTTATCTGTGAAAGGACTACAATGGTGTCTGCCTCCTGGGATTCATACAGGTAAAGGCATTAAAGAGTGCTTGGCACACAGAGGGCCAGAGAAGTATGAACTGCTGTAATTTTCTGTGGGCGGGACAGATTGGGATCGCTGGTTCCATTTGGACTAGAAACAAAACAAAACAAAGCAATCCTGCAACGGGAACCTCGTGATGTCTGAGGCGAGGGAGGGAAGAAACCTCAGAAGCAGGTCGGCCAGGCTGAGCGCCTCTGACGCTGGAATTCATGCCTGCAGACTACATTCTTTCCCAGTTTTTCAAAAAACAGATTTGGATGTGTACCTCTTAGTTTTCAGATCCTTTTTGGAAAATGAATAGCTAATAAATACGTGACCACTGCTACCAGGAATAGCAACCATTTTCCCCTGTGGCTACCACCACTTCCACCCATCCCTGAAGCTTTTTCTGCTGTTTTCTCACCCCAAATGCCCCGCCCCCCGCCCCCGGGGGATGTACCAGAAGGATAGGAGCTTGGGAATGAAAAAGGCCCTGCTGGGTAATTTCACAGCTGACACCTTGGGCAGGTCACTTCCCCTCTCTGAGTTCCCGTGTCCTCATCTGTGAGGTGGGCTTTTGGTGAAAAGTAGCGATGAAGCCCTAGGAAAGGTTGGTCACACAGTAGACGGAGATGCTGAGCAATGGTGCCTTCCCTTCACGGTGCGGACAAGTCAGGGTCATCACCACTCACGGATTTCCCTCTGAGGTCCTGGAATGTGTCATTTACCTGAAGAAGGCTGATGGCCATGCTTGCTCCTCGTGAACTTGGGGTTCCAGGTCGAGTGAAACTACTCGAGGCCTCCAATAAGCCCACTGTGGCCTTGCGGTGACCCGGCCACCACATCTGGCAAGAAGAACCTGGACACAGTGCAAAGGGACGCACTGTCCCGGCATCCAAGCTACCGACTCTCTTGGCCTCGTCTCCAGCTGTTTGGTTGAACAGAGTTGACGTGGGTTTGAGAGAAGTAGCTACACCACTGACCAGCTTAAAAAACAAACAAACTCTGGTCTTTGTCAGAAAAAAAAACCACAGGAAAATCACTCTAGGCAACATCCTGCGACGAAAACCTGATCTTGTTTCCCCGTCCCTTTAACGACCGACTTCACTAAATGGAAATGAAATTGCTCCATTAAATTTCTAAACACCACATTCAAAACACAAAACAAACAGAGAGAACAAAAAATTCCCTGTCCGAAGGCTATAAATTCAAAACCAAATAGCTGGACGCAGTGTTTTCCGGAAACCATTAGACTTGAATTTCAGACCCAGAAATGTAATCATCAGTGATGTCTCTTAGAACCTCAGGGTTTTGTTGAGTTCTCAGAGCTGTGGTGCCGGAAAGCACTGACGAATGGTGGTTACTGTTATACCCAGAAAAAGATCACTTAATTCTGCAACTACCCTTTGAGGCAGTAGGCGCTATTATCCCCATTTAATAGGTGACAAAACTGAGGCACAGTGTGGTTAGTAACTTGCTGAAGGTCACTAACTAGTAGGTGGGGAGCTGGAATTTTGACCATGGGCATAACCCTTAGTCTGTATTGCTTCTCATGACCTTGAAGTGACTCCAGGAGGAGCCCAGGCTTCTTCAACAAGTTCCTAAGACAGCCAGGGTGCCTATCAGGGTGCCAAGGAATAGCTCACAGTAGCCCAGGACATCATGGCATGTTCCCATGTTCCCATGGCAACTGAGGCTCAGAGGGCTTCAACATCTCTGAGGTCACACCCATTATCTCCTAATTCTCAGACTGTTCTGTCCTTGATGACATGAGTCTGAGCAAAGCTGGGTAAAGGTGGGGGGAAGCCTCAGACTTCTACAAAGCTCTCTTTCTGCCTAGCACTGTGCTCAGACCCAGGCAGGCAGCGAGGAAAATGGAGCAGGGACCTGCTTCAGACAGGTGGCTGTGTGACCCTGGCCTACTGGCTTCCTGTCTCTGAGCCTTGGTGCGTTGGTCTATGAAATGGTGTCTGTTTGAATGGCACTGTGTCGAATGAGTAACAGTCTCAACTGAGCCAGAGACAGAAAACTCAGAGGCATTTTTCTGTCCCTCCAGAAGATCTCAGTATGGCCCCTTAATTCTCATATTGTTTTTCAATCACCAGAATCGATTTCCCTCACCCCTCTCCCCAGGGTCAACGCCAAGAAACTGTATTAAGTTGCAATTAATGTTGACATGTGTACCTCCTGAGCTCTCTATCTTGAAAGGGGGCGCACAGGTGGTGGCAAATTGAAGAGCCAATAGTAATCACATCGCAGGGGAGGTGTGAGCACTTCAGGGCATTCGCAATTAAATTAGGAGGAGAAATGCAGAAGGACCCCCCCCCCCCCCGTCCGCCCCCCCCCCCCCCCAATAGCTCCTGCACAGCCCAGGAAGAGGGTGTGGCCGCTGGGACCAGTCAGTACAATTGGCATTGCACAGCTCAAGTTTTAGCAATCAACAGCTGTAAGCCCTTTTACAGTTGGAATTCACAAACAACTCTGTGCTCTGACCCTGTAGCATTTTCTTCAGCTTTCTGTTGTTTCCTTGTCCTAACTAGTACCTATAACTCCTTACGTCATGGGTATGGACCAGATATTGCCACACCGGCTACATTTGGGTTGCTACAGGGGAAAGAGGTGGGTGCTGTCCCCAACCTTTTAGGCACCCCCAGTCTAGGAACCAGGCCGTTGTGATATTGTGTGACAAGATAAGCACAGCAAATAAGAGTATTCTTCTTCATGAGAACCATCCTTTAAAATCTCCCGTTGGATCTTGAGGAAGATCCCCAGTACTCCTACCCGCCATGCCAGGCTCTTCCCAAAGAATAAGCTTTATTAAGAGCTTCAATCAAGCTCACTCTTAATTTTTTTCTCTCCTGCAATCAGGGATTCATCAGCCCGCAGTTCATTAAGGAATACTGTTATTGTTGGTAAGGGCACAGCTGGGCACCCAGAGCTTGGCCGAGCTCTCTGCAGACAGGAGGGGACAACGGCAAATGCAGGGGTGAGGGGGGTCCATCCTGCTCTGTCCTGGGATACCCCTAGGAGGCAGAAGGCTAAGGAGGAAGGCAGGAATGCCCGCCAGTCTAGATCCAAAGCCCAAGTCTCTTCTCCCTGGACAGACTCTAGAACCTTTCTACAGCTATTTTTCATGACTTTTTTTAAAGCTACAGTTTTTATTAAAAGGAATGAGCTCCCCTCTAAAAATTCTTTTACTCCCTGCCCTCGTCTCTGGTTTCCTCTTGCATGAAAGGGCATAGCCAGACCCACTGCATGGGATTCTTGGGAGGATATTCCAAGATAATGACTACACATGCCTGTGACACAATGATATGTATCATTAGCATTTTTTGAGCATCAATTCTGTTTTACCCACTATGCACATAGTATCTCATTTAATCCCTACAGAAACATTATGAAGTGATTTTTGTCCATTAATTCATTCTAAAAAACATTTATTGAGCACTTACTATCTGCCAATATTATGCAACACACTGGGGATCCAGCCATGAATAGGCCAGTGCCCTGCTGACATGGAACTTATGTTCTAGTAGCTGCTGTTATACCATTTTATTTTAAAAATATATATTTTTATTGATTTCAGAGAGGGGGGGGGAGAGAGAGAGATATCAATGATGAGAGAAAACCATTGATCGACTACCTCCGACATGCCCCCTACTGGGGATCATGCCCACAACCCAGGCATGTGCCCTTGACCAGAATCAAACCCAGGACCCTTCAGTCTACAGGCCGGCGCTCTATCCACTGAGCAAAACCAGCTAGGCTGTTATACCATTTTATAGACCAAGACACCAAGGCTCAGACACATGAAGTCACTGGGCCAAGGTCCCATAGCCACCTGTCTGGCTCTAAAGCCAGCCCCAGGTGCTCCTGTGGGTTTCTCTGTTAGTGGGTGAAGGATGGGGCTCAAGATGCTAAGATGGATTAAAAGGGCACCATGCGGAATTAGGAAAGTGGCTAGAGAGAGAGAATACCACTTCCCTTCCATGCATGACATCACCGTATAAAGGATGTGAAAATGCCAGGTGGGCAGCTGGATCTTCCTTTCATGGTTTGGTTCAAAGTGACCTGATCAGATGCCCTCGGGAAACTGGATGGCACCAGCCAACTTATTCTGGCACCTTTGGAAGGAGCCAAGTGCTGTTTCTGTGTTTCTGGACTCGTCTGCAGGACTAGAGGCAGTATTTTGGGATTACAAATGGCTCATCCCCATGTACGGATGGGAAGGCTGCTGCCTGGTCCTCCTATTCTGGTTGAAAAGGAACACCCTGGAGGCGGGAGCTGTCCAGGACCACCCAGGGTGGGAGGCTGGCTGCAGATGCGGCTCTCAGGCTGGCCCGAGCCCAAGGGAAACACTGGTCAGTCTGGCTACCACCACACACTGTCCTGTGCTGAGCCCTGGTGGGCAAGCAGGAGGAGGGCGGCAACCCACAGGAAGAGACCCAGACACAGCACAGGGTGGGGGTGGGGGGAGGACAGGGGATGCTGGGATGACGATTTACCCAAGCCACCGGCTCCAGGCAGCTCTAGGGGACACGGCTCCTTGCCTTCTTCCTTCTGACACTTCCTTTCTTTCCCATTTCCTTCCTTCTTCTCTCTTTCTCCTTCGTTTGTGTTTGTGCATTTTCATTTTTTATGCTCCTTTTTTTTCTTTTCTTTCCTTCTATCCACTCCCACCCATCACCCCCACCTCTCTCTTCTATGTCATAGACATCCACTCTTACACATACGTGCACAGTGTCAGGAACGGGAGCCCAGCAGTCAATTAGATCTGGTTCAAATCCGCCTCTGATGCTCTGTGACCCTGGGCACGTGGCTGAACCTCTCTGGGTCCCCATGTCCTTGCTTCTATAAGGTGGTAATTAGGACCTTCCTCCTAGGATAGTGGTGGTGACTGAATACATAAGGCTCCACATTTTATCCGCTTGGACCTGAGTAACTGCTTTTAAAACGAGAGCTTTTCTTTCTCTCCAGTTCTGCTATGTCCTCGCCAACAATGACAGTGACAACTTTTTATTATGTGTTTGCCTCTTTGGAATCACTCAGTAAGTGTAGCTATTAGGATAATTATAATAATTTTGTTAATTACATTATGTCATATTATTTAACTTTTAAAAAATTAAGACTAATTTTTTAGTCTCACAAAAGTAGAGTTCCCAGGAACTCCTCTCCCCTTCTCTCCCTTCCCCTATTAATCTCATCTTACATTGGTGTGGTCCATTTGTGGTCCAAATGCTGAACTAGTACCGGTACAACCAAATCGATCATTAACCAAAGTCCATAGTTTACATTAGGGTTCATTCTTTGTGTTGTATACTTAATGGGTTTTGACAAATGTATAATGACATGTACCCATCATTACAGTGTCACACAGAATGGTTTCACGGCCATAACATCCCCTGTGCTTCACCTATCCATTCTCTCTCTCTCTCTCTCTCTCTCTCTCTCTCTCTCTCTCTCTCTCTCTTCCCCACCTCTGGGAACCACTGATCTTTTTTGTTTTCTCCATAGTTTGCCTTTAGCAGAATATGACAGAGTTGGAGCCATATGGTATGTAACTGCTTCAGATTGGCTTCTTTCTCTTACCAATATGTACTTAAGGCTCCTTCAAGTCTTTTCTTGGCTTGATAGCTCATTTCTTTTATGGCTAAATAACACTCCATTGCGTGGATGTAGCATTTTTTAATTATTATTATTCAGTCACCTATGGAAGGGCATCTTGGCTATTTCCAATTTTTGGCACACACTGCTTAACTTTTAATGACATTTTTGTGCATTTTAGTTATAAAAAACTTCCCCCACTGAATTGGCAGCCTTTCTGAAACGCTGACCTCACATGTGTGAACTCAACTCTTTATCAATGCCTCCCAAATACACAGAGCAAGAAACTCCTGTGTCAGGTGCTGACGCCCGCAGAGGCCACCAGGCCGCACGGCCAGTGCTCCTGAACGCGGGACTTTGCAGCAGGCCAGGAAAGGGCTGATCATTTCCCCCAATGTTGGACGTTTATGATACTATAAACCAGGGTCTCTCAACTTTGGCACAATGGGCGTTTGGGGCCAGCTGCCTTTTTGTTGAGGTGGGTGTTGTGTGCATTATAGGACCTTTAGCTGCCTGCTAAAATCCCTCACCCATGACATGCCAGTAGCAACCCGGCCTCCAACTGTGATAAACCAATCATGTTTCCAGACATGGCCAAATGTTTCCTGGGGTTGGGGGGCGGGGGCAAAAGGCCCGCCGCTGCTGAGAACCAGTGTTTTAAATATTTTGTTATTGTCAGTGCTGTTATGATGAGGACTTGCAAGGCCACCCTAAACCTCCAACACAGAATGCCACCTCCTAGGAGAGTTCTTTCGTTACCAGACAGTAAGGAGGTGCCCCGCCTCGCAATGTCTCCCTGAATTTCACTCTCATTGGGCGTGTTTGTGTTGATCACAGCCGAACGCGGCCGCTGTGCAGACTGGCCTGTGGATGGTTCCTCAAGAGACGACAGATTCAACATCTCAGTGACTGTAAGCTTTCACCGACTTGCCAAATATCAGATGGCCAAGGGGGGCAGGCCTGTCTCCTGCCTGCAATCCTGTGGCTTTCCCAGGAGCCAGGAAGGTCTCCCCAGCGACAGGCGACAACACACCTTTCTGCTCACCCCAATTTATCCATCAGCACTTCCTGTTGGCTCTGCCTCCAAAATATCCCCCCAATGCGGCCTCTCCCCACCACTTTTCTAACCCTGCTCCAGGCTGCCACCACCTCTTGCCTGCTTCGGGATCTGGTGTCCAGCCCCCCAGTTTCTACACTATTTCAGGTCAATATTAAAAAAACCTAAGCCCAATCGCGTTGCCCTCAGCTCCAATGGCTTCTGTTTCTGTCTTGCACTTTGCAGTGTTGTTACCACTCTGACTGTGGTCCTTACCTCCACCCCTGAAGAGGGGTCTTAAGTGGACACATGGAGAACAGAGGTGGGACATGTAAGGGTCAGGAGAGAGCAGGTGCGGGGCCCAGGGTAGGTGCCCGCACATCCGCCGAATTTACTGGGCCCATCTGAGCCCTGTTTTCCACCCGTTTTCTCAGTCCCTCCCTCCCTCCCATGAGGGCCGGGCATCAGCGTGGCCAGCTTTACACCCTCGATTTGGGGGCTGCTGCAGCTCTGTCCCCTGACCAGCCCCTGACCAGGCCCCACGGTCTCTGGATTCTCCAGTGGCTGCCCGGTGGGGGCAGGTCAGCACCCTGAACGGAGCGGAGTTGGTGCTGGTGGGGACTCGGACCTGTGAGAGACAGGGGAGGGAAGGAGCTGCCCAAGAAATCCCTCACTCTTCCTACCCCAGATGGGCTTTGCTGAGACACACTCCTGCCAGACCTGCTATAATGTTGGTTTTTAAAAAAATGTAGATTTGTTCCAACGTGATTGATAGACTAGAGAAGGAGTTGGGTAGGCCACAAATGTTGCATTTGCTTGTGCCCGATTTCATCCGTGAGAAACCGTAGGCGAACACAGACAGCTTTATCCAGCTAAACTGAGCTGCACAGAAATACCCCAAATGCACACCGGCTCCCACCTGAAACATGGGCCAGCTACCTCAGTTTACCTTGTATGTTATGAGCCATACCTAACCACACCTGGCATTAATAACTTTTATCCAGTTTTACCCCCTTTCACAGTAAGCCACCAACCACTGCAACCCCTGTGACACCCAGTTCCTCAAGCAAACAGGTCCTTTTGCAAGGCATGTGTAACATGTATGAAATTATGCTACTGCTTTTATTAGGTTAATTTTTTTAATGTGACATGACAAAGTTTTTGAGTGTTGTATCCCTAACCCCATTTCCCCCAAAGGCCGGTGCTGTGTAGTGTGTGGTTTTGCATAATGTGGTGGATTTGGGGAACACCTGCTGCATTATGGGATAGCTGACTATGTTGCATATTGCCCATGATTCAGAACCACTGGCTAGTTTCTCATGAAGTAAGCAGCCAGCGGAACAATGCGTTTGTAGCATTGTTTTCTCTTTCTCACTCCTTTCCCCTCATTCTTGCTGCTGCTTGGGACAGCACATCTGTCCCTGTCCCCACCCTGCCCCCTCATAAACCAGCTTCTATTTCCTTTTTTCCCCCCATTTGAATATTTTTTGGGGGGTGGAGAGGGAGAGAGAGAAACATCAACGTGAGAGTGAAACATCGATCGGCTGCCTCCTGCATCCCCCCCCACTGGGGATTGAGTCTGCAACCCAGGCAAGTGCCATGTCCAGGAATTGAACCAGCTCAACCAACTGAGCCACAACAGCCAAAGCAACCAGCCTCTGTTTTCCAGGAAACGCAGGCTAAGATAGAACACTACTCACGGAGGGAACAGCAAATGCAAAACCGTAAGGTGGGCCCGGCTGGTTGCATCTGAGCGCCAAGGGGGCGGGAGCACATTGAAGGGGGGGGGGGGAGGTGGTAGGAATTGTGGTTGGAGAGGTGGAGAAGGGCAGGGTCTTTTAGGGTTTGGGCAGCCAGGGAAAGGAGTCTGGGTATCAGTTCTATTGTAGGGAGAAGCTACGGGATGATTCCATCCCCTCTGAGTGATGTGATTCGGTTTGTCTTTTAAAAAAAATAACAGGCCGAGTAAAGGGTGAATTGCGAGCAGCAACGCTGTTAATGGGGAGACCGCTCAGGCCCAGGTGAAAGGTGACGGGGTCTGGTCCAGGGTGGCCGCAGTCAGCCTCAGGACGAGGCAGGCCATCACAGCTGTCTCTGTGGACATGGGGGAGAAGGGAGAAATTCGAGGGGCCCCAAGGCCCAGTGCTGTGTATTTCATTTGATTTTGCAATTGGGGGCAGGCTGTTATTTTTTAGAGAGATGAAGAAAGAATGTTTTTAAAAAATTAATGAAAATCCTTGAGGGTGGAGGCAAAGGACCACAGTCACAGTGGTTGCAAAAGTGCAAAGCTCATCGCTGGCTTCGGAATGAAAAATAAAAAGAGGCTTGAGTCTGTGTGTGCGTGCCCGTGTGTGTGTGTGTGCACGCGTGTGTGTGTGTGCACGCATGTGTGTGTATGTGCATGTGTGTGGAGAATTATGCAAGGAAAGGTTATTACTTCCATTCCCTCCTTTTAGGGAACAATAACCACAACATGACAAACTGCAGTGCCATGCTGTCTGCGTCTGAAACGTGGCCACGGGGAGGAAAGATTAATCACACGGGATGGCTGCTATCTCAGGGGCAGATTAAGACAACAAGCCAGCAATTTGAGTCTGATTACAAACTGCTAAAATCAGAGCTTCCAGTGAGGGACGAGGCTTCACCAGCCCTCTTTTTCGAGGGGGGCATGGGTGCAGGGAGGGAGATTGACTTTAAGTTAATTAAACCTAGTGCTTAATTAAGTGTTCTCAGATACCAACTGCATCCTTTTTGCATGGTAATGCCAACCTGTGCTCACAGCTCTATCAAGTGTGCCGGCAGAAGTTTTGGGGAGATTGGGGGAGAGGGAAGGGGGGCAGTTTCCATTAGATATATGAAGGTGGGCACTTCTCTAGTCATGAGAATCGTGGGGTGGTAGAATGGGTGACTTGGGGATGGGATAGAGCCCCTTCCAGGAGAGCCAGGCTGCCTGGAAAAGCAGAAAGGGATGAGATCTTGCGGTCCAGGGAAGCTGGCTTCTGTCTCCATGGGCCTCGCACCAGCAGGGTGACCTTGGGTACGTCACCTATCCGAGTGGACTCTACACGTTTCCTTCACAGGAAATGCTTTTGTGGTTCCACCCTGAGGCCCTGTAAATACTTTGCCCACAAACTACGTTGATCAAATTATGTCATTTCCATTTGGGATGAATCAAAATGCTCAGAGTAATGGCAATAGGTACTTCCTAGGTTTGTTCTAGGCACAGTGTGTCCTCGCTTAACGTCGTCAATAGGGCCTGCGACTTTAAGTGAAATGACGTATAATGGAACCAACTTTAGCGAAGGCTGATGGATACATACAGGAGTTAAGTTCCTGCAGCATCTCATCAACATTATAACCAAATGTTGAACAAAAGATGTTGTATGTACATGATACAGACTAACGACTCAATCCCCATAACAACTCTAAGAGGTAAACCCTCATATTCCCATTTTACAGAGGACCCAGCATTGAATGCAAAGAGACAGTTTCAGTCAGTGTCGGACATGACCTCTTTCACCTCCCCCAGGGAGTGAACCAACCCAGACAGGCAGAACATTGCAGACTGTGAGCTACCTAAAGACTTCTTGTTCACCAGTGAGGTGGGTGGTGGTTTGTTACGAAGCACTGTTGTGGCAATAAATAGCTGAAACGTACTACACAATGGCTTTGATTATAATTAAAATTGCTACACAATTCAAACCTTCCTTAAGAAATGTACTACACTATGGCTTTGATTATAATTAAAATTTCCACACAATCCAAACCTTCCTTTCTTTGCTTTTGGAGATACTGGCACAAAGTATTTTCATTTTCCATATACATACACACTTGATACAGACGTTCTCATGTTATTCCAATCAATCCTGGTACAAGGAAATGAAACACTCGAAAGGCTTTCCTCCCCCCCTTATGCCTCACTCATCTTCTTCCAACCCATATCTATATATATAAAAGCCTAAGTGACCGAACAACCGGTCAACCGGTCACTATGATGCGCACTGACCACCAGGGGGCAGATGCTCAATGCAGGAGCTGCCCCCTGGTGGTCAGTGCACTCCCACACCCAACCTCCCACGGCCCCTCCTCCAGGCCAGCCAACCTACCACAGCCCCAATCAGTCCAATAGCTGGCCAGGACGAGGGACCCCACCCATGCACGAATTTGTGCACCAAGCCTCTAGTACAGTGATGGCGAACCTATGACACGCGTACTCATTTTTTTGGTTGATTTTTCTTGGTTAAGTGGCATTTAAATATATAAAATAAATATCAAAAATATAAGCCTTTGTTTTACTATGGTTGCAAATATCAAAAAATTTCTATATATGACACGGCACCAAAGTTAAGTTAGGGTTTTTCAAAATGCTGACACGCCGAGCTCAAAAGGTTCGCCATCACTGCTCTAGTACCTTAAATAAAAACCCAAGGTATATTTTAAATACACAGGTCCTATTTGTTTAAGATAAGCTCCTACTCAATGCCAAGAACCTGCCTTTGGAAGAGTCAATCAGACTGTGGTTCTCTTCCAAGTGTAGTTTCCCCAAATTCCTCAGAGTCCTACTTGGGTTTGCTCCTCCAGCTTCAAATCCTGTCCTCTATCTATGAGGACCTGGGAACCTTCAAGGCATCTTATGGCCACTTCCCATGGACGGCCCTTCCCAGAGCCCGCCTGTGTGCCCTCCCCTGGCACAATCGGTGTGCTCCTTGCAGTTTGTGTTTTGTTGGACAAACTGGATTCCTGTGCCCCCTTACTAGCCTCACGGCTTTGGGCAAGTTCCCCAATCCCTCTGAGCTTCAGTCTCCTCATCTGAGAGGAAAGGACAATCAAAATGAAAGTATTACGGGGTTGCTGTGCAGATTCAATGAGATAATATAACTCCAACACTTAGCATAGTAAGCCCGTGATAGATGTCAGCTATTATTATCATTGTGTGCACGGCCCCATGGGAACCTACAATCCCAGATAGCAATTATTTAACACTTACTATGTGTCCACTTTTTTGAGTATTTGGATAACTGGGTTAGTGCTTTTTTAATATGTTTATTTCATTTCTTTTAAACTTCATGACAACAGTTAGGCTGTCATATAGATACTGTTATTGTCTCCAATTTACTGATCAGAGAACTGAGGCACAGAGAGGTTGAATAACTTACCCAAGGGCACACAGCTAACGGATCACCATGATACCACTCTTCCCACTTTATTATAGTTATTCAACCATCTCTCCCATTGGGGATCTGGAATACATAATCAATTTGTGCCTCTGCAGGACTTAGCACACAGTCAGGCTATCATAATGGTGGAGACTGCCACAGAACATTCTGTCTGCCTCTGGTCTTTTCTCTCTCAACATTGATCCCCTTGAGGGCAGAGGACTGGGTCCCTTGGTACCTGTACCTGCTTGTTACTGATTCAATCATGTGGGGCCAGATGGTGCCTAGAAGAGGAAACGAGCGCGTTCTCACACCGGCACACATGTAGTCTGGGCTCTCCCCATGCCGTCTCACAATCCAGCTTGATTCAAGACACCAGGAGAAAAGAAGGCTTTCAGCAGCCTCAGGCGAGCTGCGGAGAAATTAGTAGATTGGTGTACAAAGGAGCGTGTAATAATGCTATCACGCTACCCCATCCACGCGGAGCTGTTGTGACATTCTGCATTAAAGGAGTGACAACCCTCAATTGCTGTGCATGACAGAGGCCGGGCATCAGCTTGGCTCCCAGCCCCCAGAACACGTGCGTTTCCTGGCGGTGATGGCATTCAGGGATCAGGGGCACTGATGGCTTCGTGCAAAAGTGTCCTTGCAGACCCTCTGCCGTGTGGTTGTTCTTCTGCTCGCCTGCTGGGAGCATAATTTTCCCTAAATATTAAGGAACTGTTTGTGAAAAGAATGTCGTCATGGTAACTGGGGGGGGGGGGGTGCTGAAATAGCCTGGTGCTGCCCAAATTGCAGCATATTAATCAAGTGTCGGGTGCTATTTAATGAGCTTCCCTGTGGCCTTAAATTTGGAGGACCCAGGGACTGAGTTTGCCCCAGTTGCCACTGTCAAGGACGAGGGTTCTCATGACTTCCCCGTGTTGTGTAGGGTGGGTGGGTGGCTGGCTGGATCAATACTGGAACTAAAATTTTAGATGTCCACATCTCAGAGCTCTTTCTGACAGCTCCTCCATTTTTTATTTTCCCTTTTACGGTGGAAAAACATTTTTGCCAGAGAATTGGGGGAAAGAGGTTAGGGAAGTAGCTGGGGGAAGGCATGGCCAAAGATTTCTTTGCCTGAAAGGAGAGGGGACGACCACAATAGAGAGGAAAAGTAGCAGAGTGTAGAGTCGGTCGCGTGGGCTCACATCCCAGCTCCATCTCCTCTCACTATGTCATCGCGAGACAATGACCCTCTGCCCTGAGCAACTTCTGCTTCCCTACGCATCCCAGGTTGAGACCGGGGCGTACTTCAGAGGGCGGTGAGGGGATGAAGGAGATGATGAAGCCCTCAGCTCAGTGCTTGTCCAGAGTAAATGCTCAATGAGATCTGCTCACCACCTCTACCCCTTCCTTCATGGCTGCTGCCACCACAACCGTTAACAAATCTGCCACTGAGGGGGGCCCCACAGAGCTCTCAGGTCTAAAGGTCTAATCAGGCCCTGACCAGCCACTGCAAGATCTAAACCCAGGTCTGGTGACTCAACTGCTGGTGTTCTTTGTGAGGTCGGCTAACTTTTTCTATAAAGGACCAGATAGTAAATATTTTAGGCTTGGCAGGTCATATGCAATCTCTATCACATACTAGTATTGTTCTTTATCCTTTTTTTAAAAAACACACACACAACAACAACCATTTAAAAATATAAAACCATTCTTAGTTCACAGGCTGCTTAGAGATGGGTATAGTTGGGGCCCAGACAGCTGCCTCATGAGGAAATAAAGAAAAAAAAGGAAAACAAAGTAAAAGGAGATGCATATATGGGTTTTTGTCCCACTAAAAGTGGGTTGCAGTGACACATACAAAAGAAAAGCTTGGGTCAGGAATTTGTCTTCCTAAAGCAATCCTGAGAAAAAAGGACAAAGCCAGATACATCCCACTCCCCAACTTCAAACTATATTGCAAAGCTACAGTAATCAAAACAGCATGGTGCAGGCAGAAACATAGACACACAGGCCCATGGAACAGCATAGAGAGCTCAGAAATAAACACATACTAGATCGACAACATTTTACAATGAAGGAGCCAAAAATATACAATTGAGAAAGGAGAGTCTTTAATGAATGACGTTGGGAAAACTGGACAGCCATATGCAAAAGAACAGAACTATTTCCCACCGTACACAATAATTAACTCAGAATGACTTAAAGACTTGAAGGCAAGACCTGAAGCAATAAAAAACCATAGAAGAAAACACAGGCGGCCTCTAGAAGCTGGAAATCAAGGAAATGAATTCCCCTGGGAGTCCCCAGAAAGGAAAGCATCTTGTTGACACTTTGATTTTAGCTCAGGGAGACCCATCTCAGACTTCTGACCTCCAGAACTGTCAGATAATATAATACATCTGTATGGTTTAAGCAACTATGTCATTTTTTAAATCCTCTCCCAAGGATATTTTTTCCATTGTGTTTCGCAGAGTGGAAAGGAGGGAGGAAGGGAGGAAGGAAGAGCGAGAGAGAGACATATCAATGTGAGAGACACACATTGATTGGCTGCCTCCCGCACAAGCCCTGACTGGGGCCCTGACCCCCACGTCATTCAAGGATCAACAGCATACTGTTTATGATACCAGCGGCCTCACCAGCCTTGGGAGGGCCACCTGCAGCAAAGGCATCCACAGGCTGGAGGACAAGGGGCCTTCTCTGCATGTCCACTCTGATGCTGCTAAACCATAGCCCTTGGCTGAGGGGTGGACATGTGACCAGAATCTCTCAATTCCTGGGCATTTGCTAGGATGACTATGGAAGCAGAGCCCTCTTTAGCAGAGGGAGGGGGGTGCTGAGAGAAGGAATCGTGCCCGAGTGAAGCCCACACAGAAGAAAGCTGAGTGGAACGATGGAGAGAAACGACGCCTGCTGCCACTGTTTAGATCCAGCCGGGCTCCAAGCCAGACCAGCTCAGACTTGTCAGTTACACAGACTGCCTTTTTGTTTTACAGTTCCGAAAATGTGAAGTAGACAGCTATCTTGTAACCCAAAGTCTGACAAATACAATCGAATACCCACTCAGGTCTTGTTGCCCACTAGACTCAGGTGTTATCTTTCCTTGGCCAACAAACCCTGGGCTCTGAGGTCGCAGGGGATGGGGTTTAGGGCAAGGCACTTAGGGCAAAGTTTCAGACGGACAGTAGGAGGAGTGGGCTGTCCTCTGTCCCTTCTCTCTTTATTTCTCCCGCTCACCTCAGGTACGTGGAGTCTGCTACGGCTCCTGGAGAAAGAAGCAAAGAACCCCTCCCTTGCTATGGAATTGAGTGTGGCTGGAAAGAGGTCCCCCCAGATCAGTGCAAGAACCAAATGCCTACAGTGGGTCTTCATGTCTAGTCCAGCAGGGTTGAGTGAATGCCATCCAAGTGATATCCGGGATGGTTGTACCTAGGGTTCCTGATTGAGCTACTTCTTCTGGTCCCACCTCTTATGGCTTTCCCAGGGCTCTGTCCTCTGGCTCTGAGCTGTCCCTGGGAGAGGATGCTGTCACTCCATGGCCCGCCTCTCTCCTCCATCAGCTGTCTGTCCATCTTCATGCTTTCCTAGTAGGCCTGAGTGAGGGGGCACAGGCCCTTAGTAAGGGTGACGCCTGCCCACATTGATTTTTCAAAGGACAAGAATAAGGGCTAATATTTATTGGGCACCTTCTGCCACATAAAACTGGCCCAGGGCCAAGAAGCTTGACATGAATTAATTACTTGAACCCTCACAGCCACCTGATGTGGTAGGTTCTATCGTTTTACAGACAGGAGACTGGCACAGAGAGGTCAGCCACTTGCCTAAGGCCACAGCTAGTGGAAGAGACAAGAATTTGAACCTGGGCAGCCTAGTTTCAGGGACTCTCTTCTTAACACATATGTCGCCTCCATGAGCTGCCTCCTCATCACTTTCCCTTCCAGTCATTCGAAAGTCACTTACTGCGCACCTACTAAGTGCCAGGTCCTGTGAATTAAGGACATGGCTCCTGTCTTCAAAGCCCAACGGCTTGAAGATTTGCCAAGGAAGCACCAAGTCAGGACTCAAATGCTCTGTTCAGCCCTCCCCTCCCCCTCCTGCCTCCAGCCATCCCTGGCCATCCCCCTGCTCAGGACTCTGCTGAAAGTCCCGCCCATGTGCAACAAATGGCAAACTCCATCCGCATCCAGGCTGTCAGTTTCTTAAAGAAAAAAACACCAACTCTGGCCTCCCACGGCTCACTGCCTTCAGGGCCCTTGCTAAATATTTACTGCTGCCGCCAACCCAGGCCCAGGGGAACAAGGCCCAGTCACAAAGCACAAAGGAAGTCTGGTGGGTGCTCGTCATTCAGACCCTTCCGTTGGCCATGGGTGTCCCTCCTGTGCAATTTCCCCAGCTGGGTCAGGGCTGCAGTTCTCAGGCGTAGTGGCCCCAGCCTTGGTACCTCGAGTTTGTGGTAGTGGTCTTACCAAAGAGCCCCAACTCCCCTGGGGCAGCCACAGCCACTGTCCTCTCACAGCGTTTCCAATGCCGTTTCTTCTGGTCTGCGTGGGCTGGATCCTGGGCCCAACCTCTCGACGAGCTGGAACATCTCTTTGGGGGTCCTACCCAGAGGCCCTGATCTAAACCCCATCATGCTTGGAGAGATGCCCACCCCATCACAGACTAAGCTGCTTGGGGTCATACCTGTGATGTGTGCAGCCGTCTGGCTTGGCCCAGGGACACCTGGCCAATGAACAGCACATTTTAGGAGAGACCCGAGGGTCACCTCATCCGGCAGCATCTGAACAGTTTAATAGCAGAACCCTGCCACCCAGAACAGGCGGTGCTGAGAGAGTGTGCGCGTGAGCTCACAAGCTCGCCTCCTCCACGCTCCCTAAGCCCTCTCCCTCATCCTACCCCCAACCCCCGGATTCCCAGGTCATCATGGGACAGGGTCCGTACAAACACTGCCCTACTCAAAACCGCTCCTCACTTCAACACTTCCCATCGATACTTCTCCAACCTGCGCTTGAATTCTGCCAGCGACAGGGAACTCACTACCTACACTGGGTGCCTGCTTCACCTTGGCATGCCTCCTTTGCCAGGGAATTTTCCTCAGGTTAAGCCGACAGCTATCCACCTTCCTCCTGACAATGACAGCCCTTAAACATGCACAGGTGGCTTCTCGCCTCTCTGTAGTCCTGCCTCCTCAGAGCTGTGATTTACCAACTGGTGTGAGCCAGGTAGCTCCCTCTCTGTTCTAAGAATGTCTTCCGAGCCCTGGTTAGACGTTCCCTGGAAACAATTCCATGCATGTGCCCTCTGGAGGGTGAGTCTGAGCCGCTGTGGTCTCAGCACAGAGAGGGCAGCCTGCAGGCTCCGTTTGCCTCTGGGGAGGGCCTGGCAGGGACCCAGTGGTTGCATGGGACTCACACCTGGATTCCTTGCACTGTGCCGTTTGCAGGTGTATCTGGAGGGAAACACGTTCAGAGCTGCCCCTGCTCCTCCCATTCATCCTTCCCTTCTTGACGTGCAACCGCGGCCCCGACCTCCACCGGACACGCAGTCACTCACCTGTCCCGTATCGCTTACATCCTGGGAATCTTTTTACACTTTGACTCTGCGACCAGTCAGTGCGTCAAGACCTACAAAGGAGAGAAACTCAATATTAAAGGCAGGGCAGAGCCACTGGGTGTCCAATCTCTTTTCTGGCAGGACAGTGTCATTGGCGGGCTGGGATGGAGACGGGCACAATAAAGACAAAGGAAATGGTGAGGATGGAGCAGCTCAGTAAACCAACCTTAAAATCTCTGGGCTTTGTGGCGATGCTGAAAGAGAAAAAAGACCCTCACCCGGTGAGTCAGCAGCTTCTGAGAAGCCGGCCTCTGGGAGAGCCAAAGTCCCAGCAGGGTCTGGCGGGCTGCGTGGGAGGCGTGTCTGGAGCCTCACTTGGCATCTCTTTAGGTTTAGGGCTTGGTGTCTCTTCCTCACAGCCCAGGGCCCTTTGGGGTTTTATTCTGATGAGGGTGAGGGCGCAAGCCCTGTGCGCAGGCCTCAAGTCCAAAAGGTGCTGCAGGCCTTCAAACAAAAGGCCCAAACGGGTATTTATATCCTGGCAGGCCCCTGCCAAGCGAAGCCTGTGTGCTTTGAAAACTCCCCCGGAGAGCCGGAGCCGGAGGAGCGAGGCGTGTGCCGCTCACTCGCCCGGGAGGATGCGCTCCCGCGTGGCAAGTTGAGGCCTGAGCCCCGAGGTTTCTGCAGAGGCAGAGGCCCGCCTGCAGCGCACGTGTGCTCAGGGGCAGGGGTGCAAGTGAGCGGGGCAGGTGAGCTGCGGGGAGCCAGTCTCTCACTCCCCACACCCAGCCTGTACCTAGAGCAAAACCTGTTTTTTCTTGTTGCCCTAAGAATGCAGAGGTGAAGAGAGGTTTTTCCATTCATCTATCCCTGTTCTCAAAGGAGAACGCTTTAAGTTTGGGGGATGGGGGGGGGGGAATCACCTCAATGGCAATAACTTCTATTGACTGAGTAGCTCACTGTGTGCCAGGCCCTCTACATCTGATCTATGTTAGCACTCTGGCTGTGCGGGTCAATTCACATCACCCAGGAGCTTGTTAGAGAGGCGGGTTCTCAGCCCCACCCAGCCCTGCAGAATCGGAACCTGCTTTTTCACAAGCTGCTCAGGTGATTCCTGGGCACATTAAAGTCCGAGAGGGCTCATCTGTTCTCGTAATCATGGAAGGAGGTAAGTCAGGCAGTGAGTCAGGAAGTCGAGGCCATTCCCAGGTGAGGAAATGGGCTGAAAGAAGCAGGAACGTGGCCACTGTGGTTTTAGCGCCGGTAAGACGTAGAGCCCATTCAAGCCCAAGTTCATGTGATTCCCAAGCTGGTTCCCTCTGTCCACACTGTGGAGGGGAAGTAAAATGAGAAGGTGAAGGGGCAGGCAGGCCTGGTGAGGAGGGAGTGGCCGTGGGAAGGACACTCAGCCACGGGTGGGTGGGTGGTCTCAGGCCCTGGAGAGGGAGGGTCTAGGGCAGTGGTTCTCAACCTTCCTAATGCCCCGACCCTTTAATACAGTTCCTCATGTTGTGGTGACCCCCAATTTCATTGTTACAAATTGAACATAATTAAAGCATAGTGATTAATCACAAAAACAATATGTAATTATATATGTGTTTTCCGATGGTCTTAGGCGACCCCTGTGAAAGGGTCGTGTGACCCCCAAAGGGTCGCGACACACAGGTTGAGAACCACTGGTCTAGGGTGTACTAGAGGGAACTCAGAGAGGGGGGCCCTGGATACTGGAGGTAGGTTTCCCCAACTCCTCACTTTTGTCAAAGGCCAGACAAAAGTTCTGAGCCTCCTTCCGGCAGGGAAATTCAAGCTTTTGCATTTAATCCCAGTGATTAATATACCTCAGGTCCAAGGAGTTTAGCTCTCTTACCCACTGCCCTTAGAACTGACCATCGAGGGGGAGAAAGTACTCCAGGAGACAAGCAAACCTGAATATTCTAGGCATTGACTTGACAATACTCTGCAAACATTTATAGTCTAGGAAGAGCTTTTCATCCACTAGCTCAGTGGTCGGCAAACTCATTAGTCAACAGAGCCAAATATCAATAGTACTTCTTCAAAATAGACTCGCCCAGGCCGAAAACTGACTTCTGCACATGGGCAACGAAGTTTCAATCGCACTGTATGCACGCCCGCATGTGGTATTTTGTGGAAGAGCCACACTCAAGGGGCCAAAGAGCCGCGTGTGGCTCATGAGCCGCAGTTTGCCGACCATGGCACTAGCTAATCGGCTCCTTAAAAGGACTTGGGGAATGTCACTAGTACTGTTTTGCCGTTGAGAAAACTGAGGCACAGAGAGGTTAGGTGGTTTTCCTGCGGTCACACAGCTTTGGGGCAGGCTGGAGTTGAGGTCCTCTGACTCCAAGTCCAGAGGTGTGAGCTCAGCTGCTCCTGATGGGGAAAGAGATCTCATCACAGGTCCATGGTGCCCTCGCTCAGTGTCACCCAACGACATGGTCTTGCTCTAATTCTAACCGAATGAGTTTACTGGACAGACTCATGGACGAAGAGGAAAGCAGCCCGCAGCCCACATGGGGAGTGTGACTGTGCCTTTTTGGATGTCAACTGGCCAGCAGGCATTCTTGGTTTACCTGAGTCAGGGTTATGCTACATATGGTTCGTTCTACTTCACTTGCTTCTACAAGACCAAGGAGTGCACATAGGTATACGAGATAAAGATGTCAATAAAATGTGGAGCTTGCACTAGTTCATAGGCATCACCAAGCGACAACAGCTGGATGCAGAATACAGCAAGAGACAGAGGACTCCTCGCTGCAGACACCCACTTGCTCCAAGCTCCTGCCTTCGGCCTGCAGGGCCACCTGCTCTGTCTTGGAAGCTCTCAGTTCTCCCTGATCTTTGAGCGAAGCCCGTGGGCTGGCTCAGGCCTCCCTGTACATTTTGGCCAAACCTGGAAATGCTCTCCCTCCTGAACTTCCAGAAGGGATGCCTGTCCCCTTCTGCCTCGAGCAGCCTCAACCCTGCTCGAGCCCCTCCACCAACAACCCCCTTTTGGTTTTGAAAACATAGCCCTATGGTTATTCAGGTCCTAAATTGCTGTGTGGTTGTTTTTTTAATTCAAATTTTAGCATACCCTTTGAATTGTGCCAATACCATCACTAGGACTGTGCTTCATTAGACTGTCGCATGAATTGTGAGGCTCTGCTGCACCCCAATTGCCCCCCAAAGTGCTATGATTTTTCCATTTTTCTGAATGCAAGTTTCTACAGGAATGCATATATCATTTTATAGTGGAAATGCTTACACAATGGGAATGTTATAGGTACTAATAACTACATAATAATGTATAATATATACAGTTATTAAATATTGAACATGTTAATAGTGTTAAATATTAAAAACTATATTACATATTTGATTAACAATCATTTGAGTACCCCTATGTACCTGCTTCTGTGCTAAGCACCAGATAGACATAAATAACTAAGACCCAGTCCCTACCCTTAGGAGTTCATAGTATGAAAAAGGAGAAAGACAAATAACAGACTGAGTGTGAGACAGGACAGTGTATACGGAGGGGTACAGGTGGAAGCAGCTAACAGATGCCTCATCTGTCTCAGGATGAAGACCACACTCCTTACCCAGGAGCCTCCGAGCCCTGCGAGGTCGGGCCCCTGCTCATCTCTCTCCATCTCACCTTCCCCTGCTGTGTTCTGGGCTCACCATGTGCTAAGTTTCTTGAAATCACTGTGTAGCTATGATGTCCTACTCTCTCTCTCTCTTCAATGCTCTGTCCTCCCTCTTCCCCTAATTAACCCTGATTTACCCTGTAGGACTGAGGAGATAACTTATAAAGTGCTTAGAATCATGTAAGCAGGTATGTTACTTACTATTATCTATACTAATAAAAGCCTAGGCAGTCCTCACGCCCTTGCATAATGCCCTCATGTCATCACAAGATGGCCACCACAGATGGCCGACACAAGATCGCCGGCAGGGGAGGGCAGTTGGGGGGGACCAGGCTGGTAGGGGAGGGCAGTTAGGGGCGATTGGGCCAGCAGGGGAGGGCAGTTGGGGGCGATTGAGCCAGCAGGGGAGCAGTTGGGCATCAATCAGGCTGGCAGGCAGAAACAGTTAGGGGCAATCAGGCAGGCAGGTGAGCATTTAGGAGACAGCAGTCCTGGATTGTGAAAGGGACGTCTGACTGCCAGTTTAGGCCTGATCCCTTAGGGGGTCCCAGATTGGAGAGGGTGCAGGCTGGGTTGAGGGACACCTCCCGCCCTGTGTGTGAATTTCATGCACCGGGCCACTAGTTATTGATAATACTTAACTATCCTCAATTGACTATGCGCTTCTTCTTGAGCACAGAGACATAGAGTGACTTGGCCAGTGTGAATTATTCTCAGAGCTGGGGAAGTTCCATTGAATTGATTCTATTTCTCCATTTTCACTCGAACCCAGCACCATCCATTAAACCCTTGGTCCTAACCAGCGTGGGGGAAAGGGTACTGGTCTTGTAGATGGGATGTCTGAGGTGAGTGTGGTCCTGGTCCTCTGGCACCATCTGTGCCCTCACACTGATCACTTCTCTCCTTGAGACCTTGGTTTCCTCATCAGCCAGGTGGGGTTCTAAACAGAACCTGCCTCCTTGGGCTGCGTGAGGGACCAGTGTCGTGGTGCCCAACACAGTCCCGCACGTGGGAAACAGCAGCTCTCATGATGAGTGTTATCAATGAATCACAGGACACTTCAGTGCCCTTCCAGCTTTAAATGTGCACACATTTCCCATCTTCCTGGCTCTGGACCCCTGGTCCCCAGAAAGTGCTGGGCATATGGAGCAAAATCCCAGTGGGATTCTCCCTGCAGGCCCCGTTATTCCCTTTGAGCCCATGTTAAGCTTATCAAATTTCTAGACAGTTTATTCCATTCCATGTTCATTCAGCAAACATTTCTCAGATGACTAAGGAACTCAGGGTTTGGTAAGCATGTCACTGTGTCCTGGGGGGATGGCCTCACACTGACGAGAGAGCAATCGTGGAGTACGGGGAGGGAGCGACGGGCTCTGGGTCCGACTGGACAAAAGGAAGGAAGGTCAAGTTAAAAGAAGGTGAAAAGCTAACGGCCACTCTGGGGAGCCTTCATTCTGCAATCCGGAGTGTAGTCTTACGTTGCCTGTCTTTGCTCCAGAAAATGTTTTACCTTAGTCACCAACAACAGCCAGAAAAAAAAAATCACTAACATTAAAAAAGAAATCACTAATGAATGACTAACACAATGGCCACCACTTCCTGAGTGCTCGCTCTGTGCCAGGCACTGGACTGGGTCCTCGTGTCTTATCTTTCTTTCTCACATCAACTCTGAGCAGCAGGTATTCATATACCCATTTTACAGGTGGCAAGCCTGATACTTGGAGTGATCAAATAAACTGGCCAGTGTCAGAGGAGTAGGAAGTCCAGCACTAGGGTTAGAACTCTGGCCTGATCGAGTACAGTCTTTCCATTCTTCCCAGACACGGCTGCTTATACACTGGCTTCAGGACTGGAGTGGCTGGAAACTGGGACCATCTCTCCCACCAACCCCACCTACTCTTCCACTAAGACTCCCAAAGAGTACGGAGGAGGCTGAGTTTATAACCTCCCTGGGGTGTGTGGGTGCAGACTGACGCCTTGAATGAGAACACCGAACTCTACTCTAGAATTGATCTGAATTTATTTCCAAACATTGCCCCCTCAGAATTGTCAAGTACAGTCAACACTCTGGAGATGTGCCCAGCACCTGGCAGGGCTGTGTCTGTTTTGCTCACTGCTGTCTCTTCATCCTTCCAACAACTCTTTAGGGGGCACTGACTATGGGCCATGCGCTGGGGAGATAAAGTGAGCCCTGCCCTTGCACTGGGGTCGGAGACAAAAGACTTCAATGATATTATTGCGCTAACTGAAGCTCATGTAATGGTGGCAAGATTGCCAAGACAGGCCCACGGGAGTACAGCAGGTGGGTGTGGGGGGACCTGAAAGAAGCAGCAGCGAAACAAGCCAAGAGGGGAAGAGCTGAGAAAGCCAGAGGAAGGGTGTGTGGGACTGTGGTGGGAGGGGCCAAGGTGGACACCGACAATGGAAGGAGGCCAGAGAAAGAGCAAAGGCTAGACGTAGGGACTTGCAGTCCTTTCAGGAAGTTAGGCCTTTACCTAGGACTGATGGGAAGTCTTGGGTCTGTAGTTGCCAGCACATGGTGGCCCTCAAAAGTATTTGTTGAATGGATGGCGGAATCTATCCATTACCCTAGGCCCCCTTCATGTCTTCCAGCAATCTGAGAAGCCACGCCTGGGCCCCTGCCATCTTTACAAAGGGCAACCACAGGGCAATCTGATTTGTATAGGGAAACATTCTCCCCGGGCACCTGGCCTGAGCCCCCATCAGTCCCCGGGAGCCCTGGCTCCAGCACGGCTGCTGGCAGATGTGCGGGGATGAATGCACCTTTGATTACAGCTCATGTTTCGGAGGGAAAGACACAGCTCCCTGGAGATCGGGAATCTATGAAAATGAGCCCTTGCAAAAGAGACGTAAGTGAGCTGGAAACATAAGCCCTCTGGGCGGGCAGTGGTTTCTTTCTTTAAAATAAACAACAGCAAAGAGAGGATCAACCTGGACGAGAATCAAGCTCTTCATAATCCCTAACGGGCAGGACTCAAAAGCCAGTTGCAGACGGAGGCTGAAGAGACTGGTCTTCGAGAAAGTTGTAGCAGGTGAGGATGGGCGCACATATGCCCCCATATGGGTGTGTCTGCCTCCCTCCTTGGTGGGAAACTCAGCTCCTACATAGCTTCCAGGGACATTTATTCGACCACAATTTCTTTACCACAGGGAGACTGCCTGACCCAGCTTAGAACGTGGTTGCTACTGCTCAAGAGCTTTGTGTCCACAGACAGAATATTTATCCTCTCTGAGCTTTAGTTCTGTCATCCACAAAACAGGATGTGATGGGGATGAAATAACAGAATAAAAGTTGGGTCCTGGGGTTTGAACCTGAGTGTCTGAATAGAATTGTCCCATTTCCCTCCACACTGCTTTTTCAACCTGGGACATGTCCTCCCCCGCCCCCCCATGATTATCTGGCACATAATAGCTGCTTAATAAATGCTGTTTCTGCTTCCATGCTTCCACACATCTCTTATCTCCCCGCCCATGTTTAGCACAAATCTGGGTATCCAGGAGGTGCTGAATAGTAAACCCATGTACATTGGACCCTCCCAGTGGAACACAGTGGCTGTGAATACAGAAGGAAAAGGCAGCTAGCTGTGTTTTTCCTCTATTGCATCCTGTTCTGAACCCTTTCTTAAATGTGTTAAGTATTACTTGCCTTCAGGGTCAAAATAAAATTTCCAGAGATTTCCACTTTGCACTCATAAATGATTCTCGCTAAACTCTTTTTCTTTAAAAAAGTGTGTGTGTGTGTGTGTGTGTGTGTGTGTGTGTTTGAGAGCAGAAATATACTGACTCATAGCTGGAAAAAATCTCTCTCCAACACATTCCAAATTTGTCGAGTCACATGAATTGAGTAAGAACACGATGTGGTGGCTGGTCCCAGGCTGGCGAGCAGCTCACCAGGGACACGGATGTCATCTCTCCCTTCCCTGCCCCCTGCTCCAAGCAGGAGTATGGAGTGTGTGTTGGGGGGGGGGGAGGGGGGCTCTGCAGTCAGCAGTGAACTTGAGGCAGCTTCAATGAACACAAGGATTGGAAAGGATCTGGCAGCTACCTAAAGCCAAAGTTGAATTGTGCAAGGCGGTGAATAAAAAAATCTTTTCTTTTAAATTTGCATGTAGGATCGCCAAAAATGAACAACTTCATTTACTGACTCAAGTCAATCCTGGGCACTATCTCAAGTACGTTACATGCATTAGACTCATTTAATCTTCACAGCTGCCATGTTAGGTGATTATGATTTATCCTCATTTTACAAGGGGGGAAACTGAGTCACACAAGTGCTAAGTAACCTGGCCAAAGTTCCACAGTGTGCGGGCGGTGGAGCTAAGATTCAGCCCAGTGTAGCTCTAGAACAGATGCTCCTATACACCTGGTCATTTGTTAAAAAAGGAAGGAATCCTTCTGCACAGAAGAAAATTCCACTCAGTCCACAAATCTCTCTCTAACACTTAAAATACAAACACTGCACCAGATGTCGAAGGGGAGGTGGTGGTAGGCAGGGGAGAAATGGGGCCGACTGGTTAGCTTGGCCCATGAGTTTGAAATTGCATAGAAGAGCTATGATGTACTAGTATGCACAACTATTTACAATAAAAGTAAGTGGAAATGCCAACAGCAGGATTCTGAGGTGGCAGGGATGGGGAGGGCTTGGTAAGGCGATGACTATGGGGTGATCTGGAAGGGCTTCCTGGTGGAGGTGCCATTTAAGCTGGATTAGAGGATGTGTAGGATTCAGACAGGAGATGGCCAGAGGAGGTCCTGCCTGTTTAACACCAGCGAGTACACACAGGTGGCCGGTGGCCCTGGAGCGTTCCCATTTTGGTTCTGATTTGGGATCCACCCACTTCAGGTGGGAACATCATCCTTGGGGTGTGACATGGCAGGTGAGGAGCACAGGCAGAGGGGAAAGAGGAAAAGAAGCATCAGGGAACTAAAAGATGGGGGAGGGAGGCAGGACAACAGAGCAAGAGGGGAGGGGTGCAGATCTGGCCGGCTCAGGGGCTCCAGACCCACCTCCACCTGGGGCCTGGGTTTCTCCGATCGATGGGGAGGAAAATGAAGGAAGTGCCCGGATGTTCCAGCAGGGCGGAACTTGGAGAGCTCCCCATTCATCCCCTCACTCTGTAGATGAGATAACCACGGGTCAGAGAGGCTGTGTTAGTGAACATCCAGGGATTTGAAATCCAGTTTGCAGGACAAAGACTCATGGGTCCCACCTCCCGGGCTGGCTGCTTTTCCCATACCTGCACCTCTGGGGGCATGCTGACCCCCGTCAGCCGTCCAGGAAGTTCCAGGCAGGCTGTGGGAGGGAGCACCCCACATATGTCCAAGGCAATCAGGCTCCTACTCCCCCAGGGCCCCGGAAGGCTCAGCCATAGACCCTGCGAGGTGCAGATCCAGGGTCTCCAACCTGGGCCCAGCCCACCCAGCATGCTCCCCACTCAATGTGGCTGGCACGGACAGCCCCTCCTCACCCCCCACTCAGGAAGTTTCCAGGAAACCATGACCGTGACTGCGGCCCTGGCTTTCCTCGATAAGAGGTACATCTGGTGTGACTCACGGCTGGATTTCCGCCCAGGGTCTTACATCTTGAGTGGGGAGCATATTCTCTCCAACTGACACCCTGCCCACCCGCCGTGACAATGGAGGCTGTGGCTGCCCTGGCCAGCTCACGCTGAAGCCACCCAAATGGCGCCTAGGCCCCTGGCCTGACATCACCTTCAGAACTGGCTTGAGCCTGGCTCCCAGATACCAGGCTTTCCAACCAAATTCCCCCGCCCTCTGGAATGCTTGTCTTCCGCCCTACACATCCTCCTCCTCCTCCCTCGGCCAGCTCCACGGCCCTCCTGCTCTCCCCCGAAAGCCCAGGAAGCTGGCACCACACCCTGGAGGGCTGCGCAGAGGTCCTGTGTCCCTGCAGGGTGGTGGGACCCCGAGGGTGGCACCATGTGCAGTAACAATCCCAATCACTATTCTCAGCTTGTAGGGGCACTGAGTGTGCCCACCTGCAGGCTATGGCACTTCCTGTCCCCCCGCCAAGAAGACTGTCTCCAGCTTCTGGTCAAAGTCACCTCCCCGGTGAGGCCTTTCCTCTGCTTCTGCCCTCTATTTCACTCCTGTTTTATACCCTAAAGGAAAGACAGCCCATGTCCTGTTCTCAAATTGTGGACTTGTTATTGGATGACATATTTACTTGTTTGTTAACTGGCTCCTCCAGGAAGAAAGAGGATAAGAGATCAGCTCCATCCGGCTCACCACCAGCTTCCCAGCACCCAGCAGAGTGCCCAGCATCAACTACGTGCTCAATAAATGTCCCTCAAGTGCAGGAATGAGTGTGCCAGGCACTGTGGATGTGCGTTCATCTCACGTAATCCTCACCCAAACCCTGTGTGGTGAGTGTCATTGTCTCCATTTCACAGCGAGGAATCCGAGGCTCAGAGAAGTTGAGTAGGTTGTCTAAGGCCATGCGGTGAGTGAGTGGCAGAGGTAGGAGTCAAACTTGAATTTGTCTGATAGAAAAACTCATGCCTTTGACCACTGGACTCTGCTGCTTGCCCTCAACGTGTTTGGAATTCTCATTTTAAGGACACAGGAAATACCTGTGGATCAAATGATCTGGAATGCCATGTGTTATGGACTGAATGTCTATCCCTCCAATATTCACATGTTGAAGCTCTAACCCTCAGTGTAGTTGCATTTGGAGAAGAGACCCGTAAGGGAACAATTTAAGATGAAATGAGGTCATAAGGGTGGGGCCCTGATCCCCTAGAATTAGTGTCCTTATACAAAGAGACAACAGAGTGCACTCTCTCTCTCTCCCCTCTCCCTTCCTTCCCCCTAAGGCATGCGTGCTGAAGAAAGGCCATGGGAGGACATGGTAAGAAGGTGGCTGTCTGCAAGTGAGGAAGAGTTCTCACCAGAAACAGAACTGGCTAGAACAGGGATGGGCAAACTTTTTGACTTGAGGGCCGCACTGGGTTCTTAAACTGGACCGGAGGGCCGGAACAAAAGCATGGATGGAGTGTTTGTGTGAACTAATATAAATTCAAAGTAAACATCATTACATAAAAGGGTACGGTCTTTTTTTTTTTTTAGTTTTATTCATTTCAAACGGGCCGGCTCCGGCCCGCGGGCCGTAGTTTGCCCATGGCTGGGCTAGAACCTCGATCTTGGACTTCCAGCCTCTGGAACTGTGAGAAAATAAATTTCTGTTGTTTAAGCTGCCCAGTCTATGGTATTTTGTTATGGCAGCCCAACCACATGAATACACCATGCTTTATGGAAGCTTAATTGCCAAATATAGAAAGATAAATTATCTCCCTGCCTCATCTCCTTCCCTCTCTCATGTAAGCACTAAATGTAGACAGGAACAAGAACCTGAGGTGCTCCAACGAGTCTGGATCTGGTGGCCTGTGGTTCAAACACCAGCCACAAAGTTGTTCTGCTGGGCTGGCACAATGTTTTTAAAAAATGAGGAATCAAAATGCCCTCAGGCAGGGCACACGCTCTCCAACTCTTCCACACACAGCACGGCTCCCTGCTGTCCTCAGTTCCGCAGGCTGTGTCAGGTGCCAGTGACTCCCTGTGAGCTGTACAGGGTGCCCTGAGGCAGAGCGACAGTGGGGCGGGGAGAAGGGCACGGGCCATGTCAGATCAGAGGAAGCTGCATGGAGGAGGTGGCTTTGGCCTGGTCCATGAAGGGTGGGTGGGAGGGAGTGTGCATTCCAAGGAGGTGAGCAAAGGGACCAGAGGAAGAGAGTGGCCTGAGCAGGGAGCTGTGGGTGGTTGTGTGTGGCTAGAGTGAAAGATGTACAGCTAGGACGTGGTGGACGGGCAGGGCAGAGGGCACAGGGGGCTTGGACACCACACCAAGATTATGGACATTGTTGTCCGGGAGTCATGACCAGGAATCCCAGAGGCTTAAACCAGGGAGGGGACACCAGACGATGTGGGTGAACATGTTGATTATCACTTTCTAGCTGTGTGACTGTATGCACCCTTGCTTGGGGCTGTGTGGCATCCGGCTTCCCATCTGTAAAACGGGCATCTTAGTTAATACTGTCTACCTCAAAGGGGTCCTATGAGGATTAGAAGGAAGTAAAATGTGAAAAGCCCCTAGCACAGTTCCTGGCTCATCGGAGGCACTCGATCTAATACACCCACATTATAATGTGTATGTATTACCATTCAGTGGTGTGGGAGGTGGCTGGGGGCTGTCAAAGCCCAGTCACTAAGATTACTCCAATGAAGTAAGAGAAACCCTAAGGAAGAACCCAGGAAACACTTGTAGGAGGCAGGAGGGGCTGTGACCTTAAGATCAGCCTTCTCAACCTCTCTGTTTTCTCCTCTGTAAAATGGGGCTCTCCCTCCTGTCCACACGTGGTTCCTGTGTGAATTAAGCGTAAAAAGAGACATGAAGGTACTTTTGAAGTTATGAAATACCAGGCCACCGTAAGGGTTTCATTTTCCTTTTCCTACACAGAAGGGAAAGATGTCTGGGGGTGGGTTGGGGTGTAGATATGTACCTGAAGGCTCTTGTGCCTGCAAATCATTGAGGCAAGAAAATTAGCAAAGAACAAGACAGCAAGATGCAAGCACGAACTTGACAGAAAGAAAGTCCCCATCTTGGACCTTTCCTCTGATATCCTTGGCTCAGCCCTGCTGCACCCGAGTTGCCAACACATCTTGTTAATCCTCACCCAAGTTTATGTTCATTAATGAGAGAGAGGGGGAGAGAGAGAGAGAGAGAGAGAGAGAGAGAGAGAGAGAGAGAGAGAGAGAAACATCAATGTGAGAGAAACATTGGTTGGCTGCTTCTCATAAAACTGGGGATAGAACCCACAACCTTTTGGTTTACTGGACGACACTACAACCAACTGAGTCACCCAGCCAGGGCCACCCAATTTTCGCATTCACACCAATGACTCAAAACTGCTCTCAGATTCCCATCCTCAAAAGCGTAGAGTTTTCAAGCTGGAAAATAGGATTGAACGCAATCTCCCCCCCATTTACAGATGAAGCTGAGAGTCATGAAAGAGAGCGGTCTTCAGGAGACAGACAGCCTGAGTTCACACCCAGATTATTAGCTGTGTGACTTTGGCTAAGTTACTTGACATCTCTGTGTCTCTGTGACTAGGATTACCTGGGGTTGATGAGTACTGACTCCCCCAGAGTGGTTTGGGGGATTAGATGAGTTAATAAGTATAAAGCACCCGTAATGTGCCTCACACCTGATAACAATAGGAGTTATTCTTTAAGGCCATAGAGTAGTCCAGTGGTAGACGTGGGAATATGCATCTTTTGACTCCACCGTGTACTCTTTGCACGGCCCCACACTGAAATATTTGATTCTAATCAATACACTATGTTTACTAAAGGCAGAAACATGGACTGAGCTGTTTTTGGAGAAAAGACCGCATTCCTGCGTGACCCATTCCTGGAGCATTCCTGGCCACCCCGATCCGAGAGTAACTGAACAGAGCAACACCGCTTCCTAGACACCTTCCTTACCACCTGGCGATGCATCATCTAGGGAGGCAGCACAAATAGTTCCCCAAGTTTTAAAAATTAAACAAGAAGGCTACCCAAATCAACTCAGAGCCGTCAATTCGGAGCCACCTGCTTAGATGTCATGGGCACGGCGACAGTCGCTCCAGTACTTCCGGGCATCACATTTCCACGTCCACAGGTCTCACCTACAGTCTTTCCTTTCTGCCTCATCATAGCTGGCGACTCACAATGTGGTTTCTGGAGTTAAACTGGTTAGTTCAGATCCCGCCGCCACCACTCACTGGCTGGGGAGCCAGGGCAGATTTATGACTGTCTCTGCACCCCCCACAAAGGAGGATATGACAACACAACACCAACATCGTGGGTTGTTGGGAGAGCTGAGGTCATGCCTACAAAGCCAGAGCCTGCCCGAAATCATTCCCTCATCCGGGAAATGTTTACCTGGTGCCTAAGACACGCCAGGTACCGAGGACAGCAGCGGCCACCCAAACAGTGTCCCTCCCTCCACGGAGATGAATGAGATGGGGAAAGCAGACAATTCCACACGCAAACACACACACCATGACCAGTAGCCATCTGTGCTCTGATGAAGAAATGGAGGGTGGAGAGCTTAGGGGTGCTGGTTTAGCTATGGCCTAATGGTGGTCAAGGCCTCTTTGATGGAACATATTTGAGGCAGAACCTGGAAGAAACGAGGGAGAAAACCACAAAGGCAGCTGGCGGAAGTATTCCAGGCTAAGGAAACAGCAAGTGTGAATGTCAGCGGGTGTGGGTGGGGTTCAAGGCTGAGTGGAAAGGCCAGGTGGCAGCTGGGATGGTGATCATGTGGGTGATCATGTGGGCTGTGTGGATGCCATGAAGGCTCTGGCTTTTACTCTGAGGGAGATGGGGAACCAGCAGAGGGTTTGGGACAGGAAAGTGACAGAACCTGGCTTATGTTTAGAAAATGTAGCTGTGAGGAGAGCAGAGTCCTGGGGCGTGAGAAACAGGCAGTGCAGGGGAAGAGCAGTGGGTGAGAGGCGAGCCCATAGGACAGCCCATGGCCACCGCTACAGCCATGTGACAGATGGCAGGATGAAAACTAGAGTAGAGTGACAGAGTTGGGAGATGCAGCAGCCCCACCAAAGTGGCCACTTGAGCCTGCGCTGTGCATGATAACTCCAGAGGTGCCACTCACATCCACCCAAATGGGTAGGGCACCGCCTGGAGGGGTGCAACATGGTGGTCCCGGAAGGTGGTGGTCAGATTGGGGATCTATTTTGAAGACAGGACAGACAAGATCTACAGAGGGAACGGAGTGTGCGACAAAAAGAAGAAACCAGCATTATCTCAAGGATTGCATAAAGAGCAGTGCCTCTTGACATAGCTGGTGAAGACAGTCAAGAGCTAATTTTAGATGTGGTGAGCTTGGGAAGCTTCTACACAAAAGCCAGCTATGATGATGATGAAGGTGATGGTGAGTATGAAATGATGGCTAGTGAGGATTATGAGAAAAGCAAACATTGAGTGTATACTCTGTGCTGGGCTCTCCTTGAAGGACTTTAGACATATGAGCTCAAGGAATCTCCACGATGAGGTAGGCACCATTATCATCCCTATTAGATAGACCAGCATAGTATAGGAGTCACCTGGTTGAACAGTGCCCCACCGCCCCCTCAATAATATGTCCATATCTGACACCCCAGAACCTGTGAAGGTGACCTGATTGGGAAAGAGTCTTTGCAGGTGTACTTAAGGATCTCAAATTGCGATCACCCTGGCTTATCCAGATGGGCCCTAAATCTAATGACAAGTGTTCTCAGGGGAGACACCCTGGGGAGAAACACACAGACAGAGGAAGGTGATGTGAAGACAGAGGCAGGGAGATGTAGCTGCAAGGGAGGCCAACAGCCTCCGGAAGCTGAAGAAGCAGGAAGGGTTTTCCCCTTAGACTCGCCTCCAGAGGGAGCAGGGCCCTGTGGACACTTGATTTCAGACTTCTGGCCTCCAGAATGGTGAGCAATTAAATTTCTACTGTTTCAAGCCACCAGGTTTATGGTCATTTGTTATAGCAGCCATATGAAATGAATACAACAAGGAAAACCAGGAACAGAGAGGTGAAGTAACTTGCCCAAAGTCGCACAGCAAGCGAGCAGCAGAGCTGGTAAACTTCCGGCTCCAGAGTGGCTCACCCAGCAGGCAGGTGTTGTTAACCAGTGAAGACGTGGAGATCAGAGCCAAGGGCCACACGAGGAACGAGCTGGTGAATGGCAGCACCAGGCTCCCTAGCAGCGAGGCCAGATGCCTTTCCCACTCTCCATCCCCGCCTCTCCACTTGGAAAAACTCAGAAAGGCCCTTGTCCAGCCACTCCACTGCTTCTTGGCAGCCACCCCTTAGATCCACGGCTTTGCTGGGAATTCTACCCGATCTGGTGTCCACATGCATGAGCCATGAAGAGACCCCACTCGGATAGTGGCCTCGGTAAACAGATTTCAGTGGCACCTCGGGATTCATCAGGCACTGCGCATGCCTGGATTTCAAAAGCACCTCCTCTTTGCGTGACACTGAGAATCTCTTGGCTCCAGCCCACCCCGGCCACGTGGACTGAGTGAGCAGAGCTGGGGGAGGGATGATGGCCGCCCCTGAACCTCTGCCAGGGGCTAAAATTGGTCTCTGAAGAAACAGAGATTGTCCATTTCCTCTCCCTTGGATGCCCAGGAAAATATTTAACTGGGGAAACAGAAAACTGGGAATCTGGGGAAAACATCCTGCCCACTCCCCCAACCCCAGGCTTTGTCAGATCATCATTTTAACAGAGAGCCACTGTGGGACCCTGGACACACGGGGCCTGTGAACAGACCCCCTGCCTCTTCCCACACACGTTCTTGGGACACTCAGCGAGGAGTATTTGGGGTTTGGGGGTGGGAATCGAGGGAAGGGGAGGTGAATAAAATAATTAAATTCAGGTCAGTGGAGGGAGCTGCTGGGCTGAAATAAATTTGGGGGCCAGTGAGGGAAGGCAAGAGGCAGAGAAATGAGAGTTATGGCTGCTTCAGAAATGGGCTGTCTCTCCTGGGGCCCTGGCCTCTGGGGCCCTGGGCTGGTTCAGCAGCCCCCACCCCCATACAGGCACACACATACACCAGCACAACGACACACACGCTGCCTCTCAGAAACACACTTGGGCTAGGAGGTCATGAGGTGTTACTCCTATACTCACTCACTCATTCATTCCTCTAAATCAGGGGTCCTCAAACTACGGCCCGCGGGCCACATGCAAATACAAATATTGTATTTGTTCCCGTTTTGTTTTTTTACTTCAAAATAAGATATGTGCAGTGTGCATAGGAATTTGTTCATAGTTTTTTTTAAAACTATAGTCCTGCCCTCCAGTGGTCTGAGGGACAGTGAACTGGCCCCCTGTTTAAAAAGTTTGAGGACCCCTGCTCTAAATGTATATATATATATTTTTTTCCAAAATATATTTTATTGATTTTTTACAGAGAGGAAGGGAGAGGGAGAGAGAGTTAGAAACATCGATGAGAGAGAAGCATTAATCAGCTGCCTCCTGCACACCCCCCACTGGGAATGTGCCCGCAACCAAGGTACATGCCCTTGACCGGAATTGAACGCGGGACTCTTCAGTCCCCAGGCCGACGCTCTATCCAGTGAGCCAAACCAGCCAGGGCTAAATGTATATTTTGAGGACAGATTTTAAACCCACTCACAGAACTGACCCAGCCAAAAGCAATCTGTCATTTTAAGGAGGTCCCCACGGCAGACCTTTGACATTGACCTCAGTGAGGTGGCCTCGCCCAGACACGTTTGAAGCCTTCCCTCGGAGCTGTCTTCAGTTGGTTTAGGAGGCGAACAGTACCACTGGACACACTGTGTATCAATGCCCCTTATTCTGAGCACCTGTGCCCCACGCCTGTATTCAAAGGGAAGTCACATTCCTGGTTCTATGGATGTGACTGGTGCAGAGATTTGCCAACACCAGGGATAAGAATGTGTTGTGTGTGTGTGTGTGGGGGGGTATTCTTGGGAACTAAGAGGTTCTGAGTGTGGGACCATCTTTTGTATAAGTGGTAAGCTTCCCAAGGGGACCTCGATGCACACACACCCATTTGCAAAAGTGGGCTCTGAGGATTACGATTTTTAGAAGTCAGTTGTATATCTTGGCACCTGCTCTGGGCTTGGCCCTGGGCCAAGCACACGGAGGATAGAGAGCCACAAGGTACAAGACAAGGTCTGTCTCTATCTACCCGATGGGGGAACCAAGACCCATACGTGAAAAGTCACCTTGGGCAGATGACATCATGTGCCTGTCTGCGGGGCCTGGGTGGCTCTGTTGCAGAAACTCATAGGAAAAAGGCACCAGGAAGGTGGAGGTGGGGCCTGAACCCTATTTCAAAGAAGGGTGAGCACTGTGAGATGATGGGTAGAGGGGAGTGCTGGGACGGGAGGCAGGTAGGAGCCATACTCCATGGGGCATGAAAGGCAGACTTACAAGGGAGAGGTGTGAGACTGCTGACTGGGAAGCTCCCACAGGGTCAGGAGAACTTTCCAGGGATCCAGCCCTGGCAGGAGCCTCCCCATCCAACCCAGCACCACCTTGGAACAGATTCCTTTTGAGTGGCATCCAGGAATATCACAGGTGTATGCAAACTTGGAGTTGATTCCATACTGAGTGTGCATATCACAGCTTCAATGCGCCTCAGTTTCTCTATCTAGAAACTCATCTTCAGAACAGCAGCTCACATGCACGCGCAGCTGAACCCTGTTTTGAGCAGCTTACCTCTTTTGAACGCTATCACCACCATAACTTCACATGCTCTCGGCGACTACATTCTTTGGCCTCTCAAATACAGACGCTCCTCGACTTACTGTGGGATTTAGACCTGATAAACCCATCCTTACGTTGAAAATATCACAAGTTGAAAATGTATTTAATACACAGAACCTAGCGAACATCATCATAGCTTAGCCTCGCTTACCTTAAACGTGCTCAGAACCCGTACATCAGTTTATCCTCGGGCAAACTCATCCAACAGCGGTTACACTGTAGACTATGGGTTGATGGCATGGCTCGCTGCCACCGCTCAGCAGCACCAGAGGGTATTGTATGCATATCACTAATCTGGGAAGAGATCCAGATTCAAAACTGAAGAGTATGGTTCCTACTGAATGCAAATTGCTTTCTCACCATCGTAAACTGGAAAAGTCCTAAGCGGAAACTTCGTAAGTTGGGGACTGTCTGTAGAGCTAAACACAGCATTGATCTTACCTCAGAGATTTTTCTTTCTCCCTTTTTTTTTAAACAATAAAGGTGACTTCATGGGCTAATACAGTATTTTTTAATTTTTTTCTTTATTGTTGAAAGTATTACATACGTCGCCCTTTTCCCCTATTGACCTCCTCCAGCTGGCCCCGCCCCTGCCCAGGTCTTTTCTACCCTATTGTCTGTGTCCAAGGGTTATGCATATTATGCATATATGCATACAAGTTCTTTGGTTGATCACATCCCACCCACTCCCCTTCCCCCCAGCCTTCCCTCTAAGATTCTGCAGTTTGTTTTATGCTTCTATGTCTACCTCAGAGATTTTCTTGAGGCTAAAATCAAATAACATATATAAAAGAGGTCTTTTCATTACATGGCACTCTACAAAAGCTTATTATTGTTGTTGATGCTATTATAATTTCACCTGGCTTCATCTACTCAGAAGCCACAGCACGGTAAAGGTTATTTAAGGTCTGAGTACAACATTAAAAAAAAAAAGAATCACTTTCAAACATTAGCAGAGGAAAGGTCCCATGGAGATTGGCAACAGAAAAAGTTACCCAGAGCCTGAAACCTTAGAAGGTAGGACATCGGGGTTTTTTGTTTGTTTCTTGTCCCAGGCCCAGCGTTCTGAGAAGGGGTCACTAATGGTTCCCTGGTTCCCTGGCAGCAGAAGGAGCACAGCGCCTTGCCAGGGGCAGCATTCTTTGCAGACAGGCTGCCCGGGCACAGGCCGGAGCTCCCCCGGCTCACTGAAAGCATTTATTCAGAGTCCGGGAGCAAGTGAATACGACCTGCTCTTTGCCATCAGAAGGCCGAGTGTTTGGGGAAACATATCCTCCTTCCAAAAATAAATGCAAATCAATCTCCCGACTCCCTGCCGCCGCCCCCCCCCCCATCCCAGTCTCTGAAACCTGTTCCTCTGCAGACTTTCCCACCATCAGCCACCCTTCAACCCGCTGGGAGGTTGGGAGCCACCCTTGGTTCTCCCTCCCATCCACGTCCACGTCCAGTCCCCTGTCGGCCACCTTCTGGCCACATCTTAGCACCCGTCCCCTCTCCTGATCTTCATGAGCACTACGGTCCCCTCCTGCCTGAACTTCCATAGCTGCCTCCCAAGTGGCCTCCCTGGCTCCACCATGGCTCTTTCCCCTCCACCAAGAGATCGTCTAAAAAGTAGACAAGATCACAACACTCTCCTGCTTGCGCCTTCAAAGGCTTCCCACTGAGCTCAGCACAATCCACATTCCTTTACCAAGTCCTCCAGGCCTAAGCGATGGGGCTCCTGCCTGTCTTTCCCGCTCACTCTCCCCTGAGACTCTCTGTCCTCACCTGTGGAATGGGCAGAATCACACCTCCCTGGTTGTGAGGCCACCGGGGGTGGGGATACATAGAAGTGCTCTGAAACCCGGAAAGTGCAGCAGCATCGGACCGGTGTCCCATTTATAATTGGGCTTTTGTGTTTTTACTCTGGTTTTCATGGTTTCCAGTTTCATGAATTGGTACCTTTTATTGTTTGCAATTTTATATGCTTCTCAGATAGAAGGATAATTATCTGCACAGGGTAGTATTGAAAACTACCATGACAACATCTCAGAATCCAGAGATAACAGCCCAGCCAGCTACGCTGTGCATAAAACTTACACAATGTTTGTTCTTCCCCGGGCAGAAAATCAGTTTTAACTATGCATTCAGATTGCTAGAGGCCTAGTAAGGTCTTATTTAAATTATAAACCAGTTAACTCCCTTATGAAAATGATACGAAGAAGGATGTGATCTTTATCTCTCCAATTTTTCAAGAGCAGCAGATAACACGTGTTAAGCTCCTACTTTGTGTCGGTCCCTGTACTAAGCATTTTTATGCTTTCCCTTTGTTAATATTCACCACAACATCAAGAGGTATTAGTATCATCCAGACAAGATAGCTGGAGCTCAGAGAGGTTAAGTAACTTGCCTAAGGTCACACAGCTAGTGAGAAATAGAGTTCCAACCCTTTGGTCTGTTTTGATTAGCCCTTGTTCTTTGGTTCTATCCTATGTGTGTTTGAGAACAGAGGGACCAGGAATTTATGTATTTGTGGGAGAGGGATAGGGACAATGGGGGATAGGCAAGGACAAGGCCACCAAGCCCTCACAGACAAAGGAGTTTGGGCAGTAGATTCTCCTTAACTTTAAGCTTCATTCTTTCATGTCTATATTCTAACTTGGAAAACTGCATAATGCCCAATAGGTTTCCCCCTCGGTGAAATAGAGTGCGATTTTCTCTTGTAAAGAGCAGTTATTGCCCTTTTGCTATTTAAACCAAGAAATGCCTGTGTGCATGTAAGGGACAGACAGACGAACAGAAATAGAAACAGACACAGAGAGAAACACACAGAGACACACAGCATTTAGTGACAAAGTGTTCCAGTGCAGAAGCTGGTGAAGGTGCTCTGGCCAGAAGGAGAGGTCCCCGGAGAATTTTCCCCTTTATTTCCCCAGTCACTTCACTCTCCACTGGCAAAACAATCACACCAAAGGAAGCAATGACAACGAGGACAATATCCAATTTACTTCCAGTTCTGCTCTTCTGCCCAGAACTCGCTGTGCAACCTCATGCAAGTTACCTCCTCCCTTTGGGCCTCAGTTTTTCACTAGTCAAGTGTCACCTCGCGATTCCAGCTCTCAGGCTGAGGAACGCTCTTATAGCCTTCATCTCCTTTGCTTTGACAATCTCCCTGAGGATGCGGGCAGGTCAGACTGGCCACGTGAAGCGTGGAGAAGGTGCACGTTTCAGTGGCAGCTCCTGGGCTAGAGCTGTGGACTTCCAATGCCAAGTCCAATGTCAGCTGACGCCACCAAGCTGCCTTCGGGGCCGTGGACAGAGCTGGTCCAGGACCCATGCATGTCTGTCCTCTTACAACAGAAAGGATAACTCTCTGAAGCCACTGCGTGGAGGCCTCTGGCCTCCCCAAGGGATCAGTGTCTGAGGGCAGCTCCTTCTTGCCTGCCTGCCTCCTCCCTCTTCTTTGCAGAAGGAGGAGAACAGGTAGAGGAGGCAAGAGATGCTGCAGGAGGGGCAGGGTGGCTTAGATGGCTTTCTGAGGTCCCTGCCAGATGTCAAATTAACTGGGGAGAGGGGGGCGGGGATGAACCACCACCACAAATGTGTGTGTGTGTGTGTGTGTGTGTTGGTGAGTGATGAGAATTAAGACCTAAGTGTGGTAAAAGCCCTTATGGCCACCCGTATTTCCTCTGTTTCATATTTCTTCACACATCAATGAGCTTCTTGTTATTAAGAGATGAATCTCCATGAGTTGGAGGGGAAAAGCTCCTTCATGAACACCCAGAAGCTGGGAAATGTAAGCCATGGCCCAGCCTCCTCCACTTCTTTCTGGTGAATGTTCCCTGGGATCCAGCACCAGCAATTTTTTTTTCCAGGGCCTTCCAGGCCAGCAGAAGGTCAGCCAGGCCAGAACCAGACAGAACCCCACCAGGCCGGGGGCTTCAGTGTGGCAGCAAACCGTCATTTCTACCTAAGCAGCTCAGAGCGCTGTAGATGCAACAATCCCCAATTCCAGTCCCCATTTCAAGTGGGCTATATGATATGAGAAGCACAGTGCTGTCCCATGGGTGTGGGCCAAAGGCCGCTACCCACAGGGTACAATTTGTGGGGAACTAATGAAAGCCTCCTGCAACCAAAAATACTATCCCCAACCTGCGTGGTGACCCCTTCCTGAACCTGGCTTCCAATTCCCATAACAGAGTCACTCATGGCTGAAATGGCAGAGAGGCTGGTGAGGTAAAGGAAATAGCTAGGACTTTGCTCTAGAAAGTTCTGATTGCACTGGTGGTGAAGTGCCATCTGAGATGACCACAGGTCCTCGATTTTTGAATCTGTGAACCCTATATAATAATGGGAACCATTGGCTGTAGACATCGTGCACAGGCCTGGCAGGTGTGTTCCGTGCAGGATTCATAATGACGCCAATCATGTCTAAGGTCTGTGAAAATGTTCATGGGCGGACGGGCCTGCTCCACCCCAACCACAACCTGTGGTTAAGGCTTCCCTTGCTGGTTTGCTAGTTGGGCTCTGAGAGATTGAGCTAGGGCAGTGGTTCTCAAAGGTGGGGGGGTGTCTCTGCATCACCAGGGCATTTGTTGCAAAGGCAAATTTTGGGGCTCTACCCCTAGGCTACTGAGTCAGCGGTTCTGGGGGTGAGGCCCCGCCATTTCACAAGCCCCCAAAGTGATCCCGATGGCTGCTAAAGCTTGACTACCGAGCTTAGGCAATAACCACCAAGTCTGGCTAGTGGTCAGAATTTCCTGGGACTATTCAGGGGAGACATGCAGGTTCCTGGGCCCCATCTCCAGGGGTTTCATTAGGTTCTGGGCGTCAGCATTTTAACAAATTTCCTGGGTGATTCACTGAGCTAGAGGTTGGGTTTGTTGGGAGAGGAAATCACACGGGCTGGAGTGAGGCAGGGATGGAGATGGCTGGGGAGGGGGTTGGGCAGTGCAGGTCTGGTGGGGCTGAGCGAGAAGAAAGCACCAAGGGCCACAGTTCTAGGTCCATTCCACAGATTTAAGGATCAAATCTACAACCTTCTCATTTTCCAACCAGGGAATCTGTGTCCGAAAGGGGGGTGACTATTCTAAGTTCACGCAACTCATGCCTGGAGGAACTGAACCTGAACCAGGGGCCCTGCATCCAAAGCCCATGCCCTTTCTGCTGAACCCATGCTCACATCTTTGCTCCTTCTCGGTGTCTCAGCAACAGGCCCTACAGCCAAGCCCTGAATCTGTGACCATGTTCCCAGTGGAGACCATAAGGATAAGATCCAAGGCAGAGTTGGGAGTCAGACCTCAGAACAGAGGGCACATTTAGGCTCAGCCACTGGGGTCTTTGAGCTACTGTGTCACCCTTTCAAGGCCTCAGTTTCCTCATTTGTAAAATGGGGATCAAAGCTGCTTAGCAGGTCAAATAAAATCATACATTTGAAGGTGCTTTCTAAGCCATCAACCTGCCCCACGTGTTCAGGGACTAAAGGAGCAGGAGGAGTCATAATTTCTGGCCCAGAAACGCTTACAGTCTAGCAGGGGGAGAAGCACATTCACAGCAACTGAGAACAAGAGCTCAGCTCCCCGTGGAGAGCAAGGTCACACCTGTGTGCCCTGCTGGGGCTGCCATCTGCCTGGAGTGCTGTCCCCCGACCCCCTGTGTGGTCTAGAATCCCCCTGTGATTTGATTCTCAGCCTGTGTCTGACTTCCCCGCCTGTGAGCTCCTTGAAGGCAGGAAGTGAGGCTGGTACAGTTGCGTGGCCCCAGGGTGGCTAACATCTCAAAGGTATTTGCAGGAAGTGGTTGCTTCAGGCAGGGAGGCTCCCGGGCAGAGGGGCCTGAGTGACTTGGAAGGTGCTTTGCAGGTGGGCAGGTGCCTCAGAGAATCCCTGCCACGCCCCACTGGAGCGAGCAAGAGGGGACCAGGGTGGCAAAGCAGCAGTCAACTCCTTGATCTTCTCCAGCCCCCCTGTCTCCGTCACTCACCCCACCACCCCAGGTTCTCGGGTTCCTGCCAGAGTGCAGTTAGATGGGCAGGAAGGGAGGAGAGTGAGACAGGGAGCCTCAAAGCTTAACCCACAGCAGCACCTGCAGCGGCACCTAAAGCTACTAAATGTAAGACTAACTGAGCTGCAGGCTCACAGTCAGTGCTCAGTGATCCCAACAAGGGTTTCTGAGACCTGGTTCTTTGTTTCTTCTTTGTTCTTCCTATTTGCCTGCTCTGGAGGATTAAAGGAGGTGTGCAGATGGAAGAACTCTAGGCTTTTACTGCCGCTCTGGCCCCATGAGCTGTGTGACCTTGGACAAGTCATGAGGGTCCTCCGGGCCTTGCTTTGCTCCCTTGCTTTGAAATGGGAACTGGGCGAATGAGGAGCTATTGGACTGCTTTTACCTAAAGGATAAAGCCAGTGGGGTAACTGCCACTGGTCCAGCAAAGCAGAATGGGTTCAGAGCGGGCATGATGTCCTGGCCCTGGCCCTTCCATAGAAAACCAGCAATAACAACAATGTCGGTGGTGACGACTGGTTTTTATTAAACCTACACTGGGCACCAGACACAGACAAGCATTTTCATCACTGCATTCGTTAGTCCTCATAAGGGCCCTTTCAGGCAGATGCTATCATTATTCCCATTTTACAGCTGGGAAAACTGATGCTCAGAGAAGTTAAACCTGGGATCACGGACAGGTGAGTGGGGGAGCCAGGATTTGAACCCAGGCCGTCTTCCTTCCCACTGCACTCTACTAAACCTGGAAGTCTGTGTTTCCACAGGGAGGCAGGATGGGAGGATCTGGAACGGCAATGGCAATACTCATTTTATAGCCTGAGGACTCAGCCTGGAAAGAAAGACGACCATTGGAACGTGCACACATTCAAAGTCTACTCAAGTCATCTCAGTACAGGGAACAGATCTCAGGAGCCTGGGTTAAACAGAGAGGCAGCTCAGGTGCCCTTGGGACAGCCAGGGCCTTGGAGTTGGACAACCTGGTTCTGGTCCAGAGCCTCCTCGGCTGGGCTCAGGCAGCTGCTCTGGAGTCCATCTGTCAGGTGTGCCAGGGTTCTCCCACCCACATGAGCAGGGTCCCATCCATGTCCACCTTCTCCACATGCCACATTTTAAAACATGGTCTCTCACACATGAATTAGTTTCTCCATTAACAAAATAGCCAAGAATTCATATAACTGCGGGAGTTTCTCATCAAAACAAGCTAACCATTGTTACCCCCTCCCAGCCCAGAGGAAAGAAAACAAAACACCACGATATTTTTGGGCAGCCAATGCCACTGTGCCCTGGGCACTGCACAATTTCCACTGGTTTCTGGAAATACTGACTCCCATTATGTGGACTTTTAGGAAAACACTGGCCTAACCGGTTTCTGAGGTTTCTCCCAGCACCACGTTCAACAATCCTACAACATCGATGCTGTCTGGAAGGTGCTTTGCTTACAGTGCGTGTGTAATCGCTGTTATTTGGTTTGCTCAGTGTCAGAAAGGCAGAAGGAAACAGGGAGGACCCCTCGCCGTCTGAAGGAGGTCAGCTGAGGATACGCGCTGGGCAGGCCTCAGCGACTTCACACCGAGAGTGGAAAACACATGCAGCTCGCTGGGCCCGAGAGGCTGTCCCAGCTAAAAATATAAACAAGTTCGAGGAGGGTTTAGAGGAACTCCCGGAGGAGTGAGCGGCGGGTGAGGTGGATGGGAGCTGTTCAGGTTTCGCCGGTGCTCCTATTGCCTTCTGTGTCCCGTTAGCAGTAGAACGCTTGGCTGGGCAGAACCGGACGGTTCCACCGACGGCAAAGCCGATGTTCTCCAGCGAGGAGATTTTAAAAAAAGGAAAAAACAAAACAAAAATGAAACAAGGGCAGATGGCAGTTCCCTGCTTCGACATGTAATGTCTATAATCAGAAAACTATATATACTGTATATCAATTGTAGGACATTTAGAAATAAGGAAGAAAAATAGTCATCTTTGATTCTGTGTCCAAGGATCGACTGTGTTCACATTTTCCTGTATCGCAGTCCCCCCTGATCTGTGGTTTTGCTTTCTGCGGTTTCAGTTACCTACGGCCCAAAATTATTTCATGGAAAATTCCAGAAATAAACAATGAGTTTTAAATTACGCGCCATTCTGAGTAATGTGATGAAATCTTGTGGGGCCAGGGATGTGAATCACCCCTTTGTCCAGCACTGCCACACTGCACACACTCTCGGCCAGTTAGTCACTGAGTAGCTGTCCCAGTTATCAGACCGAATGTCAGAGCATCACAGTACTTGTGCTGGTCACCTTCTTTTACTTAATAATGCCACCTTCACATAAATTTTACTACATACGTTATCATAGGAAAAAACATAGTATGTATCAGGTTTGGTACTATCTGGGGTTTCAAGCATCCACTGCGGGTCTTGGAACGTATCCCTTATGGATAAGGGGGGACTACTATATTTCCATGTGTGTGTGTGTTTGTATAAAAACTGTATATACAGTGCGTATCCTGCATTTTCATTGAACATTTAACACTTTTAAAAAATGACATGACTAAATAGACTTGCTGTATGACTTGAGGCTTTCTACTGCGTATTTATTTAACCATTAACTTATTTAGTTGTGGGATTATTTTACCCTTCAGCTCTTGTTGAACAGCCATATAAATAATGCTGAGGTGGACCTGCCTGGTTATTTCTTTTCAGAGAAATAACGATAAATTTCAAAATCTCAGAGTCAGTTTCTCTTACATAGACAAAGGTCATGTGAAGGACGGGCCAGCACAAGGAAGAGTCCCCAGGGTGCTCTCCCCACAGCCTGCTACAGTGCCATGTTAAAGGCTCTGGTACTCCACCAACCTGGGCTTTCTCCTCCATCCCCACAGCTGTTTATTTATGCCGAGGCTTCCTTGGGCCCCTGCAACTGGCACCTGGAGACATGTAGCCACTGAGCTGAAGCACTCCAGGACATGGCCCTTAAGTAGCAATGCAAATCTCCCAGTTGACAAATCCCCAAAACCCAGCTCATGGGTCTTCCCACTGCCCAACCCCCAGTCAGGTGGCCTCTGCCTTCCCTTTTACCTGAGTGAGCTGAAAGGGAGTTGTCTGGGCTCTGGATCTGTAATCTGAGAAGAAAAGGGTCTGTCTGAAATGGAACTGTCTTCTCCGGCGTTTCAATTTTACCCAATGAGAGGAAGTCAGTTCCTTTCTTCTCAGCCTTACCTCTACTAAAAGCCATTAAGCATGACGGAGACAGGAGACAGCTATCTGCTGGTCAGTGTGAAAGCTGCCTTCTCTACCTCCAGCAGGGATGGAAGTTAAGCTGTTTACTTGATGGCTGCCCCCAGGGACTGAAATGAAGCTCAAATAGACGGCATTTCTGAAATGCATTTTTTTCACTATTTTTTTTCATTGAGGTTAATGCTGGTTAATCACATATACGCAGTCATGAAGAAACACAACAAGGTACAAGAAAACTCAGATAAGTACTTCAAGGAGCTCAGGAATAAACAGACTGAACAGAAGCAACACTTTCCCAAAGAGACTGAAATGAAAAAAAAAATGAAATTCTGGAGCTGAAGAACTCAATGAGATAGAGAATGCTTTAGAAAGCATTGGAAATACAATAGACCAGATGGAAGAGAGAAATAACAAACTTGAAGATAGAAATCTAGAAATGTTTCAGGCAGAAGAAGAGAGAGAACTAAGATTTTTTTTAAAAATAGAAGAACTCCATGAGAACTATCTGACTCCATTAGAAAGAATAACATAAGAGTAACGGGTATTCCGGGAGAAGAGAGAAGGAAGCAGAGAGCAGTCAATGAAATGCATTTTTTAAATCTCCAATTCTCACCTTCCATTCCCCCACCTGTAAACCCACTAGAAATTTGCCAAATGGAGTTAGCTGAATTACACCCTGACCATCTCTGACCGCCACATGTAGATGGGGTGACGAGTAAGGGACCTCACTAAACTGATTCCTGGTTTGGAAAGGAGGGTGAGCATCTGAAGGATGTTGGGATTGCAGTAGGACTAGCTTATTTAATAACTAAAATCAAAGAGGGGTCTGGTACCGGTTAGTTGTCATAATTTAACATGATAAAGTCCCTCCCTGTGGGGTATTCAGATTCTCCCTGTCCAGGGAGACAAACCCACGTCCTCAGCACCACAGAATTCTCTTCGCAATCTGTCCATGCCATTCCTTCCACCAGCCTGGGACCATTGCTACTTCATTTTGAAGTTTGCTACTTCAAAATGCCTCTTTAAACTTCCCTTTTATATGCAGAAAACCTGTCAAGATGGACTCCATGTAGGATCATTTATTTTGTATCCTTTTGGCGCTCTTAAATTCAGACCCCCTTCAACTCCTGGAGCGATTGTTTTGCAAGTATTATCACACGACTGTGCTTGTGTATTTGTTCTCCACTCCTAAGTTCTTTTCACACTTGCAGGTGAAACCAGTCTTTCATGTTTGGTCCCTGTGATAGACTGAATGTTTGTGTCCCCTCTCCCCCCAAATTTACATGTTCAATGCTAATGCCCAATGTGATGGTATTGGGAGGTGGGAACCTTTGGGAAGTGTTTAGGTCATGAGGGTGGAGCCTTCTTTTTTTTTTTTTAAATATATTTTATTGATTTTTTACAGAGAGGAAGGGAGAGAGATAGAGAGTTAGAAACATCGATGAGAGAGAAACATCGATCAGCTGCCTCCTGCACATCTCCTACTGGGGATGTGCCCGCAACCCAGGTACATGCCCTTGACCGGAATCGAACCTGGGACCTTTCAGTCCGTAGGCCAACGCTCTATCCACTGAGCCAAACCGGTTTCGGCATGGGTGGAGCCTTTATGAATGGGATCAGTCCCTTATAAAAGAGACCCCAGAGAGCGTCCTCGCCTCTTCCGCAAGTGAGGACACAGCTAGAAGATGGCCATCCCTGAGCCAGGAAGCAGGCTTTCACCAGACGCTGAATGGGCCAGCCTTCTGACCTTGGAATTCCAGCCTCCAGAACTGCGAGGAATCAAGTTCTGTTGTTTCTAAGCCATCCAGCCTATGGTCTGTTTGCTATAGAAACCCAAACAGACTAAACGTCCCCAACTGTATTCAAGTAGAGAAACTTCCTCGCCCAGCTCCTGGAATGAGGTGGGAGAGTTTCATATCATTCTTCTTATTATTTTCTATCTAATTTATATGAATGTATATACAGGGTGTCCCCCAAAATGTATACACACTGTAACAGCTAATAGCTCAATTTTGAAAATGAAATGTATTTTATTTTTGTTATTATTATTTTTTTATTGTTTAAAGTATTACATATGTCTCCTTTCCCCCCAATTGACACCCCCCGCCCTGGCAAAATGTATTTTAATAAATACTGCTTTTGTAATTATTCAAAGTGTGTGCATACATGTTTGGGGGATACCCTATATGTGCAGACCCTTATAGAGAGAATAAGCACATTAAGTAAATTTTGAAAAGTAGAGAAAAACTATCTGATTCTGCAGTCAGCTCTGAGTCACCTTGGGCTAGTTACTTACACTTTGAAACCTCAGGTTTCTTATCTGTAAGACAGGGCTATGTTAGTACTAACTCACTTCACAGAGTTGCTGTGAGGATTAAATGAAGTGATGCAGGTACGGCACTTGGCAGTGCTTGGTGCAGAGAAAGCATACCAATGTTAGCAATCATTACCATTATCATTATCATCATCATTATAATAATTAAAAGCAATCCTCTATTATTCTACATAGACTAAATCTCTCCCGCAACTTGGCATTTTCTAAATCCCTCCAGCTCAGATTTCTGAATCTCCCTTAAGAAGTCTCATCCAACCCCAAACTCTTATCTCCTGCTTAATTTTTCTTTCCTAGGGACTGGTGACCATAAGAAATCTGAACTCTTCTCAAGGAAGAGTCAGAATGACTTGTGATGCTGGGCCAATAACAGTCATCCCAGGTTCCATCTTCCTCACCTGAAAAATGTGGAGGTTGGTCCAGAACATCATTTCTCTAAGCACGCTCCGGAAGCCTCCACCACACTCGCCCCCTACACAACCCCTTGGCCAGAGCAGGGCCCCAAGTGACCAACCTAGCACCCATCCCCCAGGCTCCACCTCCGTCACAAGATTTGGATCCCATTACCCGGCCCAGCGCCTCAGCAGACTGTTAGAGGGCTGCCCCAGGCCCTCTCCGAAAAAGAGGTTTTGAACTGGCATAAATCTCAGCTCCGTAAGGAAGGAAATGGAACTGCCAGCTCTGTTCAAAAACTAGGACAAGGTTCTCTTTAGCAAGTCTCCAGGTACTGTTCGGGCAATCACTGGGTATCATGCGCCTTAAATTATGCCCCTCCTGGTACAATGTTTCCTGATTGAGCTGCCTGCCAGGCCCAGGGCATTTCAGGCAGGAATGGTGAGTTTCAAAACCACACAATGACTGATCGTTTGGAAAACCCTTTTGAAATACCATGCCAATCATTTAATTCATTTTCCGAGTCCTTTTTAATGCAAAATATGCTAATATGTTGTTGGAGTGTCCAGCAGAGAAACCTGCTAGAAATGGGGCCTCTCTTGCTTGGAGGTTAAGTGGAGGGCTGGTGGGAATGGGGCACCGCGAGAATAATGGCCCATTTTCCCTCCAGTGGAGAAAAGCGAGCTGATGCCACTGGCTCAAGTGTTCCTTTGTACTCCCTTCAGCTGCTGGAGGTGTGATCGCTCTCATTGCTTCTTTCCTGCTCAGAGCCCAAGTCCTGCACCTCGCGTAAGATGTGTCCTTGATGGGTCTGTTATCTCCTCCCTGGGAGTCAGGGAAATAGAGGTGGACATAAAGAAAGGGTGACAGAGCAATTTATGGCTTGAAGGAGCAAATTAATTCAGTCCCGAAGGGTACAGTATGGTCTGTGATAAATGGCACAGTCCAACAGGACCCCATTTCTCTTACCGGCATAAGAAAGATAAATTACAGACCAGGGGTCTCTCTCTTTCTCTCTCTGTCTCTGTCTCTGTCTCTCTCTCTCTCTCAGACATTTTAGGGAATTTAGCGTCTTTACCAAATATTACACCCATTTTGCCAAAACCCACAGGCTTCTTGCAACCTACATCACATAACTGATTCCACACCACCATTAAAAGTTGCTTTTTCAATATGCACTCACTTTAGAGCAGAGGTTCTTAACCTGTGGGTCGCGACCCCTTTGGGGGTCGAACGACCCTTTCACAGGGGTCGCCTAAGACCATCAGAAAACACATATATAATTACATAGTTTTTGTGATTCATCACTCTGCTTTAATTATGGTCAATTTGTAACAATGAAATTGGGGGTCACCACAACATGAGGAACTGTATTAAAGGGTCGCGGCATTAGGAAGGTTGAGAACCACTGCTTTATAGTAAGAAACCATCCTACCTCTTCCAGGCTGAGATAGCACAGTGGAAATATTAGGGGTGAACAGGGAAACCTGGGGTGCCAGTTTGACTCGGATGCACAGGGAAAGCAGCTTCCCTCTCTAGACCTCAGAGGGGGAGGCTGGGCCGCATCACCTCTGAAATGCCCACATTTAATGCCCTAGGAACCTGTGAGGCTGAGAAAGGAACCTGCTAGGACCGCCATGAAAGGAAGGTCAGTGATGCAATCACTTACTGGCTCAGTCCAGAAGCAAAGCTGTCATCATGGCTACATTAGAACCAGAAACCAGGTGGCAGCATCCACCATAGATCCTTCCAGGTAACGGGATGCTGGTGAAAGGGAACTCATGGGCCACGGACTCCGACCCCTGCTGACAACTGAGTACAGGACAGTTTGGATGAGGAATGTGACTTGCTCAAGGTCTGATCCTGAGCATTAAACTGCATCCTGGATGTTTTTTTCCCTTGGCCTTTATTCCAAGCAGGGCCTCTTGCAAGGGCCAGAAACCTGGGCTCTCAATAGAAAAGCTTCTTGGGCCAGGTGTCTCACTGATGAAAGGGCATACATTTTAAAAAAAATATATTTCTTTATTGATTTCAGAGAGGAAAGGAGAGGGAGAGGGAGAGATAGAAACATCAATGATGAGAGAGAATCATGGATCAGCTGCCTCCTGCATCCCCCCTACTGGGGATCGAGCCCACAAGCTGGACATGTGCCGTTGGCCAGAATCGAACCTGGGACCCTTCAGTCCGCAGGTCGACGCTCTATCCACTGAGCCAAACCAGCTAGGGCAGGCATAAAATTTTTGACACAGTCCATCCAAGACACAATTGTATGAGGCTACATGGGACTACAATACCTGTAGAATACCCTGAATTAATGTATTTTGATCATAAACCTTGTGATAAGCTAGTGTACAACACGAACCTATTGCATAGCATTTGGATCTCAAAAGAGTAAACATGTTGATTTGAATATTTTATAGATCCACAATTTCTGTAACCAGTATTAATATTTTTTCGTATTTTAATATGCCAGGAGATGAAAAATATAAAGTGGCCAGGGTCGCTCTCGACCTCTGAGGCCCAATCACATGGCAGAGCTCAAGGATGGAAGCAAAACTGTCATCTTGGCTGACTGGGAATGGGGAGGGGTGTGATACAATGGAGATGGAGAACTTCTAGCTCAGCGAGGCAACCAGCACTTCCTGCGTGCTTACTGAGTGTCAGGAATGTGCTAATGTTTGAGCTCGAGATGAGCATCCTTGCAGGTGAGGAAGTCATGGCCCGGCCAGGCACAGACACTGAATGGAGCTGTAATGTGACAGGTTCTATACTGAGAGGTGCAGAGAGTGCTGGGGTACCTGGGGGAGAATGTACGTGCACTTGCCTGACTAGCATGAAGAGGCAGATGGTGTCAGGGGAGGTGTGGCAGACAGAATAACACCCCTCCAAAAAGGACCGCACCCTAATCCCCAGTACCTGTGAAGATGTTACCTTACATGGCAAAGGGGACCTCACAAATGTGTTTAGTTAAGGACGTTGAGATGGGCCCAATGTCATTGCAAAAGACCTGAGAAGTGGAAAAGGGAGATAGGAGGTCAGTCAGAGTGATGACTCTTGAGAAAGACTCAATTGAACATTGCTGGCTTTGAAGATGGAGGAGGGAGCCATGAACTGAGGAATACGGGCAGCTTCTAGATTGAAGCTAGAAAGGCCAGGGAAGGGATTCCCTCTACCACTTCCAAGATGAACAGCTTAGCGGACACCTTGATTAGCCAAGGAAGGCCCATCTCAGACTTCTGACCTCCAGAGCTAACAGATAACAAATGCATGTTGTTATAAACCACTAAATGTATAGGATTTTTGTTACAGCAGCAATAAGAAACTAATACAGGAGGAAAACCCAAGTAAGAGACAGGAGCCCTGGGGGAGCAGTCCTGAATTGGTATCAATCAAACCTCTAGTTCTCCCTCCAAAAAACAATAGCTTGGGACTAGGTGGTCTGTAATGTCCCTTCCAGTTCTGACACTTGGAACTTTTATGCAAGAGGGGTGCAGCCCCTGAACTATAATGGCCAGCAACTCATTGTGAGGATTGACAGAAAACAGCATGTCCCAGCGTGTGTTTGGTGGAATGTGAGTTCTATGGGTTGTTGATTCGGATTAGTCAGAAAAGAGGCCTATTCATGCAGCAAATCATTATCAACAGCACTTACTAGAAGCTGTTCTAGGTACTGGAGAAGACAGTGGTGAATGGGGTAGATAATAGCTATCTTGCCCTAATGGATCTCAGACCACAGGGGCAAGCAGTGGACCCTGAGAAGGAATATATTTGCTTCAAAGGACTCCTCATGTTTGACAGGGCCCAAATTCATAACCAGAGTCCAGCAGCCATTGTTTATAGAGGCTTCTCAAACATACTGCTTATCAGGGAAAACATGCAGACTGAGCTGCCAACCCTCCCACACTGCGTTTCTGCCTTCTGAGCCAGGTATAAAGAAGTTCCTGGAATTGTATTTCCACCAATAGGCTGAGACCTCCCTTGTCCAATCAGAACTATGCAGCTATATTCCCATTTGCATCTTTATCAACCAATCAGAGCAGTTACATAATGCCCGCTCAGGATGCACACAGCTAGTGAGAAAGCGGCCCAAACCTCTGTGTATTTTGGACCAATCAAATGTGCAAATTTGGATTCTCATTTGCATAAACAGGGACTAGGGTGGGCACTTTCTCTATATAAGTGGGCCTCCTCTTTGTCTCAAGGGAATGTGTTGTTGGTGGAAGCTGTGCTTCTCTGGTTTGAAAGTGTTTACCTAAATAAAGCTTCTCCTTTTACTGCACCCCAGACTGGGGACTCTCGTTGACATTGGATTGGTGGAAGTGATTTTTGTTGACAGAACCAATACACAGGGAACTAATGAACAAGCCAATTTCCGCTGGTCATTAGTACTATGAAGAAAATAAAACCTGGTAAGGAGATGAATCGGGACGGGGAGGCCAGCTACTTTCAGTAGGGAGGCTAGTCTGGCCTTCCAGGGTCAAATTTGGCCTGGGCCGGCATTTGAGGAAAAGGGGGTAAACGTGTGAAAAAAATATCGAGCTAAACAAAATTAAACAGAATTATATATGGAGGAGTCCTGGGGCCTGAATATTAATTGGTTATGTGTTCATTTGACACATTATTTTATTGAAACCAGACAATGTTTTTGGCATGAGGGAGACAGAACTGAACAAAACAGACAAGGCCACTAGCACATGACACATTGTTAGTGTGGGCCAGACAGACAATACAAAAGTAAACAGATAAACATAAAAATCAGGGTGTAAAAGTACTCTGAAGAACAGAACAGGTAAGGGGATAGAGGTCTGGGAAGACCTCTGAAAGGTGGTGGTGTCTGAGCAGCAACCTAACACACACGATGTTCAGCATTTCCCAAACTAAGGTGACCACGGCAACCCTTTGTCACAGGCTTTGGTTCTGCTATATTCACAGAGCTGGAGAATACGCTGAACCCGTGATTAGAGGAGCTGGCCTCTGCTGGTTTTTCACATGCCCCAGAGAGTGGGGCATAAGAACAGGAATTCTCTCCTAGGACACTCCGTTGTAAAGAACACGTATTTGTTTTCAAAGTGTATCTGGGTGACAACCATCAGTGCCCACAATTCCGGGGATCTTTACCCAAGTCCATCTTCAGTCTTGATAAAGGAACACATTCTACATCCAGCCTCAGACACAAGATCTGGGGCCCAGGCCAAGGCACAACCTGTACTCATGGAAAGTATACACCATGGGGGAGAGACTAACATTCTCTCCAAGGAGCCACAGGGAATTTCTCTGAGAATGAACCCCGCTGTCCCTGCAATGTCCTTTCCTGTCTAGAGAAGGCCGTCTGGACTTTCTCACAGCTCACATCAGACAAGCCTATTATGTATTCAAGTCCTGCTGCGGCGAGCCTTCCAGCGCGGCATCCTGCCCGGGCTCTGGCAGAAACGCCTCTCCCGGGAGCAGGCTCTGTGCACGATCAGCTGGGCTCCAGGTCTGCCCGGGGACCGCTCCGAGAGCCTGCAGAATAGGCTCAGCTGACAGGCAGTGGTGCCACCTTCCACATCCCCTCGGTGAAGACTCAACACAGAGACAGTCTTCCCACCAGAGCTCCCATCTTTTCCGAGCCTCTGCTTCCCAGAGTGGTGAGATGAGTGCGGGGAGCAAGGGCGTGTGTGGTTCCCTGTGTGGATGCTCTCCCTGCCCCTAGTCACCTTCTCGTCACCTGTTGTCCTTTCAATCTCAGTTCAGGGTCACTTGCTCTGGGAAGCTGTGTTGAGTAGATCCAACCCCCCCATTTTGGGTTCCTAGAGCACATCACACTTCTACTGGGAGCCCCGGAGACAGCCTCAAGTGCGGAGACAGCCTCAAGTGCTAGGCCTGCCACTGACTGCCCTTTGAACAAATCCCATCACCTCCCTGGGCCTCAGTTTCTGAAGGAAGGGGGCTGGTTCTCTCTGGTTCTCCAAGTCTTCACCCTCTGGGAGTCCCCTTCTTGAAACAGGGTCCATGATCTCAGAAGCTACCCAAGCAGAGGCCTTGACCTTGAGGAGTGACCTTGGGGAAATCCAATTCCCTCTCTTTCATGTACTTCTCTTTCAAGTGACAGAGCATGCTGCAATATCGATTCCCAAACTTGTTAAGGCATGAAATCCATTTGTTAAAAAAGGTAACCTAATGCCTAAAACAGGGAAGAGTGTGACTTTGTTTGAAATTGCGGGGTTTGGAAGGCCCTTTTGTTTTGGCCTCCGAGGACCTCCCCCACTCGGGCTCTTGAAGCACAGATTGAACGCCACTCCCTCAGATCATTCCAACTCTGACACTGAGTCAAGCTCCAACGTCCACCCCTTACTCCTCATGTCTACTGGCTGCCTGCACTCTGTGGGGTCCGGAGATCTTCTATTGAGGAGTGTCCAAAAGATACAAAGGTTTGTCTGCTCCTCCTTCATTTTTACTTCCCATGCTTGATTTCAAATGTCACTCCAAAAAGACACAAGCAATGAGAATTATAAAGGCAGGAGAAGAGAAACCAATCAACTAACCCATTTCCAAATCACTGCTACGGATGCAAAAGTGTTAAAGGACACAAGCGACCACCGCCAGCCCCGTGTGCTCACAAAGGAGGCACCGACTCCCACAGAGGGTGTCCCGGCTCTCCACATGCCCCTGGGCACCTGTGCCCATCAGCACACCCAACAGAGCTCCTCCAGTTTCCACCAGGGAGTTCCCACCATGGAGGGCTGGGCAGCAAATCAGAAGACCTGGCTGATGGTCCCCAAAGATCCAAGGACATGAAAACAAGGATTCAGGTCCCTGCAGAATCAGCTCCCCTCCTCCAGAATTCACTGGAACATTTCCCACTCACCACTGTTACCCAGATGTGGACGGCGGGTGGCTTTCTACAGCTAGGGCTGCACACTTCTTCCCACGCCCCCACCCCTAACATGCTCTACATTCATCCCCCTCCACATGGTGAGCAAAAGGTGCAAAGGTGTGCAGAGAAGGAGTGCCCTGCCTCCTCTGATCATGGGGACAAATGCCCATTAGAGATGTGCTGGGAGAAGCTCCAGGCACAAGCCTCTGTGGGCACCTGGCCCCAGGTTTTGATTTGGAAGTTAGGGCAGCTGACTTTTGGGAGCCAGAGAGAAATTCTGAGGCAGTTGATTTTTATTATTATTCTTTAATGGCTCTAAAGCTCCTCTAAAGCCATCTCCTGGAGTGAGAGCTTCCTTTAGTTTTCCCTGGATGCTTCATTGGCTTATAAAAATGCATGAAATCAGTAGTCACTCTGCAACCCCAAATGCGTCCCCTCTCAGCCCCACCGTCTGTGATGATTCTCTTTATCAAGCCCAAGACTGCACCATCCGGCATCTGCCCCTCGACCCCACTCTCCACCCCCTTGTCCTGTCTGTCCTCTTGAATTGAGACTGTCAACCCTCCAGTGACAGACACAGCAAGTTGGAAGGGGAGGGAGGAGGTGCTATTTATAATTCGGCGTTGTTCACCCTCAGAACACGGCCATTTTTTTCCAGGCCACCTGCCACAGCCACATTCTCCGGGCTTCATTTATGGGCCTCCCCACAGGCCCGTGGCAATAGCCTTGCCTCTGAGCAACGGAGGGAGCCTGGCAGCCAGGATGGCAAGGCCTGATCTGCTCCTCCAGGGCCTGTGAGGAGGCCAAAGCCAGCCTGGCAGCTTGGCCTCCTCCCCCTGCGGGGTGATCTGAGACTGGGGAGAAAGACCGAGGAACCCTGGGGTCCTTACAGGCCTGATAGAGCTCTGAGAAGAGCCAACTGTCCCCGCTCCCCGCCCCCTCCCGCCGAGTCCCCAGGGCTTGAAAAAGAATGGTGAGGGGGGAAAAATGAATTCTTGCTCTAAAACATTAGGTCACCTCTTCTTTTGCCAAGTGGTTTTCAATTGTTTCCATCTTGATGTGACTGAGGTCCATGGTGGCCTTGCCAGCCCCGGAGGGCTCTGAAAACTGGATTTATGGACGCCCTTGGGTAGGCAGATGAGAGGGCGAGCCCTGGGAGGGCAGGCAAGCCAAGGCGAGGGAGCAGGGCTTGGCTGAGCAGGTGTTTTCCGCAGGCGCTCAGCTTTGGTTAGCATGTATTAAGGACACAGAAAGAGAAAGGTACCCGGCCTCTCAGGGGCATTTGGACATGAGCACCCTCTGGAAGCCAAGCGTAGAGACAAGAGGAAAGTCCTGGCCAATCGAGTTGTCATTTGGGCTCTTCTAGTCTCTGTCCTATCCCTGCTGACACCTGTGGGGCCGGGGTGGGGTTGCAAAGGTGAGGAGATGGTGGCCCTGTGGAGCAGGAGACCTGGCAACCTTCTCCAAGTTCATGTGGGCAGTTTTACTTTGGTTTCTTGGACAGTTTCTCCAAAACCTCCCCAAGAACGGTCTGCCCCGGACACAGCTGTGTCAAATCAAGCTCAAGTGCTTCCTCTAAATAGCCTTCTGTGGCCATTCCGATATCTCAGGATGGAACGCATCTGGTATTACAATGAATTGTTATTAACATTAATGATAACAGTCAGGCTTTATTGAATGCTTACTCGATGCCAACCATTTAACATATCGCATCTCATTTAATCCTCATAACAACCCTGAGAGGTGGGTGTTATTTTGTAGGTGAGGAAACTGGGGTACAGAGAGTTTAAACCCCATGTTCATGCTTAACCTGTAGGGAGGTAGTAGGACCCATGCCTGTCTGGCTCCTCACCCTTAACTCCCCTGCTATGAGTGCTGGTACCTGTCCCTCACTCCTGCAGTTTTCATTGTTACTTTTCATCCTTGCAGGTGGAGGCCTTGTCTAACCATCTTGCCCCTTCTTTCCTTCTCCCCTAAGCATCTACAACAAGCTGGACCCACAGAAAACGTCCACGCAGGTGGTGGTCCTTTGGCCAAGGGCATCTTCTGCAAGCTCTCTTGAGCCTAGGACCGATTTCTGATTCTTTTTTGAATCCGTGGCCTCTGTGATCCTCCCAGAGTGGCCAGGATCTGGCATCTGCGGAGGTCCCAGCCATCCCTCCTGTACTCGCCCCTCTATGACAGATGCGGGACTGGCACTTCAGCAAGGAAAAGCAGCAGCAGGAGTTGATCAATTCCTAAGCAACGAAGATCCTGTTTTCATGCAAACGTCCTCGGCATTAAAACAAAAACAAATTCCTCCCAGGGAGCATCCTGGATGCCAAGACACATTCTGAAGTGAGGTTTTGCGCCTGCGTGAGAGACTCACAGGGATGCGGGAGCTGTGTGCCAAGTGCTGTCTCATATGTTCTCATTTAAACCTCACAGCCACCCCGCCAGCCAGCACAGTCAGATCCCTATTTGACAGGTAAGGAAACAGGCAGAGAGAAATGAGGGATCGTGTCCAGTGTCAATCAGCTGGCAACTGGCGGCCGGGGGATCTGACCAGGTCTGACGGAAGCAGTGCTGTTTCTGACACAGGCACAGGCATCCACTGTGACTGCATTCACCTCGCAGAGACGAGGGGCAGGACCATTTCCGATAACTACGGGGAAAGCCTGTTGTTTTTCTTAGTGTGCTTTTCCACTTCACTGAAGAAAAAGAAAGAAGGATGATGCCTGGGTACCAATTCTCTCCTTACAAAACAAAAACAAAAACAAAAAACCAAAAAAACCCCAAAAAACAGTCCTGGGTGTAACTCGGGAGGAGATATTAGAATTGACTAACTGCTGTTTAGTCTGTGACACCAGCAAAGTGCTCAGGAGTGTCCCTGACTGGTTGGTTCTAGCCGTGGTCTCAGGCTCCTCGCCTCTGAGGCTAACAGCAGATAAAGACATGGTGACTATGAGAGGTGTTGCCAGGTGATGCAGGACCTTTAGGTGAAATGGCAACAAGTGCCCTGAGTTCTCAAGAGGCGGGGACCCCTGAGGACTTCCTGGAGGAGAGAGATATTTTGAATAAACTCCGGGGTCTTATAACAGACACCATTGGCCTGATCCTATAGGGCAGTGATGGTGAACCTTTTGAGCTCTGCGTGTCAGCATTTTGAAAAACCCTAACTTAACTCTGGTGCCGTGTCACATAAAGAAATTTTTTGATCTTTGCAACCATAGTAAAACAAAGACTTATATTTTTGATATTTATTTTATATATTTAAATGCCATTTAACAAAGAAAAATCAACCAAAAAAATGAGTTCGCGTGTCACCTCTAACACGCGTGTCATAGGTTCGCCATCACTGCTATAGGGGCTGGTTATAAGAAAGTGTCTGCAGGGCATCTAGCCTCCAGCTGGCTCTGTGGCATTTTAGTGCTGCAAGGACATCTGGTACTGACCCTTACTGCCGATGCCATGCCCAAGGCTCCTGGTTCCGTCAAGACTCCAGTTCAAACCTCTTTCCTCCTGTTCTCTGAAACCCCGCCTTACACTGAGCAGTCCCTGGCTTCAGCACCTGCTCAGAAGCACCCAGTGACCTGGGACTGGGAAATAGAGAGCCTAACACCTCGTGGTTGCAGCCTTCTCAAGCCAGCCTGAGAGTGATTCCAGGGTGGGAGTATTCCCAACGCATCTCCTAGTGCCCAGGCAAAGGTCTGGTGCTATGGAGAGTGAGCAAGCAAGTCTGGAAGGAGAAAAGGGCCCATAAAGGGTCTTTGTGGAAATTAAGAATGACAAGAATCAGCTAAGCAGAGTGGAAAGAGCATGGACTTTGTGTACAAAAGACCTGGGCTAGAATCTAACACTGTCATTGTGTCAGGGATTGGGAGAGCTCCCCAGTATCCATGTTCCCTTTTTCCTTCCAGGCATGTAGTTGGCCTACATTTCCCAGCCTTCCTTGCCATTCAGAGTGGTCATGTGAGTGTGTTCTGGCCAATGGAATGAGAGAAGAAGTGATGGGGGCCCATTCCAGGTCTGGCCCCTAAAAACTTCCACTTGTGATTTTCTCTCCTTCTCCATCTACCAACTGAATGGAGAGAGCTCCCAGGACCGGAGGGATACACAGAGCTGCAAAAGGCAGGAGTCTCGGCCCCTGAATCACTGTATGGAAGACTGCCCGCCAAACACACACACTGAATTGTGCGAACAGGAAATAAACTCCTAAAGTGTTAAGCTATTAAAATGTGGGGGTTGTTACAGCTGTTCGCCCAACCTGACTAACAGCTGTAACAACTACTAGCTAAGTGGCTTTGGAAAAGTTTCTCAACTTGCTTGAGCTTCAGTTTCTTTGTCTGTAAAATGAAAATGAAAAAAAAAAATCCTTCCTGAGAATAACTGAGTTAACCTTTGTAAACGTCCTACAAGCGAGGCTGCATTATGACTTTCATTAGCCCTAAGCTCTTCTGCCTCTGTGGGTCCCTTTAGCATTAAGAAAAACACCCCCACCCCAAACATAAAGAAAATAAAAATTAGATTTTACAATTATAATTGGTACAAAGATCAATACAATCTAGGTTGAATTCATTAGGATGTTTAGAATTATTATTTTTATATTTCATTTTGTACTCACTATTAATATATTCTTTTTTTTCTTCTGATTTTAAGAGAAATTAAACATTTTCTGGGGCCCTGAGTGGTGGGGCCCTAGGCATTCTGCTTAATGGAGAAGCCGATCTTATTCACTACAGTGCCTGGCCCACAACTCAGGCAATAAATGGTAACTAAGATGGACATTTTAAAAAATAATAAGATGGAGGCACAAAACAGCAACAAATGATTATGAAGCCCCTTTCATATACCTGTTTCCTCCATCTGGTACATCCACTGTATCACATATATTGGATACCAACTATATTTTCTAGTGAAAAAAAGTGAGGCTCAAGAAGATTAAATGTTGTGCTCAAGAAGGGCAGGAACATCCACCATTCAGTCATGCTTTAGGCCTGCTGCCTTAGGTCAGGCACGCTGCTAGACACCTGTCTTACTTTATCATTTTTAATTTCACAAACCTATGATGAGATAAGGTTTCTTATTTATCCCCATTTTGTGACTGAAAGAAGAAACTGATGCTAAGAACAAGTGGCTGAGCTCAGAAGCGAAATCACTTCTGGTGCCAACTCTAATGCTCACTCTCCCACCTCGCCTCCCCATCTCTCAATAGCTGTGTCATGAGAATTGATAAGTGGCAGTGTCTGAGGAGGGTGTCAGACACCCCGGCACCTCCTTTAGCAGAGCAGAGAGGAACCTGCTCAGGGCTGCAATGCAAACACAGCATGCCAGATTCCTCTGTGCTTTCTCACTCTGCACCCAAATGTACTCTTCAGAAGGTCTAATTATAGTGACTTCTATTTTCTTGTAAATAATCACATCTGTCATAACTGATTTAGCTGATCTGAGGCTCCAAGTTGGCAGTCTTGGCATCCTGAGCCAATGTGTCAATTATGCCAAGTAGGCTGTAAGCAAAAGTTGCATGAAATGGAAGAGAGAGGGAGAGAAAAAAAAATTAGTCACAGGCAGATAGAGGGTGGGGGCCAATATGTGCTTTTTCACAACAGTAGTATCAACACATACTCCTTAATGTGACCAATGCGTGTCAATCCCTCAGCAACTCAACTTAGCAAAACACACACAGCCAGGCAGATCCTAGGGAATAAAAGTAATCATTTTAGTGGAGACCCAATTCTAGAAACTTAAATATTTTTTGAGTCCAAGGAGATTTGCCAGGGCTCTTTATGGTTGTTTTCAGGAACAAAGACAGAAGGAAGTACTCCTATGATTCAAGAATATAGTCGAAGGGGCTATATTCTGAGAGTGGCTGTCCAGCCAACAAGAGACCTTTGGATCTGGACTTGGGTACAAGTCTGCTCTCCACCCAGCTTATCAGTAGTGTGACTAAGCAAACCATCTTACGATGAATTCCCGAATTCATCTCAGCTTTCTCATCTGTACAGTGTTGACAACCTAGAACCCTTGTGAAACTGATGATATAATGACTGTGTGTGACAGCTTGTTGGAAAGTGTAAGTACTGCATAAATGCTAATCATCATCATTATTACTAGCAGATCAGCATATACTGAGTCCTGTTTTCAATCCATGGGGATGGCTTCTTTCTCTCCTCAAATAACACTAAGTAGAAACAGTCACACTGTAAGTCAGACAGGGGATAAGAGATGGAGTCTGCTAGGGACTTCTTTCATAGCGAGGCGACACTCATCTTGCCAATCAAACTCTGAGAGTCCCCGTATCTGATGGCAAGAATGTGGGAAAATGAAAGGCGACTCTCATCCACTCCCCAGCGGCCCACAGGAAATGGACACATGCTTTTGGTGACCCAACCCTGTGGCTGGCCTAACCTTCCTTGGGTCAGCCAATCTGGGTGAGCAGAGTGGTGATGAGATTGTGAAACCAACCGTCTGGGCTTTGAGTCCAGCTCAGCTCTCTACTTATGGTGTGACCTTGGGCAAGTTATCTCACCTTTCTGTGCTTACGCTTCCTCATCTAGAAAATGAGGCAATAACAGTACCTATCCCTTAGGATGGTGGTGAGCAATAAATGAACACATGTCAACACCATACAAAACCGTCAGGTGCATGGGAAGCAATCTGTATCACTGTTGCAATGTTCATATTACAACCCAGTGGCCTTCCTTCCCTCACCCGGTTCTTATTAACATGCGCGTTTAACATGTGAACCATCACCAGATTTTCCACATTAAACCTCTTACTAAGAACAGCACTCTGTAGTCCACATAGAAGATCTGGAAGCAAAGCATTGCCTTCAGAGCCCCAGAGTAACTTTCTTCAAAGGAAGTTCATTTTGGGGCAGAGACGCGGGAGAAAGAGTTCTGGACTGAGATTCAGAGGACTCGAGTGCTAGCTCAATACCCTTTTCCCCACTGTGTGGGCTTGGGTAAGTCACTCTGCGTCTCAGGGTATTAATTTTCTTGGCTATAAAATAAAGCTTTTGCCTGTAAACATCAGTTTATTCATCTGTAAAAGGGACATAAGAACTATCATAGAGGTGTTATACGGTGTGAACCAAATAACACATCACACACTGAGATGGACGAGGTCCTGACCATGGCCGAAAGGCTCTTGGCCATCTGCGTCTCCTGGCTGACTGTTCTCCCCTCACCATTCTGCCATACCTATTTTTCTTGCACTTCTCAGGCATAGTGCTGCCTTCGGGCCTTTACCCAGCTTCGTCCCTCTGCCCGGAACGCTCTTCCCCCAGATAGTCCCACTTCCTTCATGACACAGATTATTCCTTTTTCCCATAGCAAAGATCATTTTATAGCAAAGTACACTATACCCTTACTTATGATTATTGCTTATTGTTTGTCTCTCCCCAGGCCAAGAATGCAAGTTCCATGAAGGCACAAATCTCTTTCTGTTTTGTTCCCCCAAGAGCCTGGTGGTCAATAAATATTTGACAATTCATTGAATGAATAAGTGAATGAATGCATGGAAAACACTTAGCTTACTGAATTTTTTGTAAGCTAAACGTGAAGGGGATTCTTTTTCTTTACCAGTCTTCTTTCCATGAGGAAAGATCCTTACCTGGACAACCTGGGCCTGTTACCACAGCCCTGAAAGTGGAATAAAGCACCTGGTTGGTAGGTGACCGTCATGGCCCATTTCTTGACCTGGTGAACTTAACCTGCAAATATCACAGATGCAGTCGCTTTGCCTGTTGTGTATCCCCTGATCAGAGAGCAGCAATGGCCCTGAGTAAGTGTTTCTGCCTTGTAGACTGGCTGTTCCCTTGTTGGGTTCTTTGCAGTGTGGAGTGCAAGGCAGGGAATGTTAGAAAGACCTCCGGTCAGTGGATGTAAGTCACACCCTCTGGTCTGGTTCTGTCAGGAACAAAGTGGTTATTTTGATCTTCACCTTGTGTCTGTGTCTCTATTGGTCTCGAGCCTGTTCTGGTAATAGCGTTGTGCCGTTGACCAACTCCTAAAATGACCACACCAAACATTCCTAATTTTAACAAGTTCAGCCTTATGTCCCCTGGTTCTAGAGTGTCTGCAATCTTAGCCATTCTCCTTTGACATATTAGTCTGTGGATGTCCCACTTCAAACACAACTCTAAACTGAGCACAATTCCGCAAGGAGATTTGTGACCCAGAGGAGAAGAGCTGTCACCGGCTTGCTCACTCTAGACACCACTCAGCACTGATGCCATTAAATGACATCTATGTATCTCTCCTCCCACCGATGGCCCGTCCTGCACCTGCAGTCCTTACAGCCTTTCCCACCCAGGATCTGTGATGCCTCAGGGCCCATCTCTTGCTCCAGTGGCACTTGACACTGTTCTGCAAGTTGCTAGATTTGGCTCATTCTTGTCTGACGAGATCTTCCAAGAGGCTGTCTCTATCATTCAACAAGTTTCCTATCGCTCCCAGTTTCATGTTATCTCTGACCACAAAGAAATGATAATGACCACTGACTGCCTGTTTGCAAGGTCTCAGGCACAGGGCCCAGCATTCTCCTTTCATCATCCCATTTCATCCTCCACGTAAGCCAACGAGGCAGGTGTTTCCCCCATTGTACAACGAGGCAACTGGGGTTTTTAGAAGCAAAGAGTCTTCATGTGTCGTGGTAGCTCGTAAGTAGCAATGTAAGCTCCAAGCTCTGCACACTGGATGGCTTCTAGGGCTAGCACTTAGGTCTTCAGTGAACGCCACCAATAAAACGTGGGGCTCACTCCCAGGACCTCAGTCCAGATGATTTCACTCAGATCTGTCCGTACCCTGTGGTGCGGCCATTCAACTTGCAAACTTATGCAATGGTACCAACCAACATTTCCCCATCATGTCCCCAAGGAGCTCATAATTGGTGCTCTCAAATACCTTGATGAAAGCCAGAGATGCCTGATTTGTGGCCTTTCTGTCATCTACCAGCTCAAAAGCCATTTTCAAAAGTGAAGTTAATCTGGTTCAACCTGATTTTGGTGAGGCCATGTTGGATTCTAATGACCACCATGCTTCCCTCACTAAGCTCTGACAACAGAGCTCAAAAACCAAGGGATTTAAGTCAGCTAAGACCAACACCAGCTGAGTCCAAGTACAAGGTAAGTCTTGCAGGAGGGATTGTCTACCTTCTTCAGCAAGTCAGTGACAGGGAGGTGAGCATGGCAAAGGATAAAGAAACAAAACGATTCATTTGTCAAACAGAGATCTGTCTCGAGCCTACCTGTCCCCCTTTCCCACTGTAAACCTGGAGCATGAGGCTGCTCAGCTGAAACGTGACCCCTGACTCCCTTCCTGAGCATCCAGGAAGTAGTGACAGCAAGTTGCCGGGTGCACAGAAATGAACAGCCTGCATTTATTAAGCTCCTACTATTTGCCAAACATGGTGCACAATGCTGGCTTTACAAGATCTCTTAAAATGCTTCAAAGAAATACATGCTCATGTCAAGAAATCAAAAACAATCGAGGTTTAGAATGAAAACCACCAGCTGATAGTAAAACCTGGCTCCTCACCCACACATTCCCCAAAGGCAACCTTTCTAACTCCTGTTTCTGGTTCTTTCGGTGGTGATTTCTCTACATATAGGATTTCTCTTAACCTCGACAAAGGCTGGATGATGTAGATGGAATTATTTCTTCACAGATGTTAAAATGGTAGCCTAGCATGGCCTCAGGCCACACAGCTGGAAAGGGGTGGAGCCAGGATTCAAACTCCAGGTCTTGCTCTTAAACTTGATGCTCCACAGATGACATGTCTGGAGTCTAGCAAAGGAAGTGCCTTGGGTCACATCAGGCACAAAGGCCCGTGATGGCTTCTGAGGTCACCTGTGGTCTAAAATCACTCCCGGAGGACGTGACTATGGAACATCACGGGATTACACATAAGTGAGCTTTCTTTTCCCCAGGGAGGTTTGTTTGCCGCCCTCCTTTCTAGTCTCTTGGGTTTTTTTCTTCCTCCAGCCACTTCAGATGCCCTTTATGACACAACATGTGACTTCAGAGGGCTTCCTGTCTCTCCTCCTGGGAGGCCGTGCTAAGGGCATTTATCACCATCTTTGTTAAGATGTTGCAAAAGAGATCAGTCCCATCCAGACTCCGGTTTTATAAAGAAATACTTTTCCTTTGCTTTGTGGCTATTGTCATTGTGTGTGCAGTGCAAAACATAACAACATCGACAATATTTGTTAATAATAAAGCTACTGGTTAGGAGCTTCAGCCAGGCTCCAGGTTCAACTCTTGGTAAGGGCACTCACTAGCTTTGGTAACCTGGCAAGCGACTCGCCTCTCGGTAACCAACTGCCACCTGTAAACCTGGAAGGAGTATGCTGAGAACTATAGATTACGAACAATACATTATGTGGGTTACAGATGGGCTTTGAACTCTCCTGACCAAAGCCAGAGCTCTATATGGACTACTGTTTTTTATTAGCACTGTTACTGTTGTCTAGCGTCGCAGTTTGCTGGAGCTGTCAACATACACCATAGGTGGTCCTTATAGCCAAAAGGAATCAGGGTAGAAGTGATCACTAACCTCTTAAAAGTATTTAAAGGTATAATTATTGGCCATTTTACAGATGAGTAAGTAAATGAAACAAAGCTGCCCAAGGCGCCAGGATGGTTCAGAGTCAGAAGCAGTCACTAAGACCCGTCTGAACTCTCTTGCCAACAAGGCTGAGTACCTCGCTGAGCCGCGTTTATAGAATAGGAGGGCTGAAGCGGAGGCCTTGGCTCTTCCATTCTCTAATAAGCACCCCAGTTAAGAGAAGGCATCCACAGTCAGACTCTGGACGTGAGTTAAAGGTCTCCCACTTCCACTTGGGTGACCTTGGGCAAATTATTTAATCTCCCTGTGCCTCAGTTTTCTCATCTGCAAAATAGGGCTAGTAATAGAACTCACCCTGGAAGACAGCGATGGGAATTGAATGAGTATACCCCTGTGGTGTCTCAGGACAAGGCCTGGCACATGAAAGCACACAGTAAGTGTCAGCTATTTTTACTGAGCCCTATGTGGCCAGCCCGGCCTCCTAGGCCTTGGTCAGCCTACACCCTTTGTGTTACTAGCATCAGAACTCTCTCCTGCCTGTGGGGAACCCACTGGGCAGGGCATCACCTGTGGTTTCCAGGCTGGGTGGTGTCAGGCAAGAGTGTTAAACCCTCCACCTAAATCCAAAGCCAACTTCCAAGTGCCTAACATTTCAATCTGGATGGAAACTCCTATTTTCCTATGTCTACCTATAACATTGATGATGGTGTTTTGCTTTCCTTCCCATATAATCCGGAAATCCTGAATAAATGTCAAAAAGAATTCGCTGAGTCAACAAATATATAATGGTATTAAAACTCTTAGCAGTGAACCACTTTCTATATTACCAGAAGCTTAACGGGATATTTTCAATTGCATTATTCAATAAATACGCTACTGAGGGCTTAAGTGATGTTGCTGTAATTTGTAGCTAGTAGGTCAGTGGTTCGTTCATTCACTTGGAAAATGTCTGAGCCCACCTAGGAGCCAGGCATTGCTCGGGGCTTTGATGACCCAACAACAACAAAAATAATAATAGTAGCAGCAGCAACAACAACAACAGCGCCCACTTACCAACTGTCTATGGTGCTGGCCCGCCTTCCTTTGCCCTGCAGATCCTCCCTTTACCCTTCTCCATTCTGTTCTGTGACCTTGTGGACTGTTTCAGCAGGCATCCTCACCCCCTAGCTTCCAGTGAGTTCTACCAGTGGGAAGAGCCAACAGGAGATCAGAGGGTCAAAGGAGAAAAATGCATCTTTCTGTGCCTCAGCTTTCCCATCTGCCAAATGGGGCGGATAGTAATACCCCACAAATGAGCTAATATGCTCAGAACACTGCCTGGCACGCAGTAGACACACAGTAGATGTTAGTTCTTACTCCTTATTGTCATGTGGGACAGCCACTCTGCTGCAGCCATGCCTCTCCTGGGCTCCAGTGGCCACCCAGCTGTTGCTACCTGAGGCTTAGGGGAGGTCGGACCTTCAGCTGCTGCTACGCTGGGGCTTCCCCATTCCTTGCTGGCTCCGCTTGACCTGGCCGACCCTCTGTGAATAGTCCACTCTTTAACTTCCCCTCACTACTTCATTTCCTGCTGAGACTGACTTAGACACCTGCAAATACCATGTTCTAGGTGGTCTTCATGCATTTTCTCTAATTCTTACAATACTCCTGTAAGGGAGGTTTTATTGTGTGCAACTGAGGCTTAAAGTCCAACCTGAACCCCACAATGAGGAAGTAGTAAGCTGAGTTTCAAATTCAGGCCTAACTTTCATTCCCAGGCCTAGCTTTAATGCCCAGTGAAAATGACATGCACACCCTTACTTCCCCAAAGCTTACAGAGAAAAGGTGATGACGATTGTGTGTGATGACTACTCTGACAGGGGGAAGAACAGTGAACCTGACCAGAGCCAAGGGCACCTGAGGCCGGAGTGTCAATCAGAGAGGGCTCCCTGGAGGAGGGGATATTAACCTGACTCATAAAAGATGGGGAGTTATTCTGGGAACAAAGAAAAGGACTTGGAATGAGAGAAGGTCAGAGGGAGAAGAGAAAGCAAGAAGGAGCTTTTTAAGAAGCTGCAAGCAGTTCAAAAATCCTAAAGCAGATAATTCGAGGGGGAGGGAATGATGACGGAGGGGATGAGTCCTGCTGAGGAAGAGCCACGGAAGCTGAGCCCAGGAACTGACATTGTGGGGCCAGTGTTTTGGTGTGATGCTTATATAGGAGCGCTCTGGTCACCAGTCATGACAGCCAGCTCCCTTAAAGCAGAATGTCTATTTCAAACTTCAAACCTAGCATGGGGCTCTGTATACAACAGGTGCTCAATAAATGACACCGACAACTCAAAAAAAAGATCTATAATTGAAAGGTGTTCCTGAGTCCGAACAGAGGCTGCCGTGTACCAGCCATGTCGCTCTGCCCTTCCCACTTCAGTGCATGTCACCTCACTTCTAACTGCCCACCCACACCCGTGTTTCCTTGTTTTGGGGCTCTCTCTGGTTTCTGAAGTGCAGGGGAGGTACAGCCCCCTGGGGAGCAGCCCACAGCAGTGAGTGACAGCTAGTGAGGAAGTACCACACCTGTCTCAACCTGCAGGTGAGATGACACTGAGGGGCACATGGTGTCCACTGGCCCAGAGGCGCCCGGTAGGATTAAGGTCCAATTGCCCACTATGCTAACTTGCTTGAAAATGTTCCATGTCCCATCCCCTTCACATCCGTCTCATGGCCTGGCTCCCCCTCCAGACCTTCCTTCACTTTTCTGCACTTGAATCTTGGTCTTGGGATCGGCCTCTGAGGAGCCCACACTGAGACAGTCGAATTTTTGGTTTCATAGATGGAAAGAGCACAGAATGAGGGGACTTCTGGGTAATGACCTTCCAGGGCAGGAAACACACGGTGTCTACAGTCCATGGGTGGCAGAACCCTGAGGGCACGAAGCAGCCGCCCTGCCCACAGGGATGCCAGTCCAGTCTCAGCTCTGGACGCAGTGTCATCGGTTGGAAAGAATGTGGGCCTTCCAGAGAGGCAGAGGCAGACCTGGCCCTCAGGTAGGCAGGTGGTCCCCTTCCTCCCCCGCTCCTCAGCTTGCTCTGCTGATGGGATGATGTTCAAGTGTGCAAGTGTATGTAAACTACCTGAGAGATCAAGGTTCCTTTCTAGTGTCTTTTTAGGAACTGCTTCTAGAACATACTAGTAGGTTCTAACTGCTCTCCACACACCTTTCACTCTAACAATGATCTCATTATATGGGCAACCCCAATTGCGTATTTGCCTCCCAGGAGACTGGGGGTCAAGTTTTACTTAACTTTGCATCTCCAGCAGTTAGCACCACACCTGGCAGGAAATAAGCACTTAATGAATGTTTGTAGAATGACAACATGAAGGAAAGAATCCCTGAAAAAAATCATCGACCAGTGATGATGGGTTCTCTGGAGCATTTGTTCATTCACTGAATCTCAGTACTGAGTCCTACTATGCGCCGGGCACTAACCTATGTACTGACAACAACACTGTGGCCAAGGCCACCACGGTCCTCCCTCAGGTGGCGCCTCACCCTCCAGGGAAGAGAACAGTGATCCTCAACCCAGGCTGCTGAGCCTGCGAAGCTTTGAAAGAGATTCCAATTTAATCATGTGGGGTGAGAGGGGGCGTTGGAGTTTTTAAAAAGCTTCTTGGGTGAATATAAGGTGCTGCTAGGGCTGAGCATTGGTGGGATCAAGAGGGGGAAAAAGACAATTTCAGAGTGAAGAGGGCTGTGAGCAAAATAAAACAGAATGTCAGTTAGCTGGTGGTTCTCAAGGGAGGGATGGGATGGTCTGCCCCCCAGGAGACCTTTGGTGACATCTGGAGACCGTTTTGGTTGTCACCACTGGAGGGGGAGCCCAGGGAGGCTGCTACCTATCCTACAACACACAGGGAAGACCCCGACAACAAATAATGATCTGACCCTGAATGTCCAGGGGGCTGAGACAGAGAGACCCTGGTCTAGAGGGACGAGGACAGGGGCCACGTAGGGAAGACCTGCGGGGGGGGGGGGGGGGCGGGGGTGACAGGGGAGCTGAGACATGAGTTACAGCATGAGTCTCTGCAGGAAGCGACAAGGCACTGAATGGGAGGTGGCCCCTAAGCCACCGTCACAGCCTTGAACAGAAAGATTAAAGTGCCAAGTGCGGCTCACCCCATCTACTCACCTAAGAGTACTGGCACCTCTGCTCCTGGTGTCATTCTGGGGTTGTCTGCTGGGGTGGGTGGGGAAGGGAGGGGGAAATCCGGATGCTGGTGCTTGACTGCTTTCATTTTTAAGTCCCCACCCCCTTTCCAGGCTCAGAACCGGAAAGGGGGAAGGAGCGGGTGTTAATCCAGGCTGACCACTCAGATGTCCCCACACCACCTGCAGGCTCACTTCCTCTTCTCCCAATGCATCTCCCACTGCCACGCCTGGTCCCCAAAAGCTCTAGGCGGGGAGGCAGGGGAGGAGGGGGAGGGAGACTTCTTTGGAGAAATCTTGCCAGCTTCCCCAGCCCTGGCAGAAGTCGTTTCCCCAGAGAAACAGGGATCCATAAATAAACATGGCATTCCATGGGAGGCGGGGTGGGAGGGCAGTCCAGCCAGCCCTGTCCCCCTCACCGAAATGGCCCATTAACTGTTCCCGCCAGGGCTGGGGCCTGAGAACCTGCCAGCCCTCTCCACCCACCAGGCTGCCCCTTCTCCTTCCCTATCTCCATGCTCCCCAGTAAATCAGTTGCAGACCCACTGCCCTGGGAGCTTGGACTAGCAGGAGCAGCGCAGAGCAGGCTGCTTGCTCAACACCACGTGGGCCTTCCAAGAAAGCGTCACCACAGCTGGCGATCGGTGGAAAGCCGAGAGTTTTCTGCACAAGGCTTCCAGAAAGCTCCGAGTCAACAGGCTGCTAAGGGGGCCAGGGCAGCAGCAGGCCGCGATCTGGGAGTCCTACCTGCAGAAGTCCCACCAACCAGGAGCGGGCAAAGCCAACTGAACCTGAGAGGAAAAGGGGCTCAGAGGCTGTAAGACTTCACAATTGGGGAAACTGAGGCCAGAGAGGGGACGGATGACCTGCTCAAAGTCAGCAAGCTGTGGGTGCTGAGCTGGGTGACCCTCCTGACACCCCCGCCTGTGTGTGAAATTTCTTTCAGGACATACTTGTTCCAGAATAGTGGAAAAGTTCCATCAAACAGAAGGACAGAGATGGCTCAGAAACCGGTGGCCATCTTCCTGCAACATGTGCGTGTGGTGGGTGACAGGACTCTCCTAAACATCTCTGCTTCCTTAGCCTAGACGTCTCTTTTGAAATTTAAACAGGCCCCTTATCTTTCCAGAGTCCCCAAATAGAAGCCCCGTGTCCAAATTCTGTTCATGAGGAAAGTTGTCAAATCTCAACTTATGAAAATCTATTTCACAAAAATGGGCATTATGGGAAATTAGCAAGAATATGTTTACTTAAGTAATTATCTTATTAAAAATGACAATTTGCCAATATGCCCTGAGAATTTCATTACAGATATCCATGATGAAGTAGGTAATTAGCAATAAATAGTCCCTTTCTGCCGACCTAGGACTAGGAATTTTTCATGGTCCTTACTTTAAGTAAACACTCTACAAACCTATAGTCTTTTCATTCATGAAAAGCTTTGACTTACAGAGTTGAATGCCTACAACCCAGGACTTATAAAACAAACCATCAGCCTCAGTGTATATTTTCTGGTTAAAGTTGTACATAAATACCTATGCACGGTCACACAAAGGACTCAAAAATATTAAACTTTTAAAGCAGTGCTGTGTTTTAGCTGTGTGTGTGCGCGTACACACCTGTCTACACACTATATAACTTGCAGTGGTAGGTTTTTGTTTTGTTTTCATAAGTCTTGCAGGCAAGCCTCCCACATAGTTTTGAGAAAAGAAAGAAAACATGTTCTTTGTTCTTTAGCTCTAGCAGTTTAATATGATTCTCATCCTCCCTCCCTCCCTTCCCTCCCCCTCTCCCCTTCCCTTGGGAAAAGACTTGGCTCTTAAGTCACCACTAGCTCTTCTCATGATTAACCCAAGCAGTTGCTGCTAACCTGCAGTTAGGGTTCCCGATAGCATATGGTGCAAGGATGTTTCATCAGTTGCCAGAACAAATGACCAATGTGCCAAATCTCCACAGCTTGTGTCCTGGCTGAGCATCACTGTGGGTTCATTGGTGCTGCCCGCCTCAGAAATTCCACAGATATTGAGTATCTACTCTACACAAAGTTGACACGGCAGCCTGGGGGCACCACTACATGGTTCAGAACACAAAAACTACCCCTGCCGACCTCCATTTTTGCAGAAACCAAGCGTTGCAGGCTCAGCACCAGCTTCCTTTGAGTGTTCCCAGCAGAGAAGGAAAGCTAGGGGCCACCAGGATCCTGGCTATGACTACCATGTGAGCCCAAGACAGGACAGGGAAAGAAGGCAGAATGGGATGAGGCTGGGATGAAAGGGCTATAATGGTGACTGGTGGCTTCTGTCTTAAAGGTCATCTGAACTGCAAGATAGACAGACTCTCACTGTACCAGATGAGCTAGGGGAGCCGAAAGACTTTCTTTTTCTCAAAAGTAAATCCAAATGTCTATTATCATGCAAAGCAAAGGTGTAGGGTTGGTGGGAGGCTGGTGGAAAGGACTCTTCCAGAATCTCGGAAGAAGGAAGTTGCCTGCACTTCAGGCTGCCCAGACAAGATTCTCACAGTCGGATCCCCAGGATCGCCTAGTTCTCTACTCCACGGAGATGCTCTGGCCACACTATTCCTTTTTGGGGACCAAGCTCCACAATTTAAACCATGAGCAAAAAATGTAAAGTTCACCAAAACAATATTTAATAGACATACTTCTCCGGATTTGTATCTCCTCCAACCCCACCCCCCAAAAGTCTGAAATGATTAGTTTCGCCAGAGAACTTGGTATGAAATTCTAATTCTGAGAAACTAAAAAGAAATAAGAAAATAGTGAAGCACAGGCAAAAGCGTGGGCTTCTAGCCCCGGCTTCATCACTAGTGACTTGACGTGGGGCACGTCCCTCACCTGCTCTGAGATGGAGGGAAGAATGGCTGCTGCCTTAACCATCTCCTCTCACCTGGGGGCCAGGTGGGAGATGAGGCTTCTTGCCCCTCCTGCTCTGGCCACCCTAAGGTGGTGACAAGCATATTCTCAAAGCTATAAAGGGCAAGGAAGGGCAAAAAAAATGTATCCTTAAATCCTGAATATAAGTGGAGAGCAGGGAGGAGCAGTTTTCGTATCATTGATACCATCTGTTGCTCTGGAGTGAGTGAGATTTGCTCTTGAAATGTTTTAAGTAGCATAGGGGCTCTGGGTATTGCACAACCTAGAGAAAGCCTCATTTTCCTCTCCTATAAAATCTCAGAGGATTGGACTAGGTGATCTCAATGTTGGCTTGAATACTGGTTGGCTGATTGTCCAAGACAGGAACTAGTGAAAAGTTGGTAAGCAACATATGCTAGGCTGGTTAATCATGGAATCAATTTGTTGAAGAGGGTTCTTACTTTCTGAGCAGAGCCCAGATGCCACATGCAATGTTTTGGGAGCCAAAATTCAAATATGTGATCATTTCTGGGCAGCAATGGGCAATGTTCTTAAGTTACCTTTCAAGGTGATTTTTTTTAAATTTAGAAAGTTCCATAGAAAAATGAACAAGTCTAGATTGAAAGCAATATCTCATTCACCACGGTAGTATCTCTAGTTATTTAGCATGGTGCCTGCGGCATAGCAGGTGCTGGAATATTTCCTGTATGCATAAGCAGTGTCCAACATCCATCACACTTCTGACACCTCAAAACATATAGACACAGCCGAATACACAAAAGGCATTCAACTACTCACCGGAATAGCACTGGTGTTCTACCCCTGACCTTTTTCACATCCCCGAACATACTCCCAACCACCCAAGTGAGTGTTGGGTTGAGAACCAGCCTGTGAAGCCAGGCCCTGCCCCTTCCTTACTGAGTTTTTTCATCTTTCTGAGTCTCAGTTTCCTCATCTATTAAATGCAAATGGCCAGGTCTCTCTCAAGAGGAAAGTCACAGAAAGGACCTCCTAGGGGCATTGGGTAGTGTAGATAAATTAACCCACAGAGTGTTGAGAATCTGCCTGGCACTTTGCACACACGTGGCAAATGCGATTAGAGTCACTGCTTGTGCTCAGCACCATTAGTGTTTGGCAGTAATTAGGGGCTCATTAAATGTTAATCTTCTCTATGCCAGACTGCATGCTCAATGCAAAACCAAATTGCAATGGTATTCTACAACATCTAAGAAAAGCAATGTGCTGCAGTAAAAATTTCATTTTTAATGTTTGGTGGTGTTTCAGATCATCAGGACCTCTCTTCTGCATACCATTGGACGGGACAACTGAGTGCTGTCCTTAGAGTCCAAAATGGCACTGGACTAAGTGTCAGGAAGCTCTGATCAGGTCTGGGCTTTGTCATTGATACTTTTAACCGACACTCAGTGAGCCTGAGAGGAACCATGACTCGCTAAAGCAGCATAGCCAGTCCAGGGCTGCCCTGGATAGAGACATGTACTACCTGCCAAATGGGCATGTGCTTCCCCATGTTTTCCAGGCTCCTTGAAGTAAGACAGGCTTGCGTGAGCAAAAGTGATACCTTCACAGAGTGCGTATGTGACCCTTCGATTTGCATTCCTCTGTTCCAGCTGCCTGAAATTGTTTCGAATGATGTGGCTACCAAATGTAGGTGGCCTGGATGCCTAAGTCACCGCTTGGAAGAAAGCTACCTTGAAGAGCTATTGTCCTTCAGGGCACTTCGTGAAAGTAAGAAAGAAACCTTGCTTTGTTAAACCCCTGGGATATTGGGGTTTATTTGTCACTGCATCATAGCTTAGCCTAAACTGACCATTCATATAGCTTGTTCAATGCCTGTTCCACAGGATTCTTGTGTGTTAATCACAGAATGGCCAGTTATTCTCTATTACTTAAAACACTTAACACACACACACATACACACACACACACACACACACACACACACACACACACACACACAGCATTGAAATCTCAAGGAGACTATTTTTCCCATCACACAAGATGACCCAGAAAGATTAAGTACATCTGGCCATCTCTTTCCTGACATGTATTTTTTGTTCCTTCCAACCCCAGAGTGTATGTGGGTGGGGGTGGGAGGTATGGTGACAAAACTGCAAGAGGACAAAACCACATGAGAAACTGTAATAGTGCCAAGAAGCACCTTTTAAGTGAAAGAAAAAAGATGCTCCTGTTACTAATTCTAGTCCTTTGGCCTTTCACATGCAAAATATTGAACTCTGGAATACATTGGTGCAATGGTTGGCATAAAGCATTGTTTGTTTCCTTCTTTCCTACCACCTTTACAGTTTGATCTCTGGTTCAGGCTCAATCAAAAGAAAGCTTACTATTGGAGGTAGTAGTAAGACGCTGGTACAACACCTATGATATTGCTCTAGGTGCCAAACAGGAAGGTGGAGACAAAGGGTAAAGCCCAGTCAGAGGGAGGAAGTGGAGCCAGGGTGCACACAGAGGCCAGATGTCCAGACGATGCAGCAGGGTTGGGCCAGGGAGGCAGGCAGATTGGCAGTTTGGCTAAGAGACACTGACCCTGGAACAAAGCCAGCCTGGGACCGGAAGTCTCCTTGGCTGCTTCCTGTTACCCAATGGCCCAGTGACTGTACTCCCAGGTGGCCGCAAGCGCCTGCCACCAAGGGTAGCAGCAAGCAGCAATGCTTATTTCCTTCTAACTTGCGCTGACCTGGAGCACTGGCTCGGAACCAGGGTCTGGTGGATTTATTCATTTGTATAGGGTGTCCCAAAATTCACGCAAGAAGTAATTTTGATAGAAAACAAGGTTTATAATTAAAAATTGTAAATTTGTTATTGATTCATAAAGTATATAGTATAGGGTTATGTATGGAATAGCACATCAGGTAAATGGCCTCCATGGCTTCGCTGGCACATACGCAAAGCCGTGGTCTTCATTGGTCTTCATTGTCCCTGCTCCTGGGCCATAATTGGTACTTGGTAATGCTTATCAAATTGAAGGGATTGAAATCAAAGGGCAACAGATATTAGAATCTGACTCAATAAACCAAGAAAAATTAAGCTTTTTTTGTTGTTGTTGTTAATGCTCACACAAAATTCAAATCTTGCGTGAATTTTGGGACACCCTATATATAACTATCCAATCGCTTGAGGAACATTCATTTTGAACCAGCTTAGTGGGCCAACCCTGTGCTGATGCTCGTGTTTTAGACCTACATGTCAGCGGAGTTGAGGCAGGGAGAGAATGGTGACAGATGCCTTCACATGTATTCCTTCCAATAAGACTTCCTCTTTTCTTTACATTGAAAAAAAAAAAAATCCCATGCAAAAAATCAACTCTGGAAGCACGTCTGTTCAGTTTTGGGTAGGTAGGCCCAGCATGACTTCCCCCTCCTATTTCAACAAGCACAGATTCTCTCTTTTGTTCAATTCCACTTATCAATTAAACAAGTATTTACTGAGCAATCACTCAGCCAGAGCTAGGTGTTCAGATGGCAGAGGGTGGGGGGTGGGGATGTGGGAATCCAAGCACCAAGCCCCAGTTTTCAACAAGCCTGAGATTCGTCATGGCAGCAGCACACATGTGAGACCATCGGTGGACAGTACACAGGCTTCCAAGACACACGGGGACCCTACAGCCCATTTGGGTGTGCCAGCAGGTGTGTGCCGGCCCGGCGTATGCACAGGAGTGGGGAGGGCACCACCAGGAGGTTTTAACACCTTTGGTCCTATGGTGCTGCCAGCAAGCTGCCTTCCCTTGAAACAGGACCCCTGAGCTTCACTAATTAAGAGAGGTGAGTCCATTTAAACCCCATGCAGAATCTATATGGCCTTTGGCTGAACTGAACAAGAAAGCTCCATTATTTCTATCATTATTTTAGTAGCTGACACATATCTTCTATATCCAGAAATGTTGATGTTGATTCCCCAAATCTTCAATCAGTGCACCCCTCCCCAACCCTGAAAGGCCAGCAGGCTGATCTGATTATAACCAAGGTCTCTAACAGGGTCCCTTCTTCCAGCTGGGAAAAACCAGGGGACTGGTCAATTCAGCAGAAAGGACCCAAAACTGCCCTTCCCTGGCTCACCTGGGCCCCTAATGTATTAACCATCAGGGATGTTCTCCCATCTGGGAGCAAGGGGACTGCACTCTGAGTTTGGAACTAACAGAGCTGAAGAGAAGCCAGTCCTGAGCTCTGTGAATGACCCACCACTCCCAGGACAGGCTCAGCAGGTCTGAGGACAGCCTGGGTGGCCAGTTTCCTTGGTCCCGGCCTTCTTCCTGGTCTGTGGGTAATGACTTTCCTGTGGGGTGGGGATGAGGCTCCTAGTCAAAGATCTAGGGCATAAGGATGTCCCTCAAACTACAGTGACTCAGAGAAAGCTTCTCAGCAGAGATATGTTAATGACAACACAGGAGTACCAGTGGCATTTCTAGGGCATTGCCTAGGTGCCATGAGCTATGCTAAGTCTTTGACAGGCATTAGCCCCTACAATTTGCACAGCCAGCTACCCTAGGAGCAAGTGGTCTGCTTTTGCAAGTCCAGGTGGGCTGGCTGTGTGGGGCTGCACCTCCAGGGCAGGGGCCACGAGTGGCTTGGTCATCTTGTGTCCCTTTCCTTCTCCCCCAAACACTGTGCACAATGCCTTAGAGACCAGGAACAAAATGATGGCAAGGCCAGGACAAGGGTGAGGCAAGCACACCCCAAATTTAAGGAAACATTCCTTCCTGGGTGCCAACTCTGTACTATGGCAACTTGAGAGTGAGAGCCACCTTAAATTTCGCACACTGGGTGCCACTGTTTGCTTCACCTTAGTCAAGTCCGGGGTAGTGGACTGGTCAGACTGGTGTGTGTGTGTGGATACTGTTCCTCCGCTCTTCAGTCCTGTGACTGACCTTCCCCACTCCGTGCCTCAATTTCCTCCCCTGTAAAATGGGGCTTATGACAATACGGAGGGTTGGAGAGGACATGGAGAAATCTGAATGCTCACACTGCAGGTGGGAAAGTGAAACGGTGTCACTCCTTACTATGCTCAGACAGTGTGGCAGCTCCTCAGAAAGTGACCCACAGAGTTCCTGCCTGGCCCAGCAGTCCCACTCCTAGGTATCTCCCCAAGAGAAACGAAAAAACACAACCACGTGAAGGCTGTTCAGGTGTTCACTGCAGCCTTATTAAAACGGCCAAAATGTAGAAACAACCCAATTGTCGACTAGTGAAGGTATAAACAAAATGTGGTGTTATGAGCTAAATTGTGTCCCCCCCTCCCCCCAATTCTCATGTTGAAGCCTTAACCCAGTGCCTCCGAATGTAACTGTATTTGGAGATAAGGTCTTTCAAGACCTGATTAGTTAAAATGAAGCCGTTGGGTGGGCCCTAATCCAATCTCACTGGTGTCTTTATAAAGAGGAAGAAATTTGGACAAAGACACCAGGGATGGTGTGCACAGAGAAAAGGCCAGGTGAGGACACAGAGAGACAGTAGCCACCTGTAAGCCAAGAGGCCACAGAACAAATCAAACCTGCTGACACCTGGATCTTGACTCTCAACCTCCAGAACTGTGAGAAAATAAATGTGTGTTATTTAAGCCACCCAGTCTCTGGTATTTTGTTAGAGCAGCCCTAGCAAATGTGGCACATCCATACAATGGAATATTATTTAGCCATAAAAATAATGAAATATGGATTCATGCTACAACATGGAAGGACCTCAAAAACATTATACTAAGTCAGCGGTTCTCAACCTGTGGGTCATGACCCCTTTGGGGGTCGAACCGCCCTTTCACAGGGGTCGCCTAAGACCATCGGAAAACACATATATAATTACATATTGTTTTTGTGATTAATCACTATGCTTTAATTATGTTCAATTTGTAACAATGAAAATACATCCTGCATATCAGATATTTACATTATGATTCATAACAGTAGCAAAATTACAGTTATGCAGTAGCAACAAAAATAATTTTATGGTTGGGGGTCATCACAACACGAGGAACTGTATCAAAGGGTCGCGGCAGTAGGAAGGTTGAGAACCACTGCACTAAGTGAAAGAGTTCAAACACGGAAGACCACATATTATATGGTTCCTTCCATAAGAAATGTCCAGTAAAAGCAAATCCATAGAGACAGAAAGTACCTTAGTGGTTGCCTAGGGCTGGGGGACAGGGTGTTAAACAGGGGGATGGAAAGCGACTACTAATAATGGGCACAGAATTTCTTTTGGAGGTGATGGAAATGTTCCAAAATTAGATTGTGGTGATAGTTGCACAACTCTGTAAATATAATAAAAACCAATGAATTGTACACTTTACATGGGTGAATTGTAAGGTGTGTAAATGACATCACAAGCTATTTTTTTTTTAATGGGGCTATTGCTAGTAAGATGCTAGACTTGCCTGGTACATAGTTAGTGCGCAATACATCATAGTTGGTACTCGTTACTATGCTCAAATAAATATCTGCTGCTCACGTGAAAGTTGCCTAAAGTGCCTCAGTGTTCCTTTATTTTGGGGAAACTGACCTGGACAGTCACTGGTGATTTCATGTCCCTAAGTGACCTGTCTCTGTCCACATAGGACTCCCCATTAGCTACTTCTGGCTGCAGCCTGCCTGATGTGGATAAAACCACTTCAGTGTCAGATTCCACAGAAGCCTGTTGAAGTTCCAGCTCTGCCCTTCACACGGTCTGCTCAGCAGGGTTGCTGCACAAATGGCCTGGGCTCTGGTGTGAGGGTGTGGGGGGCCTACATACAGCTGGCATTCAATAAATTGGAAAAAAACACAACACCTATGCATGAGAAAGCCCTTTATTGAGCCCTGAATGCACGCACACCCATTCTTGCTGTTATCCTCGGTGCAGGCTGGTGGCTCGGCCACTAGTCCTACCTAATGAGGGAGGAGCCACAGCCTTCTCACGGAGGTGCAGGAGCAAGGAGGGCAGGAGAGGCTAGTGTAGTGTAATATTGTCTGGTTTCCAGAAACCTTGGAAAAAGGACTTTTCTACTCTGTGCTTCTTTGTCTATTAAATGGGGTTAGCAGAGTCCTCACATCTTTTGGGAGTGTCATGAGCTAACCCACGAGAAAGCACTTAGCATTGTGCCTATGATGTCGCTAAGAGTTCGCTGAAGGTACTGTGTTGGAGCTGGCTGGTCAGGGAAGGCCCAAGGAAACAGAGGCCTTAAGCTTGATTGTACGGAAGAGGAAAAGCAATCCTCTGCCATATGACTGTGGACCCATGGGCAAAGTCCTTACCTCTCTAGGCTGCAGTTTCCCCAAGCTGGGCTGGGTGACCCCTAAAGTTTTTTCCAGCTAGAAAGTCCTTCATCCTAAATAATGCACAATGCTGCTATTACTCTATCCCCCAACATCCCTCTCCAGGGAGCTCAGAAGACACTAGGCTTTGTACCAGGAGACCTACAATCCCATTTCTAGAAGTGCTGAAGTCAGGCTGTGTCCAACCTCAGGCCTCAGTCTTTGGGATGTCTACCATCAACCCATGGCTGATCCCAAACCATCTCCACTGTGGTTCTGCACGCCGGAGACCCCTTGCTCTTGGGAACAATGGGAATCTTCCAGCTGTCCTGAACTGGGTGGCTCTGGGAATCAATTCCATGACATGAACTTCCCCCAAAGAAAGGAACAGGCTGATCTATTGGACAACGAAACCCCAGCGCTCTCTGTAAGGGGAGGTTAGGAGAGGGCTTGTGCTTCTCTCCTTCCTGCCTGGAGCCACCATCAGCCTTTCCCCAAAATTTCTTGGCCAAGGGGCAGTCTCTTTTGCCAGCTCCTGGCTGTCAGTCCATATTCCTCTATGCCACTCTCCCACAGAAAAGCAAAGATACTCCCCATCCCTGATAGCATTGACATCCTGGCTTCTGCCTGCCCTCTTTGGGCCACCACCCACCATAAACAACTTGGCCATGACATCCAGCTCTGCCCAGGCTGTGTGCAAATATCTTAAAGGAGCTGTTTTCAAAAAGACCAGGGTGCAGTGCAAATGCCAATAATTTCTAAACCTCCTCCTCCATAGGCCAGGAAGATTGCATGAGGGCTCTGGGTATACCCAGGGGCTGGGGGAGCCGGAGGTGGCTTTGTCGTTAAAGCAGTTCAGCTCAGTCTTATATTTTAAGAACAGCGGGAAAGTAATGTCAGCTGAAAGGGGTTTTCTGTGTGCTATTTAACTAAATGGCTCTACAGCTGGAGAGAGCCATAGGCAGACGTGTTATGATTCATAGGCTCCCAATTACAATGATCCTCTGTTATTGTATGAAAACAGCAACACAGCCATTCTCCACCCTCCCAATGCCCGCTCCCTGCATCCCCTACCCCCATTGGCTGCTGAGGCTGTTGAGCATCCTGAAAGTAGCATCCCAGATTCTCCTCCGTGTCCAACTTTGCAGCTTTCTGACCACTGGGATTCCTTCTCTGCAGAGCCGAGGAGGAGGGTGGAGGGGGTGCAGGGCCCCTGGGGAACATTCTGCTAGAGACATGATAAAGGCTTTAGAAGTGTGTGTGTGTGTGTGTGTGTGTGTGTGTGTGTGTGTGTGTGTGAGAGAGAGAGATTTGGAATTCTCTCCTGTTTTGACTAAACTCACATACAGACATGCAAGCACGTGTGCACACATGCCCACATCCCTTCAGCAGAACAGCAATCAGACTGTCCAGAAGCACGTTCTAAAACTGGCCCTTCTCTGCACACTTCCTTGCAGGCAGGGTGGGGCTGGCCTCCAGAAGACTTCAGAAAGACGTGGGGACGACTAAGAGCTTTGGCGTCTGAGTGACCTGAGTTTGAATGCTGACTCAGCTACCTTCGCTCTGTGCCTTAAGCACATGCCTAACCTCTCTGAACGCTGACTTCCTGTCTTTAAAATGGGGCTCGGTCCCTGTACTCCTCATAACCAGACTGAATTGCATAGTGAAGGGAAAGCGTTAGGTGGAGGAGTGCCCGGTACATGCAGAAGTCCCCTCTTATCTAAGGCTTCGCTTTTCGCCATTTCAGTCACTCAGGGTCGACTGCGGTCTGAAAATATTAAATAGAAAATTCCAGGAATAAACAATTCATAAGTTTTAAATTGTGTGCTGTGCTGAGTAGATGAAATCTTGTGTTGTCCCGCTGCATCCTGCCTGGGATGAAAATCATTCTTTGGCTAATGTATCCACACTGGACATGCTCCCTGCCCATTACTGGGTTATCAGAGCGACTGCTGGGGTATTGAGGTGCTTGTGTTCAAGTCACCCTTATTTTACTTAATAATGACAAATTCACATAACTTTTGTTACAGTATATTTTATAGTTGTTCCGTTTTATTAGTTATTGTTGGTAATCTTTCACTGTGCTTTATTTATAAATTAAACTTTATCATAGGTATGTATGCACAGGAAAAACACACACAATATGTATAGGGCTCTGTGCTATCTGTCATTTCAGGCATCCATTGGGGGTCTTGGAACATATTCCCTGTGTATAAGGGGGGGCTACTGTAATAGGTGCTCAGTTTGGGGAGCAGTTGCTGTTCTTAAGATGCCAAATACTGCGTGTTTGTGGTGTGTCTGGGTGTGTAGGGAGCTTTGTATTAATTCCATCTCATCAGCCAGAGTGGACAAGGCTGGGGTCAGGATGGCCACGGGGGGCACATGTCAGCTCCTGTGAGCAGTCCTTTTCTCGACTCTTTCCGCAACACGGATGTAAACTGTCATGTTTGAACAGCCCATGCATCCATGCACGCTGCTCCTCCTGGATTTAGACTTCTGGTTCTTCCTCGGTTGCCTGCACATGCTTTCGAGCCCAGGAGCTGCAGCTGCAGGCATCCAGCCAGGCTCAAGGAGAACCTGTAGCCCAGGAATTCCACTCACTCCTCCCTCCCCCTCTGCACAGCAGGTTCCTTCTCTCGCCCACCATCTGGCCTGAGCCCCCAATGGGGAGGATTCTCTCCCAAACTCCATTTGGCCACTCTCTGAGCCTCTGAGCCTCTGGGATACGTGAACCTACTCCCCACACTGAACTTGACAGCAAGTGGTTCCCAGGCTTTTGCTCATGCCCCCTGCAGAGTAAACCCCACATGGCATTAAACCCAGGAAGGTGAACCCAGCATGCAGTTCCCACTTTCCTATCCCAAACCAGGCCTCTGCTCCCCTAAAATATACCACAGACCTCATACACCTAAGTGAATGCCTGGGTCACACCCCTTTATATTGATCCCCCACAGATCAATAGCACAAGCATTTCATTCACTGCAGAGTCCAGGCGTTAAATACTATTGCAGAGAAACATTGTGTAAGAAGATTTAATCTCCAGTAAGTGTTTCTGGTACAAGGGGACTGGCGGTGGAGCAGAAAGAGGAAGACAGTGTGTGAATTGTGGCTTTTAGCAGGTGGGCTGTCCATCCCGGGGTAAAGACAGGGGTCGGCAAGAAAACTGTTTCCGGCCCTGGTCTCCTCTGTTTCATTTTAAAGTTTAGGTGGGAACTGACGTGCTGTTGTCAGGACTGTCTTCTTCCTTGGGGGTCTGATACGCACACACGTGCGCGCACACACACACACACACACACACACTCACACACACTCACACACTCACACTCCTGCCAATCAACCCCTGTTACTGGTAAATGCATGACTACACGCATAAGAACAGGAAACAGATTGTGGGTGGATGTTCTTAAAATCACAGCCTGTTCGATGTAGGGAGGGGGCCTTAGAAAAGGGTGGAGGAAGGGATCGGGAGGGAATTTTCTCTTTCAGTTAAAAATGAAACTACCTTGTCAGTACGAAGAACAGCGTCCACTTTATTGTCTACCACAGGCACATGTCATAGCCAAACATCCTTTCAGAACTGCCTGGATTTGACCATGACGCAGCACATTGCAGTACCTGAGCACTGCACCAGGGTCTCCCTACCACAGTCGGGAGAGTGCCTGTGTGCAGGGGGAGGACGGAGGAGAATAGCAATGAGATGGGGACAGGCTGGCTCTCAGAATCAGCGATAAAATCCATGCATGTTAATTACTTGGCACCTCAAGGACGCTACAGTAAAGCCACATCCTAGAGGTGAGGACAGTGACCTTGATGGTGGTGGAGGCGATGGTGGTGACAACGGGTAACATTTAGTGAGTACAACCTATGCTAAGCGCTTTTATTGATTTCTTCTTGAGCTTCACAGCAACCCACAATACAGCTAGCTACTAGAATGATCTCCATTTTTGAGGGACAAGGAAACTGAGGTTTAGAGAGGTAAGGAATAGCCCAAAGTCATAAAGCTGGTAAGTTGAGCAGAGAATCAGGGATGTGGGTCCTTGCTGGAGGAATCCTGCGTGGGAAACTTAACGGCAGTGCCTCTGAGGCCCTCTGCTCTCATCCCCTGCATTTAGAAAAGGGGAGGGTCATGACCAAAGTTATCGTGCTGAGGAGTGGAGTTGCAGGTAGGACCCAGGAGCCGAGGGTCAGGAGAAGGGCAAGTGTAGTGTTTGGGGAGTCATTGGTATCTCCTTCTATGGTTTCCAGTCCCGCTAACTGAGTAATTACACAGGCTTAATTTTGGATTCTTAGTGGCGGGGACGGAAAAGAAAATCTTCCCATCACCCCTCGCTTTCTCATTGTATGCTGGCTTCTTTTTGCCCTGAGGCAAAACTGGTGCCCTGGTCTGAAACTTTCCAGAGCTCGTTGTATTTCAAATAAGAATCAAGCTGATTTGTCCCACAAAGCACACTGCTGTGAGTTTCCCCTTCCTGTAACACACGGCATTCCCTCCTCAGCAACTTGCCATAACTCCCCAGCACCTGTAGATGAGTCCCCAGTACCCCCAGATCTGGTGTCATCTCTTCGACACCTTCCCTGCATCCCTGCTCCATCTCTCCCCAGGACACACACAGCTCCCAGGGTGCAGCTTCCATTTCAAATACCTTTCTTCCTCTTCTCATCTTAGGCTGCGCACACTTGATCTGCCAACTCAACAGCTGCTCATTCACTCCTTCCGCCTTACAAGTTTGGTCATGGCACCAAAGTGCCTAACTAAAAATATTTGATTGCCACTCCCTGGTAGGTTTGGGAAGCTGCGTGGCAAAGAGCCAAGTTGTGGTCAATAAGCTAAGGACAGAAGTCCCTCGGAGACATGTTCCTTCCCAGAGGGAAGAGTAAAGCCATCCTCTTAGTGCCTCGCTCACCCTTCTTCCTCTTCCCTGGAATGCAGATGTGAGGCCTGGAGATGCAGCAGCCACCTTCCTACCAGGAGACCATAGCCCTGGGCCAATGAGAGTCTAGCTTCCCACCGGCACAGCTGAGGCCTTGTCCCACCCGCCCTTCTTGCTGTCTGACACCAATGAGCCTCCATCTGGTGAAGTCACCGGTGGTCAGGTTGCTGTGAGCAGCTCAGTGCAGTGATGTCTGATACACCTCCAGACACTCTTCCTCCTCATTCCTGGGCCAGACCAGATGCTACCCACACTAGGATATGCTCCATGGCTCTTTCCCGCAGAGAATAATCATGCCCTTCATTGTGCTTCCGTGTAGTTACTTTTCTCAATTACAGCACCTACTTCATCCTGCTCGATGCAGCCTAATGATTGTTTCCCTGCCTGTCTGCTCAAACTCCTGGAGCGTAAGGGGCTCCATCTCCCCAGCATTCCTGTAGTGTCTGCAGCAGTGCACTGCTCTGGCGCGTGGGATGCACGGCACTCCACTTACTAGCTGTTTGGTCTTGGGCCCCAAGTTAGAGAACCTCTCTGTGTCTTGGCTTCCTCGTCTATAAAAAGGAGAGAGAGAGAGAGAGTGCTTAGCTCACAGGATTGTCACAAGGACAGAACAGTTTAATCATACTTAACATGGCTCCTGGCATGTAAGTGCTCAATGACAACAGGCGCTTGTGGGTGTGGTGAACCGCATAGTTGCTGAAGGGACAAGGAAATCAACACATAGTTGGTAAGTAAATGAATAAAGGAATGAAACTCAGGAAGATTCCTATGAGCTCAGACCACAGGGCAGCGGTCACGGTTCCCCTTTCCCGCCTGTGCCTGACCCTTTCCTTTTCATTTCCAACTAGGTTTTCCCCCATCCAGGGAGCTGCTCTAATGGAGTGTTTCAAGGTAAAATGTAAGGCCAGGCTTCGAACGCTGACTTCGTTTTTTGCTGTGCAGCTTTGGGCAACTTTCTTCACCTCTCTGAGCCTCAGTTTCTTCAACTATAAACTGGGGATAACAATAATACTAATCTCATAGGGTTACGGTGAGAATGGAATGAGAAAGCAAGGAAAATAAACAGCATTGTGCCTGGCATACTGAAATACATAGTAAGTGTTAGCAACGGTTATCAGACACAGTCATTATTCTTTTTGTCAAATGCAATGCATGCCACCAAATCAGGTGGCCCTGCTGTGGATGAGAAACCTGGAGAGGAGCTACTTTCAGCCCCCTGGGAGCATGTCAAGATACCCTGCTTTCACATCAGGGAGAAAACCCTTCTTGAGTGCCGACAAACAGCTATGTCTCTGATCTTTTCCTTTAAATGGGGGATTATTTAATATACTGCAGGTGCTCAAATGATGTCACTTCATTATGACGTTGATGAGGAAAAAGACATTGATTCCCAAGCCGGACCACTGCCTGTGTGGAGTTTGCATGCTCTCCCCATGTCTTTGTGGGTTTCCCCCCACATTCCATGGATGTGCATGTTAGGAGAATTGGTGTGTCTAAATTGTGTCAGTCTGAGTGTGAGGGGAAAGGTGGGTTCGTGCCTCGCACCCCCAGCTGCTGGGACAGGCTACAGCCACCTGAGACCCCGAACCGGAATATGTGAGTTGAATTATCTTACTTATTTTTATTAATCTTTCTTGAATGAATGTACAGCTCACATTTATGTCCATGTTTAACGTTAGAAGTGTTTTGGGTCTTTATTTACAAATGTGGTGAGGTTTCTGTGATTAGAAATAGGCTGTTGTCACTTAAATCCTGTTTATGTCAATTAGCCTGGGGTCGAACGGGTTTCCTTATGAGTCATTTCGATTGAAGTTGCAGTTTCCGTGAACCTATTGACGAGGTCAAGTGAGGACTTACGGTATCTGATTTACCTTCAGACCTTGGCCGCTGACTTTTCCCCGTAAGAGCTAGCTGCTAACTTGAGGTGGATCTTTAGTTGACATCCAACTTGGCTAGAAGGTAGGAACCACAAGGGAGTAATCCAGGAGCAGAGCTTTTAAACAGCAATGATAGTCCCACAGTTCACAGGTCCAGTTATTGTCAGTGGCGCACATTTCAATCTTACTTATAGAATTATTCCCTTCTGGCCTTAAAAGAAGAAGTGTATACAGCTCTATATAACTTTTCCTTTAAACTTAAATCAAGCCTTTATGTTAGACCCATTCAAGCACTTGACAGCTCCATTAATTTATTTTTACTATTAAACATGCCATTTTACAAGCTATTTATTCCACTTGGTTGTCATCCAAATGCTTTTTGACATCACTGCCCTGGGACTGAACTGCTCAGAGCCCTCCTAGGTAGAAAGTCACTGTTTGGAATCTTGAAGAGCTCTCAGCACCTCGCCCCCTTCTCTTCAACAGGCATTAATTTCTGCTTTCTATCAAGGAGTGAGAGTGTCTGTGAGTGTGTGTGTATCTCTGTGTTTCCAGAGGGTAATTGTGGGAGGTTTGAGTGAGCTAAGGGATGAAGGGGAGGGAATCTGGCCTCCCAAATCCTGCCCAACAGGCCTAATGCTAACTTGGAGAGAAGGTGATCATCAGAGATCAGGTTGGGGAAGAACTCTGGGGGCCTGAAAAGACTTAGGGATTTTGGGGCCCAAGCCAGGCAGCGACTCTTTTAAATGGGAGGGGTCCGGAGAAAGTCCTCATTTCCCACCTTCCTCCCACCGATCTCTGGGACAAGCAAAAGGCCATCGCAAAACAGGTGAAGGCAGAGACCCCCACTGGCGTGGCAGCCCATCCATCAGGTGGCAGCCTGAGCAAATCACAACTTGGCTTCCCCCAAGTTTTCTCCCCAGACTAACAAGCCACCCTCCTCCGCTCCTCTGCCTCCAAGCACTGCACAGCTGCGAGGCCAAGGGGACCATCCTGTGATGCCCCCCTGGTCCCCAACTTTCCGCCCACCTTCCTCTCCGAAGCCTCTTACAAAGCGGCCGGGACAAGGGCAAGTTTGCCAAGGTTTGGCTACCCAGTCCCGAGGAAGCCACAAAGAGGCTGCCACACCAACCAAGATGAACCTCTCGCGTGGGGCAGACGCCGAGCGCCAGCTGCCATTCCGGGACGAACGTGGGCTGGGGCTGGCAGAGGCGGCCGGCGGGCGGGCGTGGGCCAGCCTGCGGCGGGCAGCCTGGCCGGGGACCCCGAGGTCCCCCGCAGCCCCCTCCCCTCGCGGGTGGCCCGGCACCTGAGCGGGGCGTGGGGACAGCGCCGCGCTCTGGCCCTGCCCGCGGCAGGTAGCTCGGGTGCCCGCCCGCCCGCGCCGCGCGCCCGCTGCCTGCAGCCACCAGGAGCGACGAGAGAGGAGCGGCAGCCTCAACCCACGGCGTCATGCTTCCTGCCACCACATTACGGCGAATCGTCACCAGGCGAGGGGAGAAGAGGGGAGAGCGGGGGAGGGCGGGGAGCGCCGCACGCAGCCCCCCGGCTGCCCCAACCCGCCGAGACCGGCCACGTCCCCGCCGGAGTCCCCGCGGGACCTGCCCCGTTTGCACAAAGCGCCGCGGCCGGGCCGGGAAGGAAGGGAGCCGGCCCCGAAATAAATAAATAAAGCAAAACAGTCGGGTCTACGTAACGCCCTGTCGAAAGCGGACGCCATATTTTTTTGTGGCTTATGTCGACATAGGGAAACGTAGACATGTTTTTCCTCCTCCTCCTCCTCTCGGGCTGGCTCCCATTTAGGCAAACTTGTAATCAAAACTCTTTTTTAAAAAAACCTCTCCCCCACCCCGGATCTCCGTCTTTCCTCCCACCCGCAAAAAAAGAGAAGAGCCTGCACCCCCCTTTTCCGCACCCCCCTTTCCGATCAGCAACCCGGCCAAGTCCCATTAACAACACATTTTCGGGAGCCGCGGCGGCGGCGGCGGCGGCGGTGGGAAAGTTGGGCTGAGTGGCCGGCGCCGGGCGTGCGGGGCGCGGGGCTGGCGGCGCGGGGCGGGGGCTGCGGGGCGCCGAGGCGAAGTTTCTTACCTGCGCCGGGGCTGGGAGCGCGGGGACCCGGGCCGGGAGCGTGGAGACGCGGCACGGGCTTTCCAAAATGGAACTCTGCTGGCTGCCCCCACCCACTCCCCACTCCCCACCGGGCGCCCGGCTCGGGCTCCGTGGGAAAGCGGGGCCAAGCCAGCCCGCCGGACCGACAGACAGAACAAGCCCTCGTACGGAGAACAGTGGCCAAAATTTTTAAAAGAAAAAGCAAAAAAAAAAAAAAAGAAGGAAAAAAAGAGGGGGAAAAAAAAATGTCTCGATCAGTGGGGAATCTACGCCAAAACCCACATGATCTGTAACGTCAGCATGCGTATTTGCATACGATACCACCACCCGAGCTGCCACCCGGGCTCGGGTTCCGCAGAAAGTTACAAAGTGAAATTCAGCCCCCTCCCGAGTCGCCGGCGAAATGTCATTTTTTTTCAGGCGGAAACTGGGGTTGGGGGGGACGCTATCCCTAAAGGCGCTGGTCCCTAGCCAAGGTTAGGGGGGAGTGGGGGGCAGTAAATTAACTTAAAAGTCTGAGCCCAGTAACGGAGTCAGTGGAATTTCTGCGAGGGGAGGAGGGGGAGGCGCGAGCGAGATCATTGAATATTAAGCAGGACCCGGCGCTGCGGCCGAACCCTCTCGGTGCAGTACCCATGTTCTTTAGGAAAAGTTCAAGGTGTCACTGATGAGCTCAACAAACTGTTGATCCTGACCACGTGGAGTGGCGGGCTGAGGGACCGCGGGGCGCGGGGCGCGCCCGACGCCGGAGGTACCCCGGGACCCCGCGTCCCTCCCGCGGCGCGAGGGGCAACGCGCGGGTGGGGCTGCCCAGTGCCCAGGGCGCTGCCTGCGCCGTCTCGCGTCTTCCGGCTTAGGGAAAGGATCACAACACTAACAAATACTTTAAAAGCGAGACACATTGTACTCCTGGAAGGGTAGTGACAGGGCTTAGGAGAGGGAGACTAAGAGAAAGCCCCCAGTTACATAACGACTTGAAATGAGGTGACTTGCTGGGGAGATTCCGAGAGATTTCCTCTTGCGCCAGGTCTGAGGTTGGTAAAAGATCCTCAAACTTTTTTTTTCCTTGGGAGCCAGTAAACACACAGACGCCCAGGGAGCTGACTTCCACTCTTGCGGGGCCGGCGTTTGCGGAGATTCTCAGACTCGGGGAAATGCACACCCCCGCGGCGCTCGCAGGGGAGTCCCTGGGAAGCGAGGCGGTACCTCGGCTTTCCCGGCGGGAGGACATCCCTAACCGCCGCCGCCCCTGGCTCCCCTCGGGCGCTTTAGCGCACAGGCGCACCGGGATCCTGCGGCCTCGGAAACCTGAACTTGCACTTGGGCGCGGCGCTCCTGCAGCAGTGCTGGGCGACGGACCTCCAAGGGATTCTGGATCCAGGAGACCCTTCGGAATGAATCTCACCGGGCGACCTGTGGGTGCCCTTCGTTAACTGCCAGGATGGATTGGTTTTCCCTCCGTGGACATCTGAACGCGTCAGCATCTCCCCGGCGTGAGCTGGAAGCGAGCGCGCTGGAGCCTAGCGAGGGCGATGGGAAGCCGTCTAGGGTCTGCTGTGGGGGCTCTGCGCTCAGCGAGAAAACGAAAGGAAGCTGGGACGGGGAGGCTCCATACCTGCCCCGAGGATCAGCAGGCAGGGAGCGTGGCTTCTCGGCCAGACTCTGCTCTGGGGAATTAGAACGAACTCTAGCGGCGGTTTGCGGCTCAGCTCTGGGCTCTGGGCTCAGGGCAGCAATAGGTGGCCTTGTGCGACGGACGGAGTGGTGGGAGGCGAGGACAGAGACTGGGGTGGGGACAGCTGGCTTTTGGGGGCTGACTGCTTGGCCAACAGACTGGGTGACTTTGGCCTTTTTTTCTTTTCTTACGGTGGAGAGAAGAAAGTAGTGAAAAGGTTGTTTTTCTGTTTTGTTTTTTTTTAGGGTCTCCCCTGGGGCTTCAATTTCTCTAACACAACCCCTTGGGTCCCAGAGATTTTTTTACAATAGAAACAAAAATAGCTCAGATGCAAAACTTTCTTATTGGCTTGCACCTTTCGGTTAGGTTACCGCTGATGCAGTCTGTTTGCTTTTTCATGACGCATAAAACAAGGGCCTGGCATGGGAGAGGGTTTCTTGCCTGATGCTTGCACACCTGAGGCGACCACCCAGGTTTAAAGGATGCTCTTGAGAATTTTCTTGATGACCTTGACCCAGATCTCCTTGCATCTTTCTCAGACTCATTTGATACCTATTGGTATCATCTACTAGCCATCAACACCAGAATTTAGAGATGCTGTCCCCCCTCTTTCCCTCAATGGTGTGCCAGGAGAGTAAACGAAAGATAAAAGTTTGCCCCCCACAACTTTTTTTATTTTGCTTACTTTTGACTCTTTCGGTCTCACTCTTACCCTTACTTTCTCTTGCTTAGGTCATTACACCACTTTCCTGCTCCTTTTAAAATGAGTATAGTTCTCGCCCTAGCTGGTTTGGCTCAGTGGATAGAGCGTCAGCCTGTGGACTGAAGGGACCCAGGTTCGATTCCGGTCAAGGGCACGTGCCTGGGTTGTGGGCTTGATCCCTAGTGTGGGGCGTGCAGGAGGCAGCTGATCAATGATTCTCTCTCATCATTGATGTTTCTATCTATCTCTCCCTTCCTCTCTGAAATCAATATATATATTTCTCAGTTTGTTTCCATGGGAATATTGAAACCTTGAAGAAGCTATTCCCATTTTGAGGCTGCATATCTCTTTGATGGTCAGTCACTTAGGAGGGTGTCTGTGAGCCATTACCACCTGCTTCTGGCTGGATGAGAGACTCAGGGTGGGGAGAGTCAGGGTATATAGCCAAGGAGGGTAAATCCCCGGGACTGTGTATAGAATTTCCGTGTTTTGTGGGCATTTGGATCTCATGGGCATTGTAGGGGTTTCTGGTGGGCTTCAGTGTCATCCAATTGGTCAAAGTGTAGCGTGGACTGAACTTTCACTGTATGTACAAACAGCAGGGGATAAAACAAGGGTGACTTTTACATTAAGTACTCTGATTCCAGTTTGCTTTATGTGTAGGTGGGTAGGCAGACCTTTATCTGATATAATTCAAGAGCTTTGAAATCAATAATTATAAGAGTCATGTTTATTGAGTGCTTTCTATGCATATGCTAGTTGCTACTTAATCTTTTCAACAACCCTATCAGTCAGTGCTTCTTAAGGTTTTTTTTTTTTTTGGTCTTAGGTCTCCTTTCAACTGTTAAAATTATTGAGGACCCCAAATAGCTTTTATGTGGGAGAAATATATGGATATAGAAATTAACCATGCAGATATTAAATTTGAGAAAAACTAAAACATACTTTTACTAGCCATTAGAGCAACGACACCTTACAGGTCACAGAGCCTCTGGGAAACTGCTGTGTGCTTGTGAGAGAATGGGAGTGTAAAGAGCAAGTATCATTTCCACACCCTTAGGAAAATAGTTTGACCTCGAGGACTCCCTGAAAGGTCCCGAATCACATTTTGAGAAACACTATTAAATATGTTATATTATTATACATATTTGCAGACAAGGGAACCAAGGCTCAGGGAAATTTAGTCACTTGCTCAAGGCAAATGAAGGATTTAAACAAGGATTACAAGAATTAAACAAGGAAAACAAGTATTCAAACCTGGTCCATTGGAGCCCAGAGCCAGAGTCCTTAATGATTGTCAATTCCACCTTTTGTTGACAACCCGAGCTCCACCCCCAGTCTAGAACAGCCTCTAGTGCTTCCCAAGGCTACTATATATATATTTCAGAGGGGAAGGAGAGGGAGAGAGAGAAACATCAATGATGAGAGAGAATCATTGATTGGCTGCTCCTGCACTCCCCATACTGGGGATCGAGTCCACAACCAGGGCATGTGCCCTGTCCGGGAATCAAACCCTGACCTTCTGGTTTATAGGTCAGTTGACACTCAACCTCTGAGCCATGTCAGCCTGGCCCGAGGCTACTTTTATTAACAGCAATCAGATACCAGCCTACCATGGGATATTGCTGCTACCCATTTTAAAGATGACAAAGCTTCTTTACAGAGGTTAGGAGGCTTCTCCAAAGTCACTCAGCCAAAAACTAATAGAACCTGGTTTCAAATCGTTGTCTGGTGGCTTCAAAACCAACAAAAGACAAGAGTCCATCAAGTGCTTTATGGAGGCCTAGGGAGGAGAGATGGGCTTCTTTTTATAATTTGGTGAGAATGAGGCCTGGCTGGGAAGTCTTGAAACTGAGAAATGGCAGGAGCAGAAGAAATAAATAAGAATAAAATTAGCATTACCTTTAAGGAGTTCCTCATCTAATGACAGTACATTCATTCACCCTGGCTTATAAACCCGAAGCAGTCATGGTGGGTGCAGCAAAGACTTGGAATTGAGATTTGAATTGCAGGGCCGCCCCTTCCACCTATCTGATTTTGGCACATGTATGCTAAATGAATATTTTTTAAATGAGAGAAGAAAAAGAAAACAAAGTATAGAGAAACAGCAAGAAAAGGAAAACAATCATCAGCAGTCTAACCTGCTACTGGTGATAATTTGGGTATATATCCTTCCACATCTTCAGTTATTTACTTTGCCATAATTAGACTCTTAAGAGAAATGACAACTATTACATATTGATTTACAAACTGTAGTGTGGACCAGGTACTACTTATAACATAGCGAGATGGACTGTGACCGTTTGGAACATTCAGATCACTTCACTGAATCCCTGCAAGTGGGAGGGAAAGGGAAGCAAGTAGACATGCTGTTTCCTCCCATGTCTGCATCTCCTCACCCTGTGGTTCGATATAAAATGCCTCATGCCTTGACATGAAATCCCATGGCATCGGTAGGATCGGAGCTGAGACTTGATATTTTCAAGTTCATAGCAGGAGCTTGACGTGGCAGTAGCTTGAACCTGTTTGGAGTATAGAATTGAACGTTTACAAAATGGGAAAAGCTCAGAGCTTACTATTTACTTGATTTCCTGATCTGGTTTGATCCTTGCATCATCCCCAGAAGATGAACAGGATGGGTGCTCTTATTCCCATTGTACAGAGGAAGTGGCCCAGTGGTTCTCAACCTGTGGGTCGTGACCCCTTTGGCAGTCAAACAACCCTTTCACAGGGGTTGCCTAAGACCATCCTGCATATCAGATATTTGTATCACGATTCATAAGAGTAGCAACATTACAGTTATGAAGTGGCAACGAAAATAATTTTATGGTTGGGTCACAACATGAGGAACTGTATTTAAAGGGCAAGAAGGTTGAGAACCACTGAGGTGGCCAAAGCTTATAAAGGTTATAGTAATTAATTCAAGCTCACAGACTAAATTCAGAACCATGATTTAAACCCAAGTCTTGTAGCTAGAAGGCCAATGCTATTTCTATTCCCCTTCTTCACCATTTGCTTTGGACCCAAAGGGGCCACTATCAGACACTGACCCTCATTTTTGCAGAATTCTAAAGAATTATCACCCAGCAAAGCCTTTTTATTATAAATTCTCTCTATGTACATATCTTAATCTATTTGTCTCTCTGCTATTATGCAAGGTTCCTGCAGGCAGGTATATACTTTGTTTAGTTCACTGCTGTATCCCCATACTTAACCCTCCCCGGTGTGTCATAGATGCACAAGTAAGTGATTGCTGAATGAGTGTATTTCTTTTTTTAAAAAATATATTTTATTGATCTTAGAGAGGAAGGGAGAGGGAGAGAGAGATAGAAACATCAATGATGAGAGAGAATCATTGATCGGCCACCTCCTGCATGCCCCCCACTGGGGATCGAGCCCATAGCCCAGGCATGTGCCCTTGGCCGGAACCGAACCTGGGACCCTTCAGTCCGCAGGCCAACGCTCTACCCATTGAGCCAAACCAGCTAGGGCGAATGAGTGTATTTCTTGTTAGGGCTCACCCAGTAATGGGGAGGCAATGCTATTCAAAAGTATATCTGTCTTCTATTGGCCTAGAATGATTTTAGCTTAGCCCCGCATTTCCTGGGGTCAAGGGTTTTGTTTCTGTGGAAATGGATTGAGTGTCTGGTGAGGAAATGCATAGGCAGTCAGCCTTCTCTGGATTCCCAGCATAAGAAGTAATAGCTCTGCTTTGGTCCTTAGGCATCGGTTATTCCAAGTAGCTCATTTTACAGGTGGGGAAATTGAGGCTCTTGATTGGTGGCAGTGCCAACACTACAAACCAAGTCTCCCAACTTCTGGCTTATGTGAATTCCCCTAGAGATTTGCTTATAAACAACAAAGCCTCAAGAGAGAAACAGACGTGCCTTCCGTCAATTCATCAAAGAGCTAAGAAAGACCTGTCCAGCTTAGTCCTGTGTGTGTGTGTGGGGGGGGGGGGGGGCGGGAGGCTTATGAGGAGGGGACAGGAAGCTCCTGGTACAAAGGTGTGGTATGAGACAGATGGCAAGACATGGCCCTCTGTGCCCATGGATTCGTCTTTAAAGTGGGGAAAATAATGCCTGCTGGCTTTCTTCAAAAGATTTTGTGAGCCTCTGATGAGACAACATGGGTGAATGTGCCACCATAATCTTTATAAGGAACTTATATATGTACCAGGACCTATACGTTAATCCAGTTAGTCATTTGGTAGCTATAGCATAGAGGCTCTGGAGTTTGAATTTAACTTAACTTATCAAAATTTTAATATCCTTATCTCTGAATACTAAATGAGGATCACAGTAATACCTATCTCCCAGGAATGTTGAGATAATTCATGTAAAGTATTGAGCTTTAGTGCTTGGCCCACTGTGAGTGCTCAGTAAATGTCACCTATTAATATCATTTCTCATATGAAAATAATACATATTCATTGTTTACCATTTAAAACATTCATATGCATAAGATATATCTGTTGAAGGAATACATAAGATAAAAATAAATACATAAGATATCACTCAATTTTGCTCCCCAAAAGAAAACACTGTGATTGTTTTGCTATATATGTGTACCTATTTTAAATTTTTAAAAAAGTGTCTACTTTTTTTCACATACTGCCCTAGGGCCTGGGATACAGAGCTTACATTAGATCAAGATAATAAGTAAATATATACACATGCTCTGTCACTTCCCTGCTTACAATTATTCATTGCTTTCAATTCTTTAGGATTACATGGGCCATTTTGTACAAACTGGTTCCAACCCACTTTTCCAGCCTCTTCTAACCTTGTCCTCTAAGTTCCAGCCTCCCTGGGTTACTTGTCACTTCCTACATTTGCTATGGTCTTTCCCATCTTTGTAAATGGTGCATCTTGTACCTGGAATGCCTTCCCTCCTCTGTGTTTCAAGACTCAGGTCAAATGTCACTTCCTCCACACTCTTCCCAAGAGAGTTAATCCTGCCTCCTCGGAAGTCCTACAGAATATTGCTCTATCCGTGGAGTAGCAATTATTGCCCTAAAATTCTGTCACTCCCTTATATTTCCCACGTCCACTTGACTGTAAATCCTTTGTAGATGGGTATTTTGCCAGTCATCTCTGTGTCCTTATTTCTTGCCTAATATGGACATGTGGTAGATAGAATTCTAAGGTGGCTCCCAAGATTCCAGCCCCTGGCTATTCAAACACTACCCTAGGTACTGCTACAAGAGGGTTTTGGACATGAAATATCAATGCATCTTAAAATCTGGAGATTATAAAGATTATCTAGATAGGCCTGATATAATCATACAAGCAGATTTCTCTGGCTGGTTGAAAATAAGTCAGTGACATTTAAAGCGTGAGAGATTTTACACAAGGAAGGTTCTCTGTTGCTGAGATGGAGGGGTCCTATGGCCCTGTAGGTGGGGCCCAGGGGTGTCTGAGGGGTGATAGGATGATGGATCCCCAGAAGATGGCAGTGTGGATAGATAACACTGAAAATAAGAGAATGCTTCTGCCCTTTTCTCCACCTTCCCCACATTGATAGCAGGCTCTATATTTGTTCCTGAAAACTTGGGCCAGCCCTCCCGGGAAAGGAGCAATGGGTGGGAGATGAATTGCCCAAGGTCGTTTCTGCCATATGGGCTGAATGGAACTCAAAATATAGATGAAGTTGCCATAGAGAAATTAAAGAAAGTTGTAAGTCTTTCACACCTGAGTTGAGATTTCTGATTTATAACTGATATGCTCTTTGTAGAATGTTTTCTTTCCAGGGTAGTGGGTATATCTATGCAGTGGTCATATGAACATACAGGTACCAGGACCCAAATTTGTCTGTGGTCTTTTAAGATTGATTGAAGGTGAAAAAATAAGAATATTATGTGGTTTTTGAAAATTATAACTTTTATTTTGAATTAACTTAAGATTCTCCAAAAGTTGCAAAATTAATATAGAAAGATTCCATGTACCCTTTCCCAGCTCCCCCGCTCTCCCCCCCCACCCCCCCGTGAGAATACCTTACATAACCCTAGTATATTTTTTAAAATAAGAAAGTTGATGTTGGTACAATGTTAGTACAGGCCTTATTGGAATTTCACTAGTTTTTACATGCACTATTTTTATAGGGAGCAGCTATAGGGTCAAGCCTTGGACTGACCTGTGGAGGGCCACAAACAAGGCCCAGCTTGGATGGCAGCGCCCTCCTAGCATAATTAAGCTTAACCTTATAGTCCTCCCTAGTTCCTTCCTAGGTAGCTAATGGGCTGTGGGAGGTGCAGCAAGTGCTGCCAAAACAAGGTGAAACTTGCAAAAACATTGTAAACATGTTGACCACTTCCCTTGTTTTGCTTTGTGTGCTCTGACTATAAAATAAAGCTTCGACTTACAGGCGGTGTCACTGTGTCCTCATCCAGGCACAAGTGAACCCACCTAGCCCAAACTGTATTCTCTTGTCTATCTTCTTTAATCCTTCACTGGCCCTCCTCAGGTTCACCCCTGGCCGTGCTGGAGGCAGTTCACTTTTTTAAGTTAAAAAGTTTTAAATTCTATGAATCTGAAGTTTTTTATGTTGTAGTTACTTTATAAAATTAAGATTCTTATTTTGAGATAATTATAGATTCACAAATGGAAGGTCCCTCATGCTACCCCTTTACATCCATACTCTTCTCTTCCTTCCCTATCCCCTTTTAACCCCCGGCAATCATTAATCTATTCCAAATTCCTATAATTTTGCATTTAAAAAATCTTATATAAGTGGAATCATGTAATACATGACCTTTTAGGATTGGTGTTTTCCACTCAAAATAATTCTCTGGAGATTCATGCAGGTGGTTGCGTGCATCAGGTTTGTTTTTGTTCCTGAGGGGTATTCCTCAGTATGGATGTGTTGTCTGTTTAATCATTTCCATGTTGAAGGACGTCAGTTTCTGGCTATTATGACTAAAGATGCTGTAAACATTTGTGTACAGGTTTTGGAGTGAACCTAAGACTTTATTTATCTGGGATAAATGCCCAGGAGTGCGCTTGCTGGGTCATATGATCAGTGCATTTTTAGTTTCATAAGAAACTGCCAAACTGCCTTCTCGAGTGTCTATGTCACTTTACATTTCCACCAGCAATGTATGGGTGATCCAGTTTTTCTGCGTCCTCATCAGCATTGGGTGTATAAACATTTTTTATTTCAGCATTTCTGACATGTGTGTAATGATATCCCATTGTGGCTTTAATTTATGTTTCCCTAATGGTTAATGATGTTCAACATCTTTTGATGTGCTTATTTGCCATCTGTAGCTGCTCTTTGGTGAAATGTCTCATCGTGTCTCTTGCCCATTTTCTAATTAGATTGTTTGCTTTTATACTGTTGAGTTTTGAGAAGTCTTTATATAGTCTAGAATTTGTGCACTGTGAGGGGAAGGGGGAGGTCCCTCAGCCCGACCTGCGCCCTCTTGCGGTCCTAGAGCCCCGTGATCGATCCCACTGGTCAGTGGCCTGGGCCTCCCTCTTTGGGACGATTATGGGGCGATGGCAGTCCCCCCCTCCCCCGTCAATCGCATCGCACCTGCCTTGGCTGGCCTGGCGCCAGTGTGTGTCATAGCGTGGTTGTCCGGATGGTCGTTCTACTGTTCAGCCGTTCCGCCAATTTGCATATTATGCTTTTATTATTATAGATAATCACCATCCTCCAGGAGTAAAGAGCTCATGATAATCCTATGGAAGTGGCTAAAATTCCATCATTTAGGACTTCTGCAAAGATGGAGTAGACAGGCTTTTCCCTATTTCTTCTACTAGCTACATATAAAATCTCTGCTTGTTTTAAGTCAAACAAACATAAACAGACTCTGGCAGGTAGAGAGAAGAAGGCAGACCAGTGCAGGACGTCAGGGTCTGAGGAACGACATGGCAGTGATTTTTCTGGTTTTTATTTTGCTTCCTATGCCCCGGGCTTTGGAGCTGAAGAAACCAGCAACTTGCAAATGCAGCAGGAGCAGACACAAAGCCCAACTAAATGCAACCAAAGATCGTTCTCTCTCACCAAAGGATGAGGAAAAGGGCAGCAGACAAGCAAGATAGAAAAGGTTTAGACAATAACTACTCTACTCCAGCCAAACACCACAGGAAGAAAACAACAACAACAAAACAACAAAAAAACCTGTGGTCCAGCCCCAGGTGCCAGCAAAGGCGCGTGAGGAAGGAGCCCAGACTTCCACTCTGGCAAGGCTGTAATGAGTCACCCAACATGCCCTCTGAGTGCTGTCAGAGAAAACCAAGGAAGGGGCCGAGACTCCCATCACCACTGGTCTCAATGGAGATCATCTGGGAGCCTGGGCATCCACATTTACCCCACAGTAATGGGGTGTTTCTCCCCTCCCTGTATAGTTGCACCGGATGGAAAGAGGAGTCCCCCATCTCAGGTACCAACAGAAGCCAAGTGGGGAACCTGGACTTCTTCCCCCATCTGACAGTCAGTAACAAGGCAGAGCCCCTCTCCTTTCCCCGTGTCAGAGAAGGCCCGCTAAAACAGGATATTTAAATAAGATCCAGAGTCTCATGATATAATATACAATTAAAAATGTCCATGTTTCAGTCAGAAGTCACATGTCATACTAAGAACTAGGAGGATCTCAAACTGAATGAAAAAGGACAGTCAACAAATGCTGAAACCATGATGACACAATTACATTAAATTTATCTAACAAAGAGTTTAAAACAGCCATGATAAAAATGTTTCAATAGGAAAATAGGAACATGCAGCAAACAAATGAGTAAGTAAAAAGCCTTGTCAAAGAAATAGAAAGTCTTAACAAAGAAGTTGAAGATATAAAGGATAACAGAATGGACATTTTAGACCTGAAAAGTACACTATCCAAAATAAAAGACTCGGTGCATGGACTCAACAGCATAATAGAGGGGACAGGGGAAAGAAGCAGTGGATTCAAAGATAGAATGATAGCAATCACCCAATCTGAACAATAGAAGATATAGACAAAACAAACAAAAAAACAGAGCCTCAGGGAACTGTGGGATCACAATAAAATATCTAATACTTATATCATTAGGGGCTCCAAAGGAGAGGAGGAAGAAGACAAGGATGAAAGATTACCAAATAAATAATGACTGAAAACATCTCAACTTTCATAAGAATCATGAAATATAGATCCAAGAAGCTGAGTAAACTCCAAACAGGGTAATTGTGTATGCACCAAACAACAGAGCTACAAAATCTGTAAAGCAGAAACGAATAGAACTAAAAGAATAACTAGTCAAATACACATAGTTGGAGATGTTAATAGCCTTCTCTGAACAACTGATAAAACAACCGGACACAAAGTCAGCAAGAATATAGAACTCAACAATGCCATCAGCCAACAGGAACTTAAATGCAGTGTATCCTCCAATTATAACTGAATCCGAGTAGAAATCAGTTACAGTAAGATAACAGAAATGTCTCAAAACACATAAAAACTAAACACTGAGGTTAAATATTGAACTTCATCAAAATTAAAAAATTTGCTCTGGGAAAGACTATGTGAAAAGTGTGAAAAAGCAAGCTACCAAGTGGGAGAAAATATTTGCAAACAACATATCCAACAAAGGACGTGCACTGGCCCTCTAGTACATTATAATCACCTATAAAGGATTCTCAGCTGTCCTTATGAAGGAACTACCAGCCGTGGGCAAACTACGGCCCGCGGGCCGGATCTGGCCTGTTCGGCTGTTCTATCCGGCCCGCAGAGCCAAAGAGCGGAGGGTTCTCTTGCTCCCCCCTCCGCTTCTTCACCAGCAGCAGTATTAACATGGCAACGTCCGGAAACACGGCCGCAGCTCCTTCTTCTGAGTCCAGTTTAAGAACCCATTGTGGCCCTCGAGTCAAAAAGTTTGCCCACCCCTGATAGGCACTGGGGGACATCCTGACTGCAAGACCTGCTTATGATGTGAATCTTTAAAGGGTCACAATTCATTTCCCTTTTACAGAAATAAAGGAAACGTTTCCATCTGCTCTCATGGACACAATTTGTCTTCCAAGCTTGAATCCCAGTTCTTTCATGAAAGCTGGAAACTTCGAGTATGGTGGATGTGAAAAGAACACTAAAGCAGGGGTCAGGGGAAGCATCCTGCTGGTTGTCCTTGGGCAATTCATGTCAACTTTCTGGGCCTCAGTTTCTCCATCGCAAACACAGGAAAGATGAAAATAGATCAAACTAGGGTTTCCAACTTGAAGCATTTATATAGCACCAGCTTGCGTTTCCTATGGTAGGAACACCTGCTTTTTAATTTACTTTTCTCCAAATTGACTCACTTTAAAGAGGAAACTTCATGTTGCTGTGGGACATGTGCCCGTTGGCAAGAGGGTGGCCATGCTGGCTCGGTGCAGCCAGAACCAGAGTTTTAGTCATGTGTCCTCAGAGGTCTCAATCTCAGCCTGAAGGAGTTGGTCACCTGGGCTGTAAATTCAAAGTGCTACCTATACCCTAACCCAGATTCTAATGAAACGTGTCCTCCTGGCAGTGAGCCAGTTATGAGCTTTCCAAGCACAGATGCCAAGAGCTCTGTAGGGTGGCTGTATTTCACCCTCCCCAGACTGCAGACAGGAAACCTGTTTGTTGTGGTTCATTTGAAAATTCCTAACCATGCCCCTCCTTTCTCCCTCCAGTTCTAAGACACTTAATTTAAAAAAAAAACCACACACACAAAAAACCCCCTCCCTTGCCCTGCTGGTGTGGCTCAGTGGTTGAGACTTTTTTTTTGGTGAGAAGTTGTTTTATTATTATTATTATTATTATTATTATTATTATTACAAATATAATTACAACAGAAAAAGAAAGAAAAAAATAATTACAGATAAACTGAAACCATTTTTGATACGACATACATTTCCTGTGTGTATGTGGCACACAAATAATACATAAATGTATTCCATCCTGAACAAATACTTTTTAAAACTTTAAAAATTAATACATTAGCTTATTAAGATTTGAATACAGTACAGATTTCTGGTCATGAGTTCTTTGAGTTTCATTTCATGGCCAACAAGACATTCAATTCTATGTCACCATTTTCCTTGTCTACAGTAGTGATATACAGTTTGTTACAGATGTTTAAAATAAGACTATTGTACAACTGTGTGATGTAGTGAGCCCACATCACAAATTATATATAAAAGTACATATAGCCCTGGGCCAGTGTGCTAAGTGGTCACAATTCCATTCCAGGTCAGGGCACATGCCTGGGTTTCAGGCTCAATCCCCAGTAGGGGGCGTGCAGGAGGCAGCCAATCAATGATTCTCTCTCTAGCTCTCTCTCTCTCCCTTCCTCACTGAAATCAACAACAACAAAAAGATTCAAAAAACCCCCAAACCTTCCTTATTCCCAAACATTTTGGAGCAGACATTTAACATCATGGCCTTCCCTTTAGCAGCCTGTCTGCCTCCCCCTCCCCCATGATGGAATGTTGCTTGCCAACATAGTTACTCTTTAAATGCAAGTGAATGGAAACTCATCTGCTTTGGAGTACAGTGAGAACTTCATGACACTTCTTATGATAACTGGAGAGCCCAGGGGATTCTGCACAACTGGGAATTAGACATGCTCTAAACCAGCCAGCCCCTCTCTGACCCGCTCCTGCGATGTGACTGGGTAGGTGACTGCCCCCTCAGAGGGCCAGACTTCCCACTGACACCTGGATGGCTCCCTGGAGGACTAGGAAGGCACATCCCAGATGGGAATGAGTGTGGCACTCTTGTTTCTCCTTCTAACTCATCCACTGCCTGTCTAAAATGCACAATATAGCTCTGTATGGTGTCAGATGGGTACTAGGCTTATGGGGTGATCGCTTTGTAAGGTATATAAATCTCTAAGCACTATGCTGTACACCTGAAACTAATATAATATTGTATGGCAACTGTAACTGAAAAATAAATTTTAAAATAGTAAGCATCCAGAAATAAAATCAAGGTTTAAGTTGCAAATAATAACAAGTAAGGAGTGGGGGCAAAGTTATAAAATGTTTATATCCTTTTCTTTGCTCTATTGTTTTAAAATGTAACATTCCTTTATGCTATCGTTATGGTTGATTTCAGAAATAGTATGTATGATTTGTAAAAAATAAAAATTTAAAAAAGAATGTCTTAACATTATGAGTTCAGCATCTGTCTTTTCCGGTCACTGCTGCATCCTCAGCATTTGGAAGTGTGCTTGGCTCTGGCATAGAGTCTCTCAAGGAATATTTGTTGAGTGAATAAATTCTGTAGTTGCCCTCCTTGGACTCTAAGTGCTACGAGGCAGGGACCCTTTCTGTCTTACTGCATCTCTAAGTACTGGGCACATAGCATGTGATCAATAAATATCTGCTGAGCTGAGCAGCTCCTAGGATGTCCCTATTAACTTCCTGAGGGGTCACTGTGGCCTTGCAGTGAGGAGCCAGGCGTCAGAATCAGGCAGTTTTGACTCAAACGTTTTCTCTCTGACGATCTGTTGCAAGAACTTCAACTCAGCCGAAACCGGTTTGGCTCAGTGGATAGAGCGTTGGCCTGCGGACTGGAGGGTCCCAGGTTCGATTCCGGTCGGGGGCGTGTGCCTTGGTTGCGGGCACATTCCCAGTGGGGGGTGTGCAGGAGGCAGCTGGTCGATGTTTCTCTCTCATCGATGTTTCTGACTCTCTATCTCTCTCCCTTCCTCTCTGTAAAAAAATCAATAAAATATATTTAAAAAAAAAAAAAAGAACTTCAACTCAGGCCCTCTGTTTCCTTCGTGAAAGAGAAGGATAACAGTACCCACCAAGGCACTTCAAACACAGGCCTTTAAGAGGATTAAATAGAAGGTACGTAACACTTAGTAAGTGCTAAGCTCTTCCTAGTTTTCAAAAATGCTGCTACAGAATCTCTCTCCCAGCTCTTTCCTTCTTAACCTTTCCCCTGTTATCTCTTGCTCAGACTCTACAAAAGTCCCCTTGAAATGGAATTTTTGGACCGGAACCTGGATTCTTTGTCCACCGGAGTCGAAGAATGAATCCATAGACAGAAAGTGGTATAGCAAAGATGGAAATTTATTGAAGAACAAGTACAGATTCCCACGTGGGGAAGGGGAAAGGGTCCCACTGAGTTCCTTTTCCCCTATGGCTTATAAAGGCTGCAGATCCTGGTGCCTTGATATCCCCTCTGATTGGTCATTATTTCCTTAGACTGGTTACTATAGTAACTCCTGGGCTCAAAGGTCGAACCTCACATGGGACATGTGAAGTTCCTGCCCCCCCACCCTCCTTCCTTATTGTTTTCCTATTCCCTCTGGGCTTTCTTCCTCTCCTTCTGGATGAAGGGCTTCCTTCCCTTTATTTTGTAAATATAGACCTTTTGCTGTTCCCAGCTCCCTCATTCTATGGAAATGTACCTGTTGCAGCTTTTCATCTTCCCTATTCTATGGAAATATACCTTCTGCTGCTCTGCAGCCCTGTGCTTCCTCCATGGTCCCCTTAATTTCCAAAATTTCTAAAATTTCCTAAACCTGTCCTATCTTACCCTAAAATTCCTGTTTCACCCTCAGTGGTCTTCCTTCTTGTATCTTTGGAGGTCTCAAGTTCATTCCATAGAGCAGGGTTTTGCAACATTTTTCTGTAAAGTGCCAGATAGTAAATATCTTCCACTTTTCAGGCCATAAGTCTCCATTTCAACTGCTGCCTTATGCTGTTGTAGCACAGAATCTACATAGACAATACGTAAATGAATGGGAATGGCCGTGTCTCAATAAAATGTTATTTATGGGTGCTGAAATTTAAATTGCATACACTTTTCATGTGTTGTGAAGCATTATTATTCTTTTGTTTTTAAAACCTACTTTAAAATGTTAAAATTATTCCTGGCTTGTGGACAGCACAGTAACAGGAGGCAAGCTGGGTTTGGTTCTGGGGTGGTCTGTCGCCCACCCTTGTTCTAGAGTGATTTTTTTTTTAGAAATGCACTGCAGCTCTTATGATGGCAGCTGCTTTGAAGTCATCTGCCGAGTTGGTGTCAGCCACCAGGCCTTGTGCTAAGAGCCCCTCCTGGGATGCACTTAACCTCACATGAGGCACCAGAGGCACTTGGCCTAGGGCTGCCCCAAGGCACCCAGCCAGGAAGTGGGGAAGAGATTTGAAGGGATTGTCTGAGCCTGCTCCTTATCTGCTCCATTAACTGCCTTGGGTAGATCCACCCATGGCTTCCTCTGCACTTGGAAGGTCCCTCCCCTGGTCCCTGGAGGCGCAGGATGTTTTCATCTCTCCTATGCCTCCAGCTCTTCCCCCAGTCATTTGGTTATGTTTGGAACTCTCCAAGTTTATCTCAGGACTGTCACCTGCAATGCTCCTCCCTCATCTCCGGGCCCACCAAATGCCTGTGGGTCTGAGCGTGTAAGTGTCACTATCTCAGAAAGGCCTCCTATTACCCCTCCAGTATCTGTCACAGAGCGGGTTCTCTTCTGCATAGTATTTATGACAACAGGTGACTGCAAGCTGTGTACTACTTCACCTTCATCTTCCCCACTAGACTGGAATCCTGTGGTGCATGATGGGGGAGCCTAGCCTCTAGCTGCACCTTATGAATACCTAGTATCGAGTGCACAGCCTGGCTCAGAGTAAGGGCTCGACAAATATCTGGAGAATGAAGAATTAAATTCATTTTGCCTCTTCCTCCTCTCAACATCCCTGGGAAGTAGCTGTCACTATTCTCCCATACCCCCTATCATTGAGGAAACCTGGATTCAGAAACATCAAGTAGCTTTAAGTTCAAGGCACCAGAACAATGATCAAATTCAAGGTCTTCAATGGCATGTCCAGTGACTTTATTGATGTAGCATGAATCTTCCCTTATGGTCATTTATGTGTGTGTGTATGTGTGTGTGTGTGTGTGTGTGTGTGCGTGCGCATGCATACAATTACATTTATTTTGGTAGAAGTGCCCAAATTTAAAAGGTACATAATAGGATAGAACAAGAAGTCCCTGTCCCCCTCTCTCTTCCAGCCACCTAGATCCCTTTCTGAAAGCCACCAATAGCACCAGTTACTTCTATGTCCTTCTAGAGGTCACCTATGCATGTACAAGAAAACTCCTGTACTTATACCCCTCACCATATTTGACATAAGTGGCAGCATGACATACACGTGATTCTTTCTTCAGCAATATGTTTTAGAGATCCATATTCTATGAATCCGTTTCCGATCCTGCAGAGACAGCTTCCTTCCCCCACTTTGGCTGCAGAGTATTTCATCATGTACACATTGCACAATTTACTTAACCATTCCACAATGATGGACATTGGAGTTGCTTCCAAATTTTTGCATGCTACATACTGTGCAACTTTGTAAATATGTCCATTCACAATGTGCAAGTAAAACTCCAGAAGTGGAACTGATGGGATAAAGAGTATGTATGCCGAAACATTTTTTAAAAAGTCTGTCTTTTAAGCAAGCATGTTTTAGAAAGCATGATACCTCATTTCTAAGATTCAGCGTGCCTTGGCACTTGGACGGTGGTAACGCTAGGTCACTGTCTAGAGAGAAGCTGGAGGTAGACAGCTCCCTTTCTAAGGGGAATCTGAGAATCAGCCAAATGCATTTCCCCTCATCAGCGTTTCCTCCATCCTGGCTCTTCAGGACTCTCACTCCTGTGGATTAAGTTGTTGAAAGGCAGCATCCTATGGTAGAATCAACCTGGGCTCCAGGATCAAACATACCTCGAATCAGGCACCAGCTCTGCAGTGTATAAGCTGTGTGACCTAGGAAAATGTACTTAACCTTTCTGAGTCTCAGTATCTCGACCTGGGCTAAAGGGGCTAATCAATCCACCCATATCACAGGGTGGTTATGAGGATTGAATAAACTGGACCATATTAAAAACACACAATACATGTAAGCTTTTATTATTATTATTAGAGGCCCGGTGCATGAAAATTCATGCACTGGGGGAGGGGGGTCCCTCAGCCCAGCCTGCCCTCTCCCAGTCCAGGAGCCCTCAGGGGCAGGAGGCGACCCGGCGATCAGGGGACGGCGACGCCCCATCACACCTCTGCTGCTGCCACTGCCTGCAGTGCAAGCCTTGGCCAGCCCTGGTTACCTGAGCCTCGGGTGGCTTTAGGTGGCTTGGTAGCCACCATCTGAGGCTTGCCTGCGCCTCAGGCCAGCCCTAAGAGCCTGGGGGGCTGAAGGGACCAGGGGACTCCAGAGGCAGGCACACGCCTGCCGTCCCAGCAGGGCTAGGGAACTGGGCACCACCATCTTTGAGGGCGGGGCAGTCAATTAGCATATTCCCTCCTTATTGGCTGTGGATGCCACCATCTTTGTGATGGCGTGAGGGTCAATTAGCATATTCACTCTCTATTAGATAGGATTAATGTTAAGGTCATAGAACTGCAAATGGCAAATGTTGACTGGAAAGCAATGGTCTGGCCTGGGAGGGAGATGGGGATGGGGCAAGGCAATTGGGGTCCCAGCGGACTAGGGGCCAGCTTAAAGCCACAGGGTGCCAGGGCCAGGGGCAAAAAGGTGACCCAAAACTCCAGAGATAACCTTTGTCTGTTTCCCAGCTTAGCTAGGGCCAGCTTGGTTAATGGTTACATGAGTGGTGCCTGCAATGTGGTGAGCAGAGAAGGCCTTCCTGTGAACTTGGGACAAAATTAAAAACATTTTCTAGAAGTGAAGGACCCTAAGTTCTATCTTCTGAAAGAGTTGCATGGAGAGTGCTCAGGAGCCAACTTGCCTTCTTCTGTGGAGAAGCAATATGACATCTACTGGAACCCCGTCTTTGCCATCGTCACTGCTGCTGTTGTCACCACTGTCCTCCTCCGTGGAAGCCACTGTGCATAAGGTGCCAGACTCTGTGTTAAGAAATTGACATGTGTTTTTCTGTTCCCAACAACAACACGAAGGAGATATTCCCATTTCACAGATGAGGAAACTGAGGCTCAAAGAAGTTAATTGCCTATAATAAGTTAATGAGTAAGTGGTGGAGCTGGGATTTCAATCCAGATCTCTATGTTAATCCAAATCTACAACTTTGCCCACGCCACTATAATGCATATTACTATCACCACCGTCTCCATCATCACTTCCATCACTCTCACCACTTCTGAGACCACCATCACTAGCACCTCCATTATCATCCCTGTCATCAATTTCACAAAACCAGTTTCACATATATCTTGTCACTTAATATTCACAACATGTGATAAATACCGTGAGTATATTATCTCCATTTTGTAGATGGATTTTTAAAAAAGATCTTTTAAAATTGAATTTTAGAGAGAGAGGAAAGGAGAGGGAGAGAGAGAAACATTCACATGAGAGCAGAACATTGATAGGCTGCCTCCTGCACGCCCCCTACTGGAGACTGAGCCTGCAACCTGGGCGTGTGCCCTGACCTGGAACTGAACCAATAACCTCTTGGTGCATGGGACAAAGCCCAACCAACTGAGCCACACCAGCCAGGGCTGTAGATGGATTTAATGAGCTGCTATGTGCAAGTATTTCAAATAGGAACTGGCCCGTCTTTGTTTTTTATTAATTAACTATATTATTATTTATTATTATTATTATTATTATTATTATTATCTCAGTACTGCCCAGATCACACTCCCTGTGAACTCACTAGGGCCCTAATCTGGGTCAAAGCTCCTCCCCAAAGCTCTACAGCAAGGAGTAGTGAGATCTTGGAATGCCTCCCAACTGTCCTCCTATAAGGTGACCCACATGGCCTCTGGCTTGCAGGCTGCTGACATGGTGCTTGGGGGTTGGCCCAGTGACACTGCACCCCTGGGACTGTCGGGGCTGAGCAACCTCTTGTCTGCTTAAGAAGCCTTCACTCAGGCCCTCAGGTGAGGCTGTGAAGACAGGACCCGATCAAGTCCACCTCCCAGCTGCTATGTTGGGCAGATTTCAGGTTCATAGCTGGTGTTCCCTTGGTTGTTGTTGACCCTGGGCTGCCTGGTCCTCCTTCCTTGTGGTGTGCGACTCTCCCCACCTGTGCTTCTCTCCTTTCTCCGAGCCCATCCCCTCCTGCTTTGTTTCACCCATCTTTGACCCCACCACCCCACTCTTCTTGAAGTTTGATTTTTTACAAATGAGACCAGAGCCTTGTTTTTCAGCAACACCTTTGCCTCATTTGCTCAAAGTCCAGAGACTTGCTAGGCACCTCACTGGAAAAGCTGACCAATTTTTAGTCTTGAGTGTGCTGGCCATAAGTTTCCCAGTATCACCCAGACACAAAGGAGTTGGGGTAGGGGAGGCCAGGGCAAGGCTCAGGTCTGGCTGGGACTTCAATCCCTTCATGAACATTGGAGGCCCTTCTGGGGGTGACACAAGCCCCTAAATTCATGGGCTTATACCTGGTTGCTCACATAGGCTGTGTGCCTCACCTGCCAATGCCAGCAATTCCTCTGGTGTGGTCACATGGAGGTAGCCAGGAACCCCAATTCTGAGGTTTCCATACCCCTGAGCTCCCAGTCCACAAAGAGCATTGCAAAGACACATGCACAAAAGGCAGGCATTCAAAGCAGTGTGTGTGTGTGTGTGTGTGTGTGTGTGTGTGTGTGTGTGTGTGTTACAGGCTCACTGTCTGGCTGCATCTCTTATGCATGTGTGTGTGGGCCACACCCAAGAGACCACACTCTGGACTATTTTGAGTAGGCAAGAGCTTTAGAGCTGGGCAGGCCTGGGGTCTACTTTTCCTCCTCCTCCCCATCAGTGTGGGAAACAGAATCAGAGCAACTAAAAGCGTGAGCTCAGGAGACAGTTTGCTGAGCTCAAATCCTGCCTGTGCTATTTCTTATCTATGAAACTTTGGGCAAATTGTTTGGCGTCTCTGAGCCTGGCTTTCCTCACCTGTAAAATGGGGATGATCATTACCCTGATCTATGGCTGTTGCGAGGCTGTCATGAGAGAGATGCATTTTGGGAGCTTATCCCAGGGCCTACAAGTAAGCTTGCATAAATCGTGGCTGCTAGTTCTAAGCATATTTTATGAGGCCACTAATTATTTTGAGTCCCTCTCTTTCTTCTGTAACTGTCTGCAGAGAGAGGCTTAGAGGCCTCGGAGCTGCTTGGCCCGGCCACTCTCCTGGTCTGATCCCGGGATGTCTCAATTTGCCCATCACAGTCATGTGAGCAGAAGACAAAATCCCTGGCGCTGTTTGCCGAGCTTAACGGTCAAGATGTCAGCCACGTGTCAGCTGCTTTTCTCCCCTTTCTTGGCTTCAGAACTTCCGATCTAATGACTTGGCCTGGTATCCTCAGATTTCACTGTGAGAGTGGATTTTGCAGACTTTTCCCAGTGGAGCCCTGGCTGGACATGCTCCCAGCCGGGAAAATCCTTCTCTTCTCTAATTCGAGGCAGATGCCACTTACCTAAGGGACGTGGGGAAAGAGACGCCAGAGCTGGGTGTCCCAGATTCTATTCTGTGTTCAAAGGCTGAGGACATCTGGCCATCCCATGAGCATCTCAGTGGAATGTCTCACATGAGTTGTACCTGCAGGCCACCAGCTGGGACAAAGAGAGGGTGGGCCTGGTTGTCAAAAAGGGAAAACTTGGTTCATACAAAGAGAGGTGATGGATAAGGAAGTAAGAGGAGAAACGACACTCAGTAAATATATAGATTTACTGGCTGCTTTGAACCCTGAACTCTTCCAATTACAGTTGTGTGTGTGTGTGTGTGTGTGTGTGTTTTGTTACTGATATATTTTTTTTCTCCAATTACAGTTTTAATCACATGTTCTCCCTTCCTTGCTCTTTAGCTATTCTTTCTTCTTGGTTATTATTTTCAATTGAAACAGAACTGTACTGTTCAGGTGCAAGATATTTTGTATTCCAGTTTGTATGAAAGAACGTTAGCAAGATGAAGCCATTGGCAGAATATTTCCCAAAAGAAAGAAAGAAAAGACATATTGTACCTCTAACAACATCCCACAGTCTTTCTAAAATAAATCTTAATTATTCCTGAATGGACACCTCGGTCTGTTTCATACAAATGCAAAAATGTTGCTATTAATTAAGGAAAAAGAAAAGCACAAGTAATTAGTAGGAATATTAAAATTCTCCCTTTTAGTAGTACAGGGCTTCACAGTTAAAGAAAATAGGATTTCCCAGGTTTTATTTTATTTAATGATGAAAACAACCTGTTGAAAGAACTGGATGAAGTATTACAATCCCCATTTTCTAGATGAGAAGAACACTGTGACTCAAGAAAGTAAGTCTCATGCACAAAATTAGGCATTTGGAAAGTGGCTGAATTCACTGATAGTCTAGGGTTCTTTACTCTAAATCCAAAAATGCTCTGTGTTGCAGGATTTCTAATACCTAATGAGCTCAACAACAATTTATGTGTTCAATATTTAGCTTTATCCAATTTACAGTTTTCTGCCAGAGAATAAGTTTCCTCTTGCCTGATGGAAAGCTTTTGTTACTATCTCCTAACCTCTTTGTATTACTTTTTAGATGGGCGCTCTCTGAAAATCTAGCACAAATATCAAGTCCTCCCATACCCTTAGCCAGGTTGGTGGTGAGGAGCTGCGTTTCTGGTTAGTGACATCAGCCACACTGTGGCTAGATCTGTGGATTGTGAGGCCTGTAGACAAAGTACAAAGGGTCCCGGTTGTGCTATGGAAGATGCTGTGACAATCCCTGGTTGATGAAACAGTGGGGACAGAAAGGAGAAAGGGATCATTGAAAGGAGAACTGGGAAGGCTTCCTAGAGGAGGTGATGCTTGAGCTGAGGTCTTCAGTATAATTAATCTTCCCCTGGCAGTCAGAGGGTATGGAGGGGGCATTGCAGGGAGATGTATGGAGGAGTGACACGGTGTGGTGTATTCTGGGATGCAGTTGGCTGGAACAGGATGAAGGGGCCTATTTCAGGTGGGGCTTCTCCATCGGGAACTGAACCAATAACCCAAGAACTGGGCTCTCAGACTGGAGGGTTCCGAGAATTCTTCCTGGATGGATGGGTCATGTACCCATGTAGGTAGCCACTGTGACTCTCCACATTCTCAGCCCAGGCCTAGGGAACCCAGTGCTCCCTGTCTAGAGGCTCTGAAGAACGGCACCTGGAGGTATAATGTGGTATTCTTGCATGCAGTCCTGTGTACCAGCATGACAGGTAAAGGTCACAGCTGCAGTGAGGATTTCCCATTTGTTAATATTCAAGTTCTTCAGCCAACCACTCCAAAATTTAAATGCATATTTAACAAGTCGACTCTGCCACAAAGCAATTTAACTCGGTGATAATTATGCAGGGCCACCTCTTGCTCTCAGGATGCCTGCTTCGCTCACAGTGTCCTCAATTTGGCATAGTGAAAACTCTTACATCTGTCTCAGGCATTGAATTCCCAGAGATGTGATCATTATTTTGGAAATGTCAATTATTTTGGAAAGGGTTTAGAGTCCTGAAAAATTACCTTCCCACTAGGGTTGGCAGGTAAAATACAGGATGCCCAGCTAAATTTGAATTTTAGACCAAAAAAACCCAACAACAACTAACAAAGAAGCATTTTTATTTTAGTATAAGTAGGTCCCAAATATCACATGGGACATACTAAAGTTAATTTTGTCAACTATTCAAGTTTCATTGGGTGTATTCAGCACCTGGCACAATACCTGGCACATGTCAGATGTTCAGATGTAAGCTCTCAGGACTTTAAGAGTAAGTCCTTCTGCCCATTCCTGCGGCTCCATGGGTTCTCCGCTAACTCATATATAAGGAATAGTAGTCACATGGGGAACAAAGTACAAGCTTGCTTAATGATCATCAAGCACCATAAAACCCCCAAATGAAGGCCTTCTTTGATAAAAACTGGAAAGGAGAATGGGGCCTGTGGCCAGGAGAAAAATATGGGGCTTTCTTCTCCTTGTTCCTTCAAATCTAGAATGACCCATCTCTAAGTCTATTCACCCAACCAGCGGCATGGGCAAGGATGGCCAGCTTGCGCTGCATACAGTGGTGGGCACAGGATCAGACAGAAGAATGATGTGACATAGGGATTGGGAAGAGGGCTGTGTTCATGGAGGCAGGAAGTGAAGGGGTGGACTAGCTCCACCCATGAGTGAAACATGGTCCAATGATCACCCGGGCTCTGATCAATGACAGGATCTCTTCCCCCTTTCTGGGGGGGAATCTATTAAGGGAGGGCATAGACAGAAGCACTGGAAGTGATAAAAGGGATGAAAGTTCCTCTAATCTTACTGTGAGAGAGAAAAACAGAGAAAAATCAAAATATATTTTGAGTAAACATATTCCCCATAGTCTCTTCCTTGTCTTACCTAGATCCTGAATTCCACCCCAAAGGATAGTCAAGAACATGAAATGATATAAAAAAGGACACAAAGATCAGAGATGAGAGAGCTCAGTGGAAATACTGCATTATTTCCTATTTAAATCTACTGGTAACTTCAGAGAATTAACCTATTTTAATCAGTCCTCAAGCAACATAAACCAGCAGATAGCCCTATTTCAATGATTAATATTTGGGGATGGAGAAATTTGCCGAGAAAACCATTTCATTCCCTTTTCTGGTTGTGGGTTGTATCATCTCATTGAAAAACGCCATGTACTTTTAGGGATGCACATGCCCAGATGGGTTTCTGAGGGACCAGAGGCAAGCCGGTCTCCCAGAGGTGCCTGATCTCAGGACCTTTCCTATTAAAGAAAAATACAAGCCCTTTTGGACAGGAGCAAACGGAATGACACTTCGCCTCTGTGTTGGCAGCCGGTGCTGTCAGAGCAGCGCTGTGACACCTGAACACTGTAGAACATTTAGAAAATACAGATTTAAAAAAATGAACATGCAGTTCAACCACTCATCTATTATCACTGTCATCATTTTTAGTCATTGTCTTTCCAGGTCTTTGCATGTGTGCATGTATACGTATGTGTGTGCGTGTGCTTATTACATTAAAGCTTGTATCAAGTCATATCATACATATTCATTTATATGCACATGTACCTGTTTTTAAAAATGACTGAACAATACCAGTCAGTTTTATATGACATTCTATATTCTCATGCAAAATCGTTCTCAGTGGTTGCGGGTATGCCAAGGTGGGGATAAAGCCAGGTATATTCACTCTCCTGTCGTTGGACATTTAGATTGTGTCCAATTTTTCACTATTATACACAGTTCTGGGTATGAAAATTCTTTTAGCCATATTTTTGTGTACATCTATCATTATTCATAAAGGATAGAGGCTTTGAAGTGGAATTGCTAAGTCAACAAGTTTGTAATATTTTGAGGGTTTTTTTTGACAGATATCTGACAGAAGGTTGTACTAGTTCCCTTCAGCAGTGGTCCAATTTCTCTGACACAGTCCATGACTGGGCAGCACTGGGTCTTCAGCATATCACTGTCTAATTGATGGATGAGGCACTTTCTTAGGGGGTCCCCAGTGGGCATTGAGCTCCCGTTGCCCAAGAAGATCCCCTTTCATCAGCACATCCTTTATTGGCTCTCCTCTCCTCCCTGTCTCACTTTTCCCACTTCCTCATTTGTCTTCCTAGGATCGCTTCCCAGATAAACTCCTGGCATCCAAGTCCTCATCTCAGATTCTGATTCTGTGGGAACCAACACCAAGTTCAGGCAACCCACACTAAGACATGTGGGAACACACTGGAGGCAGAATCCATTCTGCCTGAGTGACTGAGTCCATCCAGGCTGTTCTAACAGAACTAGAGGCCCAATGCACGAAATTTGTGCAAGGGGCTTGGCCCTTGCAGCCGCGGCAGCTGCCTCGGCCTCGCAGCCCTGGCTTCATCCGGAAGGTCACCCAGCTGTCTGGTCTAATTAGCATATTATGCTTTTATTATTATAGATACCATGGACTGGGTGGCTTATAAGCCACAGGAAATTATTACTCCCAGTTCTGGAGGTTGATAATTCTAGGATCAAAGTGTGGGCAGATCTGATGTCTGGTGTTGGCCCACTTTCTCATAGATGGTGCCTTCTAGCTGTGTTCTCACATGGTTGAAGGGACTTGGGATCTTTCTCAGGCCTATTTTATAAGGGCATTAATCCCCTTCATGAAGGCCCCATCCTCACGATGTAATCACCTCCCAAAGGCCCTAATTCCTAATACCATTGCATTGGGCATTAGGATTTAATGTATGAATTTGAGGGGAACACATACATTCAGTTCATAACACTGGGTGAGCACTGGTAAGAGGATCAGTAGTTATTGCTAAAATAATAATGATAATAATGTTTAAAAAGGGGTGCCACTGCTTATTGTGTGTGATGCACAGTGAGAAGCTCTTCATGTCCATTAGGTCTCTTGAGCTTCACAACTCCAGGAGATATATACTATTTATTATCATCCCACGTATGGATGAGGATCCCACATATGGCTGACTCCAGGACCTGTGTCATTAGAGAAGGGGACATTTGAGCTGATTCTGTAAGGCGGAGTGTGAGGAAGCTTCCAGGTGGATAGGGGAAAGGGACATGTCAGCAGACAGAGGAGCAGAGACAAAGGTCCTGGTCACATTGAGCTTTGCAGAAGGTTTGCAGGTAAAGTGGGATGTGTTGGGAAAGGAATGAAACTGAAGCAGTTGGCTGGGATCAGGCTGTGATGGACCTCATTTATCCTGCTAAGAACTTTGGGCTTAGAGCTATTGAATGGGACACTTTTAAGTCCGGAAATGACATGCTCAGGTCTGTGTGGCAGAGTGGAGAAGGGATAGTAATTGAAGAGGTGACAGGGAAACCAATTAAGAAGCAAGAGAGATTTGATTTGCCTGGATCCTGCCATTTCCCTAACTCCCTTCGTGGAGATGGACCCGGGCTGGCTGGCAGATGAGCTGAGCAGCTCTCCTGGGACGAGCCTTTCAGCAACCGGCTGTTCTTCCTACAGATGAGCCAGGTTTGCAAAGCAGCCCACAGACTGTCCTGATCTATAAATAAGCCTTATCTGTCTGCACTCGTCCCCTCCCCCAGTGCTCTAGGCAAAGCCTTTTCTAGAATTCAGACAACCGGAGAGATCGCCAAAGCCTCCTTTGCGCTTGGGGAGGGAGTTCTGAGGGATGTAGGTGGTAGAATTGTGCATGTTTGAGCTGGGCACGATCTAGGGAGAGGAGTCCTAGAATACATGGGGAAACTGAGGCCAGAGATGAGAGCCTGGGTTTCCTGCTTCCTTCCAGTTACACAGCCCCACCTCTGGCCCTTTGCTTTACCTGTTTCTGTTGTCTGAAAGTGTTCTTTCCCAGGGAGTCACTGGGAACACTACCCCAACCCTCCTTCAAGTCTTTGCTGAAAATCTCACTTTCTCAATGAGATATGCTGTGGCCACCTACTTGATACTGCAACCTGTTCCTCCCCTCATCCATGCTTTGGTCTCTCTTTTGCTGTAGCACTTGTGTTCTCATATATAATGCCACCAACTTGTTTCAATCACATGTTAGCTTCTCAAGGGTAGAATCCATGTCTACTTTGTTCAGTGGGTAAAACCAAGTGTCTAGAAAGTGTCAGGTGACAGCAGATGCTCAGTAAGTATTTGTGGGACTCACCAGGTTGCTTACGTTCCTCTATTCCTGGCTGCCTTTAATGCCATTTTTCAACTGGCCTCACTGACGTTGAAGGGAAGTGTAACTATGACAAAACATTAGGGGAAGTATGAATATGACAAAGGGATGTTGATAATAATGGTACTATTTTAACTAAGAGCCACAATCAAATTATTAAGGAAGAGTTTAAGAGCTTGTAAACCCATTAGCAAACATTTAATGAATTACTTCTCTGAAAACATTGGTCTAAGCACCAGGACTCTAGGCAACGCTGTCCAATAGACATATAATATGAGAACACACCTACACCTTTAACTTTTTTAGTAGCTACATAAAATAAATAAATAAATAAATAAATAAATAAATAAATAAATAAATCCAGATAATTTATTTTATTTACTCCAATATAGACAAAGGATTGTCATGTCAACATGTGATAAGTATACACATAATTAACAAGGTACTTTATAGTCTTTTTCCCTTCTAAATCTCTGAAACCTAGTGCATATTTTGTACTTTGAGCACATCTTGATTTGGACTAGCTAGCCACATACTAAGTGTTCAGTAGCCACATGTAACTGATGGCTATGGACAGGAAAGTTCTAGAAGGAAGACACAGCCCTTTCCCTCTCGGAGCACTCAATATCTGCAACTGTGCTAAGTTCAAGAGTAGAGGTAGGAACTAGGGACGGAGATCGAGGGAGACTGATGAGTTCTGCCCAAGGGGGGGAAATTGGCAAAAACAGGAAATATGATGTCACATAAGAACGTATACTTAGTAAAGAAATGTGGGAACATGTTTAGCTTCTCTATGATCAAAGAAATGAATTCAACTAATACCAAAGTTTTATTTGATGCAATTAAAATAGTAACAATGAGGCTGGTACACTCATGAGTGGCTAGTGGTGGTGGCAGTGGTGGGAAACATTTTGGGATTATGTTTCAAGCACCAAAAGAAGCCTTTACTGCCCTGGCCAGTGTGGCTCAGTTGGTTGAGTGTTTTTCTGGGCACCAAAAGGTCGCTGGTTTAATTCCCAGTCAGGGCACATGCCTGGGCTGGGCTTGATCCCTGGTGGGGGTGCTGGAGGCAGCTGATCGATGTTTCTTTCTCACATCTATGTGTGTGTTTTCCTCTCTCCCTCTCCCTTTCTCTCTAAAAATCAGTAAAAATTAAAGAAAAAAAGAGAAGCCTTTTCTCTATAATCCCATTTCTAGGAATTCATTTTTAAAAACAATTCAAAATGGAAGGGAAAAAAGATAAGGCATGAGATTGTACATCTTAATATTACTTAAAAAGCAAAAACTGAAAATGACTTAAATGGACAATAAAAGGGTTATATCCATTTGGAAGAATATCTCAAAGAAAGTGTACTAACATGGAAAGTGTTATTGTTACAATGATAAGAGGGAAATGTCCAACTCAACATTATATCATTTAGTGTCTGCAACTCCATAAACATTACCTCAGCGTCCTCAGATAAACTGGAAGAGAACATGGAATGATTTTTTTTTAATTTGGTGAGATTATAATGATAAAACATTTTTATTTGTTTTTTTTGTGTGTGTTTTTTTGGTGCAAAAATACAAATATTTCAACAAAATTAGGAGGATAGGTGCAGGGATAGCTCATTCTTATTGCTCATCAGTAAAATATAAACAGAAGAGCCAGGGTGGCTTGGTGGAAAAATGCCTGTCCTACATAAAAACTCTTCAAACATGACAATTGTGGGTTTCTTTTTATAGGATGGCATTTCATGGGGACTCCTAAAAATATGACGATGGGCCCTGTGTTTTCAAGAGCCTTATTTTCAGAAATAGTGACTTGAAAAATCCACTCTGTCACAACGTCTTTCAGTTTTGAATTAGTCATGATGAGAATTCTGTGTTTAAAACTAGTATAGCCATTGTTTTTAGATGATCATAAAAAACACACCAAATTAAAAAATTCTCATAGAACACTTCCTTCTTGGAGAAAAGAACTACACCTGCAGGGACCATGGAGCTCCTAGCATGTCTAGAGCGAGAAACACTGTCCAACAGGATTCCTCTGTGGGAGGAGGCGCAAGTGGGGCCCTCAGTTGGGTCTTAATTGGCCAGGACATTGTTTTAATACGACTATTTAGCTTGTGTGACTTTAAGTGAAGGCTCTACACTCCAGTTTGCTCAGGTTTCTATTATGGCCTGCATTGCATCCCTGAAAATTTCATGGGTGGAAGTCCCAACCCCCAGTATTTCAGATGTTCCTTTATGTGGAGATAAGGTTACTTTAAGAAAGTAATTAAGGTAAAGTGAGGTTATTAGGGTGGGCCCAAGTCCAGTATGACTGGTGTCCTTACAAGAAGAGGAAACGTGGACATGGAAAAGTACAGAGGAGAGACCATGTGAAGGCTCGGGGTTAGGTGGCCATCCATAAGCCAAAGGGAGCAGTGGGGACAGGTGGGGCCCTCAGGAGGAACCAACCCTGCAGACACCTGGATCTTGGACTTGCAGCCTCCAGAACTGTGACAAATTATCCTTCTGTTGTGCAAGCTACCTAGTCTGTGGCACTTTGTTATGGCAGCCCTAGCAATCTGATACAGTTCCTTAACTTCCTGTGAACCCCCTTGTCCCTGGGGTCCCACTGCTGTCACTTCCCTTGATGTTCCTAACCTTGTTCCTACAGACACTGCCTTTGGGCCTTCCCCTGTGACACTAGCTTCTGCCTTTAGTGAGCTCCAGTCAACACAGAAGGAAGACTGCGGGTGGACTGACATGGAAAAGTCCAAGTGCAATGATGTGTATGCGTCACTCATTAGGGAAGGTGGTTAAGAGCATAAGAGCATGGGTTTTGGCATCAAAGACTTGCATCAGGTTCTTGCCCTTCCTCTTACTAGCTCTATAATAATTGGCAAATTATTTCTTCTCTCTAAACCTCAGTTTTCTCATCTATAAAACTGAAGTAACTTAGGACCTATATCATTGGATGATGGGATTAAACCATGTACCATATCTAAGGAACTCAGCATTGTGCCTGACACATGAGGTTCTATCGATGTGAGGGGTTAACACTATCAAAGTGCCTGGCACACAAGGAGCACAAAGTGTTAGTTGTCTCCTCCTCACGGAACGTTCCCCCTGGTGTTTATTTCGGTATCACTCGGTATTCAATGACTCATAGACACGGAAAAGAACTGGGGCTGACCATGTTTCAACCTCCTCATTTCACATGTAGGGAAGTGACTAGCCCAAGGTCACATAGAGAGCCAATCTTCTGAAAAATGGGGATAAAATCCCTCCTCCATCCTGTTTGCAGCCATCTTGTCAGGGTCAAATGGGATTATATCCAGACATGCGTCTTTCAGAGAAGAAATGGTGTCAGCACCGTGATTTAGCATGCCTCTAAAAATGTACTTCCCCAATGGACTCTTCCTGAGGGGTATGACCCTCAAGTTTGTCCATATGCAGAATGTGCTGGGGCTAAAGGGACCTTGCTTGTGTCTGTGTGTTGCTACACTGTCTGTGCTGTGGGTCTGTCCCTTTGCTGGCCCCTCGTAGCCTCCTTTGCATAGAAAGTCCGAGTGCACAGTCTCCTCTAGAGGAAGGGAGAGGCCCTGGAGACAGGCAGATCACAGTTTGGCTCGGCCACTTACTGGCTGAATGACATTGGGCCAACCCTTCATTCTCTCTGAGCCTTAGTTTGCTCATCTGTAGAATGGGAATGAGAGCTCAGGGAGACAACTCATGGAAGATGCTCAGAGAAAGGTTTTCCTTCCCCAACCCTTCCAGCCCCGGCTTTTGATGTGATCGATTTCACCCCTTGCGCCCTCCCATGTGCCTGGCACCAGCTGAGGGCTTTCTGTTGCCTCTTAGAATCCTTACAATCGCTTCTGTGAGGTGATTGAGGGTGCAAGTGGAAAACATGGGAGATTGACCAGAACCATATGCAAACCTGCCTTTCCCAAGTTGACACAGGTGCTGCCTCTCATATTTCTCTCATCTCACCACTTTCTCCCCACGGAGAGCAGACAGGGCAGGCAGGGGCTTGTGGGCCCCACATCAACCATTTGTTCCCACCCCAGGTTCCTCCTGAGACCTCTCCTGCAGGAATCCTTCCTTGGGGGGGGGAATAGGAGGGGCTGACCTAGCTTTGGGAGGGACGCTGGGGTGGGGCCTTCGCCTGGTGGGGCTCCAGAGGGGCACCCTGCCCCTCCTCTTGGCACTTTGTCAAAATGACTTTCCTTCTCATTTCTGTTCTTTGCAGAATGCGATAATTCAAAGAAGCTAGAGTAAAACGAACAATACTAACACCACCAAAGTTGTTAAGAATAATATCACTATATTTCTACAGGTAGATGGAGGTGAAACATAGTATTGTATTATACACACTGTGAAAGCTGCTTTATTTCTATAGCATGTAGGGCAGTCGCCTTTTTGGTCAATAGATATTCATTTAAACAATTTTCTAACAGCCGAAGAGCCTTGTATGACTACCCCGTAACTGCACAACCAGGTTACTACCGAGTGTTTTTTGTCACAAAGCAAAGCTTTGGTGAACATCCCTGTTCTCTCAGACTTGGTGCATGCACTTAATTTTTTCTTCAGCTTAAATTTCTGTGTCAAAATGGATGAGTAATAAAGGTTATGCAACAAAGACTTTTAAATAAGAAAACAGAAAAGGAGACACACAAATTAAACAGTGGTAACCTAAGAAAACACACAGGCTGTGAGGCCAGACGGCTTCTCCAAGGCCACACACTTCATCTGTAGCCCTGGATACTTGTTTCCCTGTTTCGACGAAAACCACACATATGAGCTCTCAGAATCTACTTAATTGACAAATTGATGTGTGTCCCTGGAATTGTTTGTGCAACCAACTGCATGTGAATCCTGCAGAGCCGAAGGCGTCAGAAGGGTGAGTGTCTGGGATATTTTAATATTCAGTATTTCCAGACTCAGCAGGCAGCAGGCTAAATCTGTCTGCTGATGGGCAGGCATGAATTATGAAACCACTCACATAGGTTGAGAGGTTGCCCAGAGCTGGGGAAGTGTTGCCACTAGTGTTTTCTGAGACTGGCTGGGGGTGGGGTTGCTCCCCAGTCAGCAGAAGGACGGATGTGGAACCTGAGCTGAATGGTCACAGTCTGAGTGTTGCTCACATGCAATGGGACCAGCAGGGGTTTCCCAAGTCCTGAGTGCATAGACAAGGTGGGCAGAGGAATCAGAAAGACTCTCAGGAGGGCCCCGGCTTCCTGTGTGGCTGGAAGCGATGCTGCCCTCTAATGGTTAAGGCACCCATGAGGCTGAATTTCAAGGAGTCAGGGGACTCAATGTGATCTTCCTAAGTAGGGACTATACAGGCTGAGGATGCCCCAGTGTGAGGCTGGAGGCTGGGAGCCAAGGTCTAATCTTAAGGGGAGAAAACTAAAGGTTAAGGGTAGGGTAGGGTATGGTGGTGGTGAATTGTGTTCAAGAGCCACAGAACAGAACAAAGGGCCCAATCCTCTGGAATAATTCTTAGGAACAATACATCAATACATCAAACCATTTATTTGATGTTCTGTGTCTGAGATGGTGTAGCACATAACATATATTTTCTCAATTCCTTACAACCCTGTTCATCCTATATAATAAAAGCCTAATATGCTAAGTGTCCGGTCATCCAGTCAGCTGTTCAACCAAAGCATAATATGCTAATGATATGCTAAGGCTGTTCAACTGCTCGCTATGATGTGCACTGACCACCAGAGGGCAGACAGTCGACCAGTAGACCAGTCACTATGACATGCACTGACCACCAGGGGGCAGACGCTCCGACCAGTAGGTTAGCTTGCTGCTGGGGTCTGACCGAATTGGGAACTGAGCGAGATGGGCAGGACATGCCCTGGAGCCCTCCTGAGATCTCTCCCTGGCTGGCCAACCTCCTGCATCCCTCCCTGGCTCTGATCGTGCACCAGTGGGGTCCCTTGGCCTGGCCTGTGGGACTGGGCTGAAACCGGTTCTCTGACATCCCTCTAGGGGTCCCGGGTTGCACGAATTTGTGCACCAGGCCTCTAGTGAGATATAATTATTCCCACATTTATGGTCAAGAAGCAAAGGGTCCTGTATCAACATTACCATGTCTGTGCTGGTCACCAGTTACGTAATACTGAATGTAACATGGGCACTTTACAAGCATTATCTCATGTAATCTCCATACTTATTTTAGGAGGTAGGTTTTATTATTTCTATCTTCATTATTTCCATTACATCATTGAGGAACCTGAGGCTTAGAGAGGTGTGTATCAGTAAGCTTTTACAATGTAGCAAACCACTCCCAATTTTAGTGACTTGAGATAACAAGCACTTATTTAGTTTATTTTGTATGTGGTGAGTTGGCAGATGCTAATCAACTAGCCAGTGGTCAGCAAACTCATTAGTCTACAGAGCCAAATATCAACAGTACAACGATTAAAATTTCTTTTGAGAGCCAAATTTTTTAAACTTAAACTATATAGGTAGGTACATTGTTATTAACTTAATTAGGGTACTCCTAAGGCTTAGGAAGAGCCACATTCAAGGGGCCAAAGAGCCGCATGTGGCTCGAGAACAGCAGTTTGCTGACCACGGATAGGCGGCTCTGCTTCAAGTGATTGTTTGGTTGTGGGCTGGGGTAATGGTAGAGACCAGTCCATGTGTGTCTTATGATGCAATGCTCTTGCCCCCCCGCCCCCCATACTTGTGGCTGGGAAGGGGTCAGAGAGAGAAAGAGAGAAAAAGAGAAAGAGAGAGAGAAAATGCAAGGTCTGTAAGATGAGTATAAAGGCCAGATGTTAAACCTACTTTCCTTAGAGGCCTAGAGACAATAAGGTAGAGATCCCATCACCCCATATTTGTCCAATATTAGGACTGCTATTTCTGCTTGGAGGTGGAAGGAACTAGTGTTTCTGATTCCGTGACCCTAAAAATGGGTGCACAAAATGCTAAGTGTATTCACAAAGATGCTTTTGTTTTTAAGCAATGGAAATTGATTTGGTGTAGCTCAAGTTTCAAAAAAGTATTACTTCAGCGAGTATTGGGATAGCTCACAGACTCAGACAGTCTTAGGAAGGGCAAGACCTAGACAAGCCCCTGGGACCTCAGTGACAGGAGTCTGTGAATTCACTTTCTAGTTTGCTGACAGCCACATGACTTGATTCCAAAGACTTCTCATCACGATGTCTTTTTGTTTGAGTTCTGACTTCCCATGAGAGAGAATCTGGTACCACTTGGGTCATGGTTTCCAATGGACAGATGGGGTCTGGCCAGGAGAACAGGGACATGAGCAGAGCCAAGGCCGCAGGGAGAACCACTACAAAGCCATCCCCCTGGGAGTCCACTGCTTGGTGGTCGGGTCAGCAGTAAGCACCACTGCCTACATCTACCTGGGCAGTTCCAAGGACACATCTCCTCCCAGGAAACGAGTGGGTCTTCTTCTTCCAGGGATCCTAAAGCACCAGAGATTCTGACCAAACACATTTCCAGCATCTTTGTCGCAGACACCAATTCTCAGCAAAGCATTTGCATATGGTTTTATTCATTGCATTTATTTAATTACATTATTTTGAGTTCATTAAAACATCACTATCATTTTTATTAAATCATCACAACCCAAGGCAGATGATATCTTTAAGCTCAAACAACTCTGCCATGCAAAGATTATATTTACACGATCGTGCTTTTCAATCTTACTCCTAAGTGATCAGGTTATAAAATATTTATTAGTGGTTCCAAGCCATTGCCTTTGCGCATTCAGTATCTTCTCTAGTAGAGATGTCAGGGCAGGCAGCTCCATTTGGTTGAGTTCACAGCATGATGTTCAAAGGAGGTGCTTCATTGCACTTGCTGAGGGGGAAGCTGGGCTTTGTAGAGTCAGCTCCTCCTCTGAGCTTCCTGTGCGCTTCGTCCCCTTTCCAGTGGGCTGAAAAGGCCACTTGCACAGATTAAATGAAATCCATAGCTTTCAAAAATAAATTGCCTACTTAAGTTTCCAGATGGCAGCTTCTTATACATGGACACAACCGGTTTCCATGTAAATATTTTATAAGTGATCATTCTGATTCTTGACATAAACACCATTTTCATGGGAATGTAATCTATTAGCAGAGTATTTAGGGTGGGAGTTGAAGACTCAGAGACACAGCAGGCCTGGATTTGCCACCAGTCAGTTCATGATATGTCCTTGGGACAAACATCCCAGCATCTCTATACTTTGCTTAATTCAATACATCAAACCAGAATTAGTAAATATCAGTTAGGAATGTGTTCAGCTACAAATAATGGAAAGCCAGATAGGGGCTTATTTTAATAAGCCTCTTATTTAAATCAAGAGGCAGAGAGTCAAAAGTTAGGCTTGATAACCTAAAAATAGGGCCTTTCAAAGTGAGAGGCAACAAGCATTCATTTGAGATTTTTTTTTTTTAAAGCAATAGTTATTTGGGAATCACTGATTCAAGCAGAAACTCAAATAGTGTTCCAATTATGAGACAAAGGCCAGAAGAGGTGTTTATGAGAAAGGGAAGGGAAATAGTTACATCAATAGAAGGGAGGCGTTTCTATGGGTGCAGATAAGCTGACATAGTGACACATAGTGATGCTAATTCTAAAAAACGTTGTTAATTTTCAGTCCGGTAGTCATAATATCTGCTTTCCTGTTATCCTTGTAAACAGTTCTCTGGGATACAATGGTGCGTTAGGCCCAGACCAAAGGGTATTTTGCCCTGACTTAACTTTCCAAAGGTTTGAGACATAAGACGTGCAAGGCAGGTCCTCTGATGGCAGATCAGATCTGACTCCATTTTAAAGTGGTTCCATATACATACATACATATGTGTGTGTGTGTGTGTGTGTGTGTGTGTGTGTGTGTGTATATATATATATATATTTTTTTTTTTACAGGTCCCTTGTGTATTCTTGTGATAAGCCTGTTCTTTTGAAAGATGGCTGTTGCACCTTCTGAAGGAAGAAGAGGGAAGGGCGAAGGGCACAGGGCACAGGTCAGAGGGAAACGCTAGCTGCGTTTGTTCAGCCTGTGTTTAGGGAAGTAAAAAAAAGCCTTGGAACCTCCTCCCACACCCCACCCCAAATAGTCTTTTCCTTACATGGCATTTGCCAGGCATGAAATGTGGCCACTTCTACCCACAAAGGAATCTGGAGGGTGATCCTTTTGGGCATATGAAGCCCTGAATGATATCAGCAGTCTGTTGGTAAAGAAAAATGATGAGCATTGAGTAGAAACCTAACTGCCCTTTTTATCTCAAAAGGTCAGAAGGAAACTATCATTTATTGGTTCAGGTAGCAAGCATTGCTCTAAGCCAGTGGTTCTCAACCTGTGGGTCGCGACCCCCTTTGAGGGTCGAACGACCCTTTCACAGGGGTTGCCTAAGCCCATCGGAAAACACATATATAATTACCTATTGTTTTTGTGATTAATCACTATGCTTTAATTATGTTCAATTTGTAACAATGAAATTGGGGGGTCACTACAACATGAGGAACTGTATTAAAGGGTCGCGGCATTAGGAAGGTTGAGAACTACTGCTCTAAGCCCTTTCACTAGTCATCTCAATTTAATACCCACAACATCTATGTGCTGTAGGTATGAACTCTATTTTAGAGATGAGGAAACTGAAAACTTAAGTGAATTGCTCAAAGTTGCAGAGTGGGGTGAATTAAAAATCTCCTTTCTGTTGGATTCCGGAGGACTGGAGGAAGTCTCAAGTTACTCAGAATATTTTATCTTGGCTTCTAGAGGAGGAGCTTAGAGCATTTTCCTCCCTTCGTTTCTCTCTATATCCCTGAAGGAGAGTGGGCTTGGGGGTAAGGGCAGAGCTCCCAGAGGCCCGGGGCTGCCCTCTGAGCTTCCCTGCCCTCTGAGCTTCCCTCTGATGTTTGGGGCACTGGGATTCTTGTCCAGACCTGTGCTTCCCTGATTATGTCATCAATCATTTCTAGATTTCCTGGAGCAGAGCTGTGGCAGCCTCCCTCCCTTTAGGGCTCCTTTCTGCACCATGGAGCAAAGTCACTTCCTCATCACTGCCACACTGCAAACTTCTTGCAGGTCACCGGCAGGGACTTAAGAGAGATGGAGCAGGATTCAACTGCCCCCAGTTCTCCAGAGCAAGTAACATTGATTAACTGGCTCCTACAATGGGGCCGCTGTTGTAATTAGTCAAACACAGACTTGGGAGCCAGATTGCTGCCTTTGAATCCCACCTTGCCACCTCCAGGGCCATGTGACTTGGAAGTTACTTGATTACTCTATGTCTTGGTTTCCTCATCTGTAAAATGGGTGATAATAATGGTACCTATTGCCATAGTGTTGTGAGCATTTACATACATAGAGCACTGAAAACAGTGCTTCCCACTGGCGAGCATTTGTGTGTGCTTAAGTCGGCTTCTGGATGGCCTCCCTTGTAGACATCTTTGTGACGAACTTGCTTGTTAGATTCATTCTTTTGAATCTTGAGAGCCACGTCTCCCGGGGTTGTTCTTAAGTTACTATTTGTTTTTAATGAATTCTCTAGTTATCAATTAATGCCTCGCTTCCCACTGTTAATGGAGAGCAAGAAAAATAATAGCTGATATTTCAGCTCCGACTCATTGCCTTCCTAAAATACAGATGAACAGCACAGTGCCCCCTGCAGTTGTGAAATATGGTGGCCCTCGGATTAGTCAAGTTGGGAGGGCTGGGTTGGTAAATAGATCACTTTGTTCACAGTTGGGGCTGTGCCTGCAGGTTTGGAATCCACTGTTTTCCTTGGCACCAACTCTACTTTCTGTCATGTGTGTTTATGCTCACATGGTGGGGAAATACATTTGTCCACATGGATCATGGTGGGCCCACAGGGGACCACTGCAGCGTATTGCTTTTCTGTCTTCCCTCAGCTTGCATCCCGGCCTCATTGAATGCCACCTGGGGACAAGAGGTCAAAGCGCACGGGTCCAGTCCCTTGTCCCCATTACCCCAGGCCATGATTTTGGGCAAGTCACACCTTCATTTGGACCTTCAGCTTTCCCTTCTAAGAGATGATCTCTAGGCCCCCATCCAGCTCTACCTTTTTCCAATATTCACTGAAAGGTGCTATTGGACTTGAGAAGCACAGTATGCTTGGGAGATCTTGGTTGTGAAGTTTTTTTCTTTTGAGGATTGCCTAATTAATGGGCATCTCTTGCTGAAAAACATTAGCAGGAAAGCAAAGACGGAAGCTCCTTTTTTCTTCCCCAAATGTGATGCTTAAATAAAATTCAGTGTCATGAAGCAAACACAGAGGAGTCGAAATGGATAGGGTTTCTCCTGTCTTTGAGCAGTCCCAGAGGAGGCTTAAGCAGCAGGCCATCCTTTCAACCAGATGGCCCTGAACTTGGAGAGCCAAGCAATCAGCGAGGATAGAAATCAGTGGCAGAAATGAGGAGAGGCTGGTGCTGTGATGTCGGCTGATTCTCGCTGCTGAACGTCATCAGCGTGGAGGCCTGGGAGAAGGAGGAGAAGGAGGAGGAGCAGAGCTGTGCTGAGAGGCCCTCAAACTCCAGTGGTGGGCTATGCGGTCCCAAGTCACACAGGTCAGGTCTGATGGGAAAATGGCTCATTGGGCTAACCTTGGACACAGGCCTTTTCAAGAGCAGGGCTGGTCGGAGGGACCGTTGGGGCAGGGAAGGGGTAGCTGGTACTTGATTGCCCATTGGTGACTTTGCCTCATTTTCTTTGGTGCAAAAGCCCTCAGATATCCAGGGCCTCTTGCTGCCCCTAGAGCCCTTCCCACCCTGCCTGACCTAGCCCAGCCCAGATTTATCCAGTGGCTGTTGTTTTAAAAAAAAGTTTCTGCAGCGTTTGACAGTGAAGAGAGAGCACCAGGGAGTTCTTGGAGGGGATGGACCTGCTCTGTATTGGATTATGGTGGTGGTTACATGAATCTATACATGTGTTAAAACTCATAGAACTGTACCTGAAAATCAATTTTCCTGTATGATAATTAACCCCCCCCCCTTTTTTTTTTTATCATGTAAGGCAAGGTTGTATTTATTTGGATATCTTGGGTCCCCTAGGCCCAATACCCACAGGCCACATGCGCCTAGGGTAGGCCATGCTGAGTGTCGAATGAGTGAAAAGTACACACTGGAATTTGAAGACTTAGTACAAAAAAGAAAAAAGGGATGTAAAATATCTTGATAGATTTTTTGTGTTGATTACATGTTGAAATAATACTACTTGGATAGATTGGGTAATAGTAAAAAGAAAACAGCATTCAATTAATTTCACCTCTTTACCTTGAAAAGTAAATTAGTAGCAAGTTGTAATTACAATATGTGACTTGCGTTATATTTTTATTGGACAGCACTGGCCTGAATGACACAATCCCACAGTGGGGAGGTGTGGTGTGGATTTTTCTCTCTCCATCTGGACAGACAGGCGGAGGGTGGCCCTTCTCAGGGTGCCTTTGGAGGTGAATGTCACTCTCAACATCTTCCTCTCCTTTCTGGTTGGCTCTTCCTACCCTTTAGGGACGAGGAAAGCGAGGGCGGGATGAGACAACGTCTCACAGGTGGGGGCGGGCCGTGGGTTAGGTGCAGAAGAGCATCAGCTTTGCGGTTAGACTAGAGTTTGAATTCCATTTTAATCAGCAGCTGGCTGTGCAGTCCTTGATCTTTTTTAACCCCAGTTTCTTCGTGTGCAAGAGAGAATAATAGCACCCAGAGGTTTGCTTACCTCATAGGGCTGTGGTGAGGATAAACAGGAGAGGGCATGGAGAGCACGCAGTAGGTCTTCAGGTAATGGTCCTGTTGCTCTTGATCTTCCTGCTTTGTTGGTGTTTGATCTCCCATCTCAAGCTCTATTCTCTCTCTCTCTCTCTCTCTCTCTCTCTCTCTCTCTCTCTCTCTCTTTCCTGCCCCCCTCTCCCCAACACACACACACACACACAGGCACTCTGCCCAACTCTCCTCCCTGATTCAGCACTGAGAAATGCCGAGGCAAGCGTTCCCATGAAGCTGCTTGTCAGCAAACACCCACTCCTGTCTCCGCGCTCCCCATGTGGAAGAGACAGGCCCGGACTCCGTGCGAGGCCCGGGTGGTGCCAGCTCCCGGGCTGACTCACACAGACCTTGCAGCGCAGACTTCAGGGCTGAACTCCCAACCTATGAGATTAGCAATCAGAGGCTCCCAAACGGTGCAGCGATCCAGGGGAAACCGTCCCCTCAGTGTCTACAGGGGTTGCGGCAATTTTCTGATTATTTCAAAGGCATCAAAGCCTTAGTTTTAGACATTTAGTTGGTGCATGGTCTGTCTTTTCCACATTCTTTCCTATGCCTTTAGCTCCAATTAGCTTTTACTTTGTTATTCTTGTTGCTTACTCAGCATTGGCATCGAGCATTAGGTAGGTACAGTGTAGCCTTATCAGCCATGTGCATTTTCATCAAAGGAGCTTATGAAGTGCCTGTCTGGGCACGATCATTTATGAGGCTCTGGGGAAGGGAATTTAACAGGCCTGAGGGGTCTCTCAGGGCTTGCACATAATGGTGGTCACGGTTGCTACCTGGTAGGGCTATCTTGACTCCCATAGGGACTGTGCAAGCTGCAAGGTTCCGGCAGATCCCATGTTCAGAGAGTGCAGTTTAAAGACCTTAGAACAGAGGTGGGCAAACTTTTTGACTTGAGGGCCACAATGGGTTCTTAAACTGGACCGGAGGGCCGGAACAAAAGCATGGATGGAGTGTTTGTGTGAACTAATATAAATTCAAAGTAAACATCATTACATAAAAGGGTACGGTCTTTTTTTTCAATAGTTTTATTCATTTCAAATGGGCCGGATCCCGCCCGCGGGCCGTAGTTTGCCCACGGCTGCCTTAGAAGCAGGTCTGGAGTGAGACCTCAGGTCTGCAAAAGAGAACTCGTTCCATGAGAGAGGCAGTGTGGCTTGGTGGTCAGACACATGGGTTTTGGAATGTGGCATCTCTAGGTTTGCATCTGGGTTCTTTTGCTTAGGAGCCTCCTGGGAGCAGAACCTAATATTCTTGGGCCTCAGTTTCTCATCTGTGACCTGGGATCAAAATATCAGTTTCACAGCTACTGGTGAGAACGTCCTGTCCGTCATTTGCTGAGCTGCTGCAATGTGACAGGCAACATGCTAACTGCTCTCCAGGGGGGTTCAAATTTAATCCTTACAACAACCTCACAAAGAGGGTATTGTTCATATGTTCACTTTACAGATGAGAAAATTGAGGCTTAGGGATGTTAAATAATGTGTCTAAAATCATGCAGATGGCAACTATAGGAGAGAGGATTTAAATTCTAGCAATCAGCCCCACAGGCATCCTGGCCCGACCTTCTCTGGCCTGTGCTCAGTGGGGACCTGGGGACTGGGAAAGGGGGTTTGGAGCACCAGGGCTGGGGTCACAGGCCGCTGAGAGTCCTCCCCTGGGAAGGGGGAGGTGGCAGAAGGTGGGACTGAGTCAAAGGGAAGGCTCTAAGCCCGCTCCATTGTCCCATCAGACTTCACTGACAAGTGTGTGTGTGTGTGTGTGTGTGTGTGTGTGTGTGTGTGTGTGTGTGTGCAGTTAATTATTAAACCAGAACAGTTCCAGGGATAAGATGAAATTTGAGAATTTCAAGATGGCCTCTGCAGAGCCTTAAACCCCAAGAGCCGGATCTTCTGAGCGTAGGGCCCCGTGTGACTGCACTTGTCCAACACTCATGAACTTGACCCTATTTTAAATGCTTTTAGTGGCACAGACTTATCTAAGGGAAAAGTAAATGCTTGCCTTTTCTTTTGGCTCTTTTTCGGTGGCTCTTGCTATATGTTGAGTTTTTTAAGTTGGGAGTAGACTCATCTACATGGTTGCATATTATTCAGTACCAGCTCAGCCCGTGTGGCCCGGGAAAAATGAGTGCTGGCAGGGTGCTCTGCACAGAGTTTCTGCTATCCCTCAGTGGCCACACTAAGCACACGAAGGACTCCTGAGCTCGCAGCGCCGCCCCCTGCCCTGTTGGAAGAGTGTCTAGTAATTCAGCCGTGGGCAAACTACGGCCCGTTTGAAATGAATAAAACTATTGAAAAAAAAGACCGAACCCTTTTATGTAATGATGTTTACTTTGAATTTATATTAGTTCACAGAAACACTCCATCCATACTTTTGTTCCGGCCCTCCGGTCCAGTTTAAGAACCCATTGTGGCCCTCGAGTCAAAAAGTTTGCCCACCCCTGCTCTAGTTCATACCTTCTTTGGAAGGTTGAGTAGTGCTGAGGCTAATGGCTCATCCCACGGAATCCAAATACTTGGGTTTCTATTTCCCAAGTAGTCCGAATACTCGGGGGTTATTGACCCAGTTCCCAACCCTGCCACTTTCTAGCCATTTGGCCTCGAGGCAAATTACTTCATGCTTCTGAACCTCAGTTTTGCCATCTGTAAAATAGGTATGTGTATTCATTTCCTGTGACTCTTTGAGGATTGTAAGTGACAATGGTGTGCAAAGCACCAAGCACAGTGCCTGGCACATATTGAACATTCAGTAGCTGTTGACCACTGTTATGATTCCTAAGTTTAAGGGCAGCGGCAGAACTCAAGAAGTGTGTGTGTGTGTGTGTGTGTGTGTGTGTGTGTGTGTGGCAGTTAATTATTAAATAAGAACAGCATCAGGTATTAGAGGGATAAATGTATTCTGAGAACTTCTCTCTGTAGTTTATCATCTAATACCAATGCTGGAGATGTGCTCATCATTTTATAGCTCACAAGGCACTCTCTTACACGTAATCCCATTCAAGCTTCACAGCAGCCCTGCAAAGCAGGATGAGCAAGAGCTTTATTAAACAGATTGGGAAATTAGAGGGTCGGAGTTGAACAACTTAACAACTGCGCATTTACTCAGCAGCCATTTAACTTACCGTGTGCACTTACCGTGTGCAAGGCACTATGTTAAGTTTGGGGATGGAAATGAATAAGAGATTTTTTTCTGTCCTTTGGAAGCAATTATTGTGGTCAGGGAGCAGCAGCAGGCTTCCAGGAGGATGCTGATCGCAAGGTAATGTATCTGTCAGGACAAGTCAGCTGATGTGGGAATAGCAGCAGCACATTTCAGTGGCTTTAAAACATACACAAAGATTTCTTTTTCGTCCGTGGTATTGGTCCATCACAGGTCAGCTAGTGGCTCTGATCCATCTAATTTTCACTGCAAACCAGACAGATGGCGCCGCCACAGGTTGGAACATTGCTGGTTGGTTGTGGCAGGAAGAAAAAGAGATCTGAGCTCAGGAGGGTCTCACACTGGCCATCAAATTCTCCACTCCTGGGCCAGACTTCTAAGGTGGCCCTGCCCAAGCACAGGCAGCAGAGCAGGAAGTAAAATTCTACTAGGTGCCCAGAAGGCAGAGAGCTGGACATTTTTAATGAACAGATTCATAGCTATTAGCTGGGAGGCTCTGAAAGATGGACAGCAATCAGGTGGATATTGGTGGGGAGAGTGGAAGAGGGCTGAAGATAAAGTGGAGACTTAAAGACATGGAGGATGGGGTGGGAACAATAGGAGAGACAGGAGGCGGAAATGTGCAAGCATGGGGGGTGGAATAGGAAGTCTGCCTGTCTGGCTGGAAGAGTTTGACTCAACAGTTTAACAAATACTGACTCAGCTCCTATTGTGTGTTAAGTGCTGGGGATGCAAAGAAGGAAAAGCATTGTGCCTACCTTTGAATACCTTACAGTCTAGAAGAGTCTAGATTTTGTACAGAGAACAAAGGGTATCAGAATATAAGAAAGAGTAGCCAGTGCTTATGTTTGCCAGGAACTCTCTTGCAAGATCTGTAGATATATGAACTCATTTTATCATCATTGTATCTCCAAGAGGTGGTGCTTTTATTATCCCCATTTTACAGATGGCAAAACTGAGGCATGGAATGGCTATTTGATAGCAGAGGTGGGCTTCAAATCCAGGCACCGCGAGTCCATTGTCCGTGCTCTTAATTGCAAAAGCTTCACTCTACTGCCGTTTGCTTGATAACTTGTGAATTGGGGCTGTGCCAATAACCTTGGATGCAAGTAGTTTTGCCTTGAGATCCCAAATGATAGATTGTTATTGGCTCCCAAAGCTCCATATTGGGAAGGTTTCCAAGACCAAGCTGGGACTCAGAGAGAAAAGAATAATATGATTAATTAGTAATGCCCAACATGGGCATGAGAACTAGTATTGTCAGCACAATATATTTGGTAACTCTGATCTGTTTAATACCTCAAGCAAAGTGGATTTAATCAATTTATTAAAAAATAAAATCAAACAACTGATTCATTGATTGTGTTCCCCAGTTTTCAGTCTGTTTTCTTACTTTAAGGCTCTCTCCTATAATGGCAGCATAGGCACCCCTTGTTTGCACACTTAGCTTTCCTTTTTGGAGATTAATTTTTAAAATATCAAAACTGAAACCCCTCACACAAACATGACACCTTAATTGTCAAACAATAAAGATGTCAGTCGTGGCAAATGTCCAATCCATTGCACCCCTGGTACAGTCATCGGCTGGGATGGCATGGCAATGATAGGAATAAAAAAAAGATTCTGACTGCTGAATCCAATTTCTGTACAAGGAGGAATCCATCAGCTGACTTGGGGGATTCAGCCATAAGAGAACCAGCTGCACCTGCCTCCTGAGTGGAATTTCCCGCCTGGAAGTGTGAGGTTTTCCTCTGCAGAGAAGGTTCTAGGAACACCGTCTCTCCCCCGCCCTCCCAACCCCCAGTCTCTTTTCTTGACTTTTTCCCCCTCCCTGGGTATCACTTCTTCCTGTGCTCAGACTTTTGTTTCTTTCATATTCTTTCCTAAATATTCATAGGAATGGACTCTAAATTCCAACCGAGAGCTTAGTGCTCAGATGATAAATAGGTTTTCTCTCATGACCGGGCCAGCTCTGACCCATTACTTGTGGCTGCTGAAGTACTGAGCTGAGGTCTGTGATGGACTCAGCCTGAGAGCATATTGGGATTGATTAGTGATGTCTGCCATGGGTATGGACTAGGGACAATAAATGTAGGCTCCTACTGGCTCTGCCAAAGTAGAAAGCATGCAGTGTTCTTGTAGCTGTGATGTTAGTCAGTGAGCTTGGGGTTTGATCCTAGGAGATGCTAGTTCAAGTCCTCTATCTTCTCTCTCTATGTGAATCTCGAATGGATCACTTATCTACTCTCAGTCTGAGTAAAACTTGAATAAAAACAATCCTTCTTATAAACTGGTTGTAAATATTGTAGGAATGATGCATATTCATTCATTATTTCAACAAATATTTGGTAAGCACAGTGTGAGGTGCTTGGGATACAGTGGGGGATGCGATACGGATGTGAGTCCTGCTCACACAGAACATCTAGTCTAGTGGGGGGTGTATATTCATTTTTCATTGATGTGTAACAAATAACCCCAAACAAAGAGGCTAAAACTATAGGTATTTCTGTGGGTCAGGAGTCTGGGCCCGGCTTAGCTAGCTCCTCTGCTCAGGGTCTTATGCAGTTGTAGTCAACGATGTCCATCCACTGAGTTGTGTTCTCCGCTGGAAACCTGACTGGAAAAAAGAATCTGCTTCCAAGCTCATGTAGCTTGTTGGAAGAATTCACTTTCTCACCATGATGAGCTGTGGGCCCTGTCAGCTGGATCCATCTGCAGACACCATGTAGTCTATGACAACGGGAAGCCTCCTGCAGTTCCTTCCCATGTGGGCTTCTTCACTGTGGCCAGTCATCTCAGCAAGCCAGCAAGGAGAGTCTCGCTCCAGTCTGCTGAGATGGGGCCTTACAGAGTCTAATGTAACCACGGGGGTGACATCCCTTCACCTGGCTATAAGTCACAGAAGTAAGTCACAGGTCTGGCCCATACTCAAGGGGAGGGGATTATACCAAGGCATGGAAAATAGGAAGTGGACATCATTGGGGGTCACTATTGGGTCTTTCTGCTGCAGAGACATGCAAACATGTCTATTTATAAGAGTTGTGTATATAAGGGAGATATATACACAAGAATAACAATAGTGTGGTAATTGCTATGACAAGAGAGATTTAGGATGTAAGAAAGTATATATTGGGCACTTGAACAGTCTCAGGGTCATCAGGGAGGACTTCCTGGAGGAAGTGATTTATTTTAAAGCTGAGACCCAGAATTAGAATAAGTCTTTCGATAAGGTCTTTTTAGCACTGATTATAGTGAGATTCTTTCTATACTTGCTCTGAGATCTCTTTTTTATTAATGAACCCCAAAGAAAGTTAGGTTTTGTGGGGGTGGCAAGGAGATAAGTACCAGGCTGGGAGGGTGATGATGGGTGAGGTTCTAGGAATGTCTCTGTCAATGTCCATTCCCATTGATGTACCCTGGGAAAGATGGGAAGCCGATGGCGGCTGTAGGGCAGAGTGAGAAAACTACCATCTGTTTCAGATTGGGCCTGTGGCTGAAGAATCTACGGCCTAGCCAAAGCTTCTCCCATTGCACATGGGTCTGTTTTAGAAATAATGAGAGCAGTAATAATTGTCATCTAAAGTCATGTTTCATTACATTAAGCTTTTCATGGGCGTAACTTGCCATTATCGGGAATAATGCATCATAGTTTTGAACACTTCTGGGTGACAGGCATTGGCTAAGCCCTAAATGCTTGGGTTGAATTATCTATCTCAAAAAGGCACTTCCTCCATGTCTTCTAATACACGAAATGCTGGTGAAAAGTTGTTTTCCCCTTTCCTTGCTGCCTACTAGGATTTTCTCATCCCACATGCTCCATCTCAAGTCTGACTTCGTCTAAGAAACTGGCCATGACCACTCCAGCACTCATGTGTTATCAGTGCCACCAAGTTCATCCCATTAGCTTTGGTCTTCTGTCACTTGCTAACTAGAATCATAGCATGTTGGTGCTCATCCCACCTGCCCCTTTCTAGCTGTCCTTTCTACCTCATGATAGTCTGACCACGTTCAGACTGGTCTCTCTGTCCGCCTGCCCCCCCTCCCCTCTTGCTCCCTCCTGCACAGTACAGACAGACTGGATTTCCTAAGGTTCAGCCTTAACTGCATCACTTTATCACTCAAAAGCTTTCAGTACCTATTCTTTAATCCATCAATTTCACTTCCAGCAATTTATTCTTCAGACATACTTGCCCATGTGTGAAATGACTGTCATATGCATTGAGTGCTGTCTTCCTTCCAATAGCAACACATCTGAAGCAACCTGCATATCCATCAGTAGGGCTTGGGTAGTAAGGGCCGGTACATTTATGACAGTGGTTTTTAATCCTGCTTGCCCATGCAGGTCACATGGATGTGGTACATTAGGATGACTGCAAATTCTCTGCCACTCCTCCTAGTGAGGTGGGGTCTACATCCCCTTCTCTTACATAGGAGTAGTCCTTTGTTTAGAGACTTGTTTGGCTAATAATAGAATGGGATCCAATGGATGAGCTGAGACCTCCAAGGATAAGTCATAAGAAGCCTTATAACTTCTGCACTGGCCTCTTAAAGCTGCAGCTCTGGGACGAACCAGTCTCCATGTAAGAAGTCTTACCATCTTGAGACTTCCATGCTGTGGGGAAGCCCAAGCTAGCTGTATAGAGACAGAGAGAGAAAAAGAGAGCGAGTGAGAGAGAGAGCATGCGCTGTTATGAGGTAGGTTTTTCAAAAAATTTTTTATTGAGAAATAAATAGCTGGAACTCCTGGGAAACTCCAAATCTCCCCAGGTCATTTTAATAAACAACTGTGTTGAGAACCATTGGTCTACACAATAAAATGTCTATTCATTTGAAATGAATTTTTAAAAAAACCCTCTCTTCTGCTATGGATGATGTTTAAGTTATATCATGGATGATGTCCAAATTATATCATAGTAAAATAGAAAGTTACCAGAACAATTTTTATGCCATGCTACCATTTGTGTAAAAAAATGTATATATGTATGGCTTATTTCTGGAATAAAGTGGTAAGTAAGCCAATTTGTTGGCTCCAGAGAAGGAAACGGAATGGCTGGGGAAGAGAGAGAAAAAATTTTACTTAATACCCTGAGATAACTTTCACATTTTAAAACACGTGCATGCACCGATTCAGTGACAAATACATTCTAGCTGTTGCTTACCCAGAAAACTCCAGATTCTTTAGCCTGATCTGGCCTCAGCTTTTATTTTCAGGCTTATTATCTTATTACTTATTCTTCTTGTTTTATGCTAAAAAGGGGTTGTGGTAAGCAGCATAATGCTCCCTCTCCTGCTCCCAAGATGTCCATGTCCTAGTCCCTGGAGCCTAAGCATGTCACCTTATTGGCAAAAGAGACTTTGCAGATGTGATTCAATGAAGGATCTTGAGATGGGAAGATTATGCAGGATTATTTGAGAAGTCCCATTGTAATCACATGGAGCCTTGAGAGTGAAAGAGGGAGATGGAGAGCCAGAGAAGGAGATCGGTAGATGGAAGTACACTTCAGAGAGATCTTATATGTGGAAGTGGGATTCTTAGGTTACCACTGGAATAAGAATTTCCAGAGGCCACATGGGAGGCTGAGATATTGTAAGAAACTTTATTTCTGTGGAATTACACCCCTGAGTTTCCAAGGTCCCGTTTCCCTCAGTCCTGTCATAGAAGTGTAGCTGTGACATCAGCAGAGCCAGGGTCAAAGCCAGTGTCCAGATTTTCATTCCAAATTTTCACAGTCCAATCCAGCATGAGGCTAGCATAGCGTGTGTTCCCAGCTGCATCCATCAGTCCACTGCATGTGGGGTCTGCAGGGCCACATGGCTTGGAGGGAACACAGGCAGGAGCAAAAAAACAGGAACGAGAGAGCCCTATGAGCCAAGAGAGTGAACTATGTTTAGGGGATTATGTATCCCCCAATTTTGGCAGGTTTGTAGTGGCCCCACCCCCTGTGGCCAATATTCTTTGTTCCCAGGTTTGACTGACAGGCACCTTCCCTATGTTACCCCAACTTCACTGTGCGTGCATCCTTTCCCCCCTTTGCCTGATCCCTTCTCCCAGTAATCTGTGGGGAATGGGCTGATGGTCCCCTGGGGAGTGGCTGAAATGCGCTTTCTGCTTCGGCAGGTCTGGTCAGGGCCTGAAATCCTGCATTTCTAACAAGCGCCCAAATCACCGAGATGCTCCTGATCCAAACCACACTTGGAGTAGCAAGGCCGCTTCGCTCATCGTATGCCTCATTCTTCTTTCTTTTTTAAAAAGTAAAGTGAGCATCAATACTCACACAGCACATTTACATATTCATAGCGCAAACCTGACCCTGAGTTCAAGCAGGTCTGCGGTTAGTGCCGCCATAGCTGCAGGTTACACGTTTGCGCGGAGCTGCCTCCATCACTGTATACGCCGTGGGAGGAAATGCTGGCTGGCTAGGCTGCTAAAGGATGGCTGTTTACTGTTCCGAGGAGAATGGGCAGAATTAGTTATTTGTTTTGTTTCTCTGTGTGTGTGCAGGGATATTATTATTGATGTTAATAAGTGTCTCAGCAATTGCTGGATGCCATTTGCCATGATTTGGCATGAAATCAATGCAAAGACAAGTCCTGCCTGTCTGCTCAGGTTACTATGATTATGTCACTCTGCCTCTGTCTAGAGAACGAGGTGGAGTGTTTTCTATGATAATCACCATCATCAATTAGTTTTAAAATCATAGGCAGGGCCTCTCTGCACAGTGTGTATAGTTTGTAAAGCCACAAAGAGGCCCAGCTTGTGGCGGGCGTGGGGTGGGGGAGGAGGGGAGAGGAGAGGACAAGTGAAGACTGAAAACCAGCCACACCAGTTTGCCAAACCTGGTGCTCTAGCTGGGGTTGCATTGCCTTTTTTTTTTTTTTTTTTTTTTTTTTACCTAGAAGGGGTGTCTTTTTAAAAAATGTCATAAAGCCAGAGAGAGCTGTACAGGAAAACAGAGAGCGCTGAGCATAGCACTTTGATTTTAGGGACGTGGAAATACTGAGGGCTAGGGCACTTGTCTCAGCTGCCATCATCATATCATCACCTTCATCATCAACAGCATCACCATCATCACCATCACTATCACCACCATCATCTAATGTTTACTGAGGACGCAAGGCACTGGGTCAGTTGCTTTATATACAATGCTTCATTATCCCTACAACAACCATCCCAAACGTTATTATTATTTCATTCTTATTTACAGAGATGGAAACTGAAACTTGGAAAGGTTAAGCAACTTGCCAAGGGTGACGGAGCTACAGTAAGTGTAATTTTCAAACATGGGAATCATGACTCCCAGGCAAACATTAAATGACCTCATGTCAAAGATTTTATTTAACTCATTAAATGAGCGAGAGAACCAATAAGATACTTACAAAACTTATACAAAGAGCATTGGAGAATTTAGGCATATGCAGAAAATATAAGGCAAGTGTGGTCGGCTGAATAATGCCTCCCCCGGCTTCCCAAAGGTATCCACGTTCTGATCTTTGGAGCTTGTGAATATGTTACCTGACATGTAAAAAGGACTTTGCAGATATGATTGAGGATTTTGAGCTGGGGAGATTATTCTCGACTGTCTGGGTAAGTCCGGTGTAATCACAATATCCTTATTAGAGGGAGCCAGGAGTGATAGAGTGACAGAGATGTAAGAATGGAGGCAGGGGTGGGAGGGATGTGTTTTGAAATAAAGGAGGGGGCCCACGCCAAGGAATGTAGGTGGCCCTTGAACCTGGAGAAGGCCAAGTCGCAGGCCCTTTTCTAGAGCCTCCGGAAGGAGCCAGCCCCGCTGACACCTGCTTTTAGCCCAGTGAAACTGACTTCTGACTTCGATAACTCTAAGATAAATTTATGCTGTTTTAAGCCCCAAGATGTGGTCAATTGTTATAATAGTAGAAGGAAATTAATACAGAACTATAACTGGATTCAATAGAAAGCTGGTTAATGTCCAACAGGGCAATAAACAAGAACTCTTGGAGAAAATTCTCCTACCAGAGTTAAATTATTTGCATATTTACTGGACCAAAATATACAAGTTAACCTCTGCCCACAACAGAGACGAAAACTGCCTGATCCGTAGAAAGTCAAGTTCAGGGTTTCATTGAAAGAACACCCAGTAATCTCTTCTGCATATCTTAAGTTTAGGGTACTTTTTTAGAGAGCCAGGAGGTAAGGGAGCTGGGGTTTGAACTGGGCCCTTCCAAGTGCAAAATTTATGCTTTTAACCGGGAAAGGACATATCACAGGTACTAGTTGGACTAGCAAGGCAATCTGAGGCAAAGAAAATTGTGCATAGGGACTGAGAACTCAGCTCAAAAATCACCAGAGTGAGTTCACTAACTCCTTCACGGTGCTTCCCCTAATCAGAGGACCCCAGAAAGAGCCCTGCTCTTCTCTTAATGCCGACTATGGGCATTCCTACCCTAGCTCTCCCAAAACAGAGTCAAGCTTTAAATAGGTGGCTTGGATAGGTTACTGGTTGGTGAAACAGGAGAGATGTGGCAAGAAGCCTACATACCATCCCCACTCCTCCCCCACCTCGCTCAGAAGCAAAGGTCTCTGAAAGTCCTTTCTTTAAAAATATATTACTTGGTTAAGCACCATAACACTTGGCCTAGTAAATGCTTGAGAAAGGTTTGAATTGCAAGTGTTTTGGGGAAGGGAGAGGTGAAGACTTTGGGCTTGGGGAACAGATAGCAGGAGCAAAAGAGTGGTGTCAAGAATGAGCATGGCATTCTTTTTTTAAAAATATATATTTCTTTTATTGATTTCAGAGAGGAAAGGAGGGAGAGAGAGAGATAGAAACATCAATGCTGAGAGAGAATCATTGATTGGCTGCCTCCTGCACAAGCCCTACTGGGGATAGAGCCTGCAACTCAGGCAGGTGCCCTTGGCTGGAATCAAAACCATAACCCTTCAGTCTGCAGGCTGACGCTCTATCCACTGAGCCAAACCAGCCAGGGTGAGCATGGTATTCTTATGAGATGGTGCTGTGCAGGTCCTGACTGCAGTGGGGAGCTTTTATAGAGAAATAGGGGCCGTGATCCAGTGGGTGAAGTATGGCCAGTGTCTTGAATGTGAGCTGGGCAATGTAGGTTTACTTTATAAGGCAATCATTATCAACACTGACTAAGCAGTAGAAGAAGCTGGGGAGAGTTAAGAAATACGAACGCACAGACCCTCTATCACTTTGTTAGGGCTCCCATAACAAAAAACTACAGATTGGGTGATTTAAACAATATAAATTGATTTTCTCACAGTTCCAGAAGCTAGAAGTTCAAGATCAAATTGTCAGCAGAATTGTACCTTTGGAGGCTTCTCTCCTTGGCCTGTAAATGCTGTTTTCTCACTGTGCCTTCACATGGCCTCCCTTAGGAACTGTTTCCAAATGTCCTCTTCTTGTAAGCACATCAGTCTACTGGATTAGGGTCCATCCTAAAGACCTAATCTTAACTTAATTACTTCAACCTGGGTATGTGCCCTGACTGGGAATTGAACCCATCACCTCTTGGTGTACAGGACAATACTCCAACCAACTGAGCCACCTGGCCAGGGCCAGCATGAGATATTATCACTCCTTTTTATTTTGGCTGTTCTACTAGGTGTGTAGAGATGTATCACTGTGCTTTTAATTCCCATTTTTTCCCATCTTTGCCGTCTGTATATTCTCTTTGTAAAATATCTGTTTATATCTTTTTTTCTTTTGATACATCCAAATTAGTATATATTTTGGGAGGCTATTTATATATTTCATGGATGCTGGCATAACACAAAACTTTGTTGGGGCTTCCCTTTTACACTTTCCTTTGGAGACGGTACGACACACAAGTCCTTTGATCATTTTCTAATTGGATAGTTTGTTTTTTTACTATTGAGTTTTGAGAATTTTATGTAGTCGATACAAGGCATTTGTCCCACATGTGACTTGCAAATATTTTCTCCTTGTCTGCAGCTTGTCTTTTCACATGATCAAAACCGCACAAAACAAGCGGATAGTTTAAATTCCTATGCAGAAATGCCTGAGCTCTACTTGAGAGTGCTGAACATGGTCACTCCATTGGTTGCTGCTCATGAGGGCAGATTGTGGGTCTAATTTCCGTTTGGATGCCCTCATTCAGATTTACAATAACTCTCTTCCCCTCCCCCATGGGCTTAAGTCTTCAGTGGCCACAGATCCATGTTTTTCAGGACACCACAAAAAATGAGCTGAGACAGAGTGGTCCACTACCGAAGGGCAAGTCCCTAATGATCCAGAAAGTGAGTCTGTAGCCTCCTCCCCTTCCTAGAGAACTGGAACATGCACCGTCATCAGTACAGAGTGAAAGCCAGCATTCATAATGTCAGGAGGCATTTCACCACAACAGAAAGTGACAAACAGACTTGACTCATCAGGTGCATTTAACCAACACAGAGAGCCAAAACACACACAGAATTCAGCACCAGAAATACTCTCAAGTTTGAGTCATCCAATGTGCCTGTCTACATTGATTGCATTCACCAGCTCAAAGTCAAATCCATTCCATAAGCCTCAGCTCAGGTTGAAGGTTGCTACCTTGGAGACCACAAGGGAGGAGATTTCCTGACATACTGTTGGCATGAAAGGAATGGACTACAGCTCCATCTTATTAAATGTCCAATGGGGGAAAAAGATTAAAAAGAATATAATCATGGTTTAGTCATTTTCATTTATAGTAATAAGACCCTTTAATTTCTGCTTGGACAAAGAGGCAACAGCTGTCCTATCACAAATGGTAAGACACTTTACTCAATATTTTTCGGGAACCCAATCTTTAGCCAAAATTTTGACCTAATGGTTACACTGGGTTATGTTTTTAAAGGAAAGATAGATTTTATTTAGATATGTGGCATAAGTCAATTGGCCCAGACATGAAGAATTAATAATGAATCATACCAACCTGAATTTCTGAAGTGGACAGAAATCTTATCCTTCCTGTTTCTTCATGTCCAGGCTTAGTGGGTCAGAAGGAGAGTGAACTACTATGTAAAGACTATTTCACAGGCTCAGTAAGTGGACATTGAATGTTTGCTGCTACAGTGTTCATTCTCTTTTCATTGTGGCTGCAGCCCTCAACTTTCATGTAAAGATGCATCTCACCCAGCTCTCAAGCCCACATGGTCACTTTAATGAATGACTGCATCTTATTCACACAGCTCTTTGATATATAAGTGGTATCATCATCATTATCACCATCATCGCCCTTTGTCAATAGGGGAACTTCTCCTCAGGCAAGATAACTTGTTCAAGGTGGCAAACAGGATTGGAACCCAGTTGGTCTTGCTCAGTGTCCAACCATGATTAGAACCCAGGTGGTCTTACTCCAGAGTCCATATACTTAAGTCTTCCTGCCCTCTGCTTTGGTCAAGTTGAATGTCCATCTTTGGTCTCCACCTGCGGTCCAGAATAATCCCTCCATATTCCCAGAGAAACATTCAAATAGAAGCATGGAGGGATTTTTAGGAGGGTCATCTGCAGAAGTTCATCTTATTTTGGCAATTTTACTGGCAGTTTAGGGTGGGAGAAAATTTGCTTTTCCCTGACTTCCTCTAGGTTCTATAAGGAAGGGGAAAAAGATGGTAAGGGGATGAGATAGAAATGACTGCAACCTGTAAGCAGGGCGTCAACTGTGAAATTTAGCATAATCTGGGGTACCAAATACCCAGCTGCCAGAAATGTCTGGGCACACCTATCTGTGGGCCTCGAAAGACCTGGAAATCAAGTGTATGGCTCAGATCCCTGGGAAGGTAGGAGAGCCAGAACTCATGTATTAAAAACATTTAATACTCATGAGAGCAGGGATTTTTGTCAGTTTTGTTCACTGCTGAATCACGAGCACTGAACTGGTGCCTGGCCAAGTAGTGGCTCCATAAACATTCGTTGAATGAACAACTGAATGAAAGAATGAATGAATGTAGCAGATGCTGGCAGGGCTTCCTATTCCTGCAGTTACCATGAAGGTAAAGAACACAGAAACAGGGGTATTTAAGACCTCATCAGTAATTTTCGGCCGCCAAGGAGATTAACATAGACATACAACTACAGTGCTACCCCCTGGTTAAAATCCTTTGATGGCTCCATAGCACCTACGGTGGGGAGGGGGGGGGGGAGGCAAAGTCAAAAGCCTTCAGGCAGATGATGCAAATGCGGGGAGAAGGCCAATAGAAAGGGGCTCAGCTGGAGAGTAAGTGCCCTGCCTCCAGCCATTATATTCAGAATGCAAACACAGTGTGTCTACCAAACAGAACACATCTGGAGTCTGGGTTTGACCTCCAGGCTCCATATTTGCAATCCCAAGTTCCTGCATACTGACCTGGAGGTCTTTGTGACTAAGCCCCAATATTTTGCAAGACTCATGTCCTGTCATTGAAGTTCCTAGCAATTTTAAATTGGTGCCAACATCTTTCATGGTCCTATGCTTTTGCTTATGTTGTTCCTTTACCTGGACCCTCAGTCCACCCCATCCTTTCTGTCACCATCTTCCTCTTGCTAAATCCTATTTGCTCTTCCATATTTGTCTCAGGTGTTATCAACTCCAGGGATCCTCCCTCTTGGTGGGACAGGGGTCCTTCCTAGATGTCCAAATAGCTGGTGTGCACTTCTCTGTCATTGCGACCACCATGCACACGAGATCCTGTTGGTTGCTCACCCATAACCATTCCTTTTCCTGTTGACTTGCTGGCAGAATTTGCCACTTTCAACAAAGGCTCAAAAAACCTGATATTCTCTTTTCATCTAGGATCTGGGGTATGATTCAATCCTGTTCAAAGGGATTGGACGAAAAAGCTACTAAGGGATTCTTAGGATTTTCCTCCATGACAACAAAGCAGTGACACACAGAACACCTTCCTTTTCATTTCTGCCAGTAGATGTAGTTCTGTGAGGAGGGATGTTTGGAGCTGTGGCAGCCATCTTGCAACTATGAGGGGAAAACCAAGAGAATCACAGAGAGGGTAGGTCCCTGCCAACTCTGAGCTAGAAACTGTCTCCTCCAGCCTTTGTGCTATATGAGAAACAGTAACAATCCTTTGTTGCCTATGTCACATTTTAGGGGAGTATTCTGTGACTTGCAGGTGAACACATTCAAAATGACTCCACATATTATAGTCACACTGCCCTTATATTTTTCTCCTCTATTATTCTCCATGTCTTTCTTTTTGTGGGCAGGGGTGATCATATACCCATCTTTGTATACCTGGTGTTGAGCACAGAGTAGGAACTCAGTAAGTGCTAAGTTCTTAAACAAATTTCTATTGTTTAAGTCAATTAATTGTCACAGAAATATTTATTTTTCCATAATTTTCCACTAAGAGTAAATGGTGTGTGTCAGACAATGTATGCTCCATTTAAGAGATAGCCCTAGTGTCACATGTCCCACTCCCCAACACTGGTTTTAGTTCATAAGAAAGAAAGGGAGAATGGCTTTTGGGAGGCAACTAGCTGTCTGAGTAAACTAATGAGAAGCATACATACCGGAAATGCAACACAACATTCACTTATTCATTTACTGAATCATTCAATCATTTGTTGCCTCATTAATTCAATAAATATTGAGTGCTTAGGTGCTGGGGACCTGAAAATGAATAGGGCACTGTTTTTCCCCTCAGAGTGCTCCTTAAGAGATAAGGACAATGGCCTTTGAGAAGTGAGCTGCCAGATGATTCTATGTATAGTGTTAGCCAGAGCAAAAATTGAGCTCTGGTTGGGCTGGGGACCTTGGCAGAGAAGGAGACACGTGAACTGGGACTTGAAAAATGATAGGAATTCTTCAAGTGTGGGTGGGGAAAAGGCAGGCTGGGTGGGAGGGGTAGGAGGATTGGCAGCATCTACAAGGTCCTATTGGTGTGATATAGTATGAAGGACCCATTTGGAAGCTGCAGTATAGCTACAGTGAACTGAAGAGATGGACAATGAAGGCCTCTTGTGTTCTGCTAAAAGAGTTAAAAATGCTTATCGATTTCAGTCTATTTGATTCCAAAATATAATGGAAGGCTGGCTAAGGTATCTGGATTTTATCCTGTAGGTAAGAGGGAGCCACAAATGAGTTTGGCCAGTGGAATGTGGGCTGAAGTGACAGTTCTGAGCCTTCGGAGGCACCGTTGTTTCTGCTCACCCCTCAGGGAGCTTCCTCCATGAAAAGAACATGGCCAGTTCTTGGGGTTCCTTCAGCCTGGGCTTCTCAATGAAATGCATGGGGCAGACCTGAACTTGACCCATAGCTTGAAGCAGAAATACCCCGGCCACTTTCCAAAGCGATGAGCAACAAATAAGTGCTGATTTTGTTTGCCTCACAGATTTGTAAGAAAATGTCATTGTGGAAATCTGCTAATATACCTGGCAATTAGATTCCTCTCAACCAGCTCAAACTGTGAGTGCTAGGTGGGGGTGTGACCAAGACTGCCTGTTTGGTATACCAGATGACATCAGAGGGAAATGCCACACAAAAGTGGTACTTTACAAAACAGGAGTGTGGGGCTCATCAGGATGTAAGAGCTGGCACTCAGGTGAATACCTGTTGGTTTAGCTCAGGGCTTCTCACCTTCAGCAATGCTGACATTTTAGTGTATGTGTGTGTATGTGTGCATGTGTGCAAGTATGTGTTGTAGGGGCAGGCTGTCCTGTGCATAGAAGTTTAGAAGCATCCTTACTGTCTACCCACTAGGTGCTGGTGGCACCACACTGCCCAATTTGTGACAACCCCAAACATCCTTAGACATTGCCAAATATCTCTTGAGTGGTAAAATCTCTCTCAGTTGAGAACCATTCATTTAGCTGTGCTGGTTCAGGGTTAGGCTTAAAGATAAGCCTAGAAAATGACAACAAATGACACCATTTATGGAGAACTTACTGAGTTCCAGGCTTATGGTTAAGCACTATTAGGAATTAATCTAATTTGGAAAGTGTAATAGCTCGGGCTGCCATCACAAAGTAGCACAGACTAGGTGGCTTAAACAGTAGGAATGTATTTTCTCACTGTTCTGGAAGCTAGAGATTCTGTCATTGGTTAGGAGATGGCTTCTCCTGACATGGTCCTTTCTCTGTGTGTGTCTGTACCCTAACCTCTTCCTCTTAGAAGGACTCTGGTCATATTGGATTAGGCCTGCTCTAATGACCCAATTTTAACTTAATTCCCTCTTTAAAAACCAATTCTCTAATTACAGGCACATTCTGAGGTACTGGGGGTTGAGATCGACTTCACCATACGAATTTTGGGGACATAATTCAGCCATACAAAAAGTTTATGAATGAGGAAAATCAAGACACAGAGGTAAAGTAACACTTGCTTTTGTAACACGTTCAGAATGTGGAAGAGCCAAGGCCAACAGCTCTAGAATCTGTGCTTTTGACTTGCTTCATGCTGACTTGTAAGAAATTAGACTTGCAAGGCACTCAGGAAAGTAGGCCCTATATACATGTTAATTCTCTCTTTCTTTCTTTCTTTCTTTCTCTCTCTCTCTCTCTCTCTCTCTCTCTCTCTCTCTCTCTCTCTCTCTCTCATAGTAGAAAAAAAAAGAATGGGCTTGTTAAGGTGTGATGATCACTCCCTTTACATGCCTGTGCGTCTGAACACCCCAATTCGGTGTTTCCTAGCTCACCTGAGAGAACCTACGCAGATTGTAGGAAGTCCCCAGCCACTGAGGGCTGGTCTAGACAACTCAGTCCCACTCAGTGAAAATATATTTCTAGATCCTGTGCCTCTTTGATGATAGAGATGAAAAGACTTAAAAATTTCCACCTATAATCCAGCAACTACGCTCCTTGGAATTTATCCTTAGGAAGAAATCAAGTATGTGTACAAATATTTATGCAGAGGACATTTGATTTTAATGACTTGTAAGAGCAAACATTGGGTAGATATTGGATACATAAATTACACATGTCCATATGGTGGGATATTCAACTTGGAGATGAATATTTTCTTCCAAGGGAAATACTTCATGATATATTAGTCTTTGAGAAAAAAAGGACTACATAGAGTAAATCCTGTTTTCTGAAATTGTGTATATATGACACCATCAGCACAAGGAGGGACTTGTGGGATGCAGTGGGAATGTGTGGTATTTGTTCCATGGAAGTTGTTCTATAGATTTTAGGCTGCTCCTCAGTAAAATTGGGGTGAGTCCCAGGACTTCTTTTGCCACGCTTATCTAAGGAAAAGTCATCCAGCCACTTCTTTTTCAAGAACTTGGTCTCCATTTAGTAATTAATATGTCCATTCCAGAGTAAGGACTGAAACCCTCCAATCTTCATTGAAAACGATGATTTCTTCCCTCTCCCAGTGTGGTGGTATACGGTTGGCCATTGAGTGAGAAGAGTCTAAGATTGTTGTGTCTCTCTTTCTTTCCCTGGTGGTTCTGTTTTCCTCTCGCATTCCCTGGGTGGGCTCTCTCTGCATCCTCCAGAATTGAGAAGGGGGAGAAAGGAGGAAAGGGGCGGAAAAGACTCAGAGGACTGGTGTTGTCCTAGACCAGCGGTTCTCAACCTGTGGGTTGTGACCCCTTTGGGGGGTCGAACGACCCTTTCACAGGGGTCGCCTAAGACCACTGGAAAACACATATATAATTACATATTGTTTTTGTGATTAATCATTATGCTTTAATTATGTTCAATTTGTAACAATGAAAATACATCCTGTGTGTCAGCTATTTATATTATGATTCATAACAGTAGCAAAATTACAGTTATGAAGTAGCAACAAAAATAATTTTATGGTTGGGGGTCACCACAACATGAGGAACTGTATTAAAGGGTTGCGACATTAGGAAGGTTGAGAACCACTGTCCTAGACATTGTTTGGGTTTGACAGTTAACCCATCATCTCCTGCGATCCTTCATGGTGCTTTGCAGCTGGGCCCTCCTTATTGCCTGGGTGGGCACCAGCACCTTGCTCCATGGGAAGCTTGTGTCCCTTCGATGGTTCCTCAATGGTCCCTGCATGATTTCTGCCTCACTCCCTGTATCTGACAGCACACCTCCTAAGCCAGTTCTGTGTCACGGGAAACTTTCACACACCCTATTGCCTGACAACTTAGGCAAAGCAAGCCACCTTCAACGTAACCTCTCCTGCTCCACCCTCAGTGCAACTTGCTGGCCACAGTCTCTGGCCCTTTAGATTTCTGTGGATGAGTCAGACATCAATATTCTGAGTTCCCCATGTTCCAGGAACATTCCTCAAGCCTTCTAAGAAGTCTCTTTGAAGCCCTTTGTTTTGGCTCCGGTTGAGAAGACAGACCCGCCCTGCTCCCTCCTCTGCCATTGGGAGCATGGTGGTGGCTGGACATGTCAGCTCTTTCCCCAGATCCTTATCTGACACCAACCCTGCCTCTGCCTTTCCAACTTCTTAAAGGTTCCGGATGTGGATTGACTGGTCTCTTAAAACCTGGCTCCTCCCTATGTCTTTATTTAACCCAAGATATCTAATATACTGTCACTTTCATATGTAATCAGTATAAGCCATTATGAACGAGATATTTTTAAATCTGACACCTATTTTATATTTAGAGCACATCTCAATCTGGATTCTAAATTTTCATTGAAAATACTTGATGTGCATTTTGATTTTATGAAATTTAGAGTAAAAAAAAAAAAATAGATTCACCTGCCCACATTGTTCCTAACATACTTGAAGTTTTTCAATAATTGAATTAAATATCTGTTTTTCTAAATTTAGATTAATTAAAATAAAATATAAAATTCAGTCCCTCATCACACTAGTCACTTTTCAAGTGTTCAACTGTCACGCATAGACCTAGAGAGTGGGTGGGAAGTATGGGAAGAGGCAACTGAATCAGGGTAGAAAGCCCCATGCCTCTAAGGGGTGGTGGCAGCTTCACTCATCATTTCTGTGTGCCCAAGTACACATGTCACTCCTTTCCCGCCAGTCTTCAGGGGCTGAACACTGGTGTTGGGGGCGGCTCAGCTAGCTCCCACACCCTTCAGTGGGATTTCACTCTGGACACTTTCCACAGCATCAGGGAGTTTGGGCAGCATTGCCACTGCTCAGGAGACACGGAGGATTGAAACTCTGGGGAGAGGCTCCTAGTTAAGCTTGACTCACCCTCCCCTCCCCCCACCCCCCTCACATACCTCCCTCAATCTCTGGAGGCTGGGGAGGCCCCTGGAGCTGACAGAGGAAACAGCTGCTCCCCCTACTGGGAGCCAGAAGAATAGCAGTCCTGCCTGGCTGGATGACCAGGGAGTTGCAGGGCTGAGACAGCTCATACTGTTCCAGACTCCTCCTCCATGAGCCGGAAGCAGTGATATGAGTCTGGTGGATCGCCGTGGGCAGGGGCCAAGGAAAGGCTAGATCCATGGTTTCCATGTCTCGGAACACAGAAGCCTCTGCCTTTGGAATGTTAGTGCAGAAAGGAATCTTAGAAAGTGAGGGTAAGAACTTTATTTAATAAAGTTCTGTGATTTCTAAACCCCAAACGAACACCATTTGTTTTGCTCTAGACTTAGCCAGCCAACAAATACTTGTTAGGAATCGGTAATGATCATATTCAGAAAGACCTCACAAGTGAAATATACATTTAAAAAATGAAATCTAATCCCTCCAGTGGGCTCTTCTAATATATTTACAAACTGAAAGCAATAATGTACATTGTCAAAAATAAAATTAAATTGTGCTAACGGTTTTACAGTGAAAACTAAAAGTCCTCTCCTCTTCCCTTGAATGTCCTTTCAAATTTGCTCAAAGCAACTGGCTGTAGCTGTTCCATACATGTTGGTTTGCTACTGATGATTATTGAAGGCAGGCCAGAAAGGCAACAGCAAGGAAAACAGTATTATTCAAGCGCAAACTAACAGTTACTCAGTCCAGATGCTCTACCAAACATTAGATAAAGCTCTTTGAGTTTCTCTGCAGAGAACACAAGGTAGTGGGGCAGACGGAGAGGGGCATTGCTTTTCAGGGCTCCTGCAGGACAAGCGGGGTATAAGCCCTGGTGTTCGGTGGGATAGACATATCCCCAGAATGGAAACTTTGAGTCATTTCTCTCCTAGGCAAATGGTTGAGTGACCTTGGGCCAATTCAATGGATTTTCAGTCTTGTGGGTGGGGATTGAAAAGGGACTAAAAGGCAGCCTCTATCTGCAGGAGTTTGCTTCTGGTGGAAGACTGTAACTGGTCATGTGACATAGAGCATGCTCCTAGCCAATGGCAAGTTTCCTGAGGGTCCAAATGAGGGGTTATATTTGTCCCACCACCTGCTTTTAAGAAATGTTTTTATTGATTTTAGAGAGAGGGGAAAGAAGAGAGAGAGAGAGACAGACAGACAGACAGACAGACAGACATCGATTGGCTGCCTCCTGCATGCCTCCTACTAGGGATTGAGCCCACAACCTGTACATGTGCCCTGACCGGGAATTGAACCTGAGACCTCTTGGTGCATGGGTCCATACTCAACCAGTGATCCACTGCGCCTGGGCCCACCACCTACTTTTGTCAATAAAATTGTACTGGCTCATGGAAGGCTTACTTGTAAAGTTGAATAGTTGCAAGAGAGACTGGGTTGCCTTCAAAGCCTAAACTATTTATTATCTGGCCCTTTATAGAAAAAGTTTGCCAACCCCTGGTCTAATGGGAAAAACAGCTATTTTCAATAGAGAAGGCATTTTGGAGTGGCTTCTGAGAATAAGGAGAAAAAGAGGGGAATTCTGGGCACAGGCAATGGCCTGAGCAAAGGCATGCGGCCTGATTCCAGAATAGAGAATGAATGAGCTGAGGTCTGGAAATGCTTTGAGAATAATATGAGAAAGCAGCCATTAATCTAAAGACATTATTTCTATTTTATTGTTCAAAGGATGATAATTTTCTTTTTTCCTTTCTTCTTAGCCCTGGCTGTCAATTTCCTCCTTCCTATTGTTCTGCTTTGAAAAACAAAACAAAACTCCAGGCATACCATCACAAACCACAAATGGGTTTACATCAAGAAATGCATTTTTATTCTTTTTCAAATAGGTTCACAAGCTACAGATAGATGCAAATAGTTCACATGGGTTTTATGAGGTCCAAAATTCAAAAGGCTTGAAGACTGTAAGGAGAAATGCCTCCCTCCCATCCTCCAGCCTGTCTATCACCTGGAGGCAGCCAATAGCATCAATTTCTTGTTCTATATGTCCTTCCTGAGATCTTTCAGGCAGGTACAAATATATACACATATATTGCTTTTTATTCCTTTTAATATGAATGATCATCTCCTATATATACCATTCTGCACTTTGCTATCTCCCCTTTAGTAATGTCTTATTGTAAAGTGTTTCATATCCATACAGACAGATCTTCTGCATTCTCTTTCATTGCTGCACCGTGTCCAGTCACGTGGATGTGCAATAAGATATTTAAGAAGTTAAGTGTTGATCCCATATTAAGTGTTGTTGCTCCTCCCTTTCCTGCCATCAACAAGTCCTGGGTAGCATTGTTGGGTTCAGGAGACTAGGTAGACATTCATGGCGCTGGTGGCTTTAAGGATGGCCCTTCTTTAGTTCTTCACAGGGAAATGGCGGGAGAGAGGGGAGTTGGATTCCAGGAGTCACGCTGGCAGGGTGCTTCTTAGTGCTGTGGTTGACTGAGAGATTATCCCTGCCCCTGTGATTGCCTTTTCACAGGCTGCTAATAAAACTGAAAACCGAAGGCAAGATTATTCTGATGTAGGTGGTGGTGATGGCATTTGCAGGTGTATTAGTCATGGCTTATTTTTCACTGAAAGTTACAAACACCTACCTCAAGCCAGCTTAAGCAAAAAGGCGGCGTTGTGTAATTAGGCAAACAAGACAATTTAAGAGTTGTGGCAGATGCCACCAGTTGCCTTCCCATCTTCTCTATGTGACCAATTAAAAACATCCAGCTCTCCAGACTTTCTTGCAGCTAGGGGTGGTCATGTGGCCACCGAGATATGAACAGAAGTATACAGGATGGGACTTCTGGGAATCCAGACAAAAGGGGACACATTTGTCCTTTCTGTCTGGAGTGTGGATATGTCACCTAGAGATGCAGCAATAATTTTAGGAGATGAGAAGGAGAGCCAGGTGATGAAGGTGGAGCAAAATGGTAGGAAGAGGCTGGGTCTTTGTTGTCGTCATGGAGCCAGCCACCAGATCTCACCTGCCAGTCTTTTGATCCCAAATTTGGGCTCTTTGTTAAACACAGGCCTAGCCCTGATACAGTGCAATTGCTTTGGAATTTGCATAATTTCCCTGTCTCTTTTTCTCCAGTGTAATCACTCAGAATCCTAGAAGGGGTAGGGATATGATTCCAGCCATTCTGGAATCCATGCTGACAGCTTCCAATCCAGGGGGAAAGAGGGAGCTATCTCTTTAACTCCAAATGGGAGGGAAAAATAATTCCAGGGAAGAAATTGGATTGATTTGGAGGATACTTTTTAGACCAATCACTGAGGACAAATGGGTGAAGTAATATGATAGGCCAGGACTGTGTCACCTAAGCCCATTTGGAAAGGGGTGTAGGGAACAGTTTTTAAAGGGGGGGTACTTTTACTAGGAGGAGAAAAGGTGGGCAAGCAGATGAAAACAACAGATGGCTCTCCAGCAGGCACTGATGGTTTAGATGTGTGGAGAGGAGAAAGACATTTTAGGGGGATTGTCACCTCCTCCAGGAAGTCTTCTCTGATAGCTTGACTTAGCCACTCCTCTCTCCACCCCCTTGCTTATCCTCACTATAGTACTTGTCACTGTGTATTGCTATCTGTCTTCTTATGGTGGTTTCTCAAAAGTGGTTTGGTTGGAATCTTGGGTGTATGATTATAAAAACAGTAAATCCTAAGATTCTTAAAGGATGTTAGAGGTAGGCTAGAGGTGCACCTTGAATGCATGATCAAAGCTGCATGTTCCTGAACCTGGATCCATTTAACCCCTGACTGCTGTCTGTCTGTATTTTCCATTTTCTGGCCTTTCCATGATTTTTCCTGGCCTTGTCCTTCATATGTCTTTGCTGCCTTTGGTTTGTGTTACCCACCTCCTTCACCAATCAGTTCTGGGCTGATTCTGGCCTTCTCTGTGCAGGTGGAGAGTGGGGAGGACTGGTACCAACTGGGTGATCTTTTGAGGAAGATTCCACGTGAGCAGCTCTTGCCTGCCCTCTACTGGGCACTGGTGGATATAACTACCTCCTCTTCGAGAACTGGAAATTAACTGACCACAGCCTTGCCTCATGACCTTACTTCGTATATCTGCCCCCAGTTCTCTCGCAATTACTTAAAATCATATCAGAAGATGTGTGTGTGTGGTTTTTTTTTGAGTGACTAACATGAATTAACATTTTTTGGTGATAGTTATGTATAGAAAATGCTTCTGACTTCCCACTGACCTAGATATTTTTCATTGTGGGATCTGAGCGCACCATAAATGTCAGAACATTATGTTTTGCTCCTGTGCATGCCTATCATATTTATTTGTCTGAACTTAGGTCACTTCAGTTTACTTCATCCACTGAAGAGGCATCGTGTTTGAACTTTATAAAAATATAAGGCTCACGTATTCATATTCCCTGGAGAACAGTCTGCCCAATAAATCACACCTTGATGCTTTCATCAAAGATCAGAAGTCCATGAATATATTTCTATTATTCATAACGGAATCAAGGAAGTGCCCCAATTAATGAGTTTGCAAAGAGGCAATTGCTGTTTTCCGGGAACTTGGGCCTGTAACACAGGCCAGAAACCATCTCTGGGGTTTTTTGTTCTCATAAAATGATGGAGACACCTCCCAGCAGAACATGTGACTGACTTCTGGGCCTCACTGTGGGCGATGGAATTTTTTTCTGAATAAGTAGTTTTCCTGGGCCAAGGCTAAATCTTTGCCTCTGCAGATTAGCAGACTCTCATTCCAATGGCTTGTCTCTAGACCCTACATCTTGGGGCCAAGACCACGTCTTGCTTTTCCTGGATCCAAGTTTGGAGTGCCTCCTTCCCCCATCCATTCCAGTGCAGCCAATCTCTCAAGACCTACTTCTAATCCCCTTCCTCAGAGATCTCTTCTCTGCATCATGATTTTTCTTTCTGTTAAACAACAACGCTTCTGTGGTTTGTAGTATTTAACAAAATCATGCATCATCTTGTGGCATCATTTTTCTTTTAAAAAATATTTTTATTGATTTCAGAGAGGAAGGGAGAGGGAGAGATAGATAGAAACATCAATAATGAGAGAGAATCATTGATTGGCTGCCTCCTGCATGCCCCCACATTGGGGATAGAGCCCACAATCCGGGCATATGCACTGACTGGGAATTGAATCATGACCTCCTGGTTCATAGGTTGACGCTCAACCACTGAGTCACACTGGCTGGGCTCCCTTTCCTTTTTAATAAAACCTTACCTAAAAATTTGTACTGTCATTTAATTATAGTGAAGTTTATGTCCCATGTGTTTCCTTGAATAATAAAATCTTTGGTGCCAAAAACGCTATCTTACACTTGGTTGTTTACCTCCCACACAGAATGTTGATTATCTATTGCTATATATTCAATAGATGAGCAGCAAGCTTTTGACGGATGAGCTGGTGTATCATTTGCCTATCCTAGCTCTAATTAGTATAATTTCCTGAGAATTATTTACAAATGACAGATTGGCCCAGGCCATCATTAACACTTCCCCAAAATATTTTCATGCATTTAGATGCTTTGCAAAATGTATTGCCCAAATGGTGCTGTGTGTCTATGTGTGCATATGGCAAAAGGAAGCCAATTTAAAGTCATCTTTTCATTTTATTGTTGATGCACAATCACTTTAAAATTTGCTTTTTACTTTCATCAAAATTATGCCTGCACATAATTTTAAGGGTTGTTTTAGTCTGTTTGGGCTACCATTACAAAACACCATAGATTGGGTGTCTTAAACAATAGATTTATTTCGCATAGTTCTGAAGGATGGGAAGTCCCAGATCATGATGCCATCAGAGTTGAAAAGTTACTGGTGATGGTCCCTTTCTGACTTGTCTTCTTGCTGTGTCCTGAAATGTTGAGAGAGAGAGAGAGAGAGAGAGAGAGAGATATCCAGCATCAAATTCATCCCAAAGTCTCCCCTCAATAATTTAAATTTCCCCTCAATCCATTTACTCACATCAGGTATTCAACAAGGCCACCCTTTTGGTCTTTCCTGTGCCTTTCTGAGCTGTCTCAATCTGGACTATTCTCATTCTAGGCTGAGCGCACAGCTTTCCTCCTCCTCTTCCTCCTCCTCCTCCTTCTTCTTCTTTGTTTTTTTTTTGTTTTTTTTTTGTTAATCCTCATCCGAGGACATTTTTCCCATTGATTTTTAGAGAGAGTGGAAGGGAGGGAGAGAAGGGGAGAAAGAAAGAGAGGGAGAGAAAGATACATTGATGTGAGAGAGACACATCTATTGCCTCTAGCCTATGCCCTGACTAAGGCCAGGATTCAATGTGAAACACAGGTATGTGCCCTTGACCGGGAATCGAGCCTGTGATCCTTCAGTGTGTGGGGCCAACACTCTAACCATTGAGCAACACTGACCAGGGCCAGGTTTGGATGAGGCCTACTGACATTGGGGAGGACAATCTGCTTTACTTAGTCTATTGAGTAAAGGTGAAATCTGAGAGGATGCAGAATTAGAATACTTCAGGGTTTTGGCCTGAACCCTATATGAATGGTGGTGTCTTTTGAGCTGAAAGACTAAAAGCGGGGCAGGTTTAAGGAAAACAGTTTGGAGTTCCATTTTGGACACGTTGGGCCTGAGATTGTGAATAACAGAAACATTGGGTTTGAAGATAAAATGTGGGAGTCATCAGTATGTAGGCTGCCTTTGAAGCCACGAGATTGGATGAGATAACACAGGAAAACAAGAAACCTGACATTGAGCTGTGGGGCATGCCAGCATACAATGTCAGGAAGAAGAGGAGGACCTAGCAGAGGAGAGAGGATGGAGCCAGACTGGGAGGAGGGAAACAAAGCCATGTGGGATGGTGGCCCAGAAGGCAAAGTAAAAGGTGTTTCATAGAAAGATGGATCTACAGTGTCAGCTGCTGTGGAGATGTTGAGTAAGATGAGAATTAAAATGCATTGTTGGATTTGGAAATATGGAGGAACTGATGACTTCCACAAGCCAATGGTGACCTGGGGGTGAAAGTCTTATCAGAATGGGTTGAGAAGAGCTCACCTGTCCTTCTGACTCAAAATCCAGTGCCTCCTTGGTTGGCTGCACTGCATGGAAAGTTCTCATGCACAGAATGGAGTTGCTGGGAGAGTTATGGAGCCTAAGGATTTGTACCTTACTCTTGGAGTCACTCAGCCTGGAGGAGCAACCCTGTGAAAACTTGAATGCAACCATTGGAGTGTAGCTGGTTCACTGCCTTCTCTTCTGTGAGTGTGTGGGATAAAATGTGTGCAGAAATCTCTGTATCTCTTCATCCGGGCTCTAGTCCAAGTCACCCTAAGTGATGGGTGCATGTTAGAAATCTCTTAGTCCCTTAACTGTGGGGATATCTGGGGAGGCAGGGAAGTAGGATTGGGAAGAATAGAAGCACCTTTTTACTGTCCAGAATCCAGTATGGGAAAGAAAACCTGCTTCCAAGAGCAATATATTGAATTAAATGAGGTGATTTTCCTCCTAAATAATACTCTGAGGGGCATTTTAAAGTAATAAACCTGACAGCAAAAACCATGAAGTAAAGTGAGAAAAAGTTGGGAAATAGAAAAGGAAAGAAAATGTGTACCTATTACTGTGTGTGTTTTTGTTTGGCCTGTGGGACATGCCTGCAGACAAATATTTCTTGTTGTGCGTGAGATTCACCAAGGAGATGTGGGAGGACCGGATGTTGCTTTGAGCCTTGGCCTCAGATACTGATACATCCAAAGCAAGTCAGGTTGGTAATGCCAGGAAGGCAAGGCTGAGAGGTTTTATTCTATAAACTTGAGACATTCCTAACATTTTACAAAGATGATTGTAGCTCTTGCCTCTTATAATTGTATGCTCACAGTCAAGGGCAGTATTCCAAATATTTGATAACTAGTAAAGAATAGGCTGTGACTAATTGGAACAGACACCAGACCAATCAGAATAGAGGCTGTCTACACCCAACTTTTTAGCTGAATACTAGGTTTGTTCTCCATGTCTAGTGAAAAGAATAAATGCCGGGTTCAATCTTGGCTGTCTCTTACATTCCCTTATAACTGTGTCTTTGAGCATGTTAAAGCTTTGCTGAGCATCACTTTCCTTACAAAAAGAGAGAGAGAGAATAATATTTACTGTGGGGTTATTTGAAAAATTAAATGAAATATGTTTCTGTTGTCTATTGTTATATAACCAATCATTCAGAAACTCAGAGGCTTAAAGCAACACTGATTTATTATTTTCCATGATCTGGTGGCTCAAGAATCCAGGCAGGGCTCAGCTGGACGGTTCTTCTGTTCTATGCGGTTGTGCTGGGAGTCGCTTAGTCAGCTGCATTCATCTGATGCTATTCCTCCATGTGGCCTCTTTCTCCCTACAGCGAATCTCATCATTCAAGAATATGAACTTCTTTATAGCATGGTGGCTGGTTTCTCAGAGCCAGAGAGGAAGCTGCCTGGTATCCTTTAATTTAACCCCAAATGGGCAAATCATCACTTCTGTCACAGTCTATAGGACAAGGAAAATCATAATAAGGTCAGGCAAGATTCAAGGGGAGTCAGAGACTACTCTTGATGGGTTGAACATCATGTGTATATAGGGAGGCAGGGAATTACTGCTGACCATTGTTGGAGGGTCTCAACCTCAAAATGAATTATGTGAAAGGACCTAGTGCAGTGCTTAGAGCACCCTGCTTGAAATCTTCATGGCTCCCAATGTTTTCAGGCTATTCCTTGACATGCTAGTCAAGGTCTCTGATGACCCCCCCATCTCTCCAACCTCATTTCTCAGTACTCCCTTCCTTGTAGTTTCCACTGTAGTTATACAAACCTCTTGCCATACTTCATCTCACTTTTGTGTCTTTGTATAGGCTATCTCTAAATAAAATCTATCTATCTATCTATCTATCTATCTATCTATCTATCTATCTATCTAGATTGATTTTTAGAGACAGAGGAAGGAAGAGGGAGAGAGAGGGGGAAACATCAATATGAGAGTGAAACATAGATTGGCTGCCTCCTGCACACCCCCTACCAGGGATCAGAGCCCCCAACCCAGGCATCATGTGCCCTGACCAGGAATTGAACCAGCAACTTTTCAGTTCATGGGGTGATGCCCAACCAACTGAGCCACACTGGTCAGGGCAGAACCCCTTTCTTCACGTACTGCTGTCCAACTCCTGCTTACACTCCAAAACTGCTCAGTGGTGCCTCCTCTGGATCAGACTCACGTCTGCGGTTCCACTGTCAGTGGCCTTCACTTACATGGACAAAAACAGAGAAACATTTCATCGCTCCCTATAGTAAACACCTGTCTGCTTCTCCCACCAGGCTCATTAGGGCTAGACCAAGTCATTATTGTACCAGTGCCTGGCACATAGTAAGTTCCACATCTGGTACTTGAGTGAATGACAGAACAGACAAGCAGAAACTGTTAGCTTATGTGGCTTGACATGACTTGGCATAGAAATGTATTCATTTCTTTCCTGTGAACGGGCAGCTGGGGTGGAGTGAAAGATGGCTGAAGTGAAGGAGTCAAGGAAGTGCAAGACCAGCACGCTGAGTGTGTCATTTGTGAGATTTTACACTCACCAGGAATGAGAAAGAGGAATTGTGAAGAGGGAGACACTCAGGCAGGCTCTGAAGTCATCAATGAATTACGAAGAAGGGCTGGGGGTCCTGAGAGAATAGCAACAGAAGAGTAAGTCATGATAAAGCTGGGCAATTAAACTTCCAAGGTGAGAGGTGTTTTTTACTTATTTTATTATTTCTTTTAATGGAGAAATTGCTTGGAAGAAGCTTTGGGAACTGAAGCGGATACCGGCCCCACCCTGTAAGTCTTAAGGATTTTGAAAGAAAAAAAAAATCATCTCTGCTTGAGAGGACTGTCTCTAGGGATTGGCTACATTTTAATTAGTAAATGAAGGTGGCAGGAATGTTCAGAGGGGAGTTTGAGGGTGAAGGCAAGTGTGCCTGAGTTCCAGAGGGCTCTGGAAAGGTTTTGGGAGGGCTTGAGGGCTGGGAGATCAATTTAATTAGAAGGCATACAGGCAGTGTGAAAAGAAGTGCCATGTGCTGGTGGGTCTTCCAATGGTGCCTGAGATGACGGATGTGGAGCATGATGGACTTGATCCTGAACGGCTCTTAGAAGAGGAAGGATAATCAGCCAAGAATATACCAGCATGGCCAGCATTTAGCGGGGCCGCGGGGCAACTGCGCACTCCTGTGGCTCATAGGGCCAGGATGAGGAGCAGAATTAGAGAGCTGGGAATTGTGGGTGGGACTTGCGGACACCAAGGTAGAAGTGTTGGGGCAGCTGGGAGCAGTGGCAAGGTGAAGACGGCATCCCAGTAAGTTTTTCCTTTGGTGGAAGGGAGTGTATCCACGCAGGTGCTTAGACTAAAGGTCTGCGCGGCTCTCTCATCGTGGGAATGTGGGCATGGAAGAGGTCAGAACAGGAGCATCGCCTAAAGCCACGGAGGTTCGACTCAGGTTTTCTGAATTTGAGTTCATTTCACTCTCTACTACCTTCCTGTCAGGGGAGTGAGATGGGCAGAACGTAGGGAAGAAAGGTGGCGGAAGAAGGACGGAGGCACAGGCAGTGGGAGGGTTTGCTAGAAACGCCTGACGCGTGTTAAAGCATCTCACAGCAGACGTAACTTTTGTCCAAGCATCCCGGGACGTGCCCCAGGAGACCACAAGCCCAAGAATCTGAGCTTCTTGATAGGTGGAGGCTGGTTTCGCAGAGCTGAGAGGAAGCTGCCTGGTCCAGCCTCATAATGCCACGTGGAGGTGGGAAAGAGCTGAGGAAGGTGTCTTCACAGAGGAGAAAGGGCGACACTCCTGGTTCGCTGTGGCCTGTGAATGTGGCGAGGAGAGTAAGAGACTTACTAGTTGCCAGGTAGCCCTTGGAAGGTGTAATGGGTTGAGTGTGATCCCCAAAAGATGGGTCCAAGTCCTACCCCTGTACCTGAGGATGGGACCTTACTCGAAAACAGGGTCTTGGCAGACATATTCGAGTTAAGGAGCTAGAGTAGACCATACTGGATTTAGACGGGCCCTGTATCCAATGATTGGCATTGTTGTAAGAGAGAACAGAAGGAGATTTGAGACAGAGAGATGGAAAGGCAAAGGTCATGTGGAGATGAGGAGGGGTTCTTCCCTCCAGCCTAGAGCTTTGGGAGGAGTGTGGTCCTGCTGACACCTTGATTTTGGAATTCTGGTTTCCAGAACTGTGAGCGAATGCATTTCCGTTGTTCTGGGCCAGCCGGTGTGTGGTGATTCGCCCTGGCAGCCCTAGGAATCTAATGCAGGAGGGGAAGTGGGGAACCTGAAATTACTGCTGAAGCAGCAGAGGTTTGGGTTCCAGGCCAATTATCTGGAGACTTCTCACCTGGAGGCAGATGGCCATGATTTCCGGAGGTGGTGGCTGCTAATGCCTCAGAGGATGGGAAGGGATGCCCTGCGCCCGAGGAGACATCCATGCTGGGCTCCTGGGGTCTAGCCCGGCCCAGTGCCTCTGAGGGAAGACTCACCATGCTCCTCCCCAGTCACCCTGAGATGACACTGTCCTCTGCACTGGGCAGGGAGAAAACCTGGAAGAATGAGCCTTTCCCTCCTGGAGACTCTGCTGGGAAAGATGCTGTTTTACACTGGAAGGGACGAAAAAGCCTTCAATTGGTGAGTTCTTGCTTTCCCATGGTGTGGGGCTCATGAATAAGTTTAGATAATGTATAGAAAATAAAATAATGACCATTTGAGGTCTCTATCTATCTATCTATCTATCTCTGTATATATCTATATATATAAAAGCCTAAGACACTGACCGACTGGTCGACTGGTCGCTATGATGGGCACTGACCACCAGGGGGCAGACGCTCAACATAAGAGCTGCCCCCCTGGTGCTCAGTGTGCTCCCACAGCCAACCTCCCATAGCCTGCCAACCTCCCTCCCCCTGGCTATCAGCCCCGATTGACCCCAATTGCCAGCCAGGCTAAGGGACTCCTCCCATGCACAAATTTGTGCCCCGGGCCTCTAGTATATATATAAATATATATGAATTTATATGTATAATTTATATATCGTGATATAATAATGTGTATATATGGCGATATCTCTATCTCTATCTCTATCTTTATCTATCTCTATCTCTATCTCTATCTCTATCTCTATCTCTATCTCTATCTCTATCTCTCTACTATATCTATATCATTTATCTATCTATCCTTCCATCCATCTATCTCAGCATCTCAGACTCCTTAATATGGTAATGAGAAGCAAAAGGGATTTTGTTTCAGAGCCATGCGGCAGTCTCCCAGCGTGTGACGAAAGCATCCGAAGTTGTCACAAGGTTGCACATGGTCTTAGTTGCTAGGCTGTGGGGTTACTTTCCTGAGCTCGTCAGGAAAAAGGGTGTAAGGGAAGAAGTGAATTAGTAGAGTGATGAGGCATTTCTGTGCTGGCATTTGGGTAAATTATGTAACTGTCCTTTGCTCTACTTCCACCTGGTATTTTGCTGAGGGGACAAGTGGGATTCCAAAGCTCAGTTTGCTGGAGTCTGCAGAAATGCTAATCAGCTTTGCAGCCAGCAAAGTGGCAGAGAGGGCTGCCCCTCTGGAGAAGAGAGGAGGGTGAGGAGCCCCAAGCTGGGAGCCAGAGGAGTCCGGCTGACTCAGGGAGCCCTGCCAAATGCACTTCCCTCCTCGTTCATTTCTGCTGTGACCTCTTCTCCATGGGCAAGGGGAGGACACCAAATAACTGTATTCTTGTGTTTGTGGGTTTTCTTTTCACCAAGAAAGATGATGTGCGGGAAGGTCACTAAGAATAGGATGGAGGGTTTGGCTACGAGATGGCATGTGGATGGAATGTGGGAGATGCTAATTTTGGAAAATGCTTCCATTTATCTACAGATGTGCCATTCTGAGCCCTAGTTAAATTTGAAAAATATTTTGAAGATGGTCTAGCCACCCCAAACCCATGATCAGGGCTTTTCCAATCAGGTGCATTCTCTCGGGTCTCTCAGAAGATACCCAGAAGGATCAGTCCCAGATGTCCATAGCTGTAATCCTCTCACTAATGCACCCTTTATTGGTATTCTCTCCTTTATTGGGTCTCTTTCCTTTATGTCTTAGATTTGGTTCCCAGAAACAGACTCTGAGGTAGAGATCTGTTTTTACGTAAGGGAAAGAGACCCAATAAAGAAGGAAAGAGACCAGAAAGGGGAGAACCAGGAGGTTTGTTAGAGAATACACATTGGAATAACACCTGAAAGAAAGTAAGAAAGCAGGCTGGGCAGAGGGCAAAGTTCAACTTGGAAGAAGTGGCCAAAAAACACATACACACAACAAACAAACAAACAAACAAGACCCCTCAACCAATCTGTAGGAAGTTCAGGAGCTAAGAAGGCTTTTCAGATACAACAGGGCTGGGTGTTTGGACCTATATAATAGTCCTTGAATGTGGGCTGCCCCTTTGTAGAGGGTATAACCTTGAGCTAGGCAACTCCCTTAGGCTGAAGGCAAGTCACGGAGAAGGCTATAGCTAGGAACCAGCAGCAGCCAGCTCTCTGGAAGCTGGAGAGTGAGTACCTTGGAGTACCTAGCGAGTTTCTGGACACTGCATCCCAGTATCCACTAAAGTTCACCTCTTGCTCAGCTAAGACCCATTCAATTCTTCTAAGTTCACAACAAGTGTGTCACTGGGAGTGATTATAAGTGAGGCCACTCCCACTTCCACCTGTTGGTTCCTGGGCTCATATATTCTATTTACTGGGCAACAGAGCATCATAAAATGGTCATTGATTTAGGGGTGTACCCCCTCCTGAAGGATGGCACTCCATCCCCACAGGATATAACCTCTATAGCACACCTCCCCCTACTCTGAGAGGCTGGCTGTTTCTGGGTGGTGCAGTATGAGTTAGAATGTGTGCATTCAATAGTTGTCTGCCTGTTGCTGCACCTCTGTTGCTGGGAAGTGGAGTGGAGTTCCTTGCACTGAAACAATGGGCTGCGGGATCCATTTTGGTGGCTCTAACACTCGGAAAGTGCTTGGGTGGTAGTGCTGGCCATGGCCTTGACAGCTGCAATGGCAAATCAGCACCTGGGATGTGTGTTGATTTCATTCCGTGTGAATTCCTTGCCCCTTCCACTGTGGAAGGGGATGCAGTGCTATCAGGTGGGTACTTGGGAGCCTTGAAGGATGGTTCCATTCTGGGAGCTCAGCTTTGGTCTCTGCTGCTGGCAGGTTGGTGATATGGCAGTGGTTGTATCTAAATCAGCCTCAAGGCATGGGAGCCCATACTGCTGAGTCCAAGCACAGTCTCCATCCCTGCCACCAAGACAACTCTGTTCACAACTCTACTGGGCCAGCACAAGGAGGAAGGGGCTACTTCTCCAGGCCCAGAGGGTTTGGGAGGATCTGATGGCTCAAGGTTTCTAGTGCAGTGATCCAGTTGTCCCCATTCAAGTATCAGGGTTCCCTATTCCAGTGGTTCTCAACCTTCTGGCCCTTTGAATACAGTTCCTCATGTTGTGACCCAACCATAAAATTATTTTCGTTGCTACTTCATAACTGTAATGTTGCTACTGTTATGAATCGTAATGTAAATATCTGATATGCAGGATGGTCTTAGGCGACCCCTGTGAAAGGGTGGTTCGACCGCCAAAGGGGTCACGACCCACAGGTTGAGAACCATTGGCTTATTCCTTCCCAATAACAGCTGTAACCTGGACATAGCAGCCTCACTGCAGTTGGGTTTCTAACCTTCTCTGGGGCTCTGCTACCTTCTATGAAGCTTAATACTCAGGTTTTCTACCCTGTGGCTGCGGGAGATGAGATTCTCTTTACTTTCTACCAAGGAAGCCCTGTGACTTTCACTCCTTACCTTTTAATGATGATGAATCACCTCAGCCTTTCCCTGTCTCTCTAGTGCACCCAGCAGCAGCCATCTGAGTCCATTGTTCTTATACTTATTACTTCTCTTGCCCTATGTCTCTCAAATGCTTTATATATTCACCAGCCAGTGCATTCCCTTACTGAGGTATCCCATCCAGTTCAGAACAAGTGAAAGTTTTAGCAATTGGAATTCCAACACGCTGGGGCTCTTGGTATTCCACCTACCACCAGTGATGGGGTATTTATTGCCAGTTAACTGGTCGGGATCCAGCTCCAACTCTCCAATTTAGAACCCATTTCCTAGGACACCTCCTGACAATAGGTCTTAATTCGAGTTTCCCAGAAACAGACTCTGAGGTGGATGTTTGTACACAGAAGTTTTCTTGAGGAATGTACTTGGGAACAGCACCCGTCAAGAAGTGAGGGAAGCAGGGCTGTGCATAAGGAGAAAGTGAACCATGATGCAGTTGTAGTAGGGGAGTTGCTTCTCCCACAGCAAGCTCTGGAGCTGGGATGGCCTTCTGTGGTTTGGGGAATGGGAGACAGGCATCTGTACCTGTACTGACCAGTCATAGATATGGGCTGCCCCTGGGGAGGGGGAATAACTTAGGGTAAGACAGTTCTCTTTGACCAAGAGAGATTTCTAGAAGGAGGTGCCTCTGTGATCAGCATCCAACACTCTAGTTACTGGGGTAATGAATCCTGGGTGTACCTGGGCCCCATGCCATACTAGTGGTTCTCAAAAGGGGGTGATTTTTGTCTCTCAGGGGACATTTGGGAGTGTTTGAAGATATTTTTTTGGTTATCATAACTTGAGGCTGCTACTGGCATCCAGTGAGTATAGGCTAGGGATGCTGCTAAACATTGTACAGTGCTGAACACTGTCCCCTCCCCCCACAACAAACAATGATCTGGCCCACAATGTCAATAGTGCCAAAATTGAGCAACCCAGGCATGTGCCCTGACTGGGAATCAAACTGTGACCTTCTATTTCATAGGTTGATGTTCAAACACAGAACCACATCGGCTGGGCAGCAATACAGTCTTTTACTGCAAGGACAGGGATATGTGACTCATATTAATTTGAATTTTATTGAATGCATCTCATAGGGATGATCTCTGCCCACTGCCCAAAGGTAAAAGTTGTAGCCTTTCCTATGTCTATAATTCTCTAGAAAGCTGTGCTCCAATGGGAGCTTTTGAAATAGTGGGTCTCATTGTCCTGGCTTTGACTTCATTTGAGCCAGGGGAGCTGTTTAGTTCTTAGATGTTCCTCTTTCAGCTGTCATTCAAAGTTCAGGAATGTGAATGCTCCCAAATGTCTGGGAAATGAAAGCTTCAGCTTGCTATTGAAGCGAACAATCTGGGAAACTACCTGCTTTCTCCGAGCATTATAAAGCCAACTTTAATTTTTGCCATCCTTTATTGTGAGCAGAGAAGCCATTGTCAAGAGCCGATAAATTGGCGTTCAGAGTGGTGCTTCCCCACTCTGCCCCAGTCCCTGTGTGAACTTAATTGTTGCATTCTTCTGGGACTGAATGATGCCAGTACAGTGCTGGGGGGAAATTGGATTTCATTTCTCCTGACACAGAGACCAAATTCATTCTGCTTCATTCAGATTTGAATGCTGCCAATTTCCAATCTTGTAATCCCATCCAGAATATTATACTAATAGTACCACAGCGGTGCTTTCCCGGGCATTGGGCTGCTGGCCTAATGCCAGAGATTCACATGGGTCACAAGGAAACGGTTTCCAGTACCCAGTACAGGAAGTAAAAGGAGAGCGGTTTCCATGGTAACCATACACGTTAGGTCAATCACTGACTCGGAGTTTACTATCAGTGGACTTAAGCCTGGATTAATGACACTGTGAATCTGTATTACTATGTTTAATTTTTAAAAAGTTCTCATCCTTACATTAGGTAAGACCTCAAGGTTGCAGGTGAACTAGACTTTGCTTCCCAGCAAGGTGGTTTTATTGACTCAGGCACATGGAAGGGTCATGGATGAAACTGGCCTTGGTGATATCTGGAATCAGGGGCTAGAAAGCTCTCTGTGTTTGGTGTGGTCAGTATATATTTATTAGAGGGAAAGTTTCCTCAGTCCTGGTGCATCCTTATTTAAGGAGGCGGTGCCTCTCCACATCCTTTCCCTTTGCAGAGGAGGGTGACTTATCTCGGGTCATAAATTGTGGGAGAACAGACTGGGTATGTTTCTCAGCTCAGCTTTCCCACCTATTAGCATCTCGGTGAGGATCACTCTTCTTGCTTCTCCTGTGGTTTTCTAATACTCCCAGGACTAGGTGGGAAAGTCTGCCTAACCCTGCAGTTCCCTATTACTAATTTCCTGCTTCCTATATGCTCCCACAAACAAAATCCATATTCTCCAGCAGGACCTGTTGTTAGTAATAAAGGTTATATTTGGCCTCTGTTGGTCTGATTCTATTGATTTTTTCAAATGATTTTGAACCTGGGTGGAGAAAGAAGTGTTATTACCTAGGCTCTCTTCAATCCCTTCATTAGTCATTCATTCAGCAACTGGTTATTGCATGATCCTTGTGCACCAGGTGCAGGACCCATAGAGGCAGAGAGAAAAGAGGTGGTTCTTACCCTTGACAGGCTCACAGTCTAGTGAGTGCTGTACACTGGGCAGTGCTAGGTACAAAGGCCTGCCCCCTGTTTTCTAGTAGGGCAGCTCTGAATGGCAGGTCAGATTCAGAGCCCCCATAAGTTGGACTGAAGCTCTTATGTGACTGTATCACCATTCATCTTTTCCCTCTGCTCAATCCTGCTCCCTTCACTCCTTCAGGTGTTGATCCTGACAGCACCCCAAATATACCTCCTGTGTGTGAATTGCCTTCTCAAAGTCTGTTTCCAAGAACCTGATCAAGACATAACCTGATCACAGGGGAGGAGCTATCTGGTCAACCCTGAGCTTTTGCAGAAGTAGAGACAGTACTAGGATGAGAAGAGATGATGGGAAGTTTGGGCAAAGGACGGCAGGGGACTTGCTAGAGAAAGGAGGGAGGGTGTGGTTTTGGAGGAGAGGTGGCTGGTGGGGGTGTGCAGCTTCTGGGACAGGATGCTTCCCACTCGCTGGTGCTCTCAGTTTACACTGCCCTTTCCAGGGAAGCTGCCTGACTCACAAAGTTGGGGAGACAGATGCCTTGACCCTGGGTTGCAGCAGTGGTGGGGTTTACCCACAGCAGTGGGAAGAACAAGTGTGCGGTCAGGGATCTGAAGACACTGGAGAGGGCAGCGTGGTATGTGAGTGGGGATTCCTGGGTAGAGAAAGCCAGAGAGTGTCTGAATGTCATGATTGACTCTGTGGAAGGTTGGCTGGATCTGACTGACTTGGCAAGGGTTTGCTTTAGCTCCTGGGGTTCCCTGATATAACACCTGGACTTGCACAGGTGGCTGGAAGATGAGAGCGGACCAGAGTGCCTGCTGTGGCCAAGTGGGGTTAGCCAAGATGAGCACCTGCTCCTTCTCTGGCAGATGCCAGGGCAGAGGGACGAAGCAGCGAGGAGCACGCTGCACAGAGGGCAAGGGAGACAAGGAAGAGCAGGAGCAGAAGTGGCCAGAGGGGAGAGCCAGGCAGATGCAAAAGCCTGTGACTTCATTTTCTTGGTTTTTGTTATAAAAACCAATCTTTCCCACCCCCACCCCCCCAAGTTGTAAAAAGAAATGCCAGCAGCTTTAGCTTTCTAGATGACTAAAGGTTTTGATTATGTTCATCGCTTCTATCTAATATAAGACTTGTGAAATTAGATTCCAATCCAAATAACACTGCATATCAAATATATGTCAGGAGTTGTGCTAAGCAGACTGGCTTCCTTTGCTAATGATTATAATCAAAGAAGCAGCTCCTAAAATATTTATCTTTAACGAGAGAAAGATAAACAGAAACACCATTTACCATACGGTTGATTGTTCTTACCATGGACGTTAGCTAGGTTGGCTCTTTAGCACTGAATACCTATTCATCTCATAAATTTATGAAACAGTATGTCATTGAATGTCTCTGTGCCATGTGCTGGAAATACATGTTCCCAGTATAACTGAAAGCAAGGAGATGAGAAACTCAGCACCTAGGACAAAGTAATCTGGTTTTGGATATCAATTCCTTTATATTTGAAGTTTTGGGAGGATTTAATGTTTTACTGTGTATTTTATTCTAAGCATTTGATAATGGGACATCTCTAGGTTGTAATCATTCTATTATGTGAGTGTCTTCACACAGTTCACTATTAAAATAATACAGTGGTGTCATTTAATGTCATTGCTGAGCCTTGGATACGCTCTGTTGGACAGTGTGCCTGCACATGTTGTGATTTGGGAAATGGAACAGGGAGTGAATTTTTGGCCTTGGCTCTGGGGTCATCCAGGCATTGACTGAATTTTGGTTGCTCTGACACACTTCACGGCCTTCTGGAAGCAATGCCTGAGTCACCTATTGGGGTCCCATGAATGGCATTTGGTACTGGAGGTCCAGCCTCATATTCACATCTCCTGTGAGGACCATGGCCCCACTGTGGTTGACCATGGACTTAACAGTGAAGCTGGTTGAGTTGAGAGCAAAAAGCTAGAGAATAGTAAGGAAGAACATTTCTTCCCCACTTCGGAAGTTTCCTTCTGTTAAAGATGCTCAGTTTGACTTATGGCCTCTCTCAGCAACAGCGAGGTAGAGTGACTTCCCTGATTGGGAGCTTCAGGAAGAACAAACTGGGCATATTCGGATCAGATTCTCCTTCTTCCTCTTGGGAATGAGCTGCCCTCAGGAACAGGGGTTCCTCCTGGTTCTTTGAGGGGAAGGCTTTCCCCATCCATCCCAGCTGCCCTATCAGGATGGGTAACCCCTTAGGCCACTTTGTCTACCTGTTTTGATCTAACCTGTTTCAGATTCTTCTGGAAACAAAATCTCAACTGCCCACCAACGGTCTCAGGGGGATCCCAAAGGAGCAGAGTCTGGCCAGCAGGTCCATGTGGCTCTATGGGAAACCTAATCTTCCCATCTTTTTAGTAATGGAGATAAATATTCTGAACTCCCACCTGGAACTTCAATTTTCCAATTTGAAATTCAAATGTGGAAAAATAAAGTATTTTTATTGCTCTCTCAAAATCCTAATGATGGGATATGAAAGTAAAAGAAATCGGTGCGTATATGGAACAAAAATCCAGGCTCTACACCTATGTGCTTACTATTCAGAAAGCAGAGGCAAATGAAATCAACTTTACATCCTTCATGGTTCACTCAGCCCAGTGCCATGCCTTAGTGTCCCCTGAAGCTCCCCTTCCCCAGCATCAGGCTGGCTGCCCTTTGACTTACACCTTTGGAAAGACCTCGAAGCAAAATAAAGATTCCAGAGTCTATCATTAGAATGATAGCAGAAGCTAGCATTGGTGAGCTTTTCTCCTGTGCCAGACCTAAGTGCCCAGGTCATTTTTATTGTTAATTAGTTATTGTTAGTCCTTACATATGACATTTTTTCCATTGGTTTTTTGAGAGAGTTGAAGGGATGGCAGGAGAGAGAGAGAGAGAGAGAGAGAGAGAGAGAGAGAGAGAGAGATATTGGTTGTCTCATGCATGCTCCCCTGACTAGGACCATGGATTAAACCTGCAACCCAGGTATGTTCCCTTGACTGGGAATCGAACCTGAAACCCTTTGATGTGTGGGTCGATGCTCTAACCATTTAACTACACTGGTCAAGGCAGTGTTCAGGTTATTTTATTTAAACTTACAATATTATGGATGGGCGCTTTGAGCACCCCCCTCACCCCCACGAAGAATGTAAGGTCTTTGGGGTTGTTTTCCTTTCTTTGTGTGTGTGAGTGGGGGGGGCGGGGCGGAGAGGGGGAGGTTAATTTTTTGGGGTCTATTTTACTGTATCACTAGTGCCTACATCAGTGCTTAGTTTATCAGGTGCTCAGCACAAACTTGTTGAATGGAAATGCTCAAGGTCACTGAACTATGAGCATAGGAGCCAGCACAGCAGCCCTGACAGTCTAAGTTCAAGGCTCTCCCTCTGACTGTTACATCATAACATGACGTTCTGTACTCGCCTGACACTTACTAGCTATGGCATATGTTTGCTAGTCATTACATGCTTATTAGCCCTGCTGTCCCCTCCCCCAAACTACGAGCACCTTGAGAGAAAGGCAGAGCCCCCCTGCACCTCCACTGCTGCGTAAAGAGTAGGAGTGAATTGCATGTTGGCTGGTCGCTTGGCTGCACAGCCTCTACCCCAGGTGGAGGTGGGAAAGGCAGCCACAAGTTCTTGGCCTCTGCTCTGAACTTGCCCTGGCAGGTCCGTCTCCCGACAGGCCTCCTTCTGGAGACTGAGCCAGTGCAATGTCGCTGCGCCACTAGGGGGACCCAAACGCAAAGGAAAAACCTTTCCTGCCCTCAGAAGGTCCGTTCTCTGCCACAGCCCTGAGGCACCTGTTCCATCAAACCTCAGCACACCTGCCCCTGCCCAGCGCTGGCTCTGCTTCCTCCTGTGTGATGGCAGCGTTTACAATCAGGGCTTTTGAGTGAATTCCACTTGTGTGGGGCCAGGACTGCTCAGTGCCACCCCTGCTGCTTGCCTGTGCTGATAGATGGATTTGTCTCAGGAACAGGGAAGATGGGTTTTGAAGGCTGCCGGCCTGGAGATGAGGCTGCTCTGGCTTCTCGTGGGAAGTCCCGAAATGCAGATCCAGTGAATGAAAGGTACTTCCGGTGCTTCCTCTCCAGCTTTCTTCTCTTTCTCTCTAAAAGCAGGGGGCCTTAACCGCTTTAATATTTCAGTGTGAGGCCATTCAAAATTTAGTGCTTCCCTCCCTACAGCAACAAGAACTGAAGACGCGCCATGGCCGGTGTGGCTCACTTGGTTGGAGCATCATCCCATGCACCGAAAGCTTGCTGGCTCAATTCCTAGTCAGGGCACATGTCTGGGTTGTGGGCTTGATCCCCAGTAGGGAGCATGCAGGAGGCAGCAGATGGATGGTTCTCTCTCATTGATGTTTCTCTTTCTCCTTCTCCCTTCCTCTCTCCCTAAAATCAATAAAAACATATTTTTTAAAAAAGAACTGAAAACGTGCTTCTCACTAGGGCAACCTGATTTGTTGAGACAGATAGAATGATCTATTTTGACAAGGAACCTTACAGTGATGGATGTACTTGTGAAATGTTGGACAGTTTCATTTTATTATTATTATTTTAACGCTGTGCTGTTGAGCTGTGGAACAACATTGCTTCTGTTTTTGAACAGCTTGCAAGCACGCTGCAGGCATTTGGAAAAATTCTCAGTGATGTGTTTTCTGCAATAAAATCTGGCAGCAGGTTCTTCCTTTCTGTGCTCTCTAATTAAGTCATTTGATTTAATTTTTGTTGGAGTGGTTTTATTTCTTTTAAGATATAATCTTTTCCTTAAGGAGAATGACATAGATGCTCTCAATGAGATATAGCATTTGGGGATTTAAAGAAGTTTTAGAAGTAGTGGCATAGATAGAACACGGCATGGGCAGCGAAGGGGTTCGTGGTCTCCTGCCATGGAAAACGGGGTGCAGAAGGCTGATGGGCATTAAAACTAGATGGGGCACACCTTTTCATAGACTACAAGCTCTAGGGATCCTTAGAGATTTTCTTATTCAAAATTTGCTTCAGACAGAAGAGAAAACCGAGGTCCAGGAGGGCCAGTGACGTGGCTCGTCACTTATCTGGTTGGTAGCAAAGCCCCGTAGGTGTCTGGTCATGATGCTTTTTATTATCCCACAGATTTTAGGTGCACACTGAGGTGAAAGTATTTTCCCCCATAGCATTTTGTTTTACACTAGTGGCCCTGCGCACGAATCCATGTGCGAGTAGCTCACTGCCCGCCCTCCTGCTGATTGGTCATTATGTGACAGTGTCCCAACCAATTTGCATATTACTCTATTATAAGTATAGGTTATTCTGCTAAGAAAGCATCCAGAATAATGCAAGTAAAGCAGAGGAGAAAAGAGACAGAGGACTTGGTCCCCGTGTGGTCACCATGTTCTGGTGACTCAGTGCCTGTGACCTGCAGCCGATGAGAAGGGGAAGTGGTGAGGTGCTCTTCCCAGGAGCACACAAAAGGCCACAGGACATCTGGAAGTGTGTGTCCAAGAACAGAAGGCACACTCAGCAGTGCCCCTGTGCGCCAGGTTCAATCGTCATTTAATGAGACCGTTAGGTAATAGATGCTGCGAAATGCTTTTGGAAAACACCGCCTTGCATTTTATGCATCCTTTCCATTCTCTAAGCACTTTCCACACATCTCTTCACGGGATGCTGCCTGTATCAGCCAGGGTCCTGGTGACTGGCTCACCTGAGCATTGAGAGGCCTTTCTGGAAAGATGCGGGTGGGTCACTCAATGACAGAACCCAGAGCTGCTCTGGGGACGAGGGAGCAGGAATGAAGGACAGTCTCTCCAGGGCTGTGCCTTTGCCTTGCCTGGTCTCTGATCATTTTCAGTTTGCGTGTTATTCTGCCCAGGGTCCCCATTCCAGGGTGAGGGGTCTGAGTGGCTCAGCCTGGCGCACAGGTGCACTTCTTGACCAGGGGGATATTCAGGCTTCTTCATGTGCAGCTTCTCCAAGGCTGATTCCCAAGCAAAATCTGAGTTCTCTTGATGAAAGAAAGGGGACTAGAATAACAAACAACTACCCCCTCTAAATCCTTGACATGGGATGAAACGATCACCTCCATGGAAGAAATGTGAGGCTCAGAGAGGTGATGTGACTTGCCCAAGGTCACACAGCTATACATAGCAGAGACATGTGATATCTCCAAATCCTGTACTTTCTACCAAAAGAACTGCTTGCACCTCCTTGCTTCCTACACCTCTTCCATAAGAGCCCCCTCACCTCATCACCTGCCATCTTTGGACCATGCTTCTCCTCTACTCCATTCCTGGGTCCTCACATTTTCAGGTGCCAATGTAATAAACTGAGGAGTATGTCACACTGTGTGCTTGTGGAAAGAATCGAGTCTCCCAGGCTGGTTCTCCAGACACTATGAAAGGCCTCTTTCGCTTCTTACTCCACTGGTTAACTTATTGTTGGGGACCTGGGCCTTGTAGGGGGAAGACAGGGAAGCCAGGAAGTGGTCGCAGGTTTCTTTGAGATGAGGTCTGCCTACAAGTGGGGCCTGGCCACAGATTCACAGCCTCACCACAACAGTTAGAACACTATTTAGAAACGAATGACTCTCTAGGGACAATAGTTCAAAATATATGGTTCTCCAAGATCTATATTCCTTTGCTTAGCTCTATCATGGGCCACTTCTGATGTCTGAGGTGCTGGTTATAAAAGAATTCTGAGCCAGGCCAGTGTGGCGTAGTGGTTGAGCGTCAACCTGTGAACCAGGAGGTCACAGTTTGATTCCCAGTCAGGGCATATGCCCAGGTTGTAGGCTCTATTCCCAGTGTGGGATGTGCAGGAGGCAGCTGATCGATGATTCTCTCTCATCATTGATGTTTCTATCTCTCTCTGCCCCTCTCTGAAATCAATACAAATGTATTTTTAAAAAAGAATTCTGAGTCTCAGGGAAGAGTGGGAAAGAATTACATGTTCTACCAGTGATGTCTGCTGGGGGCATAGCATGGGAGGAATGGCATGTGTGCTGTGGATTTGATGTTCACAACGGAAACTTGCTGCACTCTTCTCCCAATGTACCATTCTTGCTGCATCTCGGCTTCCTCCTCTGTACTTTCTCTATCCTTTGGTAGTATGGTTTGAAAAATTAAACTGAACTGAACTGTCTCTTCAAATGGAATTATATGTAGAAGACCCAGGTAGAAAATAAATTAAAAAACTGAGATGAAGTGGGAGGGGGCTTCACAGTCTACTGTGGCCTTAAGGGTCTGTCCTGGAATCTCCTGGAACCACTTCTTACACAAAAATCTACTTCTGGCTCTTCTTTGAATAGACTCCATCTTTCCCCTCCTCTTTGCTTGTCCTTTCCATGCTCCCTTATCCGGGAATGACATCCTGCCAATCTTTCAGGATCTCAGAGGTGAGTTCTTCCCTAAAACCTCTGATGCTCTCCAGCTGGACACAGCCTCTCTGAGGACCACAGCATTTTTCTTGAACTTCTCCTATGGCTTTTATAGTTGCTCATTTGCTTACAGTGCATCCTGATATGTTATAGACAACTCTGGCTAAGTCCCTGTGTGATGCGGTCAGTTCTGGTTAAAATGCTGATATTTTAATGTATGATATTGCTTATTTTGTTTCACAGCTTTTGCACACTCTTTGTAGTTTCCTACCTCCTACCTCCACCTATACTTAACCTTTCTGAATAGCTTTGTTTTTGTAAAATTGGAGTGGTATTTAGTATTGACTCCCTAAAGATTCTGAGATGCATTCACTTTATGCCAAGTGCTTATAACAGCTTGTGGCACAGAGCATATGCTCAATCAATGTTAGTTATCACTCTTATTGTAATTATTACTATTCCCTCAACACCCTTAAGATAACAACACTTCTCCCCCTTGACTTCATGCCCAGGCTCCTGCCCGTGAGACTGCCTACATTTGCTTTGCACTGAGATGCAGGAAGAAATGAACCTTATGACTCTTGGCTTGGCTCCTGGGTATGTGAAGTGAGAACTAGTCATGGCCTCCATCACACGCTGAGAACATTTTACACTTGTTGCACCTGATCAGAGAAGCTTCCATTCACCCAATGAATTTTGCTTCCATTCACCCCAGCCTGCGCTCTGGGGAAGAGCTGACTTTAAAAGTCTTGCAAAGGCATCCTAACAATGGCTCGATGACTTCATTCAGGAACTGGCCCTCCTGGGCAGGCAAGTGGCAGAAGCTCTGCCATTGAAAGGCAGGGAAAGCTGCAGCCATGCTTTCTCAGGCGGGTTCTCCCAGGGCGCCTGGTCTGACCTGTTCTCAGCATGTGCCTTTTACCCCAAGCAGCAAGGGTTGTTGTTTTTTTTTTTTTGTGAAGAGACCAAGAACTTCTCAGGAAAATGCTCCCTAGAGGGGCCATGTTGGGTATTAGGTCGCCCAGCACTCTGCTAAGTCCTTCACAAGCATGAGCTCATTCAATCTTCACCACTACCCCCTGAAGTGGAGACTTTATTGCCATGTTAGCACATTGACAGCAGAATCAGCCCTATCTACTCTTCTCAGAGGGTTATCAAAGCCCCCTATTGCCAGAAAGGGGGTCAAGTAAAGACAATTAGCCCAACATTTGCCTACCTTTTGTAACAAGCAGGCCCTTTCCTTTTTCTTTTTAAAGAGAAGCATATAGATCACTTGAGACCAGTGATGCTAATTAGACTTGGCTGCCTCAGCAGGATAAAATAAATTGACCAATCGACTCTTGGGAAGCAGAAGGTGGGAAAGAGGCTACTTCTGAGCTCACTGCACACCAAGAGACAGAGCCTTATTTCCCATCAATTGTCTGTGAAAGTTCCTCTAGACAACACTGGAGGCGAATCTGGCATAATTCCTAGAGCTGGAGAAAGATGTTCGAAAATCCTTTCAGAAATTGTAACTCACTCTCTGTCTCAGAGGATTCTCAATGCACTGGAAGACTCCAGAATGATATTCATGCCGAGTAAGAAGTATTGCTGTTTTTCACAATGGACAATTCAAAAGCTCATGGACCCTCTTCTGATTAGACTCTCAGGGGCTGAGAGCCCTGTGATAAGAAGTGTAATGAGACATGCTCATATTAATGGCTGTCCCTGCTCAGTCTTCCTCAAAGGGAATCTCTGTGCCCTAGGAAAGCATAAAGCTTCATCCAGCACAGTCAGGAAGGGAAGGACCAAAGGCAATGGAACTCCTTTTTAAAAAATCAAAAGGATAAGATTATGAGGCTGTTCATAAATACTTTGATTCCATTCTTTGCCATGGTAGAATTGCACTTACCCAACCCCATTAAAATAAGGCATGGCCATGTGACAGGCTATGGGCAATTAAACGTGAGTGACAATGATATCAGAAATTATAACTCATTCCCTGTCTCATAGGGTCCTCAATGCACTGTAAGACTCCAGAATGATATTCATGCCTGGTAGGAAGTATTGCTGCTTCTTATAATGGACAATTCAAATCCTTCTGGAAGCTCCTCACATTTCTGCTAACCATTCATTGCATTAGTCTCATGGACACACGTAACTGACAGGGGGAGGTCAGGAAATTGGGAATTTTAGCTGAGTGAATTTCTGCCCCCAATAAAATTGGGGTGTTGTTTCTAATGAGGAAGGGGAAATGGTTATTATAGACAAGTGACAGCCTCTACCACGTGGGCCTTTTGCATATCTCTTTTTGTCTTACTTCTTTCTATGTTTTTGGCATATCTCTTTATATGACTCTTTTTCATCGGACTTACCCTTTTCAAAAAGCAGCTATCAGGCACAGGTGATTGTGCTGGGCATATAGTTACTGTTCAGTACATGCCAACTGGGTTATTGAATTAGAACGTTTGTTAAGCCATTACACTGATGGAAGGGCAGGGGAAAATATGAGCTCCTCCTTTTGAAGACTTGGTGGTCAGGGCCAGAATAAACATTCTCCGTAATGTCAACCTGGCTTGCAGAAAGCCCAACCGTTCCAAAAACTCAGCATGGGTCAGAATTTGATCTTGCCTTTGTTGCTGCTTCAAATGACAGTTCTTCATCAGGACATTGTGTATGGTGGCTACTGGTGCCATAAGAAAGAGGTTTGTGATTCATGAAATTGCTTCTTAGCCAGAAACATATTAAGCTAAAGTAATGAGGCAATGACATCTTTTTCACGTATATTCCAAGGCAGTGATTGCTCAAGAAAACTTGGCCTTGACATAGCATACCAGCATATATTGAATACTGCAAACTTTTTAGGGTCACCCAATAAATGGAAAAGCCAGACCATATGTGTGAGTCAGATCATTAGAAGTTCAGCTTTGTTGGTTTATGCTTTGAAGTGTCAATCATTAACAGTAAAAAAAATATTGAGTATATGCTCTGATATAATTTTGAAGGGGCAGCTACAAAGAGAAATGATACTTGGTTTTTGCTTTTAGAGACTTTACCATTTAGCATAGGAGATAAGATGCAGATGGCAGCATTAAACAAGGTACGATCTGAGGAGGACTGCAATAGAGAAGCAGTGGGAAGCAGAGAGAGAGAGGTTCGGATTGGCGCTGGGAGGAGGGCTCCAGGTGAGGCTGCATGAAAGAAGTGAAGAGTGAAATCTTCAAGGATGGGGACATTTTGGACCCACGGGGAGAGGAGTTGAGAGGATGGAGCAGCCTTCCCCAGAAGGGAGCTGCATGAGCAAAGGCCTGGAGAGAAGGCAGCTCGGGTATCTTCAGAGGTTGCTCAGGACTCAAGCTGGGTCTGCAGATGCATATGTACTCAGGGAAAGGGCTCCACAAGCATATCATTTGGGGAACATGGAGATTTTAATTATGAGCATACTGAAGGCTCTGAGAAGGCCCTTTCCTTAAAGGAAAATTTACGTCTACAGTAAGTCCTCACTGAACATCGAAGATAGGTTTTTGAATGTTTAGGAAAACCAATTTTACCATAGATTAATAGGTATAAACAAGAATTAAGTTCCTATGGTATCTCATCAGTGTTGTAAGGAAAGAATATTGGACCCAATGACATTAAGAAATGGTTTTATTTGAGGACCTGTTGTGTTTAACTTTGTTAAACTTAAACAAATTTATATGAGCAGGAAAGACTTTTACACTGAGATGCAGAGTGTTGGAAATGTGGTTTATATCTATTTCCAGGAAGAAGGAATGGGTTTGCGAGGCATCTGGTGGTTTGCTTATAAACACACTCCTCAGACTGACCTATTGGCCCAATAGCAGGACAGAGCTCCCAGGCCACAGTTCTTTCTTCTTTACCACCTAGTCCACTGCTCACCGCCCCGCCCCCCACCAAGAAGTAAAAAGCAATTGTCTTCAAAGAATTTTGCTCCTTTTCCCTCAAAGTATTTAAAAAAGCTATGTGCCCCCTTACCTCTTTCTTAGTTAACCTGTAAGTTTTTCTTCATAAATTTAAATAATTGCAAAGGATAAAACTTCAAGCATAATTATTGAAACATTTGAAATAAAATAATACATCACTCTTTTATTTTTTTTAAAGTTTATAATGGTCTTTATTATCCATGAATGAGTGAGATCATGTGGTATTTTTCCTACATTGACTGGCTTATTTCACTTAGCATGATGCTCTTCAGTTCCATCCATGCCATTGCAAATGGTAAGAGTTCCTTCTTTTTTACAGAAGCATAGTATTCCATCATGTAAATGTACCACAGTTTTCTAATCCATTCATCTACTGATGGGCACTTAGGCTGTTTCCAGATCTTAGCTATGGTGAATTGTGCTGCTATGAACATATGGGTGCATATATCCTTTCTGATTGGTGTTTCTGGTTTCTTGGGATATACATCACTCTTTTAAATTAACCCAGTGGCATAAAGATTCCATAGTCTTTGATGCCCACTATCATCTAATTTAAAAAAAAAAAAACGAACAAACATGAACAGGCTTTTACTTAATAGCCACAAATTCTGAGACAGCATCAGGACTTGGGCCCAGGAATGAAGAATATTGGGTGTACAAGAAGCCAAGGTAAGGCTAGGTGGTCAGAAGGAACACCAGATGAGCTGACCTCAGAAAGATCACCACCTCTCCACTCCCTACTCAAAAACACAGAGGTAGCTGATTTTATCCCTTACTGTGGATGTTAAACTACTGACCCTCATGCAATTTGATCGAAGTCTGACCCTTATATATCCTTTCTAGGGTGGCAGAAATGAGAAGTCTGTCATCTTGCCACGTAGTGAAGGCGTGAACATAGTTACTAGGCAACATAGCTGGAAAGGGCAAGTAAACCCATCCTAATATGGAAAATTCCACCCTGAACCCTTCACAAGCCTTTTCACATAAGCCCACCCTGTTCCCAGCTTAGAAAAGCAGCCAAATACAGCCAGCCCCTGAACCAGTTCAGAGGATTTTCTTTTCCTCTGTGCTGCCTCCCTTGTGCTCAAGCATAAGCTTAATAAAATCTGTCTGGAAATTTCTCTGGCATTTTCTCTCCATTTCTATCTTGAGGAATCCAAGAACCCCAATGCTGGTAACAATTCTGTACTGCATCTTTTCACCTGAAAAAAATCACATTTTTATTTTCCCCCCAGTCACAGAATTTTCTCTTATTGTAACATATTTTCATGTTTGAAGATCTTTTATTGATCAACCTATAAAAATTTTCAGCAACAAAAATATTTTCCCACATTGAAAACAATGATTTTTTACAACTCCAAGGCTCCAAGTTGCAAAACAAATTTTGTTTAGGTTGTGTTATCATTGTAATTATTAGTAATTCACAATTGATCCAAATAATACATATGTATATGCTATACACTTTAATAATAAAGAGTAAAATATTGTAAATGCTTCTGTAAATGATAAATATGAGGTGAAGCTATATTTTTCTATTAGTGGCTCTATAGATATAAAAATTTTAAATTGTTCTTTTGTTTGGTACCTTGGGTACCATGCTTTGTATGGCTGTAAAGTGTGTCTCTCTCTCTTTTTATTTTTTTCAGAATGGGAGAAAACTGGGGAAGGGGACTTGTAAAGGAGAATTGGCTTGCTAACTCAAGATGCTTTCTTATACAGATCAATCATGTAAAAGAATACACATTTGATAATTGTGGACATGAAAGTTGTTTCCTCTAAATCAATTTTATTTGTGCCTGTATATGCTTTGGGAGGTCTTCATATGAATATAGCTCTGTTTGAAGATTGCTGATGTATAGAAATGAAAAATGGCCCTACTGTCAGGATATAGAGTCACTTTGCTTATAATTGGCTATATTTCCCTAAATAAATTACATAACCTCAAAGGAGTAAGTCTCCTCCTCTTTCAACGAACTTCAAGGCCCTTATGGCACCCACATTCTGATTCCCAGGCACTCTTCTGGAGGTGGAAGTGATATCACTGAGGCTGCATTTATTACTGAATATCTCCATCAAATCATCTTTTCCAAGCAATTAGATTCTGTAGCAATCTCATATCCACAAATCAAACAGATTTATGAAATCAATCTTTGACCTTTGCAGCAACTAGAAAGGAGCTTAGATGAAGGGAACAGAGCTGTGGGGCACTTCTTTTCTTTTTTGATCAGATATTCGGTTTCCAGAGCTTGCATGACTGATTCTGTGCTTCAGTGACTCTCTTATAACCTTAGCATGTAAAAATGGAAAAATTCCCCTGACATTTTCAGGAAACATTTATTACAGATGATTTTATACGTCTGGTGAGAATGGGCTAAATGATTTTTCACAAGAGCAGGGTTTGGCAGAAAGCCTGTCCTCCTCTGGTCCCCCTCTTGCCAAAAATCACTCCAGAGCCGACCTGGAGGCCTCTTGATTTCCCTCCCATATGAGGTCAGATTGAGAAAAGGCTTAGGTGGGAGTAACCCTTTCATTTACAGTGAGACACAAGGTCCCTGTACAGGTGGAGGACCTCTCCGTATCTGCGTTTCTGGGAAATGCCAGGCAAAACTTAGTGCCTTTATCTTCCTGGAAAGAACATGATGTCCCAACTGGTCACATAAAGTCAACCATATGGTAGATGTGCATTACCAGTGGGTATGGCTGGATTGTTTTACTCCTGACCCTGCCTCACACCATTCATCCACTTATCTTCCTGACACTGGGAGGTGTTTGAGTTTGTGATCCTTATTCTAGCAAACCACTTCATGATTATGTACAAGATTTCATCATCAAATGCTACATGATAAAGTAGACTTTCTGGGCAAAAATGTCCGCTCTCTTTACAGCGGCAAATATACCTTCTGTTATCATGAACTGGCTGGAGGACAAATGTACAGCATGTTGGGGTATTTGACTTGGAGGAATGTGCCCTAGCTCATGTGAGCTCACCTACAGAGCATGTTGGGATTGTAACAGTGTAGGCCCAGTGATGGACAGAAAGTGGGACATAGCTTATGGGTGCTGGAAAACCAATGGGCAGGAGAAACTGGCTCAGGGGGCAGCCTGGGGATCTGACCCTCAGTGTCTAATGAATGTGGAAGTTTTGTATTTTTTTAAATTGTGACAAGTCATGATTTTGCTATTGAGGCCATCCACTGTGTTTTGACTTATATTTCTTCTAAAGGATGTGAGGACACCCACTGGGGCACTGCAAAAAATACAGAACACTTCATGAGTTTGCATGTCATCCTTGTGCAGGGTCATGCTAATTGTCTCTGCATCATTCCAATTTTAGTATATGTGCTGCTGAAGTGAGGACTGGATGTGGCAAGTTCTTAAATGTTTGTGTAGGTGTGTATTTGGACAGGGAGGTTTAATCTGAAAGTGAGGCTTCTCCTTACCACACCTCCATGGTAGGAGGTTCCAGGAGGTGGGCAGTACTCTAGGAGTCTGGGCAGTAGGGCCTGAACAGGAAGGAGAGCAGTGTGAGGTACTTTGGGTGTGGGTTTTCATTCAGAAAGCTCAGGTTCAGGGAGGGATTGAATGGAATGAGGGCCCAGGCCTAGGGAATGACCAGGGCAAACTGCAGGGGCTGGAGTTAAGGATTCTGTGGTTTAGAGGCTATGGGGTGAGCCCAGGTTCATCCTAGCACAGTCTAAGTGACTACAAGCAGGAAGATTCATCTCAGACCTCGCCTGTTGTTGCTGCTAAGGCTTCTGTCCTTATAGACAAGAGAATAGGAGATTAAAACAGATGACAGATGTGGACATCATTATTGACTGTAACACACAGGCAACAGGACCAACAAATCTACGTGTGTGTGGGGGAAAGTGTGTTGATGATAATGGTGCCCTTGCTCTCCCAGTGTTGCCCTCACCCATGTCCTTGGATGAGGCCAGGAATGGAAGGGCATATGCTGATGAGACTGTGATTGACAATTGACATCTCTATGAGATGGTGCTCATAGCTTGCCTTTGTGTGTGCGTCTGGGTTGTTTTTTTTCTTTCTTTGATAAATCCATCCTGTAAATTATACTCTGTTTCAGAATTCGCAGAGATGTGACTTGTCTTCTAATCTAAAAAGCAGATTCTATATACTTTTATGATTCTTAGGAAATTATATTTGTGATAGTTAACTTTTTTTTTCCTTCTGGGATGTGGTGACAGAGTGAGGCGAGGAGCATTTTATAATCCCCTTCTCCCCAAACTGCAGGACCCCAACCCCTCCTCAAGGAACTCACAGCCTGGCTAGAATTGAAGGTCCGTCTATTCCTCTGGTGGACTTGGAAATATGCTGGAGGTACAAACAAGATGGTATCAGTGGGAAGAAGAGATTAATTCTGTCTGGAAGCTTCTTGAGGGAAGATTGAGACATGGCCTCTAAACCACAGAATCCTTAACTCCAGCCCCTGCAGTTTGCCCTGGTCATTCCCTAGGCCTGGGCCCTCATTCCGTTCAATCCCTCCCTGAACCTGAGCTTTCTGAATGAAAACCCACACCCAAAGTACCTCACACTGCTCTCCTTCCTGTTCAGGCCCTACTGCCCAGACTCCTAGAGTACTGCCAACCTCCTGGAACCTCCTACCATGGAGGTGTGGTAAGGAGAAGCCTCACTTTCAGATTAAACCTCCCTGTCCAAATACACACCTTCACAATGGAGCCTGAAGGAGAGATAATTACAGTAGAAATTGCTTTTTCTGAAGTAGAAGAATCACAAACAACCCAGTGACATGTTGTCCAGGGAAGACCTTTTCCTAAGAGCTGTTTGAGACAGAGACCTCGTCTGTGAGTCTGAACTTAAATGGGAGAAGGTGAGAAGAAGGGACAGAACTTTACAAAACTCAGGAAGTGCTCCCAACTTCTAGAGAGAAAGGGGGTCAGGTAAACACTGAAGCAGGGCTTTGGCAAATCGGAGGAAATGTTCTCTTTTGAAGTTATTTCAGGCAAGAGTTATTAGCAAGAGGTGAAGTAAAAATGCACAGCTTGGAACTCAATAAATAATTAATCGCACATTTGTATTGTACGTTATGGTTTAGCAAGCAGGGTCACGGTGTAGGAATTTTTGATGTTTCTGTTTAACAGATGAGGATTCAGAGACTTGGCGAAGTTAAGTCAATTATTTAAGGTCTCATAAGTAGTAAGTGGCCAAATCCTATTGAGACAATGAGTTCTGGAACATTTCTTGATCTATCTTTAGCAGATTATGAAACACTAATCTCTCTTTAGTAAACATTTATCGAGCATCTACATGTAATTAAGGGGTATATGATGGCTTTGGATACAGTTCCTTCCATCGGGGAGCTCACAGTATAATGAATGGTTCTCCACTGGGGGTGATTTTGCACCCCCCAGGGGCCATATGGCAATGTTTGGAGACATTTTTGCTTGTCATGACTGAGGGAGATGGATGCCACTGGCATCCAGTGGGTATGGAGGTGAGTGACGCTGTGACGTATCTTACACTGCCATGGAATAGCCCTCCACAACAAAGAGCTATTTGGCCTACACTGTCAATAGTGTTGAAGTTGAGAAACCCTAGTCTGGTACATCATTCATGCATTCATCCATTTTATCACTTATTCTATTAACTTTCTGAGTACCTACAATGGACCAGGTACTCTTTATGCATAGATGATATGATGGGGGCAAGGCAGAAGAAGCCCCTGTTCTCATGTCACATTCTAGGTGTGGGGTAGAGGATAGCAGGGAGGTAGAGTCAGACATTAACAAGTAAATGAATTAATAACAAGGAAAGTATCAGGTGGGGATATGTGCCAGGGAGAAAGTTCAGATGTGTTGGTTTAATTATGTACAACTTGTGGGTTGCTTTTGGTTGGCTGATCACAGATGGCTTCAATTTGAATGGCGAGCAGCTACCTGAGGAAAGGGCATGTCAGTCCAAGAGGAGAGCAAGTGCAAGAGATGAGAATACAGTTGGAATGTAGTTTCAAGGAACAGAAGAAAGACTGGGCTGTTTGGGATGTGGAGGGAGGAGGAGAGAGTGATGGAGATGATACTGAAGAGGGTGGCAGATGCTACATCCTATTAGAGCTTTGTTAGCCGAGTTAAGGAATTTGGGTGGTCTTCTAAAGCCTTTCATGTGACTGTTCTCATGGAGAGAAATGATAAGGGTTATGATGAAAAGGAAATAGAGTCTTGGCAACAAACTGTCTGAGGAGTATGACATTGAAGTTGATGGCCAGAGAAGGTCTCTCTGAGACCTAGATGTTGAGAAGAAACCAGTTGTGAGGAGGCTTGGGGACCAGTAATATCCCTGGGGTTATGGATCAAATTGGGCCCTCCCTCCAATTCGTATGTTGAAGCCCAAACCCCTGGCACCTGAATATGACTATATTTGGAAATAGGGTCTCCAAAAAGGCAGTTAAGTTAAAATGAGAACAGTAGAGCCATCTGATTGGTGTCCTTATAAGAAGAGGACATTTAGACAAAGAGATATCAGGGTTGTGTGCACTAAGGAAAGACCATGTGAGGCACAGAGAGAAGGTGACTACCTGCAAGGCAAGGAAAGAGGCCTCAGAAGAAACCAAGCCTCCTGACACTTTGATCTTGGATGGTCAGCCTCCAGGGCTGTGAGAAATAAATTACATCGTTTAAGCTACCTGTCTGTTGTGTGTTATTATTGCTGCTTCAGCAAACTAATCCATCTGGGGTTTCAGTTTTCTCATCTGTTGAATAAAAGGCTATTGTGGATTTTTAAATTAAGGTTCTTTCCATTTCTAAGAGTCTTGGATTCTAAGAAATTCATGAGCTCCTTCTCAGGGCTGACTGTACTCTGTTCCTTCATCCGAGAATGAGAGAACAGTTTAGGGGGGAGTAGAGGAACCCTAGAGAGGAATTCGGAATTAGATGTGGAGTTCCCATCAATTTCAAAGAACGCCTGAGCTGGGAGAATTGCCCAGTCACTTCTCCCACATAAAGGGGATTTGAAACCGGAGATGGGGATCTACACGATCGCTATGGCACGTATGTCATCCTTGGGGACAGGCAGAATTCGTGTCAGAGTTTCCAGAGGGGAGATGGAACTTCAGGAATTTTCCCCTTGGAAAGATTTCCCTAAAGACTATGGGGACTTTCACTAGAGACCACGGAGGACTTTTGGCTCCCCTGGTACTGGATGCACGCACAGTTCCAGGCATTGTAGGACCCTGCCTTGTGTGAAGGAGCCTCTTTGACTCATCCTGTCCATTCTGGCTCTTATCTTGACTCTGACAGTGAAAGATGGAGGATGATATTGGCTCCAGGATCAGGAACTAGGTGGGTGAAGCTTCTGCAAAGTTCATGGGTGCCTGCTTGCTGAAAAACAACTCCAACCTAGCAATTAGTGCCGTTGTCCTCTAAGCAAGAGCCCTTGAAAAATGGTGGATCCTGTTTGAGCAATTACTTTTGTGTGTAACTTTTTCCTTACAATTTGAGATACATCAGAACATATTGAAGGGGGAAGCCTGTGCCTTGATGCCCAGCCTTTCATAGTAGCCATCTGTCCAAATATTATAATTCAACGAATATTTACTGAGCAATTCACATTACTTATTATTCTGGGGGAGAAAAGGGATGGGGAGGAAACACAGACACTAAACCAGGATTTGATGTGTGTGTGTGTGTGTGTGTGTGTGTGTGTGTGTGTGAAGTGTTTGAATAAAGTGGCTGGCAGGGAGTAGTTGCTCATTAAATGGGTAATGAAGGAACGAACATTTTATACTTTAGGTTCCATTTCTATTTCTGCCTCTATGTTTTAGTATGAAATCCCAGTAGAATGTAAATCCCTCTGTTCCCCAGAATATAAGCTTTCTGACAGAAGGGGCTTTTGTAACATTAAATAATGTTGCACCCCCAACACCCACAATAATAATTAGTACATATTATTTACATGTAGTCAACTAGTGCTTATTAGAAGAAGGAATGAATGGCCTGAGAGATAAATGAATCTCTCTAGGTCTCATTCATTTATTTAGCACATGTGTACTGGGTCTATGTTAGGTTCTTAGGATGCAAAGGTGACCAACCTAAAGGCTTTGTCCTCCAGGAGTGGTTTAAGAGGGAAACAAGTGAGCATACAAATTAGTACATTTTGATGATTTCTATGATGGAAGACAGCAGAGGGATATTGAGAGCACAGAGAAGCCAGAGCTGTAGCTTAGGAAGAAGTGAGCCTGGTGGCAAGGGGGTGAGGAATATGATGAGCGAAGGCACAGTGGTCATAGGTTGGAGAAGTCTGGGCTGCCATGTGATCAGTATGGCTGGACTCTGGGCACCTTATGGGGGAGTGACAGGAAACGGGGTTGAAGGGATAAGTAAGGCAAAACCATGGAGGGTGTTCATGCTCAGAGGTGTGAACTATACTTGAATGTTGTGAGGAGCCATTTAGCTGGGGAGGTGTCAAGATGAGACATATTTTAGAAAGATCCCTCTGAAGGTAGAGTGTAAAAGGATGTATTCTTGAAGCAAGAAATGAAAGACCCCTGAGGAAATTACTCCAGTAATCCACATAAGGGATGATTGTCCATGGCAAGCAGAGGACATAGAGGGACATTTACGAAGCAGAAAAACCATACATGGTAATTAATTGACTGTGGGGGTGAAGAGAAGACAGTCTAGGGCCGTGGTCGGCAAACTGCGGCTTGCGAGCCACATGCGGCTCTTTGGCCCCTTGAGTGTGGCTCTTCCTAAGCCTTAGGAGTACCCTAATTAAGTTAATAACAATGTATCTACCTATATAGTTTAAGTGTAAAAAATTTGGCTCTCAAAAGAAATTTCAATCATTGTACTGTTGATATTTGGCTCTGTTGACTAATGAGTTTGCCTACCACTGGTGTAGGGCATCATTAAGGATTCTGCATCCAGCTGAACAGGGGGCCAGTAACAAAGACAGGGTGGAGGTGGGAAAGACCACTGACCAGTGACAAATAGACATCTGGAGCTCACGAGGGAAGCAGTGTCGCTCATATAGACTTGGACTTGGTGGCATAAGGTGCTAGCTGGAGCCTGAGAAGATGAGCAGAAGCCTGAAGATAGAACCTCAGGGAAATAGCAACATCTAAATAGGGGGGAACATTGGGCATTGGGAGGAAATTGAGAAAGTGGTGCCTCCTAAAATCAGATGGTGTCCCCTCACTACTCAGTAAGCTCCTTGGGGCCTACAGATAAAACCTAATTATTAACATGCAAACTGGGGACACATTGAAAGCTGCCACCTCAAATATTTCTGTTCTTCCTTGCTAATCAAATCCTGGTTTGCTCAGCTCTTCAACCCTCCTTAAGGGGACTGGTCTCCTCTGGAGCTGCCGGATAGGTCCTAGCTACTATTCCCCGATCTGCACAGGACAGTCGTCCCTGGTGCCTGTCAGTGAACCAGGGACCTACCATGACCTAAAATGGCCCTATCAGGCCCCAAACAAAACTTCTACTCCAATGCTGGAGGTGAACAAGGAAGACTGGAGCCCCCAATTCCATTGGAAGCCTCAGAGGGAATCGAGGTTTCTGATGATGGTATTTCTTGTATTATTATTATTATTGTTGTTGTTGTCATCATCATCATCATCATCATCATCATCATCATCATCATCATCACTTTTAATAGTTCTTTGTTACCACACTGCTTTTGTCAGACTGACTTTGGCTTTGGCTCTCACCCATGGCTGTGAATAAATGCACCATTTGCCTTTCTGAGCAGGAGCTTTATGTGTGATTGTGTGGGGTGGCTGGAGCTGTCTGGCTTCTGTTGTCCACTATGAGAACATGGCCCACATAGAGGTTACTTCTGCACCCTGGGCTCCAGAATCAGACATGAATGCTGAACGGAGCTGAGCATAGCTGAGCAGGATCCACCCCAGCGGATGGAGTCCAGCAGAGCCCAGTCGAGTCCAACTGGCAATATCATGAGCAAGGAATAAGTACATGCTAGTTATTAAGCCAATGACATTTTTTTAAACAACTAATGGCCAATTTGTTGAAAAGGTTGAGTTAAGCATCTGCACTGGTGACTTACACCTGGACTTCTGGTTCAGTAATGATGTTTTAAAGTTGTTTTCTTAAACTTCATAACTTACTGAGAGTGGATGAAAACAAGAGGCCACTGAACAACTGAACTCATCAGCTCAGGGTGTGTGTGCTTCCAGATAATCAATAAGAATATCCTTATCATTTAGACCATTGTGAGTTAGAATTTTCTGTTACTTGCAGCCAGAATCATCTGCCCCACATATCAAGCTATTCATGACTCAGTGTTCCCAGTCTCATCTCCCTAAGCATTTTGTGCCTTTGTTAATGCAGTTCTGCTTCCACTGGAAAACTTCTATTCATCCTGCACAATCCAGATCAACACTGTCTTCTATGTGAAACCTTATGCTTTGGAAAACGTTAGTTATTCCCACAGCACTTCCTTCTTTCTTGTATTATGACCTTTATCACATTGCAGTGTACCTATTTGCAAATTTGTCTATGACCATGAGCATGGTCCTTGCCTTATGCATTTTTGCATCTGTTGCATCAGCACATATCTGGTATATAGTAGGTGCTTAGAAAAATGTTGCTGAACAGGCCAGTAATATTTTAAATGCATAATTATAAGGCATTATTGGAAGAAGATTCAGCATTTGTTTTATGTATTCCCCCTGAACACTAATGGAATTAGACCACATAGAAGCATCGGTCTTCCAGATTTGAATGGAAAAGAGGGACATATTGAAAATCCAAGACTGCCTAATTTTCTGACCAACACATTCCAACAGGTCAGTAGGCTCTGGGATTTGGCAGTGATTTTGTGCATTCAGAGACTCAAAGAATTTATCAACCCCCTGAGAACCATTTTTGTAAAGACTATGAGACTTATAGGTCATCTTGTCTGACTCATTTGGCCACAGAATGTCTTGAAGAAAATTATGTCAATACACACTATTTAAGTCTGATTTTTGTTATCTGGCCATACAGTTTAAACTAATATATTAGCCCCTACCATGTTATAGATGCTGTGTCAGGCATTTCAAATAAAAAGTCTCTCATAATACCAGATACCCATTTTCAAGACATGAAAACTGAGGTTAAGAGAGGCCAAATAACAAACTCAAGGTCATAAAACTCATAGAGCACATCTGGGGTTTGACCTCAGATTCTCTGACTCCAACTCCAATTTTTGTTTGTTTTCTGGCCTACAAAATAGAGATAATATTGTAAATTTTTGCATTTAGATAGCATTAAAATCAGTGATACTTAGCTGGAATTTGTTTTTAATGCCTTTACCTGAAGCACTGAGAAACATGGGGGTTTCCAGCTTCTTAGGATGCTAGTGGGGAAATGTATTTGGTGGGGAGGATGGAGCTGCCCAACCCCCTCTCATAGTCCATCATGGAAGAAGGTTTATTTAACCCACCATGTTCTGGGCATGTACTACCCAGTGTCCCCACTGCTAAAAATCTAATGGGAATAATGGCTACCCTTTGGTAAATGTCCACAAGTCTGATGCTTTGCCCATATTATTTTTAACCTTGAAATAAGATGGATTTTATAATTTTCTTTTCCCCAGAGAAGACAGTGAAGTTCAGAGGGATTAAGTTACTTGTCCACAGGTGATGAGGGACAAAGTTAGCTCTCCAACTCAAGTGTATCTGATTCAAAAGAGCAAGATTCCTTGGTTCAGAAGATGATTTGACTGCGTGGTGGGCACACAATACAATGTACAGATCTTGTAACATATAAATCCACACCTGAAACCTATATGATCCCATTAACCAATGTCACCCTAATAGATTTAATAAAGACATTTTTAAAAGGGATATATAAAGAGCAAATGACCTGACCTGGCCATTATTCTCTACTCTAATAGTTTATGCATGTGGTTCTTGGTAACTCTTTTCCCTGGTGTGTTATCATGACTTAGGATCTTTTAAAAATAGGTGTCCTCCCTTAGGTGAAAACTCTATAGTTTGACAATCAGTTGATATACATTTAAAATACAGTGTCAGCCAGTGTGGATCAGAAACGGAATTTAATTCTGTGTGTGTTGGCTGTTTGCACTTATACTTTGAACATGGGTTGAACAAAAACATTGAATGATTTTGGAATTCAATTGATGACAAGTCATTGCTTCTCACCCTCCTCTGCCTTGATCAAAGCAAGCTCAGTAAGTTAGACAGTTAAACATTACAAAGGCAGATGGACCTTGGGAGGAGTCGCTGAGGACATGGGCCAGGGCTTGGCAAGCTGTGGCCTGCACGGCCAAGCAGGCCCACTGTCTGTTCTTGTGTGGCTCTCAAGAGCTAAAGTGGCTTTTACATTTTTTAATGGTTGGATAAAATTATGGAAATTTGTTTTCTTCTTGTTATGAACATACCCCCATAATATCTTGATTTTGCTTGTGGGCCTATTAAACCTAAAATACTACCTGTCTCTTATAGTAAAAGTTTGCTGACTTCTGAGGTAGGCCTTTACCTCCCTGAGGTGAAGAAGGAAAGGAGCAGCCTCTCTTTTATTTTGGGAGCATTTTCTGTGGTTTTTATTTTTATTTTTTTTAATTTTCTTTCAGTTTAGTGTAACAGACATTCCTGAGTGGGTTTTTTGCAGACATTGAGGGAAGATGGAAGTGGATCAGGCCAGCATCTAGCTGGGCCCTTGGACGCAATGGCATTTTCTGTTTCAGAAGAAGCGGGTTTGTTCTGGAAGGAAGAGAAAATATTTTAGGGAAACCATTCTGCAGTGGGCAGAACAGACTCATCTGCGAGTCCCTGGCTTCTAATCACAACTCGTCAGGAGCCTCGCTGGAGCTGGCCTCCCTTATTGCACAGATGCCTGAAGAAACTTTCAGTTTTTGTTGAGGAAAGAAAGACTTCTTCTTTTCTATGGGGAAGAGAAATTAATGGGGACGGTCTGAGAGAAGCTCTCCTTTCTACATCAAGAATGAAAGGGAGTTTGTTGTTTGAACAGGCTTTAGGCAAGAATCGGCTCTAATCCAGCGGTTGGCTGGACAGCTGGGCTTTGTGGCTTCTTAGTCTATTAAAGCTTCCCCAGCTAATTCCTCCTGGCAGTCTGTCTTCTTCTGAAGGCCCAGATTTCCGACTCTGAACAGTGGGATGAGAGCTCAAAGGGCCATGTCCATAGCATGCGCTCCTTCAGATCTGGGTTTCCTGTGGAGTCAGCTGCTGAGAGCCTGATCATGAGCCCACAGAGCAACGCCTGGCTTCCTCTCGGACCCTGTGCTTTGTGGCATTGGCATCCACAACCCCACAGGCCATCTGCTCCCTTGTCATTATTACAGATATAATAAAGTTGAATGTCTTCAGAGAAATTTTGGAAAACCAAGTGCATCTAGGCCCTTGCTTTTCAAGGTCAAGGTCGAAGCGTTCTAGGTCCTTTGCCATGGGACCCCACTCCTGTCTCCAGGCTTCCTCCCTCATGCAGCTACCTTCCTGGTTCTGCCATGTCCTTTCTGACCCAGTGCCTCTCTGTGTCCTTCCTCAGCCACTGCAATGGACTCCTGGCATTTAAACATGAAACATTCCAGGCAACACAGGGAGATGGTGTGGGGTGGGGTATATTTTTTTACTTCTTTATTTCCCAGGCATGGAATTCACATGACAACAAATATGCTCCCAGGAATGCACTTTTAACACTTCTAGAAGTAAATAGCCTTAAGATCATGTACTGGGCTACTCCAACCTGAGGGCACAAAAACCAAGTCACAGTAACAGCAGGGGCTTTTTTCTGGCTTTGACTTCCTTGTTCAAATGAAGCCTCCAGGTACCCTCAGAATTGCCCCACTCTCTGGGAAGCTGCATCGCTTCTGTGTGGTAAGGAGTCCAGGCCTGTTGCCACACTGTCTGTGCCGCCTGCCCTTGTCCTGGCCTAGCTCTCAGAGGCTAAAACAGTGCTGGGCTGGCCGAAGCTATCAGCCTGCGTCTTCAGGGCCATAGCTCAAGTGCAGAAGCCTTGCCATGATCCCCCGTAGAGTGAGGAGACTTCCTCTCCTCTACCCTCCCGTTGTTCCCTCTCACTCTGTCTCAACATAGGGCAGCCTTGTGTTGTGTCTCAGTGACACTAATTGTGGAGATGGCCCTTTTGTTTCTTGAAGCCCCTCTCCCAAAGGCTCAGGTGCAAGTTCCCAGGGGCCTAGGTGAGAGCCCAATTGAGAGAAGACTCCTAGGTAGCCTCAGGCTCTCCTCTGACCCTGGGCATTTTATCTTGGACCAACTTGTATGCTTGGCTCTCTTGCTGTAGATGGTGAATCCCCTTCCAGGAGATTTCTCTGTCACTCATGAAATAGACTCATGGCTGCTACTCCTCTGCTCCCATCCTCCCGGTGTATCGATCTATTACAAGAGAACAGCTAAGGCTCAACATAGGAACCGTGCTACACCAAGAGTCCTGTCTTTTTACTTGCTGTGTGAAGCGGGCTGCCAGACCCTTCTTTGCAGATTCCTGGTATAATGGCCATAGTCAGCAAGTTCAATGCATTCTCCAAATGTAAATACACAAAATGCACATGTCAGTGGTAACCACTGTGTCTCTGAAACCAAAGCTTTCCAGAGAAAGAGAACCAGTAGGATATGTGTATATATTGAAAGAGAATTGGCTCACATGATTATGGAGGCTGGTGAGTCCAAGGTCTATATTGTGCACTGGTAGCCTAGAGACTCAGGAGAGCTGACCTGAAGATCTGGTCTAAAGACCATCAGGGTAGATAATTCCCTCTTGCTCCAGGAGGTCAGTCTTTTTGTTCTATTCAGGCCTTTAACAGATTGGATGAGACTCAGAGTTCATGGGCTTACTTGTTAATCTCATCCCACAAATCCTCCATATTGATACATAAAATTAATCATAGCAACCAGCTAAGGCACATGTTTTCAGAATGCTCCCCGTGAAGCAGTTATTTCTTTTTTTTTTTAATTAAATCTTTATTGTTAAGATTATTACATTTGTTCCTCTTTTTTCCCCCCATAACTCCCCTCCTCCCAGTTCCCGCCCCACCATCCGCCCTCACTCCCCACCCACTGTCCTCATCCATAGGTGCACGATTTTTGTCCAGTCTCTTCCCGCATCTCCCACACCCCTTTTCCCCCCAAGAATAGTCAGTCCATTCCCTTTCTATGTCCCTGATTCTATTATGATCACCAGATTATTTATTCACTTGATTCTTAGATTCACTTGTTGATAGATGCATGTTTGTTGTTCATAATTTGTATCTTTATCTTTTTCTTCTTCTTCCTCTTCTTAAAGGATACCTTTCAGCATTTCATATAATACTGGTTTAGTGGTGATGAACTCCTTTAGCTTTTCCTTATCTGTGAAGCTCTTTATCTGACCTTCAGTTATGAATGATAGCTTTGCTGGATAAAGTAATCTTGGTTGTAGGTTCTTGGTATTCATCACTTTGAATATTTCTTGCCATTCCCTTCTGGCCTGCAAAGTTTCTGTTGAGAAATCAGCTGACAGTCGTATGGGTACTCCCTTGTAGGTAACTGAGTTTCTTTCTCTTGCTGCTCTTAAGAGTCTCTCTTTGTCTTTTGCTCTTGGCATTTTAATTATGATGTGTCTTAGTGTGGTCCTCTTTGGATTCCTTTTGTTTGGGGTTCTCCGTGCTTCCTGGACTTGTAAGTCTATTTCTTTCACCAGGTAGGGGAAGTTTTCTGTCATTATTTCTTCAAATAGGTTTTCAATATCTTGGTCTCTCTCATCTTCTGGCACCCCTATAATTCTGATGTTGGTACGCTTGAAGCTGTCCCAGAGGCTCCTTACACTCTCTTCATATTTTCGGATTCTTTTTTTAATTTTGCTTTTCCTGTTGGGTGTTTTTAGCTTCTTTGCATTTCAAATCTTTGCCTTGATTCTTGCGGTCCTCTGGTCTGCTGTTGGGAGTCTGTATAATATTCGTTATTTCAGTCCGTGTATGTTTAATTTCTAGTTGGTTCTTTATCATAACATCGAGGGTCTCATTAGATTTCTTGAGGATCTCACTACATTTATCGGTGGCTTCTAGACAGTTCTTGAGAGACCTTAAAAGTGTGGTTCTGAACTGAATATCCTCCATTGACAGTTTTGTCCTGTTTCTTTGTCTCCGCATTTTTTTATGCTTTCTTGGTGCACCCCCAGTGGTCTTTGTGTGCAGTCCTCCTGTAGTTAAGCCTTGATTGTTGTAGTTAATACTAGGGGGATTTGACCTCCAGGCCAGCTGGCTGTGAGAATCAGCTGTGTCTGCAGTGGGAAAACTTCTGTCCTCTAGGGAGGTGCTAATCTAGCCTTTGCCTGAGGCTATCTGGCAAATTGCTCTGCGCAGGGCTTGGGCGGGGCGGGTGGGTCGCTCGGGCTCGGGATCAATAGGGTGGGCCGGAGAGAGCAGTTATGGTGGCTCTCAGTTCCGTCCCTAGGGGCTCTGCCTCACAGAGTCCCAGCAACCGCTGCAAACCTCGGAGAGAAAGCTGCCTTCGAGTTCTGACTGAAGCCAGACAGTCCCGCTTCTCCCGTTTGAGTCTGGGTCCCTAGAAACTCGCCCGGATCTGGAGCTCAGAATCTGAGACTCCCTCCCGATTGAAAGCACCAACCACGCCCTCCACTGACAGCCCGCTCCGCGCGCACTCCGTACCTGAGTATTTCACTTCATCACTGAAGCAGTTATTTCTTCTGGGATTAGATTGAGGAAAAAGATCAAAATATTAGAATTGGGAGGGACCAGAGAAGTCCTCTAGTTTTAACTCCTGATTATATGATGAGACTCAGGAGGGTTAAGTTAACACAATTAATTGATTCATTGATCTCTTCATTTATTCAGCAATCATTTATTCAATGCTTACTATGTGCCAGGTACTGTGTTTGTATTGGGGCTGCAGTGGTAAAGGTTTAGTCCAGACTGGTATGTGCAATTATATCATCCTTTAGGACTTACAAAGGGCATTCTCAAATATCACCTCATTTATGTTTCACACAGATTTTCTTAACTTAGACTCATTTTGATGTACATTTAGAGATGAGTAAATGGAGGCCTATAGAAATAAAGTAATTTCCCCATATTATATAGCTAATACATAGCAGAACGAAGATTTGAATGCTATTTATTTATTCATTTATTTTCATTTGAACTCCCAAGCCTTTGGGTCACACACACAATTAATGAGTTAGGAAAAGCAAATACAACTTAGGATTTGATATATTCCTTGTTAAGTTGCATTGTAATTCACACAACATTGTAATTTTTTCTTATATCTGTCTTTTACTCTCTAGACTATCAGCAGAGACTGGGTCTTATTGATTTTTAAATCCTCAGAGACAGGCAGACCGCCTAGTGCATAGTAGGTGTTCAGTACACACTTGTTGGATAAGCATTACTGAGGGTCCTTTGTGAGCCAGATGCATTCTGATTTTAATTATGAGTGGAACACCAGCTAAGGAGGGAAGTTTGAGAGTCCAGGTGGAAGCTTTCAGACAGAAAGGCAGCATAGGGGGTGAGGTGAGGAGCAGGCTGGAGGGCTGGGGTTGCCCCCTGGTGAGCTTTGATATTCAATAATCCAGGTTGATTTCCATGCATGAGGTTCAATTGCTGCCTTTGTGTACAGATTCATCAGAAGGAGGGCAGGCTGTTCCAAGTCGGTTTTCTAATGAAATCTGTGCGGTGGGGACAGAAATTGAGTCTACAGTTCCGGTTCCCTTTCTTGGACAGATTTCAGAGGAGATCCATGCAGAAGTTGGGGGTCACTGGAGCAGAAACATGCCCGTGATTACGGGTGCCAGTCTGGAAGCTGTGAGGATGCTTGCTGGCAAGGGTTGGGCTAGGGAATGGGGGTGGTTTTTCCTTTGATTTCCTTCCAGATCTTGTCAATGTAGTCCATGGACATGAGACTAGTGACAGGGAGACTGTGGGGGGTGGGGGAAAGGTACTCACTTTCCTGCTAGAAAAGCATCTACGACTGGCAGATACATGGCAGAACCATCAAAAGGACAGGACAAACCTAGCCTCACAAATTGAGAAAGTTAAGCCATTGCTTCTGCTGCTTTGTGACAACATAAAGTTGTAAATTGTCTTCCACACAGAAAATGAGAAGAAAATAATTACGAGCACCATGTTATGGAGACTGAGGCCACACATGCTACATATTCAAGAAACTGGGTTGCCTGTCCCCCACCCCTCCCTTCTGTGCCCACCTTCATCATCTTAGACATGTTCTGCCAGTAACTATAATAATTTAAGGACAGAGGTTGTTTTCTCATTATCTTGAACAACAATGTCTCTTCTGCACTTTTAGGACTGCTCAAGTACACTCTGTGGACCCAGAAAACTGAGGCTAATCAGAGTTTTAGTCCTTCATTCTTGGCCACTATAGGGTTAATTTATCATTGTACATAACCAAGGCCAATCTTGTTGGAGAGCTTATTTAGAATCACCACACTGATCAACTATAGAAGATAATGGCAGGAACACTTGAAAGAGATTCAAGTCATACATGTGTTATTAGTTAGACATGTGACTTTGAACAATAAATATATTATGCTGGACATGTATTTCTCCATATTGAAAAGGAGAGTGTTGGAGGAAGACCATAAAGAAAAAAGCTGAAATGTTGATGAACTTCTGACTTTTTCTAAGTTATGCTTATCTCTTGAATCTCACTTGCATCCAGAAGCTGAGATTATGAGCCTATTCATGAATTGGCTCTATTAAATATAATGATGATCCAAACAGGTGTTTGTTGTCTCAGAAGATGAACACAACACATTGGCACATGATTTCACAAAACAAGTGGCTAAGGGACGTGTCTTCCCCACAGACTGGATTATGATGAAATGCACAGTTATACACGTGGCCATGTCCAGGAGATGGGAGTGGTTACAGATGCAGGACATTCCAAGGTTGAAGTACAATGTCATCAGAGAAGAGGGAGTGGAAATTGGCACCCTCATATATCCCCAGGGCCAGTGGAAATTGGTACAATCCTTGTGAAAAGCAATTTGGCATCACATATAGAGAGCCATAAGGTGTTCATACTGCTGGCTCATCCTCACTTCTGGGAGTTTATCCCAAGATAATAATAAAAAAGAGAATAAGTTACTTATGAAGGTGTCATGGGAGTATTATTTTTAAATAGTGAACAATTGAAATTGTCCAAATCAGAGGCTGGTAAACTTTCCCTGTAAAGGGCTGGGTGGTAAATATTTTAGGTTTTGTGAGCTATGCAGTATCTGTCTCTAATACTCACCTTTGCCATTGTAGTATTGAAAAAGCTATAAACAAAATGTGAATAGATGGGTGTGGCTGGGTTCCAATAAAGCTTTATTTATGGAAACTTGAATTCAAATTTCATATACTTTCTACATGTTATGAAATATTCTTTTGAACTTTTTTTTTTTTTTTTTTATCTTGTGGGCCTTTTAAAAACAGAAATGGATGAGATTTGACTCATGGGCTATAGTTTGCTGGCCCTGGGTCTAAACAATAGAATAGTTTATTAGATTATTATATAACCATGTAATAGAATGTTGAATAAATAGTAATATGATAATTGAGAGAAGCATGGAATAACATAAGTTACACTAATACTATGTGAAAAATTCAGGGCATGAATGGTAAATACATCCCAAACTATAAGAAATGAAAATAGTTGTGGTTAAGATGGAAAGACTATGAATATGTTTTCCTTTTCATCAAATTTCCTTCAAGATTTTTATGTTGTCTTTCTTTTTTCTTTCTGGAACTCTTTTTAAATAGTTGTTGGATGTTCTCAATCTATTCTTCATGTTTCTTAACCCCTAGTTTTACTCTGAAAAAGATGGTTTGATAGAATAATAAAAATAACAGCCTCAACATTTAATATGATTGAAAGGCCTACCCTGTCCAAAGGGCTTTAGATTTATTATCTCACTTAACTTTTATAATAATCCAATAAATAAACTAAGGTTCAGAGAGTACTAAAATTTGCCCAAGTGATAGATCATGGACTCACTGCTGAGGGATTCAATTTACTGAACTGATAATCTCTCTTGATTAATTGAAGTCATTGACAGCTAAAGGAGGCTCTGAGTTAATGTCTTTTAACTCAAGTCCATGGGCCAATACTAGTTTTTGGTGGCCCTTTCCAGCTCTCTTCCAACTTGATGCATCTTATGTATTAAACCAATGATCATTTATTGAGTACCAGTGTCATAACAATGCATATGACCTGGTTCTTGTTTTACATGTAAAACTATATAAAATACTTATTTATGTTAATAAACCCCACACTAAGAGTTAAACTTAATAATAGAGTTACACATTAGTCATAGGGGTGCCTCAAGTTGAGTGCTCAAGGAAACCCTATGAAAGAGAAAGAGACCCATGAGCTGGAAGGGCATTCATTCAGAGGGAACAGCATGTGTAAAGGCATGGAAATAGGAAGCAGCTTTGTTCATTTGGTGAACAAGTATTTTGGCAGAGCTGAAACACAGCTGCATGCAAATAATGTTGGGCAAAGAGGACGGAGATGTGTATACAGTTAGAATATGCATGCTCCATTGAGATTGGACATGATACTGCAAAATAAATTACTGTTACCACAAATATGCTGCATTATAACCTCACACAACCTCAGAGGCATGCGACAGTTACTGCTCACATGTTTGGGTTGGCTAGGTGGCTCCTGCTGATACTGATGGGGCTCATTGCCATGTCTGGGGCTTGGCTGGATGTCAGCTAATCTAGCATGGCCTCGGCGCGGGTGACTGGAGTGACTCAGCTCTGCTCTGTCTTTCATCCTCTGGCAGGTTAGTTCTCATGGGGACGCCAGAATACAGGAGGGAGAAAGTCTAATCACTCGAGGACTTTTTCAGCCTCTGCTTATGCCGAGTTTGTTCATATCCTATTGACCAAAGCTAGTTACAGGTTCTTTGAGGTTTGAGGGGTGGAAAAATAAACTGTACCCCTTTGTTGGGAGGAACCTCATCCTGATGTTGCAAAGGTGTGAATCTGGGGAGGGGCAAAGAATTAGGGCCTTTGGTATAATCAGTTTCCAGCTGACCACATGCTTTAGAATGATCGGGAGTGATTGTCAGGGGCTGGAGCCCAATAACGTTTGGTTAGAAAACGCAGATCTTGAATCATATGGGAGGGGTCTTGCTGGGCACCTGTACTTTTTACATGGTGGGCGACTGATTTTTCTATTTAGAAAGTGTGAGAACTGCTGCTGCAGGCATTTAAACAGGAGAGGCATAGTTGGATTTGCTTTGAGAGAAGTCACCCTAGTTCCAGTGTGAATACACACTAGGGTGGAGTTCGAGAGGCAAAACTGAAGACAAGAAGGCCAGTTAGAAGCCATTACCTTACTTGGCAGTTCAAGGTTGTGTGAAGGCACCTGGGATTGAACGGTGGATGGGTAGCTATTTGCAAGCTCTATGGCCTTGGTAGGTTATGTAAACTCAGAGGCTCAGGTTTTCCATCTCTACAATGAGAATGAGAATAATTATCCTCACCATCTTGGCACATAGACTTTCACCAGTAAGGGATGATACAATGAGCCTAGGGTGCAAACATAAATAGAATCCTTGCCAGGCAAGGCAGCTCCAGGCTCTCACACTGCCCCTAGGATGCCATGCAAAAGAAGGACTGAGCACAGGCCATTTCCCAATAGCTCACAATTAAAAATATATCTTAAAAAATTTAAAAGAATCTTAGACTGTTATTAAAAAAAGAAAAAGAAGGGAATGAAAGGCTGATCCTTTTAGGGTAGTTTTGAGTCCCCAGCCAAATACTAATCAAACCCAGGTCTACTACCTAAGAGTTCTTTCTTCCTGAACCACCCAATCCCTGGTTACAGCGTTTTCTTGAAGGTTCTAGGTAGGGTATAGTTTGGTGGGAGGTGGAGGGGGACTAGATGGGAGGCCTTGAATTTATGTGACAAAAGTTTAGACTTTTGATGGTCCTTCTGGGCAGTCCCTCGGGCAGGGATGGAAGAAAGCATCTTTATAGAACTTTAAACCTACCACCTCACTTAAGTAATTCTTCATTTTTCAATATCCTTCAAAATAGGGCACTATCGGGGCCTCCTTGACTTCTAATAGGGCCAGGGTTTGGATGTGCATGCCTCGAGAGTTTCTAGGTGCCACTCACCTAGGCCACACCCAGGCAGCTAATGGGGCCAGGCCACTTGGGAGGCACGTCTGTGCCTAATCCCAGCCTATGAATGTTTAAATGACCTTGTCCATCATACTTGCTTGAGTAGGCCTTGAAGGAAAACATGAATTATCTAGCAGGACCCGAGAGAAGCTCTGGGGATCGAAGCAGGAGGGATTTTTTTCTTAGAGCCTCAGAGCTGTGTTGAGAGCAGACTTATGGACGTAACCAGCCAGGCACTGCTGACACAGAGGTGGTGGCAGCTGGAGGAAGGGGAAGATCTCCAGGCTGTCGCTGTGCCATCTGTTGGGAAGCATGCACTTCTTATGACCCAAGTGCTGGAAGTGTTGCAAGCAGGCAGGCTGATTAATTGTTTCCCTGGGGTCTCCCTAACAGGGGATAGAAACTGATGCTTGGTGGGCGTGAAAGAGAGGCCAAACCTTTCAACTAGTAGGGAATTTGTTTCCTGGCTTAACAGCAGCCACATGTGATGGTATAGAAAACATATGTGTCTCTGATAAAAGATCACATTTAAAGTAAAGACTAGAAAGAAACCAGCACAACAGTGTCCTGTTTCTCATCAAACACCGAGCGCCACGTTTTCAAACGTTTTGTGTTAGGAGGGGATGTTTAGAAGCATTCCAACAGGGCTGGGCTCCGTTTCCATTAGCACCTTCGGTGTGTTTCTGCTGTCACTATCTAGTGAAATCAATCATTTATCGCAGTGGTTCCCAAGCCTGTAGCCTCTCTGGTCCACTGAAGAAGAATCCATGAAAGTAGCCACCAGAAGCTGGACTTTTTAATAAGCTCCTCTGGCTGATTTGTATGTAGGAGGCCTTGAACTTCTCTGTGAATTGAGAGAAGGATAGCTACAGGTTTAGAGAAAATATGCATGAATAAGGGTCTGTGTTGAGTTGCTGGCTGCAGAAAGAATTTCACAAATTATATATCCAAATCTATCTATGTCATGTCTCTATCTCTATCTCTATCTCTATCTCTATCTCTATCTCTATCTCTATCTAGCTATCTCATCTATATGAGTTTTCCCCTACACACATGTAAAGAAAGGGATGGAGAAGTGAACAGATGATGGCGAGAAGGAATCAAATAGGCATTCATAAGAGCTGAGGGTCATTATAGGAACAATGAACACCAAGAGCAGCAAGTTGTTGAAATGATAAGCTACCAGTAGATGCCTATCTCTATTGATGAAATCATCACCCCTTTAGTTTCCCAAGCTAGAAACCTTACCAATATCTGCATATCCTTCTTTGCTTCTCTTCTCTTCTTCTATCTCAAGTAATCACCAAATCTTGTTCATGGATGGTATTTATACAGCTGGTTGCTTAGCTCACAGCCAGTCCTTCCTCCTCCCTTATTAACAGACCTTAGGGTTTTCTTAGGAATTAGAAAGCAATGTACTCAGCTGGACTATTGCAGTAGCTTCTTCAGTGGTCTTTTTGTCAACAGACTATCTCTTCTTTCATCATCTCCTACCATGACTTGAGACTGAATGTCCTTTAAAAAGTCCTAATAAGTTATTTCTCTGCCTAGAAAAAACATATTTCTTTAAAATTGCAAACAGGATAAAATATAAACTCTCAGAATGGTTCTCAATTTGGTACTAAATCCCCCCCCCCCATAATCTCTGTAACAAATTATGAATGGAGGCAAATTCATTGGCACTTCTATAGAGAGGTGGGGTCTATGTGACCAACTCTTGTTTCTGGGTGAGCTTAGTGACAATTTTTACCAACATAATATGGTAGAGGGTTAACATGTTGTCTGTTTCTGGCCTAGGCCTTAAGAAACTACCAACTTTCATTTCCTATACTTTGGAACCTTTTATTGCTTCCTCTGGGTGTTCTGAGAGACTATGTGACAAATTAAACTATCCTGAGAGGCTGGGTAGATGCTCTGTTGATGGTCTTGACTATTCATCCATCCTTCCCAGAATGCCAGACACATGAGAAAATCCATTTGGACTCTACAGGCAAGACCATACGCCAGCTGAATATCAATGAGTGACCTCGATTGATGCCATTTTGAAGCATAAGAATCTCCCAGCTGAGCCCTGCCCCAATTCCCTATTCACAGTATGGCCAGATATAGTAAAATAATTACTGTGTTAAGCATATTAAGTTTGGGGATAATTTCTTATGTATCAGTAAATAATTAAAATGCTTTCCTACCAGTCTTCCCAAGCATCCCACACTCCAGTTATATGGAATGGTCATCAGTTTCCTAAACACATTAAGCTCTCATGCTGGAAATGCCCTTCTTCACTTTCTTTACTTGGCAATCTCTACTCATCCTTCAGATGTAGCTCAGAATTTGGCTCCCCTCTGAAGTCATTGTTGAATAAATGAATGAAATAAATTCTTCCTGCTTCATCCTACATTGCTATGGGTTCTTGGCAAGTACCTCTTTTAAAGCAATGTGGCATTGCGACCATTTAAGTATGTATCTTCTTTAATAGTGTGATTATTCCTGGAAGGTAGGAATTGTGTTCTGCTCATCTTGGCACATCCAGTGCTAAACATGGTGCCTGGTCTGTAGTGGGTACACAATACATGTCTGTTAAATGAAGGGAGGACATAATAAACAAATAAAAACTAAGGAAAGCATTTTGGTCTCTATATTTTTTGAAGGTCCAATCATGCCTTACTGGCTTGTTCCAGTTAGAATCACACATAAAATAAAATTTTAAAAAGCTGTTGGTTCTAATTCCCCAAGTGATGGTGGGACCCCCATGATGGGATTAGTATCCTCATAAGGAATGAAAAAGACACTAGAGCTTCCTCTCTCTGCACATGAGGATACAGCAACAAGGTGGCCATCTGAAGCCAGGAAGAGAGCCTTCACCAAGAACCAATAGCCGGCACCTACATCTTGAATTTCCCAGCCTCCAGGACTGTGAGAAATAAATTTATATCGTTTAAGCCATCCAGTCTATAGTATTTTGTTATAGCAGCCAAGCTTCCTATGACATGTAGTATGCAACAAGTAGTATCTATTGATTGATAGCTTCTTCTTCCTTGACTAGTCGCTTTCCCTTCCTTGACTAGTTATTTGCTCTTGGACTTCCCATCCATTTGCCTTTCCTGGAGCGTCATCAGGGAGACACCTCTGAAGCCAGGTGGGCCAACAGAAGCCAATGAACTATGTATGACCCTTCAGGTCCTTCTTGGGTCTTCCTTTGTCAATTGCTTTTTCCCATGAGAGAAATAACCATCGACTGAACTGCCTACCCCTGTGGATTGAGATCTCTCAGTGAGCTGAATCTTGTACTTGGCACTAGCACTGCTTTGTTTATTGAAGCTTTACAAGTTCTCCAATAGGAAGGGTTATTGTCATCAAGACTCAGGAAAGTGAGTGAGTTTCTCAGAGCTCACAGTTAGTAAGTGACAGAGCTGGAATTCAAACCCAAGGCAGCCTCCATACAAATGTGGTGTTCGCTTCCTGGCCAGGGAATAGAGCCTGACCCTTCTGCCTGGACCTGTTAGGGGTTGAAAGAAAATACTCTTTTCATTTTGGAATGTCTTAGACCCAAAGTTGTTACTGTGTCCCGTATGGGAGGCAGTTTTTAATTTTTTCTTTTAAATTTGGGAGGCGTTTCCCCATACAAGCAACAATAAAGTTTGGATTTACATGTATTAATGCACTGAGACAAGGAACCCAGTGTCCAGCTGGAGAGTGGGAAAGCTTGCCAGGCAAGGCACTCGTCTTGGAAGTAATCACGTATTTTGCTTGGCTTTGGCTTTCTGGAATGAGATATTTGAAAAAGAGCTTTTTAATTTTACATCACTTTCAATCCAGTGGTGTGGACTAGGCCTTTGTGAGAGCCGTAGTGGGGACATTTATCTCAATAGAGAATGGAGAGTTGATGAGCCATAAATTCTTCCACTCAGCACCCTGTGTTGGATTTTCCTTTCTCTCAGTTCAGATGGGAGCTTTTCCCTTTAACTAGTCACTGAGACAGGCTGCAGCTGGCAGGGGCCTGGGGAGATTGTGGGAGACAGTGAGCCAGGCCTGGAGGCGGCACCAGCTCTTCTTATTCAGAAAATGTTGTAAACTTCCTGCTCTTTTGGGTACTGCCTTCTGTCCCATAGTGGCCAAGTTCCATAAAGGGAACTTTTAGTGGGTCCTCTACTCTCTGGAGGCAACATCCCATGGCAGACCTATGAAGCTGTGAGGGGCATTCTGTCTCCCCTGAAGTTGTGCACACATTCTGGACCCAATGTCTTCCACCCAAAGTTTGGGACCAGCTCTGTGCCAACTTGTATGGTCATCAAAATGAGTTTCCAGTAGCTGCTTCTTGGAGTTTTTATATTTTTTCCTGGAATATTCCGCTCCCCCCCCTCCCCCCCCGCCCCGCCCTGCTCTGCCTTTAGGTGTCCAGCATCTTCTGCTGGTTCTCCTACTGGCTTCTATATCATGCTTATACTTGCTCTCCCCTTACCAAAATACTCTGCCAAAAATTCTTCATTCAACTTGAAATGCATCAAGTTCAAAACAAATTGGCCAACAAAATTTTGAAATCTGGGCCCTACTTAACCCTTTGGCTTTGGCTTTGATACTACACCATGTCATACTCTGAACAGCTTGAACTGAACCCTGAGTGAGTTCAATTCCTTTGACCCTCTTACCTCAGGGCCTTTGCACATGTGGCTTCCTCTGCATTAAACCATTTTTCTAGCTCTCCTTCACTTTCACCTGGCTGCCACTTTTTAGCTGCTGTCAGCATGGATGTCTCTCCCCCACGGAAAACTTTCTGACTGCCAAGACTGGGTTGGGTACTTACTGCACTTTGCTCCTCCCACTAGCATTTTCTGTTTTCTTATAAGTCTTTCTCAGGAGGAGTGATTGTACCCTTTGATCTAGCATGGTTACCCATTAAATATTTTTATATGAATGAATAATGAATGATGAGCAAGTGATCACTATTTTTATTTCTTTCACAAATCTGCACTTCAACAGGCTTAACTCTGAGTTGACTTTGAATTGATATAAAGGAAAGCCAATTTTCTCAAGTTTGCGTTCAATTCCTTTCCATGTGTCCCAACTCCTTTGGAGAGGTGGTGGCTTCAAGGAAGAGGTTCCAGCGAAGGAGCACTGCAGGACCCTTAGATACCAGGATGCATTTTGCTTCAAAAAGGTCAAGGTTGATATGATTAATCAGATAAGAAAATTAATGCAAAAATTTGTGGTGGAGAATGGTGAGCAGTAAAAAAGTTTTGAAGGATACACTGAATGCAAATAACTTTCTCTCCTGCATTTGCCACCACACCTGGACACTGGACACCAGGACCCCTGAGTCAGTGGCCACAGGAAAACCAATGTCGACAGTACTGTGTGTGTCACAGGAGCTTTGTGACTCTGCTTCTTGATGACCCTTTAAGGCTCTCATGTATTTGAGGGTGGGTTTACTTGAGAGAAGCTGGGTCACATAGGAAGTCCTAATCACAAGAGTGTTTGGGAAATGAATCCTTTAGCTTCCTAGTTGAGTGCACAAAAGGTACCCTACATGGTGTCTAGAGGACTAATGTCCAGTTTGTAATGTCTGTCCTAATATGACATGAAAAGTCCATCTGGGGATGAGAAATTCCATATAGTTACCTTTAAACTAGACCTGACTTCATATTTACAAAACAGTAGTTATTATTCAATGGAATTCCATTTTAATCAGAGAGAAAACAAAAGACTACACATGTGCATCCAAGTTTGCATAAACACCAATAAAAGTGTAGATGTTGAAGCATCAGTTCTAGGCTAGACCATGAAGGAAGGTGGCCTGAGATGTTAACATTGATGAAAAGAATTGACTGATTTGGTGGGGTTCCTTTTATTTCATTCATGGACAACAGGCTAATGATCCAAAAGATGTACTTGAGATCCAGGGCATATGATAGTGTAAGAGAATGTGACTTCTAAGGATACTCTTAGTTCCCCAAGCAGAGCAAGGGACTCTGGTGAGAGGAACCTAAAACTACTTCACTGCCTCCATCCTTTAAAGAGAGGGAGAAGATTGGGGACAGACTGTCCCATGTTATCTGGACTTAATGTTCCACGTTCACAATTTCTTGCAACATCACAATTACATAACTAAAAGGCTCTGCCCTTTGTTTCTTGCTTTTGCTGTAGTTTTGGGCCTCTTTCACTTTTTAAAAAACATATATTTTTATTGATTTCAGAGAGGAAGGGAGAGGGAGAGAGAGGTAGAAACATCAATGATGAGAGAGAATAATTGACTGGCTGCCTCCTGTACACTCCCTACTGGGATCAAGCCTGCAACCTGGGTATGTGCCCTTGACTGGAATTGAACCTAGGACCCTTCAGTCCACAGGCCAATGCTCTATCAACGGAGCCAAACCAGCTAGGGCCTCCTTCACTTTTGAGGGCAGCAGATCTGATCATAACTTTCCACTGAAAACACTGATGTTCTCAAATGGATCGGATGTGAAGAGAGGAGGGAGAGGCCCTTATCATCCAGTTGGACATTACAGATAAACTTATCAAACTAGTTAGCATAGTATTTATATGATTATAAATCTTTCATGTTTAGCTTTCTCCTATTATATATTTTTAAATAACCAGTGGCAGAAAATTTCAACAGAATAAAAATCCACTGGACCATTAAACATGTCCTAAGGTAAATGGGTAAAGCTCAGATTTTAGAATCACTAGATTTTGATGGGGTGTGGGGCAGAGGAGAAAATATAAGGCTATTGAGTGCATGAAATGCTACATTCTCTCATGGAAATGACAAGTGATAACAGGAGCTGGTCTTGGGCAGCTCATTCTGGCTACTTCTTTTTTAAGGCCGTGTGGTATGGTGGCTAAGAGCGTGAGTTCTGGGGCTGAGCCAGTGGGCTTCAATGCCTGTCTTCATCACTCAATAGCTATAACACTTTGGAAAACCTACTTAACCTCTCTGTGTCTCAGTTTTCTCATTTTTAGAGTAAGATGATAATAATAGTGTTTGCTTCAAAGGGCCATGATGAAGATTAGATAAGATAATTCAGTCTAAATGTGCTTGTCCAAAACCTGATACATAGCAAATATTTCATTAATGCTGGATGGCTTTGGAGGCCCTTGGCATTGGGAGAACCTTTGTGTCTGAGTTGAGGGGCATAGGCCAAATATCTGGTCTTTGTTACCATGGCTCTTTAAAGAGACATGTGAGATATAGAAAGGGAGACAACAGAGACCTAAAACTTATAAGACCAAATTACAGAAACATAGCAAAACTCAATAATTAATTATGATGTCTGAAGAAGATACTCCAAGGATCATCTTTTTTGGAGGAACTTAATCATTCAAACAATCATCTTTTCCAGATAGATTCTAGGCATCTTAAACCAGAGAGTGTTTGCAGTACACATTGGAGAAAATGGAAATTTGACATTAAGACAAAGGAAAGGAGGAAAGACCCAAGTTAACTAACTGAAATAGCTGGGATTGAATGTCCAGGTTATATCAGAAAATGTCAAAAGACAAATGGTACGCCTTACCTATTTTCAGTTAAATTTTTATGGACCCAGGGTGCAGTGGAGAAGGGGTTAGAAGGCTGGTAGGATAGCAGACTGCTCTGCCATTGCTAAAGGAAGCAGGGAAAGCTTGTAAGGCAGGGGGTAGTTGAAGAGGTACAGGCCATATTAGTAAATCTGGTGATGCTAGTGTGAAAGTGGCTTTACATTTATGATTTTAACTAAATATTTTGTAAGACTGACATCAGTGATGAAGGCTTCTCATCCTGCATGCTTGTCCCAGCTGCACCCCACCTCCTGACAAACATTTATCTTCCTTATTGTAGACTCATATCTACCTCTGTATCTCTGTATCTCTGTATCTTTGTGTCTGTCTATCTCTTACCTACCTACCTACCTACCTACCTACCTACATATCCATCTATCTCTACTTTTAGTCTCCAAGTAAAATAGAGAATTCACAGAAGGATTAGATGACATACATGTCAAAACCAGCATATGGTTCCTCACTAGGCCACTGGGAGCCACCCCTTCTGAAATCAGGAGATAAACTCTGCTGTGAATCTGATGCTTTCCACTCAAATAAGCAACTCTGTCTGCCTTCAGCTCCTTCCTATAATAGGCACGATTAACAAAAGTTTGCTGGCTGATGAAATAAATATATTTGGTTGAACAATGAATGTGTATGGGATTCATCCCTTCCAGATCTTCCCCTCAGACTCTATACAATCGCCTACCTTGGCACATTGCTTGCTGAAATTTACCCTTTGAAGTCATCTGCAAACAGTCTGTTGGTTGGATCTGATGGCTTCTGGGCTGTTAGATGTCTTTTTTTTTTCATGGTCTGTTTCAATTTGAGAATCAGCCAGAAGTCAGGAGGTGACAACTTTGGTGAAACTGTGAGTTACAATATGACATGAACATATTTACTTGCCAGAAATTGTAGGATGATGAATGCTATGCTCAAATTTTATGTGTTAAAAACTGTTGCTAATGTGAATAAAGCTATTGATGGATTGGAGTCAATCAGTCAAGAGGTGACATAGTCTTGAGGGAATTTTCCTGGAATAAGCCCCATCCGTTGAGGTTCTTCTTTTATCCTGTGATCATTAATCATGGGCTAATTTATTAAACTTTTCAGTAGCAACAATGGAGGAATCATCAATGTAGGTCAACCTGGGCCAAGACCTACTGCCATATTGTTTATTTCTTAGGCATACTTCTATATATGTACATGTGTCTAGAATTGACCTGGGTCCTTGACCTTGTTCCTCTTTCTGCGAGTGGAGTGTTGCCACATAAAACCTAGATGTCATTTAGGACCATGTTACCCTTTGGAGATTTAGTTGAAATTCATCAAAATTCCTCTTTAATGGCCAGTGGCAATCTGGAGCCTTCACAATTTCTGTGACTTCCTGGTTCTTACTTTATCTACTTTTCTTTGTCTTCAATGTCCTGCTTTTGTTTGCACTAGTCATTTTTTTTCCTTGTCTTGCTCTATGTCAGGTGGAAAACTCTGCCCTACTCCCTCTGGTACCTCTGGAATGATGGTGAATGCATACACAAGAAGCTTGGTCACCCAGCACATGGCTTTCACATACCAACTCTATTGGCTTCCTATTGCTACTATAACACATTATCACAAACCTCATAACTTAAAACAACACACATTTGTTGTCTTATAGTTCTAGAGGTCAGAGGTCCAAAATAAGTCTGATGGGGGATAATGAAAGGGTGTTGGTAAAACTGAGCTTCTTCTAGAGCAGTGGTTCTCAACCTTGGCTGCACATTAGAATCACCTGGGAATCTTTTGAAAATCCTGATTTCTGGGCCTCATCCTCCGGAAATTCTGTTTCTTTGTTACTAATGTTGTGGCCCCACCCCATTACAAAGAAATAGAATTTCCGGAGGGTGAGGCCCAGAAATCAGGACTTTAAAAGATTCCCAGGTGATTCTAATGTGCAGCCAAGGTCGAGAACCACTGTTCTAGAGGCTGTAAGGCGGAATCCATTTTCTTGTATTTTCCAATTTACAGAGGCACCTGCATTCTCTGGCATGCGACACCTTCCTCCATGCTCAAAGCCAGCAGCAGTGCATTTTCATGTCTTTCTTTGACTCTCCTGCCTCCTTCATTCACTTATAAGGGCCCTATAATTGATTATATTGGGCTGACCTGGATAAGTCAGGCTACTTGCCCTCTCTCAAGATCCTTAACTGAATCACACCTGCAAATTCCCTTTTGCCAGGTGAGATACTATACCAGTACTCACTGGTTCTGGGGATAGGGATGTAGACATCTTTGGGAATGTGCATTATTCTATCACTACAGCCCAGGATTTCCTGTCCCTTCCTGGTTTTCTATTACGTAATAGACCTCAGCAGAGAGAACCTAGGAGCCATTAACTCTGCGAGACACCATATAAAGTTGGGGACATTTGGCTTTTGTGTCCTGATCTATTAGGTCTGTAATCTTTGCCCTGGCCTCAAACCTTTGATTTTACCTAGTTATAGATTCATCCATTTTTTGTTGTTGAGAGGGTGGAGCTCCAATTTTAAAGGTGTTAAGGAGATGAACAAAGTTTCCAACATGGGAGCAATACAGAAGATGGTGAGCATTTGACAGAGGTTTCCAAAGATTTAATAATTTGTCCAATTTAGGGAGGGGTCAACTGAGCCTGAATCCTTCTCATTGGCTCTATTGCTCCTCCTCTTCACACCCTCCCACCCCCTCCTGTCTCTTATTAACCTGGGAGTTCACTTTTCAAGAAGGAAGTAAGAATTGCTATTTAAACAGAAACTAAAGGTCTAATCTGCTACCAGATTATTAAAAATGGTGAAGACATAGTTAGAAAGACCTTTAAACTGATTGGCTAATAAAAACGTTTGAACAATCATTCTTCACTTATAAATCAAACAGATTTAACTGTGAAATTAAGTATCAAACATATTTAAAATTTCTGAAGGAAGACCTAAGGTAATATTTCTCTACTATGCCAGTGTTTTTAAATTTTCAACTCCTCTTTTGATGGGCATAAACATGTTACATTCCACAACTCTGATATATTTCATCTGTTCTAACAATTGAGAGGATACTGTCCTATTTTATATTTTCTCTTCTGTACTTTATGTTATAAAAAACACTTTTTCCAACTGTGAAATTCCACTGTACTTATTAGATAGGTTTTTGCACACTCCTTAGTAGAGAATCCCTGACCTCATGGGGCTGAGATGTGTGTTTCTGCACAATGCAATCACAGTATAGTGTAGAGGTTCTGTGTTTGGCTCAAGTGTAAATATTTTGAGGTTTGAGATCTTTTGCTCCCAGGAAAATATAATTTACTGCTTCAGGAGTAAAAACAAAATTAATAAATGATATAGCACGCAAGCCTGGCTTGGCCTTGCACTGCTTAGCAGTGTTTAAGTGAATTGCATTTGAATGGATGAGAAACATATGGAGGAGATGTCCCTTGTGGCTACTCCTGGACCCAGAGATGGAAGGGGGAGGGTGTGCTTAACCAAATGCACCATATTATTGTGAACACTGTGTTTGAGAACATATTTGAACCTATTCCTTGGAGTCTTGTAGGAGACTTGCCTTCGTCCTCTGTCCCTGAAAGTGCATGGTGGCAAGGCTGATGAAAGCTCTCCTGTGTCTGAGTCTTAGGTGAGGGAGCAGGGCAGGGGGACATGGAGACTAGAATTGGGCCTTAATGGGATTCTCGAGGCAGGATAGCAGTGAATACTGAGTTAGAATTGGTCTTTATTTCTTCCTTCGGTATAAAATTATACTTAAGGAACTGTTCTGAGAAAGTCGACTTCCAATAGACCAGTGTGGCAGAGGGATCTCCTCAGAATCAGGAGACAGTAAGGGAGAATCTGTAAGTGTGGGTCTCATCAGGTAAATTGGTTGACCAGTTGATTCTGCCAAAAATTGGGAATCTGGGTTCTGGGCCCTTGAAACCTAATAAGCTTTCGTGATAGAGGAAGGCCCCAAGACTTTCTTCCCTTCAGAGGTAGATATCAAAGCTACCTTTCACCCAATTCTCAATCCTTGACACCTCACAGCAGGCTACTCCATGCAGGTGCTGCCACCTGACTCCAACAGATGAAGAAATTGCAACTCAGAGGAGAAAAAAGCTCCACTCATGTTGCTTTGCTAGTCAATTTCAGGGCTAGGCCCCCAAATTATTTCTTCTGAGCCCCATTCCCACGATCTTTGCCCTGAACCCGGCAAACAGTCGCACAAGTGGCCCCCCTTCCCATTCACGATGCTATGACTAAACCGACAGGAAGCAGCCCTGTTTTCATCTCTGTCTCCCCTGAGCTCAGGGAGCGGGGATTTCTGCTCCTTAAACAGTCACACTGGTCTGTTTCTTCCTCTTCCCTCTCTTTCCTGCCTGTTGAGTCACCTAAATAGTTACAGTCTCTGTGAATAGCTCAGTGTTTCTACCAACTTCATTCCAGATGGACTGATTTCAGGGTGAAAATTCCATGTAAACAGGTGAGCACAGGTACCTGGCCTAGACGTAGATTCCTCTTGGAATGATGGTGGAATTCGCCTGATATCTCCACTCAGTTCCTAGCTACTTTTTCTCCAGCTGACCAGCACCCCCCTTCACCGTCCCTGAAAGGTCCTTCCTGTGGGAAACATTCTGTGGGGTGAGGATGTGACTCTTCAGTTTCAGGTTAAAAGTACCCAGTGGAACCCACAGCTGTCTACTTGCTACTCTGACTGAGTTTATGGCCAGAACCTGCAGATCTTTTCCTCTGAATGAATGCACCCCAGTAGGGCCTTGGCCCGTTGGTCTCTTTTAGTTTTGTGACATTCATTCTACTCTTGTTTGCTTTCTGTGACTCTTGCTTTTGCTTTTATTCTGGCGTCTCTAGGACCTGTTAATGAGCCTCAGTTCTCTCTTCTCTTAGGTTGTATCACACCCCTTGGCCTTCCATTAGGTCTAGTCACCTCTGCAATGAGATGGGCTTGGGTGTCTCCGTTTCTTCATCTGTCAATGGGCCTAGCCTACAGTATTGTGGGAACAAAGTGAGGCAACATTTAAAGTATCTGTCACTTAGTCATCATTTGAACAATAAATATAATTTTCCCCCCTTTTGCCATGAAAAAAAGTTGATGTTAAGAAGATGAGTAACTGGCACGTGATGTGATAGATCAGTGGTTCTCAACCAGGGGCAAATTTGCCTCCCCACCCCACCCTGGAGACCTTTGGCAATGTCTGGAGACATTTTTGGTTGTCACCACTGGAGGGCGTGCTACTGACATCTAGTGGGTGGAGCCCAGGAGGCTGCTACACATCCTACAACACACAGGACAACGCCCCCCCAACCGGCCCCCCCATGATAAAGAATCATCTAGACCCAAATGTCAATAGTGCTGACATTGAGATTCCCTACCACAGATGATAAACTGCATATTTTGGGTTCAAAGACATAGATGAGTACTGCTTTGACCTTGGTGATATTAATATCAATACATATCAATATATACCAATAGTATCAATTAATATCAGTACTAAGGTAATAAAATTTTTATTAAACACTTGCTATATACCAAGCAAATATATTTACAGATTTCATCATCATAGTAACACTTTTAAAGAGTTACTTTTATCATCCTTATTTTACATATGATGAAAACAAGGCTCAATGCAATTAGGTCACATTTACTAGAACATATACTCCACAGTCCCCTCCCCTGACACACACACACACACACACACACACACACACACACACACACACACACACAAATGCAAGGCCCTTAAACATGACTCGGTTCTACCTCTCATTCTATTATATTGCCTCTCAATTCTTGATGTGAGTAGAAAGAATTTTGGGACAAAGTGGCCAGCAGGAGGCAGTCTAGGACTTCTGAGGAGCCTGTTAGAAGTTCCAGCTGCTGTCTAAGTTGAAGAATCAGGGTAATCAAGCCTATCTCTCACTCCCTGGAGAAATCTGGCCTCTTTTACTGGATTTCCCCTCTCCCAAGGGCTGGGAGGGACTTTCCCATGGGGAGGTGAGTTGGAGATCCCCAGTTGCTCTAAGTCCAACAAGAGGTGTCTCTACTGATCGCTACTGTCAGGGGGCAAGACAGAGTGGAGGTAGGGGAGAAACATTGTGAGAGAGTAAAAAGCCTGTTATTAAAAGATTTGTTGGTCCTTGGAGGCTCTTCAGAGTCGTGTATGCAGTGGTGGTGGTGAGCACAGTGGGCTGTGGTGCACAGAGAGCTTCTGGGGTCTTGGGTTGCTTTCCTTCTAGAAGGTGTTGACTCTCTAACGAGCCATGTACAAGGAAGAAAAGCTGCTTGAGTGTATTTTTGCATGGGAGGACTTCCTGTGGCAAAAGGGGTCACACATGTATCAGCAACCTCTGTTCATTGTGCTCTGGCCATCTGGACCACCCAGGGGCCATGTTTTCCTAAGGAGGGCAGGATGAAGGAGAGGGATTGACACCACCGCCCCAAGGTAGCTACCAGATGGCAAAATACTTGTTTTCACTGGATGATTCAGAACAACCGCGTCGCCCCAGGAAGGCTTATCTGGTTTCGTCTTCAGCACCGAGCTTTTCCCCTTTCCTTGGCAGGCGGCAGTGGGGGCTGCCTCTAACAGGCTGAACGACAACTGTCTGATTCTGAGGTGCTGACAGTGTGGCTCAACATTGCTCCCTTCTCTGGTGTGGCCAGAGGAGGTGCAATGGGCCTGGTTCAAGGACTGGCGTAAGGAGGCTCATAGGGGGAAGCCCAGCTCTGCCACTGTGGTGGAGGCAGAAACTGTCCTCTCCCTCAAGGTTCTCTCTGCTGGTCCAATAATCATGTAGACATGAGACAGATTAGCAAGAGAAAATAACAAAAGTTAATTACATACATATGTATGGGAACCCTGTGTATATGAGAGGGTTAAAGACCCCACATACGTAAGAGGTTCGGAGCTAGAAAGGGAAATTGAGGTATATAAGACATTCTGAGCTAGGGATGAGGTAATGTACATTGGGGCTTCAGAAGGCCAGTGCAGAAAGAGCACATGTTCAGTAACTAGTAGCTTGTCCTGCCATATTGGTAGGTAAAAAGTCATTTCTGGTGATAACTCTATCGGGGCCTGACCGGGAATCGAACCATAACCTCCTGGATCACAGGTTGACACTCAACCACTGAGCCATGCCAGTGGGGCAGTTAAGCCAGGCTCCTAATTTAAATTCTTCTAAGTATTTGAGGGCAGAACAGAAGTTTCTCTGAGCCCACAGGGTCTCAGTTGCCGTAGCTCAAAAGAATCTGCATACCACTCTGGCTCATCTTGGGGTGGTGACTCATCCTGAACCCCTACACCCAGTTGTGTGGCTATGGGCAAGTTTTCAGAACTTAATGTGAATTATAATTCCTATCTTATAGGGTTAAACAAAATATACGTAAAGTGCTTGCCCCAGGCTCCATTGTCAATAGACATTAATGCCTTTTCCATTATGATGCTCCATTGTCCTTAACAACCATCAAACACTTCCCTGATGTGCAACTTCAAGCCTAAAGGGAATTAGAAGGATTTTTAGAAAAATCAATGATTCCATGGTGTACCAGAATAGGTGTGTAAGCATGCGTGTGGGGGCAATGATCATTCACACTCTACATTCCAGTGACCTTCAGCTTTTTATCTGCCTTGTAGCCCTCAGTTTCCCCACCATTCTGTGTGCACTGCTATCTTGCTAGTCTAAATTGGATTAAATGAGGAAAATGGATATGACAATGCCCTATAAGCTAGCTCATAGGAATGTCTAAGTTAAACAGGTGATTTTTCATTTTGAATATGCTTCCCTTCAAGTTTTTTTTTCCTCAGCCTTGCAATGCCTGCTATTCCTACTTCTCTGTGAAAATAGGGCACAGACCTAGGTATTAGGGAGATTTTATTGCAAAGGACAGATTGACTCTCTGGTTCACTCTCCTTCCCCACCCCCACGCAGACATGCATTCCCAGCAGCTGAGTTCTTGACCAGCAGAGGGCGCCAAAGCACAAGCTCAGTGATGCTGAAGCTTGGGACACAGAGAGACCCCTTAAAGTGCTTGTTATTTAGCTTCAGAAGGTCAATAGCAGCCTAAGGCTACAGAACACCTGCAGCCACTCACCTCTCTTCATCCCATACAAAGGCATTGTACTATCTCGCATCAGCGCAGGAAGAAGGAAGATGAATTTGATACAATAAGATATTTTGACGAGAGAGAGAGAGAGAGAGAGAGAGAGAGAGAGAGAGAGCACATTCATATAACTTTTATTATAGTATATCTCATAATTGTTCTATTTTATTGCTAGTTATAATTGTTAATATCAATGATCAGTTAAACTTTATAATAAATTAAAATTTTAATTTATTCAAATTATAAATTAAACTTTATCATAGGTATGTATGTACAGGAAAAACAGTATATAGGGTTGTTTACTATCGAGGGTTTCAGGTATCCATTGGGGGTCTTGGAACATATCCCCTGTGGATGGGCAGAGTACGACTGTACCCCGAAATGCAATATTGTGGTGATCATTTCACGATGTATATGTGTATAAAAACATCACATTGTATATACTTAAATATATACATATTTTATTTGTCAATCACACCTCAATAAAGCTGGGGGGAGGGAGAGACAAGAAAGTATAGTATGATAAGCATATGAAGCCACACTGGAGGCCGAAGTGGATGGAGGGAGAAGTCTGGAGGAGAAAATAATGTCTGAACTGAGTCTCAGAGAAAGAGAGGGAGTGAACTGATTTTATCCAATTATTCTTGAAAATGAGTGGAAAAATAATGTTAGGAGTATTGCCTAGAGTCCATTAAACCCTTCACGCTTATTGAAAAAATATGATAACATCATTAAAGAAAGAAATTAGCTCTCATAATTCCACCTCTCTGATTTTAAGCTATATTACTATTTTTGTGTGTGTGTACTACTGTTGCTTGTCATGCAACTTCATATAAATCTCAACGTAATTGCAAGCACAAGGCTCATTGCATTTTTTGCATTTTAGATATTTACTATTTTAGCACGTTGACTGAAAGCCGAGTGAAGAAAGTCACAGACTCTGAATCAGTCTGCTCCACTGAGTGTCTTGACTCCGCCCCTCACAAACTCAGTGAACTTGACTACATTATGTAACTTCTCTGCGCTTCAGTTTCCCTACCAGTAAAATAGAGCAAATAATAGTAACGACTTTATAGAGTTGTTGTAAAAAATATAATATTTGTAGAGCAGTGGCTGTCAATCTCTGGGAACAGTGATTTTGCCTCCCAGGGGACAGCTGGCAATGTCAGGAGATATTTTGAATTATCACTATAGGCATCTAGTGGGTAGAGGCCAGGGATGTTGCTAAATTTCCTGCAGAGCACAGGACAGGCCTCACAACAAAGAATCTTCTGGCTCCAAATGTCAGTAGTGCCAAGGTTGAGAAATCCTGCGATAAATTGTGAGAACAGCGTCTGGCGCATGGGAAGCACTAGCTAGCTTTTAATGATTATTTCCTAAACCTTCCAAAGTTGGAAACCTGACAATCAAGGATAAGTGTGATTACAGCCAAGCTTTCTACATTTCTCTCCCAGTTCTCCCTTCCACACACCGGAAACACTAGCCAGACAGTCCACTTGCTGTCCCCTGACTGTGTCGTGCCCATTCCCGAGCCAGGGTCTCGGTCCCTCTACCTGGACCTCCTCTCTCCTCACCATGACAATTCCTATACCTCCTTCCAGACCTGTCTGCTCTGTGAAAGCCTCATGGCAATGTCTCTAGGAACCCAGACAGCACTTTGTGCAAACCACGCCGATAATGGTTTCGTACCTTTCCTTCTGCATGCACGCTGTGTTCCCCCAGGAAGTCCTGGACCACTTGGAAGGCGCTTATTCTGAGCTGAGCCCTGTGCAGGGGCCCGAGCACGTGACATTTAACAGGTACTGTCCTGTCTGCAGGGAGTGTGCACTGTGGCTTCCTTGCCGTTGTATTCTGTGGGTGCTCATTCAGCACCTGGTGGAAGCTGTGAGTTTTGGAGTCTGGCCCACTTGGGAGAGATTGAATCTAGACTCTGATCTGAATGGCTATGTGACTGTTTGAATGACTGATGGTTAGAGTCTCACCTTCGTAATGGGTGGGATAAGAGGTATTTAGGGTGGGGGGCATGCTTAAAAGTGTTCAGCCTTTCCACGCTTGTGGCCTGGTTTGCTTTACAGCTACCCATCCGTCTTCTTGTCCAAGGGCCTTGCTGTACACCCCTCACCACTTCCATGAGTCACTCTCCAGGGTCCAGCTTCGTTCTAGTAAACACTCAGCCCCTGACTCAGGCTGCTGCTGCGTCATTCTGTTTAGGTTGCACGCCCGCGGTGCGGAGCCAGGGCCACGGCTCTTAAGTGGAATTCCAGGAAAGTGAGCCCTCAGTGGAGCTGCACTTGGCCGAGTCTGTGTGTTCTCTGCCCCTTCTCTTCTGTGTATCCAAAGTATAATCTGATTCTGAGGAGATTCCTTGTGGGCTGTTTCCACACAGTTGGGGGTAGAGAGAGCACCCCCGATTGGGGAGCTTCTTAATGTGTAGTGCAGATGACACATGTTTTAACTTACAGCATGTGTTGTCTGCTTTGCTGAGTCAAAAAAACATGCAAATGGTTTTGGTTAAGCTGTTCGTTAGGCTTTGCATTTGCAAGGCATGGAGCTCAGTGGGAGAGGACTGGAAGGAACAAGATGGTGACAAGCCAGAGGTGACGATGCTTTTGTATCTGATTGTCACATGGGTGTTTACTGGGTGGCTCTGGGCAACCCACTCACCCTCCCTGGGTCTCTGAGAGGCAGGTTAGGATAGAAGTTGGAATTCTACTGACCTGTATCTGCTGGGTGACCCTGGGCATGTTACTTAACCTCTCTGAGCCTCAATTCCCTCCTGTGTGAAATGCAGATAGTTTCAACATGGACAATAACAACAGAACTGCGGTGGAGATTAATTGAGATAAAACTCAGAGGATTCTTCGCACAGTGTAGTAGACATTGTGGTGGTCCCATCCACCTCCTTCCTCTCACCCTGGAGTTGCCTGCACACTGACAGATACTTTTGTATTTCTTCCTGAGGGTGGTCTCTGGCCTTGGGAGGGCGCTGAGTTCATATGTGTGGCAGCACAGTAGGCTGGGAATGCCAAGGATTTAATGCTCCAGGACTGACCCCAGCCAGTGTGGGGCAGAAGTTGGTAGATAAATACCCCAGCGTCCTTATACCTCAGTGGAACAATCCCAAAATGCACTTCACACAGTCTTTCAGAGGTCCCCTGGGGGATTGATTGGGCCTCAGTTACCCACAGTGGTAAGCTGGTCATTAACATGTTCTTTATGGCTTTGCCTCTATTTTCTGTCTCCCGCTCCCACTCCCTTGCAATGTTCCCTGAGACCGCATCCCAAAGGAACTACGCATCCAAATCCTTGTCTCAGGGTCTGCTCTTAGGGAAACTACAGGCCAGGGATGCCTACGCCACTTGCCTACTGTTGGCGTTAAAATGTGAAAGCACTTTGAAAATAATGGTCTCCACAGGTAAGTGTAAATTCCTTTTCCATAGAGCAATACGCTGCTGTTATTACCCAGTCAATGACTCGTGTAGAGAAAGTTCTATGTGAACTGCCACAGGCTGGTTGCAGCAGTTGTAATTGTAACACAGGCCCCTATTGGAGTCCTGGACAGCCAGGGACATTGCGGGTGGAGGTTATAGCTGAGCCCCAAGAAGACTTGAGATACATGATTATTTACCTTTTTTGATAAAAATCCTCCTAGGATAGTATGTAAAGTTGGTTTTGTTATATGGAGGGTAAAAAAAGTTATTTTAAGGGTACTAGGAAAGAAGAGGGTGGGAACAAGTGTTATTCATGCAGAATAAGGCTGATTGGAAATGGTCACAAATTCTCTCACTGAGAGGTGAGGTCTAATTCCCCTCCCCCTGGATTTTACTGGCATTTCTGAATCATAACCAATGGACTCTGCAGAAGTGGCACGGAGTGACTGCAGTGGTGAGGTTAGAAGGAGGCGTGCAGCTTCAGAAGGGGTCTGTTAGAACCCAGCTTCCGTGTTGGGAGAACCTCAAGGCATATGGAGAGGCCACGTGGGGATGCTCTGATTGAGGGTCTTTGCTGAATCCTCAGCCTACTTCCAGCATCCACTGCCAGTCACATGGGTGAGATATTTAGGCATTGGCCCTATGGAACCCTCAGACAACTATAGCCCCCGTTAAATTCTGACTACAGTATAGGAGAGATCCCCAGCGAGAACCCCCGGATGGGCTCTTCCTGAATTCCAGGTTCACTAAATCATAAACACGATAAAATGGTTGTTTTGAGCCATTGAGTTTTGGGACGACTTGTCATGCAATGGTGGATAGCCAGATAGGGAAGGATGGAGTTACAGAGTAGAGAAACATCATAAAGGCATTTGATTTAATGTAAATTACAGCATATATCTTTGGCAATGTGTGTATGTGTGTGTGTGTGTGTGTGTGAGAGAGAGAGAGAGAGAGAGAAAGAGAGAGAGAGAGAGAGAGAGAGAGAGAGAGAGAGAGAGAGAAAGTGTAAAGAGTATGGGCAATTCCACTTTCATTCTATCAGTCAATGAGCATATGAATGACATGGGGTGAGAGTGACATGGGTGACATGAATTTCTTTTTTGGTGAGTTGAACTCCCATCTTGCCATACTGGGTGTGATCCTGTCATTCAAAGTCTTATATTTTCACACATCATGGCCCCTAAAAGCAAGTTGGCTCTTTCATCTGGTGCTCAAACCAGGACAAAATAATATATTCTTAAATTAGAGAAAATACAGTGGTGCCATGTTTCCTGGGAAATGGTAGGCTAGTTTGGAGGACATGATACCTACAAAGGGAATTCTAATATGAGATTTAAGCCTCATGATCTGAGTTGAGAAGTAGCCCTTGGCTTAAATGGGACTCAACTGGATTATGTTTCAAAGTAGTGTCTTCATAGAGGAGATATTTGAAAAATATTATTTGATAGACAGTGGGTGACTTTTGGATTCTAGGAAGAACCTATTAAGCATTTTCATAGTGACAGTGTTGGCTCATTGCCAATATTCCCACCACGGTCAATTGCTGTAAGGGATTTGAAGTTTTCTCCATTCTAATGACTTTCACTTGAACTAGGATTTTTCTCTGCTAGATAAAACACTGCCAAGAGTATATTCCAAGGGTAGGGAAGTACTCTGAGGGGTAGGGGGTGTAGAACTCAACTTAGATATTTATTATAATCTTCCAAGTAAGGATGGAGGCTGCAGGCACTAGCCTCTTATGGAGTTAGCAGTTTAGTTAGGAAGGCAGACAGTGAGGGAGGATTTCAAATGGAGTCTTATCCAAAGTGGTATCATAGGAGCACAGAATAAGAGATTTAACTTCATCTAGTTGTTAAGGGAAAGCTGCTCTAGAGAAGTGGCCCCAAAGGCTGAGAAGATATTGTGTCGGTGAAGGGAGACAGGGAAATGTGTTTTAGACAGGGAACAGCACATTCTGCAAAGGGCCAGATAACAAGTATTTTAGGCTTCGTGGGCCATATGGTCTTCATCGTAACTACCCTACCATTGTAGCATGAAACAAGCCATAGAAAATGTGTAAATGTGTAAACAAATGGGTGAGGCTGTGTTCCAATAAAATTTTATTTACAGAAACAAGTGGTAGGTCAGATTTGGCCCAAGGGCCACAGTTACTCAACCCCCTGATAAAACCCTATGAAGCAAGTAATACTATTCCATTTAATAGATGAGGGAATGGAAGATTAATAGCACAAAAGTTGTATACCACAGACCTGAAATTCAAGTCCAGTTGCCTCCCAAGCCTGTGTTCTTTCCATCATACTAGGTTTATCCTTTCTCAAGTATCTTTTCAAAGGTTTAATCAGAGTTATGTAAATACCTGGTTCATTGTGTTCTGTACTGACAGAGTAGCTTGGTAGGATGAGTTAAGTGGTCTGCATTAAGTACTTTTCAGCCTCTACAGATTATTCAATGTGTCTCATTTGTCTTGCAATGCATATTATTTCCATTCATTGGTAGTGACCACTTTTAGCTCTATTGTGGTTTGCTGTTCTATCCATAAGTCACACGATCCTGCCATTACCCCAAGAGTTCTGAGAGTCAAGTGTGTCCTCTGGCACAACTCTTTATCTGATGTTAGCACTATTATGAAAACACTTTTGAGAGTCTTGCTATTTACAGGCATCTTGCTTCTTTGGTAGATGTCTGGGAAGATCAGAATGTGCCGTGCTGGCGTTGTGTTGCATTAATAGTCTAATTGGATGATGTTCTCTAAGGAGTTGTAAGCATTTTAACCCATATGGCTAAGGTTACTCAGTTTTTTAAAATGTATTTTTATTGATTTCAAAGAGAAAGGGAAAGGAGGGAGAGATAGAAACATCAATGATGAGAGAGAATCACCTATCAGTTGCCTCCTGCATGCCCCCACTGGGGATTGAGCCTGCAACCCAGGAATGTGCCCTGACCGAGAATTGAACCTTGACTTCCTGGTTCATAGGTCCATGTTCAACCACTGAGCCACCTGACTGGGCAGTTCCTCAGTTCATAGCATTTCAAAGTTGGTTTTTAATTCATACTTGGACAGCTCTCCTTAGGCATACCCAGCTCTTTGGAGATTAAGTTATGAATGTTTCAACATGCATTTCTGGGGTGAATGAATGGGGACCATTCAGATAGGAGTTGGCAATGCTGTGCTAGAGTGGACCAGTTAACCAATATTATCCTAGGGCCAGGATGGTGGTGAGGACAGTTTACAGGTGTTCTAGACACTTCTCTGACTCCCTGAATTCATTCAAAAAATATTTATTGAACACATGTGTGACTGGCACTGTGCAAGGTTCTTAAGCAAGAAGACAGGTCCTTGTCTTTACGGAACTTACAGTCTAATGGGGAGACTGATGTCAATCACATCCATGAATGGATATTTGCAAACCGAGATAAGTCTTTTGAAATAAAGGAACACGGTACTGGTAAACAGCCTGTCTCAGGCTGGGTGGTCAGTGAAGTTTCCCTGGGGAGGAGCTGTTTAGACTGGGATCTAGTGGTTGAATAAGAGGTAAAAGTTTGGTTTTCTTTTTTTTAAGTGGGTTCATATAAGTTACTTTCCCTATTGCTATCCCACATTTCCCATTTGAGCTGGTTTCCTTGTCCACCCTCTCCCTTCTCCCTTTCTTTCGCTTCCTTGCTTTATTCTCTCCTCCTTTTTTTGTACAGCATTTATTGGACGTGAATCCGTAAGACACTGTGCTTGTCACTGTGAGGATGGACAGAAAAGAACAATATACAATCCCTGCCCTCAAGGAGCTTGAGCTTCCCCAGGGAAAAATAGCAGCAACAGCAGCATTAATAGAAGTAACAAAAAGGTAATAGATGCTAATATTAACCGAGCACCTTGGGGTGACAGTCACTGTGCTAAGGCTTTGGATGCATGCATTCATTTGAACTTAACCACAATCCTAGGAGGTAGAGACTAATATTTTCCCATTTTACAGATGAGGAATTTGAGACAAAGAAAGGGTAAGAAACTTTCCCAAGGTCAGTGTCACCCAGAAAGGAAGTGGTGGCAAAAAGATACGTACATGAAAGGATGAGAAAAGGAAGGGTAGAGTCTATATCTGTGTCACATCGTGGGGCCACCCAGCACATTGGTAGGTAGACTCTCTCCAGTCTGCAAGCAGATGCAACCGAGAGAGAGAGAGAGAGAGAGAGAGAGAGAGAGAGAGAGAGAGAGAGAGAGAATATGGAGCTCCAGAGAGACTCAGGAGGGTCCCAGCCTTGTGGAGAGACCCTTAAAGTGATTTTTTGCAGGATAGGGATTTGGAAATTATAGCTGGTGATGTCTGGTGATGGAATCTGAGAAGGGACAATGAATTAGTTAAGGAATTTCCTCTGTGAGTTGGTGGCAGGTCCATGGGAGGTGTGCGGAGGCCTTCCTAGGACAGAAGTCACCATACCTATGACTCAGATAGTTCTGCAGGAAGCAGGGTTTCTCCTGGAACCCTGATCTATGTCCTCAGGCAGGGCCCATGGAAATCATGCTAACACAGCCACTGCCCCTTCCAGGAGTCCTTCCAACCTTGAGCGATGGATGGTCCCAAAACACCTCTGTGCTTTCCCTCCAGCCCTGCCCGGCCCTGTCACGCTGAGAAACTTGCTTTGGAAATGGAAGGCATACACTATCTTTTTCCATTAGAGTAAGGCTGTTTATCCATGAGCCAAAAATGTACATCTTGGGGCTTTATAGGATTAAATGTGTTTTGGCAAATACTCTAGACACAAAGAGAGGTTGGAATAAAGGCAGCCTAACAGGATTTTAGGTTTCTATCATGATCCCTTCCCACAGAATGAGTGATCAATTCAAGATGTGTCATTTTGCTCCAGTCATCTTTAATGAAACAAAGATCATTATTATTCACAAACAAGTAGAATGAGAAACAACCATTATAATCAAGACAAACCCGTACATATTGGGAAACACCCTTTTCCTCTTCCTTTCTTTTCTTTGCTCTATATGCTCAGAGGCCATAATGATGGCTGTTCCTGGTCTTTATTCATTGTACACAAATAGGGTTAAAACATTTTGGCATCTGTACCCTGTTTACAACCAAGCGTTTTTGTCCAGCCCTTTAACACCTCTGTGTGGTTTCTGCTGGGCTGTCTTCAAGTGATGAAAACAGGAGGTATCATGGGGGGTGCATGGATGAATGGGGAGGGAGGGAATTGTTTTGTTTGTTTGGGTGGTGCCTCTCTCAGGGCAATTTGTCAGAACGCCATTCTCTTCAAGTTCACATAGCAAGATTTAAACTGATAAACAGCCCTTCCCATTATTTGAGATGTGATGAATGAGCTCAGTGAATGAGTGGCCAGTGGCTGGGGTGGGGCCATCCAGGCCGAGTGGTCATAAAATATGCAGTTTAGTGCAGTCACCCTGCCCAGGGAGCCCCACAGGGAGATCAGGTGAAGTGTTCAAGACCAGAAAGACTAGGGCCACAAGAGAAGGGCTCAGAAGTCATGGACAATTGTCTTTTTTTTTTTTAATGATAGTAACTCTCTCCTCTGTGTTACACTTTTCTTTGCTACTGGATCTTTCTCATAAGCACTGAAACACACTCAGATGTCTCTCTTTAAAAATGTAAGCCTCCTGCCCGATCAGCATGGCTCAGTGGTTGAGCATCGACCTATGAACCAGGAGGTCACGGTTCTATTCCCAGTCAGGGCACATGCCCAGGTTACAGGCTCAAACCCTAGTGGGGGGCATGTAGGAGGCAGCTAATGAATGATTCTCTCTCATCACTGATGTTTTGATCTTTCTCTCCCACCCCCTTTCTCTCTGAAATCAATAAAAATATATTTAAAAAACCAAAAACGAACAAACAAACCTAAGCCTCTTTCCATCCTCCATTTTCCTCTAGTCAGGCTACCTCCCTCTCCCTTCACAGCCGAACTTGTTGAAATAGTTCTGTAACTGGCTTTTGACACTTTCCCACATTCTTTGCCGGGGTCCAACCCCAGCGGGTCCAGGGGTCCCCAAAGGTGTGGACGGAGTCGGCGAAGAAGGAAGGACACGGAGACAGTCTTCAGTTGATCAGCAGCCTAGCCAGGATCTCTAGCCAGGATCTCCAGCCAAGTTCTGGTCTGGATCTCCAGAGAGGTTCTGCTTAGGATCTCCAGCCAGGTTCTGTGTCCATGTTCTCTTGCTAGGTTCTCCAGGATCTCCAGCCAGGTTCTGTAGCCATGTTCCCTCGCTAGGTTCTCCAGCCAGGTTCTGTCCAGGTTCTCCAGCCAGGTTCAGTCACCAGGTTCTAGTCAGGTTCTCTTGCCAATTTCTGTAGTCAGGTTCAGTCCAGGATCTTTTGCCATGTTCTCTCCAGCGAAGTTCTTCTGTCTATAGGTTCTGTGTAGGTTCTGTCCTCTTAGTTCTGTGTTCTAAGCTCTGTATTCTAAGTTCTGAGTCTTGCTGTCTTGTTACATCTGTATTTATACCAGTTGATTCAATCCTATCAATCTCTATTACAAAGGTTAGGGCGTTTCTTATCTCCATTCCAGGGAGTAAAGATTATGTAGCTTAAGCATGATTGTTCGTAGTTAAAGTGATTAATTACCCGCCTGGCACTTAGTTGAGGGGTTTTATTCCCTCCCTAACTTCAGGGGAAAATCCCTACCTGGGGAAACAATCTTTCTCAGAGACCTTGGTTAAAACACATAGTGCCAAGAAGGTGAGCAAACATATTAAGAACAGTATGCCATATATGCCAGGTCCTTTGAAACAGCAAGGATGGACCGGCTCCCAGCACACTCCTGCAGTGACTCCAATCTGCCTTTACTCCTAAACGTCAACCCTAGCTGGCCTGTCCAGGGGTTTTCCTCTGAGTGCTAACCTTACAGGACTCCTCAGCCCTATTGATGCTGTTGCCCACCCCTCCTAGGGAAGCATCCTATCATCAGCCTCGTCCTCCTGCTTTCTCACCACCCTTGTGACAAAAGGCACAGTCTCCTTTATTGGCTCATCTTGCTGACTTAGACCTCAAGACGTTGTTTTGTGTGTGCTTTTTTTTAGGTTTTGCCTTTGGTCCTTTTCTGCTCCTGCACACTCCCCATGGTAGACCCCATCACCTCTAAAGGCTGTGGTGCCAACTCTAGGCAGATTCAGATAGCCCCAGGCTCATGTTTCTCTGCTGAGACTCACACCTATATGCCTACCTTTCTTCCCCAAATCCTTGGTTGTGTCAAGGGAAAATTTAATCCAAAGCATCCAAGATGATACCCATCTCCCAACCCCAATATTCTACATTTCCCAGGGGACCCTTCACAGTAAATGCCATCACTGTTTTTCAATTTCCCTTAGCAGAAATCTGAATTCAACTTTTGATTCTCTCTTCTTTCATCAAGTCCTATTAATTTTAATTTTTATTATACCTAAAATCTGAACATGTCTCCCCACCTTTACTGTCGCTATTCCAGGTAAGGACATTATTATCTTTCTCCTGCTTCAGGGTTTCCCCACCTCTTCACATGGAAACAATGGAGATCTTTCTAGAATGTAAATCTAATAATATTGCCTACGGGATAAAGCTCAAGCTCCTTAACAGACCTACAAAGCCATTTATAGCATGGTCTCTTTTTTATCTTTCCCCTTTTATTCCTAACCTCTTCTGCCTTCCCCTCTGCTATTGAGAGGTACTGGGCATCTTTAATTTCCTTACAAGGGTTTCTCACTTCACTTCCAAACTTTTGAACATGCTAATCCCAGGAATATTTTCCTTCCTTTCCCTGGACAATTCCTATCCATTCTTTAGTGATACACTTGGATAGTTCTGCTGAAGTGTCCTTTCCCTGGGGATTCAGATCTGTACTCTTAGGGTAGGCCAAGAGCCTCCCCCCTGTTCTCCTAGGGCACATTGTTACGATGATGGCCCTGATCTGCTCACATCTCCCTGTATTCCTGTATTCCTGGTTGTTGTGTTTTCACATTGTCTCTGCACTTGGCCGTGCAACGTGCTTTGGCCAATGAAACAATAGCAAATGTCATGTAAGTAGACACTTGAAAAGTGCTTGCACTTTGGAGTTTGTTCTCTCTTGCTGTTTTACACCATTACCACATGAGTAAGCCTTACTGGTTTGTAACATGATGTGAGAGGCACAGCCCAGCCACCCGGTCACCCTAGCTGACAGCTACTAAATCACTGGCCATGCGAGAGGCCATCTGGGACCATGCTCTTTCTGCCTTGGACACTCATTTCCCCAAATTTCTTGTCAAGTACTACTCAGTCCTCTGGAGTCAGCCTAAATGTTACTTTCCTGGAAAGACTTTGCCCCAATGCCCCATTAAATCAGGTCCCCCTGCCATAAGCTCTTCCCAAGCCCTTTACATTTCTCTCACAGCACATAGCACAGCTTATGTTTAATGCACTTGATTGTGTGATTATTGGTTTAACCAGTGGTAAACTCCACAAGGACACAGAACAGGCATGTAGCTTCTAGCTCACTATAGGTCCATAGATATTTGTTGATACAATGAATGAATGAATGAACAAATGAATGAATGAATGAGTAGTTAGTGCCCAGTCTGAGAGGCTTTGCAGTTAGAAGGGAGATCAATTCAAGAGACACAAGCAACTTTAGATTTCATTCTAGCTTGGATTTTGCTGTCAACCTGTTGTGTGTCTTGGCACTTGCCTTTATATTTCTTTTTCCTTCCTTTTTAATCTTTATTTTTGAAAGTATTACAGATGTTCCCATTTTTTCCCCCATCATATCTTCTAGCTCAAACCCTCCCACCTCCTCAGGCCTTTACCACACTGTTGTCTGCATTCATGGGTTAAGCATATATGCATTCAAGTTCTTTGGTTAATCTCTTTCCACCCACCCACCAACCTCTGCCTTCCGTCTGAGATTCAACAGTCTAGTCCATGTTTCTATGTCTCTGGATCTAGGTTTTTTTTACTTGTTTGTTTTAGTCAGTTGTTTCTTCACTTTTGTAACCAGAGGTCACACCTAAAGTCAATGGTCACTAATTCAACTTTTCATGATTTTCATAACTTAGAATCTCTCAACTCAGTTTAATATCCTGTTTTCTGGCACTTTGGTGCAGCTGGTGTCATGGCATACAGCCCGATTCCATCTAAGATGTAGAAAGAAATCCTAGTATGGCAGAAAAGAGTAAGGGCAAAGGAATCAGAATGTAGGAGTTAGGTTCCCACCTGACAATGACCAACTGTATGACCTTGGGTAAATTCTCAACATCTCTAAATGGTGTGAGGATCAAATGTGATAATGTCAGTAAAATATGGAAGATACCTCAGTAATGCATACATCTTGTCCACCATCCTTTCTCTCACGTTGCTGGTTTTAGCCCATTTCCTCTTTTTTTTCTTTTTCTTCATAATAGTAGGCACATGATAAATATTAGTGCAGTGATTGAATGGAGGAGCTGGAGTACTAATAATTTCCTGCTCACCATCTTCTTCTCATTAATGGCAAGTTTAGAATATAGCACATGACCTACAGAAACATGTCTTGGTCTGTCTTGCTCTTCAATCTGTTTCTCAGTAGGAGTCCAGGCATTCTGCACAGATTTTCTGTAATCTATACATTTGCTACGTGCTAGACCCATGGCATCCACCTATATAGTCCTCTTCTTGCTGGAACTGACAAAGCCAAAGGACATTACATTCCATCTTTACTGGCAGCAAATCCCTAATTTCCAAAAGAAAGTCAGAGGATGATGCTTCAAATAAGAATTGTAGTTGGCTGAGTTTAGGAGTCTGAGAAAAAAGTCTGATTCAAGAAAATTATCTGGCTCTTAGCCCAAGGCTTTTATGTTGGAATATAAATTGGATCCTGTGTCTTTTGCTTTTAAGTTTTTACCTCGAAGGGTCCTGTTTTCCTGAAACAATCACACAGTCATCCAGCAACCACGCTTGTGGCCCCTGGGTCATGGGGCTGGAGCTATGAGCCAACTTCAGGGAGATGATGAAGAGTCTCCGCAGACCCAGTGGCCTCTCACTTGTCTTTAACCTCAGCAGGCAGGGCGGCCTTGGACAGTTGTGGAGCTGGATGATGGAAACAATGTCAAGAACTTTGGGAAACATGTGGAAAAAGTAACTCTATCGCTTCTCTGGACCTGGGTGAGGACACTGAGAGTCTCCAGGGCACGGAGGGTGGGAACCTTAGGAGTCAGTGTATCTTCTCCTAGTCTAATGATTTATGGTAGACAGCCCACTTACAGAGCATTTTATCTGGAACATTTTGGTCAGAAAAAGATACTGTGCACAAGAAGGTGACTATTTGCATGGTCATTTCAACTTCAGTTTTCTTACTACTCATTGCACCAGTACTTCTGATTATTGAAAGCTCGGTGACAGCGAGGACCAGGACTGTCTAGTTTATAGCTACATGCGCAGCTCTCAGTGCAGGGCATGGCAGAGGTGTGGTTGTTGAATTGTTGAATGATTAATGAATCACTGGTTTTGTATTCCCATCATCACCTTTAATGTATGGGAATATCAATGGCACAAAATAAATAGATAAAAAAAAGAAAGTAAAAAATTTTTTTTTAAATGACCCAAATTTTCAAAACAAGATTTCAAATTACACAATTAATTAATTGATCATTTATTCGATGAATATTTATTAAGCACTATGCTTTAGGACATTAACGGCCCCCATGTTTCACCCCTGTTTGAAACTATTTTTTTTTTTTTTTTTTGCCGTATGTCTTAGCATTTCCTCCCACTTAAAGGGCAGAGATTATGTCCTCACTTCTTGAATCTGGGCTCAGCCAGGCAACTTGCTGTGACCCAAAGTATGAAACAGAGGTGCCTAGTCTTCTGCACTTTCTGATTTCCCTCTTCCATTCTGTCATTGTCATTCTATTCTGTCATTTACATGAGAAGGCCATGCCCTGGCTGGCCACTAGTCCTTGATGAGGATGAGAGAGCCGTGGAGGTAATCTGTCTTTATAAACCCAGCATAAAGTGGCCCTCCCAGCATGGCTTACTAAATATATGCAAGAGTCCAGCTGAGATCAGCTGAATCCAATTCAACTCATACCTCTGTGAGCTTACTAGCACATGAATAATGTATTAAAACAATGAATTTCATGCTGCCCCGTATGCAGCATTTTTGCAGCAGTAGCTACATTGATTCAAGCATTTATTAAATGTCAGGCACTCTGATAGAGAGGTGTAGCTACTTATGTCAACATGACTCAGTTGGTTGTTCCAGGAAACTTTTGCCTAGAAAATACAAGATGGCAAATAACTTCACTTTTGGCTTCTGGAAATTCTTACAGGTCGATTTATGAGACAACAGCCTGCTCACCAGGACAAAGAGATTACTTATCAAATAAGAATGAGCTTGTTGTGTGCTGTGTCCATCAACCCTAAAATATTGTGTCATGAACTTTGCCCAATTCTAATCAGTTTCCCAGCCATGAAAAACCCACCTTAAACTGCTTCGCTCTGATTCCAAAGCTGGATAAATATCCCATGTTTGACTTCACTTTTCTGAGGCGATTAAAACTCTGTCAAGGAGGGAGTTCTCTACTGTAGTAAGTTCTAATGAATTTGGCTTTGTTGAGTAACAGGTAATCTAGTGATATTTTGGGGTTTTGAACATTGCTTAGTGTTTCTGAGATTAGCCCTAATTTTTATTCTTTGTAGAGTTCTTATTCTCCCCCCCCACCACAAAGCTTATAAGATTTTCTTTAGTCTTATGATACAAAATTTTTTCTCATCTAGGTTCCATTTGAAACATACAAAGATAGGATGGTTTTCCCCACATCTCCCTGATCAGATTCACGTGGAGAGGGGCCCTGGGCATCTGATGTTCTAGGGTTGAAAACTAATGCTCTGGAAGATGGGTTCTCATCCGATGGCTATTCAAAATGCCTGGTGTCACCCAGGTATATAGATGGTAGAAACCATGGTGTCCTTAGTCTCAATGTCCCTGGTGATTTGCTCATCACCTTGTAAAATGGCAGTCCCAGCACTGGGGGTTGTCTGCACATAGTAACTCTGTCTGTCTATGTGTTTGACTTGAGGCCATGCCTAAAATGGGCTGTTGGGTCACCTGAGCAGTCTGAACTCATCTATTCATGGGGTGAAAATAAACACAAGACAATGGAATGCTTCCCTCCCTCCGTGTGGAAGTCATTTGATTAAGTTAATTGGTTTATTTACTCCCTCATTCCTCCATTCGGCAACTTTTAAAATTTAATTAGGGGCATAAGATAGGGATAACATATTTGTGACCCATTCTGCTTGTTTATGAAAGCAAGACACAAAAATCCATTGTTTCCACATGATTTCATTTCAGAGACACAGCAGTGACGTGCAGTCTGTTATCTAATTTGTGGTGATGATTTTGTATGGATTTTATGGATAGAACCAGGGTCCCACAGGGCACATTTCTGTTGAAGCACTTTGAGGCCATTAATGTTTACACAAAGAAATGGCATTACCTGGGAGCTTGTTAGAAATGCTGAATCGTGTGCCTGCCCTCCCGTCCTCTCTCCAGAACTACTGAATTAGAAATCTGCTGAGTCATTTAAACCTTGAAATTTGAGACCCACTTGTGTGTCTCATTTGATTCTTAAAATAACCCTAAAAGATAGACATCATGGTCTCCATTTAAAAAATATGTTTTTATTGACTTTAGAGAGAGAGGAAGGGAAAGGGAGAGAAAGAGAAAGAAACATTAATTGGCTGCTTCCTGCATGCACCCTGACAAGGGATCGAGCCTGCAATCTGGACATGTACCCTGACCAGGAATCAAACCAGCAACCTTTTGGTGTGTGCAGGACAACATTCAACCAGAGCCATACCAGCCAGAGTGTTGGTCCCCATTTGATGGATGAAAAACTTAGGTCAAGAGAAGTAATCGAATTAAATAACATCCAGCAAACAAAACATAGCAGAGGCTGCAATTTTGAGTGTACACCACCACCTTGCTTGGGAGCTTGGGCCCTGAATCTTATTCCTGCTCTGTGGCTTCTTAACTGCATGACCTGGGACCTTAATTTCTTCATCTGTATAACATGTTGGCTGAGCCAGCTGATCTGCAAGCTTCCTTCTGGGTTGAAAAGTCAGTAATGTTAAGGGGAGATTGTTGTTAATTTGTTCACTTCTGAAGAGTGGAAATCCACTGAACTTGGGCAATGAAAGGATTTAAAGGCCTGGAATCAGCAGAAGGGGAATTGCTCTTTGAATGGATGGCTGCTCCTTGGCTTTGCATTACCAGTGTGGGATTTATTGCTGACTCATTGCCAGCATCTGCCTGCTAGATGGAATCCTGATTTCCTTCCTCCTTTATCCTAAGCAACAGTGGGAAATTAAGTCACCCCATGGGGATGGTAGAAGAGACATCATTTTGGAACCATGACAGAATCCAACTAATCATAAGAAATTGTTGGCAAAACATAAAGGACGATGAAATAAGACAAGTCCTTGGTTATAATTTTGAGATGATTTCTTTGGGAGAGAAATGGAATCACAGCATGAATAGGAGCCTTCCTATGGATTAGCTAAATTCTCTTTTCCTATTGGGGTTATTAGAGATTTCACACATAGGGATTATTCTTCGCTGCAGTAGTGAGAGGAGGAGTAGGACCAGCAGCTCATCACAGCAGATAATGTAAAGTTGGAGCTGGATGAGCCCTCGTAGTATACATTCTTTTTATGGGGAGAAAACAGAGGCCCAGAGGAAGTTGTCCCCAATTACTGGGCGACAAAGCCTAGGCCCCTGGTGCCCACTGTTGCAGAATTTCCCAAAGTGCACGAGATTTTTCCATGCGTGTGTCAAAAATAGTCAAAATGATATAGAGGTCATTTATTTTTCCAACACTGTGTAAGATAAATGGCAGTATTTTCTCACTTATTGTAATTACAACATTTTCTCTGAAACATATATTTAGAACACAATCATTTGCAAGTTAAAATATTAAATGGTGGTGCAGGTGGTCACAGATATGCAATAATTTTTAAGGGGGTAAAAGAATATCCGTGGCTTAGGAAATGCTGTGCAATTTGCTCAGTACTACACAATCCCCTGTATTTGACTGTTCTGTGTTTTGTGATTGCGGAGAGAGTCACACATTTAACATTAAAATTATATTATGCTCATGCAAGTGTTCCATTCCTTTTTAGTCCTATCTGAGCATGCTAAGGCAGGAATCAGCGGACCCAGGATTACACATCAGGCAGTCTAGGCAATGTGATGCTGCAGTAACAAATGACCTCAACATCTCAGTGACTTATAGATGCCATTTTATTTCTGGCTTCCCTTGGATTTCTATCATTGATCTGGCTTTGGCTGTTCACTGAGACAGCCAGACTGAAGAGCAGCCTATCAGAGGTATGGCTGGTATCTTGAGAAAAGGGAGGAGAGATGTAGAATCAGGAGATTCTGTTCAGAAGTGTCATGTATCACATCACTTTCACTCCCATTTCATTGGTCAAAACAAGTTTTAGAGACCCTCCTCGTTTGTCCCTCCTTCTGTGGGAAGGTCTTCAATAACAAATTGAATGTCACTATTGAGAATGAAATGGATGGTTATGTGAGATTCCCTCAGGGAGAGCCAGGTTCATGCAGACAGCTAGTACAGACATGTCAACATGTGTGACTGTCCACTATCCTACTGAATGTCACTTCACATGCTGAATGTAGAATCCTGCACCAAAGCATTGCATGCCTATGAAGATCGCTGGGAAAAACACAAAAAAACTGAGGCTCAGAGAGGTTAAGTCACTTAACAAAAGCCACACAGCTAATAGATAAAACCAGAACTCCACCTGAACTGTTTTTGGACTAAAACAAAAATCTTGAACATGCAGGAAAAAAAATGTAGTGGTGAAGTGTTATATACCTACGGCATCAGGTTTCTGAAAAGGCTCTAGATTTTTGGTTTAGAAATAAAATTTCACATGGAATAGTAGGTTTTTGTATCTTTTGTTGTATATTCTCCCCTTCTATTTTATAGACTCAAATCCCATGGTGTTTCACCATCCCCCTGCTAGAATGTCACAGTTCTATCAATTGATTCCATTTTGTCCCCCTAACAATGATATTCTCCTCTCTGCTCTCTTGGTGGGCACTGGGAGCTGGGCTCAGACCTGTAGCTTAGCTCTATGCAGGTCTGTTCCGAAACCACTCCCATTTCATTGTGTGTCTCCAAGACTCCATGGAGCCTCACTGCAAAACAAGCAAACAAACAAGGTTGCGGGGGTGTGAGCGCATCAGCAAGTTTCAGGGAGAAAAGAGAATTCACTGGAAAAAGATGGATGGGTCACAAGAAGCATGGCCCTCCAGCTCCTCCCACAGCCAGAGCCCAAAACTTCCAGCAAGTGCTCCCACAAGTCATCAGTCTCGCCTAATTGCAGAGGGAGGTCCATTAAACAACCTCTTCTCAGAGATTCATGCCTGACCCCAGATGGGTTCTCCAACATTTATGAGGTAACATTTGAAAGACATCAAAGTGCGTGGGAATTACACAGCAGATGGATAGTGCGACAGCCTGGTGCTAGCCGGGCAGCTAAGAAATCAAGCAGACATGGGAAAGAGGACTGGATGTTTTTCCTGCCATACGATCAGAGTTAGCAAGTCTGGCGAGGGATAATGAGGTGAGTGGAAGGGTGAGATCCCATGGAATTCCATGGGTGAGAGTCAGGGATGTTGTCCGTACGACCAAAGGCAAGAGCAAATAGAAACTGGTTACAGGTCCCTGATGTTCGGAGGGAGTCCCTGAAATGGTTAGAAATAATGGACAGTTCACTGTTTCAGATCCCTGTGCCCAGAATGAGAGGAGACGCAAGAGGTTATTTTATGGTATTCTCCATAATGCTTATTTCTCTCAGGAGATCTGCCCCTCCTGCCTCCCTACCCCTGCAGGACAGCTAAGACAGAGTATGACAAGCACATGTTATGTGGGAAGGGAGCTAAAGCAGCAAAAATACATTCTTACCACCTTGGCAAGCTTTTGAGCACTAACTGGATTTTCCTTTTATCTATGCATGAATAATAAATGGTAAAACCTTGGAATTGCTAGTATAAAATAAGCTGGCTAGCCTATAGAGGCAATTATAAACAACACTTCAAAACTAACTGAAAGTGATACTATGCTGTTGACAGTTTTACAGTTGGGTGGACAGGAGCCCAATCCAGAATTTTACAAATTTTCCTGATGTGCAATAAAGCATTGTAACCTTCCACCCATGGAAAAAAATGTGTCTCAGTAGCTTCTCTGTTAGCACCCCCCCCCCCTTTTGTCTCCACACCAAAAATGCCGTCTAGATTCTTCTGAAAGGAACTGTTGAAGGTGGCTCAATGCGTAGATTCAGACAAAGCTTTGTAGATCGAAAAATTCAATAAAATTAATTATTTTATACGCAAGTAGAAAAGGTTCAGTAAAGGCTATTGCTTTTCGTGCACAGAATTCGTTTTCTTCTGATGACAGCATGCTACTTTTCCTGGAGGGAGCTTTCTTGAAGTCTGGGTGACTTTCGGTCGTTGTGTCCCCTCTCCCATTCCCCACAGCCACAGGCTTGATCATGCTGCTCAAGCTGGGGCAGCTGATGCAGGTCATGCCCCTTGCACTGATGGGTACCAAGTCCTATGATCCAGGCTTGTCAATCAGATCCACTTTCTTAGGATCAGAAAAACATTTTAAAATATATTTTTATTGATTTTTTTGATAGAGGGGATTTTTAGAAATAGAAACATCAAGGAGACAGAAATATCGATCTGCTGCCTCCTACACACCCTCTATTGGGAATCGATCTGGCAACCAGGGCATGCGCCCTGACCAGGAATCGAACTGTGACCTCCTGATTCATGGGTCAATGCTCAACCTCTGAACCACACCGGCTGGGCTTCCTTTGCCATTTTATTAATTTCCTCCTTTTACTTTCCCCCAACTCTCCCTGCCTCGCCTCCTGTCAACCTAGGGAGGATTTATTGCTTCCTTACCTGTATTCCTCCTGGCATTTAAAAGATGCTATTACTATAACAGATTATGCTTATTTATTCTATATCTCCCTTTCCAAATAGTAATCGCTTCAAGTGCAGAGATGGTGACTTTACATATGACCTTTGTGTGTGTGAAGGGCTGATCATAGAGCCTGGAACATAACAGGTGCTCAATAGATGTATGTAGAATTGAAGTGAAGTGAAGTGAATTGGCCCATGAGGGTGGGAGAGCATCAATGTCCAGCTCCCAAAGAGTCCTGTGTGTTCCTTCTCTGGCTCCTTCATTGGGGAGAGATCAGGGCCTCAGCTGCAGGTGTAGGTTGTAGTTGATGAGAAAAGCAGAGCAGAAGATTTCGCTTTGGCCAGTGAACACGTTTGTCACCTCTTGGCAGAGATTTGGCTTTGGCTGAAGGAAGGTTGATTTAGATTTATCTGGGGCCTCTGGGGGGCTGAGCTTGAAGAGAAGAGGAGAGAGGGTATGTGGAAGCTTAGGTACAGCTGCTATTAGCAGAAGATACTGCTCCTTTTTGTAATGTTTTACTCTTGGAACAGAAGATGCTGACTTCCCAAATGAATGATTGATGTCTCCTGCAGGTGGGAATTTTTATCTTTTACTCATATGGCCACAGTTCACTGGAAATACTTTCTACTCAAATGTCAAAGGGGACTTGGAGGTCACCACGCCGGTTAGAGTCAGGAACTGAACTTGAATTACATGTATATGGGAAAATGACCACTTTTTGACTTTGGAAGGTAAGGGCTCCAGCCTGAAGGTAGAGGTTGGGGGTAGGTGAGGACAGAAGGAAACTTGGGCTCCTGAGGCAAGTTGGTTATGCTAAGAATTGAGCTCTTAGGGAATATTTACCCTTGATCTTTTCTCCTCCTGTATTTTCTGTCTTTGTAAATAGTACCAGAATTTGGTTTTTTTTTTGCTTAAGCCACAGATTTGGGTGTAGACTATCAATTTCTCTATCTCCCTTATCTTCTACATCCCAATAATCACCAAGTCCTGTTAATCCCAACCTCTACACATTTTAATAATTTTACTTATCTCTTCCAGTCTTCACTGACTGTCTAGGTCAGGTCACCACCGTTTTATGCCTGGATTAGATTTGGTCTCTTCAACCCATTCTCCACTTTATAGTTGCCTTGGAATTCCCTAAACCTATCTAACTGTGGCATTTCTTGGCTTAACACCCTTCAATGATTCCACATTGATTTTTGGATCAAGTCCAAACTCCTCAAAAAGGCTTGCAAGGTCCTTCATTATCTGCCTCATCTTTTCTTCCCAGCTTCATCTCTTCTTACTCTCTCTTGCAGTCTTTGCTTCGGCCCTGCTTAACACTCTCAGTTTTCTGTGACACATTCTGAGTATTGGCTGAGTATGTTCACTTCACACTTTCTTATTCTCTAAATCACACATTGAACACCACTTCTCTTGGTTCCTCAAGATTAAATAGCTGTCTCTCACATTGAGTTATATTGTCTTCCTCTCTTTAATCTTTTCCTTATTAATATTAATGTAGATATTAATATCAATATTTTTCTGTTTTATTCATCATTTTTTTCCTTCTTCACTGGCCATTAAGCTCCTTGAAAGCAGGGACTATGTCTGATTCACAAGATTGTTTTTACAGTGTCTGATATCCTTAAATCCTCAATAAAGATTATTTGATTAAGTGGATGAATAAATGTATAGTTTCAAAGAAACTCAGGATGACGATGAGTATCAAGACCAAGGGAAAGAAATAATGTGGGTTGAGCCTCAAGAACATTGTCTTGGTGTCTACACATCTGACAAGAACTGTTTAGAAGTGAGACAAATAGCTCTGGACTTGTGCCCCAAGGAGAAAGTGAGCATTTGCTATGTCTGGTGTATTAGTAGGGTTCTGGAAGGAAATAGAATTCCAATCAGGTAATTTCTTTGAAGAGGTTTTAATAAAGGAACTACCTGCAACAGTGGTCATGGTTAAGGAAATCAACAAAGGCTGTGGTTGCTGCCAGACACCAGTAGCAGTGGGAAGCTGTTACCACCTCTAGGGCTGAAGGAACAAAGGGAGGAAATAGTTATAAAGCTAATGAGAACGTGAAGGAGGGGATGCTAAGCCAGAGCTGCAGTGTTGAGGCAGGATGGGGACAGGCAAGAAACACTCTGATCTTTCTGTCCTCTTGCTGGTGCCCCTATTAGCCACACCCACCAGAAAGCCAAAGGATGGGGGAGCCAGCTCCGTACAAAATGTTGGTCTGTTAGGGCTCAGTAAGACAGAAAGACCTGAAGAATGGATCTGAAGGTACAGGTGAAAATTAATCAGCACACATGGTTGTGAAAAGGAAGAAAACTAGTAAGAGAAGAGAATTTCTCCAAGTGTTGGATTCAGAAGATAATTTTTAATTATTGGAGGACTGGTGAAAATTGGTGGTGACTTGGGAGACGTTTTTGAATATTTTAAACCTGCACCACTTTACACCTGAACTGGATAATATCTAACTGGGCAACATTTAGCTCATGGATAGAGTGCGTATCTGGAGATGCATTCCCTTCTAGTGTTTGTGAAGATCAGCTGCCCTTGAACAATTGGGTTGTTGACCTGGAGCAGGAACCACCAGGTGCTGTCCGAGAAGCAGTGTGGATGTGGGAAGAGGTGAGGGTTGGGGGCTGGGACAAGAGAGCTTCCGCTTTGTGGATAGCTGTGTGAGGCACTAAAAATGAGCTATGGGGTAGGCACCAAGCACCCAGCCTGACAGCCTGGCATTCATAGTCACTGTTGTAGGTATATTCATGTGTTGTTGTGTGTATGTGCATGTGTATGCACGTATGTCTTTGGGAGAATCTGGGGGTGTATATAGGGAAGGGGCTGCTCTGTCCTTTGTTTTGTGTGACCTGGCAGAATTTCTCTTGGAAATGCAGTTCCTTAGAGGGTATTTTCCACAGTCTAGTGGTTTATTACCTACTGTCAGGGCATAGCAAGAAGAAATTGTCCTAAATGACAGCAGGCAGAGTTTAGTTCAGGCATAAGGGATGGCTTTTAATAACGTATAGTATCAGATTCCCCCTTGAGTATAGACTTCTTTGTTTTCTTCAATTCTGAATTATATCACAGATCCAAACAGCAAGAGCTTCACATTTTAAGTTCTACTGAAATACCATTAAAAACATATATGTACCAATTTTCTTCAAAATTACAACGGATATAACTGAATATCCAGGTTGTCTGATTCTGATGATTGATGCGTGTCTAGCTCTGTGCTCTGTCTCTTTGCCAACAGGGTGCAGGGAGCAGAGGTAAAAGTTGTGCCCTCTAGGAGAGAGTTCAGGAAGACTTAGCCATCATCTACTTCACTTGAACCAACCCTTAGACACCTCTCCACTTCTTTCTCCCTTTCTCCCCCTGGGTCAATGAGCTCCAGACACACTGGTCTCCTAGCCAACTCATAACCCTCTCTCACAGTGCCGGGCCCACTATGATAACCACCTTGAGAGAGCATGGAATTACACAGCCAGCTTGCAGTGACTTCCTTAGCGAAGAAAGCTTCCTCTGTGAACATTTCTGAGGAGGAACTGAGTCTTTGGGATAGAAAGAGAGGGGAGAAATAAGAACCAGTTACATCTTTTTTTTAAAAAAACTCTTTAAAGCTTCTTGTCCCAAAGGCTTCCTGTATTCTTCTTGTTTGCTGTCTTCAACTGATATTACATTAAGGAATATTTAATATTTAGCTTCCTGAGTTATTTTGCCTTGAGGAGTTGACTTCTTGCTTTCTCAGTTTGCTTTCCCAATCAAATGAAATCACGGTGATCTCAGTAGAGAGTCCCTGAAATATAGGAAAAGGGAGGTAAAGTTTGGAGTTAAGGGATTTGGATGCTATATTACTCATTATAGTACCACCTTGGTTAAGTCCATTATTCTCTCTGAGACTCAGGTCTTTAGAAAATGAGATGAATAAAACTGACTCTAGGGGAGTGTTGAAAGGACCAAAGGGGAAGTGAGATATATGTGAAGAGTGTCTGGTAGATGATGGACTCCTATGGAAAACCCTTGTTGCTACTTTCAGAAATTCCTTCTCTCTCAGGCAGAACAGTTGAAATCAGACGGAAAAGAAACACTATAACCAAATGGTTCAAGTCTCCAGCCTGGATACTTTGTGGATAGGAGAGGGTGGAGGAGACAGAGAGGAGAAAGGGTATTGCATTCAAACCTTTGCTCCTCTTGGCCTGCTGTAGTGTAGGCTTCTGGCCAGGGCTTACTGGTGTCATTGAATTCCAGCCAGCAACCCACTTCCTGGGTGTCTTCAGGTCTCTGAGATAGTTGGGTATTAGGACTTGAGCTAAGGATGGGATGGTGTTTAGTGAACACTGATCCTGAGATGCTCCAATCCTGGGGTGAAGGAGTAGAGCACATTGCGGCTTAGATTTTGTCGCACACCCTTCCTTCCTATTCTGTGAGTTGTAGGTTATAAGCCGTGGTGGCATTTCAAATTCTGGGGCTCCAAACAAAACATGAAGATCTCTACAATACCTTCATCAAAGGATGATGTTCCCCACATTAAACCTTCTGACTGCCTAGGCAACTGCCATTGAATTCTTACCTGTATTGAAGGCCAATTTCTAGAAGACAGCAAGACCTTTCAGACTGATTGTGGTAGAGTAAGGAGAGAAGTAAGTGTAAGAAAAATTACAAATTTTCAGGAAACTATAAGCTTTTCCAAATCTTGGATGAATGTCAGAAAATTATGTCTCACGTGGTTTCTGGAAATCTTCTTGCCACTCCCACTGCCACTGGGGTTATGGTCCTTGTATCTTGTTATTCTTTGACTTTCCATAGCACTTAATCTTACATATATTATCTTATTTAATCAATACAGCACCAAGGTTTGATTGCCTCACCTGTTGTCACTTTCTACTCCAAGTTATAATGATTACTGCACTAAAGAGCCTTGTTTCCTTCTCACAGCAGAGTTTTTCACGAAGGGATCATGTTTTGCTCATTTTCATATTTCCACAATGTCTTGCTCAGTGCATGACACATGTGTTCCCTACCTTTATTTGTGGAGTAAATACAGCTTCAATGATACTCTTCTATATTTTTGTTAATGGCAATATTTTGCTCTAAAAACAGAAGAATCTTTCAGACAGTAAGTGTATCCCATGAAAACTTGCCAAACATAAGCCTTAGATTCAAAAGCCACAGATGCAAGAAACATGTTTTATTCAAACTATTGTATTTATTGGTTCTTCTGCGTTCATAAGCCCTTTGGAATTCTGTAGTCTTTTTGGATATGAGAAAAGAGATATCAGACAGCCATAAAAATTACTAAGAAAGCAAGAATAGAAAGAAGCATGGGGAGACTGAGAGGTAAAGAGTGGTCCTGAGCTAATCCACCAACAGAAGGAAGGAAGGAAGTAGAAGGAGCCATTGTCCATATGCCTTGAGGAAACTTAGTTACTCTATGGGACACCGGGCCCTAAGACTTCTTGATTCCTTCTCAAGGAAGCTTTTATAGATAAAGGAAGTGGAAGGCTGTGCAATTATCAGAGATCTTGGACTATGATGATTCGGGAACCAGATCCCATGTAGAGCCTGGGCCAACTATATTGACCTATATTGCTTTGTGCAATTCTGACTCTTTGTTCCTCATAGCTATGAGAACTATAATGTGTGCTGGATACACAAGCTAGCCAATTTACTATTCCATCTCTGACAAGGGGTAGGGTGTGGAGGGCATAGCTATCTTCCTTGATATTACTGTCATAGTTTATACATGTTCTCCAATGTTCCAACTTTTCTTGATAACCTATGTTAAACCTAAGTAGATTTAACTCTTCCTGTAGTGACTTTATATTTTAGACTGAACTATTTCTTTCTTTGGAGTTAACAGGGATCATGATTTTTTTTTTTACTGCCTGCTATACAAAAGCTCTCCTTTATTTGTCTAAAAATAAAGTAACTGTAGTTTAGAGGAAACACCATAAACTTGCATTCACAAGACTTGAATTTTAACCTCAGGATTTCCCCTTACTAAGTGTGTATTTCTATAGTCAAATCTTTGTTGGGATACGTACATGCATAGTATACACTGAAGTAAAATGGTGTAGGAATTTTGCAATTAGTTGGCTTGATCAGTGTGAATATTGGAATCACATGGCCTGGTTTACAAATCCCTTCCATTATATGCCAGCCATGTAACCTTGAAACATTTACGTGGTGACTTAAAGAATTTAAGCTTCCTCACTGTATAAAGTTATTGTAATGATTAAAAGGGCAAGATGATGCATGAAAATGCTTAGCACAGTAGCCAGCACATAGTAAAAACCTAAAAAGTATTAGGGATTACTATTATTTTTATTATTTACATTCATATACACCAGCTATGCAAATTTGTGTGAGTCACTAAAAATCTTAGCTTCAGGTTTGTTACTTGTGAAATGGAGAAAATAAAAACTTAATTTCTCGATTACTGTTCTAGATATCAGAAATCACTATTCAATTCATTATAGAAATTTAATACTTAGGGATTCAAGGTGGGTATTCTCTAGTCTTTAGTACTGGTACTAGGGATTGCTGAACCAATATATAGTTATTTTGTTCACATCTGTAATGGTTTAATGTATTTCAACCATATCCATCTTCAGCCTGTGGGTTTTTTGGACTCTGTTTTCATATGGCAGCTTTCCAAATCTTTTGGTCATTGATTTACTTTCTTGCTGGACTTTCTCCATCTATGTTGTGTCATTCTTATGGAGCAATGACCAGAGCTACCCTGGAATATACCAGATGTCATAAAGACAATAGAGAATTAAAGTGTGTATTGGTGATGTTCAATTTTATTTTTGTGACTATGCCTTGCTCAATCTAGGAACTAGGTAAAAGACAGGTAAAATTAAACAAGCTTGCTAAATAGTATTCCAACTTAAAGAAAGTTTTCTCAGGTCTGAGCCAATGGGCTTACACTGGCCAAGCATTTATTACTGATGTGTCACTACTCAGTTTATAGACTAGCTGTTATTTGCAAGGCTGGCACATGTTCTAACTGTGGTTGTAAGACATAGAGGGTAGAATTTTTATTTTCAAGATATAAAATATTTTTCCCTGTGACCTTCAATCCATCACTACCTAAATTATTGGACAGATAGGAGGAAACAATATGTAAAAAAACACCCACTTCTCTGAATTGGCCCATATTGGTAGAGTCATTGATCCCTAGAAGTGTCAACTAGAAAAATAATTTCTGACAATGAGAACTGGAATAAAATTGCTCATTTCCTGGCACATGGGAGAAACTATCTTGATTGCTCTCCAAGAGGCCTACCCTACAAACTGTTTTGGGGGAAAAACAGGGCCAATAACATCACTTTAATAACGTTTGGTAAAATTTTGACTCAACTAAAAGATTTCTGGGCCTTTCACGTTAAGCCACTTTGCAGCTTTTAATGACTTAGCTTTAGATATGTTTTCCCCTAAATGACAAGGTGTCATTCACATCTATTTGTATCATGAATAACTCAAATTCACTGAATTTGAAAGTTCAACTGCTTGAACAGTGACAGAAATCCTAGACTGGAGGATTTTAAGTAGTCACAATAAAAAAGCAAATATCAGCTCATTTTGTGTCTGTTGCTGGAACAGTTCATCGACTGTAGATGCTGCGACTTGGGGACTTGAGAGCCCTGAACTCAATTCTTCCATGTTTTAGAAGTGAAGTCATGATGTATAGATATGGCTAAATTTGCTGCATTTGCTGTCTGGCTCACTAGTGCAATCTGTCTACAATTCAGGGAAATCCAATACCATGGTTCTCAAATCTACTGGCTCATTAGAATTGCCTGAAAAAATTAAAACACAACAAAACAAAACTGATGCCTGCTTCTCAACCAATTAAATCAGAATCTATGGGGTATAGTTTGGACTGTAGTAATTTAAAAGACCCCAGGTAATTCTGAGGCCAAATGAGGGCTTTATTTTATACTTACAATGGCATCCCCATTTTGTCTGCTAAGCCACTCCTTTGTAGACATCTTTGGGTGAAATTTTGTGAAGTGGTTACTGGACACATTTTGTCAAATTAGTTGTTAAAACTGTATCAAAAGCTCAAAGCAGTCAAGTAAGATTTATCACTCTTCATTCCCAAGTGCACAGCCTTAGTATTGGTCCTAAGCATGCCTCACCTGGACAACTGCCCCCATGTGAATTCAAGATGCATGAGGGAATTTTTGTCTGTTTTGTTCTTTGATGTAGCTCCAGTTCCTAGAACAATGCCTGGCACACAGCACAAGCTCAATGTGTATTAATTGAATGAATTAATGACTATTACAAGATCACTGATATATTAGCCAGGTTTTGCTGAAAACAATCTTAAAATTTCAGTGACTTACATGAGTCATTTTCAAGCTCACATTGGCAAGATGATTGTGGTTCGGCAGGGTTAGGCTGAATTTGGCTGGGCCGGACTGGACTCTAGGATCTGGTCAAGGCCAGGTCTGCTTCATGTCTTTTCATTCTGAGACTCTTCTCATGGTGAGTCATAAGAAACCAGAGGGTGTGATTTCTCTGAAGGTCTTGACTTGGAAACGGCCTATTGTCACTTCTGCCCACATTGCATTGACTAACGCAAGTCACAGGGCCACGCCCAATATCAATGGGATGGAAAAATAGCTTCCCACTGCCGTGGGTAGTCCTGAAGGAAATAACACTCATGTTGAATTCTAATATGTGGAGAGGATGAGAATTTGGAGCAGTGATCCAAAGTGCCCCACCTTCTATGTGTTCCCCATATCTACAATCTCACCACCTTGCTTAGAGTCAAGAGGGCAACTTTTCACTGCCCAAATTTATTCATTCCCTTACCTACTCCTACACACACATACTCACCCAAACACATTCTTTTTAGTCTTTAGTTAAATTAAATCTCATGAACAAAGAATATCAGAAACTTCAGGATATGTCCAAGTTTATACCTTCATGTTTCACCAGACTTCCATATTAAATGTGCACTTCCTGTCTCGTGTTTCCCAGATATATTTATGAGCTCACTTAGTGACTTTCTCTGGCAGAATTTATCCTACTTGTGTTCCTAAAGCACATTATATTCTCTAATTATATCTAACAATTATTCAGCATTTATTATATATAAACTAACTTAATTCTCAGAGAAACCTGATTAGACTGAAGCACAGTTTCCACCATTTGTTTCTCCCAATACTTGAATTGTCAACATGGAAGTGGTTGGGAGGAATGAATGGAAGATAGGACCTCTGCTTTAGCAATATTGTGCATTTAGGCTTTCAAATTAAGTTCAGCCAATGCCCATTTATTATGCAAATGTTAATGAAATAGGAACTGGTATGTCTGCTTGTAATAAGATATTCTACTTATTCTCCAAACAAGTCTTACTTAAAAAATAATTAACTAAAGATAAATAATTATCATAATCTAATTCTTCTATTAATTCAGCATTCCATTATTGTCAATGATTGTGGATTTTGATTTTCTGGGAAAATTTTTCTTATTATTCACAAGTATTCCAAATATAATTTTATGAAAAAGTCAGGTGGGACATGACATATGGTTAATCTTATATGAACAAATGATTACATATATCTAGATGATACTAAAGTTATAATTAATTTCTCATTCTCCACCAAAGTTATATTTTTCTTCCAATAGCTTTAGAATTTTGAGAATCAATTTGGCATAGCTTGTAAAGTGGGACCTTGCCATTTCCCATGACCCAATAATTTTATGCCTAGGTATGTATGCCCAAGAGCAATGCACATACATGTGCACCTGTGTCACATATAAGAAAATTTAAAGCTGAACTATTTATAATAGCAAAATCCTGGAAATATCCTAAATGCCCAAGACAAGATATGGTCCAAATAGTGTGATGTGTATAATAGATTATTATGCACCTGTGAGAGTAGATGAATTCTATGTTACACTAACATTGCATCCCAAGAAATAGAGTATAGTATAACACCTGTTTCAGAAATGTCAAACATAAATAAAACTAGGCAATTTGCTGGACTAAAAAGTAAAAAGAAAGAAAAAAGGAAGAGAATGATAAATGCAATGAGTTCGATCTCAGGAGGAGGCAAAGGGATAGGAGCAAGGAGAACCCGTGGGAAGGTCATGCTCTAGTTCCAGACTGTGCAGTATGTTTGGGTACTTGTTATATTATTTAACAATAAAATGGAATGAATGAGGATTGTACATGGACCAATGATGACTGTGTGTCTTAAAACAGGAATTATAATTGACAGATTTCTGTGTCTTGGGGGCTCCAAATAAAAATAAAACAAGCTGAAACCGGTTTGGCTCAGTGGATAGAGCATCAGCCTACAGACTGAAGGGTCCCAGGTTCGATTCCGGTCAGGGGCATGTACCTGGGTTGTGGGCACATCCCCAGGAGATGTGCAGGAGGCAGCTGATTGATGTTTCTCTCTCATCAATGTTTCTAACTCTCTATCTCTCTCCCTTACTCTCTGTAAAAAATCAATAAAATATATTAAAAAAAATAAAACAAAAATCAGAACAAACTAATAAACAACAACAACAACAAAGAAGGTAGGGCAGAAGTGCAGCAATAGCTCTGGAAACTGGTACAGAGAAGCTAGACAGAGATATTGGCAAGGCATGGAAGGAAGACATCTGTTTGGGCAGCAAGATGAAAACACATGCTCATTTACAAGTTGAGTAGTTTCTGTTCCAATAGTTACGGAGGCAAGCAAAGTTACATAATATTTTTAAAAATTTATCTTTGTTGTTGAAAGTTATACATATGTACGCTTTCCCTCCCCATTGACCCCTTGTAGCTTACCCCTTCCTCCCCCACCCCAGGCCTTCACCACACTATTGTCTGTGTCCATGGGTTATGCATCTATGCATATAAGTTCTTTGGGTAATTTCTTCTCACCCACCCACCCTATTTTCTCTCTGAGAGTCATCACTCTGTTCCATGTTTCTATGTCTCTGGATCTATTTTGTTCATCTGTTCATTTTGTTCTTCAATTGTATTTAGTAGTGGAGTAAATAGGCATGGGTAGCATACTAGTTGTTGACGATTTTTGTCTTTTCATAGCATCATTTTTGGAGGTATATCTACATGAGTAGAACATCCCCATTAGAAGTGTAACATCTGATGAGTTTTGACACATATGTACACCTACAGTCAATACACAGAACTTTTCCATCACCCTGAACTTCTCCATTGCCCCATTGTGAGTCATTTCCTTCTATCTCTATGCCAGGAACCACTGATCTTCTTTCTGTCACTATAGATTAGTTTTGGCCTTTTTTAGGCCTTCCTATAGGTGAAATCAGACAATATGTACTCTTTTCTGATTGGCTTCTTTATCCCAGCATGGTGTTTTTGAGATGCATCCATGTTTTGGTGTGTATCAGTAGAATGTTCATTGCTGACTAGTAGTCAGCTGTAATGCTAAACTACAGTTTGTTTATTCCCGTTTGGTGAACATTTGGGTGGCTCGCATTTTTTTGACTATTATAAATAAAACTACCTTGTGGAGCATTATTATTACTTGCCTCCAAAATTGAATCTCTTGGAAATTTTTTTAAAAATCCCTGTTATGAAATCTTTACTGCCATTCTAATTTATTTTTTTTAAACCAGTGAAGTCCTTTATTCAGACAATTGGGTGAGGAAGCCCGATTTTAAGAAGTTGTCTGGCCCTAACCGGTTTGGCTCAGTGGATAGAACGTCGGCCTGTGGACTGAAAGGTCCCAGGTTTGATTCCGGTCAAGGGCATGTACCTTGATTGTAGGCACATCCCCAGTAGGAGGTGTGCAGGAGGCAGCTGATCGATGTTTCTCTCTCATTGATGTTTCTAACTCTCTATCTCTCTCCCTTCCTCTCTGTAAAAAAGTCAATAAAATATATTTTAAAAAAAAGTAGTCTGGTTGGAGTGGCGAGGGAACTTACCAACATCTTACTCAGGATGTATCCCAACTATGTGTAACTAGAAATTCTATGGATTAGTTCGGAGCTCAGTGGTGTAATGGAAAGACTATTAAACTAGAAGTTTGGCTCTCTCAGTTGAAGGGAGATGTCAACATTAATATATTGGAAAGGCTTTGGGGTGGCAATTTTGGGGCCTCATTTATAAAGCTTACACACTACTTCAACTTGTGGACTACATATATTAATTTCCTAGGGCTGCCGTAACTGAATACCACAGACTGGGTGACTTAAAAACATACATTTATTTTCTCACAGTTTCAGAGGCTAGAAGTTCAAGATCAGGATGTTGGCAGGGTTGGTCTCTCCTGAAGCCCTTCTCCTTGGCTTGCAGATGGCAGCCTTCTCACTGTGTCCTCACACAGTCTGTCCTCTGTGTGTGCACATCCCCACTGTCTCTTTTTATATCCAATTTTCCTCTTATAAAGACACCAGTCAGGCTGGATTAGGGCCCACCCTGATCCACTCAATCTCAGGGCCTCATTTTAACTTAATCACTCATTAAAGGCCCCCACTTCCAAATCCAGTCACATTCTGAGTGTGTTTTTTTTTAAGACAGTGAAACTATTTTGTGTGAGACTGTCATAGTGCACAAATGACATCATGCATTATTGTCAAAACCCATTCAGTCTACAACACAAAGAATGAGTTATAATCAATGAACTTCAGTTAAGAATAATCTATCAATATTATAACAAGTGAGGGTGGGCTTGAGGGGACAAGTAGAAACTCTCTGTACCTTATGCTCAACTTTTCTGTAAGCTTAAAACTGTTACAAGCAAAAAAAGTAGTCTATTAATTTTTTTTTTTAAAAAATGCTTCCTTAGAGGCCGGCTGTGAGGATCAAATGCTTAGCACAGAACGTATAAATTGCACTGTCAATAAGCAGTCCCTTCCTGTAGGATCGTTCTCTGCAGCTATTAGGTGATATACAGTTACCACGTTTTTGTGTGTGTGGCTAATCCCAGAGTGTCAAAATTCTCTACAGCCACATGTCTAAGCAATTGGAGAGGCCTATTATGGTATCTTCACTGGAGGACAAAAATGATTTTTAGACGTGTTTCAGAATTAGCTGCAGAAAATCTGGCATTTACTGAAGCTCCCAGCCAAAGCATTTATTTGGCCTGTGTTGCCAAGTAGCTCCCAGGGCTCCTCATGCCAAGGAAACCTCTCAGAATCTGAGTGACAGCCTGGCTCGGGGTCTACGTGCAGTGCAGACCACACGGGGCTTCAACTGACGCAGTGGACGCCAAGGCAGCTAGCAGCAGGAGACAGGCCAGAGCAGCGCTGGGACTGATTTGTGGGTGGTTCTGAAACCTGGTCTCCTCTGAGAAGTTCTGTAATTGCCCTGCTTGCCTCATTTGGAAGTGGGCCAGGAGTGTGGGTTTGCTTAGAATCTCTCTGTGCTATTCTAGGAGAGCTCTTTGTTATCCCATTTTTCTGCAAACCCATAGAATCCTGCCCCCCCCTCTCCCCCAACACACACATACTCCAGGAGTGTTTTTATTTAAAAAATAATATATATATTTTTTGAAGTTATAGGGAAGATAAATTGTCCCATAGGCAAGAAAAACCAGAAACTAAACAAAGAAATAATAAAGGGACTAAATTAAGCCTAGAGAGTCCGTTTGAGTTTCCCTGTGGTCATGATCTTTGATTTCTAAGCTTCCTCAATCTGGTTTTAGGTTAAGATCACACATAGACTTAGAACTGGAGAGCCACCTTGTACAATTCCCTCTATTTCCAGAGCAAGGCCTCAAAGCCCAGAGTTGGCACAAATACTTTGGGACTGCTCAGAGCTGAAAGAGAAGGCACATTTTTTTGCCTTTTGTCTTTTAAATCCCTGGTTTCACAGCTATTCTTTCTCTCCTCTAAAACAGTAAGTTCTCATTTAACATCATAGTTTCTGTGACTTTTGTCAAAACTACGTATAGTGAAACCACTTATAACTAAACTAATTTTAGCATAGGCTAGTTGATAAAAAAAGAGTTAAGTTCCTATAGCATCTCATCAACACATAGCAAAACAATGTTGAATGAAACGATACTGTTTGAGGTCCTCTGGTACACTACTTTTTCCTCGTACACCTTAGGGGGAACAAGAAAAATTTATTTTCCAAAACACTATGAACCTCAGATATATATATTTGGATTTATTCTTTCAATCCTCTCCTCTATTTTCTTCTGATTTATGGTAACAAATTTTGTTATGGGAAAGGGGCCTCCCTTTGATATATTTTAAGTGCATTTTCTGTTGGGGGCATTGGAGAATTGTGTGAGTAACTTAAGGTGGGACATGAGGGGGGGATGATGATATTAATGGTCTTTTACTTCAATGGCGAGAAAGTCCTAGAGACCTTGAACTTCAGCATCAAGGTAATACATATTGATTAAGTATGAACCAAGTAGTCAGACTAAAGACTTCAGACTAAAGACTTCTCAAATCATCAAGGACTATGGATAGAAGGCAGAAGGCAGATGCTTGCTGGCTTTTATGATGTTTTGGGAATGAAGTTACTACAATAAGGGTTGAACAGTATCCACTGGGTATTAAAACAGTATTCACTGAACAGATAGGAAATTTAGACTGGGCTGCATTAGCCACTCCTCATTTGGTTCCCTGAGGTGTCTGATATGTTCTAATACTGGTTTTAGATCTTTCAGGATCACACATTTCACTTTCACTCTTCTGATTGACCTCCTCCTGTGGACTGGCCTTAGCCTCACTCACAGACATCCCATTGGATTGTGGAATCTGTTCATTCTATTGGCTTTAGCCAATAGAATATGGCAGAAGTGATGGGGTGCCAAGCTTGAGCCTTAGAAACCCGTGTGTTTTTGCTGGCCCTCTGGTGCTTTTACCATTGCCAGGAAAACATGCCCAGGTGATGGAAAATATAGTTTACTAATCCCAAGAGTAGAATAAAAGACATGTGGGACAAAGCCACCTCAGGAAAGCTTTACCACCAACCTACAGCACAACAGCAATCAGAAGAGCTGCCCCGTTGAACCAGTGTGGAAGAACCAACTCTTGACTGACCCACAGACATTCAGGCAAAATCAATGCTTACTCTTGCATGCCGCTGAGATTTTGTAGTCATTTCTTATGCTGCAGAAGCTAACTGGTGCATTGTCCTAAGACACAGAGCTAGGAGTAGACTAAGCCAGAATTTGATCCCAGATTTGTCTGAAACCAAATCTTTACCATTATGCCATGCTTGAAGGCCTATGAGAGAGACCAGACCTGAGCAGTTTCTAAGAGAGGGTAATTAATTATCAATGTTTATGGGGCACCAGCTATGTTATCTTAGTGGATCTGCATAGCAAGACAAAGCAATAGAAATTATTTCCATTCTATAAACAAGGTTTAGAGAGGTTAAGTGATTTCCACAGTGCCAAGATCCATAGTTTCTCTGTCTACAAAGCCAATGAACCCTCTGCTCCCACTGCCTTTGGGTAAGTGCTGTGCTGTGTGTGTGTGTGTGTGTGTGTGTGTGTGTGTGAATATGTGTTTGGTGGAACTTTGTGGGGGAGGGGTCCCCCACTCTGCTTCATGTCTTTTCCTTGTCTAACTGATTAGGCCACAAAGTGAGGATCCAGTTACCAAGACAGACCGTACCCCAGGGCCAAGAACATGGATGTGTTCTAAAATTTTTACCAAGGGAGAAAGAAATGTTACTTTTTTTTCTATACTACATTCACACTCTTATCAATGGCTATCATTATTCAAGTTTTCTAAAGTCATCTCATTTTTCCTGTGTGACATTTTCTCCCTTTTCTTAACAAAGTGGCAAGTGGGGAAGCACATTGCGCCTTTTAAAAGGATTTCTCAAGAAGGCATCACCAACACTGGCCTCCCAGCAGGCTGCTCGTGTGGAGCCATTGTCAGAATATGGCATTCTGCCATCGGTAAGAATGGAACTTGTCATTTCCTCCAAGGGCTATTGTGGAAATTTGTCTTGTAGTTGTGTCCCAAATCTGCAAGATTTATTTTCCTGTCTTTGCTACACAGCAGAGCTCTTACTTTTTTGAGTTGTTTTGACTGTGAAAACCAGCTTTTAGAGATTAGGACAATGTCGGTGCATGACAAAGCCAAGCGCAGGCGGGTGGGAGAGCTCCATGGGAATGTCTCTCCAGTGGGATCTGTAATCCAAAGGCATCTGTGGTCCAAGTGGAAACAGACATGTCTGAAAATCACTGTCCATGACAGGGGGCAGGAGCACAAGACTCCAGGGCCCAGTGGGATACGGGGGGAGAGCACACAGGGCTAACCTGGAATAGAATTCAGCTCTGCCATGTAGTATTCATGCGGACTTTTTCAAGTTAATTGGTTCCTTGGCATCTCTGTTTTCTTATTTACAATAGGAAGTGTTAATTCGGAATCTTTTAGCTTCAATGTGATAGAAGGCAGGGTGAACCAGTTTAAGAAAAATGGCACCTGTCAGCTCACCACACTGGTGTATCTAGCTTCAGTTATGGCCCAGGGCAAGTGTTGCTTGGCTTCATGTATAGCTGGGTTCAGGGGTTTAGAGTGCGTCATAACAGTTCTTTTCCTCTCCATTGCTCCCAGCATCTAGGAAAGTCTTTGGCACATGACAGGTCCCCAGTAACTATTGTTTGAAACAAGTGAGGAACAAATGAGTGATGTCTCAATGGAGGGACTCTTTCCTGCTGGACCCAGAATTCTTTTCAATGTGCATCCTGGGAGTCATGAGCAGCCAGTTAGCATTCTAGACACCATGTATCTACAGAGAAATCCTTCTCCCCATCACTTCTGTAGGGCTTACGTTTTCTGAAGGAGAATCATATGCACATCCATTGTGGTAGACTTTCTCCAAAGAGGACTATCAATAGGTCCTTCTTTATTTTTGTGCACAGTGCTCCTTCCACTTAGAAATGGACCCTATTTCTGCTCCCCTGGAACCTGGGCTGGCCTGTGATGGGCTTTCACCAATGGAATATGGTGGAAGTGACACTGCCTGGGACTAGCCCTTCAAAGGCCTGGGAGCTTCTACTTGCATCTGCTCAGAACCAGGTAGCAGCTGTAAGGACAAAGCTGTCCTTTTGGAAACAGAGGATACGTGGAGAGCCCCTGGAAGCTGAAAAGAACAGAACTGAAGCACCTCAACTGACAGCAGCGCCATGGCCTGGACCCTTGAGTGGGAACTTCCAAACCACTGGATGGAGGCACCCCCATGAGTGGTATCAGTGGAACACACTGCGATGGATTGTCATTAGCAGAACATAACTGACGAACCCAACTTGTCCCAGCTCCCATCCTGGTGATCTCCTTGTTCACCTGGCCCAGGAAGCTGGGCTGCATTGCCATCTGCTACCATGATAGTACGATTTTCTTCCTCTTCAAGGCACCAATTTGATCTGCTGCCCACTTCAGCCAGTGGAGGCCAGAGCCGAGGGTTTGTATTCATAGGCCTCCTGCCCGGCCCTCTGCATAGCTCTGGGAAAGGTGCTAACAGGTGGGGGCTGGATGCTGGGGCTTCATGATCTGGCCAACCTGAGATCCAATTACTGCTCTGCTGCTTCCCATCTTCCCAGGAACACAGAGTTACTTGCCTCTCTGGGTCTAGTTCCTTCTTCTCTAAGTGAGAACACTCACGCTTACTTCATTGGGCTCTTATGAAGATTAGAGGTGACGTGTGTGTGTGTGTGTGTGTGTGTGTGTGTGTGTGTGTATGTGTGTGTGTAAAGTCTCTGACACAGAAATGAAAAACAATCAGTCCAAACAAAACTCACCCTCAGCATTTTCCTCCATAAGGCTTTGTCTCACTTTAGGAAGAGCTTGGCATTTCCAGTCAACCACAGGGAGAACTGAGACCTACATTCAGATTCGTGGGGACAGCAAACATTGGCCTCCCAGGAAGTTCTTTTACGGGCTTGTTGTAGCAACAAGCAAACACCCAGCAGCCCACTCACAGGAAGCCGGGCTCTCTGGGCCCTGCAGCAGGGCTCCTGCACAATGGGAATCTTTATGCTGATTGCCATGACAGTGACACCTGGCTTTGGAAAGCACATCTCATCGCCCTGTGGAGCCGCCTTTCAGATGCTCTCCCAGGCAGACCATTTTGTAATAAGACAATGAAATCCAAATTTACTAGGTACTTTATTTGAGGGGTAAAGAGGGAAATGAAAGTTCACCCAATTGTTTATCCTATGCCATTTTACTGCCTCCAAACATTGTTTTTCCTTTAATAAAACCATTACCACAAGGCAGTGGGCGTGTGCATGCTGACAAGCTAAAAGTGAGCGCTGGCTGAAGTTCACGGTTAAGAAATAGGAGTCGTCAAGTTGGCTTTTGGTTGGGGAAGCTGATCCAGCTCAGGAGCCAAGGATAGGCTGGTGCAGACAGGCCTGACTTCACAAAACAGACATGGGATTAGGAGGTGCCCAGAGACCGTGGGCGCAGGGATGAGGCCACACTAATATTCTTTCAGCTCTCCTAGGGGGAGGGGAGATACCCAGTAGGTATGCACTGAAATGGCACACCAAGCAGTGTCCATTTTTCTGGGTCAAATGTCACTCTGATTTGTCACTGTGTCATGCTGTGAATACAACCTCTACTATAAAAAAATGAAGTGACACTTTAGGCTGAAGTTAATTGAATGAAAGTTTAGTGTCAGCCATGCTTAGGCAAATGATGCTCATTCACGTTAGATAATTGAGGGAAGTTTAAGACAGGTTTTTGTTTTTTTTATAAAGATGTAAATATGGTTTAAGGAAATCAACAAGTCATATTGCAAGTCATATTAGGGTTACCAACAGCATGGAGCCATTGCCATCTTCAGGACTAAAGAGGCAAAAGGTGCTGGCAATTACCATAACCTGGAGAGAGACACCTGTGAAGAGAGCTACCTGGCAGACACTGTGGCTTTTGGTAAAAATACACAGCTAACCTACAGCAGTGTGGCCGAGGGGGTGTCCGCAGGCTAAACATTTCAATCGCCTCCTTCATCTCTGATATAGTCCTTTTCAACTCTGGCTGGAAAACAAATGGAAACTAAAATAAGGGAACATGTTGATAAAGCTTAGAGAGGATTTCTGGGGCACAGAGTAGAAGGTTAGAAAGTGGATCTTGATGTGCAAATGGGAAATATAGGAGATATTCTCATAATAATTATAACAGACAAGTGAATTTTGAGTGGTGTGTGTCTTTTAGTATAGTTAACAAAAAACACATGGGGAAACAACTGATGATGATAATAATAATAATAATAATAATAATAATAATGATAGCAGCAGTATGTTTCTACTATAAATTTTGCTAGATGAAGCCCAAGGCTTTGAGAACAGATATTACTCTCCAGGAGAGTCCACCCCATTTCCATCACAGGCTGGATGATGACCATGGCATTAGAATCGTCATCAGTTGAAACCAAGGAGGCAGGAAGAGCAAGTGATCACGAGAAGCTCCTTTTCTGGTTTAGATCCTTACTTTGGGGAATATGCTTAGGACTCTGAAGACCTGAGCAGCACCTGACTTCCCTTGGGCCCTCTCGTGTCCTGACAGTGGGTATGTGTCTCTGTGTGCCTCATAATGAGGCGTCCTTTAATAGTTAGCACTAATAGCCATCCTGGTGGCTTCTTCAGAGGGAAGCTCTCTTCTTTAGGTTGAGAGCCTGACTAAAGGGACTGGCCTTGTTTGAGATATCATGCTTATCCTCCCAAATTGAGCAGCCTCCCCACATTTTTGAGGGTAGTGGCTTCAGGATGGAGGGAATCACTGTGCGGTCACACTGAATTCTAGGACAGGAGATGGTGGCTCATGGATCTGGAAGCCTGTTTATGGTTTTTGTCCCTGACTCTGCTCTTTACAGTAACCATATCTTTCTATGTCATATGAATGTTGGTGTTTTGAAAAGATCCCTCAACTTTATCTCAATTCCAGTGCCTGAAATCCTCTGGTCCATGGAACATTCCTTAAAGCAGTTTGATGTATTATAATTATGATGTATTATAATTACTAGCTACTGTTCTTCTTTCTTTTTTTCTTTTAATGATGAGATGAATGTATCATCTCATTTAATACTATAAATTATAATACTGACTCTACCAGGGGATCAAGGTCACACATTTGGTAGTTGGTAGAGCTGCAGTTTGAAATAGGCTTGTTTGGTTCTAAAGCCAGTCTTCTGAATGACAAACAGCATGACTTTGGTACCCAACTCACATGTTCTAAGCCTCAATTTCTTCATCGCAAACATGGGAGCTGGGGATGAGGACACAACACAGAGAAGAAAGGCTGCAGCCACCAAAGTTAAACTTGATCGTCTTTAAAATGTTTCCAAAGCCAGTCCTGGAAGTAGGAATGATTCCAGAGTCCTCCCTTGAGGGATATCATGATTTTCTCTTTATTGTGAGAAGGGGGCAGAATATTGGCATTGAGAAGAATTACTGGCCTTGAAATAATAAAAGTGGAGTTTTTACTCTCCCAGTTGTTAGCTGAGTGAGCTTGTGCAAGACACTTAACTCAGACTCACTCTGAGACTGTTTCCTTATTTGTCCAATGTATACCTACTCTATAAACCGACATAGAGTTCTAGAATGCTGAGTCCCAATTGATTTGATGAGAAAATGCTATCTTGAAAATCATTCTATGCTAAGTCATTTTAATCTGATACACTTTTACCATTTCTTTTCCCTGAAGAAACTGAATTTTACCAGCAGAACTAAAGTGGGACCAGGGAGGTGTGCTTGCTTCTCCTTCACCTAGTGGTTACATTACCATTGAGTTACTAGGGGTGTCCAACTTTAATGTTATTATTTGTATTTAAAAAAATTTTAAGATAGAGGCAATAAAGAGGGAATATCATAGAGCATTTGAGTGATAATATAGTTTATGAAAACAAGTTTCATAAATTTTTGTGAAACATTAACCCATAAAAGTTATGGATAAGTATTCGGTAAATTGCTTTAATCTGGCATATATATTACATCAACACAGGTGCATCTGTAATTGGTGGGATAAATGCTTCTTCCCTGTGCTCTGATGCCAGCTTGGTGGTTTTCCCCTCTCTAATATAACTCTGTGTTTGGCTCCCTTGTGTGGTTGGCTAGTGAACATGTGCTAAAGGGGTAGGGGAATCATAGGGAAAATGATACAGGACCCTTGGCTTCCCCCAAGATGCAAGTCAGGGAAACCCACAGTGAAGGGCCTTAGGGGAGTAATTTCCTTCTCCCCACAGGGAAAACCAGGCAAACACAAACCTGCGTTCTATAATGTTGCTTAGAACTGGAAGCGGTAAGAGCCCATCTATTTATTTTCCACCAGACAAATCAGATTCCTGCACATTCCAGAGAAAGTCAGATGGGTATGTGCCAAGGGAGTAGAGCTGAAAAAGTGATGAATTATTAAGAGAGAAATTACAGGTTTTGTAGATGACTTTCCAAACTACTTTCATTGGTTGCCCCAAATGTACCTTTTGGTGTCACTATTAGGTAGAAGGCAGGCCTAAAATTGGTCAATTCTCCTCCTATTATAAATACAAGAAAAGTACTACTTAAAAAAAAACACTAAAAGACAATAAAAGGTCACGTTTTTCAAGGTGGGATCAATACAATGTTAGAATTACCTTATAAAAATTTGTGCTTGTAATCATTTTGTGCTTGTTTATAAGGATGGAAAAGACCAGAATAAAAATCAGTAGGCCAACGCAGTGGATTTGGCAGGTATTTGAAAAATATTCTTGAAGATATTTTGTGTTTTTAGTAGTTATACATCTTGAAGGAAGAGCAGGCAAACTATCTGATTTAAACTTTATTCTCATCCATGGTTTTGATGATCAAACTAAGAAGAAACAGAAGGAAAACCTAATTACAGGCTTTTGGAGTTTGCTGACCCGGGTTGGAAAATACCCAAACCTCCCCCAATTCTTTAATTTAAATTGCATGTTCTCCTTATGTTACAAAGTTTAATGTAAATCTTTCCAAAATAAGGGAGGAGCCCAAATGAAGTTTAAATGAAGTTCATGAAAGTTTTAACTCTTCTGTTGTACCTGTCAGGTCCCCACAGGATGAGACCTGAGGTTTGTCCTAAGTTCAGAAGGGGAGCTAGAGATAAATCCGGGCTCTCTTTTCACCTCCTAGAAAAGTTGGAAGTAATAGCTGGTTGATGATGTTGTATGTATTTCTTTCCCGGAACTGATTGAATGCAAGATGGTCTCAGTCAAATTCTAAGCTACGCTCTCTTCTTTTGAAAGCTGTAACAGAATTCCAGAGCACGTGGAGGGTTTTTGAAACAGTGAGATTCTATGAGAAATTATTGATAGTTTGGTTCACTCACCCATTCTCTCATTGATTCATTAATTCATGGCACTGTGATGTAGTGCTTAAAAGTGTACATTTTGTAATCGTCTAGCCAAATTTCAGACCCAAACTTTGGAAATATGGATCCTTATTTAGAATTACAAAACTCCTTGAGCCATCATTTCCTTAGTGATGTCCATAAAGCTTGACTCATGGAGAAGGTTCTAGAACAGCGGTTCTCAACCTGTGGGTCGTGACCCCTTTGGGGGTCGAACGACCCTTTCACAGGGGTCGCCTAAGACCATCAGAAAACACATATTTAATTATATATTGTTTTTGTGATTAATCACTATGCTTTAATTATGTTCAATTTGTAACAATGAAATTGGAGGTCACCACAACATGAGGAACTGTATTAAAGGGTCGCGGCATTAGGAAGGTTGAGAACCACTGTTCTAGAACTTGGTGTTAGACTGCTATAGTGTGTCCTTAATTGTAGTGCTGGTCTTTGCTTTAGGTCTTGGTGCTTAAAGAGTAAAGTAAGTCCCCCACCCATGGGCGCTGTCTGAGGGGTCTGTCTGACCACCTCACTGTTTCCTTCTTCATAACTAAAGTTGCAGCCACTTGATAAGACAGAGTCTTTTCCTTCACGATGCATTTCTTTTCTCCAAGCTCTGTTCTGAGAAATAAAGTGTCCATGTGGTCTCAATCAGCTTTTCTCCCCGCACCTTCGGTTTAATAGGCTTCTGGCATTTGGATGTGCCTGGAACACTGAAGTTTCTTTTTTATATTAGAAAACATGTATATAAAATATAAAATGAAATAAAGACAGAGAATTAATATCCTGCTTTTGAGATGCAGTGACTAATTAGTGTGACACAGGCCTGTGGGGGGCTTAATGTAAGCTAATCTTTAGCAGGTGTTTTTGCTGCCTGATGACAACATCTGTCTCAGGAGGAAGGTAGAGGCAAAAAAAAACCCACCCCACCACAACACACACACACACACACACACACACACACACACACACACACACACACAAACACCAGAGCGTCAGGAACATAGATGTAAGTGATGCAGCCTTTATACACTAGAGAAGACCTAGAACTTCACTGTCCAAGTCAGAAACCACCAGCCGCATGTGGCTATTGTAGTGAGTGAAAAATAAATGTAAATGACTAAAATTAAATAAAGTAAAACATTTAGCTCTTCACCGGAACCACAGTTCAGGTGCTCAGTCGTCACTTGTGGACTATGGGGCAGGCAGAGAATGTTTCTGTCTCTGTGCAAAGGTCTGTTAGGCAGCACCTGTTAGCAGTGGCAAAACAGCACCAGGCGGTAGACTTCGGTTCAGCAACCTCAGTACTTGAGTTCTGGCTAAGAACTAATTCAGAGCCAAGATTCAAACTATAAGAAAAAGTTTATTTAGAAAGTCACAGAAGTAGAACGAGTGAACTGTAGAAGAAATGGGCTCAGAAACCAGTTACAGAGGTAAAAGAAGTGCCCTTGGAGCTTGGGGGTGGGGTAGCAGGGAGAGAGAGAGAAAGAGAGAGAGAGAGAGAGAGAGAGAGAGAGAGAGAGAGAGAGAGAGAGAGAGAGGTGCCCTGAGAGATGAAAGAGGGAAAAAGGTGCAGGCATGCTTTGGAAAAAGAGAGAGAGCACGCGTGGAGTCTCGGTACCAAAGGCTTTTATCTGGATGCCTTAGGGGAGAATCCCAATAGAACATTCATCAGTTTTCCAGGTGTGCCCCCTCGTGGTCTCCACTGATTGGTGGGTGTGGGGGTGTCATTAGTCAAAGCAGCTTGTCCTGATGTGAGCCATGGTGTCACTCCATCTGATTTTGTTGCTTCTCTCGGCCTGGAGCTGAAACTCAGCTGAAGCCTAGATGTCATCTTCCAGGGGTTAAGAGAGTGGACATGCGACAGTTTATAGTTTGCCCGTTGACAGGCACCAGACGCTCTCTACCCTGGTAACCCTCTGTGCGTGGCCTATCATTCCTATTCTGCTCATGCCTGTCTGTCTACTACACGTGGACCTAGATTACAATAGGTAAGGAGTGTGGAAGTCATTAGGTAAAACTAGAATTCTCGCTCTGCCACTTTTTAGCTGGGTGGCCATGACAAATGACTAAATCTCTTAAGGCCCCCCTCTCTCTCTTCTCTCTCTTCCTTTCTCCCTCTCCCTCACCCGAGGGAGGGAGGACCCTTCTTTTACCTCTGTAGCTCACTCCTGAGCCTGTTTCCTCTACAGCTCACTTGTGACTTTCAAAATAAACTTTTATAGAGTCTTGGCTCTAAAGTTGTTTGTCTCCTTGTTTACTGTGTGTTGTCACCATCCCTTGTTACACATACACACTATGTAGTTTTCACCAAACACCAACCAATTCTCCAATTCTTTGACACCAACTGGGTGTCCAACAATTTAATTCAACTCTGACACTAGCAGAAGTTAATGTGGACCCCACACGTTAAGTGCTCAGTCCCATTTCAGATGCCAGCTACAAATGGGGTACCCAAGCTACCCATACACTTCCGCTGGGCAACTACAAATTCAGGAGTTCTCATGAGCTTTTCCTCAGGCCAATAATTAGCTAGAATGACTCAGAGAACTCAGAAAAGTGCTTTCCTTAATGATTACTGGCTTATTATAAAGAATATAACTCAGGAACAGCCAAATGGAAGAGGAGCATAAGGCATCCCAGCATCTCAATGTGTTTGCCAATCCAGAAGCTCTCTTAGCTGCATTGTTTTGAATGTCTATCAAAGCTTCACTACGTAGGCACAATTGAGTAAACCATGGGCCATTGGTGATTGATTCAATCTCCAGCTGAAGAGTCAAGGAAGATGCAAATGACTGCACTCCCATGAGAAAGGGCAGTGGGCGATGCAGAGTGTCCAAGGAGGTGCTGGCAGACCGGACCAGAGTGAGGAAGCCAGCCAAGCACTTGTAGCGCTGATAGGTGAGGCTGAGCCCCCTTCAAACCTCTCTGAGAGTCACCCCCACAAAAAATCCTGGACAGAATTAACTCCGAATGCTCTTTAAGCAGCACAGAATGAGGAGTTGAGATTCATAATTAATGGGTTGGCAAAGACCATCACTAATTTCCTGTCATAGATATAGATATTGATATAGATGATATAGATATAGATATGTAATTATGGTGTGGTAGGCAATTAGACAGGCATGAGCAGAGTAGGACAATAAGCCAGGTACAGAAGGTCATCAGGGCGCAAAGCCCCAGGTGCCTAGCAATGGGCAAAACTGGGAAAACAGGTATTGTAGGGTAGGACCTCACCCCCAAGGTGACCTTTCCTCCCCTAGCATATTACTGGTCATGTGGTTTACACCCCTTGACCTTTTATATCACTGGTCATGTGGTTCAGACCCTCCCCCATGAACATGTCTTTTTTTTTTTAATATTAGAAGGAAAAAATGAACATAAATCCAACTTGGATTATATTTGTCTTGATAACAACAGCAGCCACAAAATATAATTTTTTATTAATGGAGGAAGGAGCTGTGAATGGAGAAACTAAATCTTGGCCTTATGAGCTACTGGACTGGAGGCCACTCATCACTAACAGGACATGTTGCCATGAACATAATTGAAATATTCAATTTGGTTGAATTCTGGCAAGGAAGTCCAAATTCACTGTGTTGGTTTGGAATTCAATGCATGATGAGGTTTTCTTTTAGCTTTTAAAACTACTATGCTATTTTAAAAAATATGCGTCCTGGGAAAAAGTATCTTTATGACCCCATTTGGAGGTCCTTAAGCCAAGTCCACAAGCAACAGATTTCAGCTCCTCATTAAAACAAGGTACAAAAGCCAGATGGTGTCTGAGATGGTCTCTCACCTCAGGGTCTCACCGCTCTTCTCACCCCCTTTCTCCTCCAGATACTGTTGTAATAATCTGGTCATTATCAACAGGAAAGGATTAAAGGGAAGGCTAGATAATATAGGCATGCCAGGAAGCGGTTGTTCATATTCTCCAAGTCAGTTCCTCACTGCAAGTGCGCAAACCTGAATATTTAAAATTCTGAACAAAAGAGCAGTCTGTCCTCTTGCGTGCTTGCCTGCACTCCTGGGACTCCTGTGGCAGGGGCTGGGCTCCCCTGGGCCCACGTGGCTCACGGCCACTGGGACTCCACACAACAGACTAACGGACTTTCATTAGCCCGATGCTGAACTGGACCCCGCTGCAACATGGAACGGAAGCTCTGGACAATGGCCCTGTTTTGGGCTATACTGAACCGCCAGCTACACCTCCTTCAGGACTAGCTTAAGGGGGATGGGACTTTGGAACCCGAGGAATGTAACTCCATGCGAATAAAGTTTTTTCCACATCTCAGTCACCTGTGGGGGCTTCTGAAAATTCTTATTTTAGCGGCACTACAAGAACCTCATCCCCCTGAGGGACAGGGAAATTTGATTCTCCAGTAACACTCTCACCATTTATATTCAAAATTACTAAATCTCCTCCTTTGTTCCACATTTTGACTCCATCCCCAATTTCCATTTCCACTTCTGGTCTTTTATAGAATTTTCCTTCTTTCTGATTACACTTAACTAGAGGTCCGATGCATGAAAATTTGTGCAAGAATAGGCCTTCCTTCCCCCTGCTGCCAGCACCAGCTTCTCTCTGGCACCAGGGACCCGGGCGGCTTCCCTCCGCTCCTGGTCCCGGCTTCCTCAGGAAGGATGTCTGGTCTAATTAGCATATTACCCTTTTATTATTATAGATAATTAGACTTTGGAGACCATGTTTGTTTTCTGGCTTAGCTCATCTCTATGCTCTTGAAACCAACCTGCCACAAATGAGCGCTTCCTGATCTTAAACCAGTGATGGTGAACCTATGACACACGTGTCAGAGGTGCCACACGAACTCATGTTTTTGGTTGATTTTTCTTTGTTAAATGGCATTTAATATATAAAATAAATATCAAAAATATAAGTCTTTATTTTACTATGGTTGCAAATATCAAAAAATTTCTATACGTGACACGGCACCAGAGTTAAGTGAGGGTTTTACAAAATGCTGACACGCCGAGCTCAAAAGGTTCGCCATCACTGTCTTAGACCCTGGTTCTGTAACTGCATACAAGCTTGGCTTTTGAATTGGGGTCTCCTCTCTTTGGACTTTAGTCCCCTGGCGGAGCCTCTGGTTGCTCCAAGCCTCCATCTGAAATGGGATTTTTGGACTAGAAAGCGCGGTGTTCCCATGGGCAGGATGGTTCTCCTGAGCTCTTTGTCCGTAGGAGTTGAAGAATGAAACCAGGACGGAAGATGGTATAGTAAAGGTGGAAATTTATTCAAGAACAAGTACAGACTCCCACATGGGGAGGGGGAAAGAATCCCACAGCACAGGCTCCCACATAGGGAGCGGGAAAGAGTCCCCCTGAGTCCCATTTTGCAGGTTGATAAAGGCTGCAGTTTTTTTGTGCCTCGATATCCCCTCTGATTGGTCACTATTCCCCTTTGATTTGGTCACTGTAGCAACTCCTGAGCTCAAGTCTCAGGTGAAGTACTTGAAGTTCCCTCCTTCTTCTCCCTTATTGTTCTCCTATTCCCTCTGGGCTTTTCTTCCTCCTCACCTTTATTTTGTAGATGTGTACCTTTGCTACTCCCAGCTCCTTTGTCTTATGGAAATGTATCCTTTTGCAACTCTGTAGCCCTGTGTTTTTTCCATGGACCCCTTAATTTTTTAAAATATCCTAAATCTGCCTATTTCATCTCCTCCCCTCCCCCCCAGTTCCTTTCACATCTAAATAGGGCCAGTACAGACTGCTCTTGCATGCAGCCTGATGAATTGTCTTTGTTAAAGAAGAGAAAACCTAGTGGCTCATATCAGCCTCCCACTAGAAATTTAGTTTTGGACGGGCACTTTGACCAGAGCTTTATGAATTAAAAAATTATATTATAATGATACATTTGCACATTGGTTTCCTGAAAATGGATTGTTTTGATTTGATCCTTCTAGGAGATGTGTGTTTACATTGACATTTATGGTTATAGCCTTGAGACACAGCCAAACCACAAGTCTAGATTTGGGGTAATGAACATGTAGCTGGAAAGATGGGTCATCCTAATGGAAGATAAATCAAACACTGACACTGTGGCTTGTTGACTTGAACTATTTGAATGAGAAAAGTAACGAGTTGTATGTAAGTCTTGTTTTTGAAGGTTGATATAAATTCCTCTTCCTGTCTCCTTAAACTTGGGGAAGAAATTAAAATGATTCTTTTGGCTATCAGCCCAGCTTAAACTATTGAAAGGTACTCTCTGAGCCAGCGATTCTTAGCTCTGCACTGCACTCTTCAACCTCAGAACACATTTATGTTTAAACTTGCAGGATTATAGAATCACAAAGTGACCTGCAGAGTAACTGGGTATTTTTCATACGGGAGTAAGCAAGAGTCCTTAGCCATTTTATAGGTTTCATAGATTCTTATTGGGGAGACCATGAATTATCACTGCAGAATCCACAAGACTCCTAACATTCTATGTGAAAAACATTCTAAATACATACATGTACTCACGTGCAATGGCTTAAATCTCTGGAACAGTTAGGGTAAGATACAGAAGCAGGTTGTAGCAGCTCCAGGTTTTTAAGACAGACTGAAGCCACGTGATTCCTCTTGCCGGGCATCAGAGTTTGCAAATTCCCAGAGGGCAGGTGCTTTCTTGTTTTTGTCACCCTCTACATTCTAGCACAGTGGCTAATCTTAGGATATTGTTTCTCTCAAATTAATAGATATCTTTGCAAGAAAAAAGATATGCATAGTGAATATTTAATATAATTGTCACTTCAACTTCAAAAATGTAAAAATGTCAAAAATGTTCTCAGAATTGAGAAAATATGGTAGCATAAGCTTAATTATTTTTTGTATTGTAGATAAATGAATACATGGTAATCAGCATGAATATTCATAATCATAACTCCCACTTAATTATTTATTATGTGCCAGGTACTTAATCACACCCCCTACATGCACATTATTTGGAATTTCAACACTGTGCAGCAAGTATTATTATCTTAGTTTGACAAATGAAGACATTAAGGCTTTGAAGAATAAATAACTTTAAAAAGCTCTTAGTGTTAGTGGGAGGCAGATCAGAATTTGAACTTGGGTTTGTTTAAATATCAATCTCATTCTCTACAGTTTGGGAGGTAAAGCTATATATTCAACAAATTTGTAAACAGATCTTCATTCTTTTCCATGATCCTAACCAGGAATAGAATTCTTAATATTGGTCGTGGGGATGCCTTGGTTTCTTTTATATACTCTCTACTGACTATTTCGTGTCCACCCTGGCATTGAATAGAACTTTAAACTCTAAAATTGGCTACAGGTGTGATAAGTGCTAATCAGAGGTGTAGCTGAAGGTGTTTTCTAAGGACAGGAGAAGGGTGGTGGTTGTCTAATAAAAAGATCAGAGAAACCTCTACAAGCTATATGAGTTAGCATTTATCACAAATTGTTATACATATATAAGTATATGTGTGGAGAGCAGCTACAGTGTTTGGACAGGTTCAAGCCTCGGACTAATGAGAGGGCACAGTCCTCTTATTGCCGCGTGCAAGTCCCAGCTTGGAGGGCAAATCCCTCCCAGCACGATTATAGCCAACAGCTAGAGTTGTAAGCTTGAACCTATGGTCCAAACACGTGGCCCCATGTGCCTGAGTAATATGGGCTTGATAGAGTTCAGGTGCATGTAGTCGAGTAGGATCAAAACCCATGAGAATGTTGTAAATATCTTGACCATGCCCTTACTTTGCATCTGGCTACAAAATAAAGACATGGCTTGTAGTCTGACTAAGGGTAGGGCATGATGAAGAACCAAGTCTGGATAAGAATTAGAAACAAAAGCAAAAGCACAGTCACAGAAAAAAAAATCAACAAAAGATACATTTCTAGTGTTCTCCATATTGTTTGCGCCCCCTCAAAATTCACGGGGACTCCTAAAGGTGGAGTCTATCATTTGGATTATACTATTGAAACAGGAATTTTTAGGGGTGAAAAAAGACAGATTTAGGAAATTTTGGAAATTAAGAGGACCATGCACAAGGCTGCAGAGCAGCAGAAGGTATATCTCCATAGAATAGGGGAGCTGAAACCGGTTTGGCTCAGTGGATGGGGCGTCGGCCTGCGGACTGAAAGGTCCCAGGTTCGATTCCAGTCAAGGGCATCGATGGTCGATGTTTCTCTCTCATCGATGTTTCTGACTCTCTATCTCTCTCCCTTCCTCTCTGTATAAAATCAATAAAATATATTTAAAAAAAAAAAGAATAGGGGAGCTGAAAAGCTGCAACACATATATTTCCATAGAATGAGGGAGCTGGAAACAGCAAAAGGTCTATATTTACAAAATGAAGGGAAGGAAGCCCTTCATCCAGAAGGAGAAGAAGAAAGCCCAAAGGGAATAGGAAAATAATAAGAAAGAAGGGGGCAGGGCTGGGGAGGAACCTTCATGTCCTCTGTGAGGTTCAACCTTTGAGCCCAGGAGTTACTATAGTAACCAGTCCAAGGAAATAGAGACCAATCAGAGGGTACATCAAGGCACCAAGATCTGCAGCCTTTAAAAGCTGTAGGGAACAGGAGCCCAGTGGGACCCTTTCCCTCTCCCCACGTGGGAGCCTGTGCTGTGAGATTCTTTCCCCTTCCTCACGTGGGAATCTGTACTTGTTCTACAATAAATTTCCACCTTTGCTATACCACCTTCCATCCATGGATTCATTCTTTGACTCCACCGGACAAGAGCCTGGGAACCATCCTGCCCAGGGGAACACAGCATGTTCCAGTCCAAAAATCCCGTTTCACTATTCAATGGAGAAATAGCCCAAAGAGAATTCAGGGGGGGAATAAAACCCTTATTGAGTTCTGGCTCGCTCACTAATTTTGGATATTACCTGTGAATGAGAGACTCCCTCTCTGGTTTTCAGGTTGCCCCTCTGTCTGTCCCAGGTTGCAAGTCATTAGGTTGTGCAAAAACCTAAATACAGTGCGGCCTTGACTTACGAGTTTAATTCGTTCCGAGACCGAGCTCGTTAAGGAGCTCCTTAACTCAAATTACTCTGTCAACTCAATGCAAAAAATCGGCCGAGAGACAGCTGGTATCTCAAAAAAATCGTTAGTCTGGACACTTGTAAGTCAAGGCCCCACTGTAAAAGAGAATGAATTGGCTCATGAAAGACAAGAAAACGCTGAACAACATAAGGACAGAGACTTCATCAGACCCTTAGGAACAATTAGAACCAGGTGATGCTTATGGTGGAGTAAATAAACAATTAGAACCGGAATAAATCTAGCAATGCTCAGAGAGTTTGGAGTTATACTTTATTCACCGCGGTGGGCTTAGAGAAAATGAATTCAAATTCTAAGCAGAGCTACAAGCAGAACTTCCCTTTTTATGAAAGAGCCAGCCTTATGTTTGCTTAGTGGTTATCTCGCTGGTAGCCTTGAAAACTACACAGTTCTATCCAATTAAAAAATGCACCTGGCATGACATTGAGAGTATCTAGTCTCTGGCTTACAAGGTCAGACAGCTAAGATCTTCCTCATTATTCAAGCAGGCTAAAGCAGGCTAGAAAGCAAAGAGGCTGTCTAAAGAATAGCAGAGAATTCCAAACAATAGTTTTATAAAATAGGGGTTAGCCTTCTCAAAACCTTGGAGGTGATTCCATGAAATACCTGGAGAAGTGGTAGGCATGGAACCTAGAAATTTAATTGAGGGTATTCAGAAAAAAAATTATTGAGCATCTAGGAGGTGTCAGTGCTTAAGGCATAAAATGTCTACTGAAGACTCTTGCAGCAATGATGTTCTGCAATCCTGTGAGATTTTACAAGCAAAAATGACAAAGTAGCCAGTTGCTCTGGTATCTGTAAATTTTAAATAATTATTTTCACATTTACCATTCTTTCTAATTGGTGGAAATGAATTATCTTAAACCTCTGAGCAAAACAAAGCTTGAAGTTTCTCATTTTTTTTATACCAGGCTTTTAAAAAAAATCCATTCCCTATGTAAGTTTGGGTTTACTCAGCACTAACACTGACAATGTATGCAAGCCTTTCAGTCTTGAGTTTTCAAGAACACATCTACCTGAAGTGCCTTGGGTTTCACTTTTCCCTGTCTAGAAATCTCTTCCCAAATTTCTACAAGGTTTGCTTCCATAGCCCCCTTTAAAAATATCACTGTGGCAGGTAGAATAGTTCTCAAAGATGCTGAGGTCTTATCCCTGGAACCTTAGCATCTGTTAGGTGACCTGGCAAATGGTAATTGAGGTTGCAGATGGAATTAAGGTTGAAATCAGCTGACTGTAGCAGGACTAACCTGGATTGTCCAGGTGTGTTCAGTGTAATCACAAATCCTTAAAAAGGCGGGGAGGGAGGAAGGAAGGCAGACAGAAAGGCAGAAGAGTCAGAGGGGCAAGGAGGTGTGAATACAGAGTCCTTCAGAGAGATGCAACTTGCTAGTTTTGAAAATGGAGAGAGAAGGGCATGAGTTGAGTGTGGGTGGCCGTTGGAGCTGGAAAAGGCAAATAAGTGAATTATACTCTAGAGCTGGGCTAGGGAACGTCCGGCCCGAAGGCCCGCGGAATCATTTGGTCTGGCCCTGACAAGGCATCAGGGGTGAGTTAATTAAATGTCTGACCAAATATAGCAGGCTAATTTTTAAGTTGATACCTTTGTATGGCCTGAGAATGATGTTATAAATACCCAAATGGCGGCTGGCAGATAAAAGGTCCCCATCTCTGTTTTAAAGCCTCCAGGAAAGAAGGGAACCCTGCTGCTACCTTGATTTTCACCGAGAGACCCATGCTGAATTTCTGACCTACTGAACTGTAAGATAACACATTTGTATTGTTTTTAAATTAAGCTTCTAAGTTTGTGGTAGAGGAGGGTTGCTGGTGGAGTGGGGTTGTGGCAGGGGCGCCCGGAGTCTGATTTGGATTGTCAGAGGGTTGCAGGTTGGAGCGCCTGGGGTCATGGAGTGGAAAGGCTGGAAGTCGGGGTGGGGGCGGGGGTGAAGTGGGGGTCGGGTGGGGTGGGGTGGGGATTTGAGGAGGAAGAGCCTGGGTGTGTGGGTGAAGCATCTTGGGTTGGGAATTGGAGCGACTGTGAGATTGCAGTTGGGGTGCCTGGGGGTGGTGGGTTCGCTCTTTATTGGTGAATTTAAAATCTTACGGCTGGGATTAAAGTACCGGAAGGGAAAAGCAGAGTCGTTCCAAAGGTCAGTAATCTTGGTCGCCCAGGGCTTTTTAAAAAGTGGAACTTCATGGGTGGACGGCTTGGTTCTTCATCTAGCTGTGTAGCTGGCAATGAGTTTATTGGAGATGAATGTCTCTGAAGTAGATGGTTTAGTAATCAAAAGCGTATCCACTTATGTTACTGCACCTTGCTATCAATCCACGCACAGTCCAGAAAGGGTTGCAGGTGTGGAGCAAATACTTATGGCAATGACATATAAGGTTAACAGGTAGCCTCCTGAGGCCACAGGAAGTGGCTGCATAAAGGATTCAGAGAACGTAAATGTAGTCAGAGATCAGTAGGAGAGGCAGATAAGGGCGTTGTCTTAAAATAATTTGTACTTTATCCTTAGAGCTTCCTAATTGCCAGTACTTTCTGCCTTCTCTAAGAATTACAAACTCTCAGAGGTAATGTACCTTATCTGTGTTGAAACAGCCTGAGGAATTCGTGCAATAAATTCAAGGTTAAGTTAGTATGCTAATCTCTTGAGTTGACATAGCCCTGTAGAGTTTATAAAATATTTTCATATACATTTCATTTAAGCATCATAAAGACTCTGAACAGAATGCAGCACAGGTGCTTTCTTTTTTTAATCTTAATTTAATAATTGCTGAAACCACAAAATGAAATGATAGAAGCGGTAAAATCGCATGCTTCTTTAGTATTTATATGGTGCTTCCACATACATCATCTACTACAACCTCCCCATGATTTTGGGTGAGCAGGTAAGTAGGGCAGGTATTCTTGCCCCAATTTTAACTGCCTTGGATCACGCAACTGTGAAGAAGGAAACCAGGATTCAAACCCAGGTCTTCCCACGCATGTCCAGTTCGGTGAGTTTATTTTTAATTTGCCTATTGTGACGAGTTTTGGGACATTCCTGAGAGACATAATGGAGAGAAAAGAGCTCAGACTTTCCAGTGAAGTCTAACAGGCTTGGGTTCTCCCCCTTCCCGTAAATCTCTGGGTGAGTCACTGTTTAAGCCTTAACTTCTAAATATGTAAAATGAGAATCATGTGGGGTTGTTGTAAAGGTTTCTAAAACCATTGTATGTAAAATGCCTAGTGGAGTGCTTGCTTCCCCAGTAGATAGTTAATGGAGAATTCTGATGTTGATAATGATAATTAAATTCTAGTGTGCAATTAGATTTATAGGTATGGTGTTTAGGGGAGAAGTTTGGCCTCGATTTGGGAAACATGGGATATTAAGGTCTAATAGTTCTACTACAGGAATTTTAATGAACAAGCCAATTGGTTAAGACCAGAAGCCCTGGAGCTGGTGGCTTTATGTAGTCTCCTGGGCTCCTCTGTCGCAACCGGTCATTTTGTTGGCCAAAAAAGGCTAAATCTGTCACCTGATATTATTCTTGAGAGAGTAATAGAAACCAATTTGCTCTGGCATCAGCAAGGAAGGGAGAAAATATTTATTATATTGTTTATATAGCAGTGTCTCAAGGTCTCTTTTCTCACTTCTATTCTCTGCTTCTTTCCCTGTATCTGCCGTGTTATTCTCTCCCTCTAAAGACCAGATCTCTTGTCTCCATTCCATGTACTTGTTCTTAGCTCTTATTGTTCAATATCTTATTATTCTGGGACACCCATGGAGACTAACTCAATACTTCTGGTTGAGATTTTAAATTCCAAGATGACAAACTCATCATCCTGGCCTGGGACAAGTGTCCCCTGATTGAATTCACTAAGCTACAGTCAGGAGGGGAAGGGTTGTGTGCTACCGATGTGACTACTGGAGGCCACTCCTGTGAATGGGGAGGGATCCTAGAGGCTCAGCAGGTACCCCAAAAGTTCACAAAATTCTTCCACCCTCTTGATTCTTATGGTTCTAACCCAGCCGTGGGCAAACTACGGCCCGTAGGCCGAATCCGGCCCGTTTGAAATGAATAAAACTAAAAAAAAAAAGACCGTACCCTTTTATGTAATGATGTTTACTTTAAATTTATATTCACACAAACACTCCATCCATGCTTTTGTTCCGGCCCTCCGGTCCAGTTTAAGAACCCATTGTGGCCCTCGAGTCAAAAAGTTTGCCCACCCCTGTTCTAACCTGACCTCATGCAATGAAATAGATCATTATTATGAGATTTTCAATCCACAAGAGCACTGACCTTTTCCTACCCATATTGGCACCTTACGTGCTGGATATGAAGCAATAACTACCTTTTATTAAATGCTCTCAGACCCAGGGCTAAGCTTTCACATGCATTGTCTTATTTAATCCTCGAATAGCAGACCAATGGATAGGTGTTATTTTTCATTTTCTACTTGGGACCCTAAGGCACAGAAATGTCATAGACCTTGACCAAAGTCCACAGCTAGTTCATTATAGAGCTGGAATTAAAGCACCACATCGCCCCTCATCCTTTCTGTTTGAAGTGGCTTAATACATTCTTGTCGACTGTTTGCTGTGACCCTAAAATTTGATCAACTCTTAAGAACTGCCCCAGTGATTGCATTGGGAGGGAAATTTGTTGACCTAATTATTATTTGAGAGGAATAAATCACTGACTGCCTTTGGAAATAACTTTTGTGGTGTCAAGAGAGTATTTGTTGAAATGATGGAGAGAGTGGGGTAGTCTAGATGAGAACAGGTTAGGCAGGGGTGGGCAAACTTTTTGACTTGAGGGCCACAATGGGTTCTTAAACTGGACCGGAGGGCCGGAATAAAAGTATGGATGGAGTGTTTGTGTGAACTAATATAAATTCAAAGTAAACATCATTACATAAAAGGGTGCGGTCTTTTATTTCAATAGTTTTATTCATGGGCCGTAGTTTGCCCACGGCTGCGTTAGAGGGTAGAGCCCATTCATGCACATACTCATGTTTTTCTCTAATTCTTTAATATCACGCATTAAACACATAGTCATTCACAAGTCTGTCCATTTGGGGCAAACCTCCCTGGTGCTCATTGGTTCCTTCTGTTCTGTCTGGACTGATTGGGAAGAGCTGCTTGGGGCCTCGGTTCTTGGTGGGTGCACCTCTAGAGCAGACTTGGTGCCAGAAAGCTCCGAATTTTTGCCTGTATGAGGCAAGAGTACACCATTTGAAATGTAACTGCAAAGCTGTATTTACTTTTCCGTTACAGCTGTCAGGAGAAAGCTCTGTAATGGGCTGCAGTTTCTGTAATAGCTGAGGTGGGGAGGAAGCAGGAGCACCATTTTATTGTTGAAAACCAGCTCACCAATTAATGTAAAAAGCCAGTGGGAATGTAATCAGGGAACTGGGATCTTATTGAGACATCATTTTTGCTCAGGGCATGTGGATTTTTCTTTCGGAGAGGTAGGGCAAGCTGTATAATTAGCCATCCCACCTGGGTCTGTCCTCTCTTGTGAACTTATTAGTTTGTGCCCGTCTTTTCATCCTGAGTCAAACTAGTGCTTTCTCTGATTTTGCTCATCATAGAAAAGCTTGTGTTTGTGTGTTTTTTCTCTCTCCAAATTACAGCTTTGTATGAAAGAGATACGGCAGATGTCCCTTAGCCATGGACTATATTTACAGGGACATATGATTTACAGGGACATATGTTACAGGCACTCGCTTCACCATCTTCTTAGCCATCCTTGTTTAGTGTAGATTTCCATTTGTTGATCAATGTCTGAGTGTGAGAGATGTGGCCCATAGAGGGAGACAAAGGCTGTGCCGATGGTTCAGGCCACTTGTCAATCTGTTTTGGCCACTATTTTTTGGTCAAGACCATTTATTACTTTTCATTGTCTATATATCTGCCAACAAGTTCCACAGAAGCCAGCCAGTCCTGATTGTACACCCGTGAGAGCACCCATGATTTGATGAAAAAATAAAATCAAGGTGTTTCTCAGGAGCTTTCAGCTTTCCTTTCTCTGCGGAGACACCGCCAAAGGAAAATAAAAGCAGCAGAGTAATTCATAGCCCACAGCTGTTCTCCTTCACAAGGACCAATCCTCCATAGAATGTAAAATTGTAGGTCATTTTGAGGATGGAGTTAGTGCGGCTCCACCATATCTGTGGATGCTCACCTTCCTGGTCAAGGACTTCCTTTATACTCCACCCTTATGTCTGCTAATGATATCTCTACAGGACTCAGCAGGTCTTAGTGATGGGGAGAAGCTGAGAGTGGGTATAGTAAAACATCTTTCTGAAGATGCATAGCTGGGTTTCTGAGTGCTGGTCTTCCTTTCTTCACATACTTAAACAAACCTCACAGCAGCTTTAGGGGTTCCGTCACAGAATTTGCAAAGAAGGAAGTTTACCTGGCATGAGAGTGATGAATTCCTTTAGCAGAACCAGCACAGTAGCTTGCCCTGCCTCCCTTCCCATCTTGTACTGATAGAGAGTAAACTGGGGACTCTTTACAGGTCCTTCCTGTTCTAGGACAAATAGAATGGAGTTCTTTGCGGGGAATGGCTGCCCCTACACCCAACAGAATGAGAATATGAGAAATAGGATGATTATTTTCTTAAATCCTAGCAATGAGGAGAGTTCCTGAGAGAGGGACTGGTGCTGCCCTGGGAGGAGACCTGGGATGCATCTCTTGGTATTTAGGAACCACTGAGCTGTAGGAATAAGGGCACTAGAAATGGGGGCATTGCTGAAAGATTTGTGAGTAGAACATTCTAACATTTCAAGAACTTGGAAGGAGTGGTGTTTGTCCTGGCTAGATGGGAGAGTACATAAGCTTGGGGAAGGAACTGGGACAAGCAGAAGATAGCTGCTCCTGGTAGCAGAGTCTCACCTTGGAATTCCTTACCTCTGGTATGCTGGTAAATGTTTAACAACCAGCCTTTCTTTTTCTTTCTTTCTTTCTTTCTTTCTTTCTTTCTTTCTTTCTTTCTTTCTTTCTTTCTTTCTTTCTTTCTTTCTTTCTTTCTTTTTTAGAAGGTATTGTTTTTAGTGTTTGCCAATTTTCAGGGTGTAAATATTTCTAATATTCCTTCTTTCATGGCTAGTTTCAAGCTGCCAATGAGACATTGCTAATTGGCAGAATTGGGAAAAAATGTGCACTCTCAACTCTTGTGAGCTGGTGTGAGTAGGCTATAGTACCACAAGCAGCATGTGTTAGTCCTTTATCCTCCTGCAACATCCTCTATGCTCAACCCCCTCTCTACCCCACCTTGAACCCTGACATTCACTCCTGTTTCTGGACAAAAAGAGCCTGACTTGAATTTTGTCTCCTTGATTAATCTTGTGAACTGGATTGGAAGAACTTAAAAACCTTCATGTTTCTTCTCTGGGACAAGCAGTAGGATGTTAGAGGCTGACAACAATATTCTTTCATAATGAATCATTTTCTTCTTGGGCCCAATCTGGAAGATATTATTTATTTCTACCCAAATACCAGAGGCTATAAATTTCTCTCCCATCATAGTGAAGACATGGCTTATTGGATATTGAAGCAGGAGAGACAGGGCTGAATTTTAGCAGTGAATGAATAAGGCAGTCAATTCTGGAATTGTAAATGACAGGCGCTGAAGTTTTATAGAGCATATTAGCAGAAATCAACCTCATTATACATTTGAGAACCATCCTGTAGCAAATAAAGCACGAACTTTGAGCAACTGCAGTTATGAGATCAATAGTTCTCTAAGAGTAATATTGGATGCTCTGATATAAAAGTAGAACCACCACAGTGTAGACTAGAAAGATGAAAACAAAAAGGAATACTGATAGATTGGAGTCAGGTGATTCTCCAAGGACCCAGGATGTTGTGCTCCTCATGCATTAGTGCTGTAATGTGCATTAAATATCATGGAGGTTCTCAGGTGTGGCAGGTGTGCCAGTGCAAATGCATGTATTCCCCGGACACCTCCTATTCCTGTTTATTCCCGGAGACGCCACACTACAGCTCTCTACCTGGACTTTGCCTCTGGCTACAGGGACGTATATAACCTGCATGCATGGTGGGCTGGAAATTCCAGGGAGTTAGTGTATCCCAAACAACCACACATGGGAGTTGGAACAAATATTTGAGTTCCTTATCCTTAAGTGATGCAACTTTGAGCTCTGTACTACATTAGTGGTTCTCAGGGACCTCTGGGGAACCCTGAAATCCTTTTAGGAGGTCTGTGAGATCAAAACTATTTTGAACAAGTACAAAGATATTATCTGCCTTGTATATTCTGATTTTCAAGGGTACAAGGGGAGTTTCCCAGAAATGGTAATGCTACTCCTATGATGGCTAATGGAATGTATGCTTGTGAATTCTTAATAAATTCTTAATAAAAAATTAGTTTTAGTTTTAATGTCTAATATGGTAGGAATTGATGGATATAACTCACACTTAATAGTTTTTAATAGGATAGAGGGGTTCTGAGACCAAAATGTTTGAGAAGCAGGGCTGTACAGCATTTCCCAGAGCCACAGAGTGATTCAGCCCCAGTTGTTCGAAGCAGGCACCTGTCCATTAACGTGTTATGTGTTGGTTTCTTTCCATCCCTGCCTCACTTTCCCTTACTGATTCTAGTCTCAGGGTCTGCTGCTGGGGAATCCAAGCTAAGGCACCAGAGATTTGGGGTGGTGCCCAGGAATCTGCATTTTAATAAGCAACATCGGTGAATCTGATGTGGATGGCACATGGTCCTCACATAGCTGAGCTTTTCCCACATTCCTTAAAAAGAATGGGAACAGAGTGGGGAGGATATTGGAGGTTTGCACTTGAGCAACCATAATGTATAGTACACGTACATGCGCAAACATGCTATCACACATGATCGCTTTAAGTCAGCGGTTCTCAACCTGTGGGTCGCGACCCCTTTGGCGGTCGAACGACCCTTTCACAGGGGTCACCTAAGACCATCCTGCATATCAGATATTTTCATTGCGATTCATAACAGTAGCAACATTACAGTTATGAAGTAGCAACGAAAATAATTTTATGGTTGGGTCAGAACATGAGGAACTGTATTTAAAGGGCCAGAAGGTTGAGAACCACTGCTTAAGTGTTTATGTCTTAGTGCCTGTAAAATCAGATTTTAATTCTGCCTCATCTCCCGGCTCCCCAGGGTTTTTAAATCATGTATTAATCTCTCTGTGTTTGTCTTTTTCCTTTTCATTCTTTAATTTATAAATAGTTCAGTTAAGTATTTCTATAGTATGTATTTGATATAATTCTAGTTCTATAGTGAGGGTTGAGTCCATTTGAAATGCATTGTTTGGCATTATAGCTATATTGTTGGCTCTATAAAACTCTGAGTTAAAAGGCACTCACAATATTTTACAAGAGGTGTCCGAATCAGGTGACCAGTGTCCAAAGTGGCAGACCAGATAAGCAGCATATGTTAGGGAAAGTTATCAGCATTTATACTAATGCATGTCTGCATTGAAATATTCATTTCTTTATATCTAGGTAATATGTATTAAATAAAGTCCATGGGTGGCCGTGTAATACAGTGGGACATGGATTTGAGTCCCTAAACAGTTGCATGACTAGCCACTGGGTTATTATGAAAATTAAAAGAACAAATGTAAAACCCAGCCCAGTGAATCTCAGAGTGAACATTCCAGAAATGTTAGCTGCTATTATTATTACTGCTATGATTGTTGCTGTCACAGGTTTTAAAAGCATAAGCCATGTTTTTAACACTCAAGTATTTATATTATTGGAAAGTAACAGAAAAGAAATCAATGTTTGAGGCAAATACAATGAGGTGCTAAAGGATAGGACAAAGCCTTAGGGACTCATAAAATTTTAGAGGAGAAGAGAGTCAGAGAAACTTGTAGTGATGAGAAAAAAGCTCCATAGTGGCTGTGCAACTTGAAACAGTTGTCTTTTAAAACTAATTGGCTGTTCTGTTTCCAGACAATAATACATCAACTCACACTTTACATGGCAGACCGAGTGTACAACATGTAAGGCTGCCAGAGCTGGGCCACTTCTCAAAGCCAGTGTCCCAAGTCAGAGTGTAAGATACCTGCCAGCTCACACAGGACATGGGGGAAGGTCTGTAAGGGCTTTCTCCTCCCAGGACAGTGATGCTTTGCTTTTGAGACAACCTTTTTTTTTTTTTTTTCAAAGGGTTTTAGTCGCATTCACTTAACATTTTTCCTGGGAAGAATTCTATTCATTACTTCTCTACTTATTTATGGTTGGTAAAATTGAGGTACCCAGTTTATCAATCCAAAATGTTATTCCCTTGGAACTTACAAGAGGGTATCTTTTTAGGGCATTTCTCATTCTTTACTTGTAAAAAAACCATAAAATAAATAACTATATACATGCGTGTACGAGTACATATTATATACTACATATATACAATATATAATGACACATGTGTGTATGCATATATTTGAACCACAATCATGTGGAGAAGGAATTTTTATCATGTGATTGAACCTTGCTCTCTCGCACTAAGGAAAATGCATTGAGATTCTAATTCTTTTTCCCTCTGGTAGTAAATGGCTCACTTGGATATACATTATGATAAGTTGTCAGCCAGCCACATCCTGTGATCATTGTTGGTGACTATTACTTTGCTAATACTTCATTTTTATTCATTCTAAGACACCGTTGATTTTAAGACACACTATTTGGGTACCATCAAGAGGGAAGAAACAATGCTGCCAATTAAACTATGACATAACCCGTTCCTAGCACTTTGAATTTCCATTCATATTTGTCAGAGATTTTTTTATTATTATTATTAGTTAAGGTATTACAAATGTGTCCTCATCCCCCCCATTAACCCCCAACCTCCCCCCCACACACAAACTCATGCTCCCATCCCCCTGTTGTCCATGTCCATTGGTTTGGCTTATATACATGTATACAAGTCCTTCGGTTGATCTCTTGTCAGAGATTTTTTGTAAGACTACTTTAGATGTGAATTTGTATCATATGTAACTTTTTTGAATAATAAGGAAATTATAAAGAGTATCATGAAAATAAGAGTATCATGAAGATATTCATAAATGTCAATTCAACACCGATATCTTTTGAATAATTTTTTAAAACTCAGAATTGTTTTGTTTTGCCACTGGCATCCTCTCCTGTGTGCTTGCCAAGCTGCTCACACTTTCTCAGTTTTGGTGTTGGCACTTTCCTATTAGATTTTTTTTTCCCTCAGTCAAATTATATGTTGCTAGCCAGAAGTTAAGCGGTTTCTGTTCAAAGTCACCGTGACATTTTGACAAATTGCTATGTGGCAATCTAATGGCAGTCCTGAGTAATGCATAACTTGGTCACACCAGTACTTCACTGCTTTGAAATGTCTTTAAACTATTTTGTGGATTTTGGCAACTCTTCTGTCTTCAGAGTGCACTGCTTGGTGTGTGAGAGGAAATCCTTTGGCATGTGTTTCAGTGATTAAATGTAACACGGCTTCATCTACTTACATTGCCCAAAAAATACGGAATGGTGGTTGTACCAGGCAGAGTGGGCTAGATGATGCCAACATCTCAGTGGCTTCAAACCACAAGTTTTACTTCTTGCTTATGGCTTCATGCTCTTCCTAGGTTGGCTAGGAGCTTTCACGTCATCCTTTCTCCAGGACTCATGCTAATGGAATAGCCATTTTTGGGAATATTGCTGGTCATTGTGGACAAGGGGAAAAAAGAAGTGATAAGTTATGCACTGCTTTTAAAGACACCCATACCACTGCTCACATTTCTTTGGCCAAAACATGTCATAAAGTCACACCCATTGTCAGGGATTTGGAAAGTGCGATCACACCAAAACCATGGGAGAAGTGGGGATATTTAATAAACAATCATGGCTCCCACCATTTACCCTTCTGCTCACAAAATATTCTCTGTCTTTATTTGCATGCAGAATATACTCATTCCTTCCCTCATTGAACACAAGTTCAATCTGTTCCCCGCAGCCAGCTTGAAAGACAGGATCTCGGGGTGATATGAGGTTTCTTCATTGGGGGAATGTGTGTAGTGGTCTCTGTATCAGGCTTGAATGTCATTCCTAGAGACAACTTGTTCTGCTTCCTCTGATGATTAATATAAAGAACAAAACAGGGACACTTCTATTTGTACAAGGAAAGAATGAGAGAGACACAGTAGTCACTTTTCATAGCAATTTTGAAATCCCACTGTGCAGACATAGCTAAGGTCTCCTATGTTTGTGGTCTGGAATATTCCTTGGTTAGCCCTGTGAATGGGGGTTAATCTTCTTACCTAGCTGTTCTCTGTGAACTTCTGGTTCACTCTTCTGGGAGTTTATTCTTTTTTGTTCTTTCTGGCCATAGCTGAAGAAGATACTGGTGAGTATGCCCTACTTAGGGGCTGAATGCTCTCTTATCCTACTATCTGTATTTAGACAATTGGAAAACCCAAAGTTAAATCTCAAACAGTAAGGTGACTTTTAATCCATGATGGCAGTTCTTCTGGCAATGTAACTCTCTCAGAAATAGAGATTCTTATCTAATACCAGTCAGCTTCACATGCCAATAGAGGCTATCATTATCTCACAAAACATACTCCTTAGATTCCTTTGGTCTTTTCTATCTCTACCTAATTGTGGGAATGTCTATTTTCCCTAAGATGTTTTATTTACTTAAAAAGATTTATCAGGCACTACTCTCTTAATCTGAAACAACTTAATCTGGTGGTGTGCTGGTGGTGGTAGTGAGAAGGGCGGGGGAAGCCCTAATTTGTAGCATGTCCAGTTCAGGCTTCTATAACAAGTTACCATAAACTGAGTGGTCTAAACAACAGACAGTTATTTTTCATGGTTCTGGTTTCTATATTTAAGATATAGATAAGATTCTACTTTTAATCACCATAAGTTATTCTAATTGCAATTATTTCCTTATGCTATATCAATCTGCATTTCCTACCATATAAAGTGAATTTACTGAACCTCTTAAGAAACATTCCTAACTGATGGGCTATACATTACATTTTTTAGAGACCGTATTTGTTGAAGGTGCTAGTGCATTTACTTGCTCTGACTTTCTTCCAAACACATTAAATGACCTCGAAGTATGATTAATCACAGTAGATTTTTTTTAAAGTAACATATCATATTTTGATTTAACTTGACTTTTTTTTTCCTTCTTGGTTCCCTCCACCTAATTGCTTTAATGAGAAACCAGATTCCTAGAGAAAACACCTCTTGGCACAGATACCAGTTCTCCCAAACTGGTCCACAGCGGTGCTGCTGGGGTCGATTCTCCCAGTGGGAGGGGGCATCTGAAGTCAGGTTGTTTTCAAAAGGTTGACATTGGGGCCCTGGCTATGATACTACAGTCCCATTCAGCCTTTTATTATTCTTGCTCTGTAACTTGACTTTGGTGCAGGAAGAGGAAATCCTTGGGCTTAATTGAAGACAATCAGCCTAAGGTCAGGAGGGTAATGCTAAACACACTGGAGGTAAAGGTAGCGTGGAAATAAGGAAGAAGGTAAGACTAGAGTGGATTCAAAGATTAGACTCAAGGATGGAAGCCGAATGCATCTGGAAGGCAAAATATACTTGAACCTAAAATATACAGAGCCCTGGGGAGAAATAAAAATAAATCAAGCTTATTTAGTTTATTACCTTTCCACTTCCCTGGTGGCTCGTCCAGCTGTTACCCCAGTTTGGGCGGGCGGTTTGTAAGCCTGATTGTTAGGTATTTATCATGGGCTGCCTGGTAGAGCAGCTGCTGGTAAAAGAGCCCTCAATGCCTTCATTATAGCCCAACTCTCAAACCTCACAGTTGCTGATATTAAACTGCTTTGATTGGAGATTATAGGGATTCATTTAAATTTTAAGTGGCACCTTTGCAATGTGCTTTTAGATAATCTGTAATGCGCCTCTGGACACAGCCCATTTTTGGGTAGGTGTCTAAATTACAGAGTGGGAATGCTTTAGATTAAAGTGAATAAGCAGCCCCTGCCACGGAGGAACTTCTTCCAGTTAGTGCATTGCCCCCCACAGTCCTGGATGTGGCTAATAAAATATCATATGAAAGTTACTGATGACTCAATGGATTCTCCTTTGCGAAAGCCATTGAGGGTTGGCCATAAATATTTCCTGAAGGGTAGTTGTTCTTAGTGCCATTTTACAGATGAGGAAATCAAAGGTTGTTCAAATGAGACTCATGAATTCTTAGCGACTAGCATTGTGGTTGGAAAGCTGGACCATGGAGACAGACCGCTTGGATTTGAATCCCGGCTCCATCACTTACTACCTGTGCTGCTCCGACAAGTTACTTATCCTTTTTGTTCTCAGTCTTCACGTCTGAAAATAGGAATAACATTAGCTTCTGCCTTCTAGGTTTCTTATGGGGAATGGTGTGCTAATATTTTTAAAGCTTAAGAACATGATAAGCATCAAAAAAGTCTTTTTGTGATTCATAGTTTCTTATCTGAAACTGAGGGACAGATATGTTTTAGAATTCAGACTTTTTCAGATTATAGAAAGGTGATAGATATGAGGCAAAAGATTGTGACAGCTACAGCAAGGTCTGGGCACTGAAATCAAACATATTGATGGTTTTGCAGCCAAACAGATAAGCCATCATTCTAAGTGGGGGGAAATGTATCAACAGGCTTCATTAGTTTGAACTAGGTCTAGGCACTAAGTTAAAAAACAACAACACACAACAACACTTTTTTTCCCCCAGAGCCTTTATGTATTTTAAAATTATAGATAAGGGATGGTGGATCTGAAACAACATTGAATGGTAGACAAATTATGACAATCCAGAAATACCCAAAGTGCAGACTAGAACTTTGAGCCAAAATTCCTTTAATTACCATTTCTGCAAACTGAACCCAGAACTTAAGTGGTTCGTTCAAGGTCACATGACCAGTCACATCAAATATGGGACCAGATCCCCAGATTCCTGCTGTTGGGCCCAACATTTTCTGCACTAAACACAAATGTTTCAAAGCCACCCCCCAAGATACTCACTAATTCCATGGAATGGAATACTTAAAAAGTAAGAATTCTGGGATTCTTGTTTTGGAAGTATGTTTTTTTTCCAGAACTTTTGGTGTTCTAATGAGCATTGTGAATCTACAAAAGGGTGCTGTGTTGTATACCTTTCCTATATTTATTTTTTCATACATTCCTTATATTGAGAACATTTCACAGGGCACACTTTGGAACATCCTGTTTCACCTTATTCTAAACAACAAGGCCTCTCACGTTCATGGCACTGAGTGGTTTTATGCGTGATAGTGATTCCCATCATTATAAGGAATGATGTCCCATTGCTTTCCAGTGGCATCATTCAGGAGAGTTGTGTGCTTAGGGACACTTTGCCTCTGGAGGAGGTTCACTTGATTGAAAAGACACTGGAGTACCCACAGTTGGGGAACCCAGGCATCTCAATGTGGCAATATTCATGGGTGCACAGTTCTGAGTATTTATGGGAGACGGCTTCTGTCATCTTTTCAGGTTTCAGTCAGATGGCCCCAGAGACACTTCTGGAAGAGACATCACCATGGCTGCCCAAGGAGAACCCCAAGTTCAGTTCAAAGTTGTATTGTTTGGTGATGGCGGGACTGGGACAATGACATTTGTGAAATGTCATCTGACTGGTGAATTTGAGAAGAATTATGTAGCCACCCTGGGTGTCGAAGTCCATCCCTCGTGTTCCACACCAACAGGGGGCCTATTAAGTTCAATGTCTGGGACATAGCTTGCCAGGAGAAGTTTGGTGGACTGAGAGATGGTTATTACACCCAACCCTAGTGTGCCATTATAATGTTTGATATAACTTCGAGAGTTACTTAATAAGAATATGTCTAGCTGGCATAGAGATCTGGTACAAGTGTGTGAAAACATCCCCATTTTGTTTTGTAGCAACAGAGTGGATATTAAGGACAGGAAGTTAAGGCAAATCAATTGTCTTCCATTGAAAGAATTGTCAGTACCATGACATTTCTGCCAAAAGTAACTACAACTTTGTAAAGCTCTTCCTCTAGCTTGCTAGAAAACTAATTGGACACCCTAAGTTGGAGTTTGTCATCATGTCTGCTCTTGCCCCGCCAGAGATTATCTTGGACCCAGCTTTGGCAGCACAGTATGAGCACAATCTAGGCAGTCGGGGGAAACTACGGCCCGCGGGCTGGATCCGGCCCGTTTGAAATGAATAAAACTAAAAAAAAAAAAAAAAGACCGTACCCTTTTATGTAATGATGTTTCCTTTGAATTTATATTAGTTCACACAAACACTCCATCCATGCTTTTGTTCCTGCCCTCCGGTCCAGTTTAAGAACCCATTGTGGCCCTCGAGTCAAAAAGTTTGCCCACCCCTGAAGGTTTCTCTGACCACCGCTCTCCTGGGCGAGGATGACGACCTGTGAGAAAGGGAAGCTGAAGTCTAGAAGTCTAGTTTTACAGGCAGCTGTCCTGTGATGTCAGTGGTGCAGCGTGTTTGGCACTTTATTATGTAGCTAAGCAGAACCTGTGCTTGATCCTTGGGGTGCTGAAAGAGATGAATGGGCTTCCGAGTGAATGTGGCAGCTAAAAAATACCTTCATTTTTTGGACCTACATATTTAGCTGTTTTGGAATGCAGTTGTTTCCTTATTGAGTTTCAACTATAAGAATGCTGCACTTGCACCACAATATTCAGCGGTGAAGCCTTGTTTGTTACTGTCATTCCCATTCCTCTTCATTTAGAATCAGAATAAAATTGTATTTCAGATACCTAAAAAAAAAAAAAGAATGTGGTTCAGAGGCAAACAAAGAAGTGAACCCATAAAAACTGACTTCATTCCATCTTCCATCTCACAGTCCACTAGAGGGGTACTATTCCCTTATCCTTGGGCTACTGAGGAATTTCAGTTTCGTCATTTCACCACAAGGCAGTGAGGGGATTGATGCTTACAACATCTGTGGGTAAACCTATGGGCCTGGATGGAAATGAACCATCTGGTATGTACGCCCACGAGTCTTCTAAAGAAAACATAATTACATAATTTCTTTTAATGTTAAGATCATCCAGAAACATTGACCAGACCCTTAGAGACAAGTTGTTCTTCCTGAAATAATACCAGTTCTTTTGGATGTGCAATGAGCCCCTGTACATTGTGTGCTTTTGGAGTACTTTGCTCTACTGAGGTGCTGTTGGGAAAACTTTTGGTTAGAAATTGGCTATTGGTGCCCAGCTGGCTTGGTTCAGTGGTTGAGCATCGAGCCATTAACCAAGAGATTACTGATTCAATTCCTGGTCAGGGCATATGCCCAGGTTGGGGGCTCAATCCCCAGTAGGGGCATACAGGAGGCAGCCAACCGGTGTTTCTCTCTCATTGATGTTTCTATCTCTCTATCCCTCTCCCTTCCTCTATCTCTAAAATGAAGAGGTCAGTGAGGGAAAAATGGGGACATATGTAATACTTTCAACAATAAAAATAAAAAAATAAAATCAATAAAAACATTTTAAAAAACTATTTTAAAAAGAAAGTGGCTGTTAAATAAAAAAATCAGTTATGTTTTATATTCCTGTGAAATCTCTGGTCCCCTACATATTTGCTGTATATATTTCTCTTATAACCAATTGGCTTTTCTTCCAAGTGTATGTTACTCTTTATTTTTTAGAAATGTTACTACTTTGGGGAATGTTTTTTACATTTGGGCTTCACCTATACTCCAGTGACATAGTAAGTTTCATTGGAAGAATGCTTGGAACGACTGGTGCATACTTGGGTCACATTAGAATCTTTTAGGCCCCTTCAAAGTGTATGAAGCCCAGGCTACACCTTGCAATGATATCAGACTCTCTAGGGAAGGGACCTTGGCATCAGTATATATTTTTCTAAAAGTCTCAGATGATTGTGTGTGGCGAGGTTTAGAGACACTGTCTTAGAATGGTTAGTTTATAATACCATATTCAGGCATCTTCAGGGATATGGCATTAACCATATCTCAGGGGTTATAAGATAAGTAGCCATGAGCTGAAACTGGCCTAATAACCTGCTTTGTTGGGCCAGCATAGAACAATGTTAACTTTTCTGGAATTTGGAAAATTCAAGAATTTGGAAAACCTTACTCAAGGTTTGTGCTCTCTACTGCCCATATCAACAATCACTATGATACAAGTCACTTCTCACACTTGTGAGACCTGCCTGGCAACTATACGTATTTGAGTTCATGACCCCTGAGATACCTGGAGGGGCTCTCTAGTTGGAATCTAATATAAAAACAGTAAGATTAACTGAGAATTACTAGACATACACTGAAGACTGAAAATACATACTGTTTTTGGAAGCATAGATTCCACTTGCCCCCTTATAGGAGAGCTCCCTTTGGGGAAAAGACATGTTCCCTGGGGTGCTAGGCAAACTGAAACCCAAGATGGTGTCCACCCCATGTGGTCAGTGGCCACAGACCTGGAGTGAAACTGACACCTTCACTGAGAGGAAGGGAGTGATGCTGGCTTCACTGAGGCCATGGCAAAGAGGAGAATAATCGGATGAACAATAAGATTAACAGATGAGAGGTTTGAAAGGAAGAGAAATTCCAGATTGAGGAAGGTTCAGGAGAGGTGTTCTAAATCAAGGCAATGAACAGAAGGAAACTTCTGGCTTCCCTCACCTATGGGGACCTAGTGAGTATGACATGATGTTATGTTTGAGTTGACCTGCTTCTGGGTGTGCCCGTCTCCTCGCCTCTATATCAGGTTCAGGTTTTACACATCAGTACACACCACACAAGGGCCAGTGGCCACAAGCAATTCAGAGGTTTATACTTAGGCACAGGCAAAGGGAGGAGAGTCCCTGGGAGAGGGGGCCAGGCAGCAGGGTGGTTCTCTGATGTCTGGGCAGACAGAGTGTCTGATCCTGGAGACAAGAATAACACAGGAATCTTCTGGTGAGAGTTTTGAATAATGCCAGGGACAGACTCATTTCCACTGGACTGTTCTCCTGTGGGGGCAGGTGAAAGGGGGAGGTAGATTGCCTTGCTTGTGATTTATAGGGATAGCAGGAGTGAGTCATATACCAGGTACCGAGAAGAAAGAATTAGAGACCTTTCATTCTATTAATTCAACAAATTTTATTAAGCAGCTCCTGTGCAGACTCTGTGATCCAAAGAGTTATGTGATCCAATTAGTTATAATCCTTACAGAGAGCAGCAATAAAGACATAAATAAATAACCACATCAAGTGGCAAGGATGTGATTGGGGTAGAATGACACTTAATAGAGAGTAAAAGGGAAGGCCTTTTGATAAGGTGACTTTTGAGCAGAGTCCAAATAAAATGAACAGAGTGAGCGTAAAGCTATCTGGGAAGAGCATGCCAGGCAGGGAACCAATACGTGCAAAGGCCGAAGGACCATGCTTGGTGGAGGAAAGGCGAGGACTCCAGTGTGGTGGGTGGAGTGAAGGAAGCAATGGGTAGGCCAGGTCCTGTGGGACTTTGATGCTAAAATACGGATTTTAAGAAAGTTCTTTATTTTTTTATTTTTGTGTGTGAAGGGAAGCCACTAGAACAGTGGTTCTCAACCTTGGCTGCACATTAGAATCACCTGGGAATCTTTTAAAAATCCTATTTCTGGGCCTCATCCTCCAGAAATTGTTTCTTTGTTATGGGGTGGGGCCACAACATTAGTAACAAAGAAACAGAATTTTCGGAGGATGAGGCCCAGAAATCAGGATTTTCAAGATTCCCAGGTGATTCTAATGTGCAGCCAAGGTTGAGAACCACTGCACTAGAAGATTTTGAGCAAGAGTCTAATTTGTGGTATACACACACATATTGCAAAATGAGTTGAAGTCACAAAGAAGGTAGGTCAGACTGATGAGAACAGGGGTGCAAGGGAAGGGAGATACATTTATATTCCTCCTCCTGCATAAATCCCAGTAAGGGAGCACAGAGATTGAAAAATTGTCATGAGTTAATTTATCAAAGATGGAATTTGTTGCTTGAAAAAGTAGAGCAAAAAAACCTGAGCCTTTCACATAAAACATTTACTAGGGAGAAAGAAAGATGGACACATTGGAAGCATTTCCAGAATGGACACAGATATTTTGATAGAATGATTGCCCTTGGCAGTTGCAATCAATTGGGTAAATCTGGTTTGGATCAGTCTGAAGTACATATGCTTTAAGATCTCAGATCTACTTTCAAAAGACTGTACATGTGTCTTATTGTAACCCTTGATTGAAATATAGCTGCCTGCTCTATTTCATGGGCCTGGGAAAGCCCTTAGCATTCGGTGAGCACTTAGCTGGGAGCACTGGTCTTAGATCATCCAGTCTGGGTCCCCTTCCTTTTCATCTCCATGGTTCTGTGTCCATCGCTCCCAGTGATTAATGCCCCCGACTTGTCCATGATGAGATGTATGCATTCTGGGCACCTTTGTTTTGGAGGTGACTTAAACCAATCATCACATGGTATTCCTTGGGCAAAACAGATTCATTTGGGACAGACTCATGATCTCTTTCAAGCCACTGAGTCTTGTGAGGACCTAGATGGAGCATTTAAGAAGTCTATTTGGTGTTAATAGAGGAACCACAGGAAGAAATTACCTTCTTTTATTTGGGCATTGTCAAGATTGGAGGTCTGAAACTGCTGATATCTTATTATCAGCACGATAATAAAGACTACACATAAAAGCTGGCAGAGTCACTTCTTAATTGCACAAAACAAACCATCTAAATTTGGGCTTTCCAGTTCTATGAACAAATGTACTTTCTTGATGTTCATGCCATTTTGAGTTGGGCTTTCTATAACTTAAAAGCCAAAGACCTCATCAATAATATATAAGTTCGTATCACACAGTGAAAGCTGGGGGCTCTTGAAGGTCATATATATGTATACACATACATATATTTTAAGAATGGGAAGAGGACAAAGTAAAATCACACAGCTTTGGGACTCCAAGGAGATAGGGAAATATCTGGAACTTAGAGGAGGGCATTTGGCATATCTTACATCATTCATTAAAAAAAACATATATTGACAATGTACTATATGTTCACAACATGTGAGATATGAACCATTGCCTTTAATTCTAATATTAGAAAAACTGAAACTCTGACTCAAAAGATTTTAGCTGTATGTTTAGAAATAATCCAATGATAAAAATTATGTTTCAACCTTTGATTTCTTTGTGTTAATAATAGCATTTTGCTAAAGGACACAGAAAATCTTTATAAAGTATTACATGTATAAACTATTTTAGAAAACAATTTTTGTGTTTCTTTCTCCCCAAACAAAAACTATTTTACCCATTTTTCACAGGCCATGGTAAGGTTTTATTTTTTTTTTAACAGTGCCACTTCCTCTGCTATTATCTATTTTCAGTTGCTACAGGCATTAGTAGCCAAATTAATCAAACATCTCTCTGCAGAACACCTGATATGGGCCTCTCTTTTAGTCCCGGGGAAACTTCTGGAAATCCAATGTAAAGGGTATACTTGAGAAAGCCTGGGAGTATTCTACTTTTTTAGGCTTGTGACATCACCAAGCGTTGTGCTTCACTTTTTAGTGGACGAGTCATTTCATAGTTGCTGGTGGCAATGATATTGGATTGAATATGTCTTGTGGGACACTAAGGCTTGTGGAGCAGAAATCTAGGGACAGTGGAGCCTGTGAAAACAGATCACATCCCACTACAGGGGGGAACTTTGGGTCCAGTTCTGCCTTTTCTCACAGAATCAGACTCTGATCTAATCCCCTTTGCAATTAAGGTTATCTAAAGTATGTTCACACAGAAAGACAATGTATTTTTGGCTCTCAGCATTTGTGTTGCCTTGGTGACAGTGTACAGACCTAATTATTAAAGAGAGTCTTTTTCAAGCAGCTTTGTCAGTTCTGACAACTGAGTATATATGTAGGGTTATGTGTTCTATGCTGTTTGCTTTATTCTCTACAGTTGGAAATTACAAATTTGAAGTAATATGAGAGAATATATTTGAAGATTTCACTCCTACCTTGATAAGTCATTAAAGAAAGCTTTCAAGGGAGTAACACATTTCCTCCCTAGATAGCCTCAGAAAAAAATGTTTTTAAATGTATTCCAGTGAAAGAAAATATCAAGTTTATTTCAGGAATCATCAATCACAGTCCATGTGGTAAACATGTAGAACTGGTGCTTGTCATTTAACACAGCTGAGAAAGCAATTTAATATCAATTTACTGACAATTGTTAAAGCATTATTATTTTTAAGAAACCATATTGGAAGCAAAATATTTCAAAGCTAAAATGTATGCAGTGCACTTTGTCAGTGTAGTTTGCTAATTGCTGAGTAACAGACAGTACGTATGTCATTTTACAACCAGGATGTGGTCAGTAGAGAGTGGTGAGATTCCAGACTGGGGATTATTATAATGGAATGGTAATTTGGCAGTTCCCTGCTTACCTAATAGAAAAACTGAATCACAGAGAGGGCAAGGCACTTGCTTAAATTGTTCAGCTCCATACCCTTTTCCTTTATCTCCTCTAATTCCAGGCTGAAATGATAGGAAGTATGTATAGTCAAGAACCTACGCTTATGTGGAGTGGTGTAGTGCCTTTTTGGCTATTCTTTCTATTCAGACATCTATTGAAAAAGATTGAGTTTGGATGTACATGGCACAGAATTTTCTTTTTTTTAAAAAAAATTTTTTGTTAATCTTCACCTGAGGATATTTTTTCCATTGATTTTTAGAGAGACTGGAAAGGAGGGGGAGAGACAGAGCAAAACATCAATGTGAGAGAGACACTAATTGGTTGCCTCCCGCATTTTTTAACGGATGACAACTAATTACTTTTTAAAAAAAACACACAGTGTGAATCAAAGAGAACAGTTTTCACCCTGCATCAGCGATTTTCAACCTTTTTCATCTCATGGCACACATAAACTAACGACTAAAATTCTGTGGCACACCACATTTATTTTTTGCTGATCTGACAAAAAATAGGTATAATTTTGATTCATTCACACTGGATGGCTGTTGTTGTGTTGGCTGTTGTCATTTTTTAAAATGTGACAATCTAAGGGAAAAGAGTCAGTGCCCAAGCTACATGGTCAAGTACTGCATGTTTTAAAACTACTTGCACCACACGGGTTGAAAATCACTGTGCTACATTGGAATTATATAGCACTCTTAAGTCTGCATTTGGTCCTAATAAAGAAACTATAATAGGTAGATATTTTCTTAACTTTACAAATAAGGAAGATGAGGGCGGGAGTAGTTAAATGACTGGCCCAAGGCGATACATCTATTATGAAAAGAAAGCAAGACCAGAACCCAGTTTCACTCAGCTTAAGTGAAACTCTTCTATGTCACAGATGCTGTGTAAAGTTTACACAGATGCAGAAAATTGTCATTCTCCATATTCTAAGACTTTCTATTGGAATTCATTCTTGCTAATTTGATTTCTCTGCTTTTGCACAATATATAATCTGTGTTGTTTCTCAAACAAAAATACAAAGAGTAATATCAACATTTTGGGTTTGGTCTATTCTATTTACCTGGCTTTGAGGAGTAACCAGAAATTTGCCTACTGGAATTAATTATCCTCTATCTAGTTTTTTACTTTTTTAAAAATAAAATAATGATTTTGGCACATCTGCTGCTGAGAGGCTCTTTGCTGAAGTCATTATGAGCAAAATTACTAATATAATGCCCTAAAGAAATTATTTTACTTTGGTCAGATACATCTCAGAACAACTATGATAAGCCTATCAAGATAAAGATTTTCTTTAAATTGTACCAGTGCATGTTATCTTCATTTTATAGGGATTCTTTTAGTGCTGTAGCTCTTGACAATCTAGATTTCTAACAGCTTCATAAATAACCACTGAACAAGAATAGATGGTTTTCTCTTGGTAGTTAGATAAGAAAATTGTACTATTTCACAGAAACCACACTTGTTTTTTCGAAGGAGGAGAAGAGGAACTTGCATAAACCCAATGAGCAAATAGTGATTTTATGTAACAAGAAATCCCCCAAATGAGTGACAAGGTCACTTGAGGGTATTTTGATAGAACCACATTACTTGCTGGTATCTGGAAAATTTCTGGAAATGTTTTATAAGCTTTTGCCTCTGAATTTCAAGAGAGTTGAGCATTATCAGTTTGATAGGTTGTGGTTTGCTTCCCAAAAGGGCATTTGTCAGTTTTCCCTGTAGCTGATGTCATTCTGGACACCAGGCAGGACATCCTCAGCAGCATTGATATCTACCCTCCTACTGTTCCCTGAGTTGGTGTTTTTGGAGCCAGGCCAATCGCAGGTGCCAGGCAATGGAGCCACTGCAATGGTGTGAGGGTCAAAGCACAGGTGGCCGTACCTGGGTTCTGAACCTGGATCTGTTCCTATCAGTTATGGGCCCTTAGGCTGTTCTAGCATCACTAAGTCTCCCACTCATCAAAGGTTTTTTGAAAAATTCAAACAAAATACAGTTGGTTATGCCCTCCACTATTTGACTTTTGAGTTCCCCAAAGCCCCTACCCACATCATACTATTTGCACACCTGATCCAGAGACAGTCTCTAGAATCATTTAACGTTCACTAAACAACATATCTATTAAATGGTTTGTGTTACAGAGACTAATCATTAAATAATAATAATAAAAAAGAATAGGGCAAACCCTGCGGGAGAGCAGGAATAATTTAGACTTCCCCACCTCCTGTGAGGTTTTATGTGAGTTTTGATAATTATCTTCAAGCCAAATATTTTAATAGTACATCTTCCTATAGACGTCTAAAAAATCTTTATTTAGCTCAGTGATTCTTCATGTTTCAAACACAGAAGCAGAATTATATGGAGTTGTGTGCTCAGTACCACGGTGATTCTGATGCTTGGCCAATCTGGATATAGTTGTTTTCATTTTCTTATTCCCCTTCATCAATTTCAACCTGAAGAAACTGAGAATCAGGGATGTTAAAAGACTGGGATTAGGCTCTGCAACTAATTTGTGCGTTAGGTAGCTTTCTGAATTGAACTGTGTGTGTGTGTGTGTGTGTGTGTGTGTGTGGTGTTTATCTGAAGTTCTACTTTTTCCCCATTTTATTTTTGCAATTAGGATAAATGACAAACCCTTCCAGATTATTTTCTTAAGGAGATATATATATATATATATATATATCTATATATATATATCTATATATAGATATAGATATATATATATCTATATCTATATCTATATATATATATGATTTCCAAACTGCACTTTGCCATTTGCTATCTTTCAAAACTTCTGAATATTCTACAATATATTTGAACAAGAGCATAAAAAAGAGGATTACAATGATGACATCACACAAACTAACAATATCTAGATTCATTAATTTACTTAAGATAGTAAAGTCAGAAGGCTCAGAGAAGGTTCAACAGTTTTCTTGTAATTCTGGAAGAACAGGGTGTGTAATATGCTCACATTATACAGCAAGTAGGATGAGGGCCTAGAATCTGTGTTTCTTGACTCCTTATCCAATGCTCTCTGCATATCATTTTGCTATTTCTTACTTTACAATCTGTCATCCTTGGGGGTTCCAGCTTGATTCTTCCCACAGAATAATTTCACAACTTAACACCCTACTGAAAGCACGATGCGCTGTGCCATTTGTTTCTATACTGGGAAAGCCTGGGGAATACAGGAGTCAGATTAGGCTGCCTCATGATTCTGTTATTGGACTTCAGGTTTAACTTTTCCACTTGACTCATTTGTCATTTTTCACAATGATCATTTTTTTAAGCGATGAATCCCTATTTTGTCTCATTTTTCATGCCTAAAATGTACCAATCCTTGCTCAGATCCATAACTGGAGGCAGCCTAGGAAAACTACATAATTTCCATGCTGCTCTCTATAGTCATTATGTATGGCTCTTATGCCTAAGTAGGCATATTCTTTAGAGGGCAGCAGTGTGTTAGTAATGACTTTTATGCCACTTCTTAATTTTCAACTTTTGAAACTGCATTCTGTGATTGATTTTCAGTCCAGAGCCACTTATCTTTTTTTTTTTAATGTATTTTATAGATTATTTTACAGAGAGGAAGGGAGATAGTGAGAAACATCGATCAGCTGCCTCCTGCACATCCCCCACTGGGGATGTGCCCACAACCCAGGTACATGCCCTTGACTGGAATTGAACCCGGGACCCTTCAGTCCACAGGACAATGCTCTATCCACTGAGCCAAACCGGTTTCGGCCACTTATCTTTATGTACCTATTCCTTTAACACTTACAGGCTTAATAGTTTATTATTCACCAGTTTTTCTTCAAGGAAATAGAGGGACTGATTTCTAATTTGGTTGACCTATATATCATTTTCCTTAAATGGCTTAGAAAATTTCAATTTCTCAGGTGGCATTTTTAACATACATGACCCCTTTTTAGAGTGAAATGACCTTTTGGTTAGATTTTTGTGGCCTTGTGACTGGGTTCTAAGTAATAGAGTGTGGCTTATGCCATGCCTGGGTGTAAACCTATTACACTCTATTCGTTCAACAAATATTTACTGGGTGCCTGCCATGGTCCAGGCCTCGGTTAATGAGGGCGGTGATGGTGTTGACAGAAGTATGCCAGCAGATAGGGTTAGAAAATATTAAAGTTTCTTTAATAGCAAATATATATATTGATTTGATCTGTTTATAAAGTTAGTTAGCACCTCTGTTGTGACACATGATTATCATTTTTTCTTTTGTGTGGTGAGAACATCTAGTCTCTTAGCAACTCTGAAGTATATATAGCACAGTATTGTTGACCACATGTCACCCAGATTTATCAACAATATAGGACTTGACTCCAGAACTTAGTTCTCCCCATCCAGGGAAATGACCCCACTATTGTGTTTGTATACCCATCCTTCTGCTTTGTCATAACAAACAACATGGCAACATCCAATCCAGTTCATTATAGGCTCCAGGCTTCTAGTTGGTTCTTGAATAATACAGCATTACTATTTCAATATGGTGGCTCCATTTGGCTCATCATGAACCAAACATAGGAAGAAGCCACTGTAGATAGAGAAATCAGAGACATTTAAATATGGGTCTGAAAACTTTCTCTACCCCTTACTTAAAATAAATAAATAAAGAACTGCATGTAGGTAGTTGAAAGGCTGCTATCTCAGGAAAGAGGTCTCTTATCTAATCACTTCCAGGACTTGGTTGGATGTGACTACCGTTCTGGGATTCTGGAGAGTGAGTAAGTCCCCCGAGCCTGGAACATACTGGAGCTAGAGCCCTGGGGGAGGAAAGTTATTCATTCAAAGCTGTCAGCACATCTTTCCTTATGAATTACTCTCTTCAACCTATTGGACTTTTTTTCCCCTTTGGCATAATAGAAGACTTTCTGTAAGAATGGGACACATTCAGGACAGGTCACCACAAATATAGGTTTCCTTATTTATACACATTTGAGCCAAAGTATACTTCCCAGGAAATAAGACTGAAAAGAAATGAAATGGTTGAATCAGACTGCATTTGTTATGTGGACTTTTAAAATAGATTTATGTGAACTCAGCCAAATAAAATCACTTTCTGTCCTGGCACTGAACATGGGTGGCTGGTTTGATATGATGACCAGACATATGAGTTTATCATGAAAATGAAGTAACAGTGTGTGTTAAGTGGGGGAGTAGGAAAAGAGTGGATTGATGTTAGGCCTCTCCTCCCCACTCCCGCTCATTGAAGGGCCTCCCCAGAGCCCCTGAAAGAACAGAAACAGGACATGAGGTGCTGAGATTCAGCCAACTTCATCTTTTGACCTTGGCGGCCACTTCAAGTGTGGATTTTGTAAAGAATCAGGCTGACTCCATCACTCATCCATCACTGGCCCTGAAGGAGATGTCTACACTACAGCAGAAACTACTGAGCGATTCAGGCTGCAGCTACTCAAGGGATTTCCCAGTTTGTTGTTGCTGCAGTGGTTTCCAGGCGTGTTTCAAAATTTCACCCACTGATTTTATTTTCTAAATTGAGGTAAATATATTTTAAAGAAATGGAAAAACAAGGTACTGTTTAAACCTGAAACTTCAAAAGGAATAAGGATCACTCATCTACACAATGCCTAAATAAATAATGGGGATCTGAAGAATTCATTCATCAGCTAGTTTCTTGGCCTTCAACGGACCAAACAGCCCTTTTGATAAGATTTTTATTATTGAACAATGTCCATTTTCATGTTTTCTTGAGAAACACTGTTTGTATTAAGCTAAAAATGAAGTTGGGTTATTATTATGAGGAAGGAATAAGTACAAATCTTTTAATCAAGCAAGTACAAGTCTTTCTTTTTCCATCCTTCCATCCTTCTCTCTCTTCATTTTCCCATTGCTGAGAGTGAAGTTGTTTGCTTTTTAAACCAGGGTGATATGTAAACATTTATGTTTATGAAGAAACCTTTCATTATACCACTAAGATACTTGGGTTGGCCTTTGAATTTTCTAGTAATAAACAGGTAGGATGAAACTGCACTTATTTAATCATAATCCATTGCCTTTCTCAGAAGTACTGCCAACCATACTCATTTTCTGATATCATCCAAGTCTCTACCCAATTGAGTATGAATAAACAATATTACTGTGGATCATCTCTTTAGCACTCATATTGTGCACTTGGCAAATAACATACTATTTGTGATCCTTAATATTGTTAAGTCTACATTCTATATTTACTACTTCACCAGGAAGTTGTAAGGGTTATATGAAAACACTTTTAAAAATTAGAGTTAAATAGAAATTATTTAGTTCAGTGGTCAAGTAGGATTCTGAAATTATAATTCATATGTTGAATTTTAGTTGCTCTCATATTAGCTGGATGATCATAAGTAATATTTCTTGCTTTCTCTGTGCCAGTTTCTTTATCTGTACACTCAGGATAATGGCAGTTACATTATTAGTAAAATTATTGTGAGAAAGAAGTAAACCAATCATGGAAAACAGCGTAGTATATGGCACAATGGTAAGTCCTCGATAAATGCTATATCATTTTAATGCCCAGAGGTAATTATAAAAGAGGCTTAAAATACTTAAATAGGATAACATTTTGTGTTGGAAATATATATGTTTATATATACATATATACATGCAAACATAATATTTTTTATCAGAAATATCCTAGCTACCATGAATTCTGAATTAATAGAATTCAAATAAAAACATATTTGTAAAATAAAATTTATATCCACAGGTAGGCTTAAATAAACAATTTATGAAAAAGGCAACGGAAGTCAATATATCTAAAAGAAGTGAAAAAATGATTAATGTTGCTATTGATCTAAGCTCAAAATCAGGCCTCCTCTTCTCTCTGTACACTCTCTCATGAGGTGATCCCATCCTTTGCAAGATTTTACATATTAATATAGATTTCAAAGTCATTTTCCAATTTTGCTCTTTCCTTGGAGTTGTAAACTTCATATATCCAGTTGTATATTTGTCATTTCTTCTTGGGTGAATAGCAGGCACCTTAAACTTAACACCACTGAATCTGACCTTTGTTTTTTTTTTTTAAATCTTTTTCCCTGATCTTCTTCAGTTCAGTTGATATCATTATAGACTCACCAACTTGAAGACAGAAATTGGGTGAAGAGATTAAGAAGTACAAATTGGTAATTACAAAATAGTCCCGGGAATGTAAAGTACAGCATGGGAAATATAGTCAATAACATTGTAATAGCTATGCAGGTGCCAGGTTGGTACTAGACTTCTCATAAGTCATATAAATGTCTAATCACTATGCGTACATCTTAAACTTATACGATGTTGAATACCAACTGTCACTGATAAAAGATAGAAATTGAGAAGTCATTCTTGACTTGTTCCTCTTTACTGCCATTATTTACTTGTTGTAGCAAGTAACTTCATAAATCTTGAGTCTGTCCAATTTCCTACATCTCTATCACACCACTCTAGTTCAGGTTACCATCTCTTCTCGCCCAAACTTCTGCTATTGCCTCTTAATAAACTTTCATACTTCCGCTGTCTGTTCTCTTTAATCTATATCTTGTACAGCGTCAGAGTGCACTTTTACAAAAGTAAGTGTGACCATGTAACTTCAAGCCTCAAATCACTTGATACCCAAATCATATAATAAATCCAGATCCTTATTTTGGCCCAGGAGGCTCTGCATGGTCTGGCTCTAGCGCAGTAGATTTTAGACATATGCACCTTTTTGTAGTTTTCCAACAAATTGAGGCCAAGTTCCTTCTTGTCTTTTAACCATTTTCAAAGTGTTCCCCTCTTCCTAGAGCATTCTTCCCCCACACCTTCAGATGCCTTCATTTTTTAGGTCAGAGGTTATATTATAGAGATTTCTATAGTCTGTTCTATTTAAATAGGTATCCACCACAGCATTAGCTAACACCTCCATCAAGTCACATATACACTTTACATAGTAAGTTCAGAAATCTGTGTTAATAGAAGTTTCCATAATTAAATCAACAAACATTTAGTGGCCATTTTGTGCCAGGCCTGGAATTATCAGATCTAGTGAAGAACTTAAGGTTTGGTGGGAGAAGCAATGACTATGAAGTAGCATTCATTTTGGTCTGTGTGAAGGTTTATAAGAAGTTCAAAGATTTGAGTTCAGTGCACAGTACTCAGAATATTCATTTCAAATGAAGAATTCATCAGAAAGAATTGGGAAGCTTAGCATGAAGAAGGGAAGACTGTTGGCAGGGAACTCTAATTAGATTAATGATAAAAGCTTACATGTGTCAGGTTCAATTCCAAGTATTTTATATGATATAGTAACTTATTTATTTTTTTCACAGTAACCACATGACGTGGGTACTTTTATTTTCCATGATTTTCAGATCAGAAAACTAAGGAACAGAGAAGTAACTCATTTGCCCAGGGTCCCATGGCTTGTGGACCTGGTTTTTAACTCAGGCAGCCTGGCTCCGGACCCTAGAGCTTATGCACAGTGCAAGCCGGGCTCCCAAGCTAATCAAAGCATCACCCTGCTTGCTCATGCTGGTCCTGTGCTCCTGACTTCTCCCTCCCCATCTTGCCCTCCTATCTTTCCATGGTAGAATGGAAGAGGAAATAAAGTAGATGAAGGGATAGGACATTTCATAGGTGAGGAGGAGACAAGAAGGCAAAGCCAGGCCTTTCCTTAATTAACTCTGACAGGCCTAGCTGCAGGCTGCACTAGTTCAGTGGAAGCTGAGAAAAGCCCTGAAGAGAGTTGAGGCAAAATTGTCATGCACAAGGTCTTACACTGTGCGTGTTTGTGGTGAGAGAGTAGAGAGTTGGGGCTATCCATTGGCAGGGAATTCTCCCTCTCCTTCTAATGTGAGAACACTCAGAAAGGAGGTGTAATGAAAGACAATTTTTAAAAGTAGTGACTTATCTGGTGATGTAAGGTACAGCATGGGGAATATAGTCTATGACATTGTAATAAATACCTATGGTGATAGGTGGGCACTAGACTTGTCAGGGGATCACATCTCAAGTTATATAAATGCCTATAAACCACTATGCTGAAACTAGTACAATATTGAATGTCAACTGTAATTTTTTTTTTTTAAAAAGGTTGTAACTTCTCCTAAGGCTCTACTATTAATAATAATGCTTTTCAAAATATGAGCACTTTCTAGCCATAAAAAAGGCCTAAGTTTGGTTTTAAGAAATTTTAAATAGTAGTTAGTACTTATGAAGCATTTAGTATGTGCCAGGCATTGTTATGGTTTTCCTGTTTTAACTCATTTTGTTTTTATAACAACTCAGAAAATCGTGTAGACCAGCAGTTCTCAACCTGTGGGTCGCGACCCCTTTGGGGGTTGAACTATCCTTTCACAGGGGTCGTCTAAGACCATTGGAAAACACATATATAATTACATATTTTTTTTGTGATGAATCACTTTGCATTAATTATGTTCAATTTGTAACAATGAAAATACATCCTGCATATCAGATATTTACATTACGATTCATAACAGTAGCAAAATTACAGTTATGAAGTAGCAACAAAAATAATTTTATGGTTGGGGGTCACCACAACATGAGGAACTGTATTAAAGGGTCGCGGCATTAGGAAGGTTGAAAACCACTGGTGTAGACTGTTTAACAAAGAAGGAAACTAAGTCTTGAGAGGCCTGCACACTTGCCCAAGGTCCCACAGTCCCACAGCTGGAGCACAGCCAGGCTCTTACTCCGCTTTATAACAAGGGCACCTGTATCCTCATATAGTAGGCATTCGATAAACACAAGTTTAATTACTGAATTACCTGGATTCTTGGCGGCACTGTCTCCCATTGCAGATCCAGTATTAATTGTCAGTTACGACAACTGTTAAATTAGAATGAAAACTTCAAGCCAGAATTGGGAAGTGGAGCAGAATTAAGAGCCACAAAAACTTTCACAATAGTAGCTTCAGGTTTCAATTCATTTCCCAAACATACCGCCATGCCTCTGTGAAGGTGCTGGGGAGACCTTCTGCTTGGAATATCTTTACTAGCCTGTTTGATTAGTGTAGTCACTGTTCATCTTTCAAAAGTTCCTGTTTTATAGCCTCTTATATGACGTTTGCATTCCTCTTCTCCAGTCACCAGAGACTTCGTTGTTCCTCCTCTAAGCTGGTAGCTGTCAAAGAAAAATTATGCTGGACAAAAGTTAAATAGGCAAGGAAGAATTTATTCAAGACTATTGCAACAGGGGAGTGGAATTGAGCTCCACTCCACTGAAACAAAAGCTGGGAATGTTTTTAAGTACTGGAGTGAGCTTGTGGACAGTACTGGAGGAGGAGGAGGAGGAGAGGAGGTGTGTGGGTGTGTGTAGGGTCGGGGAGATTAGTCAATATGATTAGGGCATCTGTGTTTGCTAATTATTGCTTATTGAAGTTATACTCTCATTCTCCCACAGAACCTAGGAGGCAGGGACACTACCTTTTTTAAAAAATATATTTTTATTGATTTCAGAGATGAAGGGAGAGGGAGAGATAGAAACACCTATGATGAGAGAGAATCATTGATTGGCTGTCTCCTGCACACTCCTTACTAGGTATGGAGCCCGCAACCTGGGCATGTGCCCTTGACCAGAATCAAACCCAGGACCCTTCAGTCCTCAGGCTAACACTCGACCTTGAGCAAAAGCGGCTAGAGCCACTACCTTTCTTAATTTCATTTCAAAGGGATGGCTCTTAAATCCTTGAGAAAGACATTCCTGGGTGTAGGTGGTAAATAAATGGCAAGAGGCTGGGTGTTGGGAGGAGATTTATATCTCAAAGGGGCCAAGAAAAAATTTACTTTATAATTCCTAAAGTAAATGCCCTAAGAAAAGGGAGCTTAGAGTCTAAGGTTTAACCAAACTGAGGGGAACTTTAAGGCAGTCTTGGTCACTGCAAAAACATTTTTCATAGCCATTTTCACTGTATTATAACCAATTTTATTGTCTCATAAAGCATGAAAAAGTATAAGAAGTTGTGGTTTGCCCCATCCTGCCCAGTACCTTGCTCATAGATATACCCAATAACTGTTCATTAAATGGACAAATGAAGACACCAAACATCCATGATATAAGGCCCCAGGTACCTGGCTTTTCAGTTCTATTTCTGTCCCCAAATGCCTTTTGCTATAGACATTAAAAGGACAAGAAACTGAAAGGAAAATCAGTTTTCTTTTGTGTAATTTTTCTCCAAAGTAAATCAAGTTGAAGGAATCTTGATGAGAGAAAATGTTAGAAGTTAACCTTATTGCTGATGACCATCATGTTGAAAATGTCTTCTTCAATAAGTACTTCTTTTGTTCTCTCCCTGCCTTTTGGTAGAGCTGTCGTATTTGGCTCCTCTACCATCTGGCTGCCCTATTCTCATCCTATGTGCATACACATATGGTGTAGTCTTTAGTGGTGAGAGTGGTGTAGAGAAGGCACACCACATACAGAGCCAGAAGGCTCAAATCCTAGGCCTGGGTCTGCCCTAACTCATTTATTGAAGGCAAATGTTCTACATAGGTTGGCTGCATTGACTCATAGACAAAGAATACACGCTAAACTAATTACAATAAAATTGCAATTTCCGGAATCTCTTGGAAAGTTAGAAGCTTCATTCCTACTGAGATAGTGGTGCTGAGAAGTGGCCGGGGGCTTCTGGTGGGCCCTAGCCCAGGCTCGGTGCACTTGTTCATCATAGAACCCCCACATCCCCATTCATACCTACTCTCCTCCACTCATATTCATCACTTGCCCCGCACAAGGTCAAGCGAACACTTCCTTTTCTCAGGAGTCAATTTCTTCAATTATTAGGAGGGGGATAATAATACTTCATTAGAACACTTAAGAGAACAAAGGGGATTTTATTCATGGTCCATATATTTAGATGTTCCATACTGTGGGGTGTGTGTGTGTGATGATGTGTGTTAGTTCTTTTTTGTTATTGCTGGTATATAACATCTCTCCTGTGTTTCTCTCTCCTTTCTCTTGTGCAGCTGTATCGCATCTCCCTAATTGACCTTTTAACATGTGGAACACTCAAATTTCCTTTTGCTATTTTACCTCCTGTTGGTTCAACAATCAACAAACATACTTGAGTCTGAGATGAGGAGAGAGGATGTGTGAACAAGATTTAAGGGAAGGGGAGGGAAGAAAAAGAGAGAAAAGGAGTAAAGTGATTCATGTTTTGCAGTCAAGAATAAAGGCCATCTGTAAGATATAGCACAAACTATAATTTCTGGAAGTCCATTTTCTAAATAAGTGTATTTTATATCCTTTCTCTTTACTTAAGCTGCCATCTCTAACCCTAGTCCTTGGGAAACAAAGTAGCATCCACTTGCTGGAAGCAACAATGGTGCCTCAGTCTTTGTCTTCATTGACAGAGTTCAGGGATGGATGGCAACAATTACATAGCTCTTTCAGGCATAAAGCCACTGCTCTGGTATATTTTGATAGTTGTCTCCATTTCACACATGTCATCTTGCTAAGACACATGGACAATGGGTAGCTTCCTCACTGCCTTTTGATAGGGAGAAAGCAGCCAGTACAAATCTGGCCTCTGATAGGCACTTGGCTTTGGGGAGCAGATGAAAGTATGAAGAGATCGTAACTTCTAGAACAGTGTAAGCAAGAGAAGATAGAGGAGAGTTTCCATTTTTGGGGGAAGGGTAGAGGACTTCATCATCAACTACGTTAACCAGTTATGAGTATGTTACAGATTTCTGGAACTTGGGACAATAAAAGTCCTATATAACTTATTGAAAACAGAGCTGAAGAAATTAATCACCTCTCTCAGATCTACTTGGAAGTTAAAGAAAAAAATCTAAAAGGAATCATACAACAAATATCTTTGGAGTGCTGCAGATCTGGGATGATGGTTATCTTATAGTAAGAACAAATACATTACAATATGAGAAATAAACTTTATATAAGTGGGGGGGGGAGTTCATTTTGATACAATAAAAACGATTAGAAAACTATTATGTTACATCTGATAGAAAATGAACCATCCTATGATTGATGTGATTATGACTGATGTCGAGTAAGCCTGTTATAAGATATTTCTCTTGGACTTCTTTTGTATGGGTGGTATCAAAGCTTCCAGGAGGAAATTTGTGCTGGCCACATATCAAGTCATCAAAAGAGCCATGGACATGAACTCTAGGCCTCTGCCTGTCAGGCAAGTGCCTTCTATGTCTGGCTGCTCTTCTAATCTCAGCCATGTTTGTCTTGAATATAAAGCTTGGTGAGATGCTCTAGCCAAAATGTAATAAAACTATAGTCATTCCAGAATTTTTACAAAAATAAATGTTTTTCTCATTCCAATATTAAATTTCTGGGTTCCCACTTTCATAATTATCCATCAGATTAGTGTCGCAATAAAGTCCTTATTTGTTGTTAACTTGAGGAACTTAATTACAAAATCAAAATGGAACATTAGTTCTGATTGATTTCATGTTTCAAAGCTAGAGAGCTATTACATAGGTTCAAGGTTGTTTGGGAAGGAAGTATTTGCCAATAATAACTATCAGTGATAGACAGTAAAATTGCCTCTGGTGACAAGCTTTTCAAGGTGTACCTAAATTGGAAATAATTTGCATTAATATTTTTCCTCTGTCCTATAATGGTCTATGGTGTAAGAATATTAATGTGAGATGTTCTTGCTCAGACTGATTATGGTTAATACATTATTAGTAAGTTGGATTTCCAATTTTGTCTTCAAAGAAACAAGACCAAGTTAGACTTACAGATTGTCAATCAGTATGAAACTAATAACTTGGCAAATATGTTCATTATTATGAGTGATAAATTCTTTAAGTTTATTTTGTCCCCTGAGCTTTTCTTTTTAGAATATTGACTCTTATAGTTGATATCAAAGCCATTTATTTATTTTTAAATAAAATGTATATGGCTAGTCCCAGATAGCCACATCCCCCAGATACTTTGCTTTTTGTTATTTTATTTTTTTTAAATCTTTCCCTCCTCAGTTTTTATATATATTATTTTTTCTTCTACTTTCTTATTGTCTTTTCATCTTCCTCCCTTTCCCCCCTGTAATCTATGATACAAATCAATTAAAAAACACACAACTTATTGAAGATCTTAAGGAGAAAAAAGCCGAGGTTCCCCCAAGGAAGAAGGAATTTTGATTCAGACTGCCTTTGGACTTGAGCTCCACCATCAACTCTTGGGGTCTCCAGTTGCTGGCATGTTCTGCAGAATTTGGACTTGCCAGCCCCCACAAACATATGATTCAATTCTTTAAAATAAACCTCTGTCTCTGTAAATAAAACCAAAACAACATATAAATCAAAGCTTCTTCTTAGATATCTCTTTTAACAATCTGAATTCTCAAGTTAATATCTGGAATAAATCTAAACAGTTAGGTAACTTTATATACCCAGAGGGGGTATTTTTAATAGCCACCAATTAAAAAAAAATTATGGAATGATTGTATTCAATACTTTCAACAGAGAGAAGGGTCATTGACCCTAAAGAGAAATATAATCTTAGTGTATTAGTCAAATTTTAAAAAGAGAAAAAAATTAGGATGAAAGTCTGATGGAGTTCTGATATTTTTGAACTTCTATTGTAGTCTCTTTTTGTTATATTTCATGCTTTACATACTGAAAGAGATTTTGAAGAACTTTTTGAGCATTAATTAAATTTTGGGGGTCTATCAGTGATTCCTAAACAATATTATTTTGGAATTATGTAGGAAAAAAAGACACTAATGATTTTATGATACTTCACCATTGGAATCAATTGCCAAAACATTTATAAAAATTTAGAGGTTGTTTTTCTGTTTGCTGTGGCCATATGTGTAAATTTGGTTATGCTGACCTCTGTCAACTTCATTTCTTCTAATAAAATATGACAAATATGACTTGCCTACTAAAGAGAACTATTTCAAAAGTTGTAATGATATTTGAACAGTTATTTAAGTCTAGAAGTGAGAATGCAGGTGCTGAGTTTAATGTTCAAAACATTGTTTGGTGTCACTTAGGTAATTATCAGTATTATGTACATACTAGAGGCCCGGTGCACGAAAATTCATGCACTGGAGGGCGGGGGGGTCCCTCAACCCGGTCTGCCCCCTCTCACAGTCCAGGAGTCCTCAGGGGCAGGAGGCAACTGGTGAGCTGGGGAAGGTGACACCCCCATCACACCTCTGCTGCTGCCACTGCCAGCAGCATAAGCCTGGGCCAGCCCTGGTTACCTAAGCCTCTGGTGGCCCTGGGCAGCTAGGCAGCTGCCGTCCGAGGCTTGCCTGCGCCTTGGGCCAGCCCAGGGCGGCTGGGGGGCTGAGAGCAAGTCCTGCCACACCATGTGCCAGCCGCCCCGCCCCAGCTGGGCTGAAAGGATGGGGGAACTCTGACGGGGCTGGGCGCTGCCATCTTGTGGCTATGGGCACCACCATCTTTTGTGATGGTGTGACAGTCAATTTGCATATCCCACTTTATTAGATAGGATATCAGAATAACCCCCTCCCCCCCCACAAGAATCCTTGACTTTTTAAGAACAAAGATAAGTACAAATTCAAAGGTGAAGATTCTCAAGAATCTCATTAAAATTATGACCCAGGAGAATACATCACAAAGTTTAAAGAAGTGCTCAAGACTTATTGGATAGAATATTTTAGTTTATGTTTGATCATGGATTTGGACCCCTGGCCCTGCATGGTTGTAGGCATGTATAGCAGTTTCTTTAACTGTTCAACTCACTCAATTGTGAAACACAGTCATTATGTTGTGCTGGAAAAACTGCAGGTCACAGAGACTAGAAATACCAATCCCAAGATTTGCCTGTCTGAATCTCTGGTAATTATGATGAATAAGTCATTTAGTTGTTTCCAGTGTTACTACTTATTGTTCCACTGGAACATACACATAATGTCTGTTAATAATGACACATGTGACTATTGTAAATCCCCACTTATTCTGATTCTGGAATTCAAAGGAAAGAATATGGCAACAGCCCACCCCCCTCCAATTCTCATGGGCCAGCTGAATGTGAAGAGGAAATGAAGTCTTTCTGCCGCATGGAAGGAGAAGGAATTCTAATTCCTGTATTTTTTAACAGTTTTTGAATATACATTGGTATAGACATGAGCTGCCCTATGGGCTTATGTTTCTGTCAGTTCCTTTCCCATTTGAAACTCGGGCCTGACTTGAGACTTCTCTAGTAAATGATAGGAACACATGTTAAACCCAATGTTCCTACCGACTTTCAGTCAGGTTTGCTGTCTGGTAACAGAATTATTTTCTTTAAATATATTTTATTGATTTTTTTACAGAGAGGAAGGGAGAGAGATAGAGAGTTAGAAACATCGATGAGAGAGAAACATCGATCAGCTGCCTCCAGCACATCTCCTACTGGGGATGTGCCCGCAACCCAGGTACATGCCCTTGACCCGAATCGAACCTGGGACCCTTCAGTCCGCAGGCCGATGCTCTATCCACTGAGCCAAACCGGTTTTGGCAGAATTATTTTCTTAATACAACAGCTCATTTTCTGCACAGCAACCAGAGTGATTTTTAAAAACATAAATCTGGTTACAAAATGCTCCGGGCTAAAGCCCCTAAATGTTTCCAATTAGAATTAAAAAAGAAATTCTTACTCTTTTTATAAAGCCCTACATGATCTCTCCAACATCATTTGATATTAATTTTCCCTGGATTACTCCATTCCAACCAGTTCCTTAAATACCAGAGGTTTCTTCCTGATGCAGAAACTTTGCATAAGCTAGTTTTCTGCTTGAACACTGCCCCATGTCTTCATCTCAGCCTTGGTCTTTGCATGAAGATCTTCTTTAGATTCCTTTAAGGTCTTAACTTGTATCATTCTCTGTAGTATGCCCTGTATCCTTTGTAGTATATATTGTAATTCAATATTATATATTTTCCTGTTTTATTTGTTTTGCCTGTGTCCAAGAGTAGATTTTTAAAATATTTCTTTCCCTCATGGATTTCATGCCTGGAATATATTCAACAAGAAATGAAAATAATTAAATGAATGAATGACCAAACCACTGTAGCACAGGAGTACAGTTAAATAGTATAAGCTTGTCGGGCTGGCGTGGCTCAGTGGTTGAGAGTTGACCTATGAACCAGGAGGTCATAGTTTGATTCCCTGTCAAGTCACATGCCCAGGTTGTGGGCTTGATCCTCAGTATGCAATGTGCAGGAGGAAGCCAATTGATTCTCTCTCATCATTGGTGTTTCTGTCTCTCCCTTTCCCTTCCTCTCTGACATCAGCAAAAATATATTTTTAAAAAGCAAAGGCTTCTACAGGGTGTCAAGAAGCTAGAGATTCTTCCCAAGAACTTTTTCAACCCAACCATGAGACATTTGAGAGGCAAATTATGAGTGAATGAATGCAATCGTTGTTGTGCAATTTTAGATATACCTATTTAATTTTAAAGATTTTTTTTTGTGTTAATGATGTTTGCAAGTCTTAGAATTCTTCTTCTTCTTAGTTTCTCCTAAATAGCCTTTAACTTAATCTCCATAGGATAAGGTGTAGAGTTCACATGTCTCTCTAATGTAGGCAAGATGTGCTGCTTAAGTGTCTGTTCTACACTGTTTCATATTTACAGGGAACATGTTTAGATGACCTTTGTTACAACACATCACCTTAAACCAGAGTCTAGCAACTGCTGACAACAAACTGAGCCCTGGTGTGAATTAGATGAATTGAAACACACACACACACACACACACACACACACACACACACACACACCCCAACATACCCCAACAGGCTGCTCTCTGTCCAGCTGCAGTCCTGGTCCAGAGCCGGGGGCGGGCTGCATTTCAGCAGGCGGAGAATGCACAGACTGCACAACCCTCAGGGCTGTCCTGTCAGGGGGTTTCTGTTTGAAATTGGTTCACCTGTTGAGTGTTACTCACATGCTTCCCAGGCTAAGTATGTAAGTTCCAGGTAAATTCCAGGTTCACTGGGCCAGTGTTTACCTCAGTGGATCCATTGGCTGCGGTCCCAGTTCTTTCTAATACGTCATGGTAAGCACATAGACATAAAGCAGGGAAACAGTACTTCTTAGGTTGTTTCATTTTGAGGTGTATTTGGTTTATCAGAAACTGTGGTACAGTCCCTAGGAGTCATTCAGAATGACAAGGTACTAAATTTGTACTAAGAAGTGAAAGCAGACCTAGCAAACTAAATTGTTCAGAGCATTCTCTGGGGTAGAGAGGAGGCATTCTATGTCTTTCTATCCCCAGAGATTAGTCTGGTGCCTAGAACATAGCAGATGTTTGATGAATATTTACTAAGTGAATATAGTTGCATCCCCCAAAGCTGATTTACCACCATAACTCATCACAAATGAGTAGCGTGTAAATCCTAGTGAGCCCTCTTCTTTGCTGTGGGTTCCACACTTGCCACTTCAGTAAGTACTTTCTGAAATCCTCTCCATGAGGCATCGGCTACATTGGTTCTGCTGTCATGGCTCATCCAAGTTGTAGCTTTCCTGAGGCTTCACACTTACGAGTGAAAGATGGGGACCCTGCCCCCAAGTCCAATTTATTTTGTTGGGTCATTTTTTTTACCTTCTGGAAGAGAGGTTCTATAAATGGTTCTATAGATACTTAATGTAAAACCTTTCCTCATCAGCAGGTGGCGCTTTGTGACTTCCAGACAACCATTTTCTTCCCTTTACCCATTTACTTCTGAATCTTTATTTTTCAAACTCCTACTCTTCCCTCCTTCATTCCCTTCTAACGTTTCACCCTTATTTCTTGCTTCATTGAGTTCCCCTGACCAATACCTTTAGGGTGAAGGAGATACCTACTTGGCCTTCCGCTACTGATTTCTCAAGCTTAGGTCTTTTATGCACATGGAAGATTGACATTCCCAGCATAGAACTCTTAATAGTCTCACTTTGCTCCTTCTCTAAGACCCAGGCATCATTCCATGTGTGCATCAGGTTGAGAGATTGATTAAGCCCGTGTCCCAGATCAGCCTGTCAACCTCTTGCCTAAGAGCACTTTGTGCTACCTGATCCATTTATTTATTTGTTGATGGTACCTCACTGATATTATGTAAATTTAAAAAGAAGACACAGATCTTGCCTTGTCTTGTTTACCACTCTAGCATTAACTCTAGCAATAGAGTTTGGCATATAGTACATTTCCGGTAATATGTTAAATGAATTATTGTTCAGGTTCATTCAAGATTCAGTCAGAAAATAGAAATCACTTTGGGTATTGTAAACAGGAAGGAATTTAATATAGGTAATCAAATGCTCATAAAATAATTGCAAGTCTCACAAAAACAGGTTGTGGGCTTTCAGAACCACACAGAGCTGATCTTAGAGTCTTGATCCTCAAAGTTGGTCAAACAAATCAGACAAATATACAAATAAAATCTCATAGACACAACAATGTGGTGGTTGCCGGAAGAAAAGGGGGTTGGCAGGGGAGTTAGAAGAGGGTTCAGGGGGTCAGGTATATAGTGACGGAGGAAGACTTGACTTTGGGTGGTGAGCACACAATGCAGTATACAAATGATTTATTATAGAATTGTACACTTGAAACCTATGTAATTTTATTAATCAAAGTTACCCCCAAATTTAAAAAAATAATAATAAAAGTAAAATTGGTCTGAGGACCAGCAACAATGAATCACATCACCTGGAAGCTTGTTTGTCTCAGGCCCTAGCCCAGACTAACTAAACCAGAATCTGATGTTAATGAACTTTCCCGGTGAATTGTGTGCTTCACATTAAAGTATGAGAACCGCTACTCCAGAGGAGCATTTCTGAGACTGCAACTAAAGCTATGCTGCCTCTGATGCCCAGTAGCCATAACTTCCCTTCACTGCTGGACCTGGAGAATGGGCACCCAAAAGTGCCATCCAGGAATAGGAAGTCAGCACCAATAGACTCTAACACTGCCGCTGGTGGTGGTGGTTGTTTATTATGGTAGGAAATACAAAACATAAAATTGATGATCTTGACCATTCGACCATTTCTAAGTATACAGTGCAGTAAGGTTAACTATATGTACATTGTTGTTCAACAGAGCTTTATAAATTTTTCATCTTGCAAAACTGAAATTTTATATCCATTGAACAACTAACTCCTTTTCATCCTGTCCCCCATTCTACAGTACGGTTCTAAAATTTGACAACTTTACATACTTGATGTTAGTGAAATCATTCAGTATTTGCCTTTTTGTGATTGGTTTATTTCAATTAGCATAATGTAATCAAGATTTATTAATGTTGTAGCATATGGCAGGATTTCCTTTTCCTTTAAGGCTGCATAATATTCCATGGTATGTATGTACCACATTTACTTTATCCATTGATCCCCTGATAGACATTTAGGTTGTTTCTTTTGAAGATCCCATTTTAAATTATTTTAGTATATATCTAGAAGTAGGACTGCTAGATCACATGATAATTCTATTTTTAATATTTTGAAAAATCTCCATACTGTTTTCCATAGCAGTTACACCATTTTACACTTCTACCAACACTACACAAGGCTTCTAATTTCCTCACATTCTCTCCAACAGTTGTTATTTTCTGTTCTTTTGATAATGAACATTGTATTAGGTGATATCTCATTGTGATTTTCATGTATACTTCCTTGGTGATTAGTGATGTTAAGCCTCTTTTAATATTGTTTTTGTATATCTTCTTTGGTCTATTAAAGTCCTTTGCTGATATTTTAAATCAGATTGTTATTTTTGTTGTTGTTATTTCATTGTAGAGTTCTTTAATATTCTGGATATTAACCCCTTATCAGATATATGGTTTGCAAATATTTTCTCCCCTTCCATAAGTTGTCTTTTCACTCTGTTGCTTGTTTCCTTTGTTGTGTAGAAGTTTGATGTTAGTCCCATTTATCTATTTTCACTTTTGCTGCCTGTGCTTTTGCTGTTATATCTAAGAAATCATTGCTAAATGAAGCTTTCCCCCTATGTTTTCTTCTAGGGATTTTACAGTTTTAGGTGTTACCTTTAGATCTTTAATACATCTTGAGTTAATTTTTGTTTATAGTGTGAAGTATGGGTTCCAATTCATTCTTTTGCATGTGGATATTCAGTTTTCCCCATAACATTTGTTAGAAACCATCCTTTCTACATTGTGTATTCTTGGCATCCTGTCGATGGTTATTTGATCATGTATGTGAAGGTTTACTTCTGGGCTCTCTATTCTGACCCGTGAATCCATATGTAGTTCAATCTTTCTGCCAGTACCATAGTATTTTGATTAATATAGCTTTGCAATGTTTTAAAATCAGGAATTGTGAAGCCTCCAGCTTAGTTTTTCTTTCTCAAGATAATTTTGAATATTCAAGGTCCTTCGAGATGCCTTATGAATTTTAGGATTTTTTTTCCAATTTCTGAAAAAATTTTTTGACAGGGATTGCAATGAATCTACAGATTTCTCTGGGTAGTATGGGTATTTCAATAATATTAAGTCTGCCAATCTGTGAAATAAAAATGTTTTGTGTCTTTAATTTATTTTAAAATCAATGTTTTGTAGTTTTCAGTGTACAAGTCTTCCACGTCCTTGGTTAAGTTTATTCCTGTTTTTAAAGTTTTGATTCTCTGCCACTGCTTTCTGACCCGTACAAAGCTGGACAATGTAGTTCACATTGCTGCTCAGGGAATACTAATAGATTTATGACCCTGCTAGATAGCAATGACAGCCAAAAGCTGAAGGAAGATTTCTCACCTCATTTCCACTTTCTAAATCTCACAGAACCTATTTCCAATACAGAACCTTAGCTGCAAGGAAGTCTAGGAAATACATTTTTTGGCTTTCTACCTTCTCTGGTAGAATGAGGGTAGAAGAACCAGTATAAAGTAGCTAGCTTAAAGTATGAGTAATATTGGTATTCTTTCTACATCCCCCTTGATCCGTTATATTGGTTCTCTGCATCCATTATCATCCCACTTCTGTGTGCCTTACTGCTAATATAGAACCTTCAACTTCCTTTAGAGGATTATGCTTGAGTTTTTGGAGTCAACCATCTCCCAGTTCCAACTGGAAATTTACCTCCTGCCTGCCTGCCTATCATCAGTGGTTTAGACCAATGACTGACTGGTGTGGGGCTAAAAATGCTCAGCTGAGGCTCGGACTTAGCCTGAAATCCCATCCACCCCCCCTTTTTTGGACATGATAGAGGTGTTTGCTAACTATGGTGGTAATCACATTAATATACAAATATTATCAAATCAACACATTGTATATCTTAAACGTATATAGTGCTATATATCAATCATATATCAATAATAAACAGCTCAACCAGAGAAGCAGACCATTAGGATATGCATATACACCTACACATTCGCACATTATTTTTTCAATTAAGAGATTTGTTACATGGAATTGCCCTTACATAATTATGCATTTGTAAGAGCTGGTTAAACAGTCTATGAAAGACCATTGTCTTTGCTTCTGATGCTGGAGCTCGGAGTCTGCAGGGCAGGACGTCAGGAAGGAAAGGCATATGGAAAGTGGGAGAGCGGGGATAAGCCAGAACCCATGAGGATAGACTGGAACCCAAGTCAGTCTCACTCTGTCTCCAGTTTTGATGTTATGAATGTCCTGCAAGAGGTGCTCTGCTTTCATCCACCAGGCTCCATTGCTCCACTGTGGAGAACAGCATGGAGTTTCCTCAAAAAGTTAAAAATGGAACTCCCATTTGACCCAGTAATCCCACTTCTAGGAATATATCCCAAGGAAACAGAAACACCAATCAGAAACACCAATCATATATGCACCCTTATGTTCGTAGCAGCACAATTCACCATAGCTAAGATTGGGAAACAGCCTAAGTGCCCATCAGCAGATGAATGGATTAGAAAACTGTGGTACATCTACACAATGGAATACTATGCTGCGGTAAAAAAGAAGGAACTCTTGCCTTTTGCAACAGCATCGATGGAACTGGAGAGCATTATGCTAAGTGAAATAAACCAGTCAATGAAAGAAAAATACCACATGATCTCACTCATTCATGGATAATAAAGACCATTATAAACTGATGAACAAAAATAGATACAAAGGCAGAGCAGCATTGAACAGACTGTCAAATTACAGTGGGAAGGCCGGGGAGGATTGGTGGGGGGTGGGGGGTGGTGGTGGTAAGAGATTAACAGAAGGACTTGTATGCATGCATATAAGCATAACCAATGGACATAAGACTCTGGGGGGTAGGGGAGGCCGGAGAAAAGTCAAGGGGGGAAAAAAGGAGACATATGTAATACTCTTTGTAATACTTTAAGCATTAAAACATCTTTTTTTAAAAAAAAGAAGAAAAGGAATAGCAGCTACAGGAGAAGCCCTGCAAACCAAGAAGTTAACCTTTGTAGAAGCATTTGAGATCTTGCTCTCAGCATATGCCATCAGTTTGGCTCAAATAAACTCTTGTAAACATTCTTTAAAAAAATGGTTACCTTTTGAAAAGGACATTTACAGATGTAAGGGAAAATCTTCATTTGTCAAAGTGTCTCCCTCTCTGTGCTTATCTCTAAAAATTACCAGTGGAGAAGGCGAGGATTTAAGTCTGTGTAACAACCTTGTTTACTGTTCTTTTCCTGGTAACCTCCCTTAATGGACACTCCACCCCAAACATCTTCTTTTGTCTTCAGTTAATGATGATATTTAATTGTGGCTTCAGTCATTTTGGCCGGTTACTCAGTTTTCCTGAGTCCCTCCCAAGTGTTCAGGATGTATACATGGTATTAAACTTTCCTTTGTTTTCTCCTGTTAATCCATCATTTATTCCAGGGATATCTCAGCCAAACCCAGAAGGGTAGAGGAGAAATGCCATTACAGTTGCAAATGACAGAAAACTCATAATGGATTAGCTTGGAAGACTTGAGAATACGTTGGCTCATTTAAATTAACAGAGTCTGAGATAATCTGAGCATGCCTGGGTCCAGATACTCAAGCAATAGAATCTGGGCAGTTTTGTTCTTCTTAGATCTCTGTTGCCATCATTCCCAGGCACCTTTCATCACACGGTGGCAAAGATGCCTGCAAATAATTCCATTTCTTCTGCATTCTGTTAACTCGGCAACCCCCAGAAAAGACAGCATTTTACTTATAGCTTTTGGGTGCAATGTCCTAGCTTCATCTTGGTGACACCTTTGTAATCAGGGCATGTAGTCAACTTTATCTGAATCTATTAGGCCAATAGTAGGGAAAGAATGGACTCAAAATAGACAACACCCACAGACACTCTGTGTGTGTGTGTGTGTGTGTGTATGAATGCATTACAGTCAGGTTTTACTATTATCCTTATTTTATAAAAAGAAGATGCTTTGACATTGTTACCTGCCTAAAATGACATAGGTAGTAAGAGGTATGAACAAAAAAAGGGTTTTCTATGGAAAGTAAGCTCACTATCCTGTAATCCAGTCCCTGTTTTGTTTTTTTCCCACTTCCAGGTAATCTTCCTTACTTCTCTCCTTAATTTCAAATGCACAAAAGAAGATGAAAAATTGTTGTTCTTGGGAGCATTTGAGATCTTGTTCTCTGGCATATGTCATCAGTTTGGCTCAAATAAACTCTTATAAAAATTCTCTGAAGGTTTGGACGTTTCTTACATTGACAGAAGACTTTAAGAAAAACAGATGTTATTCCAGTGTTAATGAATTATAGATTTCGAGCTGAAAGTGACCTAAAAGTATAATGTAAATTTTTTCCCCATGGTTCTCAAACTCTTATTTGTTGAGCTTAAGAGTTGTGCAGGTGTTCCAAAAGAGGTGGGGAATCCCTCATGTTCAACCATAGCAGATTTGTGTTTATTTGTGTTACCCTTTGGACTACATGAGAACCTGTAAGAGAAAAACATTCCCTGTGTTAGAAAAGTTTCCAAACAACTGTTCTGACTCACTGTTTTATTATAAAGAAGTTTCCCAGCATTATGATCAGCCCAAAGATGCCCGGCAATCATGGTAACTCATCTCTGCCAATGTAAACCAATAGCACAAACTAAAATTTATTCAATAGTCTTTGAGGTAAATATTCTGATCAAAGAACAGAATATTTCTCTGTCTACTTGGGTATCTAAAGATGTTTTCAGTCTTTTCCCACCAACCTGAAGGATATGACCCACTTTATGGAAGTAATTCCAACATAGGAGGGAGTTAATATGGCAAGGATAATGATGGGGAGGAAAATCTCTTATGTTGTAAAATTTCCTCAAGTTATTCTAAAATTCCAATGATTTCTCTCTCCCTCCTCCCCCCCCCACACACTGGGTATAATTTAATGAAAAATCTGTATATTTTTGGTATCAGAAGTATAAACTCAAACTCTTCAGGGGTGTGGCATATCATGCACATGTGTGCACCTGGCTGCGCATAATGCTGAACTGGACAGTACACACTCTATCTTCTTGGGCAGCCTCTATTCAGCTCAGCTGACTGTTGCCATACAGCAATCATCATTTGAAAGATTTTTTGGAGCCTGAATTTTTAAATATTAGAAACTCAGATTAAAATATTAGAAACTCAGATTAAAAATAAACATATAATGTGTCCTTTAAAAAACATGTCCATAGTTATAAAAAAAGGCCATGGGCTACCCATTTGTGATTTCTGGTTCACCTAATAATTGCATTATCTACATGGGGAATAATTGTACTATTATCAACTTTCTTGAAGAAGACTGTTTTTCTTTCCTGAAACATTTTGTTCAAACACATAGAACATACAAAAACAATCACATAGGTTCTATGAAACAGATACTTCAAAGAAAAAATATTCAGAGGACATAATAGCCTGAAATAGGGAGCAATATTTTTTAATTCAATTTTTATTAAAAATCTCTATTGAATGTTGTATTTGGCAAACGCTATATACTCTTTGGTGCCTAATGTATCTTTATTTGGGTGTGTTGACCCCACCTGTTTATCAAATCATTCTCTATGGAAGAATGAGCTTATTTCTGGAAAAAAATGCGTTAGGAACAGAGGAGACATTTACTGCCTTTTATATACTCCACCCTCAACATAAAAAAATAGTTCTTCCAAAATGTATTGCAGGTTTGAATAATCCACTAGTTTATATCTTTGATTCTAGTCTTGGCTAGGTCTTGTCTAAGTACTTAATGAGTCATTGTTCCTTTTTATTTTCTGTCACTGTCCCTTTACTACCCAAAGAAAGACTTGAACTGTATGGGGGAGAAAAAAATGATTTTCCTTCTTCTAAATTCTCTGGCTGTACTAATAATCATATTAACATAAAACAGATTAATGGGAAAAATGACTAAATTTATTATGTATGTACACATAGGAGTTCCATAAAAATATGAGACCCAAGCCAAGGACACATTGGTCAGTTAAGGCTTATATGTCATCTTGAGCTAAGGAGAAGGGGCTGGGAGGTTATGGTTCAGGACATCAGAGGGCAAGAGGACAATTCACATGGAGATGGAAAGCAAATGTGTGGTAAACAAATGTTCCCTGGACCATTTTTAATAATGGGACACAGAGAAGACTTTGATCCAATGGGCCTTGTGAGGTTCCTCCCTGTCTATCGCACTTTGTTCAGATTAAACTATAGTTATCTATGATGCTAGTTCCCTTCTTGCAATAAATCCTCTATCTAAACTCTTTTAGGCAGTTAGGGGAAAACTCAAAGGTTTTCCTGAGTTTTCCTTTCCTTCCCCCACCACCCTCTAGATTTCTGAACTCTCTTGGAAAATTGGAAGGACTCCTGTTTCCACATAGCAACAGAGTGTGGGCTCAGGCCACTATGTCCCATTCGACTTACTCAGTTCCATCCCTCTATGATCCGAGTTGGCAACCTATCAGGTCATGGTGAAGAGCAAAGCACTTTAGAGTCAGGCTGCTGGGCTTTGAGACCTGGGGTGGCCACCTGCTAATATGTGACTTTGAGGAAGTTGTTCTCCTTCTTTGAGCCCCAGGTTCCTCCATCCAGCCCTGTTGGCCACAGTTGACATTTACTGAGGACTTCGTGGTCCAGGCTCCCTGCTTCACCTGTGAGGCACTATCATCATTCCCGTTGTACAGATAAGAAAGCAGACATTCAAGGAGGTCAGGGACTTAGCCTTGCCTCTCATAGCTACTAGGTGGCAGGGCCAGGACTTGAAACCAGGTCCAAATTCAGAGCCCATTCTCATCACCATTGGAAGTAGGCTTCTTCTGAGACAACCAATAGGAATACATACATATTTAAGGAATTGGCTCACAGTTTTTCTTTCCTCAAAAATAATGAGAATCCATATCCCCAAAGGAATGTTTTAAGGTAGAAAACTGCATCTGCTCAACTCCAACAAAGCAGCAAAAGTCATGTTTGGAAAGAACTGTAAGGACAGGATGGGATTAGAAATTAGAAAATGGAGCCTATCTATAGTAATATAGTAAGAGTGTGTGTGTGTGTGTGTGTGTGTGTATCTATATCTGATTAAGTAAATATAGCTTTATATATTATGGAAGAGAAAAATAGAAGTGAAGGGAGGCATTATGGCGACTTGTTTACCTGGAGGCTGATTCAGTTACATTTTTTCTCCTGGATTTGGATTTGAGTGTATCTCTGAGAATCATCTGTTTTCCACAGAAATGGCCTGAAGGTGAATGTGAGTAAAAGGGCTTTGTGCAGGAATCCATGTACAGGTCTAAGTGATCATTTTCTTGTCAGCTCTCCAATGGAGAAAATTAGCAAGCTTGTGGACTAAGAGTAGTCCCTAGAGTTTTGACTCAAACAGAAATGAATTTGGAGTCTTTATTTGGTCCCTTCTGTGTAATCTACGCCAATTTACTTAGCTTCTTTGCTTATCTTCTCAATTTTAATTGCCTGTCTATAAAACCAGAATCAGATTAGCACTTCTCACACAGGGATAATGAGTTCCTGGCACAAAAGAGGTGCTCAATAGTTGCTGGCAATTTATGAGAATAAGAATTCCTATAAGAAGAGGAGCTTTGCCAGTACTAATAGTACCCCTTGCCAAAGACCCAACTTCGGAAACAAAGTCCTTTTTCTTGGGAAGTCACTAATTCACTCCATCAAGTCATTCATTTAGACAATATGTTAAGTACCTGCTGAATGCAAGAAAATGAATTATTTGTGTATTATTGATAAAGTATATTATCTGTTCATATGTTTGAACTAGTGCAATAGAAATTCAACAAATGTTGATTGAATGGATAGTAGGGATATTGAAGACCAATAATGGCCTGGTGCCTCTTTTCAGAGACATGAGCAGTAGATAGCCCTCAGTCCTAGTCAGCAGGGTTGCTAATGTTAGTAGCTGGTTGAACAAAAACTGATTTGGGCTCAGGACTCTGATTATAGAGGAAGCAGCAAATCTCAAGCTTTTTGAAGATGATTTTATTTGGCAGGTGGAGGCTTAAATAGGAGTTGGGGATTTATACAATAATTTCATGCCAGAACTTGTGTGATGTGAACAAACTGGTAAACCTAAAATTATAATGACTCCTTTCCTGCTGTAAACCCCAGAGGGCTTGAATCGTTAGTCTTGAATTTTGTTTGAGTTAGAACTGAACATCCGGAAAGCCACAGAGGACTTGGATTCTGACGGTGACGTGCTTCTCCCTAATCTCCGAACTTTCTAAGAAAAACGGTCTATCTCCTTTTAAATTCCCAGAAGCTCAAGCAAGCTATGCTAAGACTTGTCCAACTTTCATTTTCATGAATTTCATAATGACTCAGGCACCATTTCTCTCTGACAACTGAGTTTCTCACGTATATTTACTTAGACATTTTGGTTTTTCAGAAGAATTTAGGATTAAAGACTAAGTTCATTCTTTCTAGCAGAGGCCATTTCAGACCGTTAAGTCATTGATTCCAAGAGAGTCTCATTGTAAAGCTAATGAACCAATGCCTAGTATGTTTATTCTTCAACTGCTACATTTAATTCAAGGAACATGGCTGACTGCACACAGTCTTGCCAGATACAGACAAAGGGAGGCTATTCATGAAGATGGTTTACTTTCCAACAGGCTCTAGTCCAGATTCCTCTCAAGTATCTTACCAGAAGATTATTTTGATTTTCCACAAACTGGACAATAAAAACAGCAAAGGCCAGTGTCTTCCTGTAGGTTATTTTCTAGAGCGGGGTTGGAAAACTGTGGCCCATGAGCCGAATGTGACCCACTGCCTTTTTTTGTATGGCTAATGAACTAAAACCTTGTTGAACATTTTTTAAAAAGATTTTTATTTTTAGAGAGAGAGGAAGGGAGAGGGGAGAGAGAGAAAGCGAGAAACATCATATCGGTATGAGAGCGAAACATTGATGCGCTGCCTCCTGCGTGTCCCCCACAAGGGACCGAGCCCACAACTTGGGCATGCACCCTAACCAGGAATCAAACAGGCAACTTCTCGGTGCGTGGGACAATGCCCAACCAATTGAACCACACAGGCCAGGGCTTGTTGTACAATTGTAGATAGTTGGGGGAAAAATCAAAACAAGAATACCATTTCATGATGCCTGGGAATGATATGAAATCAAATTTCATTGTCTTTATATAATGTTTTGAGACACAGCCATGCTCATTCATTTATGATTGTATGACTGTTTTCATGAAACAACAGCAGCATAGTTGTTAAGTTTAGAAATGTTTAGGTTGTTCACCACTCTGCCTGTCACTTGGAGGTGAGAAATCAGTAAAATGAACCCAAACAGACCTGCCGGATAGGGTGTAAAAGGCAGAGGAACCAGCACCTGAGAAACAAAAGCTTGAATTTGGATTCTTCAGTGTTCAGTAGTGTTGATTTAGGCAAAGTGTTAAGTGCTAAATCTCTGGTTCTCAGTTTCCTCTATTGTAAAATGAAATAGATAATTCTTCATTTTCAAAGGGTTGTTTTGATGCTTAAATTTATATATACAACTATATAGATAGTGATAGATAAAACTATACAGAGATAAAAATAGGTAGTGATAGAGATGTCCCTGTCTTATATCTATATCTATCTATCTATCTATCTATCTATCTATCTATCTATCTATCATCATCTATCTCATCTCTCATCTCTCATCTTTATCTATATCTCTACCTTCTATGGCAAAGTTTGCCACATAATAAATAGGTACTCAAGGAAAAGTGGTTCTCTTTTCTTTTTCTTAGAAGTTTTCAGAGAAAGGAGTTTTATGTTCTTTCGTGGTAAGGGCATTTTTACTCACTTTTACATGGAGGACTCTATGTCGAGTGCCTTATGAAAATCACTGCCATGCAAATTCTCAAATGAAAACTGCAAAGCTGTTTAATAACAACCAACAGTTTTCTGTGGGGTGGAGAATCTTTATTAAATTTCTCACATTCCATGCTGATTCTTCTTTTCCTAGGATAAGCAAACAAAGTTATTTTGTCTTTCTTATGGCAGCTATTTTTCCCAATGGCAATAATTTTAACTTTCTCTGGGCCTTATTCCAGTTGTCCATTCCAACCCAGTCTGCTTTGTTGAGTGATTATTAAAAACTTCTCTGAACTCAGTCTTGTTACCAGATCTAAAGCCATTTTGTGTACCTGAAGGTGAAAATTCCTAGTCATCACCAAAAGGGAACCAAAACTTTACCGCAAACCTTGGATTTCTAAGAAAGAACAGATAGACACTGTATATACATTTCCCCACTGAATATGCACACAACCTAGTGAGAAGTTTTAGTGGTGACTTTTAGAGTCAGGGTCCTGTGTACTTGAAGAATTTAATATTATAATCATGGCCAGCCACTTGGAGCATTAAGGGGTTCTGTTGGTAGACCCAAAGTTGATCAATGTACAATAATTACACTATTTAGGCAAACTCTGCATAGAACAGAGCTCCTACTTGTCAGACAAGCATTCACACATTTTAATGTTGTAGAACAAATGTTGTATTTACTTATCATCAAGTCTGATCTGGGTCCAAGATCTATCTCAGGCATATGGAAGTGGAGAGATCCTTGTCCTAGTGCATGTGCACGATGAACTTCTGATTCAAATTCAAATTAAATTTATTAAGCACTTGATAAAGATCTGGAATGCAATTGTTTCTTTTGTACATATTACATTAGTCTTCATGCACTGTAAAAGAGATAGTTTTAGTTTCATTTTCCTGCCTTTTTTTTTTCTTTATTTTTTTCTCTTTTTGGTTTATATTTATCCCCTCCCTTCTTGCTTTCTTTGGATTGTTTCTAATTTTTCTTCACTTATTTTCTCTCCTCTATTTTTTGGAATGTACATGATCTATATCTGTTCTTATAGTGCTTACCCCAGCTCTTTTAACAATATTTAAGAAAGCAATCAATATTTTTATTTTGTAAATAAATAGATATTAAGACAATTTACCTCTGATCACAACCCTTTTAAATTAAGGAAATGTTTTGTCAAGTATTTTAATTCTGTCCTGTTCTTCCACATTATACATTTTAGTAAAGTCATTTAAAAAGATATACACATATATTTACCAATTTTTTTTTTCTCTTTCCATTTGGCATCTCAGACCTTCCTCTTGCAATCATTTTCTTTCTGCCGGAAGCACAATCCTTTAGAATTACTTTTCTAAAAGAAAAGTAATTGATGAGTGGTAAATACTGTCAGTTTTTGTTGGCCTGAAAATTGTTTTACTTATCACAAAAGTAACAAATATTTATTGGATAAGATATAGAAAATCACACAGGACAGTATGTACTATCATATACAGGCAGTCCTCACTTTTCATGTTTCTGATATCCATAAATTTTAGTTATCACAGTTTAAATAATACCAGTCTCCCATCATCACAGTTCACATTTCAATTACTGTGTTAAATTGACTGAATAGTTGCATAAAATACAAACTTTGCTGCTAGCTCTTCACTTCACAAATGACTTTGTAAACAACACATGCTACTTGCAGTCAGTGACCAGCCACATCACCTCTTCTTGTTTAGTTCATTTGCAAAGAGCAAAGCCTATCCTATAGTTGTGTTCCTTCTTGTTTCTCAGTGATATTCTCATGCAGCATTTTACAAAAATGGAAAACTCAAAGAGAGAATTGGCCAAACAAGATGGAAGTCCAACACACACACACACACACACACACACACACACACACACACTCTCTCTCTCTCTCTCTCTCTCTCTCTCTCTCTCTCTCTCTCTCTCTCTCTCTCTCTCTCCAAGGCTGCAAGTGAAATTTGAAACTAATATAAATGGAATGATAGAAGAAATAGTTGCCTGTAATAATGTTGATTGTGCTATTGTTTGAAACTATTGATAGAATGCTAGAGGCGCTTAAGTGAAGATGAACTTGCCAACATAAATGAGGACAGTTGTGTGACAAAAGATATCCCAGAGGAACTGATGCTGACAAAAGAACACATTAAAATGTAGCCTGGTCAGTGTGGCTTAGTTGGTTGAGCACCACCCTATGCATCAAAATGGTAGTTCTCTTTGTGAAATGATGGACAAGACATGATTTTACCCCGTTTTGATATTTTTCAAAAGCAAAATAGTGGAGAAGAAAACTATTCTTTTCACATGCTTTTTATTTAAGATTCTTTGGCCACATTTATTTATTGTACAACATTTACTTTTTAAAACAAATATGTCATCTTCCAATGCCAAGGTTAGATTTTTATGATCCCTAGATAATCTTTGAGGTCTCTTCCAATTATCATTCCATGAGTCTATGAATCAAACATGACATTTTAATTTTAACTCTTGCTTATGTGTCACTTAAAAAGTAAGTATGCTACTGAATCACAAGATATTAGAGCTGTAAAAGGCCTTTCTGCCTTGCTTTAACTTCTCCTTTTACCCATAAGTAACCCAGATAGCTAGAGGTATGTCCAAGTAGAGTACTATTGTAGTTGAAAGCAGAATTCACTCGTGTTGAAGTTTAGATATCAGACCAGATCTGGATAACTAGAGGGCACTAGAAGAAAGATGCTATAATTGGCATTTCATCTTGGTCAATCATGCCAGGAGGCTCAATGTTTAGAGTAAAATATACATTCTCTTGCCTATCTAGGAAATGAACAGAAGAAGGTAATCATTACTTTGCAGAGGATCAGAGAAGAAATAGACCTAGAATGTCAAAAAAATATGCCCAACTTCTGTCAGGTAATAGGGAAATGCATATTGGACTTCTCTCAGGTGAGAAAAATAGGAAAAAAGAAAGAAGAAAAGAAAATAAAGAGCCAGAGAATACTATACAAATATTATTATCCTTCCATAAACTAGGTAGTGTGTTTTTAGTAGTGATTTTGTTTTTTATTACATTTTTCAATTTGAAAAATATAAGAAATGCACTATAAAAATATTGAAATATAGGAAATATAAAATATATATTAGTCTGTTTATTAAATATAATATAATATAAAAGAACTCCTTTCCCATAATCTCACCACCATCTAGAGATTGCATATTTATCCACCTAAAATTCCTGTTACTTTTTATCATTGGAAATTTTCCATCTACTTCATATATTTGAATTTCATTTTGGTGTAAGTGGAAGACCTTAGGTGATAAAGTTCTGCTGTAGGTTGTTTGTAGGACAGAGGGCTATTGGAGGCCAGCTCCAGCCCTGCCTGCTGGTTCCAAAAAGAGTCATGTGACACAGAACATTGTGCCAAGTATTGTTCTAAGTACTTTCCATTAGGTAACTTAAATCTTGTATCAGACCTGCAAGGTAGGCATTATTCTTATTTTAAAGTTGAAGATACTGATGCTGAGAGATTTAAAGTGCCTTATTTAAGTGCATATAGCTATGTTTAGAGCATACCAGGTGTCAAACTCAAGCATGTATGAGCCTGAGGTGTGAGGTCTTCATTCTTAAAATACACAAAGACTTACTGATTCCCTAAGGTGCCTGGTGCCTTGTATACAAGAGCTTCCTGTGGGTAGCTACCAAATTTGGAAATCCCCATGAATGCTTCAGTGGCTGACATCAGATTCTGGGATTTTGGAAAATGGCCATTACCCACAATCTCATCTGGAGTATCACATTCAGTATTGGGGCCGCTCATTTTTGAGCGAATGTATCAATCGGTTTGGATGCTGAGACTTCAGGACTACAGGTAGAAACTAACCTCTCATACAAAAGTAAAACCCATCAAACCAAAAGTTGAGCTGAGAGTAGTGTCCTTGGTAAGACCATCCAATCAGTCCCACCAAAAGTGCTGATTATTAGTAGCATGTTCCTATTTTGCTAAAGAATGGAGCATCCTTACTCTCTTTGGATCTGTAAATTTGCTTGTTAGTATTGCATCCTGGGACAATTAATGTTTAATATCACTCTTTTAACCATTTCATCATATCAGATGTTGAAAACTGGGTGAATAGATTTTTTCAAAGCTAGAAATCTGATCATGTCTCTTTTGAGTATTTTTTGGTCCATTATATAACAGTCTTAGAATTTTGTCATTTTGCAGTTGCTATAAATTTGGCACATGCTAGATTATTAATTATCCATTTATTTTAGATTTCAAGTTACCAATTATCATAACTGGAAAACTGAGTGGTATCAATTTATTTATTTAAAACTTTATTATTTAAAAAAAATTCTTTATTGCTGAAAGTATTACATAGGTCTTCTTTTTCCCCCATTGACCTCTCCCCACCCGCTTCCACCCGCCAGCACAGGCCCTCACCCCTCTACTATCTGTGTCCACTGGTTATGCTTATATGCATGCGTACAAGTCCTTTGGTTGATCTCTTACCCGTCCCCCCATTTCTTGCCTCCCCTCTGAAGTTTGACGGTCTGTTCCATGCTTCTATGTCTCTGGATTTATTAATAGAGAGCAGAAATTGTCACTTGAGGGAAACATTACAGACTTTTCCTTCCTCCACCCCTCAACTCAGCTGTTTACCTTATCTGCTAATGGTTGCTCTAAAGCAGGAAACAGTGATTAACTCGCTATTCAGATACAGAACTACTTGATGTTGACACCAGCGTTTCATTTTGAAAGGTTTTTAGATTTTATAAGTTCACTCTGTATCTACAGAACTCCAGCAATCCAGGGACAGGCTGTAAACCCATCTACCAAAAGCGCATTCTGAGAACGGTGAGATTCAGAGAAGTTTTGCCTTCATTTTTCTCTTGCTCATTCATATGATATATATGTTATATTCACATGATATATATGTGTTTATGTATGAACAAACTAATTTACACATAAATTAGTTTCAAGGCACTGAACATAATTTTTAAAATAACTACATGTATTTTTTTAGTTGTTTCTATATGGTGATTTAATTCTTGGGAGAAACCACAGAAGCCTATTCAGTTGTTTTACAAGCAATTTAATAAATATTAAAATGATTGATAATTGCTTTTTTCCCCTTGATATCTTGATGCTCTTGTGTAAAAGTGTGTATCTGACTGGGCGATCTATGAGAATCCAATATATTTAATGCCCTTGTTGTGATAGATTTTTATGTTAGCCTTGACCAGGGCATCTGGCCACCAGTAACTAATATATAATTGTTTAATACTGTTGTTTCACATTTCTTATATTATTATTAAAATAATACCCAAAAGAATCTTTTTACTTTATTAGTCTCTTCTCCAGAGAGCTACTCCTTTCAGAATTTTTAATTGAAGGCAAATACCATTTTTTTGGGAGGTATTAAGGGTTGAGCTAATAGTCTTCAAATATGAGTCCTCTGTACTGCCAATTTAAAATACCAAAATATTTTCTTGCCTTGGACAGTGGTCCTCAGTGGTTAGAGAGTCAGCCCATGCACCAAAGGATTGTGGTTTCCATTCTCAGTCAAGGGCACATACCTGGGTTTCAGGTTCCATCCCTGGTGCAGGAGGCAACTAATCTACTCTCTCTCTCTCTCTCTGAAAAAAAATAAAAATAAAAAAATAAATAAATGAAAAAAAATCCTTGGATGAAGATTAACAATGACAAAAGAAATATTCTCATAAATCTACATTGATGAGATTTTTTTTTACTTTAATATTATATGAATATAAGCAACACAAATCTATAAGCACCTTATGCTTATAGCTTCTATATATCTATAAAATCAAAATCAAATTTATAAACTTACAGTTATAAAACCAATAACTTTCAAGTTAGCAATTTAATGGTAGATGATTTTGTCTTTTGGTGACAGTGCAGACATCCATGAATGCTTGGAGGTAACAGTAGTAACACGGGTGTAGAGTAAAGACGTTAGGTACCAGGATCAGCCAGCTTGGGTTTGGAGACCAGTTCCATGCCAGTGAACTTGGATAACTTTTCTGGGCTTCTCATGTATGGAACTTTTAAAAAAATGCCTTTTTTATACAATTGTTTTTCACATTAAATTTAATCACATGCTCCATGGTTAGCTTAATAGTTGTTTTAGGGAGATGAGACCATAATCCTCTCTCTTTTTTTCTATGTAGGGACTTCTAGTATAGGAAACTTTTTAGTCTCTCTGTCCAATTCTCTCCTTACCAAGGGAAGAACAGTGCTATTTGATAGGTGAGATTGGAAAAGGTCTCTGCCTCTTTAAGGTCCTATCTCATTTCTTATTTGCCTCCTCATAGAGGCAGCCCCTCCTCCTGCCTTTCCCAGGTAAACCTACCAGGGAAAAGTCAGTGGTCGGCTTTCTAGAACTACAGACCTAGAGGTTATTTCTCCCTGTCCCTCACCACTGAAGCTTGAAGTGCTTGAGGCGAGGCATTGATTTGACAAGAACTGATTCCACAAAGCCAAGCTCCCTTGTGAGTGGGTTATCTCAAGTCCAAACTTGATGTTGCTGGCATCTGAGGAGTCCAGTAACAGGCCCAGGTAAACTGCTTTTTCAGTGCAGATTTATCAGCAATGAAGCTGAAATTTTGCAATTTTACTTCTGTTGTCTGACACGTGTCAGCTCTTTCTGACTTTGTGTGTGTGTGTGGGGGGGGGGGGGGGGGAGGAAGTTATGATAGTCACTTCCAAACTCTTAGATGGTTCCTTTTCTGTTTTTATACTGAAACATGTTTATGACTGTAAGAGTTATCTATATTCACTACTTTCAAACGTAGTATTTTGTCTTTAATCCACTGGGAGTGTCATTACTGGAATGCAAGTTTCTTGAGGGCAGAAACTGAGTGGAACATGTTCACTGCTACAACCCCAGCATGCTAGCACAGTGCTTGCCACATAGTAGATGCTCAATAAATCTTTTAATGAACAGAAGTAGTAAGTACACATTTCTTTATATGGTATTTAAAATTCTCCATTCTATGACTCTAGGTCCCTCTCCTTTCACTCACCAATTTTTCTACCAAGATGCAATCAAAGGTATGAAGCTCATTGAGTTTTCAAATAATAATATTCAAACCATGCATTAGGCTCTATTTTTTAAAGAGATAATCTTTTAGAAATAACTGTTCTTGGAGTTCTGGATACTGTAGAGCTGACAGATAACTGCATGTCTGTGATTATGTGAGGTGCTATTTTCCCACGCTAAGCAATGTCCATTCCATTGCAACGCTAAGTGCAAAACTGTTCCCTGTGGACTTCCATATTTCTTTGAAGAAGTAAAATGCATTTGAAAAGCCTTACTGATGATACATCTCTTTTCTTGCTTTTTGTACTCCCATGGGCTATAAAATGAGAGTTTCTAGTGAAATAATTTAAACCATATTTTTAGGATTTTTAACTGAAGCTAAACCAAATAAAATAGCACCGTTAAAAAGTCTCCAGTGTTAAAATTTCACTTAAGCCAATTATGAAAGTTACTTACCATTGTGAAGATATTTATACTTAGCGTGGCTCAGATTTTGTGATTTGAAAAGTACTACCTGTGAAACACTTATAATTAGAGCCATATACACTAAAGCTATATGTGCATTTCATTGTGAACATATGTTTATGGATAATGGAGTGTTTTTAATGTTATGTTTCTCAATTTTTAGGTTATTTCTTTGATTTAGCTTTATTTCCGTTTAAAGGTTTTTCGGTATTCCTTCGATCAATTACATCTTGCTGAAATAATGACATTTGTGTAATGGCTCATTAAGCATGACATAATATTTAAGGCTGGCTTTGCCCATGAAAACCAGCCTACATGATGATAGTATTTACAATCATGTTAAAATAGAAGTCAGCTTTCAATGCAGAGGTTATCTAGACATGCACTTTATTTATACCTGGAAAAAATGAATGAATACATGAATAAATAAATAAATGAATAAATAAATATTTTTGCACATGTGACCTCCTCCAACCTTAGATCTTAATGATAACTGATCTCCTTAACAGAGCTGGACACGTTCGTTGTCTTTCTAGAATAGTCTTTGTTGGCATCCTGATTTGTCATTCTTGTATTTTGCTGGAAGGGATTGTTTCTTCTCTTCCTGTGCAGAGTGATCTTTTCTTGAAAGTGCCTTTCCAAGATTTAGGAAATTTTCTTTTTCAGACCTAACATTCTTAATCTTCATAGTTTGCGTTTTTGTTTTATCTTGCTATCTTAGCAGACATTTGAAGAACGGCAACATTTAGAGAGTTGGTTTGTATCTCTTTAAATCCATTAATGCTTCCATCTGATAATTTATTTCTCTGAAGAAAAAAACTGCACAGTAACCATATGGCCATAGACATACTCCCTGTCCACCCACAAGCATACACACATAAACACAAATTTGTAGCTGCTACTGAAATGTCTTCTAATGTCTCGGCTATCTTCCATTTTTGTTCAGGAAAATGGTATCATTTAGACAATGCTAGAATACCAGTCTTTCTGCAAAATGCAATTGGTCACAGTAATACAAACAATGCTAAATATAAATAGGTTAATTATTGCTCTTCTACGATCACTCCCTCTTGTCTCTTTTGCTGCCTTGTAACAATAAGCACTTTTAAATGACCCTTCTCTATCCTTCAGTGATATAGACACAAATCTTTCTATGAGGTTATTGCTTCTGTGCCCAGGGGGGAGGAGTCCTGAGGCAGATGATAGCAGTGAACAACAGGTGATGGTCCCAAAATCTTCCTAATTTCTTTGTGGATCCATTTTTTTTTTTTGGGGGGGGGGGGGAATGGTAAATACCAGTGACATTGCTATAATAATCCGAGCTTTTTCACCTGTGAGTTCCTGAGCTTAATTTTCTCTGACTTATAGGAAAATCAAATGCAGAGAAAGAATAAAAGTAAAGAACTGTGGCCCTGGCTGGTGTGGCTCAATTGGTTGAGTGTCATCCCATGCACTGAGAAGTCACCAGTTTGATTCCTGGTCAGGCACATGCCCTAATTGCAGGCTTGATCCCCAGTAGGGGGTGTGCAGGAGGCAACAGATGGATGTTTCTCTCTTTTATTGGTGTTTCACTTGCTCTCTCTCCCTTCCTCTTTCTCTAAAATCAATAAAAACATACTTAAGAAAAAAAGTAAAGGGCTGCAAAACTTTTTAAAAAATCACCCTGAAAATAGCTTTTCAAGTTCTGAATATGCCTTAAAGATAACTTATTCTGACCCTTCTTTCAGTGCTTGAATTCCCTTTACCAAAGCTCTACCGAGTGGTTCCTTGGCTTCTGATCACTTAGGACAGTGGTCAGCAAACTGCGGCCCCTTGAGTGTGGCTCTTCCACAAAATACCACGTGTGGGTGTGTGCGTACAGTGCGATTGAAACTTCATGGCCACACTCAAGGGGCCAAAGAGCCGCATGTGGCTCGCAAGCCACAGTTTGCCGACCACTGACCTAGGACATATGGCCAATTGTTTTAGGTTTTCATCCAATTAATGCAGTTGAAGGGATAGGAACACCACTGGCCTTGAAGTTAGAAGACTTGAAATCCTATCTCACAGAGCAAAGCACGTTTAGATTGGTCAGCAGAAGATCTGTGTTCTAGTCCCAGAGATGCCACCTGGCAGTTGAATGAACCAGCCAAAGCAAGTGACGTTAAGTGGTTTCATTACTCCAAACCTTGGTTTATTCACCTAGAGAACGAAATACGATAATAATCTACCATACAACTCCACGGACTTGTATGATTCAAGTAGAACTAAGGTCAAAACTGTTTGCAAACTAGAAAGTATATGACAGTATTATGATAGAACATTCATTATATGCTCATTCAGAAAACAAACATGATAGATAGGCAGGTGGAAATTCTTGATAAACATTAATCTACAACCTACAACCACTTTATGGGTCAGATAAATAATTGATTAAAAAGAAAGCAAACATTACATGTTTGAGTGAATACAATGATATGGCAATTGATAAAGTCTAATATTTTTATTGAGTTTGTTCCTATATACACTTACTATTATGGGATGAGAGAAAAAGCAGGAAGGCATGAGCCTCTCTAGGAGAGGGGTGCTGATCTGATGATTCACAGAATAATATAGGTGATTCACAGAATAATATAGGTGATTCACAGAATAATATAGGTGAAGTGGTGTTTAGAGGTCAACTATTATTTGATCCCTTTGTTACTCCTGAGAGTAAAATCAGATCCACAGTGATGCTGTACTCCTCATGTCCCAGAGCTAGTTAGTGTTAGATGCAGCTCTAGAATTCAGGTCTTTGCACGGCCACGTCCTGTGTGCTCCCTTAGTAGTACTGGAAGTGGCAAATAGGTAGCGTGGTGCACTGTCATTCTCTTCACCATTTTCCCTGATGGAAATCACTGTGACTCAATCTCTTTTCCTGTAAGCCTGGGCATGCTTTGCAAGTATGGTCGATAATACAACCAGGAAGCTGTGGTCAGTTGATCAGAGCTGGCAAGTAACCCCTATCCTACAAAATTTCTGTAGACATCATAGCCATATGTCACCAGTAGACAGGCCCAGCGACACTTATTTACAGTAGCTTAGTCTAGATGTGTCCAATTCAGGGTCCCTAAGGGAATGCTTTTTAATGGGAAATCATGCAGTTAGTTGGCTTAGTAGCCACAGAGGAATGTATTTCTGGCCACCCACATTATGTGGGAGTCCTAAAATTGACACAGGCATTTGGACAAAGATTTGCAGCAATCAGCACCGCTAACATGGGCTCCAGGCCATCCTGGATTCCCGTAGAGTTTTTATAGAGCATGAGAATCTGGCCCATTAGGGCAATAACCCAGTTATGAGGTTGAGATCAGTATGAAGGATAGTATCAGGGATTGAGGACATCATGAATCATAACGTATAGGATTGAGTGTACAAGAGAAGCCTGTAAAGGGGAAACTTGGCTGAAGAGATTGTGGGTTATCACAGGAATCTTGTATGTAGCACTGAGAAGCCTCACCCGGGTTATTTCCCCTCAGAGTGTTCACAGGGCTTCCCTCCCATCTGTGTGTCAATCTCATGCCAAATCCTGTTATGCTTCTGCAGACACCAAGTGGGGAGCAGATGGGGATTCCAAAGCTAGTACTTCACTTCCCTGCACACCCTGCTCCTCATCTGTGCAGAAACTACACAATTACTTCAAAGGCAAGCCCCACCTACCAATATATTCAGTTTGGAATTAGACTCATTTCTTTTATCAAATGGGGGAACTTAAGAATTCCTCAGTAATATATATATTGCTCAGAAGTAATCAAAACACTGTACTTCTTCAGTACCAATTTAATTTACATGACCACTTCATGTCCCTGTTACTCTTATTATAATTTTTGGAAGGTATAATTTGCACACAGTGAAATGCAGAGAACTTGAGAGCACAGTTAGATGAGTTTTGATAAATGTGTACCTACAACCAACACACCTGTCAAGATATGAGCATTGCCCTGGCCGGTTTGGCTCAGTGGATAGAGCGTTAGCCTGCAGACTGAATGTCCTGGGTTTGATTCCAGTCTAGGGCATGTACTTCGATTGCATGCTTGATCCCTGGCCCTGGGGGGTATGTGCAGGAGGCAGCCAATCGATGTGTCTCTCTCATGTTGATGTTTCTCTCCCTTTGTCTCTCCCCCTCCCTTCCACTCTCTAAAAATCAATGGAACAATATCCTCAGGTGAGGATAACAACACCACATTTGCCATCTGTTATAGCCTCATTTCTTAAGTATGATGACTGGGTTACTTTGTTTCCACTAAAAAAAAATGTTAATACTTCACACTAGCCATGTAAAGGAAAGACAGATGGACAATCTCTCTTTACCATTGTCAAAAGGAAAAGTCCTAGGACTTCCCTCTTTCTTTCCAGTCCTAAATCTCACATGTATTTGGTATTAAATACACTGTGATGAAGAATCAAGCAGGTTATGAAGATGACAAATAATGTACCAGTATACCATGTATCAAGCCCAAAGCCTGGTCTACTGTACTCATAAATGTAGTCATTTTGGTCTTCTGTACTTATTTTGAATAGAATATTATTTTCATTTTTATTGGCTACAATTATTTATGTGAATGATAATAATCTAGCATTTGAATAATGATTGGCAACTCTTTGACAACCTTTGGGTCTTTACATCTGTGGGGTAAGCAGATGACAGTCATTCACCAGAGCAAGGTGAACAGGACAATAAGGATTCAGGGCTTGGGTAGAAGAAAATGTAAATAATGGATAGCTCACCCAGACAGACATACTTTATATGGATCAGTAGAATACTGCAGAAGATCAAGGAGACTTCTTTCGTCTCTTTCCTTCTTTGAACTAGATGGTTAAAGCAGCAAATAAATCCCAGCAAAAATTCTTTAGTATTGAATCAGTTGTGAGTAAAAATATGCTAACTGGACAGTAGGAATGACCCAGAGATGTTTTGAGGTTTTGTTGTCCCTGGGGCTTGGGACAGAGCTATAGGGGTTAACATGGATCTGTGCATCAAGACTCTGAATGTTGGGAAACACTAAACACATACATTTTAAAATTTCTTGGAACTAGTGTCCCCAAGATTCTTGATAGAGGAGCTTTTTGGTGCTTTGGAGATGAGAGAACATTAAGGCAATCACTGATTTTTGCCATCTAACCATAATATGTGATGACAAGTCACCCTGCATGTGTGCACCTACATGTACACATGTACAAATGCAGCATACATAATGTCAGAATTCCATTTCAAATGTATTCCTCTATTTTGTAACTTCTTTTAATGTACTACCTAATTCTAAAAATTGTAATACTTAAAGGTATTGTCTTTTGAGACAAGTGGAACAATTATATATCTTGACTTTACCACATACTAGTGGTGAAAATTTGGGGTTGCTCACTTGTAAAATGAGAATAGGAATAACCTTACAAATGGATTATTACAAAAATTAAATTGAACAGTGGGTTTAAATTATATAGAATAGTATGTGGCATGTAGTAAATGCTCAGTAAGTGGTGGCTATTTTAAAATTATTGTTTTAACTCTCAACTTTTTGTTATTTGAATTCTCCCAACTATCATATCTGTGACCACTGCATATTTGTTCATCTCTCTCTAAACTACATCTATTTCTTTATAATTTGATGAATGTAGGTCTTGCCTGTTTAAATAGCTTATGTATTTCTTTGTTCTCTAATCCATTTGACATAGTGTTAGGCATGTGGTAGACACTCAAATCTCTATTGGTTTGGTGATGGACATGCATATGCCCCTTTCATTTTTCCTCTGTCCATCATAGCTACCAGTATTGTCTATTTGGTGCTGATTCATTATTTTGACTCTATATTTTACAATGTAAAACCTAGTTGGTTTTCCATTGTGCATCAAGGATGAGAATCTCAGGAGACCAACATATTTGTATAGATCCTTTCATGTCTGGCCTTGTACTTTCTGATTGGGTTTGTCACTAAGAAGTGTGAGTCCTATGACTTCCAGCTAGCAGGGAGTTAACAGAGGCTTAGATGACCCATTCATAATCAAGAGCCAAGGTAGTTTTTTTTAAAAAGAAGCAATTTTGATTTTGAGAAGAATCAATTAAATTGGTTGAAACTGTTTTGCATGTACTATGAATGTGATCAGAAAACCTAAATTCTTCTGATGATTATGTCAAAAGTGAACATAATGATCATTAAGATCCTAATGACCTTAATGACACATTGGGTCATACTATGACCCTGCTTAGGACATTAGTGAACAAGTCTAGTTTGATTTCACAGCTCATTCCATTTTTCTTTCTGCTGAGGTGCTCATCCTATATAATAAAAGAGAAAGATGTAAATTGACTGTCCCTCCACTATGCTCACCAGCCAATCAGGAACAGGTATGCAAATTAACCTCATCACCTCTGTGGAGACTGACAGCAGGTAGGAGGCCGCTCCCAGCACAGCCTGTTTGGCCATTGCCATGGGGACCTTGGAGCAGGCAAGTGTGGATGCAGGCAGCTCCCAGCACAGCCTGCTTGGCAGTCTCTATGGTGTGGAGCAGGCAGGCCCTGCAGAGAACAGAGAACCATGGGGAGCGGGACTAAGCAGTCAGTAGGATATCCCCTGAGGGCTCCCAGATTGGAGAGGGTGCAGGTCGGGCTGAAGGACACCTCCTCCCCCCCCCCAGTGAATTTCATGCACTGGGCCTCTAATGTTATTATGATAATGTATGCTTAAGTCTCTGAATAGTGTACAATGATATAAAATAGTTGGACATCAAAGAACACAAATCAATTTTTTTGTGATCTATTTTTATCTATCAGTTTCACACAATAGAGACACATTACCTAAAAGCTGCTTCTATTTTGGAAATGAGAAAGGGTGATGTCATTTAGGGAAGAGAGAAATTCACTATAAAGTTCATGTTCTTTGGGATACAATGCAAGCTACCACATTGCATTAAATAAATATTAGTACTTATTACATACATAATGCTGTGTACTATACAAACTATAGCTTATTTATTATGGCTCTCAATGTAAACTCCTTTTAGTGAGCATTTTTCTGGTAGAAAGATCTTTCCATGGAGCACACAAATGCAGAATCCATCAATTTCTGGTTTCAGCTCATTAGGTCTGAGCAGAATAGAAATCTTTATAGTGGTCCATGTTGCCTCAGTGGAAATATCTTGAGTATAAATCTAAGCTTTTAATATATCCAACGGTAAATTTCCTTGGGGGTATATAAGCAATGGTTGAGCAATCAATTTACTTGTTAGGTAGGGCTATTGCATCATAATTGAATTCCTATATTAGCAAGTCACTAAGGTTCCTTTAGATTTGGATACTCCTTGGTTCAGTGCTCTTCGCAGAGCTCACTCAGCGATTTGGGGTTCATATGTCCTAGGTTTCAGATAACCAGATTGCATATTGGGCAACTTAACTTAAAACTAAGGGGTAGTCAATTCAGTTTCTCTTGAAAAACTAGAAGGTCTGACAAAGCATGCATGCCATCATTGACTGGAGGTGAGCAGCATCTGGCTTTAGATGGAACATTAACTTTCCTGGTTGCCACTGTCATCACATTTCCCTAATATCTTATAACTGTTCTGTTTCAGATAGCTTAGTATATAGCAGTGATGGCGAACCTATGACACGTGTGTCAGAGGTGACACGCGAACTCATTTTTTTGGTTGATTTTTCTTTGTTAAATGGCATTTAGATATATAACATAAATATCAAAAATATAAATCTTTGTTTTACTGTGGTTGCAAAGATCAAAAAATTTCTATATGTGACACAGCACCAGAGTTAAGTTAGGGTTTTTCAAAATGCTGACACGCCGAGCTCAAAAGGTTCGCCATCACTGGTATATAGTATAGGTTTGTTTCTCAGTCCTCTTTGGTTCTCATAAAACCTGGTAAAGAACCTCTTCAGTTCATTAGACATAAGAAGAAAACATGATTGACATTTTTTTTTTAAAATTTTGTTTTATTGCTTAAGGTATTACAAAGAGTATTGCATATGTCTCCTTTTTTTTCCCCTTGACTTTCCCCCAGCCTCCCCTACTCCCCAGTGTCTTGTGTCCATTGGTTATGCTTATATGCGTGCATACAAGTCCTTTGGTTGATCTCTTAACCCACCCCTGCAACCCTCCCTGGCCTTCCCGCTGTAGTTTGACAGTCTGTTCGATGCTGCTCTGTCTCTGTATCTATATGATTGACATTTTAAATACAGAATCTAGTTCTCAGAGTTGAGAGATAATAAAATATAATCCTTTACTGAAGGTTACTTGAATGTGGTCTAGTGCCATCTGGGAAGACTGAACTTGGACTGGTAGGTGTTCAATGTATGTTTTCATTGATTTGAGCTCTGCATTTGTATTGTCCACACAACCTTCCATAGTTTTTATGCCTTTACTTCCTACTCCATCATAATAATTCTCTCCATTGAACATTGTGGTGTCTAACTAATAATTAGCATGTTTTCTATGGATGAATAATAATAAAGACATGATTCTCCTAGGTCTTTTTTTATATATATATATAAAACTATAGCTTGGAAAACTTCAGAGAGGTCATATTGATTTCTTGGACAAATTATGTAAAGGAGGGATTCCAAGAACACTTGCTCCTGGAGAAGTTTTATTTCTTCCAGATCATCTGGAACTCAAACAAAGTGAAACTAGCAATTTTATCCAGGTTTCAACAGAGCTTGATTGCTGTGTTTAGCCATACACCAGAACAATGAAGTATACAAAACTCTTTTATGACCTATTTATTCACTGGTTCAAGCCATCTGTTTGATATTATGTGTCCGAATTTTGAGAAGGCAATAAAAGGCAAGCAAAATGGAGGAAATTCGTCCACCTTAAGAAAATGACCTTGCCAAATTGTTGCAGAATAAAACTTAGCTACAGGTAAATTACATTTCTTGTCCATAGTGGGCATATATTCTCTGCTATTCACTGTCCTTGGTCAAAAATAGATAAGCTGCTATAGCCTAAAGTGGCCCTGAGCTATGAGCATTTAATTGGCTTCTCAGCCTTTCAGAATTGATATTGAGATCATTGACCTGTCTCAGCATAAGTAAGAAAATCACTTATTGGAGCCAAGATGTAGAAATAAAAACTATTATGTTTTGATTTAATGAAGGCACTTATTATTCCCCATGGATTTCTCTGCTCTTATTGGAATCAGGACATTACCTACTATCATGACTCATTATCATATCCATCACAAGCCAGATCTTTACTCCAAGACCGACCACCTGGCAATCCAGGGGTGAATCCTGTCTCTCTGGCTTTCTACCTAACAGAGGAATAGGCTCTGTCTCTGGGTTTCTAAATAAAATAAGCACAGAGAGAAACTGACTTTGATTCTGAGCTCACAGATGAAGCATGCCTGTGTTGCTGGTGTTGCATTGTTCATTATTATGATTTCCTTTCCAGACTGCCTTCCCCCCACTTTTTTTTTTTGTGGTTGGATTTTGGGTACTAATTCCAGGTTCCTTATTGGATTTTGCATCCTATCCTTTCATCATATCACAAAATGACTCTCTTGAAATTAAGCTTGGCTCTGTCTCTTGAATCACTTTCTCTTTTCGTCTTCCACCATCATTTTATGTTTCTTTAGTTCTGCTTGTTTAGACAGAAATTCTTAAGCCCAGTCTCTGATCTTCTCTGTTGCTCATTGGAACTTTCTTCTTCTTGTATTTGGTTCCTGATCATAGATTTCAACTCTTTCTGTTTAAAGACCTGGATGCTATACATGTCTAAGGGCTCAATTCAGGGATTCTGTCACTATTGCCATCCATGCACCACTCAATAGTTACTCTACATGGAAAAATATGGAGCTGTGTTGATGGAGCTGTTGATGTTGAATAGTAAGAAGAACCCACACCAGGGAGTGAGAGTAAAATTTTGCCAGTAATTATAATTAGGTATGTGACATTGGAAAAGGTATGTGACATTTCTTCCTGTTATCTCATTTATAAATTGAAAGAGAATGACAACCACTGATTTTTCAAACTTTGTTAAGGCTGTGCTATGCTTTCTTAAAGTGAAATCTTAAGGGAACATTAATAAAAATTATTAAAGTGGAACTGCTTTGTTCAACATGGTGGCTGCTTGTCACTGCTGTCACCTCAGGAGCAATCCCTGGAATATCTCAGTGGATCTCCTTGGGGCTCATGTAATTAAAACTCTAGGCCACCTACAGGCTTCATCGCAATTCTATGAAATCTGTGGTTCCCAATTCTATGAAGTGTCTTAGTTTTTAGGAGCTTAAACATTACTGGGAAAATCAGTCAGCCAACTGCTGTTAAATAATGGTTTGGATTTTTAAAAACTGTGTTTATTGATTATTTGGCTCTTTTTTCAACAAACTCTGCAGCTTGGCATGCATTCTCTATATAAACACAAGAAAAGATCACTGGCACTAATAAGAACAGGTTGAGGAGACAAGTGAACAAGTGAATGTTAATACTAAATACCAGTGGAACTTTTCTTGAGAGATGGAGATATTTTGCTATATGGCATATAACAATGGGATTCTGGGGAAAAGTATTTTTCTTTATAATAAATAACAGCAACTATTTCTTAAATGTATATTTTTTAACATATTAAATCCTAACTATAGCCCTCCAGAGTCCTTAGTGCTGCTCATAGCCATAGATAAAAGTCATGTGACAGATTGTTCTTTCATTCAGTAAAATAATGCCTTCAGAATTTTACCAAATATCAATCTTCTTTAAGAGCACCTAAGCAATTAGGACATCTTTCAAACAATGTTTGAGCACAAACTCCTTTACTGCAAATAAGTAAATGAGGTTAAAAAAAAAAAGAGATGTGTGTGAATCAGAGTTTAAAGGGGGAGGGCGGGTCAGTAAGTTAAGAAAATCTTTCTAGCCAAAACCGGTTTGGCTCAATGGATAGAGTGTCGGCCTGTGGACTGAAAGGTCCCAGGTTCAATTCCGGTCAAGGGCATGTACCTGGGTTGCGGACACATCCCCAGTAGGGGATGTGCAGGAGGCAGCTGATCGATGTTTCTCTCTCATCGATGTTTCTAACTTTCTATCTCTCTCTCTACCTCTCTGTAAAAAATCAATAAAATATATTAAAAAAAAATCTTTCTAAAGGAAATAACTTGAAATAAAGGATGACGGAACAGAAGCCGAGAGGGAAGAAGGAAGGAAGGAAGGGGGGAAAAAACAGGAGATAGCATCAAAAACTTAGGGGCCTGAAGGAAGATGTCTATCATTGTGTATACTTGTGTGACCTGAAAAAAGTTGCTTTTTCTCTTTGTGCATCGGTTTCATTAATTGTAAAGTAGACATAAGAATGACCTCCCTGCCCTGACCAGTTTGGTTCAGTGGATGGAGCGTTGGCCTGTGGACTCGGGGGTCCCAGGTTCGGTTCCAGACGGGGGTATGTGCCTTGGTTGCGGGCAAATGCCCAGTGGAGGCTGTGCGGGAGGCGACTGATCGATGTTTCTCTCTCATCAATGTTTCTAACTCTCTATCCCTCTCCCTTCCTCTCTGTAAAAAAAAAAAAAAAAATCAATAAAATATATTTAAAAAAAAAAAAAAAGAATGATCTCCCTTAGAGGATTATTGAAATGTTAAATGCAATTGTGCCTAGAAATGACTTAGACTGCCTGGCACATAAAAGGTGGTGAAGAAACATTATTTGTTTGCTGGTCTTCAAATAAAGCTTTGCAAAATATGATCAGGTGGGAATGATCAAATTAGGCATCAAGCAAGTTTACCAGATAAGTTCAGAATGCAGAATATGGAAAGGACATGGAGTGAAGGGTGTTGATGAAATGGTGAGAATGGTGCCACGGCTGAGACTCCAGCTCTTTGATCCCTACCCTTGTAAACATAACATTCATACCTTTTCTGCTTTTCCTCAATGTCTAGTGGCTATTTTTGAACCAACATTTCACTATAGAACTGTGGGACAAAGTTGAGAAATGATCCGTATTGCTTCTTCAGAATCCTTCTGCTTTTCTCACAGAAGAACTCATATCCCTAAAGGTACCTTCTGTTTACAAAAGGCCATTTCCTCATCCTACTGTACACACAGGTTCATATCATCCTGCATTCTAATCCACTTACCTCTGTACACTGGAATGCTGTGTTCTATTGCTAATGATCCAAGTACAAAATATCAGAGTGCCAGCCCAGGCTAAACAGAACTGCCGATGAGTGACACTGGAGATGGAGGAGGAGGAGGAATTGTATTGTCAAGCAAGAAAGTGTAGAGTAGTGAGTGTCTAAGAGATTAGCTTGGTGAAAGAAGTGGTGAATTTGAGCAGAAAGGTGAAGTTATAGGTCAGAACAATGGAAATAGACAAATCAAGGAAATAAAGGTGGATAAAAGACTGGGGAACGCAAATAGTTTGTGAAAACTATTTGTAAAAACTTAGTTTGTGAAAATTAAGTAAGAGCCAAATATACAGCAGAGTCAGGCAGCCATGGAGTTGTGCTATTACTAATGCTATAGGTCAATTTTTTAAAATTTTGTTTTATTGCTTAAAGTATTACAGAGAGTATTACATATGTCTCCTTTTTTCCGCCTTGATCTTTCCCCCAGCCTCCCCTACCCCCCAGTGTCTTGTGTCCATTGGTTATGCTTATATGCATGCATACAAGTCCTTCAGTTGATTTCTTACCCTCAACCCTCCCCGGCCTTCCCACTGTAGTTTGATAAATTTTACAGATGCAAATTTTGATTATCTTAATACCAGCTTAGTGGACTCCCACTTTACTGGTGGTAGAATCTTTTAAAACCAGGCTTCCTCAGACACAAAGATAGTAATTTGATGTGCCAACTTATACTGTGTTAATGAATAAGGCAGATTTACGTTAAGAATATTGTTTTTCTAGTTTTGTTAAAGTAAATTAACAAATAAAATTGTAAGATATTTAAAGTGTACACTGTGACGATTTATCGACAAATACATGGTGAAAAATTCCCTCCATCAAATCAACTAACACATGCATGAGGTACATTTTGAGTTTAGGGAAAAACTTTTTTGCAGCCCTAGCTAACTGATACAGAAGGTTTCAATTTGCCTTCCCCTCTATGATATGCTTTTTGCACTGTGTACATGCATATTTTTTCTATTTTTTAACAAGATCAACATAAAAAGATCAGTTGTGTTTCTATATTTTAGCAATGAATATTCCAAAAATGAAATTAAGAAAACAATTCCAGCCCAGCCTGTGTGGCTCAGTGGCTGAGCATCAACTTATGAACCAGGAGGTTATGGTTTGATTCCCAGCCAGGGCACATGCCCGGGTTTCACCTTTTTCCCCACTAGGAGGCATTCAGGAGGTAGCTTATCAGTTATTCTCTCTCATCATTGATGTTTCTATCCCACTCTCCCTTCCTCTCTGAAATCAATAAAAACATATTAACACACACAAAAAGAAGGAAGAAAACCATTTCATTCACAGTAGCATTTGACAGATAGGTATATTTTACCAAAAAAAGTGTAAAATTCTGTGTATATTTTCTTTGTTAATGTCATATAGTTTGGGTATGAGGTTAATCATACATAGCCTTATAATGTGAGTTTGGAATTGTTTGTCCTCTTCATTTTTTTTTCTGGAAGATTTTGTATTATTTGGTCAGATTTTTGTTATTGTTTTGGTGGGTTTTTTATTTAGATTTCTTCATCAAAGTCATTTTTTCTTGTGCTGGCTATTTCTGTGTAGGAAGGTATTTTAATTAGAGATAAAGTTTCTTTAATAGGTATAGGATTATATTCTCATTATGATTCTTTTTATGTTAACTGTAATAGTTTGTGTCTTTGACAGAAAATTTTCATTTAGACAAGTTGTGAAATTAGCAGAAAATTGTATTAATATTTTATTCTTATTTTTTAAATACAGGTAGTATTTCAAATAGTATCATTTATCTGAATCCATTTGAGATTTTCTATACATGGGTCATTTCTTTTAGCCATTGCTTTAACTAATTCATTCCATTTCTCTCTAGGAGATATTGTATCTTCACATAATATTCTTTATCTATGAAGTACGTAATTACTTTGTCTGCAACATTTCTCTAGTTATCTAAGAATATTTAGATTATCTTTAACAAGCTATTTATCCTCTTACCTATTTCAGCTAATTATCTTATTATTATCTATCATAGCCTTGCCATTAAAACCCAGGCCTTTACTCACACTTTACTTATATATATATTTTTGTATTTATCTTTTTTTTTTAAGGTTTTGGACATCCAAGTCTTGATGACGTGATATTAGGAAATCAATACCTGACTTTTCTTTACTATCCAATCTATAAGAATTATTTTTTTTCTATTTTATACCTGTGGAGGATTTACATATTTTGTCAATGGACCTAAATCACTATATTATGGTCTTATTCTCCAGCTTTAAAATCATGACTTTTAAAAGATTACTAATATTATTATGGCTTAGCTTTCTGTCTGTTCCTAATGCTATATGGCTACTAAGGTTCCCATCACTTGGCCAAATTGGTATTTAGCTGAGTTTTTATGTGTTTCTGCACATCATTTAGGCCAATGTCTATACTTCAAATACTCTTAATGACATCATTCCCTTTTTAAAGAGGCAGGCCCATTAATGAGAAAGATTAACACTTCAATGTTCTTAATATTGCTAAACTGTACTATTTTATTTTGCATACATATAATAGCTAAGTTACAAATATTGTATTCCATTAATACTTTGATCCCAATTATATTTCGTAGACTGATGGTGTTTCTCTTCTTCAAGGTTTATGGCCTTTCAGAAAGTATTTCTGTGTCTCCTCTTTCCCTTCCTCTCTCCCTCTCTTTTTACTTACCTACCTACTTATAGGCTTTATTAATCTTAAGCAAGATTATAGTTTTATTGATTGTCTGTTTTTCTATTTCATTGTTTTATGCACTTATTATCATTTTCTTCTGTATATTACCTTGGGTGCATTGTTCTTTTCTAGCCTCTTAGGGCTGATATTTAGGTAATTAATTTTAAACTATTACTTATTGTTTATTCATTTTCTATTTAATAGATTGTTTTCCTTTATTTTTTCCTTTGATTCTACTCACTTTGGTTTTATTTACTTTATTTTCAAATCCAATAATGTGAAAACTTAGCTTTAATTATATATAATTCTTCTTTTCAATTATAAGCAATAAAAGCTTTTAAGGCTATACGTTTCACTCTAAGTTTACTTCAGCTGAATCTCATAAACTTAGGTTCTATTTTCATTATCATTCAGTTCAATACATTAAAAAATTTCTGATGTATTGCTCCTACTCAGATTATTTGGATTATTTGAAATCAATATACAGGTATCTAGAAACAGTTCACAAATGTTTTTGTTATTATTATTATTAGTTTTGTTGCGTGTTTTTAATGTAATTTCATTGTGGTCAGAGGACCTAGTCAATATGAGTTCAGTATGTTTTAATTTAGTGTAATTTGTTCAGGTCCCAGATATGTTCAGTTTGGTGGATATTAATGTGTCCTTGAAAAATATGTTTATTGTTCAGTTGTTGAGTGGAGTATTCTATAAAAGTTAATTGGCTTAAGTTGATTATAATGCTTACCAAATTTTAATTGTATTGATATTCTTTCTCTTTGTTCTATCATTTAAACAGTAAAATGTGATATATACAATTATAATGTAACAGTATATTTATCTTTTCTTTCAGATTTTATTTTTGAAATTTAGTTTTCTCCTTATACTTAGGGTTATTATGCTTTCTTAATTGATTTCTTTATTATTGTGGTATTATCTTTTTATATCTGTTATAATTATTTATAGCATACTTACATTAGTAATGATATTGCCTTTTTAACATTATTAGTGTTTACAATTTTACACACCATATATACATATATTTGGATCTTTTAAATTCTGTTGTATAATTTGAGTCTTTATACCATTTATATTTAATAATCAGTATAATTTGGTTTAAATCTACCATCTTCCTGTTTATTTTCTATTTGTCTCATTTGTTTTTTGTTACTTTTTCTCTTCATTTTTTCTTGCTTTCTTTTTTATTGTTTGGGCATTTATTTTATAATTTCTTTTTTATCTCCACCATAGTTGATATCTTTATATATTTTTATGTTGTTTTAGTGTTTTCTTGGTTTAAAATATGGCTTTAAACTTTTCATGGCTAACTTTTAAATAATATATCACTTATATTACACATAGGAATTTTATATCACTATATTTTTCTCCTTGTGTGTCCACTTTACTATTGTTGCATATAACTTCTGTATATATTTATTATAAACACCAAAACAAATTATTACTCTTGTGGCTCCAAACAATTATATTTCAATGAGCTTTTTAAAATTAAGAATATATACTTTTATGTTTATTAAAAAATTTTAGCCTTTCTTATGCTCTTCTTCTACCCTTTATCCACGTTTTCTTTAACTTTTCCTCCACTGACTATGGTCCTACCTTATTTCTATATAAATAAGCTGTAATATGTAATAGTAAATAGTCATATAGCAAATTTAAAATGACTGCATTTTATTACTACTTTTGGTTGCTCATCAAGAACCAAATAGTCTTCAATGCATAGTCTAAGAATACAAATTCAAGTATTTTTTGATAAATTATTCAGAATTTATTTTATATAGGAACTATTGAATGTAAATTGAAGACAGAGATGTTGTATTTGGCATTTTTTTCTTTGTGTCAGTTACATTATTTACACATACATGGTGCTCATTTAGTGCTTTCAGAAGTAAATTTTGATTTGCAGACAGGGAAATGTAGCCAATGTATGAAATTTGGTCTGCATGACAAGAAGTCGTAGATGGTTCTATAAAAAACAACAACTCTCAAACAAAATGTCAAAAAAAAACCAGTTTGAGGTGACAAACATTTTATTCTTTACAGTACCATTTTCTAATTTTTATATTTCAAAATTATTTATGTGCTTTATTCACACTGTCATCACAATAACCCTCAGTGGTCGACAAACTCATTAGTCAACAGAGCCAAATATCAACAGTACAATGATTGAAATTTCCTTTGAGAGCCAAATTTTTTAAACTTCAACTATACAGGTAGGTACATTGTTATTAACTTCATTAGGGTGCTCCTGAGGCTTAGGAAGAGTCACACTGAAGGGGCCAACGAGCCGCCTGTGGCTCGCGAGCCGCAGTTTGCCGACCACGGCTCTAAGGTAACAAGGGCAGATCTCACTATCCCACTTCAAGGGAAGCAAGAAGCCTTGAGGAGACACACACTTGCTCAGTGTTTAACGATTAGTAAGGTACTGACCATGAATTGGAACCAGTGTTCCCTGGTTTTGAATCCAGAGGCTTTCCTTCTGTGCACCTGAGGAAATCCTAACTGCTCTTCCAAGCCATACAGAGCGGGTCAGGAACTGACATAATGAGGACACATCTCAGTGTTTGCTCTAAAGCGGATGAATGTGAACAAGCTTTGTATCCCATGGACGCAGTCCAAGGACAGTGTTAACACTCTGTACTGTCTTGGAGATCATTGCTCTCTTCTTCGTTGGTACTTGTTTTCTTACAGTTTTTGTATCTGAAATGAAAGGAACAGGGCTGGCAGAATTCGTTTAAGTGTTGGATATGGTGGCAAATAAGTAACAATACAACTTATTTGTACTTCCTTGGGCAGTTAGAAGTCACCCTCATCATCTTCTCACAGCAATCTGTTGAGGTGGCTTGCCAAATTATTCTCACCACTGATAAGTGATGAGAAGCTGAAAAAAAATCTAAGTAAATGGCACAGGTGTACATCCAAGAATAGTGTCATGATTCCTTGCATCGGGGTCCTAATTTTAAAGAAAAAAATAATGCAATTGCCAGAAGAGACTCTGGAGCCAAAACCCATGTGTCAAATTTCCAGGGATTCTTTTTTTAATTCTTACCCAAGGATATTTTTCCATTGATTTTAGAGAGAGTAGAAGAGAGAGGGAAAGACAGAGAGAAATATCAATGTGAGAGAAGCACATCGATTGGTTGCCTCCTGCACAAGACCCAAGCAAGGCCTGGGACAGGGAGGAGCCTGCAACCGAGGTATGGACCCTTGACCGGAATCGAACCCGGGATCCTTCGCTTTATCCACTGAGCCAAACCGGCTAGGGCAAATTTCCAGGAATTCTGACTGAAAATCCAACTCTCAGCTTCTTTAAGATTCAGACCTACAGCCAATACAACTTTACCTCTAGCACATTCAAATGGTTACGATGAGTCACAGGACCAACCAGGTTCAATGTCAAATATTCGACTACTAAAATCAGTATTCATCATATCATCACTTATATTGGGATTTTTCAACCATGTAGAAAAATAAGTTATTCTTTTCAAGTTCATCACATGATTTAAAAAAATGATTTATCAAAGAAAAGCTAACAAACAAACAAACCAAAAAAACCACGCCCTATTTCTTACCTTCTTTCTACATCCTGTATAGTGTCTGGAAGTGGAAGGTTTAAAGTCTCTGGTAGGAAGTAGACACAGATGGCAGCCACGATGGGGAAAGTTCCAAACAGGATTGTTGGCAAGTGTTCAAAATACTGCCTTGTGATTAATGTTAGACTGCTCAGAGATGAGGCCAGACCAGACATGAATATAATTCCACCCTCCGCTCTGGACCTTGAGAATAAGAAAACATTGTTTAAATAAATCTTTGTCTTCTCTTGGAGACTTGTTTGTGAAGCCTTTCTTGACAACCTTAATACAAGGTCATCTTTCTCTCATTGGGTTCTATTGGTTTAAAATATGTGTATGGTATCTTGTAAATAAAGACAAGATATAATAGTTATAATTTGCAGTTGTTTTTGTTTTCTACTTTATAGTGCTTCAGGGATTCTACCTTGGGCTGAAAATGAAATCTAAATGCCTTACTGCGGTCATTACTTTGTTGCCAACTTTGGTGCTCATGATAGTGTTTCTCCCCTTAAATGTTAAATTTCATTTACACTGGCCTTTTAAGTTTCTAGAAACATGTGGTAGAAGTTTGTTTGTTTGTTTATTTTAGCTAACTCTACATGCTGGCTCTTGGATCACAATTTGAATGATTATCCAGAAAGACTGAGGCCTACTCTTGCTGATTCACACATCCCTCATTCTTGGTCTAACGAAAAACACTATTAATTTCCTTTAGACCATGTATGTAAAGGTGGCATTTCTTTGTTATTTATATTTTCTCATTTATTGTCACTGACTACTAATAAAATAGGTCTATGGAGGAAAGCCCTGTTTTTTGTGTTAATGGACTTATTGTCAAGGGCCCATATTTATGTCTAGTTCATGGAAGTTTCTTAAGTCTTCTTATTCTCATCTGTTTATTCCTCTTCCTCCTCTTGCTCTCCCATTCTCTCCATTTCTTGTTTTCTTTTTTTTCTTCCTTCTCCTCCTCCTCGTGTGTAGAAATGTGTTTTATTTAATGAACGATATGACTTTTGAGAGTATGTGCACTAAAATGTTAATCATATCACATATATAATTATGTGCCTTTTATTACTACACATATATATGTAATGATGTGCCTTTTATTACTGCAGATAAATTACTTTGGAACCCTGTTTTTCTCAATGATTTTGAAATGCTTCCACTTTGGAATATTTGTTATCTCAAGAGAATATTATTCCTTTTATCTATGAATTTACTCAGTTCTGTTAAGAGATTATCATGAGTTTCATACAGAGTCCACTAAATATTTAGTGTATTCACATTCACTTTTATAAAAGATTAGATAGATCTCCAACAATAAAAAAATGGGTAGAGTCCTGGCCTGTGTTGCTCAGTAGTTAGAGTGTCGGCCCATGTAACAAAGGATCCCACTTAAGGGCACATACCTGGGTTGCAGGTTGTGTCTCTCATACATCAATGTTTCTCTCTCTCTCTCTGTCTCCCCTCCTGCCCTCCATTCCACTCTCTCTAAAAATCAGTGGAAAAATTATCCTCCAGTGAGGAGTAACAAACAAAAAATGGGTAGAGGTTTTACATGGTGATTAAGTATGACATTGAGTCTGAAGTCCCATAAAACTTGCATTGCTTTGGTTTATGATATATTGTGAAACCTTTTTAGCGATTTGATTAGGATGTTAAAATGACCAGATATAGTTTCCTAGTAATGATTCAGTTTAAATCATGTTGTAGTTTAAATTCTGAGCCAGAATTTGAAAATATTTGTGTCTGTGGGATTGAGCACTAACAGAAAAAATTTAGCTGTGTAAGATAAAGGCAGGATGGAATTGTAATCATCTAGTGAATAAAATCATAGCGTGATTTTAGAAAGAAAGCTTAATAGGTTTTTGATGAATGTGTTTGTGGAGGTGAGAGGGATTCAATGGAAAATCTCTGGGGACAAGTAGTTATAATTACTTTAAAAAACAGAATTTTGGGAAAATATTCTAGACTGACTGGGTAATCATAATTTTTGCCAAGGATGGTTTTTACTTTTTTTTTAACCCTCACCTGAGGAAGTTTTTTCCCCTGTTGCTTTTTAGAGAGAATGGAAGGGAGGGAAGGGGTGGCGGGGAGAGAGAGAGAGAAAGAGAGAAGAGAAGAGAAGAGAAGAGAAGAGAAGAGAAGAGAAGAGAAGAGAAGAGAAGACACATCAACTGGTTGCCTCCTGCAGGAGCCCTGACTGGCTGGGGATCAAACCTGCAACCCAAGTACGTGCCCTTGACCTGGAATCAAACCCAAGATCCTTGTATACTTGTTTCAGATAGACAAGTGTGGATGGGAGAGTTGGAAGGGGTCCACCTCAGGGAACATACCTCAAAACAATGTACTACCTCCCCCGTGCTGTGTATCCCACGGCCCGCCTGCACCGTGTCTGCCATAGCCCAACCGACTGACACCCTCCACTTCTTCTAAGGCCACTTCTTCAAAATAGACTCGCCCAGGCCAAAAACCAACTTCTGTGCATGGGCCACGAAGTTTCAATCGCACTGTACGTGGGCGCCCGCACATGGTATTATGTGGAAGAGCCACACTCAAGGGACCAAAGAGCCGCATGTGTCTCGGGAGCCGCGGTTTGCCGACCACTGACTTAGACTTATTTAAGTATCTAGCTAATTCCAGGAAACTCTCAATTTCAGTCTTAGTAAGGAGAGTTCAGTGGCTTACCTGAGCCCTGGGGGTATGAGTTCATGATTATAGATCATATTCATGCAGAAGTACATTGCCATCAATCCTTTTCCCAACATAGCAAGTCCAAGGCGTATGTAAGGCATGTCTGTGAGGTTAAATGAATATAGTTAGTGTGCCTAAGTCAATATGATGAAGCACATAAATTACCTGGCATTTATAACCTCATCTACCGTCAATTATTTGTAATGGCCCCCCTTTTAACAAGTATAATAAATTTCTATTTTTAAAAATTCAAAACATAGTTTTCAATAAGCCAGTCAGGAGGAAATCTTAATATAATTTAGTAATTATTTTGAACTAAGCAATACAATACCACATAACATAATTGACATAGATAATAAAGTATTTCAATCAATGGTTCCCAACGTGGGGCACGTGCCCCACTGGGAGGCAATTTGATTTTTTTTAAATATATTTTATTGATTTTTCACAGAGAGGAAGGAAGAGAGATAGAGTTAGAAACATCGATGAGAGAGAAACATCGATCAGCTGCCTCTTGCACATCCCCCACCGGGGATGTGCCCGCAACCCAGGTACATGCCCTTGACCGGAATCGAACCCGGGACCTCTCAGTCTGCAGGCTGACGCTCTATCCACTGAGACAAACCGGTTTCGGCCAATTTGATTTTTAAGGTGGGCAATTTGAGAATGAGTTTTTTATATTTCTTATGGTTCTAGGGGCCTCATATACAGTATATAAATATATATTTTGACATATTTATGTATTCTCTATTATATTTGAAACTTTATTTGCTATTTTTTCATATCACTTCATATTATTATTATTATTTTAACAATTTTTTAGTGATTTCTTTCTCACTACTTCAACTGACGTTTCGTTATTTTTTCTTTTACATGGATACCATGTTCTTTGGAAGCTTGGTTAGGACAATGTTAATGGCCTTTTAGGCTTCCTCCACATGAATAGGAGGTCACTTTTTGAATAATAAGGATTATATGTCACAGGAGGGTCATCAGATTTTAGAGATACTTAGGTGGGGCATAGCCAAAAAAAGGTTGGGAACCACTGATTTAGACACAAGTTTCCAATTCTTAGAATAAAAGGCACCAAACTAATTGATTTTAGTATCTTTTTACAGGAAGTAATAAGGAACACCAGATGAAGAAGGAAAAAAATTCAATGAAGAGTAGTAATAATTGATTCATAAATAGAAGAGTTATATTTATGTATTTTGGTCTTTGCTCAGAAACTAAAAGTTCTCTCTCAGGATTAGGGGACTTACTTTAAATAAAATAAATTTTAGGTTGGAGAACTTGTATCAATTTTAAATTAACATATTACAATAACTGGTAATATCAATTAAAGTATATTCATTTTGATTGCATAATATAAAAACCATAATGATAATTAAATGTTCAGCATGTTGATATCATGTTAAGACCACAGAGGTCTTTAGACATAATTTGTTTATATTTTTTGTACAGGATATTTTTATTTTTTTCTCCACATATACATTTATCCAGTCATTTATTTATATCAATATGGACACAGATATTTATTTATTGAGGGGGGGTTAATCCAATACTCCTTTTTTAATTTTGTTGCTCAAATTATTTTACCTTTGGCCATTAGGCACACTAAATTGGCTCCTGCTCCATTTGATATGATATATGATAGTCACTGTGTGTATGCAATTTTTTCCCCCCAGATCTTCCTTTTTCTGATAGTACAAGTTTGTCTAGGCTAAGGTATGTTCTGTGCTCCAGCCCTAGAATTAGCCATTTCTCCAAGTGACCCTGTTGTGTGTGTGTGTGTGTGTGTGTGTGTGTGTGTGTGTGTGTGTTTAATTTATAAGAGAATGATGTTACAAATTAAGAACTGGGCAGTAGGTACTCATGGTTACTGGAATGTCATTGTGGGTAGGTTCTCTTCTGATCGAGCAAGGAAATACATGCGTGTATACACCTACCAAGTCTATACACTTACCTCTAACTATTTCTATATCTGTTTGTATCTACATATATTAGTCTAAACATGAGTTCATTTGGGTATCTCCAACTCTAATCTAATACGAGGTGGTTCATTCTCATTATCATCTCTTGCTTATCTGTAGCATCCTTCTCTCACAATGAGAAACCTGGCTCTCATTCTCCACAAGCCATTGACTTACTTGTTCAATCCTAGTAAGTTCAGAAGTTTCAGACTTGTTAACCTGTCTGCCTATGAGAAACAACTTTACTAACTGGAGTACAGATAGTGCTTGTGTGCAGTTCCTTTTGTCCTTAGGCTTTCAGTTTCTACTCATTTCTGAAATTACTTAGGTCTACATCTTTTTCCCCACCCCCTTCCAGAGATTGTCATAGAGTTGTGGTAACACTTTGATTCTTTAGTAGTCTGCATCTATCGTAAGTTCCCCAACCTCCTAATAGACTTCTTGAAAATTTTCATGTTAATTAAAATTCTGCATGTACTGTAAAGTTACATAGGTTTTAAAAATGCATGGGGGGAGGGGGGCATTTATCTAACACCATAGCAATACACAGTTCAGAACAATTTCACGGTTCTAAAAAGCCAATGCTTTGCCTAGTTAACCTCCCTCCTCTCCTCTTCAAACTCCTGACAACCACTGCTCTGTTTTCCTTCTCTATAGCTCTGCCAAGCTTTTTTTTTAAAGTATGATGTTTGCTACACCTTGTCATCTATACTAATAAAAGGGTAATATATTAATTAGACCGGGAGACTGGCCAGGACAGTTGGGGGCCATGAGGCCTGCAGGGGAGGGCAGTTGAGGGCAATCAGGCCAGCGGGGGAGGTGGGGGGGCAGTTGGGGCTGAGCAGGCCTGCAGGCAGAGTGGTTAGGGGCGATTGGGCAGGCAGGCAGGCAGTTGAGCGGTTAGGAGCCAGCGGTCCCAGATTGCAAGAGGGATGTCCAACTGCCGGTTTAGGCCCGATACCACAGGGATCTGACCAATACACTAGGTAGAAGGCATAGTTCTAGAGGTTGTTATCTGAAAGTCATAGAATGAAGAGAAAAGACAAACCTCAGGAAAAACAGCAGGAAGAGTGTCTTGCACATGATGGGACTTGCCATGACCTTTATTTCCGTGGAACTATGTTTGAGGAAAGTGAGTTCTTCTTTCATTGCAGATTGTAAAACCTTCAACGTGAAAGGAATTTGAAATATATTGAAAAGCATTAATGGAAAAAGAAAAAAAAAAGGGAATTGCAGCAAGCCTTCATGATATAGTTTATATTCTCCTCCACATTATTTTATAATCCTACTCGAGAACAAAATAAATGTAATTTCTTTACTAAAGAAATGTGTTCTTAACACTTGAAATTGTGCATTGCTCTCTTATACATTATAAATTATTTTGAACTTTTTATGTCACTTGAAAATGTACAAATCCTGTGTGAAAGTTAAGCAATTATTAATATTACTCCCGCTCTAAGGGGGGAGGAGTAAGACTGAATGAGGTAAAGTAACAAAGCATGTTGAACCTTATACATCCTTAAATGGCTCCTGTTAATATATTCATTTTATCACTGTGTATTACAGTATTTCATGTATTTGTGAGTCTTTGAGCAGAATTAGTCAAGTGTATATTCCAGGGCTATTTCTTTATGAATTAGGAATACTTCCAAGTCTTAGTTCATTGATGCAGTTGTAATATATTTTTCCATAAATATCCAGAAAGTGTCATACATCAATACTACTATGAGGAGAGGGAAGAAAACAGTGGATTTCTTCAAGTTTTTACCTTTTGTGGTACAATAACTTTATGTGTTGGAATCAAGTCCAATTGTGAAAACAACAACACGTAATCCTTCTCATGAAGATTGCCTATGGCTTATCCATTTGCATTACACTCTGCATTTAATATATTCACTATGATATTAAAATATAGGCTATTGCTATTTAGAATCATATTATTTAATCATCATAGACTGCTAGTCTTATAATCAGTTATAATCCATGCTGAAAAATTATTAATGGAGCTTTTCCTTTAGTAAAGAATCTTCTTTTAGTATCTTTGCTGGGTTTTTCTAATTTGTCTCTTTAAATCAAAACCATGGTGCATAAAGACATTTGAGAGGAAAGGTCCTCTAAAATCTAACAAGGACTAATGAAAGGTATTGGGGTTAATACCACTTCCATCATCTAATTTCTAAGGGAGCTTTTCTGAACTCAATAACTTCCATACGTTCATTTTTCATAAGTCTATATAGCGTTATCTTCTTGTCACATACAATATCCTATCAGACAGGCTATCTCTAGCAGTGACTTTTTTCGTTGTTCTTTTCTGATAGGATTAATTGCATGGTCAAAAAGAGCTCAATATCTTTGTCTATATTTACGTTCATTTTCGGTTACTGTGATTTGTTTGTTTTTGCTTTCATTGTGGTGGTACAGTTTATTTATATTGAGTTTGCCTCGATAAAGAAGAAACTTAAGACATTCCTATTATATTTTTCCTTACCTCAATATTCAGAGTCTCTTCAACATCTTTTTTCCCATTTGTATGGGCTACTTTCTTCATTACTTTTAGTGCTTTTCCCAGCTTGCCAGATACAATCAACCAACGGACAGACTCTGATGTCCACCTTTGTGAAGTAAGGCAGACATTGAAATGGGAGAGGAGGTCAATCCAAAATAAGATAAGACTTCAGAAATACCTAGATTCCATTCAGTTGTGGTGGGATTCATGAGAACATGATGCCTCTCCAATTTGGAAGGGACTCAGGTTATTTTCGTTTTTCAACATTTAACTTATTGTTAATTTATTTTTTTAAATTTTATCTTTGATATTTTATATTTATATTACTTTTAGATTTAAAAACAGCATTTCTGATTTTTGGACTTTTTAATTTTCAAAAGAGAGATAGATGTCACTGATGCCCCATAAGCTATTGTCACCATTTTCTTTTTTTCAAATCACGGGAACTACTGCCAGCTTCAGACAGTAAAGATCCCCCTACCTCAACCTTAATGGGGTTCCATCATGTCTCTTGCAAGCTTTAGTTTCTCCATATTATTGTCATTAATTACTTCGAGTTTTGTTTTTCTCTAACAAACGTACTCCCTATTCATTATTTCCTTGACAGTGATAGTAATGTGTGTGTATGAACCCAAGAAAAATTATATTTTAAATTGCTCACATTAATTAATTTAATGTATTCCTTGAGCTTTTAAGATTTCTCTATTGAGTCCTTTTCTGCATTTTTTTGTTATTCCCATAAAGAGATGCAGAGTGACCAGCAGTCCATATTTATTTAAAAGCTTTCGTGCCCGATCTTCACAAAGGAAACAAAGTCTACATACCATAGGGACAGGAAAAAGACAAAGTAAGGCACAGAAATGGACAATTGTAGCATGCGCCAGTCACGGAAGACGTAAGCCAGTCCAGGCAGTACCGTCTGTCCAGTGTTTAGAACCAGAGACCTTATTGTTATGATCATGGGTGTGACATTAGATGGCAGCCATTCTATAACTTGAAGAAAATGCATTGACATAAATCTAATAAACAGTGAGATAAAAATATGACAAAATTAGGTAAGAGAGACAAAAATGCCAAACTTACGGAGTACAAGAGTATTGGTGAATATGGTTCCCATTGACATTGCCAAAAGAAATCAAATTGTACAGTAAATTGGGAAGGTTGGGGCAAAAATTGAACCAGTGCCCAGTAGTGCAGACAACAGGGAAGAAGCCAACAACACAGGTTTCCGGCCAAATCTAAGAGGAAACCAATAGACTGAGCAAACAATCTAAAAAAATAAGTCTATATACCATTGTGCAATTGCATGAATTATTCTGAGAATTTCCAGCTTGGGACGTGACAGCTCTTCTGTGTTCTTTTTTTCTCATGACAGGTATCCCATTGTATGGCGAAATTCTAATAAATAGACCCCTTTCCCGAAAGAATAAGTTCTGTGTGACCAGAATAGTTTTTACACATCATAGAACTATCAGTATTTAGTTATGTATGGAAAATAATAGCTTTTAGTGATGGTTCATTGGACTGACTCTTCTCAAACAAATCTGATTCATAAAGTTTCCCCTACCTTCTGAATAACTTTATCAGGTCATCATATTTCCTTCACCATCCTCCATAAATCCTCTATTTATTCATTGATAAGGGTTTCTATATATATTCATTTATCACGTTCTGACTAACCAGTTAATATATTTGCACAGTGTTTTTCTAAATATTTTTATTATGTCTAAAATATCAATAACTCAAGTATGTTTTGCTTTATAAAAGATACTATCTATATTCCTTAACATGGAGCTAAAATCATTTCAAAATCTTGATTTTTGTATGAAATTTTGCTCCTTGTACTTTACCCAATTATTTTTCTATTCTATTTGCAGTGAATCTTCCTCTAAAACTTCTTTGTTATTTTTAGCCTTGCACCATTAATTTTACTTCTTGATTTATTAGCTAATATATAAGCCTAAATGTAACTGTCATAGTCTTTGTGATATTGTAGCAGATGATACTGGTGCCTTGCCAATCCTTATTACTCAATGTTCTCACACCTTTAAATTTCTTCTTAGGCCAAGCAGCCGTTTCCAATGCCAGAGAGCTTCCTCTGACCACAGTAATGAAGTTGTTTGGCACAAGGAAGATTCTAAGTGCCAGGATATCTTCTTTACTTTATAGGTGCATGTCTCTGAGGCATGCTAGCCGTTTCCCAGAAGACCACAAAGGGATTGATCCTCAGGTTCCCATATGGTAACCTGCTTAGTAATATTATGTCACTTTCCTTCCCCTCCCCACTTACCTCTCCATGCCTCCTCGGATCCCATCCCAAATAAAACCTTGCACACAAATCATCCTAGAATTTGATTCAAAAGCAACCCAAACTAAATCTGAAGACTTCCCTTTCAAATGATGAAGGTCTCTCCTTCAACACCGTTTGGCATTTAGCCTGAATCCCGGCTGCAACAATGTAGAATATCTACTTTCTTAATAAGACTGCTTTTGTCACTTTCTAGGTCTTCAGCCTTAAATGTTGTAATCTTAGAGAATATATGCATTATGTATTTTGGGGTCGCTTATGAATCAAAATATGAGACTTACTTGTCAGAAATATAGCCACCTAGAAGAGATCCCAACATGTATCCTGCCATAAATATGGACTGTGACCAAAATTTGAGTGACTTTGATTTACATACTAAATTCCACTGAAAAAAAGAGAATGAGATAGATCAAATGTCACAAACAATATGAAACTGAACATGCAAGTTATAAAATTATTTAGTATGAGATAACAAATCATTTTGATGATCTGTAATTGAAAAATGGGAGATGTATGCTTAAAATATATTTAAAGGTTTCAAAGTATTTATAATATAAGTACATGTCATAAATGCTCATTTTGTTCTAAGTACTATGAGAAGCTAATACATGCTTTGTTAAAGATTTGAGAAACTATGGAAGGCAAAGAGATATGGAACACATACTTCTGGGATTAATGGAGATGGGAATAAAAGCGAAATGTTAAGGTGATATGTTAATAGAGGAACTAAAATAATCTAAAAGGACAGAAATTTTTTCTGTGAAAAAGTGTAATAAATCTGTAACTTGATGCCAGTATGAAAGGGATGGAAAGACTGTGAGGAAAGGGTGAGCATCATAAGTGTTCTTTAGGCTAAAAGGAGTCAACTCTGTTTTATGCCATTGAATTTCATTCCATTCACAAGAGTTGCCAGTAGTTACAGGGAGAATTTCTGGAGAGCAAATAACTGTAAGATGATATTAAAATGGAGAGATCTTATATTTCAGATCATTCAAATTATTTACTGGAATACAGATAATGAACTAAGACAAATAATTTGATGTATTTAAGTACTGTAGCATGATTGGATTTCTGTTTAGGAAAATAAATTTTGTGATAGTGTTTAAAACATATCAGAGGAGAATAAATATGTAGGGGAGTAAAAGTAAAAGGCTATTCAAATAATGGGGATACAGTTGTTTGTGATTTGACTGGTTTGATAGCATTTAGAAGTGGAAATATCAATTTAGACACACATATAAGTTTTATAATAAGATGATTAAAATTTTGATTAAAAAGATGAAGGGAAGAAAAAATTAATTATGGCCCCAGATATGTGATCTGAATAAGTAATGTTTAAAATTTACATTTCTGAGAGGTGCAACATTGAGTAGCAAATTCTAGTGGGAAAATACATTAGATCAAGGTGTTTTTAAGGCATTCAAATGGATATTTACAGTAGGTTATTTTATATTTCAAGTAGCCTCACTGATTTCTTATACTAGAAATCTTAAATTTTGAATTAAAATATGAAAGAAATAATGAGTAGATCCAAGGTGGCAGTGGAGTAGGTGGAAACCACACTCACCTCCTCCTAGGACCAAATCAGAATTACAACTAAATTTTAGAACAATTATCTGAATAGTCAACTGAATGCTAGGTTAATAGAAGGCTTAAAACCAAGGATTTACAGAAGACACATTGAGACTGGTAGGAAAGGTGGAGACACAAAATGGTTGCCAAAATTGGGAGACAAAGAAACACATCCCAAATGAAAGAACAGGAGAAATCCCCAGAAAAAGAACTAAATGAAAGGGAGGCACACCATCTACTAGCTACAGAGTTCAAAACAATGGTTATAAGAATGCTCAAGGAACTTAGGATAAGAATGGATAAACTCAGTAAGGACATAAACAAAGAGATAGTAAAAATAAAACAGCACATAGAAATCATAAAAAAGAACTAGTCAAAAATGAAGAATACATAGCTGAAATGAAGACTTCACTAGAAGAAATCAATAGCATATGACATGAAGCAGACAATCAAATCAGTGATTTTGAAGATAAGGGAGCAGAAAATGCCCAGTTAGAGCAGCAAAATAGGAAGGAAGGAAGGAAGGAAGGAAGGAAGGAAGGAAGGAAGGAAGGAAGGAAGGGAGGGAGGGAGGGAGGAAGGAAGGAAGGAAATGTAACTGTTAGCAATTGGTGACTCTTAGTGAAGGAAATAGAAAAGTGCAAAGTAGCATTTTTTGTTGGTGGTTAATTTGCATATCGTGCTGATTAGCCAATGGGAAGCATAGCAAAGGTACAGTCAATTACCATGTTTGTCTATTATTAGATAGGATTACCTAATACAAATAACAGAAAAAAGACTGAAGAAAAATACACACAACCTAAGAAATGGGAGACATTATTAAATATACCAATGTAACAGAGGTGCTGAAAGGAGAGAAGAGAAAGAAACAGAATATTCAGAACCTTAGACTCCTGGCTCTGGAAGCGCAAGGGGGTTGTGCTTCTGGGCCACATGGTACATCTCCCACATAAGACTACTCCTTCATCAGTTTATGTTGTGCATTATATTCCACAGATGAGTGAGATCATGTGATATTTATCTCCAACTGGCTTATTTCGCTTAGCATAATGCTCTCCATGTCCATCCATGCTGTTGCAGATGAGTGAGATCATGTGATATTTATCTCCAACTGGCTTATTTCGCTTAGCATAATGCTCTCCATGTCCATCCATGCTGTTGCAAATGGTAAGAGTTCTTTCTTTTTTGCAGCAGCAGAAGAGTATTACATTGTGTAGATGTACCACAGTTTTTTAATCCAGTCATCTACTGATGGGCACTTAGGCTGTTCCAAAATCTTAGCTATTGTAAATTGGGCTGCTATGAACATAAGGGTACATATATTCTTTCTGATTTCTTGGGATATATTCCTAGAAGTGGGGTTACTGGGTCAAATGGCAGTTCCATTTTTAATTTTCTGAGGAATCTCCATACTGTTTTCCACCAGTCTGCATTCCCACTAGCAGTCTGCATTCCCACATCCTCACCAGAACTTGTTGTTTGTTGATTTGTTGATGATAGCCATTCTGACAGGTGTGAGATGGTATCTCATTGTTTTGATTTGCATCTTTCGGATGATTAGTGACTTTGAGCATGTTTTCATATGTCTCTTGGCCTTCCTTCTGTCTTCTTTCGAAAAGTGTCTATTTAATTTCTTTGCCCATTTTTTGATTGGATTGTTTATCTTCCTTTTGTTAAGTTGTATGAGTTCCCTGTAAATGTTGGAGATTAAACCCTTATTAGTGATAACATTGGCAAATATGTTCTCCCATGCGGTGGGCTCTTGTTGTTTTGTTGATGGTTTCTTTTGCTGTGCAGAAGCTTTTTATTTTGATGTAATCCCATTTGCTTATTTTCTCCTTAGTTTTCTTTGTTAAATGGCATTTAAATATATAAAATAAATATCAAAAATATAAATCTTTGTTTTACTATGGTTGCAAATATCAAAAAATTTCTTTCTTTTTTTTTTTTTTTAAATATATTTTATTGATTTTTTACAGAGAAGAAGGGAGAGAGATAGAGAGTCAGAAACATCGATGAGAGAGAAACATCGATCAGCCGCCTCCTGCACATCCCCCACTGGGGATGTGCCCACAACCCAGGTACATGCCCCTGACCGGAATCGAACCTGGGACCCTTCAGTCCGCAGGCCGACGCTCTATCCACTGAGCCAAACCGGTTTCGGCCAAAAAATTTCTATATGTAACATGGCACCAGAGTTAAATTAGCGTTTTTCAAAATGCTGACACGCCAAGCTCAAAAGGTTCACCATCACTGCCCTAGGAGCTGTATCGATAAAGATATTGGTATACATATCTCTGCTATTTTGCTGCCTATGGAGTCTTTTAAGATCTTTATGGTTTCCTGTCTTACATTTAAGTCCTTTAGCCATTTTGAGTTTGTTTTTGTGTATGTTGTAAGTTGGTGATCTAGTTTCATTTTTTTTTTTTTGCATGTATCTGACCAAATTTTCTAGCACCATGTATTGAAGAGACTGTCTTAACTCCATTGTATGCTCTTGCCTCCGTTGTCAAATATAAATTGAGCATAATGGCTTGGGTTGCTTTCTGTGTTCTCTGCTCTGTTCTATACGCATGGAACAGACTGTCAAACTTCATTGGGAATGCAGGGGAGGGAAGTGGGGGTAGGAGATCAACTGAAGGACTTGTATGAATGCATATAAGCATAACCAATGGACACAGATATGTGCTGGGGGTTGAGGGTGGCCAGGGAGAGGTTAATGGGGGAAAAAGGAGACATATGTAGTACTATATGTAATACTTTAAACAGTAAAGCATTTATTTTTTAAAAAAGCGAACTCTCAAGATCCCAAGGTGGGAGTAAAATGACCAAAGTGGAAATGAGATGTACAGAATAAAAGTCTTCATTTTCTAACTAAAATAAAACAAAACAAAAAACAAAACCACTCCTTCATGACTGGTGGAGGTCCCAGTTTTGCCAAATACATATAGAAAAACAGAGACAGGCAATATGAGGAGACAAAGGGATGTGTTCCAAAACAAACAGCAAGGCATGTGGAGAAAAGCAAAGCCTGTGCACCGTGTTTGAGAATATAAATTGGTGCAGCTACTGTGGAAAACAGTATGGATGTTTCTCAAAAAGATTAAAAATAGAATGACCATAGAATCCAGCAACTTCACTAGATTTAGATTTGAAAACAATAATTCCAAGACATATTCACCCTTATGTTTATTGCAGTATTATTATAATAGCCATGGTATGAAAGCAACTTGCATGTCCATTAATAGATAAATATATATGTACACACACACACACACAATATTACTCATCAGTAAAACAGAATGTAATCTATTTGCAACAACATGGATTGACTAAGAGCATTTGATGCTGAGTAAAATACATCAGACAAAGAAAAACTAACACCATCTCATTTCACTTATATATGGAATCTAAAACACAAAACAAATTTCCCTAGCTGGTTTGGCTCAGTGGATAGAGTGTCAGCCTGTGGACTGAAGGATCCTGGGCTTGATTTTGGTCAAGGGCATATGCCCAGGTTGCAGGCTGGATCCCCAATAGGGGGTGTGCAAGAGGCAGGCGATCAATGATTCTCTCATCATGTTTCTATCTCTCTCTCCCTCTCCCTTCCTCTCTGAAATCAATAAAAATATATTTTTTAAAAAATAAAAAATATGAAACAAATTAACAAACAAAACAGGAATAGACTCAGAGATATAGAGAACAAACTGGTGGTTCCCAAGAGTGGAGGGTGTTTGGGGGATGGGCAAAATAAGGGAAGGGATTAAGAGTTATATACTTCCAGTTATAAAATATATAAGTCAAGGGAATGCAATCAATGTACACCATAGGGAATAGAGTCAATATTTTAATAACTTTGGTGACAGAAGGTAAGAAGACTTATTGTGATCATTTTGTAATGAACATAAGTATTGAATCATTATGTTGTACATTGGAAACAAATATAGTACAATGTCAATTATACTTCAACTAAAAAAAAATAACAAAGGAATTATGCACAAGAAAGTACTCATGTACTTCCTTAAGGACACAGTATTAATTCAGCCCTGCAAAGGTCTCTATGAGTCAAGACATTACATTCCCAATGCGTCCCTGCTTCCTTTTTGGTAAATTTGCCAAGTTAATTTTTGGTGATCAAGTGCTAACACTTGGCTTCTGCTAGGCTGCAGTCCTATCACCCTATTGAAAATCAGAAACTCCCACTCAGTGGTGTCATCTCCTATAGTCATAAATGCCCTGCAAAGCAGAGCAGACAGAAGTTTTTAAGGAAGTGTGTTGTGCATTCCCAGACATTTTAAATTTTATTTTTCAATTTTAATTGACATACAATGTTATAGTAGTTGCAGGTGTACAGCATTGTGATTAGACATTTACATACCTAAGACATTTACATCTCTAAGTTGCGGTTAATCAACAATTAAAATTTAGAGCCACCTCCAGCTGCTGAGCCAATTCATAAAATCTGAAATCTCTATTAAGGTGAGGGATTAAATGGAATTTGATCCAATTGTGTGTTATATTTTGCCCTCACTGGTCTTCCAGCCTTAGAATCCACCCCACACATATTCTTGTGGTTTCTGCAGCTATTTATTAGCAAAGTGTTGCAATTCTTCTGCTGGGGAAGTGATTTTGTATGGGGTTATACTGGAAGCATACTGAATTTTGATTCTAGTTATGGGTCTAGTGGGAAAAAGAAATGGCTCTATAGTTGTTGTTCGAGGAGATTGTTCATTCCTATTTTATGGCATGTACTTTAGTAATGACTTTACAATATTTTCAAACAATGTAAGACTAGTTCCCTCAGATGCCCAGTGCAAGCTTCCACTGGCAGAAGTGGCTCAGAGTGACTTGAATGTTTTATAATGATTTATTTGCCAGAGGACATCAGGATTTTTCTTCTAATTCTCTGTGTAACCATGGAAAAGACAGCTAAGCTCTCTGGACTTCAGTGTATTCATCAGAGAAATGAGTAGTTTTCAACTGTAATTAGTACCTAAGCCCCTTTTTAAATTAAATATATATGATTTTTATAACAAAAGTGACCTGAAAGTTAAGAAATTATCAGTTTCATATGTGTTCACCAGATGTCCCCATTCCAAATTTCAGGATCCCATTCTGACCCAACCAGTGAATTTTGGTGAGACCATCAGTTTAATTGAGATGTATTCAACTACCTACATGATTAAATTTTATGTCTATCCCCCCGCCCCACAATATCAATTCTGTGGCTATATGCAACCAAATATTATTTTAGGGTTGTCATGGTCAATTTCTGATTTAAAGGCTGTGACTCATATTAAGAGTTAATGAGCTTGAGATTACATTTTCTGTGAAAGTACTACAGTGTATTCATCAGAATCCAACTTACACTGGAGTCTTTGTACTCAGCCTTATTGCCCTAACAATGACATTAAGCAGCCACTAAGATAGTTAGGACACCTGTTTTGGTTGACACTTTATTACAATCAACAATGGGGGGTAGCCTAATTAATTGATACTGCTGCATGCCATAGATGATCAGCTTTTTATTTCTCGTTGGCAAAAAACCCAACCAAAGAGATGACTGAACCATCTCCAACACAATTATTTTCAGGAATTTATTGTAGAACCATTGATTCTACCTATTGTCTATTGTCAGGGTCCAGTCAAGATATACAAAGGACACAATAATTTGAACAGGGGAGCTAAGATATAAATAATTATTAACTATCTACAGAAATTTATAAACTAAGAGTGAATAAATGAAACTCTAAGGCATATCATAGGGCTCAGTAGAGTTGTAAAAGGAGGAAGAACAAGTTAAAATAGGGATATTCCGCCCTAACTGGTTTGGCTCAGTGGATAGAGCATTGGCCTGCGGACTGAAGGGTCCCAGGTTCAATTCCAGTCAAGGGCATGTACCTTGGTTGCGGGCGCATCCCCAATGGGGAGTGTGCAGGAGGCAGCTGATCGATGTTTGTCTCTTATCAATGTTTCTAACTCTCTATCCCTCTCCCTTCCTCTCTGGAAAAAATCAATAAAAAATATATTAAAATAGGGATATTCCGCTAAGTTGGAATTCAGACCTCATTGGAGAGGATGTGTTTTCGGCTCAATGGATGGCAGAGAAGTTCGCTTGAAGTTTCCTAGGCTACTGCTCGTCCAAAGTTGGTGGATCAAAGCTGGTGGATAGAGAATCTTGAGTCAGATTGACAGGCTAAAGGTTTTCTCAAAGCTTGGCAGGAGACCACGTGCTGGTGTACTGACAAAAAACCTCCCTTGCCGGAACCGGTTTGGCTCAGTGGATAGAGCGTCGGCCTGCGGACTGAGGGTCCCAGGTTCGATTCCGGTCAAGGGCATGTACCTGGGTTGCGGGCACATCCCCAGTGGGAGATGTGCAGGAGGCAGCTGATCGATGTTTCTCTCTCATCGATGTTTCTAGCTCTCTATCTCTCTCCCTTCCTCTCTGTAAAAAATCAATAAAATCACATTTAATAAAAAAAAACACACACACACAAAAAACCACCCTTGCCTTGTGTGGTTACAGTTTATAGGAAGGTGCATGAACCACCTCCAGATTCACCAAGAAGCCAACTTTAGTTTGTGCTGCTCAACTTTCCAGGAAGATAACTGAACATGCAGGACTCCTCAAAATATTGCCTGTGACAGCATGCTAGTGAATTCCCCAGAAAACTAGCAGTGTTTACCAGGGAACTTACTGAAAACTCACTCATGGAGTGTGCCACTGAATTCATTTTCAAGAATCCTTCTGGTTGGCAGTGACTTCCTGGAAAAACACGCACAGGGGATGCAGAGGACCACCTTACTTGGAGAAACATTGGAACCTCCTGCCAAGCGACCTGAGTGAATGCTGCTGAAACTCTTCGAGGGTGAACTCCACTGGATGTCGCACAAGGAGGCAAGAGGTAGATGAAGAAAGGAAAGTACGCCAGACACAGAGGAAGACACGCCTTCGTCCTCTTGTGTCCCTCTAGCATTCTTTACTAACAGAACTTACCCTGTAGGCTAGAAAGGAAGAGGGGTACCAAGCATCAGAGTACAATGCTGGGTACATTGGTAGCTCAGGAGCAATCACGGGGTCACTGGCACAGACTGGCTTCATCATTCCAGGTTGTCTTTTTGTCTCTCTCTCAACTTTAAAAACTGCTCTGTCACTCTGTTTTGTTTTCCCTTATGTCCTATGGCTAATTACCGTGTGCTTTGCTTTTTGAGGTATTGCTTTTTTTACCCCCTAACAAATTGAAGGTTTGTGGCAACTCTATGAAGCAGGTTCACCAGTATCATTGTCCCAAGAGCATTTGCTCACTTCATGTCTCTATGTCATATTTTGGTAATTCTCACAATATTTCAGACATTTTAATTATTATTATCTTTGTTATGATAATCTGTGATCAGTGACCTTTGATGTCACTGTTGTAATTGTTTTGGGATATAATGAAACATGTCCATATAAATGTTAGTATAAAATATTTTTCATCGTTAGTATAAAATATTTTTCATCTAGACTCGGGCAAAAGCATTTTAAACAAAATAACAGAGGCATAGCCAAAAAAAAGCAAAAAACATACACAATAAACAAAATTTCATTACAATAAAAAACTCTTGCTCTGTAAATGTTTCTATGAAGAGGATTAAAATGCAAGCCCAGCTAGAAGAAACTGTTTTCCAATTGTATATCTCTCAAAAGATTTGCATCCAGAGTATCTGATGAAAACTCTCAACCCATGAACAAACCAGCTGATTATTCAAACAAAGATGACACTTCACCAAAGGAGATAAATGAATGGCACAAAGCCCATATAACAATGATTAACATCATTAGTCATTATGAAAATGTAGATAAAGCCATCAGGAGATACCTCCCCAAACCTAATGGAAAACATGAAAAATATATAGACAATCCTAAGTTGTGAAAAGGATGCAGGGCAACTGGGTCTCTCATACATTACTGGTGGGAATGCAAAACAGTTACAACCAATCTGGAAACAGTTTGGCACTTTTTATAAAGTTAAACACTGGCTTAACTATTGGCTCAGAAATTTTCCTGGATATTTATTTTAGAGAAATGAAAACTCCTTCACACCAATACTCATACAAGAGTACTTAATAGCACCTTTGTTTTTTATAGTCAAAACCTGGAAACAATATAAATGTCCTTCAAATGGTGAATGGATAAAAAGACTCTGTACAGTAATCAACAGGAAAATGCAAGTCAGAACCTCAGTGAGATATCACCTTATACTTATTACTCTACTAGAGGCCTGGTGCATGAAATCCATGCATGGGTAAGGTTCCCTAGGCCTGGCTGCCGCCTGCTCACCAGCCCCACCACCTGCCGCTGGTTGCCATCTGTGGAGGACTGGGGGGTGACTGGGACCCCTGCTGCACCCACCTTGGCCTGGTGCCGCCCACTCACCTGCTCCACCATCCCACCGTGGTCCCGCTCTCCTCGGGGCCCATTGGGGCCGGCAGTGCCTCCACTGCCGCCTACTGCCAGCGCCGCATCGCCAATGCCCACCATGTTCCATGCCACCCCCTGGTGGTCAGTGCACATCTAACTCCCAGTTGGCCGAACTCCCACCCATGGGGACAATTTGCATATTAACCTTTTATTATATAGGATTATCAAAAAGATAAATTTGGTGAAGATGTGGGGAAAGGCAACCCTTGTGTACTGTTGGTGCAGCTACTATGGAAAACAGTATGGAGGTTACTCAAAAACAAAAAACCAAACAACTTCTATATGATCCAGGAATCCTGTTCCTGGATACATATCCAGAGAAAATGAAGTCAGTGGTTCACAGAGGTATCTGTACTCCAGTGTTCATTGCAACATTATTCACAATAGTCAAAATATCAAGATAATCCAAGTGTCTGTTGAAGATGAATGGATAAAGAAGATATTTTATATAACATATATTATGTATATATTAGATACACACACAAAATGGAATGTATTCTGCCTTTAAAAGAAAGGAAATCCTGTCATTTGTGACAACATGGATAAATCTGGAGGACATTATGCTAAGTGAAATAAGCCAGACACTAAAAGACACACACTGCATGATCTCATTTATATGTGGAATCTAAAAATGTCATACTCACAGAACTAGAGAGTCTACTGGTGGTTACCAGTGGCTGGAGGCTGAAGGAAATGGTAAATGTTGGTGAAAATGTTCAAAGATTCAGTTATGAGGGATGAGTCTATTCTGGAAATCTCACGTAGAGCATGGTAACTAGAGCTGATCATACTGTGTGTTTTTTTTTTTTACTTGAAACTTGCTGAGAGAATATCTCCAATGTTTACACACAGAAACTATCTGAGGTAATGGATACATGAATTAGTTTGATTATGGTAATCATTTCACAATTTTTATAAAGATCATGTCATATACCTTAAATGTGTACAGTATTTATTTGTCAACTATACCTCAAAAAAGCTAGAAAAAAATTGTGTACATACATACAATGAAATACTACCCTGACTTGAAAGGGACAAAGTACTGACATATTTGACAACTTGAATTGGTCTCATGAACACTATGCTGAATAGAAAAGAGGCAAGTTCCAAAGGTTACATATGGTATGATTTCATTTATATAATATCCTTTGTGAGCTATTACTCTGAGAGATCTTTTCTGAGTGATCTTCTCATAATCAAACATTTAATCCTCAGAACAAGATAAGAAGAGAGACAAAATTATTATCTGTATTTCTTAGACAGGAAATGAAAACAGGAAGAAGTTAGAATCTCCCTCCGTCTGCATAGCCATTAAGTGGTAGAACCAATGTTCACCTGCAGGGAATGTCTTTCCAGGACATGAAATTCAAGGCACTAATACCAGTTGTCACTCATATCACAATGGCCTGTCCTCAATCTTTCTGTCTTTACAGAGAGGCATTTCCTGACCATCTTGTCTATTGTCACTCCAGACTTCTTTCTCTTTCTTTACTTCCTTAGTAGTCTTTATTTTTTATCATGACATTTCCCCCTGAAATGTTATAGAAATATTATCTTCCTTCTCTTTCTAGAAGGTATGCTCCTGGGAAGAGGGACTTTATCTATGTTGTTCACTTCGGGATTTATATTGCCTAGAAGAGTAGTGGACAGAAGTGTTAAAAATTTATTGGAGGCTGAAAGCAACTTTTTTGAGGTATATATTATTTTCATATTTTCTACAATTGGAGAGGCTAAGCAACTCACCCAATGTCACAGCATTAGGGAATAACTTAGCTGAAATTCTAATATAGTCTTGTGCTTTGAAACATGGTACTCCTAGCCACAATAAAATATTACTTCTTAATGTAATTAGAGTTAAACTTCCTGTCTGAAATGTGCTACCATCAGCTCTCACTTTATTAAAACATTGCTCCCAAATCTTCCATTAAACTCCCTGGTCTCTATTAATAATTTTTGAGCTCTACCTTCCTCAAATGTCTACAAAACAGATATCCTCTCAAATACTAACTCTTGATTTTATTATTATTTTTAATTGCACATCTGCTTCATCTTAGAACAAAAGTCTAGGTTCATAGTGTTGGTAGAGTTCTCTGAAAGTTAAAGAATTAAGAGAGATAACAAACCTCAGAAAACACAGGCAATGGATTATCTTGCACATGTTAACGTTGGCAATGATCTCCATTTCCTTGGAACCGTAAGATAAGTAAATTCTTCTTCATTATGGATTGCATCATCTTCAAAGAGAAAAGAAATAGAAGCACACTTATGATACTACATTTAGGTTTGGGCCAAGAATGATTTTAAAAAAGGGGGGGGGGAGACTATGCTGAGTTAATTAACTATGATCATTTTTTAATCTCTCTACATCATTTCGCATCTCTATTTAAGGACCAACTCTACTATGATTTTCTCTCTAAATGCATATTGACATTACTCTTGGGCCTTCTGTGACTCTTTACACGTTAGAGCTATAGAGACCATTATAGTACCCACTAATAACATATGCCCATGGAGTGCTTGAACTATGCAGTGATGGCGAACCTCCCAAGCTCGGCGTGTCAGCATTTTGAAAAACCCTAACTTAACTCTGGTGCTGTGTCACGTATAGAAATTTTTTGATATTTGCAACCATAGTAAAACAAAGACTTATATTTTTGGTATTTATTTTATATATTTAAATGCCATTTAACAAAGAAAAATCAACCAAAAAAATGAGTTCACGTGTCACCTCTGACACGCGTGTCATAGGTTCGCCATCACAGAACTATAGCTTAATCTCTTTACCATTTTCATTCACCTGCCGTTTTTTATTTCAATCAGTTAGATTGCAGTCAGGAGAACAGAGCACACATAGAGTAGTTCAGAAAGAGTTTTATATAGGGAAGTCAAATGGGTTGAAAGTGCTAAAAAATAAATGGGTTGTTGAGACAACCCAGAGATTCACAATGAGAAAAGCTACTACTGGCCATACTAGCAGTCGGAAAACACATATATAAACAGTGGTTCTCAACCGTCTTAATGCCGCAACCCTTTAATACAGTTCCTCATGTTGTGGTGACCCCCAACCATAAAATTATTTTCGTTGCTACTGTTATGAATCATAATGTAAATATCTGATACGCAGGATATATTTTCATTGTTACAAATTGAACATAATTAACGCATAGTGATTAATCACAAAAACAATATGTAATTATATATGTGTTTTCCAATGGTCTTAGGTGACCCCTGTGAAAGGGTCTTTCGACCCCCAAAGGGGTCACGACCCATAGGTTGGCGACCCACAGGTTGAGAACCGCTGGGCCATAGGATTAGAAGGACAGAGGGAAGGGTTGATGTTATCAGAAAACAACAGCTCAGCCTATTTTATTTTCTCCACAAAGGGGAAGAGAGTCCTACTGGAAAATCGCAAAAGAAACAGAAAGATTGAAAAAAAAGAATCTTCTCTTTACTTTGATGCTAGCACCTCCCTTGGGTGCTTTATTCACACTGGGGGGATCTATTCAGAAGCCAGCTGTGAAGGCATCTGGGGAACTAGCCTTTGAACAAGAGTGGAGAATGGGTCTGAGAGCAAATGAGCAAGTGATTGGTGCCAGACCTCCTGCACACCACGGCAGCCTTTAAGGATTTCATCATGCTTTATGACATCTTGGAGGTCTATGTCTTGGCTAGTTCTTTACCCAGGACTCTTAAAATAAATGGTTTTATTTGAGTTTTAAAGATGGACATACAAAACATACGTTTGTCCTTGGCAGCTGCTCAAGTTCTACATATGAGTTTCATGAATAATTTCTTTTATTTTCATTATGAGGACACTGAATTAATGTCTCTAGACCAGCACTGAGGTAAAATTTGATCTTACCCATCAAATATTAAGTTTATATCCTGCTATTTATAAAGACCTTTTTTTTGTGTGTGTCACTGACTTTTAAGGCCCATGCAAATCAACATGTTCAAGGAGATAAAACATTATGAACAGCTCTATGTCAATAAATTTTAAAACTTAGATGAAATAGTCTTCTAAAGACAAAACTATTAAAACTGATGAGGAAAAATAATATTAGAATATGTATTTATATATTTAAAAATTTAATTTCCAAATTTCAAATAAAACTACCACCTAAAGTAGCATCAAAAATTATACACATATATGTGCATGTGTGTGCCTGTGTATATGTATATACACACAAAAACTATACTGAGAGAAATTAAAGAGGTCTAGGTATAAGGATATGCTCATATTCTATTCATTTATTAAAGGACAATATTCTTCAGATGTTAATTCACAAATTTCTGTGTAGATGCAACATAACTCAATCAGTATGACGGGAGGATTTTTATAGAAATTTACAAGCTCATCCTAACTTTTTATGGAAATATATAGTTTTCAGAATACAAAAAATTTGTAAAAGAAAATATTTAGAAGATGTATAGGGCTATACTGATAGAGTATGATAGTATTAATGATAGACATGAATCAATGTAGCAGGATAGAATTCAAAACATCTTTGTACATACATGAAAACTGATTTTAGAAAAAATTAGAAAATAGAAAAATAGAGATATAATAGCCTTTTTACATAAAACATCAAACGTAAAAATATTCATTTTAACCACTGGTTCTCTAAGAAATGAATATCCTGGAGGGGAAAAAAAAGGAACTTCTTATCTCAAGCCATACACAGTATTAATAAGAAAGGAATAAGAAACCATTTGAATAATGGGGAAAAATTGAAGAGCTTACAGGAGAAAATATTTCCAAACTTATGGTAGATTAATTTTATTTGATTGGCCGAAACTGGTTTGGCTCAGTGGATAGAGCGTCGACCTGTGCACTGAAAGGTCCCAGGTTCGATTCTGGTCAAGGGCATGTACCTTGGTTGTGGGCACATCCTTAGTAGGAGATGTGCAGGAGGCAGCTGATCAATGTTTCTCTCTCATCGATGTTTCTAACTATCTCTCTCCCTTCCCCTCTGTAAAAAATCAATAAAATATATTTTTAAAAAATTTTTTATTTGATCACAGCATGAGTTATGAATTAAAAAGACAAAAAAGATGATAAATTAGCTTTGTGATTTCTAAGGTATACAGTAAACTCATTTGTCAATGTGATACTAATGTCTTCCTTTCTGATCTTTATACCTCTTTCTTTTGATTAAAAAAATTTTTTTTTTCATGTTGGTCATAATATTTTAGCATCTTTTCCCTATTCAACAGTTAGTTTACTTTTGGGTAAGATATTTACTGTAGGTTTATTTTAAAATATATTTAGAGCTCTGGCCGGCTTGGCTCAGTGGATAGAGCATCGGCCTGTGGACTGAAGGGTTGTGGGTTTAATTCCGGTCAAGGGCATAAGCCTGGGTTGCAGGCTTGATCCCCAGGAGGAGGCATGCAGGAGGCAGCTGATCAATGATTCTCTCTCATCATTGATGTTTCTATTTCTCTCTCTCCCTCTCCCTTCCTCTCTGAAATCAATAAAAAATACGTTTTATAAAAAATTTTTAAAAAGATATTTAGATATTTTAGCAAATGAGGGAATTCCCTTCTATTATTAAGATTTTTTTATTGTGAAAGGATTTTTATTTATCATTTTTTATATCTATCATTATCATCAAATGATTTTTCTCTTTTACCCTTTAATGTGATTTGTATTTTTGAAATCCCCTACATTGTTCAAAATATATATCACTTTTAACACCATCACCAGTTTACTCAACAGTTAGAGCATCAGCCCATGGACTGAAGGGTCACCAGTTTGCTTCCTGGTCAAGGGCAAGTACCTTGGTTGCAGGCTGCAGGCTTGATCCCTGACCCAGGTCAGGGCAGGTGCAGGAGGCAATTGATGTGTCTCTCTCACACTGATGTTTCTGTGTGTCTCTCCCCCTCCCTTCTACTCTCTCTAAAAAATAATAAAAATAATGTTAAAAATAAAATATAAATAAAGTAAAATAACACTTTGTTTGTTTCTTAATGTTTGATTATTTTTATATATTCTTATTATTTAGTGACTTCTCCAACCTTTCATTTATTTATCCCCCCCCCTTTTTCTGTTTATTATGTATCATATTATCATAGTGATTTTCTAGTCCCAGTGAGCTAACTCCAATATCTAAATTAAACCTGATTTAGTGTTTAATGTTTAGATTTATTCTTATTTTCAGTCATGTTTGCCCATTTTTTCTACATGCCTGGTACATTTTAAAAATCAAAATTTGGACATTGTGCATAAAAATTGAACAGGCTCTGTATAACTTCATCAGCCTCTTAAAGGGTCTTCTCCCCCCTCTGCAGGGCAGGTAGAGTGGTGACTGACTGTTCAGTCTGATCCAAATAGGACGCGGTGAGTTCCGTCTGCATTGCAACCATGGTGTCTCAGCCACCCTATGCCATTTTCCTGAGGCTTATGCCTGGTGCTTTATTGTTATTAACTAGGACCTTATGTAGTCTGCATCACATCTCTCCCTGTTGTGTCCTTAACTTCTAATTTGGTTTCTGGAGATAATTATGCTTTTCTCTTCAAATGTTTTATGCTTTCTTTTTAACTTCTCCTGTCATGTGCCAAATATACTGAGGGTGAAAAACTGTCGGATGCTTGAATATTCCCTAGCCTGGTGAATGCTCTGGTACTTTTACTCAATTGGAAACTAAAGAGCTTATAAGTGAAATAATTTTCTAGGGTCTCTAGTTTCTCTAGAGCAGTGATGGCGAACCTATGACACATGTGTCAGAGGTGACACGTGAACTCATTTTTTTTGGTTGATTTTTCTTTGATAAATGGCATTAAGTATATAAAATAAATATCAAAAATATAAATCTTTTTTTTTGCTATGGTTGCAAATATAAAAAAATTTCTATATGTGACACGGCACCAGAGTTAAGTTAGGGTTTTTCAAAATGCTGACACGCCGAGCTCAAAAGGTTCGCCATCACTGCTCTAGATGATGTAGAAATTAACTCTCCTATCTGATGTCCTTTGGTCTCTTTAGTCCCTTTCTCTTCTTTTCAGCAATTCTGTGCTTTCTCTAAGCATATTGCTGTAGTATTTTTATGCAACTTTTCTATTTCTTTATATGGGCTTATTCATCTATCAGCTACCCCACACCTCAAGTAATAAGTCTCCACTTTGCTTTAAAAGATAAACATACAGTTTAACATTTTGAACCAGACTAGTTAACACAGTCATTCAATGTTAGTAGGGGAATTCATTGGAAGTACGGAGATACTTTCCTCAACTCTTGATTTATTATGGGGAGAAAATAAGCGGGTGCCAGCATGGTTGGCTAAGGTCCCTCTTTTGGGTCGCAGACTTCTCCTATAGCTTCTTCAAAAGGCTGCGATCTCTTAGGAGCTTTTTATTTTATTTATTTATTTTTTAAGAATGGCACTCACCCCATTCATAAGGACTTCATCCTTATGACCTAATAACCCCCCCAAAAGCCTTATCTCCTAATATCATCACCTTGAGGGCTTGGGGCCACAAACATCCAGACCAGAGGAGTTGTCCACACAGGAATGTAATGAAATGTATCGCCTTATATAAAAAGAAAATATCCTAATAAGTGTCCCTTTGCTTCACTAAAGTGATCTACTTATAGTCAGGAAACTTTACTTTGTATTTTTAGTACCTAGCCTACTGTCGTGTATATCAAAGATATTGAAAAATATTTGTTGTACCATTTTATTGAAGAAAAAATCTTTAGTCTTATGTTGTTGAACACGTTATTTTTGGCTTCACTCTGTGTTTTAATTCATCAATGAGCAACTGTTCAATGCCTTCTCACTTTCAAAATGTTACCAATATCACCCTGCATCACACCCAGATGGCAAATATAATCTACTTCCTCCTCAGACTCAAACTTCTCCTACCTCTGTTCTATTTTCTCTACCCTCACCATAGTCACCCTGAAGCTCAGTATAGTCCACAAGGATTTCTAACTCTCTCCTCTATATGTTACATGTTCTATTTGAGCTCTATTACTTCATGCACCTCCCATTTTCCTTGGTGGCTTGAATCTAGCATTATTATTCAACCTCAATTTGTTTTATGCCACACAGAAAGAGTTCTTTTCTATTGTGCATTTTTGCTATAGAATTAAAATCAAACACCTTACCTTAAAATTCAAAACTTGGTAATATCTTGCCTATTAAAATTAAGCTTCGGTCATAAACTCATAAACACCTCTGGTTCTGATCTTATATTACTTTTTCTTTTTTTCTATCTGGGGCACACTGGTTTATACACCTTTATGGAGACTTTTCCTGCTGCCTGAGATTAAGTAGACTCTAGACTTCTCTTTCCCTTATGTTCTTTGGAAAACCTTCGCCACAGGAGTCTACACCCTTCTTCCTAAGGGGGGAAACTGTTTTTCTACACCACTATTAATTTAATACTTTCTCACTTGTTGACAGATATGGAAACATTCTATTTTCTCAATAAATCTCTTTTGTGCTTTCTATGTTTCAACATAGTTATTTTTACTTAAATATATATTTGTGTATATTTAATTTCCAAATGTGACACTCACCTGTCAGAAAAATAGCCCATTATAGTCCATAATGGACCATACATAATTGTTGCCTGAGGCAATAACTTGAACAACTGAGAATTACAGGCTAAGTCACACTATAAAGAAATAATAAGGAACAACAGGATTACAAAAGACCTAAAATACTAAAAATAGATTTTAAAACTCAGCCAATTAGAAAAGGAAGGGCAAAAACATATTTGGATAACAGTTTGTTTTATTATTTTAAACATTATAACATATTTTAAAATTTTGATCACCTTCCCCATACCAGATTGGAGTAATTTAAGATTTGGCAGTACCAGAGCTAGACACCTAGACACCGTCTCTGCACTCACTTTGCTTAGAATCTAGTAAGGATGACAGTAATGCACAAATACTCACTAGTATGAAGAGCCCTAGGAATGATTGTGTAGTACTCTGGGAGTAATTTTAGAGAGAAAGGGAGAGGGAGAGAGATAGAAACATCACTGATGAGAGAGAATCATTGATTGGATGCCTCCTGCACATCCCCTACTGGAAATGGAGCCCACAGCCCTGGCATATGCCCTGACTGGGAATTGAACCATGACCTCCCAATTCATAGGTGAATGCTCAACCACTGAGCTATGCCAGTTGGGGTCAGGCAGAACATGTTATTTAGAAGAGAAAGATGATTAGGGGGAAACTGGGGAAAGCATTGATTGTTGGCTGGGAGAAAGCATTATTACTAGAAAGTGCAGCTTTCACATAAATCTGAAGCAGGAAGACTAACACCACTTTAAAACCATATATATATATGAAGAGTGTCAGTGTATGGGAAGAATAAGGATAAATGTGTAATGTAAGAACCAGATCATTACAGACTACTTCTAGACTTTGGACTTTATGTTAATTACTATGCAAAACTTTGAAGTTTGCATTTCCTTTATAGAATTACTAGAGGCCTGGTGCATGAATTCATGCACCAGTGGGGTCCCTCGGCCTGGCCTGTGGTGATCGAGCCAAAACTGCCAGTCCAACATCCCCCAAGGGGTCCCAGATTGTGAGAGGGCACAGGCCAGGCCGAGGGACCCCACTGGTGCATGAATCCATGCACTGGGCCTCTAGAATGCATATAAGATCTTTGGATCTCTTCCCGCCTCCCCCCCTCTCCCCTTCCCTCTGAGATTCATCAGTCTGATCCATGTTTTCATGCCTGTGGTTTCCGCTCCTGTGTGGAGTGTCTGCCCCCTGGTGGTCAGTGCATGTCATAGCTACCGGCTGATCACTTAGGCTTTTTATATATAGACTAAAGGCCTAGTCCATGAAATTTGTGCACTGGTAGGGTCCCGAGCTGCTGCCGTCCAGGTACTCCCTCCCTTCCCCTGGCCTCCTGCCACCGCTGGCTGGGGCCTCCCTCCCTTCCCCTGGCTGGCCCCGCCCCCTGGCTGAACTCCCTGTCTGCCTCCAGGTCGAGGGGACAATTTGCATACTATGCTTTTATTATATAGGATCAGATAGAACACAGTGGAAGAAATTGGTTAGAGAGATAACAATGGATGATGGGGACCAGTTAAATGACATTATTTAAGGTGAGGGATGTTGGAAGATCTGACTGTATTTAACACAATGGAGATCAAACATTTATGGTTATCCATTTATTACAATGGTAAATTGTAGAATAATTTAAACCATATTGGGTTACAAAAAAAGGAAAAGCAAGGTTTATTACATTTTGAAAGTACAAACTGCTTGCCAAGTGTTTGATGAATATAAAGAACCCAGCACTGAGCAGAAGATAGCTTGAGAACCAAGACAAAAGAGAAAGATCATATGAAAAAATATATTTTAAGGGTCTTCAGGCTTCTAAGTTGTGACATGGAATAGGTACTTTTATATGCTTATTTCGTGTTTTTGTTCTTATTTGTCCAATATTTAATATTGTTATTATGCAGTATAAGGCACATGGATGTATAAATAAGCAAATATATAAACAAAGTCATTAATAATAAAGAAATGAAACAAAAATTAAATACAATGTTACGATATAGATGCTTGATTCAAACAAGGTATCCTGAAGGGAGATTTAAATATGAGGCTCATGGTTCTGGCTTAGTCAAACCTGTTGGTATTAAACATGAACCTACTGCATTAAACTTAAAAGAGTACATCTTAATGGTGATATTAGATAACTAGTCCATGCTCAGATGAAGCAAATCATGGTGATCCAAAAAAACTTCCAGTTTGGGGGAGTAAGAAATGGTTTAGTGTTTTTGTTTAGTTTTTTGTTTGTTTTAAGCATTATCTGTGCTAATTCTTTCTGTTGTCTTCAAACACACAGGGTGATGCAAAAATAGGTTTGCAGTTGTTCATATGGAAAATAATACAATAATTAATAAATAATACAAGAATAAACTCTGTGTTTTGTGTACTCACAGCTATAAACCTTTTGCCTAAGTCTGTACATTTATGGGAAGGTTTTTCTACTTCCCCTTACAATGTAAAAAACAAGAAAGAGCATGGCTTCTAACTTAACTTATACCGGAAAATTTGTAACATCACAATTTCTCTTGAAGTCATCAGAGAGCTGAGGTAAAAGTGAAACCATCTATAATCCCAAATCAAAGGGCAGCTAGGTGCCAAAGATGGAGTTGGACAACAGCACTTGTGCACCTAGAACAATTGTTATCTTCTGGAGGACATTCCAGACAGTAGGAAGAACTGAGCTAAAATTGTCAAGAGAATATTAATGACTGACTGGGGACTAGTGTGAGAATATGGGAAGCCTGAGCTGAACAGACACAGGGGTGATCCCCGCCCATTCACAGACTATTTTGCATGTATGTCACTGAGTGTCTGCAAGAAAAATTGGAGGCAAGGCCAGAGAGCTGAGAAAGCCTCCCGTTGAGACAGGCCTGTTGGACAGGAAGATGGGCTGCTGTAGGAAGCACAAACCCTCTATCATCCTGAGGCAGTTGGAGGATGAGCAGCTACTCCCCTCTAACCCTCAGGATAAAGATGAAGACCCACTACAGCTAACAGAAGGGAGGAGAAAACCTATGCCTAGAGCAGAGTGAGGGCCCGGGTCACTATTGGGAGAAATCACTGAGGGGACCTCACACAGACCTCCAACGTTCCAGTCATTGATCCATGGCTTCCCTACTCCATAGTCATTCTTCCCCATCCTGAGTGATATGAAAACACCTTTTTTCCCTTAAAAGAACATTGATGCCTGGTTTGGGAATGCATTACTTCTTCTTGCTCCAGTGGAGGGGCTGGTGCAAGGACACCTGATGGCATTCACCACAGTGAGTGTCAGTGGCATTCTGCAGGTATCTTCACTGAGAGGTGGCCCCAAAGGCACCTTTTTTGATTCTTCTGCGGGACTCCAGACAGCTTCCCAGTTTCACAGTCCATTCCCCTCTGCTAGCATCTTCCCAATGATTTTTTGGTGAGTCCAGCTGGTGTCCAGCCAGGTTCCCTGAAAGTTCGACAACACACCCTGCTGATAGCCTGCCAACTTCCTGGTGATTCTTGTTCACTCACCTCAGTCTGCTGATAATGGTTTTGGAGGGAAAAATCATTGGCTGCCTCTCCTGATCCGTGATTCTCTGCCCACCATTCTCAGATCACTAGTGCCCCAGGGGGAGGTGTTTAACTTGCTAGCCCCAGCTTCTAATTTCAACCCACCTGCTTCAGCCCCGTGACTGTAGATCAGCTCTGACCAAATACAATTCAGCAAACATGTGCTAGACTCTCATACACTCCAATGAAATCTTTTTTCCCTCTTAGGAGTCAATTATTTGGACATAGTTCATAATCCTTTCAGATTATGGTGTGTTTTCCATCTCCTGACTGGACCTTGAATGATATTAAATTGACTCTGTAAGTGTCCCAGGAGATAGATATACATGATGGATTGATTGGATCCCGCTCTTAGGATTGAGCCAATGCATACATGAAGCATTTATTAATTTCTTACCTTTCAGCTCCAAATTCACCAAATTGCTCTGTGATACTGAAAAGAAAAAAAAGGGTTGACAGTAGAGGGCACTGGGGGGACACTCTAGAATGGGGTTTTTCATCCTGGTTCTGAAGTGCTTTATATTCTCCTGTTGCTGTGAAGGTGGGCAGGTATGCATGACACCAGGAGAGCTCAATGAATTATTTCACCAGCACTCTCTGTTGGTGTTATAGCCCAGTTGGTCCTCTGGACAGTTCAGCAGCACCATGTACAGTTTCTCAACATCTGCAGCCCTGCCTGGCTTCCTTGTTGTTTAGCATTTTCTCCCAGATACAAAGGAGAGTTCCACAGGTGCCTCACTGACTCCCCTCAGGCAAGTCCAGTGGTTCTCCCCAAGAGCAATGACTGGGAGAGTTGTACAAGTTCCTCATCCAATTTCCTGGCACGTCGAGCAGCCACCCATGTGGACAGATTCCCATGCAATTCCATGGGTGGGCCAGCTGGCTCCTCCATGCATAGTAGTGTCTCTCATGGTCAGTTTCCTGGTTCTGCAAGCTCCCCAGCCAGCTTCCCAGAGAAATGAATCTATCCCTCTCCTCCTCAGCTCACTGCTTCCCAGGGACTTTCTATTGAATCCAACTTGTGCACTATCTACCTCTCTAGCAAGTTCTAAACCACCCCCAAGGGCAGATTCACAACACATTTCTTAAGTACCCTAGAAAGTGGTTTCCTGCCCTTTAAATGTGGCTTTCTGGCATTCTAGTAGGAATTTCCTACATTCCATTCCCAGTTCATACTTTTTAGCCCACCCACCTCATCCTACAAGCACTCTGGTACCAATTGTGGGAAATCTCTTGCCTGGGAATAATCCGGGAGATTTCTCCACTATCTAGTGAGCTGCAATCACAACCACTCCAATGATGAATCAATTTCAGCCTTGGGAAGAGCCTATGCTTCAATATTTATTTCACTCTTTTATAGTCCCCCTCAACACGAGGATATTCTTTTGAGTTCTCTTTCATCTCCTAGTAATATTTAATTCCCTGTCCATAGTTAATCATTCTTTATATTAAAAATTCCTATTTCATATTACTCTTAGGTCTCCGTGTACTGACTGGATCTGACTAATACAGGAAAAAAAGAGAGTGCCTAATCAAGATACAGTGGGGCCTTGACTTACGAGTGTCCCGACTAACGCGTTTTTTGAGATACCAGCTGTCTCTCAGCTGATTTTTTGCATTGAGTTGATAGAGTAATTTGAGTTAACGAGCTCTTTAACGAGCTCCTTAACGAGCTCTGTCTTGGAACGAATTAAACTCGTAAGTCAAGGCCCCACTGTAGTGGCCCCCTGCCCCACTATCTCAGCTAGCATGTATCAAGTAGCAAAAACAGCAGTCTATGCATGGGAAAGTATGAAAAATGTGAATGGAGACCTTGTGTAAGACAGTCTCAAAGATAAGAACTAAAACTGAAGTTAAAGCCAACATTGAGAAAAACCATGTCTCATTCTAAACACAAAATAATATTAGAATCATAATAGAAAAATCCAAAAATGTTGATGCATTGAGAACAGCCATAGTAACAACAGAACTATAATTCTCAAACTGAGACTCCTGTCTTGACTGACTCACAGTCTACACACTAAAGTTTGTACAACAGATGAGATACAACCAGGCCCAGCTATCCGTGTGTGTGTGTGTGTCTTTATAAAAATAGGCAATCAGTATACTTTAGACTACTGAAGATAGAGTCAGGAAATTTAAAGACTGGTGAATAGAAATTACCCAAACTGAACTATAAATAGAACTAAGATGGCAACAAAATATAATATTGAATCTAAATGTACCAGAAAATATCAAACTTTTTGACCTACATGTAATCAATATCCAGAAGAAGAAGTGAGAGAGAACAATCAATGGAAATATAATGGAAAAGGGAACTGTAGAGTTTTCCAAAAGTAATGAAAGACCATGAACAAGACCTAAAAGCTCAGGGAACATCAAACAGGAGAAATGCCTCAATTCAAACAAAATACTATCTGGATAAATTATGTGTTAACTGCTAAAAACAAAAGACAAAGGGAAGAACCTAGAAAACAGAAAAAAAAGGTAGACACTTATACAGAGATATGAACTAAGATAAGAATGGTCAGACTTTCCATTACTCGACCATAAAAAGGAATGAAATCTTCTGTCTGTTCCATACTTCTATGTCTCTGGATCTATTTTGTTCATTAGATTCCACATGTGAGTGAGATCATGTGACACTTGTCTTTCTTTGGATCTCATAGGAAAGGTGGTAGTGGGTGGGTGGGGAGGGATTAATCAAAGAATTTATATGCATATATGCACAGCCCATCAACACAGACAACAGTGTGGTGAAGGCATGGAGGGAATGGGGTGGGTGGAGGAAGTCAATGGGGATCAAAAGGGGGACACCTGTAATACTTTCAACAATAAAGATAAATTAAAAAAAGAAAAAAATGAAATTGTACCATATGTAACAAAATGGATAGAACTAGAGGGTATTATGCTAAGTGAAATAAGTCAGAGAAAGACAAGTATGTGGAATGATTTTACTTGTTTGTGGAATCTAAAGAACAAAATAAACAAAATTAAAACAGACTTATAGATGCAGAGAACATACTGAGAGTTGCCAGAGGGGACAGTTGGGGGACTTGGTAGAAAAGGTGAAGGGATTATGAAGTACAAATAATTAGGTAGTGACAAAAGTTTACCCACCTATGTTCTAAAACACAACAATAACATTGTAATAACGATGTATGGTACCAGGCGGGTACTTGAAATATTGGGGGGAAACACTTTGTAAAGTATAGGATTGCCTAACCACTATGCTGTACACCTGAAACCAATGCAAAATAATATTGAACGTAAACTTCAATTGAAATGTAAAATTAATAAAAATAATGGGCAAACTTTTCATTAGAAGCTATGCATGTCAGAAGAAAATGGATTGGATTCTTAATATTCTGGCGATGAGCACATCTGCTGAACCAAACTTTTGAAAAAGCAAAACTATTTTTCAAATGTGAAATTTCAATAATTTTCAAGATTTTAAAAAAAGTTGATGGAAATTATTACCAGCAGGTCCATACTATAATGAATGTTAAAACAAGTTATTCTTACAAAAAAAAAAACCAAAAAACAAAACACGATACCTGACTAACAAATCTGCACAAAGAAATAAAATTTGTTGGAAATGGCACAAATAAAAAGTTGATAAAATAATTTCCCTCTATTTAATTGCTCTTAAATACGGCTTTCTAGAAAATAACAACATTTGTCTATATGTAGCATATGGAAAATCAAATGTAATACAAAATTAGTTCAGTGGATAAGACAGATGCTGTTGACATATATTGCTTGAGGTCCTTAGAATACAACTAAAATGGTATAATATTATTTGGCACAATTAAGTACATTTATTGTAAATCCCAAAACCTCTGCTGGGGGGGCATATTAATTATAAAAGTTCTGATGAATAAGCTAATTGTAAATATAAAATGAAACAATAAAAGAATATGCATTCCAAAAGAAGCAGAAAGAAATCAAAGAAACATAGAACAGATGAAATGAATAGAAAACAGCTGGGAAGATTTGAATCCAACCCCATAATAATCACATTAAATCTTGATGATCTAAACCAGGGCCACACACTGCATCCAAGGCCTCTATCAGCCATGCCCATTTATTTGGGTATTGATTATGGCTGCTTGTACACTATCCTGACAGAGTTGATTAGTTATGACAGAGACCTAAAAGCCCGAAGACATGAAAATATTTATGATCTGGCCTTTTGGAAAAGAACTTACCCACATCTGTTCTAAGCACATCAATGAGAAAAACAAGAGATTATTAATTTGGATAAAAATGCAAGAACTAACTATAAGCTGCCTAGAGGAAAGCCACTATAAATACAAAATTATAAAGATGTTAAAAGTAAAATAATTGAAAAAGAACGTTAAACACAATAAAAACTTAAAAATATTTCTAGTGATGTTGTTTCAGAGAAATTAGGCCAGAGGAGGGGATATTATCAGCAATAAAGAGGGATAAATAAGGACATAATATGATGATAAAAGGGTCAGTTCATAGCTATGTACCTAATAAAAGAATTTCAAAGTATACTAGGTAAATACTGTTAGTACTTTTTTAAAAGAAATAAATCAATCCACAATTATACATGAAGATTACAACACTAGTTTTGTAAAATAGTACAAATATAAAATCACTGTCTAAAAGACACAAATATCGCAATCAATCAATTTGACCTAATGTATATAAAATATATACATTTATATATACACACACATTGTTTTTGACTGTTTATGGTAGAATCAACAAAGTATATCATGTCCTAGGCCATAAAAAGTCTGTATAAAGTAAAGAGGATTGAAGTATGTCCTGTGACCAGAGTGAAAGTGAACTAGATCATAAACACAAAAATGTATGGAAATGACCAAATACCTGAGAATTACACTTGACACGCAAAAATAAACCATGGACCAAATAGCTAATCACAGAAAGATATAAAAATATTTTGAAATAAAGGAAGATTGATATGTAACATTTACAATTTATAGAATAACACTAAATGAAATAAATCTATAGGTAAATGATAAATAAATGCTAGCTGGGGATTGGTAGATAGATAATATATGTGTGTATCATTTCAGATAGCTGCAAGTGATATGGGGAAAATAATTATATATTTACCTCTTATCTAATATACTTAATTCTATAATATTTCTTTAGGAAAGCACCTTTTAATGTGTTGCTTATATAAGAATAGTGGCAGGCTCTAAATTCAAATAAGGCAGGATGCTCTGTCCTCCATTGTAAAACCTCTTATTCATTGGTATATTAAGTTCCTATCATAGAGAAACTATAAATTCATTACGTTACCTAGAATAGAATTAGTAAATGCAACTCTTAAATTGAGGGGATAGTTCCATAGATTTCTAAAGGAGTAAATAGAAATTTTTTATAGTTGAAGGGAAGTGAGATATGCATGAAAGATATATATTTTTTAACTATAAACCAACAGTATGGGGTGTGTGTGTGTGTGTGTGTGTGTGTGTGTGTGTGTTTTCACGGGTTTGTGGTACACAGATCAGAAAGAATGGAGGCATGATGAGCCATCTATCCTGCTCTTGTCTTCTGGTCAGGTTTTGTTCATAAAGAAAAAGGAGGGTTTATGGGATCAAAGCATATGCCAAAGTGAGTGAGTCACAGGATTGCTGAAAAAGCCATTCTCCATTTCACTCCAACCCTAGACACATGGTTGGAGCAAAGGAGATGGGGTTGGGGAAGGGAGGTGACAATAGTGGAGAGTCATGGTTCCAGGGAAGCAGCAGAAACACCTATGACTCCCAGGTGAACGGTATTCTAATAAAGGACATTGGCAGCTGCCAATTAAAGTGAGTTTCAATCTGTAAATATGAAAACAGTTCTGAAAGCTTATTCTTTTTTTTAATTTTTACATCATTTTTTTTCCCTATATAATAGTATCCACACTGTTCTGTACTCTTTCATTTAACAATGTATTTTGGAGATCTTCCTGTACCAGCACTTTAAATTTTACTCAGATGTGGATTTCACTATGTAGATTTCCAGGTGATCTTTTTAGAAAAGCAATTATTGCCCAGCCATTGTGGCTGAGTTGGTTGAGCATCATCCCATGCACTAAGAGGTCACCAGTTTGATTCCTGGTCAGGACACATGGCCAGATTGCAGGCTCAGTCCCCAGTTGGGGGTGTGCAGGAGGCAGTCGACCGATGTTTTCCTCTCATCAATGTTTCTCTCTCATCAATGTTTCTCTTTCTCTCCCTCTGCCTCCCTCTATAATATTGTGGCAGGCCCTATCTTTAATCAATCATGCAATGGCTTTTCATTGATTATAAAATAAAAAGTAATAGTGAGCATGATAATATAGACTCATAGTATCCCCACATTGAATAATGATCATTAAGTATTTATGTAATTAGTTGTTTAATATTAGTCTCTTTTGATAGAATGCAGTGAGCCATAAGGATAGATACCATGACTGTCTTTTTCATTGTGTTACCCCTAGAAACCATCACAGAGCCTACCCCACTGGCTGAATGGATGAATGAGTGAGTGAATGCTCTTCCTGAATTTAAATTCAGAGTTTTCAAGGAAGTAGTAGATGTTTATTTTCTATATAAAGATATTGACCCCACGGTGGTGAAAAGATTGACTTTGTGTAGAGAAATCTCAGATATGAAAAGGGAGAAAATCTGCGTATAAGCACGGCAGAGCTTCAAGCTTCTTATGCCGAACTTGGAAGTTTGGGAATGACTAGTGGTGGGCTGCAACTTGCAAGCCTGTGTTCTGACTTGCATTTAGTTCATCTGTCCAAGGGGATACCTAAGGTGGATTTCTTCAACTTCTGCTACTATACAGGATTTCCCAGACTTCCTTGCATACCTCCTTTGGCTACTTCAGTTCCGGAAGCTTCTTTATAGGAACACTGTGGCTGTCTTTCAGCAACTCTAGTGATAAGATAACATTGGATTTTACCTTTCATTTCTAAGCTTATTGACATTTGTCTTCCCTCTGTTGGTGCTGTCAGCCCTGGCTATCTTCCTGAGATGCCCACTAATCTCTTCTGATAGCTACCATCCTGACAGACATCACAGCTCTCTACACAAACTCTTATCTGCCCCAGCTCCTCCTGCCCTATCTTTTGCTACTGAATGTTTTCAAAAACCATATGTTTCAGAGTGTCAGGAAGTTCTGTCAAATGTTATGAAATATTGTGAGTAACATAATTGAATCCTCCTTGCTCACATCCTTTTCCTCTTCAGACTTCCATATATCTCTATCCCAGGTGTTCCTGCGCTTCGTGGCCACTTAGAAGAATAATTTAGAGAATTTAAAGACTAGTTTGTACAAATAACGATTTATAATTTATTACACCCACTGTAAAAGTGGCATTATCCTGTGTCCTTTGAATGAATTTTTTTATACTTTTTATAATGGTCTCACAAAGTATAAGTTATTGTCCCATTTTCCAGGCAAGGAACTGCCAGACACTATGAATCTCTATTGATAGAGTTCACATTCTGTACACCTTGGGAGGCAAAGTGTCCTTCTGAAAGTTCTAGAATAAATGATGATGATTCCTTATTACCTTCACCTCTCAGCAAAATGGGAGTAACTGAATTCTCCAACCCTGTCACACACGGAGTGGATAAATGACTCTAATATTATTTTTAGACATGCTGGAAACTACAGAAAGGGAATTTTCAGGGTTTTCTCTATAAAAACACAACTGGTGGAAAAGGCCCAATCTTTCCCCAGCTTAACTGCAAAGAAGAGTTTGGTCGTGACTAGGAACACAATTGCTCTCAGGGCCATTGCCTACAGGAAGCAAGGGCGGCATTAAATTTATATGGGTGTCATGCGTTTGCAATTATAGTTAGCTTTGTTCATGTCCCAGCTGCAGCTGCCCTTCTTAAAAATATTCTCTACACCTCTCCCCAGTAGAAATTTCTAAATAATATCATCTTACTTTCATGTAAAATCCTTCTGTGGTTCTCCTTTACTTTTGTTAAGCACAGACTTTACTGTGGCATACAAGGCGCTTCAGAATTTGTGTCTGACTGCGTCTTCTCCACACAGTTAACACCCCCTTCTTCATGTCCTATCTTCTGTGTTCCAGCCACATGAGTGAGACTTAGTTGTTCCTGTGTATCTTGCTGTGTTTGTGGACATTGTTCTCTTTACTTCCGTCTCTCCTCATTTTGTCCTTAGGATCAACTTTTATTGATGAAATTGTATCTTATTCTTCAGGTGTGTTAGAGACAGAGAAGAGTTGAGAACCTCTATATAGGGATTTCTACAAGATAATGGGACTGTGAACGTACCATAGCAATCATGTATTTACCTGACCATCTGTCTTTGCTATGTTAAAGCTTCCTATATTAAGCGTGTTTGTATTTCAGTTGGCACATAGTTGATTATAAGCTGTAAGTCATTACATGTATTTAGGATGTTTCCCAGAAAGATGGCTTGCACAATATCTTTCTTTTTTAAGATATTCATCTTCAGTATGAATGAAGGCCTCAGTATTTGAATTTCTGTTTCCTTAAAGAGATGACACTGTAAAAATACAAATTAATTTTTATTAGTACAGTGCTGCCAACTTGATCTTGTTACTATTAACTTTATTTTTAAGTGTCCCAAATACCAAAAAATAGAAGAAGAACCAACCTGGCATGACTATGTTCAATATGACAAACCCAGGGCATCTTGGGAGATGAGTGGATTTGATGGCGTTAAGAACTGGATTCATGCAATTAGAGGGAAAAAGTTATTGAGATCACCACAAGTATTATTCAGGGTTCTGTTTTCAGCATGTCGTAAAATTCAGCTCAAAAAGAATCTCAAAGGGCACATTCTCGACCAAGATTTGCAAATTGCACAGTCTACTTTGAAAGCTCCTTTTCCCTGGAGTGGGGAACACTTCACCACAGTGCTTCCTAGTTTCCAGTAATGCTCCCCCTGACTCCACTGTTTGATCTTTATGTTAATGCCAAGTTTGCTTGATGGTGACTGACATACCAACTCTTTAAATAGCAGGCAGGTCACAGTGAAGGCCAATTCTTAAAACAACAGTCATTCTAAAGCCACAGATGGGTCTGTGGCATCCACAATCCTACCCCTGTCTCACAAACAATACTTGGCATTTGCATCAGCAGCCTGCATGAGTTGAGGATTGCGTAGTGTCGGGGAATCTTGGAGCGTCTCTATGGGCACCAGTGAAGACAGCCAACATTGTCATCTGGTTGTTCCTATGAGGGGAGAGGAAAAAAACAAAAGTTTTGAATTCAATATTTGAATGAATTGAGGAATGAATGGAAATGTTCCAGTGAGACCAACTCCCATCCCCAATTTGCCCATAAGAGCCTCTCATTTCCTAGTAGCACAGTGTGTGTGATTTTCTTGAATTTTAGCCTTAATTAGAATAGTAGTTAAATGGAATAGAGTTTGTATTCTATTTAAAAAGGCAGTAGGTGAATTATTCTTAAAAATTTGGAATATACTACCTTTTATAGGAAATGAATAATGCAGCCAATATTTACATATCCAGTAAAATAAAATAAACAAGGAATAGAAATATGGATTTCTTTTTCACTTCCCCAAAGTGATTCAAAATTAAGACATGGAGAGGCACATTTATGAACCAACTATTGTAATTTGAAAAGTATATGCTGTGTGGTACCCTTTATATACAAGTCTAGGAAATGCAAACTCACATATATAGAGATATTAGACTTGTATAAAAAGTGTATTGCACAGTGTATACCCCTTTAGTGTGGAATCTTTCATGTAGGATAATTATTTTGAGATTAATCCATTAGTTCCATGTATCAATAGTTCCTTTCATTTTTGGTTGCTGAGTATATTCCATTATATAATCTTTACCACAATTCGCTTATTCATTTACCTGTTGAAAGACATTTAGGTTGTTTATAATTTTTTTTTAAATATATTTTTTATTGATTAAGATATTACATATGTGTCCTTATCCCCATGTTACTCCCTACTTCCCCCCCCCCCCCACTCATGCCCTCACCCCCCCCCCCCCCGTTGTCCATGTCCATTGGTTAGGCCTATATGCTTGCATATAAGTCCTTTGGTTGATCTTTCCCCCTTACCCCCACCCTCCCCTACCTTCCCTCCAAGGCCCGACAGTCCAATCAATGCCTCTCCATCTCTGGATCAGTCCTTGTTCATCAGTTTATGTTGTTCATTATATTCCACAAATGAGTGAGATCCTGTGGTATTTATCCGCTCTCCAGTTCCATCCATGCTGTGGCAAATGGTAAGAGTTCGTTTTTCTACTTCCTCTTCTTAAAGAATACCTTTCAGCATTTCATATAATGCTGGTTTGGTGGTAATGAACTCCTTTAGCTTTTTCTTATCTGTGAAGCTCTTTATCTGACCTTCTATTCTGAATGATAGCTTTGCTGGATAAAGTAATCTTGGTTGTAGGTTCTTGGTATTCATCACTTTGAATATTTCTTGCCACTCTCTTCTGGCCTGCATGGTTTCTGTTGAGAAATCAGCTGACAGTCGTATGGGTACTCCCTTGTAGGTAACTGACTTTCTTTCTCTTGCTGCTTTTAAGATTCTCTCTTTGTCTTTTGCTCTTGGCATTTTAATTATGATGTGTCTTGGTGTGGTCCTCTTTGGGTTCCTTTTGTTTGGGGTTCTCTGCGCTTCCTGGACTTGTAAGTCTATTTCTTTCACCAGGTATGGGAAGTTTTCTGTCATTATTTCTTCAAATAGGTTTTCAATATCTTGCCCTCTCTCTTCTTCTGGTATCCCTATAATTCTGATGTTGGTTTGCTTGAAGTTGTCCCAGAGGCTCCTTACACTATCTTCATATTTTTGGAATCTTTTTTCTTTTTTCTTTTTCGGTTGGGTATTTTTTGTTTCTTTGTATTTCAAATCTTTGACTTGATTCTTAGAGAATATATCTCTATATTATTCTTTATTTCAGTCAGTGTATTCTTAATTTCTAGTTGGTCCTTTTTCATATCCTCGAGGGTCTCACTAGATTTCTTGAGGGTCTCACTAAATTTATTGGCGGTTTCCATAAAATTCTTGAAAAACCTTATAAACGTGGTTTTGAACTCTATATCCAGTCGTTTGCTTTCCTCCATTTCTGTCATTTGTGACCTGTTTCTTTGTCTCCGCATTTTTTATGCTTCCCTGTGTTGGTAGAGTGGTTTTGTGTGCTAGGTGTCCTGTAGGGCCCAGTGGCTCAGCCTCCCCAGTTACCTGAGGTGGACACTCTTGGTGCACCCCCTTGTGGGCTTTGTGCACAGTCTTGTTGTAGTTAAGCCTTGATTGTTGTAGGATCACTGGGAGGAATTGACCTCCAGGCCAATTGGCAGTGATAATCGGCTGTGTCTGCAGTGGGAGAACTTCTGTGCTGAAGACACCCTTCTGGGGCAAGACTTGCTTCAGTGGGTCTTTGGTGCTCACTGAGTCTGCCCCCTGGGTGTGCCCCTTATGGATCTGAGGAGTTGTAATCCGGATGGTCCCCCTCTGACCACTGCGTACACTGGCTCTTGGTGGTTACCCAGCAGGAGCTATGAAGAGAACTGCAGATTCCCCTTCCTTTTTTGGAGTTTGGAGGTACCCTGATGAGGCCCAGCTGTGAAGCAATGCAAGCTGCTGTGGGGCCTTGGGCCTTCTCTTGGAGTTTCTGGGTCTGTGGCCCAGCTGCAATTTGTTAGGTAATTTTCAGGTTGCAAAGGGCCAGGGCATTCATATGCAAAAGCCTCTGCTGCAGCCTGGGTGGGGCGGGGTCTCAGGGAATCAAAGGGCAGAGCAAGGAACTATGGCGGATTCTCAGCCCTGCCCTAAGGGGCCTCGCGCGTCTCAGTGTCCTGACAATCGAATTGCTGCAAGGACCTCTGAGGGAAAGCCGCCCTTGAGTTCCGAGTTCTGCCCGCTGCCAGACAGTCCAGTTTCTCCCCGTATGAGTCCTGGGTCCCCAGAGACTTCCCGGAACCGGAGTTCAGAGCAGTTGGGAGCTTGTGACTCCCTCCAGATTCAAAAAGACAGCTGTGTCCTCAGGTACCAGCCCCTTTCCGTGCAGGAGCCTCCGTACCTTTGCACTTTACTTCCGCAGCTCCTGACCCTCAATGTGCTTTTCTCCTTCCTTCTAGTTGTAGAATTTCCACTCCGCCAGCCTTCCTGTAGTTCTGGATGATGTCCATTTTGTCTGTTTATTCTGTTTTGAAGTTGTTGTAGGAGGCAGCAATTTCAGTGTTTCCCTATGCCGCCATCTTAGTTTCTCCCTCTAATTTTTGGATAGTACAGATTAAGCTACTATAAATATTCATGCACAAGTCTTTGGATCCACATTCTCTCCTTTCTCTTGAGTAAATATCAAGAATGGAATGGCTGGATCATATGGTAGCTGCACATTGTCATTGAGGAAACTACCAAATTGTTTTACAAAGTATATGATATATATATATATTATACAAATACTTTGTAAAACAATAGTTTTATATAGACAGTATAGACAGGTTGAGAGAGAAATATTTTAAGCAGATGGCTCTTGTGGGGGCTGGCAAGCCTGAGCTCTGAGATCTGTAGGACAGGCCAGAACCCTGAAAACTGAGACAGGGTTTTTATATTGAAATTGTGAGGTAGAATTCCATCTTCAGGAAACCTTGTTCTTTGCTCTTAAGTCCTTCAATGGATTGGATAAGGCCCCAACATAATATGGAAGTCAATCCCCTTTATTTAAAGTCAACTGATTGTGAATGTTAATCATATCTACTGGTTGTAAATGTTAATCACATCCAAAAGTATCTTTATAGCAATATCTGGACTAGTTTTTGACAAAACTGGACACTGTAGCCAACCAAAGTTGGCACATGAAATTAACAATTATATATACAATCATTTACACACAGAGACATATTACTGTTCTCCCCTCTCTTAAAAAGACAATCTAGAATCACATTTAATATCTGCCTTCAGCTCTACGTAAAGAATTTTGAGGCAATTTTCATAACTCTCCGGTAGATCAAATATAGCTCCTGATTATCCTGCAGCCTACGGTTAAATAAAACATAGAGTCTCCTAAAAGCCTTCCAAAAGAGAGTCCAGGGAGAATACCATTAAAACTCCAAGGGCAGGCAAAGAAAATATAGTGAACGTGTTTGTATAGAAAATTCCAGATGCTACTTGCCTTCCCCTGATAATAGTGTGAGTTCCTTGGTTGGATGAGCTGCCAGCATAGAGTTAAGCTCCCTAGTCCATCTGGGGCTCTTCTCTGGCAGAAAGGATAACAGGTGATCTGTACTGACGTGCTGCCAGGAGTGCTGAGAAATGGTAGAAGAGATTGTGTATTTTTCTGGGTCATTTATTGACGTTCTTATATGAGCCTCCTTCAGGTACAAATTGCATGCTGTAGAAGTCATGCCTAGATTCCCCAAGAATAACAGTCCAACTGATTGCACATGAAGCCAAACCCAACCCTTGGCTGAGAGATGAAAGTCAAGCATTATAAAGATGTTAGATGCTGATGGAAAGCGGTTATACATTTTATCCTGGTAACACATTAGTGTCTTTAAATGGTGTATCAATCCTGGCTACTGGGGTATATTCTGTGGTCAATACTCTTCTCAATTGAGAAGAATATTGGTGGTTTTCTCTTTATTCATTGAGAAAAATGTAAGAGACCTCTGCTGTCTTCATGACACTCAAGCTTTTATGAGCAGTGTTCTAGACAAGCAGAGTCTGGGTTGGATCCCAATAGCTCCCATATGCTGCTGCCTGATATTTCCCAAGATGTCCCTCAGGGCAGAGTAAATGTTGTATCAGATGTTGGGGAATGGGGAACAACAGAGAACTGATGAGCAAGCCCGTAAAAAAACTGAGTCACTGGAATGGAGCTTCATAAAATGGGCTAGAATTTCCTTTTTGGAAAAAGGAAAAAATAACCTTTCATGGTACTTAAAAGCAAAATTTGATTTGATCATGCAGACAACATTGTTTTATTTGTTTCCACTATTTTGATTAGAATGATAATACACGTATTTAGCTTAGGTGCTGCTGTATGTAGGCAACACACAGAGCTTCTTAGCCTCGGCAGTGTCCAAACACTATTGTTTGATAATAGGAAGAGAGTTAGAGGTTGAGAGATAGTTCTTATCTGATTTACAAATTTAGTAGGTTATGAGAGAACATCATTAATAAAGAAAAAAAAGTGACCAAGAAATATGTTAAAAGGAGCGTTTTCCCTCAGTCCCCTAGCATTTTATGAATTAGTTCAATTAGAAACTCATAACTGACTCAAGACACAAATATTTAAGTAGGGCAAGGAAGACCTGAATAGAACTCGACAAAAAAATGGCCAAATGATTAAAAACATACAAATTACTAAAAAATGCCTAAAAGGGTCTCTCTCAGATGTTGACTGGTGGCTCCATCTATCTGAGTATCAGCTTTCTCACCTGGGAAGGAAGGAGCTGAGGTGAATGGTGGGATAGTCTTGAGTGGAAAATCCATATAATTATAGAGAGAGAACATTTTCTTTCCTTTTTTAGAACTGTTAAGCCTTTCCACTTTACTAGAATTTTCAGCTCAACACTCCAAGAATTCCCTTCAGAACCTTGATTCTTCCCTTGTTCTCTCTCCCTTTTCCTCTTTCACTTTATTTCAATATGTCTTTTACTGATTCTTTTCCCATGGGGAGTAAACACGCTGTTATTCTAAAGTAATAATAATTAAAAACAATCTCCCATGACACTTTATGTTTCTTGTTTTATTATATTATATCTTTCCTTGACTTTTAAGCAAGGCCCATGAAGTTTACCCTCAATTAACTGTTAACTCAGTCTTCACAGGATAGCCAGGATCCAGAAAGGCAGACTGAATGGGCTATGTTTTAAGTTTCCTGGGGTAACATTGGTTAATAACATTATATAAGTTTCAAGTATTCAATTTATATTATATCATCTGTATATTGTAAAATCATTTCTAACTCAGTTAGGTGTGACGAAAGGCCCAAGTTCACCAGAAAACTTCTCCAAATCTTTTCTCAAATATAAAATTAAAATTCATCAGAATAAGTTGATGCCAGAATGTAGTAAAACTAGCAAGCAAGATAAATCAGTCACGGTTCTATGCACTACAAATAAAAAATACAGCCTCCACATCTTGGTATATTTAATTGAGCTTTATCCCTTTGATTTTATTTAATCCCTAGCTCTCCTTACACAGGCTTGGTCCAATGTAAGCACATTACATTCACTCTTTAAAATTTTAAATTACAGTTCCACATCCCACTGACTCAACCTTTACCAAGATATCTAATAATTACTTAACTGGTCAATATGGCAGATCCCTTGCAGTCATTTTATTTGGCTTCATCATGGCATCCAGAACTTCTTATAACTTCTTTTTTCTATTTCCATGAACCAAAATTTGTTTTCCATTTGTTTTTTTTTTTCTCACCTTCTTCTAGATTCACTCTTCTGAGAGCTAAACTCTTTTAAATCTGTACTAGACATTCTTCACTTTTCACTCTATATAATCTCCATAGAAAAGTTTATTACTGTAATTAGTCATACAGTTTCACTTATGCTTTTATATATATAGGGTGTCCCCCATAATGTATACACACCTTGAATCATTATAAAGTCAGTGTTTATTAACATGCAGTTGAATTTCAAAATTTAAAATAATCTACAGAAATGAATAATTTTTTTGTCAATGCCTGTTTTCAAACTGATGACCGCCATTCTGGTCCAGGCACTACTAATAACTCAAAGCAATGAAATCGCAAACATCAGGAATCATTTTGTTCCATATTTTTGCGCTATCAGTTCATCAACTGTTGACAATTTTGTACCATAAACTATATTTTATGTATCCCCTTAAAAAGTTTAGTGGATCAATTTTCTTTGTTCAAAGTTTAGTCTGGCTTCACCCATTATTTCCGATCAGTTAAACCTGAAAAAAAAGTGAAAATTGAGTTATCAATTGTTAAGGTTTGTCCCCCCAAAATGTGTACTAGATATATACTTTGAATGATTATAAAGTCAGTATTTATACTTCAACTGTGTTTTCAAACTTATAGTAGCATTTTAGGATGGATTTTCTTTTATTAAAGCTTAGTCTAGCTGAAAGAAAGAAACATCAATTGAGCTATCAGCTGTTAAAGTGTATATACATGTTTTGGGGACACTGTGTGTGCGTGTGTGTGTTTCTATTTATATTATGTATGGTTATATAGACATATATTTGTGCATATATATACACACAGAAATACATGCATACTTGTGTATATATATAACATATTATATATTTCTGGACCAGATCTCTTTTCTGGTACTGTGTGTAGCCTGTACACATATCATAATTTGTTAATGTTTAGATCAATTCAGGACAGAAATCTATCACAATCTCACAGTAGGGTAGTCATTTGAAAATAAGGCAAATGTTTTCCTATTTTTTTGGGCATTGTCTGGTTATAATAATTTGTTTATTTTGAAACTTAAGTAATATTACATGAAGAGATCAGATATAATTTTTAAAAACTGTTGTGAGATAGTGGCCAGTAGCTAGTTCTATTTATACAGTTTCATAAATATTATCCTTTTTCACTTCATCCCATGTCTCTCTTCCTCTCTTTTTATTTTATATTTTCTTCCCCTCTTTTTATTTTATATTTATTTGTTTTTTAAATATATTTTTATTGATTTTAGTGAGGAAGGAAGAGAGAGAGAGAGAGAGAGAGAGAGAGAGAGAGAGAGAGAGAGAGAGAGAGAAAGAAACATCAGTGATGAGAGAGAATCATTGATCTGCTGCCTCCTGCATGCCCCACACTGAGCCTGAACCTGGGCATACTAGTATGCCCTGACCAGAAATGGAACCATGACCACCTGGTTCATAGGTCAATGCTTAACTACTGAGCCATGGCGGCCAGGCATTCCTCTCTTATTTTTAATAATATAATTTCTCTGATTTTAGCAGGATATATAACAGGTCAGATGAAAACATATCCCAGGATCCATTGCAGCTAGGCGGGGCACATGACTAAGTTTGAATCATAGGATGTGAGCAAAAGTGATGTGTACAACTTCCTGGTCACCTCTTTACATTACTGGCTTTGGGCTTTCTTTTAGTTTCATAGCATAGCACTGGACATTTAACATTCTACTGATAATTGTGCAGATAAGACAAAAAACATAATAAGAGAGGGAGCAACATAGAATGAACTCAGAACCCTGGATAACTTTGTAGGGCAGAGTTGCCTCCCCACTGTGGATCCCTGGCAATTTTGGACTGTCAACATGAGAGATAAATAAAACCTCCATTTTATTTGAGTAATTATGTTAGTGTCTTTTTTATTTAAAGCACCATACCCTGTACACTAACTGGTATTCTTCTCTCTCAGTACTTTAATGAGTCTCCCTGTAAAAGGTCACCAGACTACTGACTAAATTAGTAGAACTCTCAAATAGTGAAATGATTGGTGTTGATGACATAGAAATGTGTGTGGAATGAGTGTTTAGAATGGGATGGAGAGAGACCCAGCTAAATACCCTTTGTGGTGACTGACAAAAACCATGACTACAAAGAGTTTGAGAAAAAGGTGAGAGCTCTGCTCAAACCAATGGTTTGATCTATTGTAATATCTTGGGATCTGCTGGAAGTAAAGATTCTCTTTAGACCAGAAATAATACATCTGATAAACCTAGGGGGTTCACACCACTGAGTTTAGCTACCAATATTCTTCCCCTCTGTTAGCATAATTCAAGAAACATCCTCCAAATTTCTAATATTGGAAGGATTTATCTTCCAAGGAGGCTCTTCCTTCTCCCGCTCCCTTTTCTTATCAAGGGCAGATAAGAGGCAGGAATAAAAATAAGCAATACAAGTGAGTAAGTATGTAATGCACATACTTACCTGAATGTCTGAGACAGTCCTTTAGTGAGGTCACTAACCATGGGCTTTGTCACTATATCATATCAGTATATCCAAATTAGAAAGACTTCCTTCCCCATGAAACTCACTCTTGTTGTTATATTCCTTTCTTGGTGGTGTCATAAACCATCTTATAAACCATCTTTGAATACTTCCTAAATGTATTTCTCACCAAATGGCAACATTACAACTATTTTTATGCCCACCTGAAAACTATCACATGAATGCATCCCTGATGAACTATTGCAGTAGTATTTCTACTGGTCTTTGCCTAGAATCTTACTCCGGCCCAATCCAAGCATCTACCACAGTTCTAAAAAATATTTCATCCCTGTTATCAGGGTCGCTTATTAGTTCTCTTCCATCTAGGCTCTTGCATTCTTGCTCATGATTTTTCCTAATTGGGCTACTGACTTCAGTCAGCCCATTTTCTCAGGACATGTACCCTGCCCTCTGCCCTTTAATCACACTGATTGCATGTTGGCCTCTTCCTTTATCCTTAATGCTCTTTCCTCTTAAACCCACTTTTCTAGGTTCAACTGGCAAGAATCATGTCAAAAGGTGCCTTTTCCTTAACACCATCCCACCTTCTTTAATTTCCACTTCTACTGCTACAGTGGAATCAGCTAATACCATCTTTTCTCCTCTTTCTGCACTTTATGCAGATTTGTCATTATTCCATCTAATATTGAAATGCCTTTGTCAGTATCTTAACAAAATTCATTTCATCACCCCAAATAATACTTGGCGCACGATGGGTACTCAGGAAGAATTTTCTCACTGCATAAATGAGTGAATTAGGACAGGTGATGAAATTACTATTTTAGCAAATATGAAATGGGTTATTAGAAGAATGCTGATTTGAGTCATAAAATGTAAAAAAAAATATTAGAGCCCTAACTGGTTGGCCTCAGTGGAGAGAATGTTGGCCAGCGGACTGAAGGGTCTCAGGTTTGATTCCGGTCGGGGGCATGGACCTTGCTTGCGGGCACATCTCCAATAGGGGGTGTGCAGGAGGCAGCTGATTGATGTTTCTCTCTCATCGATGTTTCTAACTCTTTATCCCTCACCCTTCCTCTCTGTAAAAAAAAATCAATAAAATATATATATTAAAAATATTAGAGAGCTTTTCATTTTGTGACTAATATTAATGCTGACACTGATTTGCTGAGAGGCCCAGAGGGTCATTTAGCCAAACAAGGTTCATTTAATTGATCAAGTTTACCCCAACTTATACTTTGATCTACTTCTAAAGTCTGCAGCCATTCAGGTGGGATGGATTGGCAAAGCTAAGGTGAGGGGTATAATAGAGCTTTGATCTGAGGGCATGAACATCTTCAAAACATCCTCCTCTCACTAGCCTCCCTTCCTTCTCCCCAGCCAGATCTGAACCGAAGCACTGCTGGTATTGACAAGAGAGACAGTGTTTTGCATCCAATCTCCTCTGTCTTTCTGCCAGCAGAGGGGCCCCTCGCTCTGCACCAGCTTTCCAGATCTAGTATCAGGGAGCAGGCAGAGTCTAGTGAATGTTTCTTAATTAGCTGTGATGATAGCAAAATAAAAACTGGCCTAATGACCCTCTGCCGAAATCTCCAGACACAGTTAAACACATCTAGATTAACACTAAGCATTATAAATGCTTAAACAGTCAAAACGGACAAGTTTATATTTGCAAGTAAATGTAAAAATACGAAAATTTTTTCAATCAACAGAATTTAAAAAGAATTTTGAAAAGTACTAACATGTAGGAAAAATGGGGGGGGGCGTGAAAAAGATGAAAAACAAATCAATATAAAATTTGTATCCCATAAAATGAAATGTGTAGTCATAAAGACAAAATGTGAGAGAAAAACTAAGTAATCTTCAGGTTAGATATATATTGAACATCCTTTTTTAAAGTGGAGCTTACAAGCGGATATTTATTAAATGTATTTAATAACATTCCTTTCAGAATGAGATTTTTCATCTATGAGAATACTTATTATCATCAATAAGATCTTGGTAGATTCCTTGTTGGATAGTCAACAAAATGATGCTTTGATAAATTAGTTTTTAGAGTGTTGAAAACTAGAGCCCGCTTGGGTACAGGATGTATGTGCTGATGGCCAACCCGAGGAAGAGACAATAATGTCTCCTAATTACAATCTACCACTCTTTATAGCATGTTGCTCCTCAAAGCCACAAAGTACAGGGTCGGGCAACAACAGGTTAACAGTTGTATTGTTTTCCAGACAAACAACAATTAATAAATAATAATACAAGAATAAACTCTGTGTTGCATACAATTGTAACTCTAGTTTTGCCCCACCATGTATAAAAGAAGTTAATTTTCAGATAAAAGAAAGGAATAAAAATAGAGCTTGAAAATAAGGTGAAATTGAGAAAAATGAGAAAACAGAAACAGTACTCATGGGGCATATATGAAAGTTACTCTATAGATTAGCAATAAATTAATAACGATTGCATTTCAAGGTGGCGGACCTACCCAAGGCCATGGCAAGACTAAGTTTCTACTGTTAATTTCTTCTCCATTTCCCTCTCATCCTCTGTCTCTTCATCTAGGACAGTGGTCGGCAAACCGCGGCTCACGAGCCACATGCGGCTCTTTGGCCCCTTGAGTGGCTTTTCCACAAAATACCACGTGCGGGCGCGCACATGCAGTGCTAAGTGGACTTCGAACTTGAAGTAAAGTTTATTAAGTTAATTTTAGGGAACGTTGTGTAGTGAAAGAAGATGTAGTGTCGAGGATTGAGAAAGGTATATTGAGATGGTTTGGACATATAGAGAGGATGAACAAAAGGAGATAGACGAAACAAGTATACAAGAAGAGTGTGGATGGGAAAGTTGGAAGGGGTCAACCTCAGGTAACGTACCTCAATCAGATTGAGGACGCTTTTAACAAAGGCCAGCTTAAGAGTACCCTAATTAAGTTAGTAACAATGTACCTACCTATATAGTTTAAGTTTAAAAAAATGTGGCTCTCAAAATAAATTTCAATCGTTGTACTGTTGATATTTGGCTCTGTTGACTAATGAGTTTGCCAACCACTGATCTAGGATGTCAATATTTTCTCGGTACATCCCTTCTCATCTTCCATACGTAACCTAAAATCCAGAGCAACTCTGCTAATGGTACATTGGTCTGGATTCCACAAATGCTCTATTCCAGTGGAGTTTTGGATGTTGTCATACAAAACTACCCCTCTCCTATTCTATACAATATCCCCATTACATCTTCTTCACCTTAAAATCAGGCAATAATGCTTAAGTTTATTTTATCATTATATCATTATGTACCAACTATTTGGTAAGTGCTTAAAATGCCGTATCAGGGCCATGAGTCATGTAGAGTTCCCAAAAGAACCAGCAGGGAAAGTGCAGTGTAAGACTCATGAAAGTCTCTGTTTCCAGCCCGCAGAGGTTTCACCATAGGATTTCTCACCATGTCTTAGGCAGAGCGGAATGATCTCCTCTCTGGTTTCCAGGATTGGGCAACTATTCTTTCTAGACTCTCTAAAGGACAGACTGATATCTGAATCATGGTTGGCGCCATTAAAGATCAGAACTAATTTTCAGCATTTAAAATATTGTATCTTTCAGCACAAAAAAATTAGTCCAGGAACACATTCCAGCCTCAGGGAACTGAGTCCTGGTAGGAAGTGATTGTGTGTGTTCCTGGGATGTTGTTGAAATAATGGAGAGAGAGAAATTCATGGAAAGTGTTTAATCCTGATTCTGCAGTGACCTCTTCCTTTACATAGATAGTTACAGAAACCAAAGCTTTGTCCAGTTTTTAGTATCAGTTTCCGCAGTTCTTCCTGCCACTTACAGACTCTGATAAAATGCATGGGAACTTGACTTCTTCTCTGTCTCTGGTGATATTGGTATGCTAAAGGAAGTAACACATATGCGAGCAATGCAGGCCAGATACAAAAGCCCACATTAGCTGTGGAGTCAACTAGTTGTAGAATTCTGAGTTTGTTTAGGTGACTTAGTCTAGTAGTGCAACACATTCATTTCACGTTTTGTGAAATTTAAACCTAGAGAATATAAGTGACTGTTTCAGAGAGAAAAGGAAGTGTTATTTTTTTTGCCTCTGTATGTGTTAAATATTGAATTGATAACTTTTAACATTTGCTTAGCATTAACGTCGTCCTAGAAGTTAACATTGTTTTCTTAGTTTGAAAGACACAAAATGAAAAATTAGGAAGTTTGGCTATCATATGGCTCACAAATGGCAAAGCCACATTGGGATTTAGCTCAATTTGATTTAACTGCCCCGTTTTCACTGTAATGTAAAAGATTTGACAAAGTGGACATTTCTTTTTCTCAGTCTACCACCTGTTTCAGAAAATCTGCCAACCTTCTACTCAAATGGCATCACTTCTAAGGTTCAATAAACCTACAACTCTTTCCATAATTCTATAGTTCAAATATTTATATTAAAAAGAAACTGTTCTAAAATAGTGATGGTTTTAGTACATACAGAATAAAGTTATACTAATAAAATGTCATCTTATCTTGCGTTTCTGTATAATATTTAATGCTACTCTCACAGGCTGAACAAAAGTAGAAAGAAAAAAATGGAAAAGAAACAAGACAGAAAGAAGATAGGCAGGAAGATAGAGAGAGAAGGGAAGGAAAGAAAGGGAAAGAGAAGGGAGAGAGAGAGAGAGAGAGAGAGGTATTTCCAACTCTTAGGTTTTCTAGACAGACTTGGCTAGTGTGTTGTCAGTATAATTAAGATTAATATTTTGATTTTCTGACCGCTGATCATTCCTTTGTATTATATTATTTTCTTCAGTTATCAAACTCTAAAATTTGTGAATTGGTTCTTATTTTAAATTTTATTCTTTCTCTAATTTAATATGGTTGACAGGTTTTTTTCTAAAATTAATAAATAAAAAATTACCACTTGCAGTAGTTATTACTATGACATAACAGCCAAATAAAAATAAAATTAAAAAATACAGCAACAAGAAAAAACTGTTTTTAAAGGCCAGGGAAAAATTAAGTTCAGTTTCTAAGGGACAATTTTAAATTTCTATAATGTAAGATTCAAATTGCAGAAATAAAGAACAGCTTGATTGAGACTATCCAGACATCAAATGATAATGGAAGGCATTGAAAGGATGGAAAATCCCTAAAATTAGAGTTGTGCTCTTAGAAACAGGCAATCCAAGGAGTTTGTAGGAGACTTTCAGGGAATTTGTGAACAAAGTAGTTGTAATGGGTATATGCGTGTGCACACAGCTGCATGTTTTTATCAGAACAAGGGGCCCATAGTTTCTTCAGACTTCCAAAGGAAATCATTTTCATTGTTTTTACAGACTTCAAACTCAGAAACACAAATGTGATCAAAGGTCTGTTCCCACTCCAGAATCTGTGATTTTTTCAGATGACATTTTATTTTATTTTTTATTTATTGATTTTTTTTACACAGAGAGAGAGGAAGGTGTGGGGAAGAGATTTGTAGTCTACTTAGTTATGCATTCATTGGTTGATTCTTATATGTGCTCTGATGGGTGTAGAACCCGCAACCTTGGGTACAGGGACAATGCTCTAACCAACTGAGCTACTCAGCCAGGGCTTAGATCAGGGGTGGGCAAATTTTTTGACTCAAGGGCCACAATGGGTTCTTAAACTGGACCAGAGGGCCGGAACAAAAGCATGGATGGAGTGTTTCTGTGAACTAATATAAATTCAAAGTAAACATCATTACATAAAAGGGTACGGTCTTTTTTTTTTTTTTTTTTTCAGTTTTATTCATTTCAAACAGGCCGGATCTGGCCCGCAGGCCGTAGTTTGCCCACGGCTGGCTTAGATGATCATTTTCTGCCAGAGAAAAATATGAACATTGAATTATTGAGGGTAAAGTACATACTAATGAATAACAACTAGATGGTTGGATATGTCCATTGGAGATTCTGATAGATCATGAAAGAGATTGATAGATGGAAAAAAATATACTCAAAACATCTATCTCAAGTTAAACAAGTCTAAAATCTTTGAGGACAGAGGAGCCTGGCTTTATTTAATCTTGTATTTGCCTAAAAGAGGCCCACTTAGCTCATAATAGGCATCATCTTTTACTGATCACTCATTCTTTCAAGTGTAAGTTTTATCCCTATTTCAATAGGAATCAGTAAATTCATGACTTTATTCTTTTTAGGCCCTAAAATTATTAGCATAAGACACCTTTATTAATTCTTTCTCTAAATATCTATATATATAAAAGGCTAAGTGACCGTCTGGTAGGTATGATGTGCACTGACCACCAGGGGGCAGATGCTCAACACAGGAGCTGCTGAGCTGCAGTGACTTAGCGCAGTTCTCAGGGTTCAAGAACCACCCTCTCACAATCTGGGACCCCTCAGGGGATGTCGGAGAGCCGGTTTCGGCTCGATCCCCGCAGGCCAGGCCAAGGGACTTCACCTGCTGGAGGGACCCCACTTATTCCACAGATGCCCTTTGAGCCACTGCGCCACCCCAGGTGTGGCCAGCTGGGGAGGGACCGTGGGAGGTTGGCTCCAGGGCGTGTTTGGCCTATCTAGCCCAGCCCCACCCCCCCAGATACCTTCTAATCAACTTCCTTTTAATGTGCACAAATCAGTGCACTGGGGCACTTTAATGTGATGAAAAGAAATCCTATCTCTAAAATAGAAAGGATTTCATTCTACCATTGTGCTCATCCTCCTATTCTAAAAGATTATACTGCAAATAGGTTCCTCAGTAGGCATTCTTGTCCTGGATTCTGGATTCTTAGGCTAAAATATTGTTTATTGTTCCTTTTAAGACCCCATTCTTCCTGTTCACTCTTCTTAATATCTCTAGTCCCCAAAGCATATACACAAAAGCATTTTATTTTTGAAAAGAATTATTTTATTCCAGTTTTAGAATTTTTCTTAGTTCATGACCATACCAAGACCTTATATTTCCAATTCAGGAAGAAGGTTATGAAATATTTTTATCTTATTTTCTTAATTTGTCCAGTGAGGTTAGAAATGCTTAGAATAGCTCTAATTTTCTTTCATTCTACTATAAGATTTATTTCTTCCATTCTATTAATAAGACACTGTATGTCATTGCTGATAAAAGTGAAAAATAATAAACCCGTATTTATTTGAATTAGAACAGTGGGTGTACATTTTATTGTATAGTCAATGGAATATATCAATAGTAGTAACATTTTACTGAGTGTGACATAATGACTGGAAACCGCAAAAGGAATTTGGGGTAAGGGTGCCATTTCAGAGGTGTCCTTCATATCAAATGACAAAGTGCACCACCTACTTTAGCCTACAGTTCAGCTATCTACTCTTGAAAGAAAATCTACAAAATCTTAGCCTGGCCAGTGTGGTTCAGTGGTTGAGGGTCGACCCATGAACCAAAAAGTCATGGGATTGATTTCCAGTCAGAGATGTGCAGGAGGCAGCCAATTGATGTTTCTATTTCTCTCTCTCTCTCTCTCTCTCTCTCTCTCTCTCTCTCTCTCTCTCTCTCTCTCTCTCGTCAATAAAAACATATTAAAAAAAGAAAATCTATCAAATTTTAAAGAATCTCTTATTGTTCCTATCCCAGTCATCCTAGGAATATACCTTATTTTTAGGGGGAGGGAGGGTGATAAGCCAGGTAAAATTTAAAGTTCTAGCAATATTGAGGAAAGGGGCAAAACAGATGTAGCAGTGTTTACCATGACATGGGGACCAACACTGGATAGCAGATATTGAAGAATGAATGAGAAGTGAGGGGGTTACTGTAGGTACTGAGTTACCAATAGATTGAAATATCCATAGAGTCAGAGACTGCCTCTCACACTGGTCTTGAATGTCTGTATTTTTCTCCTTTCTCTCAGTACTCTGTTCAATGAAGACATTCAAAATGATCTATGTATTGATCTGTGTATTTTTTTAAAATATATTTTATTGATTTTTTACAGAGAGGAAGGGAGAGGGATAGAGAGTTAGAAACATCGATGAGAGAGAAACATCGATCAGCTGCCTCTTGCATACCCCCAACTGGGGATATTCCCGCAACCAACGTACATGCCCTTGGCTGGAATTGAACCCAGGACCCTTGAGTCCGCAGGCTGACGCTATATCCACTGAGCCAAACCAGTCAGGGCTTGATCTATGTATTGATAATTATTATAATAATTTACTTAATGGTAAAAGTGATCCTACCAGTGATTTCAAAGTATACTCATTCCTCTGATGATTTTTCTGTTGACTCATTGCAAACTTCAGAGAGAAATTATGCTTCAAATGTACTGTTAATCTTCATCTGCTTTTTCCATGGGGACATTCAATATTGTGAACTCATGTTGTGTATGGCTAATGATGGGATCCATGTAGGGTTCTGCTGTGCGAAACTTGTGAAGGCAGGTGCAATTAACTATGGTGCACAAGCATGCGGCCATTTTGTAATGGAGAATAAATGGTAGAAACTTAGCTAAAACCATAAATTATTCAACACATTTTATTTCTGAGCCTCATCAGAGACATGTTTTCTTTTCAGGAATTTTTTGCTTCCAACTAAAAAGTTGGATCAGGACAAATGCCCAATTTTGGCAAAAGCAAAATTGCCATTAGCCTGATAACAAGTTATATTGGACACAGATATTGGTAACAGAATCCAAATTGTCACAGATTACAGATACAAAGTTATTCTACAAATTTTAAGCAAAATTAGAATCAAATTTATCTTGCTCATTCCATTATAACTATGCCTTCTTAGATTAATAATGTCCCACTTTTTATACAACTGTTTATGCAAGAATCTTGCAACTTTATAAATTTCTTACTATCCACATAGAAATATTGCAGCCACAAGATTAGAGAACTCATGGACCAAGTGCTAATACAAATTTTAAAAGCCATGGGAAATTTAGAAATAGAACTGTGCATCAATTAAGCTTCTTTATCTCTATTTTGGCAGGAGAGGCGGAGTTCTGGGTGGTAGGAGTCTGAATGTCTAGAAAAGATTAAAAGATGGTGTTTTCTTCTATTAATCTCCCTACTCAGAAAACACCAGCTACCTTATGTAGTGGAACTGAGATTTCTAAGGCATCGCTTCTGAATATGAATCACACTGTAGGGGCTTAGCTAAAACCCTGCTCAGAAATGTGCTGAATATTTCATCAAACTCCTATATGAACACAATACATTATTTGTAACAAATAAACCAAAAATAAAAAATGTATCATAAAAAGCTGTGCTTTAGAGCCTCATGTAGACTACCTGATTCACACCTAGAACAATGGTTCTTAAATTTTTGTTTGACTAAGAAATGTGAAGGAACTTATTTCACTTAGCATAATGTCCTCAAGGTTCATCCGTGTTGTAGCATGTGTCAGAATTTCCTTCCTTTTTACAGCTGAATAATATTCCATTGTGTGTATGTGTGTGTGTTTATCCATTCAGCTGTTGATGGACATTCGGGTATATGCTGCTGGGAACATGGGTGTGCAAATATCTGTTTGAGTCAGTTGAATTCTTTTTAAAAATTTTATTTTATTTTTCAATTACCGTTGATAGTTAACATTTTTAAAATTTAGTCTCAAATGCGCAGTACAGAGAGCATTATACTAAGTGAAATAAGGCTGTTATAAAAGACAAAATACTGAAGGAGTCCACTTATATGAGATACCTAGAGTAGTCAAATTTATAGAGACAGAGAGTAGAATGGTGATTGCCAGGGTCTGGGGGAGAGGGGAATGGGTACAGAGTTTCTGTTTGGGAAGATGAAAAAGTTCAAGATGGATGGCAGTAATGAACTGTATACTTAATGGTAAATTTTACATGTTGTATGTTTTACCACAATAAATTTTTTGATTGAAAAATAAAAGAAACATAAAGGGGTCTTTAACATAGGTACTGTTCTAGACCTTCTCTAGACAATGGGTCTGCATTTTTTACTATCCAATGGTGCTAGTCCTATGTAATAAAGTGGTAATATGCAAATGAACCCTCACACCCTCACAAGATGGCTGCCTATGACGAGGCTGGCAGGGGGGTTAGTGAGGGACGGCCAAACAACTGAGCATCAGGCTGCGTGGGGCGACCAGGCCGGCGGGAGGGTTGTGAGGAGCGATCAGGCCGCCACGCAGAGGCAGTGAGGGGCAATCAGGCCACTGGAGGGGGGGCAGTTAGGGGCAACCAGGCAGGCAGGCAGGCAGGTGAGTGATTAGGAGCCAGCAGTTCAGGATTGTGAGAGGGATGTCCGACTGCCGGTGTAGGCCCAATTCCCAGGATTGGGCCTACACCGGCAGTCGGACATCCCCCGAGGGGTTCCGGATTGGAGAGGGTGCAGGCTGGGCTGAGGGGACCCCCCCTCCCCCCCACACACACGAATTTCATGCACTGGGCCTCTAGTACAGTATAATTTATAGTAACGTGCTTTGAGAAATAGTTGCTCTAGAACTAATTGGATTGTTTTGTTCAAAGAGAGATTCAACCCCCACCTGTGCTTTCTGTGTTCACAAGACAGTCTTAGACTTGTCCCAAATTCTAACCATTAAGAAAATATACCCCTAACCTCCATTAATGTATCTCCTCCGTGAGGAATTGGTATTTTTAAAAGGAAACTGATTTTTTTCCATGTGAGACCAACTAGTATGTGAGATCACCGTATTAATATCAAGAAATTATAATCACAATATTTATAATTAGCTTTATATTTATGTTTAATTATATCATAGTTATAGTCATAATGTTTGGAAAAAAATGCTAGCCATCAGAAAAGGCGAGGAGCAATTTTATGTGTATATTTTACATTGACACCAGTATTTTGATGTAGCTTTGACTTGGAGTAAGTCATTTAAAATATCTGACCCCCAGTATACTAGGACAAAATAAGGTATTTGAATATTATTACTGAAAAACATGAGTTTTAATTTTTAATATTTATTTTTTTAAAAAAACATGTTCCTCAAAACAAATACTTATAATTCACTTTACTATTGACTCTTTCCTATTATTAAAAAAGAGTTTGACCAGCAACTCTCAACTCTAGCTGTTTATTTAAGTCACATGAGAAGTGCTTTAGAAAGTGCCTAAGCTTGGGCCCCACACCAAACCTATTGTATCAGAACCTCTAGGGATCGGATTAGTGTATCAGATTTCTTTTAAAACTGTCAAGGTAATTCCCGTGGACAGCCTGAGTGGAGAATTACTGGCATGGATTATTGGAGATGCAATTTTGGGTTCTAAGATTAAAACTCACCTTTTCCATTAAGCTTTGCTTACATTTCTATCCTAGTTGAGATGTGGTTTTCAGCTTACCCTTGCGTCAGGTGCATAAATGCTTTTTTTCTTTCTATTTATTGGGAATATACATAAATAGAAAAGAACTATCTAAATCAGTATTTCATAAATGACAAGCTGTAACTCTGTTACAGAATTTCAAAAGTCTGCTAGTAGAACAGAAAACAACCCCCCCCCCAAAAAAACAAAACAAAACAAAACAAAACTAGGATAAAATGGTTAATTTGTCCTGAAAGTTGTTAGTTTTTTCCAGCTTGTTTTGTGTCCTAACATGTGGTCTATCCTGGAAAATGTCCCATGTGCACTTGAAAAGAATGTATATTCTGCTGGTTTGGGGTGAAATTCTCTCAAAACATCATTTAAATCCATCTGGTCTGATGTGTTTTTTAAGGCTGCTGTTTCCGGAAGGTCTACCCAGTGATGTCAATGGGATGTTACACTCCCCTAACAAGCACTGTATTACTGTCAATCCCTCCCTGATGCCCACCAATATTTGCTTCATATATTTAGGGGTTTCTATGTTGGGTGCATAAATGTTTGTAAGGATTATGTTCTCTTGTTGGATTGATTGATCCCTTTATCATTATGTAATGTCCTCTTGGTCTCTTATTATGTGGCCTTTGTTTTAAAGTCCGTCTTGCCTGATATAAGTATTGCCACCCCAACTTTTCCATTTGCATGAAATATGTTTTTTCATTCCTTCACTTTCAGTCTCTCTGTGTGTGTTTTTAGCTGAAGTATTTCTTGTTTTTTTATCCATTCAGCTACCCTACGCCTTTTGATTGGAACATTTTTTTTTAAAATATTTATTGATTTTTTTACAGAGAGGAAGGGAGAGGGATAGAGAGTTAGAAACATCGATGAGAAACATCGATCAGCTGCCTCCTGCACACCCCCTACTGGGGATGTGCCCCCAACCAAGGTACATGCCCTTGACAGGAATCGAACCTGGGACCCTCCAGTCTGCAGGCTGACGCTCTATCCACTGAGCCAAACCAGCTAGGGCTGATTGGAACATTTAAACCATTTACATTTAAAGTGATTATTGATAGGTACGTAGTTATTGGCAAAATACATTTTGACAACTCTGTCAATCTCCATTTATCTTGTGAGATTTCTAATCAGTTGAAGCTTGACTTAAATAAGTGAGCCAGTACCCCACCCTTCTTTGACCCCCATAGCCAAGGGGAGAGGCTATTTACCAATCACTGCAGCTTAACCATACCACTGAGAACGACTAAATATGAGTTCTGCTTGTTCATACATTGTTCTTATATGATGTCTGTATGGAAGTTATATATTGTTCTGTAAGCTGATTTTCTACTTTATTGTATATTATGAACATATTTTAATATATATAGTATGATTACATTTGTTATTACTATATCATAATTATATTCATTCTTCCACTATCAATACATTTAGGATGTTCTCAAATTTTTGTTACTATATTGAAGTTTTCAATCAATATCCTATTACATATGCATTGCAAATGTACAAATATTTCTATAAAGTATATTTTAGAAATATCTCTTTGGAGATATGATTTTATTTTATTTTTATTTATTTTTATTTTTTTAAAAATATATTTTATTGATTTTTCACAGAGAAGAAGGGAGAGGGATAGAAAGTCAGAAACATTGATGAGAGAGATTGATCAGCTGCCTCCTGCACACCCCCCACTGGGGATGTGCCCGCAACCAACCTACATGCCCTTGACCGGAATCGAACCCCGGACCCTTGAGTCCGCAGGCCGACGCTGTATCCACTGAGCCAAACCGGTTTGGCAGGAGAGTATTATTTTAAAAAATCAGAATTATTTTTCATTCTTCCCACGTATTTTTTGAAGTTCTTGTTCCCTCACATGAGGTAACACCAATATCTCTCATTTCTAACAATGTTATAGGAGGAAATTACATCTCTCAAAAAATTCATCTTTTTCTAATTTATACATATATTTGAGCATTTGCAGTTTTTCTTCTATGAACTTCATGCTTACAGCATTTTCCTATTTCTGATTGTTTTTCTGGTTCAGATTATTTTTCTCTGTTGTTCTGATGAGAAAACAGACATTTAAGAGCTTCAGTGATTTCCCTAATATTATACACACAGCTAGTTTATTACAAAGATCATGTCTAAATCCAAGCAGTTTGGCTCTGTCTCCAGAACTCATTCCCACTTTACTGATACCACTGCTGGGCTGGGAAAGGCCAGAGCTGAATAGGAGGGCTAAAACAACAAGGTAGACAGTCAAAGAAATAAAGCTTAGATTTTAGAACCTGTTCTTAGAGAAGTCACTTGGTCAGAAATCTAGATAGGAAAATAGTGGAAGCAAAGACAATTTGGTGCACGAATTCTTGGATGACTGACTGTGTTATATTAAAAGTCAGCAGAGCCAAGAAAATAAACAAACTTGGGAAACTGGGCTTGACTTTTAGTGAGTTTCCATGGAGTTTGTTTTTCTTCTTGCTTGTGGAAGACGCAAAACTCCATGCGACCCTGCAGGGATCTTTCTTCTGTTGCAAAGACGTGGCTCATCAACACATTCAGGCACAGTTGGTACTTGCCAAACGGTCCTACCTAAGGGTCACTTTTCTCAGGGTGGTGCTAGTGTCACTTTCTTGGAATGTTACCTCAAAGATCCAGGCGTCATTTCCTCGTGGGCAAGTTTTTCAAAGGTTTTACAGTAGGACTCATTCTGTGGTTGAGACTGTGTGTTTCAAAGAGAGAGATAAAAGGGTTTTACATTTCCAGGCCTGTCTGGTATCTCGTATGTGGTGACACCCAAGCCAAGTGATTTAAACGTTAGTGATTTAAGCTTCACTCAAGAGCTGGACAGAGAATTGGAAGAAAACTCAAGCTTATGAGCAAACCAGCTCCATGGGTGGGGTCTCGAAGGCTACAGCCTGTAGACTCTAATTTAGGCTGAAAATGTCAAAGGAAACAGAGCAAACCAAGAGGAAGTCTATCAGCCAGGGAAGGAGCCCAACAGAAACATTTGAGAAAATGATGTCCTATTGTCCTCAAATACACATTTCTTTAGATGTAGAATTTTTTTTTCATTTCATTATTTTTCTCTTCGTTTGAAAGTTCACCTAATCCTTTTTGGTACTAGTTATACTTAAATTAATATTTAGCTTAACAAAATTTGTGTATAGTTTAAGAAAATAGTTATATCATTTTTTCAAACAACACAAGGATATTAGAATAGTGTTAGTTATATTTTCTTCTGAATGGCATGCTATTGTAATTGAGTGGTTATGATCCATCTTGTAAACTGTAAATCCAAAAATTAGATATTCTTATGATATTTACAATTGTTTTGTTTAATAACTTAATTTTCCTTGACTTAGCCATATGTTTACTTTTTTCTCTCTCATTATTCTTCCTTTTTTCATCTCATCTTTATTCTGACATTATTTTTCCTTGAGTATATTTTTAATAATAGTTTTAAAAGTATATTATCTTCCTTGATTATATTTGAATAATTTTATAGTAAACCTTTCTAACTTTTGTGTCTGAATTCTTAATTTGTTCTTGAAATGTCTCATAATTGAGGGTTGTTTTCTTGTCTCATATGTGACACTTTTTTAAGGCTTTTCTTTTAACTGTTGCAAAAATCATCTGTCTCATTGGTATTTGTTTTTTTTTTTATTTTTGACTGCTTTTTGTTTGTCTTTAATGGCATCCTTATTTGGTTTTACTCTAATAGTTTGAGTTGTTAATGTTTGTAATAATTGAGCTTCCTGAATATAATGATTCCTGTCTTTGTTCATGAGTGAAAATGTTTTACTGTATTTTAAATGTGCTTGCTCTCATTATTCTGGCTCCTCTGGAATTCCAATGAAACAGATGTTTTCAAAAATACCCATTACTTTATTGTCTGGCTTAGTATTTCTTTCATGGTTTCTGTCATTTAGTCTCTCTGTGCTGCATTATTTCTTGAATCTATCTTCAAATTACCCACTTTTTGACTTTGTGTAAATTGATGTTTAATATAGTTATTAAATTTCTAATTTTAATTCTTTTTGTTTTAAAACTTTGATTTTTTGTTAATTTAAAAAAAAGGCAATTATTGATAGCCTCTGGATCGTTAGATATTATGTATAAACTTTTGAACATATTAACATAAATTATTTTATATAGTATTCTGTATTATACACACAGAAGTGCTTTCAATATCAGCAGTACTTTTGTCTCTGATTTAATATTAAAGCTTTGTCTTGATCCTGTTTGCTTGTTCCCTGTGTATCTATTGTGAGTTAATAGTTTAATACTGAAACTTTATCTTTAAATTCTGACTTTAAAGTTTATTTCTCTAGGAAGAATGCATGTCATACAGGCATTATTATCTGAGGCTGTGGTCGGCAAAATGCGGCTCTTTGGCCCCTTGAGTGTGGCTCTTCCTAAGCGTTAGGAGTACCATAATTAAGTTAATAACAATTTACCTACCTATATAGTTTAAGTTTAAAAAATTTGGCTCTCAAAAGAAATTTCAATCATTGTACTGTTGATATTTGGCTCTGTTGACTAATGAGTTTGCTGACCACTGATCTGGGGGAATAAGTGAAATAAATAGATGGAGGGAGGGATGGAGAAAGAGAGGGAGAAAAGAAATAATGACAGAAGAAAGGAAAGGGAAGGAAGGAAACAAGGCAGGAAGGCAAGTGAGAAGGACAGGACAGGTAGAAGGAAGAAATGAAGGAAAAGATATACAAAATATCAAAAGACAAACTGAGGAAATGATTTACAATAAATACAGACATTGGCAATTTCCCCAATAGACTGTAAACTTCATAAAATTATGCATTACAGTGTATGTCATTATATCATCAATATTGATTATATATCATATCACATAGTTTGCAACATTTGTAGGCAGAAAGCAAACAAATGAAAAAATAAAAATCAAGTAGACTTAAACCAAATAATCGCAAAGAAAAAGAAAAAACAAGGGGGATAAAATAGGCACCTCATGGAAGATAATTCTAAGAGCTGATAAACAATAGAAAAATTACTCAAAGTTGTTAATAATTAGACAAAATAATGCAGAAGGAATGAATATATGTTATTTTTCACATGTAAAATTGGAAGAATTTTAAAATGTGGAGATTTAAAAAATAAAAACATTTCAATTAGAAAGAAAATCAAAATGCTTATTACCACATCAATTCTCCATTGCTTTAATATTCTAACATCTCAGACCAGAGAAATGAACAAATTTCAATAAAATATAATAAAATATTTTAAAATAGATTAAAAATGAAGAAATAAAGCACTTATTATTTATAAAGAGATGATTTTCTACTTACAAAAGGTAACTAATCTACATAAATAATTGGAACTATAGAGGTTAATTACTGGCTAAATGCAGTATTAAAAATTAAATTGATTCCTATAAACCAAGAAAAATAATAAATGAGTGTAATTTTTAAATATTGGTATTTAAATGAACTATAAGTGTTTCAGAGAATACACCAATAACTGCAAAATAGTTGTATAAAATTATATATATAATTGAGGCCTGGTGCACAACATTTGTGGCACTGGATGGAGGGGGGGGGCGTCCCTCAGTCCGGCTTGCACCCTCTCATAGTCTGGGACCCCTTGGGGGATGTCCAACTGCCGGCTTAGGGGTCCTTAGCGCTGCTGTGGAGGTGGGAGAGTCTCCCACCACTGCTGCTGTGCTTGCCAGCTGTGAGCCCAGCTTCTGGCTGAGCGGTGCTTCCCCTGTGGGAGCACACTGACCAGGAGTGCACTCCTGCATTAAGCATCTGCCCCCTAGTGGTCAGTGCGTGTCATAGTGACCGGTCATTCTGCCTTTTGGTTAATTTGCATATTAGCCTTTTATTATAGAGGTACTTTATTTTATTCAACATGTTATAACTAACACAATATTCCTAAGTCTTTATTAGGAGAAGCCTCAGAGTTGCATTTAAGCCTAATTGATTAAGTCAGACCCATCCAATTATCCAGGATAATCTCCCTTCCTTAAAGTCAACTGATTAAGGGCTCTCATTCTTACAAGGGTTGGTGATAGAAAAAGAAACACTTCCTCTTTAAACCAGGCCTATATCTTTTGCCTTCCTCTGTACTTATATGACCCATATAGACCCAGCTTCCTTCTACATACAACTCAGGGTCCAGGGAATATGTGATTTTTGGACTGGTGCTAAATAAGCTGGGTGACAAGAGTTCAGAATGTATATTCAAATGCTGTCACTGAGAAAAGCACATCTCAGAATTCTCTGCTCAAAAGTAGGGAGCATGAGGACTCTGGGGCAGTTAATTTGGCCATCTTTCCCAAATGAGCTCATAGGAAGGAGAATTTCCTACATTCTGATGTCATTTCTTGTTCTTAATTTGGCCCTTCATCCTTTCTCTCTCCCCAAGCACTTATTTCTTTTGTCCTTCTCATGGCAATGTGAAATGCAGTAATATAATGGCACTGAAATTCAGTGGAATTTCAGAAGGCATGGAACATTTGAGACCCCATCTTATAACACCCCGGGGAAAGATGCACCAATGGGCCCCGCTGTCTCCTTTAAACACAACAGTCTACTTCAGATTTGAAACAGTAGTTTGCCATCCTAGAAGCCCGTCTCCGTGACACTTGCCAAAGTGAATGAATCAAAATTTGGCAGCTCCTTGGTTTAAAGTCCTCCAAAGCCAAATCTCTACAAGAAAGGCGGTGGGAGGTGGGAACTTTGGTAATTTACCTCCTGTGCTTTACTGAACACCCTGAGAAAATGTTGCATTTTGTTTGTTTGTTTTGCCCTTTGCTTTGCTTTTGTTTTTTAAGAGAATGGGGAGAAATATTTTCTCAGCTTCCCTGATTGGTTCTCACATCTTTCTTTCTAATTTGTAGTTGTTGTTCTTTTTAGTACTGTATTTGACCAATTTTATAAAATACTGTGATCAAGTATTCAATTAACACCAACTTTTTGCAGTTAAGAATTATTGTTTTAATTTTTATTTTTTAAAGTATTACAAATAGTAGTGCATATGTCTTCTTTTTCCCCCATTGATATTCCATGTTTTAATTGAATTTTTGAACTTCCACTCATTTTAAATGTCCAAAGTGCCTCCCACATGGAAGACAGGTAGTTTATTTTATTCACCATGTTATAACTGACACAATATTCCTAAGACTTTATTAGGGGAAGCCTCAGAGTTGCATTTAAGCCTAATTGATTGTCAGACCCATCCAATTATCCAGGATAATCTCCCTTCCTTAAAGTCAACTGATTAAGGGCTTTAATTATGTCTGCAAAATCTCCTCCCAGCAATACTTATATTAGCGTTTGATTGAATAACTGGGGACTCTAGCTCAACCACGTGGACACGTCCAAAGAGCTGTCACAATTATAATTCTCAATTACTATTTCACTCTCTTCTAGCTCTTTTTTTCTTTTTCTTTTGTTTTCCTTCCCTCCTTCTCTTCTTATCTCTTTTCCTTTATTCTTCCCATGGAGTCATTGTGTCCACACATTCTTCTGCTTCTCCTCCTTTCTGAACAGATGGTGGGTTTCACAGTCTGGCCCTCTGATAGTCTCATTGGATCCTGCATCCAGGACTGGCCAATGAAGTATCAGGATATCACTGGTGAGAAATCACCTACACTATGATGGACACAAACTATGGCTTATAGAGGTTACAATCCAGGTGGGAAGATAAGCTATAAACCCTTGAATTATTAACTGATTAAGTCTAATTAATTCATAATAAATTCCAGAAGGATAGAGTATAGAGAAAGGAGATATCCGGGGGAATCCAAATACAGGTGCAACTTAGCGGGTAATGGGTGGAAACGCAGGCACTATGAAACATCTTGTTTCCATTCTTTTTATTATTTTTTAAAAATTTAATATGTTTATATATTCACATTTTCTGTGTCCCTAGTTTGCTCCAGATATGATTTTAAGACCCTTGACATCCCAGAGGTTGTGAAATAAAAGAATACTTATATAATTATATATTGTGATAAGTATTAAATATCAGGTTGCTGGGGTGGTGAAAACTCTTCCAACCTATTTTAGATGAAAGGTTCAGAAAAGGCCTTCTGAAAAGATGACACAAAAGCTATAACCTGAGTAAGGCAAAGAAGTCTGCTATAAGAAGAGGCAAGGGAGAAAGCGGACACAAAGGCCATAAAATGGAAAATTTTTGATACCTGGAAAGCCAGTACAACTGAAATATAGGAAGTAAAGACTGGTATGAGAGAGCCCTAGCCAGTTTGGCTCAGTGGATAGAGCATCAGCCTGCAGACTGAAAGGTCCTGGGTTCGATTCCGGTCAAGGGCAACCTGCCTGGGTTGCGGGCTCGATCCCCAGTAGGGGGCATGCAGGAGGCAGCTGTTCAATGATTCTTTCATCATTGATGTTTCCATCTCTCTCTCTTTCTCCTTTCCTCTCTGAAATCAATAAAATATATATTTAAACAAACAAAAAAAAGACTGATATGAGAGAGATGGGAAACAGAGGTTACTACCAGATTTATTTGGAATTGTGTAGGCCACAGAAGCCAAGATAAACTCATTTATTTTAATTTTTTTATTGATTGATTTTGAAGGGAGGGAAGGAAGGGCAGAGAGAGAGAGAGAGAGAGAGAGAGAGAGAGAGAGAGAGAGAGAGAGAGAAAGAGAAAGAGAGAGAGAGAGAGAGAGAGAGAGAGAGAGAGACAGACAGAGAGGGAGAATGTGTGTGTGTATGACAGAGAGTGGGGGGGTGGGGAGGAGAGAAACACCGATCCATTGTTCCACTTATTTGTGCATTCATTGGTTGTTTTTTTGTATGTGCCCTGATCAGGGATTGAACCTGCAACCTTGGCATATATGGACAACTCTCTAACCAACTGAGCTACTGGGCCAGGGCCTAAAGACATTTATTTTTACATGTTAAAGGAACCTGGGTGACCTAATGTAAGATGGTTCTGTCTCTGCACCTCAATTTCCACTTATTTAAAATGGAAATACTTCCCAAAGTCATTATAAGGCTTAAATAAAACAAGGCAATGTAAAAATATTAGCATAATCCTGAGCCATTCAAAACATAAAACCCCTAAAAACCTTAATATGAGTATCTCATTGTTTTCCTTAGTAAACATGGTCTTTTATAATTCCAGGGTAACTTAAAAGAGAAAATTGACTTAGTTTGTGTGAAAAAATCTTAGGTTGTTTTTGTGTGTATGTGGGTATGGTGGGGGGGAGGTATTACTTTTGGTAGTTGGGTAATATCCCATGCTGTCACCTACTCAAGAGAGAAAACATGTTGGAAATACTTTATCATTAAAATATTACTGTATTTTAACTACTCCTTTTTAGTCACTGTGGCACTACATCCAAGAAAGTACACACATACACTGAGGTTTTCATGTCCTTTATCTCAACTAACATTCAGTGATTTATAAGATCCAATAGTTTCCCCATTATTGTTTGTAAGGCAAGTTACCTAAATTTTATGGGTGACTGAGGTTCATTGATCAAAGATGGGAAAGAGGTAGAAGGGGTGTAGAATGAAAGCGGTATTCTAAGTTACTTTGGGCAACAGATAAAAAGGGAGAAAAGAAAAACACTATAAAACATATGACCATTTACAATTTTTAAAGATATTGTGGTTTACAAAAAAATATTAGAGAATGGAAGCAGACATACTTGCAAATTTTCTGTTTCTCAGAGTTCATTTCTTATTGTATTTCACTACATCTCCACAGAATACCATTATTATTTTTCAATAAGCCTTCGCTTCAAATCCACTGTGGAATTTGGCAACTGACATTTAAACCCTCTCAGCCCTAGTTTCATTATATGTAAAATGAGAAAGTTGGATGAAATGATCTCTAATGTCATAAAAAATTAGGACTCTCATTTCTTTAGTTCCCAGAGAGATATGTTAGGCTGCAGTTTAATTTGCAAAGTAATTTGACAGCCAATTCTCTTTGGTGACATCTTATTGTTGGGAGAATTAAAATAAAGATGGTAATCTTAAATCAGGGCTTAAAAAGCCAAGATTCTACATTATAAAATGCAACGATTTCTTCTCCTTCTCCTCCTCAGTTTCTTCCTCTTCCTCTTTTTCCCTTCCATCACACAGACAAAATTCTGATGTGAAACTGTATCTTTTGGAAATGCATACTCTAAATCCAACAGCAGGACACATTATACTGTCTTTAATATATGAATGCAGATCTAGGTCAGGCTTTATGTATGACACGAAGTATCTGACTGGTCTACCAAAAAATGACTTTCATCAATTTCTCTTCCCTCACTATGCACAGCTCAGCTCAAATATAAGTTTCTACCTAAAGCCTTTTATCATAACCCTAATACCTAATCTTGCTAGATGCTCCTTTAGGGGATTCCACTAATAAAGGTAAAGATCATGTATATTTTAATCACCGCTATGTCACCCTAATATAATTTCAAACAAAAAGTAGTTTCTCAATCAGTATTTGAATGAGCAGATATTTTATAAATGAAAAGAACTGAATGCATTGAAAGTTCCATAGCATAATGCCCCAAATATAACTGCACTTAAAAATATTTGTAGACATGAAAATGGGTATAACTAGGAATAATAATATTAGATTGTAGAGCCGGGAGGATACAAGGTGAAATCTTGTTTTTGATACTTCTGCCTATGCTATTGCCTCATCTCCAGTTGTTTCCCTTCAGTTCAATATTTCTTAAGAAATAAATCAAATGTTCTTTGCCCAAATGCCAAGCCTTATATGGACTATTGATTTTACTCTATTTTGGATCCTCATAGCATATTATTTATACTTGAAGGATTCTTCTTAGCATATTATAGATAGTATGTAAACTTTTCTAGTGCATTTAAGTATATTTTTACAAATATTGTCTATTCTTCTTTTTTTTAGTCTTACTGACATATATTGTCAGAAGCTAGGGAAAGCTCAAATACATAACCAGTTTCTAATAAATATCTTTGGAAAAAATGACTAAATAAACCATTTTTGTACTTCTCTAGTACCTATTCTACTTTCAGAGGCAAATTTTCTTAGTTACATTTGACTTCTTCATATCCTTTTAAACTTGGAAAATTTGTAAAAAATTTGGGGAATTAAATTGAAAATAATTTTTATTGTCAATTTCTCAAGGATATATCTTAAATAACTTAAATGTTATTTCTGTTGCCTTCCTTAGCCTCTAACACTTGGAATTTCGAAAGATAGGAATAGACCATAATTCAGATATTGGGACTAAGCAAGAGAGAATCTTGAAATATAAAATCCTAGTCACTTGGTGATAGGCAGTGGGTGAGTGGAGGATCAATTGGGTTTATAGTTTATCTTTGAGTATTGATATTCCATCCAGAACCATTGTGCTAATTACTGTATTATATTTATTAGGATAATTCAGCCTTATATAATTAAACACACACACACACACACACACTTTGTGTGTGTATATATAATTTTATTTTATTCTTTATTTTCCCTTCAGATGAGCGCCTTAGATTTAGAGGCATGGGAAAAGCTGAGACACAGCTCACTCTTTCTTTTTCATCACACATCTTATGTGTACATGCACACTGCTTTTAGTGTAGCTTTTAGTGTAGCTCAGTTGTTTGCCTGGGTCTTTTTTTCTTTAAAAATATAGATAATAGTATTAGGAACAACCAGTTCAAAATATTATGAAGCCTAAATCTCACCCAAAGTACCTATGAATTTAATGGAGGAAAAAAATTGTTAACTTGGTTATCACCTGGTTTCTATTTACAAGTGCTAAATCAACCTCTCAAAAAACTCCCAAGTTCCCTAAAGAGTAGGATAGTTTAACATCACAGCAACACAAAAACACAAATAAATGTTACTTGCGCATTATTCTTCAATGTACCTTCAACCAAAGAAAAATTTTCAAAGATTATTTGTGGAAGCCTCTTCCTAATCTTCTTTCTTCTTTTTCTTCTGCTTATTCTTTCCAATTTTCTTTTCTCTTTTCAACAGTTTTGTTGAAGTATAATTGTTTTACAGTAATTGCATATATTTAATGTATACGGGGATGGACATGTGAAAACACCCATAATACCATCACCAAAATCAAGGTATTAGACAAGTCTAATACTTTCCAATGTTTTGTGTCTGTTTATGTGTGTGTGTGTGTGTGTATGTATGTGTGTGAGACAAGAACACTTAACATGAGATCTCTTAACAAATATTGAATGCATAATACTGTTTTGTTAACTATATAAGCTCTATGTTGTACAGCAGATCTCTAGGATGTATTTATCTTGTATAACTGAAACTCTTCCCATTGAATAACAACTCCCCATTTCCCCAACCTCCAGTCTTTGGAAACCACTATTGTGTTCTTCTTCTTTTATTCAAAACCATCAAGGAGGCAACGAAAAAAAAACTCTCCTTTTTCTCAGGGTCCATCTCCCTTAGAAAGTACAGTAATGATTTTTTCCAATTGTACTATGTGCCTATCACTCACCTGTAAAATAGGGACAATGGTATTTACAAGTACTGCTTGTATTTGATATACATCAGGTGTGATCATCTATAATAATAAAAGCATTATATGCTAATTAGACTGGACAGCCAAACAACCTTCCAGACGTCCTTCTGGATGAAGCCTCAGCAGCAGGGTCCGAGGCAGAGGGGTTGGGGCGATCAGGCAGGCAGGCGGGCCAGCAGTTAGAAGCCAGCAGTCCCAGATTGTGAGAGGGTGCAGGCTGTGCTGAAGGACTCCCTCCCCCCCCATGGACAAATTTCATGCAGTGGGCCTCTAATCTATAATAATAAAAGCATAATATGCTAATTAGACTGGACTACATTCTGACCTTCTGGACGAAGCCGGGGCTGCGAGGGAAGCCCGGGTCTCAGGTTCTGGCAGCTGGGGGAAGGAAGGCCTACTCTTGCACAAATTTTGTGCATCGGGCCTCTAGTGTGTATAAAACACTAAAATGATTCTGACTCTGACTGAACCACCTCGGAGATTTTTCTCCTCTAAAATAGATTTCAGAAAACTTTAGACTACAGCCCTCAGACCTTAAGCATAATTTCCAGGAGCTTTTACCTCCCAGGTCAGGTATGGGTGGTTATTTATGAGCCCTGTTTCATGACATTTCCTCTACAGCTGCAAAGGGAAGAGGGGACCCCCGGTTTCCCATAACCTGCATGTTTACTGATGGGCAGTTAGTGTTTCACAGCCTCATCATCATTTTGACTATTGGCTCCAAAGTCTTTTGGGAACTTCTCGCCTGAAAGATGCTATACAATTATAAGCTTCAAATCCACATTCTTCTCTGTCTGTTAAAATCTGCAATCTGCGGTCGCATCAGGTTACCTACCCTCCAGGGAAGGTAAATCACAATGCGGATGTGCCCGTATTCAGGCAGAGTGTGTACTTTCTAGTGGGCTAATTCATGCTCACTGTAGCTGAAAGGATGCCCGCTCCAGACAGCTTCCTCCTCTCCGAGGCCCTCAGGCTGGGAAGCCAGCTTAACGTTTTGTTTTCTTTGTCTACGCAAAATGAAAGCTTGCTAACTTAGATCAGACTGTGACAACTCTATTTCTGAAAGGATCTATTCATTACTCACTGAGCCAGTGTTAATTTGGGAATTTCCCAGGAGGTGGGAAAAAAAAGAAAAAAAGGAATGACTCTTTTATTTTCCTATACTGCCTGGGATCTGGCACTCACTAGATATGTGACAGTGGTGAAGTCACTGAACCTTTGGGGGCCCAATGTCCTCCTCATCGTTTTTAAATGAGAGCAAAATCACCCACTGAACAAATTTGGCACAACTGGAAACATCTATGAAATGTACTAAAGTACAGAAATGCACAGTGTAGTTTTGCTTACCAGAATTTCTAAGATAGCAACAGTATGTTTCTATAGATTAAACCAGCAGATTTGAAAATAAACAAACAAACAAACAAACAAAAAAACCCCAGCGTGCTTGAGAACAAATTAAGCCTCAGACTCTGAAGTTTTTTTTTAATTCAAAAAATTTAAGTTATGCATCTACTTCAATTAAGAACACAATATGTATCACTCCTTGATTCCTACTTTAATTTTATTTTCCCCAAAGCTATTCTCATTATTTTCTTTTACTTATAAATGCATGAGTGATAGTAACAATTAGATGCTATAAACAAACAAAAATTTTAATAAGCCAAAATGTCCAATGTTGTCAAAAACAAACAAACCAGTATTTTGAAATGATAGCTGTTAGGAGTAAATACTGACATAGTCTGCCAGCAAGCAAATTTGGTCATATGGATTAATATTCTTGCAGAGTTTATATTCTTTGATGTAGCAATTTTACTTTTAGGACATCATTCAACAGCCAAAACTGAAGGAAGTTAAAAAGATTTAGCATTGAGGAGAGTGATCATAGCAATGAACCTTTTTACTTTGTTAGGTATAAGGTAATAAGATAATTAGACCAGAGGCTTAATGTCTCATATTTCATTCCTCTATCCTCCTGATTGTTTAAAATACACACACACAGAGAGAGAGAGAGAGAGAGAGAGAGAGAGAGAGAGAGAGAGAGAGAGAGAGAGAAGACAATCAAAATGTTGAAATTTTAAGACTGGTTAAGTAATGCTGTGGCATATAAAACAGCCAGTAATGATTATTGTAACAAATATTTGTAAAGGAGAAAATAGCAGGTGAACTGGAAACTTCTTGGATGATCAAGGGGAAACCTAGGAATTATGAGAAAGTGATTCTACTTATAATGAGAGAGCTGTATGAATTACCTTTAGAAGTGTGTATATCAGTGTGTGTATGTATGTGTGTGTGTGTGTGTGTGTGTGTATGTGTGTGTGTGTGTAGGTGGGGGAGATGGGGAAAATGTTTTCTGAATCAGAGTTATTTTGCAAGAAAAATATGATTGGATTGTGTTCAATAGATGAAATGAACTGCATCATAGGAGATAGGTACATTATACAATGTAATAAATTCTAATGGTATAAGTTATATAATTTCCAAACCTTATGAAAATGCAAAACCCTTCTTAGAGTAGAAACTCCCCACTGACTCTCCCCAAATAGATGGGACACTAGACACAGACTGACCCCATTCCCTTCACAATCCAGCAGAAACTGGGCAGCAGAAGGCATTGACTTTCAGAGAATTCTTACAGCTTTTGAAATTGAACACCTGAAAAATGGATAGTAAATAGGGAACTGGAAGTTTCTATTTTGTGGAAGATGTGGAACATCCTAGAAGAGAGTGTAATATAAAAATACCGCATGAGAAAGGAAATATTATGAGAGGATTGTTAGCCACGATGAGTGAAGGGAGACAAAGGCCAAGGCAGCACCCATGCGGACCTTTCTCTTCTAAGTGTTTAGGCAGTGATCCTTTTTACTTTGTTAGGTATAAGGTAATAAGATAATTAGATCAGAGGCTTACTGTCTTATTTCCTTCCCCTATCCTCCTGCACCCTCCAGAAAAGATTACTTAAACCATCATCAGTATCCTATGTAAGTCTGGTTCAGAGAAGGTAAAGAAAACAATATTCAGAGCTGACAAATGGTTACCACACACACCTTCCTCCAGGGTTCCACAGTGGACATCAGTAACAGTCTCATTGTCAACCAATATATTTATAACTGGTATTTCTAATTGATAATAGGGGTGATTTCATTATTGCTGATTCTCATTTTCTTTTTCTGTTGTGTTTTTTTGCCTAAATTTTCTCTTTGGGGTAATGTTCCCGATTAAGGCTTTGAGATTAAAACAAAAACAAAAACCAATAACAATGTAGGAGAGAAGTCAGTGTTCTGAGTGACAATCAAGAGTGAGGCCAGCAACAGGGACAGAATAGTGGGCTCTGCATGAGCCTGCTTATATTGGTGGTGACAGTATGTTTAAAGTGGTTGCATCAACAAGATGTGTGCATGAGCTAGGATTTTAGGGTGGAAATGATATTCTTCAAGTTTTAAAAAAGTAAGCTTCTTGGTGAAATCTTTATCACAGGCTAGTGTTCTGATATCCCTTCTGTGGGGCATATTTGGTCTCCTGCAGCATCCAAAAAATAATCATTTGGACCTTGTGTAGTGGATGCTTCTGCCAACTACCAGCATTGCAGGAAAATAGCCAAGAATTTTTGTCTGAGCTGAGATTTGCTGCAGAAAATTTGAGGCCTGAGGAGAAATATTACCAGCTTTCCATGTGCACAGATAATTTTGCCCAAACTTCACAATCTACTTGGTGTCACCAGGATGCCCTGAGTCTGACAACCTGGATGATTTACTTAGATCATCCCTAGGGAAAGGTTCCCATTCCATTTAGCCCAAGCACCTGGCTGGTTTGGGTTAATGCTACCCCCTTCTTTCTTCCTAGGGATTAATGGTGTGTGTGTGTGGGGGGGGGTGGGGGGGGAAGAGGGGAGAGTAGGTTACTTAGAAGCAGCCAGTCTTAGGCCCAGTCACAACCTTCTGCTCTATTTTATTCCAACTTAAAAAATATAATACAGCCCTGGTCAGTATGGCTCATTTGGTTGGGCATCACCCCATACACCAAAAGATCACCAGTTCAATTCCCAGGCAGGGCACATGTTGTGGGCTTGGAAACCCATTGGGGGTGGGGGCATGCTGGAGGCAGCTGATCTATGTTTCTCTCTCGAAAATATTTCTCTTTCTCCCTCTCCCTTCCTCTCTCTTTAAAATAAACAAAAACATATTTTTAAAAATACAATGCAATATACAGGTGGAGAGAGAAAAGAAGAGGGTCAGAAAGAGGGAGAGGGAAAATTGTCCATTGGAAACCTACATAATTTTAACCCATGTCATCCCATTAAACTTAATAATATATGTATAAAAGACACCTGCCCTAGTGAAGATGCTAACATTTATGTTGTCTCTGCCTCTTCCCCAGGATTTATAGAGTTAGGGGGTCAAGGTGAATGAGATGGGCTGCTTGCATGAGGAAAAGAGAAAACTCTTTAAGTTGATTTTCCTATTCCTTGGGAAGACAATAAGAATATGGCTATATATCCCAAATGAAATAGAAATCACCCATAGTACTGCACTATCTATATCCAAAGATAATAGTATAGACCAGTGATGGCAAACCTTTTGAGCTCAGTGTGTCAGCATTTTGAAAAACCCTAACTTAACTCTGGTGCCGTGTCACATATAGAAATTTTTTGATATTTGCAACCATAGTAAAACAAAGATTTATATTTTTGATATTTATTTTATATATTTAAATGCCATTTAACAAAGAAACATCAACCAAAAAAATGAGTTCGCGTGTCACCTCTGGCACGCGTGTCATAGGTTTGCCATCACTGGTATAGACCAATGAGCTGATTTTTAAATATATTTTTTGGAATGAACACTTCACTAATTCTAGTGTTTGGATATTTGATTTTCAAAATAATTTTTAAGCTCACCTTATGTCTTTACCTTTCTAGGCCTCTTATTTATTTTCTGCTACGTGAATTATTTAAAAACTTGTAATAGGATTGTTTTAAGAAATAAGTGAAATAATCTTTGTTAGCTCCTCTACAGAAGCTCTTGATTATAACTTCACTAGAGTTCTCATTCTTTATTCCTGGGGAATTTTCTCCTGAGCCCCAGATGGGCCTGAAGCATGCTCTTTCAGAAAGGACCGTGATTCTTAATGTTCTTGATCAAAAACACATGTCATGTGGCATGTTTGATCCCTTCCATGCTCTATCTTTTTTGTTGTTTCTTTCTTCTTGTTAGATTAGAAGCTCTTTGAGAATTGGGATTTGTTGTTGTTATTGTTTTAATCCTGGCACATGGTAGACACACAGTAAAAATATGTTCCATAAGTAGATAAAAAGATGCATTTGGTCACAATGTGATAAGTACAATGTAATGAATGTGGGTAGAACATGCTCCCTGAACTCAGGGGAGGAAAATGAACTTAGCATAGAAGAGTCCGAGCAGGCTTGTATTTCTTTGTGTTCCGTTTACTCTAGGATTCAATCATCCTGTCTTTACAAAGTGTCCCCCTTTCCCAAGGACTCATAGTGGAGGAGCTGGGAACGCCTTCAGAGTAGACGTGGTCCTACTGTTCCACGGGGCTATTTTCAGTATCCAGGAAGCAGCATGAGCTCACCTTCTGGTTGGAAAAAGCTGCCTCAACGATAAGAGAGGAGCCATGATTCCAGATAAGCATGGGGGAAAGTCTATGAATGGATCAAAAGAGAAACACAGACACTAAAATAAAGAAAGAAATGGGGAAGTAGAGAAGACAGTAGTGAAGGGCAGAAGGACATGTATCTTATTGTTCTTGTGAGAAAGAAAAGTTTGGACTATGCACATACATTAATTACACACAAATCATTGAGGTCAAAAGGAAGAAACCTCTCTTGAGCATTTCATTCTAAAAGGCCTAGGCAATGCAGTGTTCTTAATGGAGATATGGTAGGCAATCTTACTTTGTGAATTTTTGGCTAGAAAGAGGATTCTACTGGATCGAGCATGATACTTAGAACAAACGTTCCCATTATGCTGTCGACTGGCCTGAAAGCTTAGATAAATCACTTAGGCTCAACTCTAGCATGAAGGCCTGTGAGAAAAATAAAAATGAGATAGCAGATATCAATAGTATATTCTTTAAAACACTATAGAAATTAAACTAGTATTGCTTTCCAAACTGAGTGTCATACAAAGGAAGCATAAAATAGGTAGATATAGATGGGAAGAACATTATTTTCAACATGCCCTTATGGTAAGGTGCCTCTGAAAAATAAATCCAAGTATATCAAATTTTAGGGCTTGAGCCAGAATTAGAGTACAGAGCACATATGTATCTAGCAGAATTAGTTCCTTTAGAAATGATTAACAAATAGAAATATACAATATAGGTCAAACTCCCATTGCTTTATAAGCAGGGGTTGTACAATTGCCAGCATATTCTTTATTGTTTTATTCAGAATTGATTGCAGTAAATTTAGCCAGGAAGCCTTATCATATCGCAGTAATTTTTGCCAAAATAACCAAAGTCCTGAATCAGCAAGAAAAAAAAATTTTTTTAAATCATGCACTTTATTTGAAGAGAAAAATAAGTGTACATGTGTGTTATAAGGTAGGCTGTCAGGAAATTCTTTAATTTTAATAAAACTAGCCTAGTGAATCCAAATTAAAAAACACCTTATTCTGAAGCCAGAATCTTGCACATTAAGGTTACTGATCAGAAAATTGAGCCATGAGCACCTCAGTATTCTAAACTAGGGAATGGATGAAATTGTTTATTATTCTCTAAGGCAGGAAAAATTAGCAAAGAGCTTAAACAGAAAATAGATTCTGGCAAACACTGTATTCAAAATTTAAGTTTATCAGTAATTTCCCATGATTTTCATTGTTTCAAATATTCTATTTACCATGTATGTTGATTATTTAAAATCTTTTTAATGTTAAGGAATTTCCCCCCCAACAATATATGTGATTATTTCTCAGGCTCTGGGAATGCGATAAATATGTTTTTAGTGAACAGGGACTTATAATTTGTTATAAAAAATACTTAAAGGGTGACTTTGGTGAGGACAGAACTGAATTTAAAAATGCATTCTACTGAAATGGAACTCTATGGTGCATTTTAATTTAAAATATAAAGATAGCATGATATTATAAGTTTAACTATTAAGGCAAAAAAATACAACCTTAGAAATGAAAATCTCCTAATGATCTACACTGAAAAAGAAAAACTGAACACAATAATGTATATGGCAGAAAAATAAATTTAATCACATACAAGGCAAGTTAAGAATTAGGAAATTTATGAGGAGTTTCATTGCCCAAATGTAATATTGCTTCAAGATGACTGATGTTTCAATTTAGAATTCCAGTCATCCAAAGAATCTTCCAATATCAGGGACTGAGTCAGAGTTCCTTGAAGTCTGCCCTGGAATATATGTCCAAGATAGCTCCTCCATTCATGTCTGACACCTCAGTTGGGGTGAGCTGGAGCCAAGTCATGCCTTTCTCTCCACATGGCCTCTCCTTTGGCTAGCTTGGGTTTCTTCAGTGCATGGTAGTTTCAGCATAGTCAGACTTCTTACATGATGGAAGTTTCCCTGAGAGAATGTGTTCTAAGAGATCCACATGTATCATGTACAGCATCATAGGACCTAGTCTCAGAAATCATGCCTCACCAACTCCGCTATATTCTATTTGTCAAAAGGGAATCAAAGGGCCAGTCCAGATTCAAAGGAAGGAGGTTACACATGGAGGTAAATGCATCAGGGAGGTTTCACTGGGGGAACATCTTCAGAGACTAGCTACTACACTGCCCATAGCACTTGATTTTATTAAGCTACTTCTTACAGATAAAACACCTCTTCTTTCATTTCATTTATAATGTTTTCAATTGAATTCAGAGACTTTCCACAAGTCTGTGGCTATAATACTTCATGTTGTAGATATTTAACTGTTCTTGGTTTCCTTTTTGTTTTAGCGAGCACTCTTTGTTCATTGATTCACTTATTTATTAATCTCACAAACTTTTATGGGCACCTATTGTTCTAGTTTGAGGTTACAGAGATGAATATGCAAAGATATCTGCTCCCAGGGTATCCCTAGCATTGCAGAGGATCAACATGTTAATAAATAGAGTAATTATAAGATAAAAAATAATTTTGTTGACTATATTATCAGTGATATGTAAGAAGCAGTTTGAGCAAAGGAATAAGGTTTCCAGGTAATTGAACATACAATGTGACAGTGATATTTCAGGAGCTTGGATTCTGGAAAAGGGTAAATTAAGTGTCAACAAAATATTGAAAGGCTTTTACTGGGACCCTGCCCCGTTAATCTGAAATTCTCAGTAAAGTTACTTAACTAGTGAAAAGTCAAGTATGCTTTCTAATGGATGGAAGTGAAGGAGCCAAGTTTTTGTATCGCTGAACTGGGACTCAACCAGCACACAAAGCAAGGAAGTAAGAACACTGAAGCTGAAAGAAGCATCAAGAAATGTGGAAGTCATGAGAAGACCCCTTAGCTGCCTCAGAACCTAAAACTAAAGTTTGGGTTATTTTTACCAGATATTCAAGCATTAGAAGGACTCTTGGGAAGTCACCACAATAAAATATCCTGGAAGATACTCCGAGTGTGAGGGCAAACGGATAGTGGCTGAGAAAATTTTGTCACCTATCGCAGGGGCACATCTGACCTGCCCATCTTATATGTATTAACAATCCACAAAACAGTTCTAGTTCACGTCTTTTTTCTCAATAAAATATGCTATGTAATGTCATCAAACCAAATAAACCAAGTTGCTTCCAATTCTTTCTACTCAAGTACTCCTGGGGCAAGGAGAACTAGGTTTATCTAATATCCTTATCTGTCCTTGTATAAGGACATCACACAGTTTGAAGAAAGACCACAGAAGAAAAAAAAATACTGATGAGAACTTTGGGGAAAAAAAAAAAAGCAAAAGCAACACAGCATCTCTTAACCTACACAACAACAACAGAGGTGCAAATGCTCCCAGCTGGCATGGCTCAGGGGTTGAGCATCAACCTATGAACCAGGAGGTCATGGTCTGATTCCCAGTCAGGGCACATGTCCAGATTGTGAGCTCAAAGCCCAGTGTAGCGGGTGCAGAAGGCAGCCAATCAATGATTCGCTGTCATCATTGATGTTTCTATCTCACCCTCTCCCTTCCCCTCTGAAATCAATAAAAATATATTTTTTTAAAATAAAATAAAATAAAGGACTCAGGCAAATATAGCTAATTCTTCTAGTTTGGGATTTTCTAAAACTAAAAAATCCAAATAAAATGGTAAGCATTCTATTGGCAGTGTTAACATTATTTGTCCAGTCCCAATAGTCATTGAATTTACTTCTCTAGAATGAGAATTCCAGGAACATCATGATTGTTATTTTTCTTACTGAAAAATATTTCTTTGGTGTGTGTGTGGAAGGGAGAAAGGTATACAGGTGCACAGGTACAGCAAGTCAACTATGCCTCTGGTATTTTGGGCCTGGACAGGACACTCTTGTTTTAATTTGGTTTTCCTATTTTGTCTGCAATCCTAGTACCATTCCCTCATAAGACCTAACTACTCAAATGTTATATACATATACATATATCTAAACCTATACCTATACCTATACCTATACCTATACCTATACCTATACCTATACCTATACCTATACCTATACCTATATATACGTGTATAGATTATGTAAATATAATAGATTATGTATATTATACATGCATATGTATATATATATATATATGTGTGTGTGTGTAAGTAAACATGTACAATAATTTTTGGTATTTTCTATGTATATATTTTAAGACACATGGAGAATACTATGGTATACATTTCTCACTTGTTTCCCACTCAGTTTTGCATTTTCAGATTATCACTGTATGTACATCTGGTATCTCCAGGCACTGCACATTTACCTACTAATGCAATCCCAGTTTGCCTCCAAGGCCTCACTATATAACTAATACCACAGTAAACATATTTGTCTATTTCCCTTTAAAGACTTGTGTCTTGGAATCAGGAGTGTTATCACTGGGCTTCAGGGGTTATGGATATTGATTTACACAAAATTTTGCCAGGCTGCTTACAGATTTAATTGCTAAATTTTACCAGCAGTGCAAGAGATTACTTGTCTTTCCAGATTCCTGCCAATATGTGATGGTAGCCAGCATCTTAAATTTTGCCCTTTGGATATAGGAAAATTATATTTACCCTTATTTTTTTACTGCTGCATCTCTTCCACCCCAGCACAGAGCCTAGAATTTACTGGATGCTCATAAATGTATATAAAAAAATACATGCAACTGAAAGGTAAAGCACTTCAATCTGAAATAAATACTTCTTTAAAATATGAATTTAGTTGCTCAAAATTTTCAATACTCTAGAAAGTTACATTTTTCTAAGCCAGCTCTTGGAGTTCTCTGGCAGAAAGGTCCAGTTTAGCAGAGGTCAACTACCATTTGGATCCAATATTTTATATGCTGTTGACTTTAACATCTTAACATTTCTGCTGGGGATTTATTTTCAATAGTTATGGTTTAATAACAGATTTATTTGCATGTGTAGTAGACACACTTTTTGGTTGTCTTCCTAATCCATGCCCTACTTTTCTGGGAAGTGACTCCTCTGATTCTCACAGAAACACAGCCATCCTGAAGGGTTGTTGGAGTAAGTGACATTGCCCCTCTGGCTATTGCTAATCAGACAAGGTGTGGACACGTTAATCCAAGCAAATTATCTGTGATGGCCAGAGGTCTATACTCCGACGTCATACTTTGGACATCAAGGGGACTCACTAGCCAGCGAGTAATCCCAGAATTCCCCTTCTCTCAGTAGTTGATAGAAACTAACAGAGAGAAGAGTGTTAGAGGCTACCTCAGTGGGGTATGGGTCTCATGGTGAACATTTTTAATCTTCCAGTTAGGAGAGAGAAACCACTACTGAGCACGCGCGACAGTATTAATATGGCAAGACTAAGTGTTTCTTGTGCTGCTGAGAGCGGTCCCAGAGAATACATGTAGTGCTCTTTTCTTCTGAGACTAACTTTGCATAGCTGTGTTCATAACAATTACCACTCACTAGAGTCTAAGTTTCATACTCCTAATTATGCTGAATGTTAAAAATTCTCACCTATGACACTGTTAATAGGGCATGCTAATCATTGTCTACTAATTTCGCCAGTAGTCAGAGGATCATCCACCAGGAGAGTCATTAATGGCTAGGTGTGAACTTGGGAAAGCTGGCTTGAAAGGATTTTAGCTCAGAGTTTTCTCCAGATGAATTAAATTAATTAAATTCTGCCCTAGGAGTTTAAAATCTAGACATCCAGTTTTAATTAGTCTCCATGGTAATGTGACTTTGGTGAAATACATGAATTAAGGAGCTACAGGGTGTCCAAGTTCAGCAAAGCACATGGAAAAGAGAAAACTAGATTTATAGAAAGAGAGCTTCTATACATTCATGGGCAATGGCAAATGTCTTGGCCAGTTTGTCAAGCGGCCTAGAAGAATTGGAAGATCAGGAGCAAGGGTGTCTACAGAAGAGGTATTTGGAGTAACATTGTGTGGAGGTCTTTGTATCCCAACTTAATGCCACCAAAAAGCAAGTACTATTAAACAGAAATGACCAAGTAGATATAATTAATGAATCTGTTGTTGACTAAACCTGTCATCCTCTGTCATCAGCCACTCTAGTGCTGGCATAATGGGAATATGAAAGTAGTAGCTAGCTATTTAGGCAGGGATGGATGTTATGCATAAGCTCCCACTTACAAGAGGTTGATCTAGCTGCTGTTCCTTTCAAATGTCCAATCTGTCAGCAGCAGAGACCTATGCAAACTCTCCAATAATATACCATGCCTTCAGGACACCAATTCCCCATTGAGGCCAACATGACTACATTCGATCTCTTCCACTATGGAAAGAGCAATGATTCATTTCATTGGCTGAAGTAAGTACGTACTTTGGATAGCAAGTTGCATTTACTACCTTTAGTTTACCGTCATACCCTCAGAGCTTTTACTAACATTATTTCAGGCTTGCACAGTCTTTGAACCACCAATATAGGATCCCATAAACTATGGTAACTGTGTCCCCAACATATACAATGCATAAGCCTATAAACTAAGGTGTGAATGTAAAAATGGACCCATTTTTCATTCTTCAGATGATATACTTAAAGAATAATTTAGGATTTTCATACCCACCACTGTGGCTATCTGGGTTTGGAGGTCTTGGTTCCTAAAGGAGGAATGTGTCTATTAAGCGAAACAGCAAAAATCCTATTTTAATTTAAACTATAGCTGCTGCCTGGTTGTTAGGGGGCTCTTTGGCCTAAAAGAATAGTACACAAGAAAAGTCACCACCTAGCAAGGATGTTTGACATAGAAGTGATCCACTTCAGTGTCTCTTGTCACACCCCTGGCCAGTTTTTATGACAACTGAAAGAGACCAGTAGTTACAGCCTGGGAATGACATGGTGACCCTTCAGGGTCACATCACTAGGTAAGCCACCCTGACCTGTGGAGGTACTAGTTGAGGGGAAGATGAATCTATAATTGATGGAAGAGGAAAGAGATAATGAGCATCATGATACCAGCCTCTGTGGACAAGGATATTAAAGATGAGTTGTAGTTGACCCTACTAACCTAATACGTTATCCCCATCAAGAGACCTGCCAATATCCTGGAGGAACACTGTGGCTCTAGATGGTGCAAAGAGTAGGATATAGCAGACTCTGTGCCACATTTCCCAGCTCCAGCGTGCAGGATGAAAGGACCTGTCCCCCAGATGCTGGGAGGGCAGCTGATTGACAGTCCTAATTTGTTAACTCTCTGGAAGTTGCCTTGGCTTGAAAGACCCACCTCGTCAAGGTCCCATCTACTTCCCAGAGGCAGCCCACATGTCATGAAGGCTGGATGTAGGAATTTAAACACCCTCACCCCAACTTGGGGGGATTAGCAATAAAAATTCTATCTTCAGAGCTCTCTGGGGGCTTGGCTGAGGTCTTCAGTGTGACTGCAACATTGCTCAGCCTCTCCCTCTGCCCAGTGTATGCTACCTTCCTTTTCCAAGATTTAATTAATCATTGAGCACTCTAATAAAATTCCTGCATGCTAATCTCAGTCTGTATCCCCAGGAACCATGTCTGCAATAATAGCCATCCATCCATCCATCCATCCATCCATCCATCCATCCATCCATCCATCAAGTAAACAAACATATAAGTAAATAAATCTTTAAGTGCTTTTTAAAAATATGTCACAATCTCCCATCTGCTGGAGAATGCCCAGTTTGACATACTCATATCAAAATATCTATTTCAAAAAAATATATGAAAATGTTATAGAGTTTTCCTCTCTGAAACATCAATTATTGATATCTATGTAAAATAGAAAAGGAAGGGTAGGAGAAGAAATGAAAATTTATTGAAATGTGTGCTAATTATACTCTAGGACAGTGATGGCAAACCTATGACATGTGTGTCAGAGGTGTCACGTGAACTCATTTTTTTTTGGTTGATTTTTCTTTGTTAAATGGCATTTAAATATATAAAATAAATATCAAAAATATAAGTCTTTGTTTTACTGTGGTTGCAAATATCAAAAAATTTCCATATGTGACACGGCACCAGAGTTAAGTTAGGGTTTTTCAAAATGCTGACACACCGAGCTCAAAAGGTTCGCCATCACTGCTCTAGGGGATATATTATCTCATACAAGCTCCATAACAGTTGCACGAAGTAGATATTGAATGTGTGTATTTCTTTCCCCATCTGTCTCAAAGGCAAAAAAAGCTTCTTAAGTTTCAGACCTGTAACTTATGTGGGCTCTTTCCAAGATTCTTACAGTGGCCATAACGCTGTGTGCTTGGTTGTGTATGTAAATTTTTGAAAGTATGGAGCTTAAAATTAGTTTTCTAAAAGAGGGATCCACAGATTATACAAGTTTCAGATCCCACAAAACCTGGATCTGCCTTTGGTGCTGTTCATGGTGTTGGATTCTTACATGTTGGCCCTGTCTCAGTGCAAATTGGGCACTGGCTTTCAGTGAGAGCCAGCATTAATTTTACTTCATTGATTTTTCCTGTAATTTGATCAAAGTTTTGGATGAAAGCTGAGTTTCTTTCATTGGGATCAGATGACTATTCCTCTAGGAGTTTCATTATTTTTCAGGACAGAAATACTGGGGCTCTTCATTATCAAGATTGCTAGGTTTTCAGCCTAAATTGTTTTAACCTCATCACCATGCTAAAGCACGATGGTAGAATGTGAAGCAAATTGGCCAGTCCACCAAAGAAATGCTCCCAATAACTTTTCTCTAGCCTTCGGGGTGTGAGAGAAAGACTGGAAAGTGATTCTCTGAGCATTGCTCTTACCCCATATAAGAAACCATAGCTTTCATCTGGATCTCTCTTCTAATACTGTATGCTTTTGGAGGCTTTATTTTCTGGTCCAAGTATTCCCCCCATCACTTATCACTAGGGAATGTCATCATTTTCACTTAAAGATACCATATTGATTATAACAGTAGTGATGAAAGTGATTTGAAATTTCTGAATATCAAATAGATGGATTTTTTAAATATGTCATCAAAATTAATTACTCACATCATCTTCTTTTAAAGCATCTATACATTGGGCCCAGCTTCCTTCTATTGATCAAGATATGATGATGACTATAGTGAAGAATATTGTTGAATTTGTAAAATAAAACTTTATTTTCTGTTAAAATTATCATTGGTCTGTGACTGTCCAGGTTTTGAACACATGATATAAAATAGCTGGTCTGACAAAATAGGTTATTGTTTTATGTGATTATTTTCAAATCATATGAATATAACTTGTTTAAAAGCCTTTCTTTGCCTGGACAGTGTGGTTCAGTGGTTGAGCATCGACCTATGAACCAGAAGGTAATGGATCAATTCCTGGGTAGAGCACATGCCCAGGCTGTGGGCTCCACCTTCTGATAGGGGCGTGCAAAAGGCAGCAGATCAATGATTCTCTCTCATCATTGATGTTTCTCTTTCTCACTCCCTCTCTCTTCCTCTCTGAAATCAATAAAAAAAAAATCTTCTTTTTGGGGGAAATTTGGGTGAATACTATCTTCTGAGTCCTTTATTTTATTTTATTTTATTTTTTAAAATATATTTTTATTGATTTCAGAGAGGAAGGGAGAGAGAGAGAAATGGAAACATCAATGATGAGAATCATTGATCAGTTGCCTCCTGCACGCCCCCACTGGGGATGGAGCCCACAACCCAGGCATGTGCCACTGAATTGAACTTGGGACCCTTCAGTCTACAGGGCGATGCTCTATCCACTAAGCCAAAGCAGCTAGGGCTCCTGAGTCCTTTATAATAGGTACTATTTATGTCCAGGCCCCCTCTAAGTTTCATCAGTTACTATGATCACCTCACATTGGAGCATATGTCCATCATGTGTACCTGCTGCTAATACCTTTAAAGATAATTTTAATATAGATCATGATTTTTTTACCTGCATCCATTGATTCTTGGTTCAAGAACAGACATCTAGCTCTCAGTATAATGCCTCAAATTGACTCAAAAACCGTGTGTGTGTGTGTGTGTGTGTGTGTGTGTGTGTGTGTGTGTGTGTATTTTCCTTATATGTCTATGAAACAGTTAATAATCTTCTATGAAAATATTTACATTAATCCACTACTTAAGCACTATGAGGTTGACTCATTGACTCGTTTTCTAAAGACTATGACGATTTGGTGCTGGTGCCTAAATTCAGACATAGTTTATTAGTTTAGAGAAAAATAACCTTATCTCTTTAGCATATTTTTGTTGAGAATTAAAAATGGATTGTGGTTGATATTTCTCACAGGAATGGCCAGCCTCAAAGGTTGGGCCCCCGGAAGGTGGGTAGAAACATATTCTCTCAGTGGAGAGTATATTTCTCAACACAAATTTATCCCTTTAATCCACTCTCACTCAGGGAGTCTTAGCCTTTTTGTTTTTAGACTTGAGAAGGCATAGTATATATAGAAAGATGTGTGTGGCAAAGGTTAAGAAAACACACAACAAGAGTGAATCTCACTGGAAACTACATTTTCTGTCTTGAGGCTACATAGTCTTTATTACCCTTACCCCTGAGGCAGACATTGTTTTTGGACAGGATCATTCTATGACTATATCCCATACTCCAATCCCAATCAATTTTAATGACAAGAAATCCAAACACTTACCAAGACAAAACAAACTACACGATGAAACAATGGAAATGGATATTATATGAGAAAGCAAGAACCCAGCACACTCCTCTTGGTCAAATAGAGAAAAGCGTGGGTTCATTCAGTGAGATAAGCCTTTAGAGTAAGACTAAATATTTGTAAGATATCCATTCTCTCCAAGTTAATTTATAAATGTAATATAATCCCCTTGAAAATGCCAATAGAATTGTTTAGTTGAATAGATTCTAATTACTTTTAATTTCATAAAGGTAAAATAACATGACACAGAAATTGTTTTTCTTGAAATGGGAAGGCTTCAAACTTATCCTTCCAGTGTGTGTGTGTGTGTGTGTGTGTGTGTGTGTGTGTGTGTGTGTTTTAAATACCCCATCTTTGTTTTACAATGTCTATAGGATGCATTGCTTCTGTAAAGTAAGCAATGTTCTTTCATTCTTTACCCCATATCCAATTTATCCATACCTTGCTTTCATATACCATATATATATTTCTGTGCATTTTACTTCCCTACTCTACTGCAAACTCCATGATGGCATGTTTATATTCCCAACATAGCCTTCATCATCTGTTCCCAGTGGGCTGCTGTCTCCTGAGAGCGCTGGCTTTTCTTTAAAAATGTTCTCTTACAGTTTACTTCCTAAGCTCTAGTCTGTTACAGGCCTTCCGTTAGAATGTGTGCTTTCATCATGAGCATAAATGTTTTCCAAAATCAGTCCCCAAAGAATGTTTTCCAGTTGATTTATAGTGCCAAAAGGCAGAGGTGTGGTTTTCAGCGCATTCCCCTAGCTCCCTTGCCTTGCAAAACTTTGCTGCCTTCCCGTTAAATACCTGGTTGTGCCAAGCAGGCAGAGCTCCCCCCATCCCCAGCCCCAACTCCCTACAACTCCCTGCCCTGCAAATGATATCGGCTTTCAGCAAGTATCTCACTGCATGAGGAAACAGACTGTCGTTCTGTTGCTTCTCCCAGATGAAGCCAGACACATGTCTCCAGTGGGATGTCCTGGAGTGAGCTCTGTGGACGGGTGCGCTCAGTTTGGCGAGGAACAATGTGCTCATGCTTTGGTGAGGACTTCCTCCTCCATAAGATGTTCTGATGACTTCATCCCTGTTCTTCTGTTGCCTCCCAACTTTGCGTGGAATTATAGACCTTAGGAGCTGCTGAGAGAGAAAGAAAAATGCTTCTAAAAGCTGGTCAGTTAGACAGGGAGGAAACTTGCCCACATTGGACAAAGTTCAGTTATTAGAAATTTAATGTAAAATGTAAATTTTTTTTCATAATTGGAATTGGAGGTCAAAAGTATAATAGATAATTGAGTTCTAATTAATTAAATTTTGTTCACTTATTGAAGGAGGTTTTTTTGAGCCAACTCCATGTATAGAGTTACGGGAACTCATCTTCTGTATGGGAGGAAAACTTTTGCCATCTTTCCTTCTAGGTTCTTTGGCTGGCCTAGTAATTAAATTGACATAAGACAAATTAACAGGAGAAAAACAAATTTAATTTCATACATATGGGAACCCACAAAAATACAAGAGTCAAAGAAGTGAGCAAAGAAGGCAGCTTTTACATCTTTTAGACAAAGAAATAATACATTTTGACAAGACAAAGGGGTTTGGGTTTAGAGAAGTAAATTAGTGAAGAAGAAACAAGATTTATTTATACAGCTTTCTGGGCCCTAAATTCCTTATCTCTGGTGATAAAGATGCTTTCTACCTTCCTGATTCAGGGAGCATACCTTTCACATGGGGGATTTATTCCCTGCTTTCACTGGGACAAAGGGTCAGAGTGTGCTTCTTGCAATGGCTGTTTCTTAAATAGCTTTAAATCAAAATAACTTGTATGCCAAAGTGGCTTATTTTGGGGTGGCATATTCTGCTCCCCTTTACTTATCATTTACAATATCTCCGTAAGACAATCCCTGACCCAAAATACAACTCTGTATAATTCCTGGTGATTTATAATAAATTATTATAGTGAGCTCTCTCAGTCCTGTTTAACATTCAGTCAAATACACTATCAAACTGAGAAATAGAGGTGTAGAAGAGGTCAATGGGGTGGGGGGGCACATATGTAATACTTTCAATAAAATTACAAGAGAGAGAGAGAGAACTAGAGATTTAAGTGAGAGTTTAACATTTTCTCTAGTATTGTAAGATTCTTTATATGTTGTTCAGTTTAACATATTTGTAGAGTATAGCTGAACTTAAAATAAAACATGCACATCTTTTTAGTAAGTATCAACAGAATCTACTATTTTACTTAGTAGAAGAGATCATTTTTACTGATGACTTAGCCTCATGGTTTTCAAATTCTGAAAAAGACTTAAGTCCCCCCCGCCCCCAAACACACACATACACACATTAACTCCCAATATTTATAAATTGATTGTGGGGACTAGAGCCAGACTTATTTATTTCTTATCATCTTACAATCTATGCAACATAGTACATCTGTTACCTATGTGAAACCTTAGGATTCTACACTGACTTGTACCCAGGTCCCTAGGGGTTTCTAATCAGTTTTATAGATGTGAATCTAAAAGGCATAATAATCACTATCGAATTATATCAACTGCAGCATTGCCCTAAAACATATTCAAAAGAAATGAGTGATAGCATCAATGTCAGCAATGATAATATTAATATTAACCAAAATGTATTGGTTGTTTTTAGCTAAAAGACTAGTACTGTATTTAAATAATTTATTATAGCATTATCACATTTAATCTTCATAATGACTTCCCTGTGATGTGGATTCCACTTTTACCTCTATTTTTCGGTTAAATAACCCAGGATTAATGGCTGTGAGTAACTTTCCCAAGGTCACACATCTAGTAAATATCAAAGATAAAATTTAAGTCCTGATTTTATCTATCTAGCTGGTAATTTTATATCATATGTTATAACAATCTCTCCATCCAGTGAGTCTCTTTGTAGGACTTCTCAATTTCCATAGTGGGACGTCAGCATTCCCAATTATTTATGGTTAAACATAAAAATTCACTGTAATCAGAGCTAAAATATACTCACTGTAATATCTTGCTCTGTGGTAAGGTATATAAATTTCAGCTGCTACTGATCATTTTTAAGAAAAGCCAAAATAAGAGATTTGATATTATGAAAGATCATTTAGAGACTGTACATTCTATTTCTTTCTTTCTTTAGATTTTCTACTCTCAACCATTTGTCAAACAAGAGTAGGAGAAATTTGAGGTTTGAGGTTGTGATAAAAACTGATTTTGTACATGAACATTTTAGAGAAAATGTATCATTAACTAAAAGGTAAATGTATCATTAACCTACAAAGAGACCATTTAATTTTGTGTTTGGTTTTGTTTAGTTATACTCTAAATGCATTGAGTTTGAGACAGTGATATAATATGCATATGAAAATTTCCAATATTTCCTGGAATGATGTTTTTGACATTAGAGAAAGAAGGTCGGAGCTATGAATGGGGATTTGGTAGTTAGCTATACTCGAATAACCATTGGAAGTTATCAGGACAGAACATTCAGGATAAAAGAAAAAGGAAAAATAGCTGAAAACTACATGTCCAAAACTCCTTTGCCTGAGGTTTGAAAAGATGATATGCTATTGATCTCCTTCCTGCTGCACTTTGTCTTAACAGTAACAGTATGAAATGTGAGTTTACAAACAGGTTAGTCATTGGTTTGGTTTTCTGGTAGCCAGACCCTAGCTTAATGAGGGAGTGGTATGTGTAGTGATGAAAGTGGCAGGGGAAGGAGCAGCATCGTGGCCTCTGAGTCATATCAATGATGACATACTCTTGGATTCAATAGTATAGTGCTCTCCTTTCTCACTTGCACTCCCCCAGGCCATCACACAATTAATTCCCAGTATTCGATTCCATGCTGCTTGAAATATGAGTGGTTTCTGCTTCTGCACTGGACACTTACTGACGCAAGCAAGGAACAACAGGACCACATTTTACAAGTGTGAATCAGAAGGAACAAAGGTTGATAAATACTTATTGATTCTAAAAGTTAAGAGTTATTGTTGATAATACAGCTTTTATATATTGGTGAGAATAGATATAATAATGATGGTGGTGATGATGCTGACGAAGCCATTAATACTTAGTAAGTGTCTATTGTGTGACAAGCACTCTTCTAATTGTCGATTTTAATTCAGTTACTCCACAATTACTCTTGTGTGCATATTAGACCCCTGTTTTATGAATGCAAAAACCAAAGCATCAAGATTTTAAAAATTATATTATTTTTGTATTTTTCGATTACAGTTGACATAATATTTTATATTAGTTTCAGGTGTATAGCTTAGTGGTTAGACACTTGTATAATTTACAAAGTTATAGTCCCTGGGTTTCCAACACCCACCAGGCACCATACAGAGTTATTACAATATTACTGACTATATTCTCTGCGTTGTACTCTATATCCCCTTAACTATTTTGTAACTACCAATTTGTACTTGATTCCTTTAAGTTTTTTACCCAGCCACCCAGCACCCTTTCCACCTAACTTTCTCAGTATGGCTTTTTTCACTTAGCATAATATCTTCTAGGTCCATCCATGCTGTCACTAATGGTGTGATTTTTTTCTTTTTATGGCTAAATAATATTCCATTGTATATATGTACCATATCTTTATCCAATCTTCTCTCAGTGGGTATAGGTTGCTTCCTTGTCTTGGCTATTGTAAGTAATGCTGCAGAGAATATAGGAGTGCATATATCTTTTCAAATTAGTGTTCTGGATTTCCTCAGATAAATACCCAGAAGTGGAATTGCTGGGTCATAAGGTAGTTCTGTGTTTTTTTTTTATTTTTTGAGGAACCTCCATACAACTTTCCATAGGGGCTGTACCAATTTGCAATCTCGCCAATAGTGTACGAGGTTTCCTCTTCTCCACATCCTCACCAATACTTGCTGTTTGTTGATTTTATTGATGATACCTATTCTGATAGGTGTGACATGATATCTCATTGTGTTTTTAATTGGTATTTCTCTGATGATTAATTACATTGAGCATCTTTTCATATGTCTATTGGCCATTTGTATATCCTTTGGAGAAATGTCTATTTAGGTCCTCTGATTTTTTGGTGTTAAATTGTCTGAGTTCTTCATACATTTTGGATATTAACCTTTTATCAGATGTATCAATGGCAAATATCTTCTCCCAATCAGGAGGTTGTCTCTTTGTTTTGTTGGTTTATTTTGTTGTGTAAAAACTTTATAGTTTGATGTAGTTCCATTTGTTTATTAGTTTCTTTTGTTTCATTTAAATGAGGAGATATATCAGAAAAAAAATATTGTTAAGAGCAATTCAGAGAGTTTACTGCCTATGTTTTCTTCTAGTGTTTTATGATTTCAGGTCCTACATTTAAGTCTTTGATTTATTTTGAGTTTATTCTTTCATATGGTGTAAGAAAGTGGTCAAGTTTCTTTTCTTTTTTTTGCATGTATCTGTCCAGTTTTTATATAATTAGCAAAGCAGTTATTGGGGGACATTTAATAAAAATGTAGTCAGCATGTAAAATGTAATTAGAATCACAAGGAAAATGGGAATTGTTGAGTCAGATTTAGGAAGACAGAATATACACAATCAATCATAAATCTTTGCAGTGGGGATCCAGTGAAGCAAGTCTGAGTGAACTTTGGAGAGTCTGAAATAAATTCAATATGATGAAGCAGAGAAAGCAGAGATTTTATGGTCAGAGTGGTCTGGAATTAAAGAGCTCTTTTATTAATTCTGTATGAGCTTGGAAATGAATTTTATGAGTATGTTGGGAGTCCCTCAAGAGCACTGGGCATCCCTTCCAGTCCTGGCTGGGTATCCCAAATCACAAGGCCTAACTGTCCTGTAACCCTGAAGTGTCCCTTTCTTCTAGCTAGTTGTATATTCTAAGAAGAAGGTAAGGACTGTCATGGTACTGTAGTGATACTTGCTCCTGTCATTTGTAAAATGGGTATAATCAACCTACCTCACAGTATTATGATAAAGATGCAAGGACTTATTTAAAAAATGCTAGTTCCCACTCTCCCGTTGTAGCAGAGGTGTCCTTCTTTTAAGTACAAACATGACCAGCTGGAAAAGTTCAGGCATCTACTTTGAGCTCAAGGAAGATTGGCAGTAAAATGCTGAGAGCCCTGGAGGCTCCAGAGCAGAGGAAGCAAAGATAATCTTAAAACACCGGTTTTCAAAACGAAATGCTTTTGCAAAGGTGGGGAATCATAGTGACTCATGTATAATCGTTCACACATTACATCACTGTCGGGTCCATGCAGGGCTTTAGTGATCTTAGCCTAGATGTGTCTTCTGAGAACAGATCATTAGCCTTGATCCCTGATGAATGATGTGTCAGCCTTAATTCACAGGTGTAATCAATGAGAGCTTAGGTTTCATTTCCAGAGAAGAAGGAAGAAGTCTATCTGGTTAAGGTAAGGCATGATTTGCCTTTGAACTTCCAGCGCAGTCTTCTGACTATATTGGGGAGGAAAGACACAATAAGAAGAGTTTTAGGGGATGAAAGCGTGGGTGAGAGGAGTCACTGAAGGACTCATAAAGGACAAAACACCTGGAGTAGGACAATCTTAAATTACCAAACAAACATCACCTTGAAATCTGTGCCTACCTGATTACAACCCTCCGCCCCCACCCCGCCCCTCAACCACTAACTTCATTTAAGGACTGCCTAAGCTTTTATATACTGTGAACTTAATCATTTAAGGTTTTATAAGAATACAACTTCAGCAAGATCACCTAAATCTATACTTTTTACAAACCATTAACTCCCTCATGACTCCCCTCCCTTTACTCTTGGACTTTAATGTCAGAGTTTAAAACATATGCTTTCCAGGTGGCATATATATTTATCTAAATGGGAAATCAACCTAAAACTGTTTCCTTCCGCTTAAAGGCTCAATGAATCGTGTGCTATTTTTGAATATTATTAAAATTTTCTGAAATATCACATGCCATCCTTTATCCTCAAAGATGATAAATCAAAAAGAAAAAATGTGCCATAATTGTTTTTCAAAAAAGGATGAATTTCTGAAGATCTCTTCACACCTTCTTATCTTGAGATTTGCACTCGGTAGAACTTTTTAGGCAAATTAGGGAGGCTGCCTTATTTTCAAAAGATAATTTTAAAAATATCATTATAAAAATGTAACCTAGTTGTAAGTTGAGGATATGGAGATGAAATTAATTCACGTACCCAACAAATATTTATATAATGATTCTTATATTCATAGCTCTTTTTAAGACATTGATTATACAAATTATTACACAACCTTGTTCTCAAAAACATATCAGATATTAGAGGAGGTAAGCATCAAAACAAATAATTATATTGCTATGTACTAAGAGTAATAATAGAAAGATAACAGATTATTGTAATGCTATTATGAATAAAAGGGCACATAACCCAGAGTTAGGAGTGGGGTTGTTAAGAAAGATTTTACCAAGGTTGACAATCTATAAATTGAGTTGTGAATGATGAAAAGGAATTAGCTAATAGGAAGAGTCTCTTCCAAGCAGAGATGCATAAGCCTTTATGTCAGAAACAATCATTGTAAAGGTGGGAGTAGACACAGGGAAAGTTATGAGCAGTTGAATACTATTAGAATCATAAACTTGGAGAAGTAGGCAGAGGTTATGTCATAGAGACCTCACATGTTACCTCAAGATGCTTAACTCATGCATGATAAATGATGGAAAGTCATGGAATTCTGAGCAAAAGCAGCACTTTTATATTGGCATTTTAGTTTGAATGCAATCAATTGTGAGGAAGTAAACTAATAGCAAGGATAAGTGAGATGGATGAGATTGAAACTAATCCATAAAACAAATGATGGCAACATTTAATCTTTTCTATAGGCATACACACCATTTATAGCACAAGCCTACTATAGTGGCTCACCCTTATTTAAAATTCAATGTAAGAAAGTACATTGCAATGGAAAAATAATTAAATTTTGGCAACCTTTTAATATCTGAAATTCTATAATTTGGGGATGATAATCCCTTCTTTAAGAAGCCAAGGTATAGACAGCACCTGTCCAGTGGTCACAGGACTGGGTAACTGGAGGAGAAGGCAGATCTGAGAGGGTGTTTTAGGAATGGAATATTGGTTATAATTCAGAAAGATCATAAAATACAGAAATAAAACACAAGATTCTTACAGGAAGTCTCAGGACCACACTGTTTCCAGGAGAGCAGTTCATCTGTGAGACTTTCGTACATTAATGCTTTCCGTGTAAAATTTGGCACATTTACTCTTATGGTAAAGTCCGTGTGGCCACAGGAAGACATGATGATGAGGCTCGGAAGGGGGATGTTCATTATACAGGTCCCAGAGAGGGGTCACAACATGCCATGCAGGCCACAGGGGAAGTGCCAGGACTGGGTCAGGTGGCAGGAGACAGGATTGAGGGGAAAGTCTAGGCCACAGCCAGTCCTGGTGATTCCACAGGCAATGCCAGGCAGGGCAGGGAAGGGAGTTTAGGATTGATGTGTTTGGGACCGAGGGAAGAGGAAGGGAAGGAAGGAGGAAGGAAGGGTAAAGAGAAGGAGAAGAGGGAAGAGGGAGGGAGGAACAGAAGAATGAAACTAAAATAAGCCAAAACTCTAAAACCTCTTCACTAAATTCTTCCTTCAATAATTACTTTTGAATAGAATCCATTTGGTTAAATTTAGTTTAGTCCATCTCATCTGTCTTCCTCTGCCACCCACAAAAGTCAGGACATATTTTTAACTCTCACAGTTCGGAGTACATTACCAGCATTTAGTGGGGCGAGGCCCGGGACGCTGCTAAACATCCTCTAGTACACGGGTCAGTCTCTCGCAAGCAAACACCTCTGGCCATAAATGGCCATCGTGCCACGGCTGGGAAACCCTGATCTAGACTAATATCATTTTAGAGCGAGATGGCAGTTTTGTAAAAACAGCAATTGTTCTTCCCTGTGGCAACTGGGAAACCAAGATTCAAATAATGAATTATAAAGTTATTTATATGTATTTTTAAAAAAGCCTTGTTTAAAAATGTATTAATCAAAATAAACATTGATGTTTTACTTTAAATCATTTTACAAAATTGTTTTGAATCAGTGTCACATGATTTCTAATTTTCTAATCAGATCCATCACATGTTTAGCTGCTTCTCTTGTCTTTAGTTAAAAGGAGAACTTTTAACAAATTAAAGGAGAGAAACAGCCAACGTCTGCTTTCTCTGTGAAATTGTATACTTCTGAGAACCCAGCCCACCAACAGTGCACCTAACAGCTTCCCCCATTATAAATGAACTTCAGGGTCATAAAGAGAGAGGTGGGCAGAGGAAGAATTAAGAAGTTGACAGTTTTACTGTTCCTTATAGATTGAAACAAGAAGATGGAAAGATTATCACCAGGCCACATTGCTTTGATTCTGGTATCATGGGAAACAGTATCTTAAGGCTAAAAAGTAAGTGGGAAAGTAGCAATCTTTAAAAAAAAATAGGCCATCATTCAGCAAATACAGCCATTCTTGACATGTTCTGAGTCAGAGGCAAAATACCAACAGTGGCCTGAAGGAAGCAGAGATGCCACTTTTGAGGAACCTCCCGATGCAGTGGATTCAGATAAGAAATGTGATGTTCTGAATACATTGTATAATATTTATATAAAGATACTGTTTGGGTTGTTTGGCTGTGTAAATGTAAGGATAAGGCATTAAGTAATTTATGGTCATAGGAATGGGTTCAAAATATGACTAAATGCAGTACATTTTGTAAATTTATTCAATGAATTATCATGTTACAATTATTTTTTTTGCCAAGTAATGTAGACTGAGGTTGAGTTTTTCACCTTATCACCTCTTTAATTTTTGACTATATTATTTTGTTCAACGTCTACATCCTGGCAAATAGTGAGCACAGGGCAGGGGTGGGGGGGTCAGTTAGTTGAGTTGAAATGACTTGCACTACACTGCTGTCTGCTGATTATTTTTAATTTCCTTGAGTAACCCATAAATTACTATTTTTTCTACTCTCATGGGTTCAGCTGTCATCTATATGCTAATGATTCTAAAAATTGCATTTCTTTCTGGCCTAAATCACTATTTCAAACTTCTTCCTATGGATCCAACACTTCCTCCATTGTTCCATTTTAGAGAATGCCTTCTAAACTCCCAAGATAGTAATTTGTAAATCATCTGTGATAATCCTCGGTTTCTTGAAAGATCAGCTCAAATTTTTCATGTGAAAAAAATGTAAGGACCACTCTAGGGTCTTGAGAATATGGGTGCATCCAATCTATGTATATGTTAATTTGTTCAAAATTGGCCAAGAGAACAAGTAAGAAAGAGGCTGCCCCATGTATGTGCCACTAAGTTATCATCGATGACCTTGGCAGGAGCTGCATTGACAGTGCATTGCGGATAATCAGACATTGTGAGCAAGGGAAAGAATGGGAGATGAAATCAATTGCACTAGCTCTTTCTGTCCCATTTCCTGACAAAGAACATGGTGTAAAGTAGACATTAAAAATCTGTTGTATACATGACTAAGCTGGAACACAGAAGCTCCAATCTCTTTGGCAAGCTTTTTTATCTTTTATGAAAAAAGGCCATATAGTAAATATTTTAGACTTTGTGGGCCATATGGACTCTATTATAGCTATTTAATTCGGCCTTTGTAGGGCAAAAGGAGCCATAAAACACCACTGACTCCCAAAGAATAATTTAGAATAAAACTTCTATAAACTCCTGCTCTCATTTTTATCCACTTCGCATTATTAATGTCTGCATACTCTGCTTCCTCCCATTTTACAATCAGTGAGCTGTCCATACCCCTAGTTAAGGCCAATCCCTTCCACTGTAAACTAGATTCCATTCCCTTTTACTTCCATGTGCCGCTCTATTAATTACTTTCTCTCTCTTGTATCAGTTTTTTCTCTCTCCTGAGTTAATGCTGTCACCATGCACACTGTTATTTCTCTCATTTTATTACAAAGGACCTTCTCCTGATTTTACTTTTCCCCTCGTTGTATTGCCCCAACTCTCTGGTCTCTTTAGAGCAGAGTTCCCTGAAGGAATAGTCTGGACTGGCTGTCTCCAGTTCCTCATCTCCTCTTCTCTCCTAAATCCACCATCCCGAACAGAATTTAGCTTTTATTACTCCATAACAACAGCAACAAAATGACCCTTGTCAGTGTCACCAGTGGCCTCCACCTTGCTAAACTCAATGGTCAGTTCTCCTCAACTTACTTGACCTACCCAATTTCTGATTAAGTTTGAACAACTTTTTGGATTAATAATACTGTGTCTAAAACTGTAGCGACATCATCATTATACGTGGAGAGAATCTAAAAAAATTTGTTTTTAAGGTCTCCATAAAAATCATCCTAGGCTTCAAACCCAGGTTCTTCCTGATCCTATTCTGACTCAAGAACAACAGAAAAGGACAAGGTCATCAGGGATGATCAGCTGTCAGGAGAAGGGACTAAATAATTGAACTGTCCAAGGGCATCCTATATTCTTCCACTCACATGTCCTCAGGCAGATGCCTCTTTTATAACCCCAAAGGGCAATGGCTTCAAAAGGAAAATAGCCTCCTAGCACTTGTAGGAGTAAAAGGACTGGTTAACATTGAGAAGATTGTAAAATCCAATGTTCCAACTTAATCGGAAAGTGGGTGAATTATTGGCAAGGATAAATCAAGTAGATCTGTGTTTGAATTTTGGCTCCACCAGCAAGACTCTGATTCTGTCGACTGAAAAATAACATTGACTAGATGTTTTATCATCAAAAAAGATTTATTTGGGAAAAAGAAAGGTGGTCACCACTGCATGTAGACATGGCAAGACACATGCACACTCTGGCCATCTTGGATTGGTATTTATGAAAGGGAAATGGAAGTTAAGGGAAGGATAAGGCAGAACCAAAGAGCTTTATGATAAACATAAAGTTCCTCTTATAGGGTTCTCTCAGTTACCTAGAGTGTGAGAACTTCCATAAGCTCTGGCTCTTCCGATAGACTTTCCTGATTATGTTCCATTCAACTTCCAATCAGTCTTTGTCAATCCTGAATGAAATATTTTTCCTCTCTCATCCTCAGATTCCCCACCTGCAAAATACATAATATCATCTATGATACAATGACTTTATGAGAATTAAGTAAAATGTAAGTCCCATCTCTACCACAAGTATTTGTCAATGTCATTCTCCCCGTACCTTTACAAAGATAATTGAGAGATCCAGACCTAAACTCAAAATCAAGCCTTGGTCCATATAGGATAATATGGTAAAGACTAAAATTTTCACCCTAACCAGCTTGACTCAGTGGATATAGCGTCAGCCTGCGGATTCAAGGGTCCCAGGTTCGATTTCGGTCAAAGGCATGTACCTTGGTTGCGGGCACATCCCCAGTAGGGGGTGTGCAGGAGGCAGCTGATCGATGTTTCTCTCTCATCGATGTTTCTAACTCTATCCCTCTCCCTTCCTCTCTGTAAAAAATCAATAAAATATATTTTTTTAAAAAAATTTTCTGTTTTCTCCAAAATGCCCATGACACCTTGACTTTGAGTCTGGTGTTTTCAAACATGGGGGCAGCAAAATTCCCACAGTAAAATATTCATGTTCTCAGTATTAGTTTTCTAAGCCAAAAGTTATTCATCATTTTACTACACATTATATTTCATCTTTCCTAATTTTTCTATAACATAAAAATTAATAACCTAAGTATCAAAGTAATTTATATGCACATTTTGACAAAAACTCAGGTATATGAAATTCTCCAGAAGTTTTCAGTTATTTTTTTGATCCTCACAATCCTGAAAGGTAAATATTATTATTCCTATTAATAATTTTAGGAAATGATACACAAAAATATTAGGACACATGTTATATCCCAGGTACAAAGTGACAGAGCTTAAGTTTGATCAAACTATTTTGTTTCTAAAGAAACATCTCATTTTACTTATACTAGTCTATTTCTCTGTAATCATAATTATCTCCCATTACTACACATAAACAACAACCTAAATTTGGGAATTGTGTGTAATACATGTCTGGTTGTAAACACACTGTTCAATCAATATTGTTTAATATCTTTTCTGAATCAAATATCTCCAAAAAGTCCCTACCTATGAATTTTTGAAAAATTATTTCTTATAGGATTGTAGACTTGTAGGATTATAAGCTGTTAGAACATCTATCTATATCCATAATAATAAAAGGGTAATATGCTAGTTAGGCCGGACTTCCTTCCGGACATCCTTCCAGACATAGCTGGGGCTGGAGGGAAGCCAGCCCAGATCCCAGGTGCCAGAGGGAAGCCGGTGCCGGCAACTAGGTGAGGGAAGGCCTACTCTTGTATGAATTTCATGCATTGGGCCTCTAATATATATATAAAAGCCTAAGTGACTGTTATGATTGGACAACTGGACGACCAGCCAGTAGCTATGATGTGCACTGACCACCAGGGGACAAACACTCAATGCAGGAGCTGCCCCCTGGTGGTCAGTGCACTCCCACAGCCAACCTCCCGTGACTAGCCAACCTCCTGCAGTCCTTCCCCCTGGCCGGCCAGCCTGATTGGCCCCAAACAGCCCCAATTGCTGGCCAGGCCGAGGGACCTCGCCTGTGCATGAATTCGTGCGCCAAGCCTCTAGTAAATAATATTTGGAGACTATTTGGACCAACATCCTAATTTTAAAGATGGAGAAGCTGATGCCCAGAGACAGCAATTACCTTGGCTATGATGTCCCAGCTATTTAGTGGCAGAAGCAAGATAAATGTACATAAGTTTAGTTATTGCTGCTCAAGTGTTGCTTCCCTAACAGTCCACTGATTTCTGTGAATTTGGTCAGCACATGTCTAGTAGTGTTGTCCCAGGGAAGCTGTGTAGACGAAAAATACATATATATTTGTCTCCACCTATCACTTAATTGTCTACATGAAATTGGGCACATTCCCTACAAACCAACAAGTGGGGTGTATTTTTTTAAATGCAAATCTCACTAGATTCCTTAATCTGTTATTGTTTTTACCAGACCCCAAAACAAGCATTTGTGTACATGTAGATCTCAGCAAAGGTGAAATCAGAAAGCATGATGAGGAAACAAGGAAGTGAAAGTAGGAGGGGAGGAAAACCTGTAAGTGTTGCATTAATGGACAGTTTACCATGGTAGGTAACTAGGTCTCAATCCCTGGGCCAGCCTCAGGAGTCATGTCCAACACAACTAGGAATTATTCCATATAAGAACAAGGAAGCTGAAACATTTACATATTAAGCAATTGTCATGGCTTCTTGTTTGCTGCTCTCCAGTACCCACTGGCACTTCAGGCTTTACCCCTGTGCTAATTGGCATGCTCCTAAGAGGAAAACCTTCAGGCAGAAAATGCAGGTGTTTGAGGTCTAAACCCTAGAAACCCACCTGGGTGTACAGGAACTGTCTAACGAATGCACAGGGGACCTAGAGCATTTGCTGACCCACAGAGTTGGGACATGGCATTCACATCATCTATATGAAAGGTCATGTCTTTCTGTTCTTAGAACAACTTGCACTTACAACACAACATGTATCATATTTTGCTGTAGTGAGTTCATAGAATCCATATTCTCCACATGATCTAAACCTCCGTGATAATCAGAACCACTTCTGTTTGATTTAATAGTCTGTTGCCAGTTCTTGAATATTTATAGCACATAGTAGCTTCTCAGTAAATATCTATTGATTTAAGGGATGACATTTGACATTTTTTAAACATCTTTCTTGAGGTATAATTGGCATATAATAAATTGTGCATATTTAAATCAAATAGTTTATGTTGACATCAATATATAATAAAAGCCTAATATGTTAAGTGTCCAGTTGACCTGTTGGCCATTCAACCAGTCAAAGTGCAATATGCTAATGATATGCTAAGGCCACTCAACCACTTGCTATGATGTGCACTGACCATCAGGAGACAGATGCTCTGACCAGTAGATGCTCCAGCCCATCAGAACTGAGCGAGATGGGCCGGACATGCCCTAGAGCCCTTCCATGGTCCCTCCCCAGCTGGCCAAACTCCCGTGTCCCTCCCTGGCCCTGATCGTGCACTGGTGGGGTCCCTCAGCCTGGCCTGCACCCTCTTGCAATCTGGGACCCCAGATGTCAGAGAGCCGTTTTCAGCCTGATCCTGCAGGCCAGGCTGAGGTACCCCACTGGTGCACGAATTTGTGCACTGGGCCTCTAGCCTATTAAATAAAAGCCTAAGTGACTGTTACAGCAGAATGAACAGAATGACTGATCACTATGATTCACACTGACCACCAGGAGGCAGACACTCAATGCAGGAGCTGCCCCCTGATAGTTAGCCAGAAGCCGGGCTCACAGCTGTTGAGCGCAGCTGCCACAGTGGGAGCCTCTCCTGACATAGCAGGCCAGGATGAGCGTGAGAGGCACCTGGCCATGATTTGGGCTACTCCCTGGCCACCTGCCGTTTGGCACATTGCTACATCCCCCAAGGGGTCCCAGACTGCAAGAGGGATGTCCTACAGGGATTGGGCCTAGGCCAGTAGTCAGACATCCCCTAAGGGGTCCTGAACTGCTAGAGGGCGCAGGCTGGGCTGAGGGATGCCACTTCCAGTGCACAAACTTTGTGCACCGGGCATCTAGTACATGTATATTTGTATAAAACCACCACTACAAGCAAAGACTGTAACTATCACCCTAAAATGCTTATTCCTCTTTGTAATGCTTTTCTCTGGCCTCTCCCATAGCACTACTTTCACCTGCCACCCCCAGACAAGCACTGATCTGCTTTCTGATCATTATATATTATTTTACATTATCTAGGATTTTTACAAGTATAATCATACAGTATGAACTCTTTTTTTATTACTCTGGTTTATTTGACTCAGAATAATTATTTGGACATTTTAAAAATGGTTTTATATAAGCATTTTATTTCTTATTGCTGACTAGTATAACATTGTGTAAATAGAGCACATTGTTTATTCATTTATTAATGGCATTTGACTTGTTTCCAGTTTCTGGCGATTAAAAATAAGACTGGTCTAAATATCCGTGTACAAGTTGTATGGGCATTTGCTTTTATTTTTCTTAAGTAAATACATAAGATGGAATACTGTACCACATGGTAGGTAAATATTTAAATTTTAAGAAACTACCAAACTGATTTCTAAAAATGTATATTTTACATTTTCACCAGTATTTATGCAAGTTTCCATTCTTACACACTTTTGCTCATACTTTGTAGGCTCAGTCTTTTAAATGTTTGTCATGCTAATAATGTTTAATGGTAACCCAGCATGTTTTAATTTGCTTTTCTTTGATGACTAATGATATTGTGTATCTTTCCACATGCTAAATTACTATTGGTACTTGTTTTTTGGTGAAGGGTCTGTTCATATCTTCTGCCTATTCTTTAGTGGGGTTGATTCCTTATTTAGCTATAGGAGTTCTTAATGTAAGTCATTTATAAAATATTTGATTTGTGCATATTTATGCATATTTTCTCCTCTATGGTTAGTCTCTTCATTCTTTTAACAGTGTCTTTTGAAGAGTAGGCACTTTTAATTCAATGAATTAACAATTTATCTGTGTGGATGTATGTGTTTATGGACCATGGTTTTGGGGTAATACCTGTAAAATTTTCATTTAACCATCTAATGTTACAAAGAATTTCTCCCACGTTTTCTTTTAGATGTTTTGCTATTTCAACTTTTACAATTAATACTGTAATTTATTTAGAGTTAATTGTATAAGTTGCTAGGTATGAATCAGAGTTATTGTTTTTACAAATGGTTACCTAGTCATTTCAGTAACATTTGAGGAAACGATTAAACTCTTACATTTTTGCACTTATTTCAAATCAGTTCTTCAAAAGTGTGAGTCTGTACTACACTCCCTTTTCTGTTTCAGTAGGTTGTCTTTACCACCAATGCCACAGACTCTCCAGAGTCTTCACCTCTCTTATATTTTGATCTGCAAATACAGCACTTTGGTCTTCATGGATGCAGCACTATCTTCTTAACTTAGAGAATTTTCTGGGTTCTAACTTGGTTCCAGCTCCCTGCACTGAAGCTTGGAGATTTTCTCAAAGCAGTAAGCTGGACCAATTTGCTTGATTCATCTCCTTTGTTTCTCATCTTCCAGGGATCACCAATCTTTGTATATTGATTTCCAATGTCTTCTAAATTTTTATTTCTTATATTTGTTTAGAATGTTTGCTTGTTTCAGGTAGCAGATTAAATCCTTTGCTTGTTATTCCCATCTTGGCCCAAAACCAAATTTATTATCTCTGAGACTTATTTTTCTATACAATCACAGGCAATCCTATATAATAAAAGGGCAATATGCAAATAGACCAAATGGCAGAACAACCGGACAACCAATCAAAGTGTAATATGCTAATGATATGCTAAAAATGCTGAACCGCTCGCTATGATGTGCACTGACCACCAGGGGGCAGACAGTCAACTGGTCGCCCAGCTGCTGTGACGTGTACTGACCATCAGAGGGCAGATGCTCTAACTGGTAGGTTAGCTTGCTGCTGGGGTCTGGCCGATCAGGACTGAGTGAGATGGGCCAGACATACCCTGGAGCTCTCCCATTGTCCCTCCCCGGCCCAATCGTGCACCAGTGGGGTCCCTCAGCCTGGCCTGCACCCTCTCACAATCCGGGACCCCCTCGGGGGATGTCAGAGAGCTGGTTTCAGCCCAGTCCTGCAGCCCACTCCCCTTGGAAGGGTGCCAGATGCAGGGCTCATGGCTGGTAAGCGCTGCTTTGGCAACGTGAGCCTCTCCCAATTGGGACTGATTGGGCGCAAGCCTGAAGTAGGCACAGTGCATCCAGGATGAGCGAGAGCGGCAGGTAGGAGCTGCAGGCAGGCGTTGGACTCTGGGTTTTGGCCTGATCCCTGCAGGCCACCCAGAGGGACCCCACCCATGTACAAATTCATGCACTGGGCCTCTAGTCAATAATAATGATTTTAAAAACATATTCCAAACTGCGTGGAATAATAGAAAGGTAGAGTGTTAAATACTTCATGGATGCACACATTGAAGATATTGCATATCACATAATCATAAGAATAATGGGACAAATGAAAGAAGTGTGTACCTTGGCTTCTGTATAGCATATAATAATTTAGGGGATTGCCCTTCTGCTACTTGGGCTGTTGGAAGTAAGCACATTATTTAGTCTGTATAAAGTTCAAGTTGCTGGGTTTTGACTGCTTTAACAATTAAATTATTTTGGCAGTTGCTTGGTCTGTTCATTGTTATGAAATGTGTTGTGCAACTGTCCCTAAGCCTAGCATGGGGACATGCTGGTACGTCTCACTTCTCTCACTTGAGAAGTTGGGTGGACACCATGATTTTTCTTTGGTTACAGGCTTGTTATTGAGTTGTGTTTCTCTCCAGTTGAGTGGGAAGCAGGCTATTAAATTGGAGAAGTCAGCCAAGGCAGAGGAAAGTTGACTTCTCAAATGGCCTGACTAAAAGTTCCAAAAAAGAGCTTCTGGACCAGGACAGAGACAATCACCCTCTCATTCAGTTGTGTCATCTTAGAGCACATACAGGAGCATGGATTCCTAATTGACTCAGTAGCTATTGTGAAGGCCAATAATTTTCAGTGTCTATATCTAACCTATATATTCATGAGTAGAAAAGTGGACATGAAATGATTAGGAATTATTTTGCTCAAAATGTGCTAAAGAAAAAAATGTAACTTTTCCAAATCTGCTCCAGGAACAAATGCTTAATTTTCTCTACCTTTGCTTTATCCTCGCACCCAATCTCAGTCCTAATTATAAGTCTTCAAACAAAAATAAATTGCATATTTGTCCCCAAACACTGTGCTAAGGATTAAGAAAATAGACATAATTTAGGTAGTATGGTCCCAGCATTTTAAGAACTTATAAAAAGGGTTATAATACCTAAAATCAATATATAAACTTTGTTTCAGTTACTTTCTGTCCCAAATCAGTCAAGAACAAGTAGAAGCAAATCACATAATAATTGTATGGTTTTAATTTTCTTATGACTTTTATTCAAGTTCATCTGCAATATTCTTGGTCAGGGGGATTGGTTTCAGTATAAGTAATTAAATCTGGTTGAATTCTGCAGGACCCACTGAGAATAGCATGACATCATGGAACAATGTATTGCTTTTGTCTCAAATAAAGCCACTCACTAGCTAAATGAGATAAAATAATTCCAGTCTTAGGGCCTCATTTTTTACAACTAGGCATTGGGGATAATATACTTTAAATAACATTGGCAGGACAAAATGAAGTCATGGATGTGCACATTTTTATAAAATGTCAATATTTTGAAAATGGGGGGGGGGACTACATAGTATAAGTATACTATTGTCCACCCCAAACTCTTCCATAGAATAAAGTTGTTCATGGAAAGTGGGTGTCCTGTGAGGGCCTACATTTCCTTGGTCCCATTGTATCTAAATGGGACCTTCAGGTCCTCAATCAAAAGTGAGCAGAAGTGAGGTCACTTCCAGGCCCAGATAAGTAAGAAACAGTGTCTCCTCTCTGTGATCACTTGTCCTGCCTGCCAGCAGAATGCAATATACTCTTGGGACCTATGTAATGATAGAGCCATTCTCTGGAAAGAACCTGGCTCCCTAAGTTACCACTCAAGAAGTACCATCTACTTGGCAGGTAGTGACTCCCCTGGGTTATGTAAGAAAAAAGTAATTTCTAATTTTTAGGGAGATGTGGTGTTTATTTGCTATAATTAGAGTTACCTAGTTACTACAGTCTACAAACTTTTCTTCCAGATAAGAGGGAGCAACAGGAAATAGACTTAACGCCACCTGAAACAATGAAATATATATGAAATGTATGAAAGAATAGTTTGTAAGCCACTGGATTTCAATCACTGAAGAGTAATCTCTGAGAGAGGGAAAGGGAATAAGGTAGCCCTAAGATTGCCACGCCATAGTGCCTCGAGAGAATTTCCAGATTGCAGTGAGCAAACCCAATATTGTACTGACTCTCTAAGACGAATTGGAGTGAAGAGCCTTGGAAGACCAGGGCAAACAGAGTTCACAGGGCGAAGTGAGGGAGACAGCTATATGGGAGGAGAACTGAGGAGAAGGAACGAGGACCTCCTCCCAAATACTGTAAAAGCAGCCTTAGTAACATAACAATAGACACCTTTATTACTCTCCTCACAGTAAATTACAAGGGTTTTAGGAGCTCTGTGCCCGGAAGCGGGTGGAAGATCGAGTATACATTTCTTATTATCAAAGTATTATACAGAGTGAAAAAAACAGATTTTTAAAAAGATACATGCTAATGATGCTGTTGTAATAAGCTGGTGATTATTTAACAGGAAAGGAGGCAAGGGAAGGCTAGATATAGGCATGCCATTTATATAGTTGTGTCAAAAAAAGCTGCATTTAACATTCTCCAAGTATATTCCCTGCTGATTTATGGGGGAAGGGACTAGACAAAGGCAATTTAGAAGCATGCCCCAGAAGGTCTGAGTGACTTGAGAGGGTGTCTGCCAGTCATACCTAGAAACAAATTAGTGGCCAAGATGGGTGTGGCCACTGCAAGCATGGAAATATGAATGTTTAAAACTTCTAGAGGAAGGAGCCACCCTCTCTTGGCTTCAGGTTCCCGTGACTCCTATTGCAGGGGATGTGCTCCCTGGAGCCCATATGGCGCATGGCCTTGTGACGCTCCACACATGGACTATGGGCTTTAATTCGCTTGAGTGCTGAATGTCACCTGGCCGCAACGTGGAATGGAAGCTCTGGACACTGGCCTTCTTTCTGCCTCTCCTGGAACCTCAGCTCTACCTTTTCCAGGACTGGCTTATGGGGCAGGGGACTTCAGAACCCGAGAAATGTAACATCATGCAAATAAAGCCTTCTTCCACATCCCATCATCCAGTGGGGGCTTCTGAAAATTCTTATTTCAGCGGCACCCCAAGAACCTATACCTCACTCCCACAAGCGACAGGGTTGTTTAATTCTCTGGTAACACTATAGTATTCACTTACATTAAATTCTAGGTAATGCAAAGTAATATAGAGTGACAAAAAGTAGATTAGTGATTGCTTAAAAAGGGGAGTGGGAGGAGCAAGGGGAATGTATAAGGGGGTGATGGATTTGTTCATTTTCTTGATTATAATGATGGTTTCGTGGGAGTCTGCATGCCAAAATTCATCTTTATGTCAATTATATCTCAATAAAGCTGTTAAAAATACAGACTAATTATAATAATCAGTGCAATATATCTATAATATCTGCCCTTTACAAGGCTCACCCTGGACAACTGGAAAAGCAGAATCCATTTGAGCTCTCTCCAACATATTCTCCAGTTTCTAATTTTTTCTTCTTCTATTTTTTAAAAGTTTTATAGGACTCATGTCTTTGTATTGTATTGCTCAAGTCAGAAAGGGTACAGGGAAAGACACAAGTGTGTGTTTCGTAGGTGCCAGGTATTTAATATGAGTCCTTCAGACCTATTCACGCTGAGCTGTGACTTTAATTGCTGCTCTTCTAGGAGGCATTTCCATTTTATAAATAGATTTTATAAATGGAAACCTGAGAAGGCTTACTTAGCATAAAGCAATTCATTACACATAGTAAAATGACAGGTAGTATTACATCTTAGTAGAGTGTGGGTTGATTTGGGGAAAAAGGTCACCAGGGTTCATTTTCATTGATCAACAAATAACATATTCTTTTCTAATGTTGGCTTTGAGTCTTAGTAATAATAATGACATATTTGTATAGGATGTTAGTGATTACAAAGGGCTTTCACATTTATTATCTCATTCAAGCATGCAAAGGCCTTTTGAGGTGAATTAGCTCCAACTTATGGATAATAAAGTTGACAGTTAAAGCAGTTCAACAACTTGCTTTCTATTCAAAGGCAGAAGTGGAATTTGAACCAAAATAAATTGACCCCCAGTTCAATAATCTATCCTTGAAACATAGCTGCATCTAGTTTAATTGAAAATTCCTTTAAAGCAATGTACTTCTCCCTCATCTTAACTTCATAAAATCCTTCCTAAAGAAATCAACAATTCTGTTTGACATGGATCAGAATTTTGGCAATTTTAAACAAACATTTAATTTCAGGCTATGGAAATGGTGATGAGACCCTGCAAAATAATAAAGTGCCTTATAGAGAATAAAATGCTATTGATCTTGGTCTAAACTACTAGGATTCATGTTGGAATTTTTGTCTTAGGAAAGGCTAACAAAGCGGTATATGTATGATTAAGGAATGTAACCTTATCCCAACATTCCTGATTTCCTCTGAACTTGGTTTAGTTTAAGAATTTGTTTTCACAGCCAGTCATCATTCTCTTCACTACCTTCTCTGAGGATTTAGACCCTCTCAGTATCTTGTTCATCATAGAACAAAACTTCTGTGCTGGAGATTGTGGGTCTTTTTGTAGAAGTAGAGACAGGCAACACTAGTCTTTTACTTAGAGTATACTAATCTAACTAAGAAGAGAGGATTAAAAGTTGTTAAAAGCAAATAAATTAACACTTTTTAGTTTCTGCTAGTTATATCTTACTATTTCATGGGATTCTTAAATCTAAAAATTTACTTATTATAATCACTTTTTTTTCCTAGAGCATAAATCTAATTATAATAAGTGGCCTTAGAAAACACAGCTAGGAAATAAAGAGACAGAATTTAAGTCTAGCACAACTTCAGAATCATCATCTTTCAACTAACCCAAAATGAAAGGTAAACACTATATTTGATTGGCTTATGGGAAAGGTGCCAAGGTAATTCAAAGGAAAAGTATACTCGGATCAGCAAATAGTGCTGAAACAATTACACATCCACATGCAAAAAATGAACCTCAGCCCTTACCTCAAACCTTATACAAGAAATCTTATATAATAAAATCCTAATATGCAAATCAACCGAACTGCAGAACAACTGGTGGAATGACTGGTTGCTATGATGCACACTGACCACCAGGGGGAAGATGCTCAACGCAGATTAAGAAATGGAAGAGTAATGTTCCCCCTAAAGTCTCACTTCTCTCTTTTATTTTTTTTTCAGTGTTATTTTGTATACCTGGTTTCAGGTGTACGGCTTAGTGGTTAAACAATCATATACTTCACATAGTGTTTCCTTTGATGTTTCCAGCACCCCAACTTACACCATACATACTTATTGCAATATTATCCTATATAATAGAAAGCTAATATGCTAATTAGACCTAACAGCAGAACAAGAGTCTGGATGACCTTCTGGACAAAGCCAGGGCTGTGCGGGCCAACTCCCTTGCACAAATTTTGTGCTTTGGGCCTCTAATAACTTTATATGTATCATAGACTCAAATATAGAAAAGTTATAACCAAAATTTTTAGAAGAAAACTTTTGTGATTGTTGATTAGGCAAATATTTCTTTAACAGGACTCAAAGAAAACCCAGACAAGAAAAAATAAAGATAAGTTGGACTTGTCAATGTAAGAAACATCCAAACCTGTAGAGAATTTTTATGACTTTATTTGAACCAAACGGACAACAATTTCTCAATGGATTGAAAAAAATGCTCCAGAGAATAACAGTTCTGTTGCTTAGTGTATACTTTACAATCAAAGAAGGAGGCCTAAGGAAGGTTACATAAAATTAATTGGTGTTAGATTGGGGAGACATATGAAAGCAGAGCAATTATTCTTGGGAATCGCCTGGCTGGTGTGGTTCAGTGGTTAAATGTCGATCCATACATGGGGAGGTTGCTGGGTTTGTTCCCAGTACAGGGCATGCAGGAGGCAACTAATTGATATTTCTCTCTCATTGATGTTTCTATCTCTCTCTCCCTCTTCTGTCCTCTCTCTCTGAAATCAATAAAAACACATTTAAAAAAACATTCTTGGGAATTAATAACAAGAACATAAATAATCGAATTTTTTAAATGGATGTAATATTTGAACAGGCATGTCACAAAAGGAGATATATAGAAAGCAGTAATCAATGTTTGACATTATTAGTCATTTGGAAAATGCAAGTTAAAACCACAATGATATGTCACTACATATCTATTAGATATCTAAAATTAAAAAAAAAACACAAACACTGATAATACCAACTTTGATTATGTGATGCAACTGAAACAGCCATACATTGTTCATTATAATGACAATTTTTACATAATGTTAAACATTTATACTTTATAATCCAGAAATCTCACTTAGCATTATTACCCAAGAAAAATGGAAACACGTTCCACACAAATATCTGTATATAAATATTTATATAAACTGATATATAATAGTCAAGTTTTGAAATCAAGCCAAAGGTCCATCCACTTAGTAAACGTATAAGCAAATTGTGGTATATCCATATAATGGAATGCTACTTGCCATTAAAACAAATCAACTATTGATACGTGAAACACTATAGATGGATCTCAAAGGCATTATGTCAGAAAGCATATATTTACAGGATTTCACTTAAATAAAATCCTGAAAAAGGCAACACTCTGGAGACAGAGTCTATTTCCGAAGCACCTGGTTAGGGACCTATGTTATAGATCAAATCAATAATTAATTATTCACAAATACCATTTAAACTATTGCACATTTAAAAAAAATAATTTTAGTTATACTAGAATGGTGAAGCTGATTGGAATTTGTCATTTTTTATACACCTGTCCAAAGATTTCATAAGGTAGTAATTCATTGTATGATTTATAAGTTAATATTAAGAATAATTAGTCAAAAATAGCTGAACATTTGTATATTCATTTGTATATCATTCCAGAGTTTACTTATGTGCAAAGCATTTCATAAGTATAGTAAGAGATTCCAAGAAATGCATAGCTCCATCAGAACCCTCAAAAATAATAATAACTCACAGAGTTACTGTGGGTTTATTTTTATTTTAAAGGATTATTAAATATAACACGAGAGGAAATAAGGGACAAATGAGAGGCATGGACCAAGTAGGTTTGAAATGTTCAGCATCAATAGGTTACTATTGGGGAAGTTTCCTAATGGAGTTGACAGTTGAAGTAAGTCTTAAACACTAAGAAAGAACTGGACAGATGAAGTATGTGTGAGAGAGGTTTCAAATTGGGAAAGAGTAGAGTAGAAGGACACAATTACTATTTACAGAAGAATGAGATGGTTTATCTGCTTGTTTGAACATTGCTCCTGGGGAAGAAAAGGGCCCCTGGGCTTTTGTTGGATGAAGTTTGAGATCCTAAGAGTCAGAGATGGGCACAATGATAGTAGAGATATCCTCATTCTCAAGCTGGACATCAGGAAACTGTACCCAAGGGAGCTACATAGCCAAGGACTGAGAGTGACCAAAGTATCAAAGTATTATGGTCTGAAGGACCAAAATCGGGAGACAGGAAACTGAACAGAAATCAGAGAAATAACATGGCAAGGAAGTTTACAAAAGTGAGTAAGAGGTTAGATCTGGAGAGATTCCCTCAGGGTCTGGGGATACCTGGAAGTCAGATATTTTTATAAGACCGGGCAGCCTTGCCCTCTTGCAAGAAAGCAACTATTGAAAACATTTTATAGATGGGGGACCACTGGTGGCACAAATTATAGATGTAATTTGTCAGATTTATTTCTGAATGCAAATAATGCCTAAATGTAGGTTTCTATGGTGATAATCAATGCCTTGATATTGTAGTCTTTTATTAATAATCATAACAGTTTTCCAAAAAGTTCTGTCTCTTGCATCCTTTAATAATAATTGATTTTGCATATTCAGCAAAGTGAGAGATTCAGTGAGGCAATCAGTGGCCTGGGGAATGAAAAAGTAGTTGGCTTGAGCTATGCTTACTTGGCCCTAAATTTTATTTCTTAAGCTTTAAGGCTAATGTTAAGATGGTTGAATGGTGGGTGCCAATGGGTGTTTCTCAGTTGCTTCCTGGAATATTGCTGACTGCTTCATTCCCTTGTTTTCAGGGCAATTGCATGAAAATATTATTTTCTTCAAGTATCATGCATTCAATAAACATTTTATTAAATATCAGCAATATTCCTGGCATTGTTATATGTTCTGAGGCACAGGGTACCATTGGAGCAGCGTGGTAGGATTTGAAGCTCTAAAAGCAAATAATGCATATGACACAATTCCCACCTTCAAAATAAACAATATGTAAAAGGTATATGACTGTTGAACATGCTGGAGTCTTACCTGTGCTCCAAAGAGAGGCATTACATCACGGGTCATCTATTAACCAAATGACAAAAATCCTATTGTAGAACACACTAAAAGAGGATTCTTATAACACTTTCTAGGGATGGCATAGTATTTTCCATCCTTCCACCAATAAAATGTGTAGTTATATTCCCAAACAATCAAAGCAGGTGATAACCACTTTCTAAAAATTATCTTATTCTTTTAATTTTTAAAAGCATTTTGAGAAAATACTTGGTGCCAAGAATTCTAAGGGATGAAAATATGAATGAAGTAGAGGTTCTAAAGATGAATGTGACTTAAGCTCAGGAGCTGATAATTCATTTTTCCAACCAGCATCTATTCATTGATCTCCTGCATGTATCAAGCTTTATATTGGAAGATATTTCCATCATAACCTTTTGGAATCTGGGCCACATATTTTTTTCAAGTAGAATGTATGACAGTATTTGTTATTTTTAGAGCCCTTCTAGCATTATCTATTGAAGAAAGATTAAAGAATTAGCTAACAATTTTCCAAAGTGACAAATCACTTCACATTTTTAAACATTTCTACATGTCAGTGTCTTTACATTTAGTTCTAGTCAACTAACAGTTATTGTATTATTGTATATTTATTGCATACAATGTCTTATAAAAGGGCTCAAATATGATTAAGGTCTTCCAAAGTTTATTATTTATTGAGGAAGAAATAAAAACAGACAAGATTTAATACATGTTTCTACAACCCATATATAGAGATGCTGGAAGTGGTTAAAAACACAAAGCCAGACAGAGAAAATGATTAATGATGCAACAGAAAATGTAGACAGAAAAAAATGTCTTGATGTTGTTTTGTGGTTTGTGTGTGTGGGTGTGTGTGTGTATGTATGACTGTGTGTTAGTGTGATAAATCATGACTTATTGGAAGTGAATCTTTTCCTTATGAAAGCCAAGGAGGTTAATAAAGGCCACGCTTTTAGCAGAGATCTAAAATCTACTCTTGAATTCTTGAGTATTTGCTGAAGCTAATAATTTTGCAGACAATGCTATGGAAGCAAACCAAGAGTTGTATCTTCCCCATTAAAAAGATTTGCACTAAAATAAAACGGACATCTACTATGCAAAAATGTATGTACAAAGTTTAAATTCTAACCTTTTTACAAAAATCTTAGCAAATGTGTTCGACGTGATATAAACAAGTAATAATCCCAATATAGGAAAGTATGGAATATGGCAACAAATAAGCAATAATGCCCAACAAATGAGTGAAAGCAACCTGAAGTAGTGAGAAAAACCTAAGAAAGTGGTTGAGAGGAGTATAAAAAAGTCAACTTTAAGAAGAGTCAAGGAGAGTGTAATGGAAGAAATTTAATATAGCAAAATAGCTGTAAAACTGTTGGAAAAGCTCAAAAGCCCAGTAGAGGACAGTGAAACAACCCAGAGATGAACAATATGGAAAGTTACCGGAGTTATTTAGGCATGTGGGAAGAATTTGGGTCCAGAATGTTAAGGCCAGATATGGAGAAGAATTGAATCCTAGTAATAGCTCAATGGATTCTATTGAAAAGGAATGAACAGATGAACTTCCAAGGAAACATCAAGGTTCTGTGTTTGAGAGAATATGGGCAACATTGAGAGAAACAAGAAAATTGAGATGGGGAGCTCCACATAAGTCTCTCCATCTATAAAATGAGAATGATACTGTCTGCTTGACCCTTCTACAATGATTGTGAAAACAGTGTAACAAGTGTGAATGCTTTGAAATAACATAATTTCTGTACAGTTTGAAAAGGCTTTATTTCATGAGTTGGCATGACCACATGGTGCTGTTAAAACTTTGTCACACTTTTCTTTCCTGTAGGGCTCTACATCCAGATGGCAGCACCTAGTAGTTTGTGGGGGGTAGTGGCTGCCAGAAAATTTCCACACAGTTCTCGAGCTATCAGTAGGCAGTTTTATTAGAAATGATAGTGTTTATATATATTCTTCTGCAAATGGAGTTATTCTGGGAAAAAGAGTTTTATGTTTGTTTGCTTGTTTTTGTTTTGTTTGTTTGTTATTAGGCAACTAAGCAGTACTTGGTGATGGGATACAGTTCTGCAGAGAGGTTGAAGGGAGTAGAGGGAGTTAAATGAACTGCTCAACTGCTAATACGGGGCTTCAGAGACAAGATCAGAAACTGATGTCAGATTACTCATCTGGCTCCTTTTCAGCCAATTTGGAGAATACAAAAGAAAACAAATATTATGTCACAACGGGGCTCTAGATGAAAACACATGCACGCAGTGTGATCAAAGAAGAAGCAGTGATTATTGGAGTAAAGTTTTTCGATGGCAACATGTGCAATTGAACTCTCTGCTTCTGGAACTTCGTTCATAGGGTCCCCAAGAGCCAGTGGACTTTAAAAAACAAATTATAAGTTTTTCAAACTACATTTTTTGGATCAATTTGTTTAAACATTAATTGACAAGAAAAACATATGCAATAGGTATTTCTTTAAAGTCATAGTTTAGGATCTCAAAATTTCTTCCTCTTATTAATAACTACTCATAACTAAATAGAAAAAGAGAAGAAAATTAAGAGTGTGAAAAAATAATCAGAAGTTGATTTTATTTACCATCAATAAAAGCTCAGAATTAAAGATACCACAAATAGCCTAAATGAAGACAAAAATCTGTTAAATTTATTTTCTTCTCCTCCTTTTGCCCCTCTCCCTCCTCATCCTCCTCCTTCGTTTTCCATTTTTTTGTTTGTTTTTGAGAAGCAGCAGCAGCTTTTAATTGTTGTATAGGAGAATATTTTTCAATTAATAAGCCCAGTTTTAATAAAATATGTTCATTGAGAATATTTTAAAGTAAATACTTTCCTATTTTCTATAGAGAAACACTTGCTCTTGCATAATACATAAACTACACAGCTGCTCTGTGGATTTACATGTTTCCCACTAGGCAACATGTCTGCCAAGTCAGTGTATCTGCACGCGTAAGAATGTTTGGCTGAAATTTCAGATCCTTAATATCTGAAGTAATTTGGCCAAAGAACATGCTTTTGAAGAGTTCAGGTCTGACTAAATGCAGGTAGTTCCAAATGGAAGGACAGGTCCTCCACAGGCCATTCATGGAGGTTTCAGAGACTATAGGAGGTTAAGTACTTCCCAATCTGAGGAAGCATCTGGCTTATAAAATGCATATGAATATGGTCATCCTACCCATCTCTCTGAGATGTTCTGAGTCTAAAGCAAAGTCTATGTGAAAGTCTTAATAAATGTTATGAAATGCAGACCCTAAATAGAAATGATTCCTGAGGAAACTTCTTTCTATATGTGATAATATAAAATTATCAACCAAACTGGCTTGAACAAACATTTAGGAATTGGTTGTTACATCATTCCCAAATATTGTTAGCAACATCAATTTTATGCCGAATCAATTCAGTTACCTTAAACTAGAAACTGCCAGGAAGCCTGTGGAACAAGCATCCTGCATAGAACCTGTGACATGATTTGTCAATGTGGTGAGACAAAGATGCAACATAACACCTCTGCCCAGGGAATTTGGGTTAGGGCTGGGCCACCACTAAAACATCTCATCTTCTAAAGCCATTAACTTTATTACTCAAATAATTCATTTAAGACCATCCTATCACTTCCACTGGAAAAATGTTGACTTTGTTTTTTGTGTTTTCACATACAATTCATGCATTTTTTCATTTTATTTTTTTAAAAAAAGATGTTATTGACTTGTCTCAAAAGCCCAGGATAAAACCTGACACAGTTAGAACTTAATACATTTCTTTTTGAGATTGTCTCATTTAATTTGTATAATCAATGAAAGATATTGCTGCAATACAATTGAAAATCCTGAGCAGTTTTTTGTTTGCTTGTTTGTTTGTTTTAACACCTATTTTGGCAGGTTGGTATTAGGCAGTTTGCTAAGCCCTTTATTTCTAAGTTGCCCTGGCTTTTACTATAAATTCTACTATTTCCAAGATTTTCAAACATATCCCAAGTAGGTGTCTATTTACTTAATTATGGCTCAGCTACTTTGTTTGTCAAAGACAATTAACATAGACAGATGTTTTCTACCAGTTAGCTGCAATCAGTTGTGCCATGTAACAAACCACCCTAAAGTGTAGTGACTTGAAACACCTTCTTATAATTTCCCCTAAGTGCATGAGTCAACTGAGTGGGTCTGCCCATCTGAGCCAGGCAGGGCTGATCTCAGCTTAGCTTGCTCATGCATCTATGTCAGTTGGATAAAGGTTAACTCTTCTAGAATATCCTCAACAAGGCTTGTGCCATATGATCTCTCTTCTTCCAAGAAACATATCTGGGCTTGTTCTCATGGTGTGGCAAGGGTCCAAAGAAGGAAGTGGACACACGCAAGTATGTGGCAAGTCGTTAGTTATCCTAATGGCCAGTTCACGTAGTTTAGCCTAGAGTCACTGTGGAAAGGAACTACCAGAAGACATTTATAAAGAAAGGCTGGAAAATTAAAGCCAATCCACACAAGGGTAATTCAATTCAAAACTTCAGATACAAGAACTGTCGAAAAAATTGGTAGTTTCCTACCACAATATCTAAATTGTCCTTTCTTTTTAGTAAGAGAAATTTTATTTTTTAGTGGAAATATGCCCACCCAGGATTAAAGACTATTGTTGTGTCCACCTTTGGAACTACATGTAACAATGTCACCATGTACCAAAAGTAGTAACATATAATTAAGTAATAATATCCAATGGTAATTCTAGAAGGGCCCTTTACAAAGGATTTCATCTTGGTTTTGTCATCTTGTCATTTCTCCTTCTTCTGGAATCCAGCACCAATTTAGGCATCAAAGCACCATCAGCCATCCTTTACCATGAAATATCCATGAAGAGGAAATCCACATGCTATAATAATTGAGTGGAAAAATAGGAGCTTGTGTTCCCAGCAAGACTATGGAGCTGCCATATTAGTGTCACCATTCATACTTTGGGACTTGTTTTCCCATGAGAAAGAAATAAACTGTAAAATCTTCCAAACACTATAAATGTTTTTATCATTTTAATCTGAAGCTCAATCTAATTTAATATAGATCTACAGACTTCAAATATCTTATAAATGCTAATAAATTATCCATTAAAAAAGGGAATAATATAAGGAAAAAACAACCCTTGGCTATAAAAATATTCTTACAGGTTTCTTCTTTTCAGGGCTTCCCAGAATCTTAACACATTGTTTGCGGGTAGTTTTTATCACGCGCTAACAGGTGGCGCGGGCCATTTTTGCTAATTTTTTGTGCAAATGGCAACGTTCAGTAAAATTACGATAACTTTAGTTTATGTATTTATATGTTACCCGCATTCTACCGCTAGTCTATGAAAAACGTATTAATACGTGTCCCGCGCTCTACTACACTGGTAGAACGTATAAATACATAAAACGTGTAAACACGTTTCCCGCATACAATGTGTTAAATGCTAATAAGCATGTTCAGTCTCTAAGAAGAAAATATCATTCCACATTTATCATTAGACTAGAGGCCTGGTGCATGAACTCGTGCATTGGTTGGGTCCCTTGGCCTGGCTAGTGATCGGGGATGATCGGGGCCAGCTGGCTAGGGGGAGGGACTGCAGGAAGTTGGCTGGCCTTGGGAAGTTAGCTGTGGGAGCCTACTGACCACCAGGGGACAGCTCCTGCATTGAGTGTCTGCCCCCTGGTGGTCAGTGCGCATCATAGCAACTGGTCATGAAGTTCGCTTAGGCTTTTATATATGTAGATTGTGGAGTCTTTTCCCCCAGATAAGTGTTTTCTGGATAGCATTTTTGGAAGAGCTATTTTGTAGTTTATATATATATATATAAGCTACCCCACTATACTAGAATATTTATAGTTTCAGCTATTTTTCCTATTTATTACCCTAAATATTATTTGCCACTAGACAACATTGCATTTGTAAGAAAATATGGACATTAATATCATGAGACATTCAGTTATATATTGTGTGAGAAAGGGGGGGTGATGTGTCCCAATTTTTACTAAAATAGAAATTGGGAGAGAAGAGATTTCCTGAAGCAAAGTGTTTGTGATAGTCACCTAACAGAATCTGCCACGTAAGAAAAATGGGCATCTGTAGAGAGTGAACCATACAATTTGTGCCTATTTTTCCAGACAACAAGGGACACCAAACTATAAGAAAGGAAAAAGATCAGTGCTGAGAAAATAAACTCATAAGAATAAAGAAAGGGCCATTTTCTGTTTGTGATTTCCTGGTTGGTTTTGGAATATTTTTTTTCATGGGATTTATTTTAGCTTGGCGTCAGCCTGTGAGAAAGGTGATCTCTTAAACTAGAACATGTTCTCAGGCTTCCCCAGCTGTAAAAATAATGAGTGTTTCTTAGACAAGGAGCAAGTAGTTCCTAAATATGGCCTCTGAGGAGGAATACTCTGGCTGTAGCATTTTCTCTGGTGATTGTCTGAAATTTTCATAACTCTATGTTTCACAATTTCCAACTCCTTTTAAATGAAGCTCAGTGCAATCAGCAAGAGTATTTACATTTTAAATCCAATTCAACAGTGATTTATCCAATATCTAATATTTCCAGAGCCCTGTATAAGATCATGTGGAGAATATACTATATAAGGCGTTGAGTCCTTGTCCTCATGGTGTTTACATTTTGATGAATTGGCTAATATAATAATATAAAGTAGAATGTTTTCTCATCTACCTAAGAGTAAAAGCAAGCATTTGGGAGAGAGATTCAAGTGAGAGGTGGGGGGAGAGAAAGAAAAAAAAGAGAGACACAGAAAGACCCAATCTGGGAGAGAAATGAGGGCAGGATTGAGAGAGGAGAGATTACAAAGAAAACTTCTAAATTATAAGAAGGATTCATACTTCAGAGATTCAAGGAGAATATGTCAAGTATGCTTGGATCTGTGGAACAAAATTATTGTCTTCTTGTTAAGTTATAGAATAGAAAAAATTAGAGAGGGGGTACAATAGGCAAAAATTGAAAGAAGAAAGAGGTTGCTGCAATTGGAAATTTAGAGAAATCACCCAGACTGAACTCAGAAGTTAGAAAGGGTGTGTAAACAACAGTTGAAGGCAAGAAACATTAAAGGCAGAGAGTTATCATATTTGATTCCTGATTATGTGTACTCAAGTGCTGGCTGTTGGGGATGTGTCTGAAGAACCATTCTAGCTTTGAAGGACTCCATTGGGTTGTCTAAGGCCATTTCTGTTGTCTTTTTTTCCTCACATGTTGGTTCCAACTCTTTAGTAAATACCTTTCCCATTAAGCTCCATCTCAAAGCCTGCTTTCCCAGAAGTCCATCTGTTACAACAGGGTTGCCCATGCATTTTTGTCTGTATTATGAGCCATCCACAGAAAAGAAATTATTCTCTATCCTTCTCTCGCACTCACCTTCACAGGCTGTAAAGAGAACCAGTCAAGAGGACTAGTCCTAACCATGGGTCTATTCTACAACATAAGAATCAAGAATGGTATTCAGTAGGCAGAACTGAGAAAAGAAGACACCAACACTATAGCAAGATGAATTACAGGAACAATGTTAGGTGGGGTGGTGAGGAGGTTCATTAGATGAGTTGAGAGGTTTTATAAGGTCCTAGAATGTCCAAGTTCTTCATTGGAACCTGTCAATACATTGCCTTGCATGGAAAAAGGGATTTTGCAGATGTGACTAGTTAAGTAAGGACTTTGAGATGAAGAGATCATACTGAATAACTCAAGTGAGCCTAATGTAGTCACAATAGTTCTTAAAAGTGGAAGAGAGAGGCAGATACTGGTCAGAGAGGTACAACATTGCTGGCTTTGAAGATGGAGCAAAGTAGCCATCAGCCAAAAAATGTGAATGGCCCCCAAAAGCTAAAAACAAACAAACAAAACCCACAAGGAAACAGATGATTATCCCCTAGAGCAGTGGTTCTCAACCTTCTGGCCCTTTAAATACAGTTCCTCATGTTGTGACCCAACCATAAAATTATTTTCGTTGCTATTTCATAGCTGTAATGTTGCTACTGTTATGAATTGTACTGTAAATATCTGATATGCAGGATGGTCTTAGGCGACCCCTGTGAAAGGGTCATTTGACCATCAAAGGGGTCATGACCCACAGGTTGAGAACCATTGCCCTAGAGAGTCTCCCTAAAGGACAGCACTGCTGACACCTGAATTTTAGCCCAATGAGATCCTTATCAGCCTTGTAATGCAGAGAACTGTAAGACAATAAATGTGTTGTTTAAGCCACTGAGTCTGTGGTAAGTTGTTGTCTTGTTGTTGTTGTTTTAGCAACTATTACTACAATGCTGATACCAACTATATGGCAAATGTGGAAAGAGGAATAATACACTGGGATTGTAGTAGAGGGGCTGGTGACCAAAATCTTCATCTGCCACTTAGAACTATGATTTTCATCAGATCACATAGTATAACTAGACTCACATTCTCCCATCTAGAACCTGAGCAATGTAACTCACTTATAGAGGTTCTCCAAGCTTGAGTCAAACACTTGTTGAATGTATATAGCATGTGCTCAGAAGAATATAGATTGGACTCAAGAGCTTGTGTTAATTATGTATTGTGTCGGCCTTTATTTCCTTTTCTTCCTTCTGGGGCTCTTGCGCTGAGTCTCCATCTTTGTAAAAGTGCCCCAGAGAAATGAAACCAGGGACCTTATTATAGTTCTTGGGTGTTTAAAGTTTGGGAAAATTGGGGTCATTGTGACTCCCGATTATGTCTAAGAATATATATTTTTCCCCAAGTAAAAATGAGGAATGGGGATAAACAAGAAAAAAATGCAGTTTATATAATCATTATTTATCTCAATTGGCACTGGCCTGCCCACTGAAGAGCATCTAATTCTTTATTAGGTTGGTATCCATGCTCTTTAACCGCACCTGGCAGCCTAGTGCCTGCATTTATTATTCTCAGAGTGCGAACTTGTCATCCAACATCTGGTCTGCATTTGTTTCCTTTAATTTCCTTTACCCTCCCCCATTCCCTTACCCATTCTATTACCTATGCTTTTCTAAAAACAGTCATCTGAATGTATGTTAATATCTTTCACCATTTTACATGCAAACTTCCAGCCCGAATTCAGCAAAGAGATCAGAGACTCACCTGATTGACCCAGAGAGATGCCAGAAATAAAATGCCTCTATCTACATGTAAAGAGTCATCATAAATACATTAGAATTGTTCTTTCAGTCTGAGAAGGGAGATACTCTGTAAAGCAAAATTTGCAATATGCACGTATCTAATAGAGTGCATTTTCCTCTACGGTAAAAGATTGGTGCATAGTCAGGAATAGTGAAAATAAGAAAATAAGCTTGTATTTTAAAATGGGTCTCAATTGGTACTTGGCTCATTACAGAAGAGTATCTAGTAATTGAGGGATGTCCCCCTGAGTCCTTGAGAATTTCTCATGGACAAAGGAACAAAGCAGATACTGACTCTGTCTTAGAGACCAGGTCAACCTTTGGCCATAGTTTGAATTAGTCACACCATGAAAAGAAAACAATGGGTAAATCTGAAATATTTAATTTTTTAAGATCACAATTGGAATAACATCTGTGCTGAGGAAAAGGGAGCGCTTGGGAAATGTGGCCGCTCTGTCAGCACTGCATAATGCAGGAGAAAGAATGAGCAACCGGATGAAATTAGAATTGTTCTACACGTATCTGTCAGAATTCTATTCCAGTCCAATGGGTCTTAGCATTTTAAAGGCTGAATTTCATCTGGGGCATTTGCAAATGCTGCAAATCTTCTGCATTCCGAAATGCAAAAATAAAGTAACTCTTTTTCATGACACTTACCCTCCATTTGGTCAAATGCCAAATTAATTAACTTCAAACCTCAAATAATTTATATCCATTAACTCTTAGAATTGATATGTAACTGTGAAGTAGGTAAACCTGATTTAACTGGCCCATACATATCTATCATTCTTCTGAATTTGAACTACTTCCTTATTCGTGGTCCCTTTCACCTTCAGCCATTCTTTGTCCATGCCCATTATCCTTAGCAGGAGAGCTGAATGTCAACCTGGTTTCTTTGGCCTCAGGGATTTCTATGGAGAAGAGTACTAAGACTGGCCCTCACAAATTGGCTCTTGAGTCAAGGAGGAAAGCAGTAATTTCCTTTTGGTTTACACCTCACATCTTAGTGAATGTGTCCTCTTCATCTACCAAAGCATGGCCTTTAATTCTCTCTAACTGAACCCATTTTAAAATCTTTTTGTTATTTGTCTGAGAAATATGTATCCATCTTCCTTCTGAAATATATTCCTCAATTTGAATCTGAATTTACTTCCTTCCCATCCCTTTTGAGACTGCTTCATCAATGATCTCATCTTTTATTTATATGCTCAGTCATCTCCATCCCTACTCTAAAGGGTTGTCTGGCTTTTCTCTCAAAATCAAAACCAAAACTAAAGTTTTTATGATCCTGCCACACCCACCATCTACTGTAGAATATTTCTATTTTCAGTTACTAACTAAGATTTCCTTCTAAAATTGCTGCTTCTAATTCCTACATTTTCCTCAATATTTCCCAAACTCTAGTAAACTGGCACATTTACTAATATTCTTCCAATTATTCAGTTTAGTGTAATCTCTCAATTTTAATTTTTTTCTTGAAACATTTGTCCCTATAAGACTTAATTGCTACTACATTATCATGATTTTATTTCTTCTCTTCAATAACCCCTTCTACAATTTCTCCTCTGGTTTCCCTCTGTCTTACTCTTGGATTTTCCCATAAGGACAATGGTTGTTGCATTCTCCTTGCACAATATCCTCAGCAAATTCACTTATTACTTTTTAAATTCTTCCTCATAGAAGTCAACCATTCTCTGAAAGGAAGGTTTTTAAAATGTTACCACAACCTATGACCTTATTCAACCATTCAATCATTAACACATTTATATCCATTGAATACCTTTTATGGTCCAGGTGTCATAGTACATATAGTATGTTTTATCTAATAAGCAATAGATTGAAATATAAATTTAGTCTGTTTAATTCCAGAGTCTATACTCTCAAGGCTACATTACAGAGACTACAATTAATATAATTGTCACTAAGCAGAGTATGGCAAACCAAAACAATTTTAAGTCCCTGACCAAGGAATTCCAGTCCTTTATTTCTATTTTCCTTTGATTTGCATGTGGCCTCAACACACATACATTTACCTCCCTAGAAACATATACTTTCTAAAATTCTAATTGTCCTATATGACTAATCCTACATGTAACCTATGAAGAAGCTATCCCTTTCTTCTGTTTCAAAGCCCTGCCCAAACCCTCTACCTGCCACCTCCAGAAATAAAAATGGAAAGCACAACATATCAACCTAGATCTCATGACAAAATGACCTTGTTGGTCTTGTTTGTACTTTCTATGAGGAAAAAAATGTGATTTCTTCAGAATTTATGGAAGTGTGACTAATGTTTTAGAATATTCAAGGCTGATCTTATGTATTATATTTCATATTCTATCACATTTCTGACAATTACAGATTGCATTGCATCCTAAAGGGGGGAGGCACTGCACTGTAATTTCAATATAGAAAGACATGAAAGGTCATTATGTTGAGTCCCAAGTACACTCATTGTACTTTAGCTTTCCTATTGGTATTAACTTTCCAAGAATCTCTAGTCCAAAATATTGCATCAAACTTTGGCTCTCCTTACTCTCTAGAGAAATATACCAATTCTTCCTTCTCATTATATTATGTTAACCTGCTCCACAGATGTACTGTTTTGGCCACTTTAGTGTAAGCTTTCATTACCTGAACAGAGATAACTGGATACAGAATCTACACTTAAGAACACACAATTTCCTGGAAAAGAGACTAATGCAAATAATTAAGTATATTATAAATCAAAATAGAAATCATGCCAAATGAAAACATAACTAACTCTGGGAATGCTTGTGGTTGGTTGGCACATTTTAGCTATGCATAAGTTGCTGTTCGATTTAATTTCATTTTGCTTAACTTCTAGCTCAGCTACTATAAATGCCTCAAAACTAGTCTATTCTCTGAAGGAGATATAAAGAGAGAATAAGATTTGTGTCCATGCCTTGATTTTACCAGATAGTTGAAATAATAAGTAAGGTGATAAGGGATTCTGCTAATTAATAAATTGAGGTCAGCCTGGTAGAATTCATGAATATTCATTAGCCTCCAATTAAAATTTAGCATTTTCTTTGATTATAAATGTAGGAAAACACACCATGTAGTCACACACACACACACACACACACACACACACACACACAGACTTGTCTTAGAAACACTTTTGTATTGTTACCAGATTTCTAGTTTGTCATAATCCACTACAGTGTTGTAAATATTTCAAAATATTATTTGTCACCACTACTTTGAAATCATACTACTTAGACTGCTACTAGGTATTGTTTTTTTATTTTATTATTTTAATCCTCACCTGAGGACAAGCTTTTACTGATTTTAGGGAGAAAGAAGGGAGAGGGAGAGAGAGAAAAACATTGATGTGAGAGTGAAATATCAGTTGGTTACCTCCTGCACATGCTCTGATCAGGGATTGAACCCACAACCTGGGCATGTTCTCTGATCAGAAATTGAACCCAGGACCTTTCTGTGTACTAGAAGACATGCTAACCAACTGAGTCACACTGGCCAGGATTAGGTCTTTTTATTTTTAATGCATTAATAAAGAACCATATATCATAAATTTGTTTAATATTTGGATAGCTGTATTTTCATATAATTTCTATTCTATAGTTTCTGTTGTGATCCTATGTATGGTACTTTATGAATTAAAAAAACAAAAACATTTTATATTCTTTCTAGGAGGGGCCCATAGTTTATACCAGAGTGTGAAGTGTGCAAGAACAAAAAGTCAAATCTTCTATATGAAATCTTGTGCTTTGGAAATTCAAAGGGAGGAAAGGCTGATAAAACAAATGGACGTACTAGTAGCTTTCCAGAGGAAGGACGGCTTCAGCAACATATGAGCTTTTACATAGACATGGAATATGCAATAGTGTTAGGAAGGGTAGTCTAGATGGGCAGAGTTTTAAGTGCCATAAATAAAGACACAGAGTCATGAATGCCAATGACTCTTTTAGCTCAAAATGTAGGTGACATAGTCTTAGGGAATAGGCCATTTCTGATGCATAAAGGAATTGGCAACACATTTCATAGCATGCAAAATATTTTCCCCAGAAAGTCACATCTACCCTTGGCAGAGTCAGTGAATTTTAGGGTTGCATCCTTATCTTAGTTCTATTTTTTTGACTCATCATGTGCAACTTAAAAAAAATTAAATAATTTTACATCACCCCACTTGGTTCCTATTTGCTCTCAATGATGTAGTATAAAATGTGAGCAGAGATAGTTTAAAACCACAAAAGAGCAGAATAATGCTTGGAGGGAATGGGACCTGAGGGTGGATAACCCTCAGGAAGAGATCAAATCACTAAATCATGCAGTGGCAAGGCCCACAGGCCGTTCTTAAAATTCCCTGCTCATCGACACTCCTGTTCTAATCCCTAATGGTTTCTAACCACCAAGATCAACCTCTAACTTGTCTTCATAAACTGATGCCCCGATGTGCTCTTTAATTCCTTTCAAGTGGCACAAGGTCACTGGAGCTGAGCATATAGTAGGCAAGGGAAGGATTTGGCTCGGGGCTAAATTGCAATCCAGTTGAAAGCCCACCAAACTAGTGTTTCTTTCTAACCTAATCCTCTTCATCATGAATATACTTAAGAGAGAATCTCTGCAGTTCTTTTTTCTGCAACTCTGGTTTTCGTTTGATTCTTGACATATGTTCATTTGTTATTTTTGAGCAGGTTGTATATACTTCTTTTTAAAAGCCACATTAAACTTGATTAACCACATGTCAACCTTGTTAGAGAGCAGACCCTGAGTTTTTATTTTGTGTGTTTGTTACTTCACATGGAGTAATTAGTGAGTAGGGGTAACAAACAGACTCCCTTATGTCTTGGCTTTGAGTCTAGATTGCAAACAGCAGATAGAGAAGTGATGGAAGCTTCTGGACAAACGTTTCCACCATGGATCAGTTTGCTTTATAATTTCGTAGATTTTCATTGTTTGTTCAACTTTGGATCCAGTTATTTTTGCCCCACTCACTTCTGTGGCTTGTTCCAGCCAAAACTCCCCAACAGGAGAAAGGCTTGTAAAATAAATGCTAATTGCTACCAAAGGGAATTGACAGGAGTGCTGGATGCTGTGGTGTTGCAGTTACGAAATTCAGACCTTTACCACTGAAGCGGGGGTGGGGCAGAGAGAGAGAGAGAGCGAGCCAACACTTGGACAAGACTGCTAAGTAACGTTTGGAAACTGATTCTAGAGATGGTATGTGTAGCTTGCTCACTGTGACTTCCTGTTCTTTGTTCCATCCTCTCCAGCCTGTCTGTCTATCCTTCATGTTAGAATGAATATTGGAAAAGACACAGCGTCTCTAAAACTCACTGATTTCTCTTCTCTTCACTCCTGCGGAAATTTATGTGTCACACTATTATAGGTGGCATTTACTCACACTGAATTATCCCATCACTTGTGTATGTCTCTCCTGATTCCCAGAGCTCTGGCAACCCAGTGTGCTTACAACTGCATTCTGGGGATCCACTGTTTCTGAAGTCTGTATTGGGTGTTGAATATGGGTTTAGCACTGGGCTCAGTGCTCTAGAGTAGAAGCAAAAAGAATATATTTCCAGAGAGATGAGCCTATCAGACAAAGCTGTTAGTAGAACATATGTAAGCAATATATAGAAGTATTTAATTAAGGACTAGGTAGTTCAGAAGGTCTAAGATAATGTGGAGGTGTATATGGGATGAGTATTGGGAGAAACCTTCTCAGTAGTAGATATCAAATGCCAGGCATAGAGATATCCTGACCCTTATTGTTAGGGCAACAGTAAGAGTGACAGTAGAGAGAGAAGAAAGATAAGGCTTCATTTCTAAAATAGATTGGTTTGTGTATGGATACTTGGGATGGTAGTTTAGTGGGAAAAATTGGATTGAGTCTTTGGAGGTTGGGAGAATGCAAATTCTAGCTCTACCATTTGCTAAACTGGGTAACTAAACTGGGCATGTTTCTTCAAAACTCTGCCTCAGTTTCCTCATCTATAAAATTAGGACAGTATTACTTTAATTACAAGATTGCTGTGCACACTAAATAAGATAATTAAGGTAAATTTCTTAGAACAATATTTAGCACCTAGTAAGCAATGAATTAACATTAGCGGTTATGTTGTTGCTACATTAAAACTGGTTAGGTGCAATAGAGTCCAATTGTGTAGAGTATGAAAAAAAATCAGAAGTTTAAGTTTGGGGTTAAAAGACATGCTAGGCATTGAAACTTTTAAACAGTATAAATCAGCCAGCTAGCGATTCTCTATCCCAAAGCTTTACAACTGTTTTTCAGCATATACTGCTGAACACCTGCTTTAGGCCAATGAAATGCAAGATTTTGTAGCATATGGAGAAGTAGGGGGTAGTCTTTATCCATGAAGAATTTGACATTCTTTGAAAAGACAAGACACACTAGTACATATAGGTAATGTCTAAGAAGAGTGTAAGACCATATCTGGGGAGGTCCAAAGTTAGTGTTTATAATTAGCATTTCCAAATGTTTGACCTGAAGCACTGGTTTCTTCCCAAGAAAGGGTTTGTGTAAGAGAGACAGAGAAAGAAAGAAAGGAACTGTAGGAAGAAAGAAAAGAACGGTACCTACTGCAAGTGATGTTGAAAAATCATCTTACATTAAAATTACATATATTAACTCATTTAATCTTTCCAACAACCCTATAAGGGAGGTACTTTTCTTCTTCCTATTTTATAAATAAGCAGCTGAGGCACAAAGAGGGTATATGCCCAGGTCACAGTAAAAAAAACAAAAACAAACAAACAAACAAAAAAACCTAGGAGTTCGAACCCAGGCTCTGGGGCTCCAGATTCCATGTTCTCCATAATGGCGCCACAACTCACACCTGGACCTGGTCCCTTCAAATAGGAATTGTGTTTAGGGTGAATTATACACACAAGACATTTAAGCGAACAATTTGTTTTCAGGATTTTGAAAAGAAGACACTGATAATATGTAACCAGACTATTTGGCATTCTATACATAACGTTTTCAATAGATAAATTTTATTTGATATACATTATTAACCAAGAAATTGAGGCTGCCATTTACATAAAAAAGATGCACACCCTGCAAAAGTGTGTTTTTCTATTGCTCTATGAATGAACAGACTTTTATTTTTTTCAAATATCTTCCACTTTTAGCTTTCTTTTCAAGAGTTTTTGCACTGGAAATCTCTCCCTGGCCATCTTTCTCTCTTTTCTTTTACCTCATTCCTTCTCCCACTTCCTTCTTATTGGCATCAAATGACCTAAAATAAAACTTCATTCAGAGTGATCAGGTAAATTATGGAAATCCTTTTATCCCTCCAAATTCCACTCAAAATTCTCCTTCTTGTCCCATTTTCCTACTTGCTCCCTACGCTCACAAAGACAACCTATGTTCTTTCTGCTGAGTTTTTTCACCATTTTTCCAATATATGATTTTGTTATGCTCTGCCTTTGCATATGCTGTTCCCTTTTCTGAGCTCTCTTTTCCCTTCTCCATATGGCCAACGCTACTTACTATTTAAAAGCCGGCTGAAATGTTACCTCCTATGTTGAGACATCGTTGAACTCTATAGGGAGACAGGCCCAGAACACTCTGTTCTTTTCTCTGCCACTGCATTCAGCACATTACCTCCCTTCACTAATACACATTATTCTAGGAGTTTTGAACATAAGAATAGTGTTTTATTTACTGTTCTACCATTGGGTTTGGGCATATATATATATATATATATATATATATATATATATATATATATATGACTTCTATAGAGGATGCTTTTTTTTATCTGTCCATTTTGACAATTATATGTGGCAAGTCTTAAGCCTAGACAAAGTGATCTTACAAAGCTAGGTTCTCTAGTTAACACCACTTCTCCCTAGCACCGAAAGCATGCAAGGAACTCAGAACATTTGTAATGTTAGTTTAATCAAGATATAATCTTGAACAGAAGTTGGCTGCCACAATTTAAACTGTGAGGATTTTAAAAAGAAGACACTGAGAGTATGTAACCAGACAACTTGGCATTCTATACCTAAAGTTTTCAATACATAAATTTTATTCTATATACATTATTAAGCAAGAAACTGAGGTTGTTACATAGAGAACCTAGTTTTATAAGATCACTTTGTCCGGGCTTAAGCGTTGCCACATATAATTGTCACCCTGTTACACACACAGACATATATATCCCAGATGATACAATTTGACAGAATGAATTGTTGTCGATTTTGATAAGGATTGCCACAAGTAAATGGGAATTCTTCTAACCCTTTTTGAGGTTTGTACCTTAGCAAACACCTCCTGAGTTCTTCATCTGTCATATCCACTTCTCTGCCCATTCATGGGTTCCTTCATGATCCATTTGTAAGGCCTTTCCCACCATTCCTGCTGATCTCAAAGATTGAACTGGAAATTGATATTTGGCTACTGCTGCGGCAATTATTTATGTTCTTGTACTCCCAGCCTCATGATGTCTCTTCTCAGTTATTGAATGGAGAAGTCAAGGTGATCTGAAATTAAATACTCACAAAAGAGTGAACAGACAAATAGAGGGGGGAGCTTGTTTTCTGAAGAGACGACAGTAACAGCTGTTATTTGAGTTCCTAGTTCTAAACCCTCATATGTTACAATTGAAATACTGGCTGATAGTTCCAAGAAATATGCTGTTATATTTTAGTAACTACCACTTGTTTCTTAAATTATCTTGAATAGGTTCTCATTATTATGACTACAAATATATGACTTAATCAGTACTTCAATGTGACAGTCAATGTTGCTTTTTCAGTCAAAATACCCTACCTCAAATGTACTAAATTTATTTAAGGCCAAACCCAAATTCCCTTTTTATCTCTGAATTTTTATCACTCTATAGGCATTAAACTTCTAAATTGCGTTACTTATTTTTATTCATTAATTCATTCCTTAATTCAACAGAAATTGCTTAACATCTGCCATATAGCAGGCAACATGCCAGAGACATAAATGTAAACAAGACTATACCTGTGTCTCCAAAATGCTCCTAACCTTTTGCAAGAGATTTACAACAAAATGATATAATGTAATATGACACAATCAAAATAGAAGTTGGCATGGAGCACCATGGAAACAAAGAAAATAGACAACAGAATTCTGATTTGCAGAGGAGGAATGGTTTTCTTTTTTATAGCATAGTTAGTTGCATGTCATTCTGGCCCCGTCACTATGTTGTAAGTAAGCAGAGGCACAGTAAGTATCCTTCTGTAACCAAAACCAACCACTGCCATCCGGTACAAAGAAGAGTATTTTTCTTGGGTCAAGTTCCTTAGGAAACAACTCTGAGATGGGGATTTATAAGCAGAAATTATTGGGAAGTATTCTTGGCACCAGATCTCTAAAGGAGTAGGAGAGCAGGATTAGACAGAGGGTAAAACAGCTTTGATACAATTGTAATGGTGACCTCACTCATCTTGCAGGGAATTCCAGTTGAGCTGGTTCTTCAGAGATGTCTCACTTTGAGGCAAAGAGAATAGGTCATTTTGTACCCTTGCATGGATCATTTATTGGGCAGGGCTGGCCTTTTTGAAGGCCTATAGACTTGGGCCTTCAACTGAGGAAATTCCCAGAAAAGTAGTCAACTGTGAGTTATCAGCAACCTCGACTCACAGCAGCTTGGCAACAAGTGCCACATGCTAACAGAGGAATCTGGGTGTCACATCACAGTAGCTACTGCAGCACCCTGAAAATGATAGCTGCTCAGTGGCTACTGGCAAAAGTTCCATTTTATGTGTTAGCATTCACTATTCTAAAATCTAATTTTTGCAATACCAGTGAGCATAGTCATATCTGAGCACTGGATTCTTTGTTATTTTCTGAACTCTAGGTCTGAGCTCATTTGACATTTATAGTTGTTTTGTAGGGAACTAAGGGGAAAAGATTCATATTCACATTATGCATCTTGCTAGTCAATGGACAAGGCCTCCCTGCCTTATCACTCAGCAATTGGAATTTTAATTAAGTCATGCTCCCAAATAAATCATTCATGATCAAAACATTTGCAGTTGGCTGACAACAAAGGTAACAGTTAAGGGGAAGTGGCATTAAATGAGTTGGGAGTTCCTTGGATTAAGGCCAAGTTAGAAGGAATGGTAACTCTTCCCAAAAATCTAAATCAAAGAGAGTTTTCTCTGGTAAAGACAGTTTAATCAAAACAAAACCAAAAAAGCAGCCAATAAATTTGTTGAGTAAGAAAAAAATATATAATCTATGCCAAACTAGCCATCTTAATTCACTTTATTGGAAAAGTCTAGACCCTCTTCTGTTGGAAGAGAATCCAAAAGCTCTAAATAAATGTCCACCTTAATCAGTGCATAAGCAGGTATCTGTTTCACATTTTGGCAAAGGAGTAGCAAAGTGAGCACTGATTCGCAGTTGTCCAAATGGTTGGCTTACTGAATATAACCTCAACCCTATTTGAGAAAGTTTGCTGACAGTTGACTTGGTTTCTAAACTCTGAAACTCCCAGAGGACACCACCAGGAGAACACTCTTTCACCTGAGGATGGGGCAGTCTGATCCTGGGGACCAGAAGGCTATGTGCTGGTTTTCACTGTATCATATATGGCAATGCAGAGAGGAGTTTTGAGGAAAAGCTATTCATGATCCATTTGAAGGCATCATGGGAGACATGGTCATTTCCATCCTTGCCTCAACTTCTCCTTCTATGAATTGGGGATATATACCCTGCTACCTTCCTTTAAGGTAGGATGACCCCACAAAACAGGTTTGACCAATCTATAAGAAGTTAGGCTATTTACTCTCAATTCCTAGAAATAATTGAAATTAGGTCCTGACACTCTCATCTCTCCATCTCATCTCTCTCTCTCTCTCTCTCTCTCTCTCTCTCTCTCTCTCTCTCTCTCTCTCTCTCTCTCTCTCTCTTTCTTCTCCTTCTCCTTCCCTCCCTTTCTTCTCCCTCACTCTTCTTCAGACCTCTCTTTTATTTTTCTAAAAATTTCTAGATTTTAAAATAATTAGATCACATATTTAGAAAGCACTTAGAAATCATTTAACCTTACTATGCCTCTCCAATATCTTTCAAATGAGTTGCTCAGCCTCAGTTTAAACGAGTTACAGGGACTCATCTCATTGCATCTGGAGGCAGCCATGTAATCCATCTTTTTTTGAGCACCTACAATAAATCAGCCATTGTTCTAGAAAAAGAACAGTCTGGAGAACTCTAGTCTTTGAAAATATCTTTTTTATTTTTCAGTGGAACTGTTCTCTCTATAGCTTTCATGCTCTGACCTTAGTCATACTTGTTATAATCACACAACACAAGCTTTAGCTCCCCAGCAGTAAAAAAAACTATTTTTTTAAAAACTATTTTAAAATCTATTTTAAAACTATTTTAAAATCTATTTTAAAGTGTGGCAGTAGGCATATGCTACAGCAGCTATAATTACAGCATCAGACAATTGAAAGTGTTTCAATTGCAACCCTGCTTTTTGCTATGCAATGGGACAACATACTTAAATATTCAAAGCTTCTGTTTTGTTCCTCTTGAAAATAAGGGTTATAATAGTACTTATAAATTTGAAATGAGAATTATATGAGGGTTCATGTAAAGTTCTCAGCCTATCAACAAGTATAGTGTGATTACTCAATATGTAATAGCTATTATCACTATGAAATGAAGGATCTTTCTTATAGGAGGACAGTTGAGGCAAATAGTACAAAAGTAGAAAAACACAGCTACTGGTAATTTTGTTCTGCCTTTGTCATGCTGCTGAGACTGATTGACACTCAGACATAGTGTATTTTAGATCAAAACACTTCAAAGTTGAGTATAGGTGAGAGACATTCAATTGTAAAATGGATGTCCATTTTGTATGAGATACCAATTAATGGACCATAACGGTCACTTCCATTACTGTGCCTGCCTCTTATTTACAGTTTTGTGCTAACAAATCAGTCAGAATTTTAATCCCTGTGGAAGAACCTTGGTTTTGTTGTATTTCATCATTTTGTTTATTTTCTGAAAAACTCACATTACTTTCAATAATTGTACCTCTTTCTGGAACAAAGTTCAAAATTTTACATGGAATTTATATATATTATTATATGCAAAGTTCTAAAATACTAAAGACTTAAGCTTCACCTAACTGATTTACTCTTTCTTTCTTCCTTTATTTCTTTCTTTCTTTCTTTCTTTCTTTCTTTCTTTCTTTCTTTCTTCCTTCCTTCCTTCCTTCCTTCCTTCCTTCCTTCCTTCCTTCCTTCTTTTCTTTTCTTTTCTTTTCTTTTCTTTTCTTTTCTTTTCTTTTCTTTTCTTTTCTTTTCTTTTCTTTTCTTTTCTTTTCTTTTCTTTTCTTTTCTTTTCTTTTCTTTCTTTCTTTCTTTCTTTCTTTCTTTCTTTCTTTCTTTCTTTCTTTCTTTCTTTCTTTCTTTCTTTCTTTATCTATCTTCCTTAATACTTAGTGAAGAATAGAATACTGGTTTCATTTTTCCCTGTTGCTAAGTGATCACCTCCCAAAAGGTGAGTACATATAATTTCCAAAACAGGAGAATTTATGGGTAATGGCTGTTTACCTTATAAACTAGATATAGACAATGCATTGTGTAAGGTCACAAGAGTAAAATTTCTGATTTAGCTATGGGATGAGGCATGCCCACTATTCAGACATGGAAAGGCTACAAGATTCCTACCCACTTCTGCTCAGAATTTTCTAGAAAACCATAAAATGTCAACATCTCTTAGGAAAGAAGCATAACAAGTCTTTGTTTGCTTCTGAAGCAACTCTTTAGAGACTCAGATCAATCAAAGGATGCCTCTGGGCCATGCTTTCCAGAAAAAAAAAATCTTTGAAGGTATTGTTTTAGAGGCTGTAAGTCTATGCCCATGTTTGCTGGCTGTCCAGACCAGCTTTAATCACTTACTGAACAGAATCATTTATAAGACCAAGGAAAAGCCCCTTTCCAAAGGGACTTTCCCCCACTTACGTCTTACATTCATCTCTTACCGATCTCATCAGAATATGAGAAGAGACTTCGTTTCTTAGTCAATCAAATATCTCTCACTGGATGCTGAGACTAGGGAACCAAGAGTCAATATGATACTAAAATATGAAATCTTCTGGATGACTCAAAACCATCTATGGGCCAAATTCAGCAGTAAGAAAAGCAAATGATACTGCTGAGGCCCAGGATGGCATGCTTTACATTAACAAGGGAGAAGTGTTTCCAAATCCTGCCTTCAGACTGGAAGTCATGAGGTTCTTATTAGCACTATGGGGTTGGGGCCTGTGAGGAAAGACAGACAGATGGGTTTGGAGAGGCAAATTTAAGTACTGAGCATGGTAACCTAGTACAGAAGAAGCTTACATGATGATATAAAGCAAGCATGTCAAACTCGCGGCCCACGGGCCACATGCCTTGTTTATTTGGCCTGTGTTAGCCTTTGAGTTTGACAAGCTTGATGTAAAGATACTTCTTTTTTTAAAATGTGTTTTTATTGATTATTAGAGAGAAAGGAAATAAAAGGGAGAGAAACATTGATTTGCTGCCTCCTGCAGACCCCTAGTGGGGGTTGAGCCCATAATCCAGGCATGTTCCCTGGCTCTGAATTGAATTATTCATGGGAAAACAATCAACTGAGCCTCATAGGCCAGGCAAAGGGTATTTCTTTCTTTGTTTTTTAAATATATTTTTATTGATTTCAGAGAGGAAGGGAGAGGGAGAGATAGAAACATCAATGATGAGAGCGAATCATTGATTGGCTGCCTCCTGCACCCCCACACCAGGGAATGACCTGCAGTCAAGCATGTGCCCTGACTGAGAATCGAACCATGACCTCCTCGTTCATAGGTTCAGGCTCAAGCACTGAGCCATGCAGGTCAGGCAAGGATATTTTTTATTTCAACTTGACAATGACTTAGAAGCAATTACCTAGTTGATACCTTTCCTCTGACTGATGAAAGCCTTGAAAATCTTCATTTTCTTGCAGATAAGAAAATATGAGCTGTTCTGGATATTATTTCATAAAATCAAGCACATTGTCCCTTAGTATATAGAGAGGATTTGTTCTAGGATCTCCATCCCTCTATGGATACAGAAATCTGAGGATACTAAAATATATTAAACTCAAGGCCTGTTGCATGGATTTGTGCAATGGTGGGGTCCCTTGGCCTATGCTGCGGGGATCAGCCCACTCCTGCATTGAGCGTCTGCCCCCTGGTGGTCAGTGCAAGTCATAGTGACCAGTGGACCAGTTGAATAGTTGCTTAGGCTTTTATATTATAGATGACATAGTAGTATTTGCATATAATTTACACACATCCTCTAGTATACTTGAAATCTTCTCTAGATTACTTATAATATCTAATACGATGTAAATGCTGTGTAAATAGTTGTCATACTGTATTGTTTGTGGGAAAATGACAAGAAATAAAAGTCTGTACACGTTCAGGACAGATTTAACCATCCTGGACCTATCTACACAGTACATGTCAGCAGCAATGTAACATTTTATTTTCAAATATTTTCCATCTGTGGTTGGTTCTCTTCACAGATACAGAACCCATGAACCTCAAGGGTCCAACTGTACAGGCAAGAGTTTAGAGGAGAAAAGTCAACATCACAAAAGATAAGTAAAACGAACAGTTTTGATTGCTAACTTTGTAGAGAAAATGCCAGTGATCACAAGAGTAAGTCATTATACAATGCTTAAATGTACCATTGTCAACTGGCAAGAATTAGTTCACAATAAACAGGATTGTTGCAAAAATATACAAGGAAGAGAAAAACAATAGGAAACTCTTAAAGATCAAAAGAGCTAGACCTAAGGATAACTGTAACTTTATTAGGACTCAATTACATCTTTAAGAGGCCACTATTTTTGACTAAGTTTCCACATTCTCCCTCTTTCACAGTATTCTTCTTAGCTAAAGTGGGTCTATAAGTATAGCAGACACTTAAATGAGCAGTTTGCTTTTTAATACAGTTAAAATAGAAGTTGAAGTATCCATACTGACTTTTCCTGGGAATATAGATAAAGACAGGTAGACTTGATCTCTAAGTACTAAGCATCTTAGGGTAAATTCTAGGTTCTTTGGATAAAGAGTTATGTCTTCTTCATAGTTCTAATCAGAATTCTTTGCATATTTTGGATTCTGTAAATATTTGTTTAATTAAATTGACGTTTTCCGCTCTTGTATTAAATGTATGAAAATGTCCATTTCCTTCTATAGTGAAATGTTGAGATAAGTTTGACAGTTTACTGCGTGGTATAGAGAATCACTAAAAAATCCCCTTTGATCAAAGTTAACTCTTCGATTTTCCTCACTGCCTTACACTGTATCGACATGCATTCTTTAGGCTTCAGACATGTCCTCTTCCATCATGATGGCCTTGATTGTCACAATGAGTAGAATAAGCTAAAACTGAGGTGAGATTGTAAAATGAAATATTTCAATGAGAGAAGGTATTTTCTCTAGTTTACATATACTATAAAAAATACTCTTGTGCTGATTCTATCCATTTCACCCCTCCCACAGAGTTCATCTAGAGATTGTGGAATCACTAAAATTGGCAATATTCTGTGAGCCTAACATATTTGGTTTGCTTTAAATTATTCCAGAATATCAAAATGTCCTGTTTCTGATGAAGAGTGTCCTAGGACGTAGTGCTGACAACCTAAAGGAGTGTGTGGATTGAAATAAATGGGGTTGATGATGTTGTGGAGGCACATGGCTCTTGTGTTTGAGATCTGTGTTGACCTCTAGGCAGAATGACTGTTTCCTGCCCTTGTACTCTTACAGCAAGTTTAGGTTCTATTTCTCACCTAATCTACTGAGCCTTTTTTACACTCTGTGGCTTTGATGGCAGTTTGTTCCACTAGATTTTAGGCTGCAAGAAACGTCATTTTCTTACATATTATTTTTATCCTCCCAACTTTTTTTCCTTCATATCAGTTCTAAGGAAAAACAATAGTTTAATAAGAAGTAATTCAAAATCTTAATGTTAATACTAGAGTCAGGATATAAATCAAGGTCATTATACTAATGTTTTCATGATCTTTGCAATGTAATGGTCTCCAAGGTGGGATGCATGCATCATGGGAGATAAGTGCAAATAATTAAGTTGAAGGAAGAAAATATTAGAAAATCTACTTAGGCTTATTTTTATCTCATTCTTTATACTTTTCACCAGGAATTCTTCAGTTTTTCAAATGTGAATTCACCTAGCATAATTAATTTAAGGAGCTTAACCCCTAATAGCTGGAAAAGGAAATACATTTTTAGAAAATCAAGCTTCATAGAAAGTTAAATATGTACATAAACCCACATATACTTTACATCCTTCCTTTAACATTATTATTTTTAAATGATGGACAAATCATTATATATAAATATGTGTATATATGTCTATATTCAGGTTTATCACATTTCATTCTAAGATGTCTTTAAATGCTAAAATGCACCAGCAATTTAATAGAATAAAATGAAAATAATAAATTATAATTCACTTACCAATCTTAGAAATGTTAAAATGGGGCAAAATACAGTCTGCTTTAGCTTAATTTCCTTTTCAGCCCTCATGGCCCTATTTTATATGCATACAAAAGTAAAAGAGCTAAAGATCAAGACAAATTTTAATATCTAAATAAGAAAAAAATAAAACAAACATAAAAAATTGTTAAGTGTGCTCATCTTTGAATATTGGCACTACAAGAATATTTTCACTTACTGCATTTTCTTAATATTTCATCACATGCATAAATTTTAAGTACTAATATTGAATATAATATTTAAATTAAAATAATTTTAAATAGTTCAAATAATATTGAAAAATACATACACTGTATAATTATAGAATTCTAACTGCAAAAGCATTTTAATGTCAGCTGAATAACTTAAATAACTGTCTGACTGTAGAAGTAGCTAAAAATTCAAAAAAATCTTATACTCAGAGGAAATGAATAAAAGTCATGCTTTTATTTGTGAAAGGATAGCTACTCCACATATTAAATATCAGCCAATCCCAGAATTGGACAAACTGAACTGTGAAGAAGGTTAGTTTTAACATAAGAAGTTTAGGAAGGATCAAAGAAATAAGTATATAATGAGAATATTTCAGAACAAATGACCAGTGGTGGGATATCTAATGATAGTATTAATTTATATTAATAAATTAAAACACATACTTTTAGCATAATACAAGTAATAAACATACTGAACAATGAACACATTAATAAAGATATTAGTACACTCCTAAATGTAATGAATTATAATTAATATTGAATTTATGCTAGATTTCAGACAGTATTCTAACTGCCTTTCATATATCCACTCATTAAATACAACTTTATGAAGGACATGCCAAATTTCCATTTTAGAGATGGGGAAACTGAGGCAGACACAAAAGTGTTAGGTAGAATGCTTAAGGTAAAAAGAGTAGGTGTGTATAGCAAGTTGGCCATGCTCTGGAACCTGGAACATATACTCCCCATAAGTACCTGGGCAGAAGCAAGTACATAAAGTTCAACAGTAAACTCCTGACTTCTCTACCAAAAAGGACAGTCCATTGAAAAACATTTTTAAAATACCTGATAATTGCTGAACATTTTGCTAAGTATAATGGGGATGCAAAATAAAAGATACACGGTTTAGCATTTTGGAATCATATATCTGACCTCAACACTCTGGCCACATGCAGTGATGAAATTGAGCACTTTGTAAAGGTCAGTTTTTGATTATTTCTTTGTTATTTATCTGGAAAGGGGGGTTAAAATACATCACATTGTTTTATGAGGGATAATGGAGAAAATTCATGTAAAATATTTAACATAGTGATTTGGTATGTAGTAAGTATTCAACAAAACTCAGAATATAGATATATATGCTCTTTTAGAACATACACATGATTCCTTGTAAGCTTAAATTATTTAGATGAATAATATGTTTCACAAAACAAAATTTTTCAGATACCAGGAAACTTACAGAATTCAAGGATCATTGTCTTTGAGAGCACAAAATAGTGCACTTGCAATTAGGAAATGGAAGCATAATCACCTTTTATTTTAGGTTAAAATGATGAAGCACTACTTGTTTCAGCTTAGAGAAATAGAATTTCCCTATACTGTTCAATTTTAATATTTATACATAATTAACTTTTTAAATCATCCTCTTTAAAATATGTGATTCGGAGGTTCTTTTTCCTTTTGCTTCCAATGTCACTAACACCCATGCAATGCTGACTTGGAGGACAGAGCTGTTGTCCAGAGAGTGTGGTGGAAACCCCCGGTGGAGTCTCCACGTGAAACTGGGCAGGAATTGAATGAATGTGCTGCAGCAACTCCTCTGCTCCCTGGAGGGAAGACTAGATGATCCAATTCAGCTTGCTCATTCACAGTTTCTATGATCCCTAAACAAAAAAACAAAACATTGTCTCAATTGCAAAGGGACAAACGTGGTTTTCTGAGAAATGTTTTCATGTGTTCCTACCCTGCGTGGTCACTCTTTGGTGACCCTGCCCAAAACTTCAGCAGCACAGACAGAAGCCTTCCCTTACTTTTTGGCAATATATTTGGAGACATTCTTAAGGAAGAAGCTGGTAGAGGAAAAGAAGCTTTACAGGTTTTTTCTCTTTAAATAGTTGACACCTGGAGTCATGGGCTCTTTCTTTTAAGGGTGTAAGAAATTTCCTCTTTCTTCTAAACCAATTCTAATTCTGTCTATTTGGGAGCAAGGTCATAGCATAATATGTGCTAAGGTTGAGAAGTGCCACTGAGCAGGAGGACATCAGCTTATGAGCCTTGAAACTCCGTAAAATTAAAAAATATCATGCTAGGAAGAACCTTGGAGACTTTCTAGCCCTATATTTTAGAACTTAAGAAGCTGAAATTCCAAAGAGACTTCTTGACCCCTGAGCTCATTCTTGAGCACCCAGCCCACACGTCTCCTCCTTGTGGATGCCGCCCCTGGCTCTTGTTAACACAGCTCACCATTTTTTCTTCAGGCCACCACAGGGACTAGCACATACCTTTAATATTACCAATTTGCGTAGGTATTTCTCTTTTCCAATTCTTCAAGCTGAGGTGATTTGCCTCGGTGAGGTTTATAACTTCTAGAGGGTCTGTGGATATCCTTTTTGGAAGGGGGGTACCTTGCATAAGTCCTTTGAATTGTACACAGAATTGTATTTACAAGTCTAGGTGACTTGTACAGTTTTCTGTGGACAGACTCCAACGGTTTCAATAGATTCTTAAAGGAGTGTGTTATTGATCAAGGCCAAATGATCCACTGCCATGGACTGTTAGTCCTATGACAACAACTAAGTCCCTGCCTCATTTATCTTATTCTCCTATCCTATTTCAGAATTTGTCATATAACACATTCTCAAGTTTTGTTTAGTGAACAAGTTAAAATTTGGCCCTTAGTTAATTAATTGATGTCAAAATTTGTGCTAGAGTGTAGTCTTATATTCCTTGTAAAGGGCATTTCTATTATTTGAGTTCTTTCTTCAGCCATTATCTGATCAAAACTAAAATTTAACTAATACATTTCTAGCTTCCACGTACTTTACCTCCAATGTCCTTACATTTCATGGCCCAGAAGAGCATAGAAGAATCTATAAAACAGGAAGTCTCATGGAGCCACTGCTACAATATTAAGGAAAATGTCTGGAATTTCAAGACAAAGGAAAACTACTCAATCACAGCTCTTTCGTGTTTCAACTGTAGGCATCTCTCTAAACCCTGTAATTTTCCGCATTTTCACCTCAAATAAATAGTCACTCTACTTAATATTGTTTTTGCAAAAGTTAATTGACATGAACATGAAAGTAATATATACAAATTCAAGGTCTTGGTAGAAAACAAAAGGTTTTAACATTATACATATGCATTAACTGAGTATCTATGAAATTTCATTTCCATTTCCACACAAACACATCACCTTTTATATTCCCTCTAGGGCAGCGGTTCTCAACCTGTGGGTCGCGACCCCTTTGGGGGTCGAACGACCCTTTCACAGGGGTCACCTAAGACCATCAGAAAACACATATAATTACATATTGTTTTTGTGATTAATCACTATGCTTTAATTATGTTCAATTTGTAACAATGAAATTGGGGGTCACCACAACATGAGGAACTGTATTAAAGGGGCGTGGCATTAGGAAGGTTAAGAACCCCTGCTTTAGAGACATCAAAAATAGTGCCTATTTAACATGACATTTTATATCCATTTCTCAAAATTTGCAGATAGTGTGAATTTGAATGCCAAATATACCCAAAAAGAAACCCAGAATTTGATTCCTTAAGGGCATAATTTTTATTCAACCAGATTATAGTAGATAGACAATGTTCTTGTAATCTGCTAGGTTTATTTTTCTACTACACATTACTGAGATCAGAGGTCTTTGAAGCCTCGTCATTGCCTGTTGCTATCATGTCCACATTTTCTGTTCCTTGGTACCTGTTGAAAATTGGGCCTCAGTAAATCAAACTTATCAAGGCAGCCACAACCTGAGGTTATATCCCTAGCTTTCTATTTTTAAGTAACATCTTTATTTCTGATTTCTAGCATTTTTTCTTTAGAAGGATAGCTATGCGTATCTTATGTTTTCTTATTTTTTCACCACAAAGTCTCTTGCTATTTTTAGTAAGAGAGATTCTTAGTCTATCTTGTTTGAATCACATGTTTTCTACCCATGATTCTTAAAGAAAAAGATATGATGAGTGCAAACATTCAGCTCAAATATGTGTGTGTGTGTGTGTGTGTGTGTGTGTATTTACCTTAGATGGGTCAGTTAACATGTCAAAGGCTCAAATGTTTACATATGAAAATGGGGGGAATAATTCTTGTACTATTTACTTACAGGGTTTCTGTGAGTAGCAAATGATAAAATATATGTAAAAGTACTTTGGACAGCAGAAGTTGTGACACAAACATAAAGAACTGCTGTATCTCTGTCATTTATTATTTGGTATTAGAAACATATTAGAAACCTTAATTTCTTCCAATACAAGTGGAGTGGTTAAGAATGTAAATTCTGGAACTTGGGTCATATTGTCTCCAACATTTATAAGATGCATGACCTGAACCAGTCACATAAAGCCTTGTGCCTCACTTTTCTTGTTTGTAAAAATTGAGAAAATAAAAGAACTTACCTGATAAGGTAGTTGAGGATTAAGCACAAGAATATGATACTCTGTTTAGAGCAGCTCTACCCAAACTCAGTTCACAAATAGTGCTGATTCATGAGCTGCTATTGTTCCATGATAAGTACAGGAATTCAAAGAAAGTGTTGGTGGTGGAAAAAAAAAAGCAACAGGATCTCTGACTATAACTACAATGTTGATGGTAGTTCAAACCAGTCAAACCACTTTAGGAAACTGTACAGTAATATCAACTAAAGCTGAACGTGTGCATACACAATGGCATGGCAATTTCAGGTCCTGCTAAATATGTAACAGAATGCATACCCATTGCACCAAAGGACACGTACACGTGTTCATAACAGCTTTACTCATAATTGTACCAAACTGTAAATAGCCCAAAAGTTCACCAACATTAACAAATCATTATTACATTAGACTATTTAACAATAAAAATTGAACTAGGCTACAAGGTAACCAAAGGGATAAATCCAAAATCATAATAGTGAGCAAAAACATCAAACTGAAAATAGACACATAGGAGTTCATACCACATGATTCCATTCTTATAAACTGATGAAAACAAATTTAAGGTGGTAGATATCAGAATAGTGATTACTTTTGGGAGTTGACTGTGAGCCAGGGGCAGGTAGTTATTTCTGCAGTATAAATCACGTTCTATGTATTTATCTTGGAGATGGTTATATGCCTTTAATCACTTTTTACAGATTTTCTACTTATATACAGTACCTAATGGTTGAACATTTTGCCTCTAGTAACCTTCAATAAAAAGGTAACAAAAATATTTTGAAGTATACCTCAAATTTGTTTTTCCATATTTCTCAGTGACTATTAGAAGATAGGCCTAATGCTTTTTCAGTTATTCATTGAATATTGACTTTCTCCAGGGCATTGTGCCAGATATAGTTGGAACAGAAGAAAAGTTGACATCTGGCTTCTACCCTGGTCCAGCTTACTATGCAATAGAGACAGGATGAGATATGAGCACAAATAATAACACAAGGCAGAAAGTGATGTGAGCCACATATGGATTACAAAGGGACCCCAGAAGTCTTGAAGGAAGAGAGGGCATTTGAGTGGGACTTTAAAGGATTTCAACTAATAGGATTTCAACTAGTAAGATTTCAAATAGTGTAGATAAAAAATAGATTTCTATTCAGGGAAAAGAATGAAAGAACTTCAAAAACCTGAAAATTGGTAGTTATAAAACACTGGAGGCCCAGTGCACAAAAATTTGTGCACTTGGGTGAGGGGGTGTCCCTCAGCCCGGCCTGTGCCCTCTTGCAGTCTGGGACCCCTCGGGGGATGACCACCTGCTGGCTTAGGCCGCTCCCCGGGGGATTGTGCCTAAGCTGGCAATCAGACATCCCTCTGGCAGCCTGGCAGCCCTCGGGGGATGTCCACTTGCCAGTGGGGAGCAGACCTAAGCTGCAGTCAGACATCCTTAGCGCTGCTGAGGAGGCAGGAGAGGCTCCCACCACCACCTCTGTACTGGCAGCCATCAGCCTGGCTTGTGGCTGAGCAGAGCTCCCCCATGTGGGAGCTCACTGACCACCAGAGGGCAGCTCCTGCATTGAGCCTCTGCCCCCTGATGGTCAGTGTGTGCCATAGTGACCAGTCATTCCCAGTCTTTCTGCTGTTAGGGTCAGTTTGCATATTACCCTTTTACTATATAGGATAGAGGCCTGGTACACGGGTGGGGACCAGCTGGTTTGCCCTGAAGGGTGTCCCGGATCAGGGTGGGGGTCCCGCTTGGGTGCCTGGCCAGCCTGGGGCTGATGGCTGTTTGTAGCTGGTCATACCCCCTTCAGGGCGGGGGTCCCAACTGGGGTGCCTGGCCAGCCTGGATGAGGGGCTGATGGCTGTTTTCAGGCTGGCCACACCCCCTTTAGGGTGGGGGTCCCCACTGGGGTTCCTGGCCAGTCTGGGTGAGGGGCTGAGGGCCGTTTTCAGGCTGGCCGGTGACTGAAGCTCCCAGCCTCTCCTTTTTTTCTTTTTTCTTTTTTAATTCTGGGATTTATTTACCTTCTATAATTGAAACTTTGTTGCTGTCACTGGAGCTGAGAGCTGGCTCACGCTCGCTGCAGCTTTGAGGCCACGGCCTGCTGAAAGCAGGTATCTAGAGTTTGTTTAGCTTCTGTAATTGAAACTTTGTTGCTTTCGGAGCTCAGAGCCGGGCTGCAGCAGGCGGGGAACCTTGGCTTCCTCCATCACTGGAGCAAGCAAGCCTCCTGCTTGCTTCAGCTGCGTGGCTCCTGGCTGCCATCTTTGTTGGTGGTTAATTTGCATATCTCGCTGATTAGCCAATGGGAAGTGTAGCGAAGGTACAGTCAATTACCCTTTTCTTTTATTAGATAGGATAAGAAATACAGTCAGTAATTCTGTAATAACTCTCAATGGTGCCTGGTGGGTACTTGAATTATTATAGGGAATACTTTGTAACCTATATGAATATCTATTCAATGTGCTGTATACCTGAAACTAATACAAAAAAGTAATGCAAACTCTAATGAAAAATAAGATTAAAAAAACTGTGCATTTATGCAAATGTAAAGGATGTGCATATGTGTGGTGTGTGTGTAATCTATGTGAAACCAAAGTATGAATATGGTCTATGTGAATTGTAATAAGCATCTCTAGTCCAGCATGTGAGTTAATTGACATGGAAATGTATTGATAAATTGAGAAGAGTTTGAAAATATTGAATAGACTTGGGTTTCTGCAATTCCTCTTACAGGGTTTGGAGAATCAGGAGTGTATGTCAGCACCACGGTGTTTTGAGGGGACCTGAACTGGCAATCTTGGGAAATGCTTTTAATGTAAAAACCAAGAGTATGAGTTTGCTGGAATGTAGTACTGATCAAAGGAGGGGTTGGAAAGAGAATTTCAAAAGCAGTTTGAAATTAGTCTGTTGAGGGTCATGAGGTCTAGGATGAGGATTTGATATTATACTTATGATCAGGAGTGTTTGATGCCTTTTGATCAGATGTATGACATAGAAAAAGCCACATTGAAGGACCACTGACCTGACATTGAACAGAAGACTAGAACTGCTCTACCAGCCCCATCAATAAGGCCAGGACACAAGTGCTTATATATGATTTCTAGGTGCATGTTTCTCTCCCAGTATCAATAAACCCAGAGAAAGGGAGATAACTAGCCAAGGTGACAATGCTCAGAAGTGGATATTGCAGGTAGTAGAAACAGACCTGCTCTCTGTCCCAATTTTCTGGGATTCTCAGATGTGGCAGTGAACAAGAAACTTTGTTAACAGGCCTCATCTGTTCAACACCAGCAGATGTGTGCACATGGTTGGAGTCAGGCAGCAGGGTGCTTGCCAGTGTTTTCCTAGAAATAGGTCCCATCACAGGTGACTTTCTCTACTAGCACCATGATTTAGGGTGGGGGAGAGTAAAGTGTACTTGCAGGATGTGTGTAGCAGGTGGCAAAGGTGGGAAAGGGAAGGAGACCTTGTTGTCTTAAAAAAAGGTTTCTTTATGACTTCACCTGCTTTATGACGGTGGCAAGTCTCCTGAAAATGACTTCAGGAATGGCACTTCACGTCTTCTCCCTTGTAGTGTTTTGTTTTGTTTTTTACAGATTCTTGGAGGATGGTTTCTACTCTCTTCACAGTATGAGCCCTGGGCAATGGGCCAAAGTTGTTTTAAATCGCAGTTGCAATTCTGGCTCTTTTCATGTGAATGTGGGCCAAAAGGAAGTCTAATAACTTATCAAGTTGAGGCACCTCAGGGAGGTCCAGAAGCAGGAATTTTTGAGAAACAATTTAGGGAGTGAGGTTATTAACTCTTGACCTGACTGAAGCCCTTTTTGAGCTACTATTTGTATTTGGTTAATTGAGTAATTTTCCTTCCTTCCTTTCTTCCTTCCTTCCTTCCTTCCTCCCTCCTTCCTTCCTTCCTTCCTTCCTTCCTTCCTTCCTTCCTTTCTTCCTTCCTTCCTTCCTTCCTTCCAGTTGATTTCAGAGAGGGGAAGGGAAAGGGAGAGAGAGATAGAAACATCAATGATGAGAGAGAATCCTCCATCGGTTGCCTCCTGCCAATCCAACCTGGGCATGTGCCCTGACCCGGAATCGAACTGTGACCTCCTGGTTTATGGGTCAACACTCAACTACTGAGCCACACTAGCTGGGCATTGAGTAATTCTTTTTTTTTTTTTAAACAACTGGCCTGAGAATCCTGAGACCTAGGTTTGTTTGTTTGTTGAAACTTTTAAGTTAATTGTTCCATTGACCAACTCCAATAATTACTCTTGCCTCAGTTTTCTCCTCTGTAAAATAGAGATTGCATGGGTCTGATGTTCCTCATTAATGTCTTTAAGGTAGAAGTTCTGTGAAAGAGCACAACATAAATTGATCTCAGCAAATTATTTATGCAGTGTCTCTTATAGTCACAGCTTCAAGGAGTTCAAGAAGTATTTAGGACACAATTTCTAGTTTCCAGGAGTTAAAGACATAACCTACAAAGCAGAAGATGCCAAATTCCTTAGAAGTTGATGTAGTGGAGACTGCACTGTGCAATTCATGTTTCTACCCTGCCCTCCATCCTTTTCAGGTAGAAGTGTTCATTCCCCCAGGAGTGTTGACAGCTCACAGATAATCCTCTTTATGTGCTACTGTCCTTGGTCTTTGACATAGGTCCTCACCTCCAGTGACTGGTAGAGAGAGAGATGTAAAGCTCTTGTCCCTGTTGGAATAATTCAGAACCACTCTGAAGAGCCATCACAGCTCCGGAGCTCCTCATGCCGTTGGCTATGGCCCCTGTAGGGACAACATGGCCACCCAACATTTCCTTTGCACAATCCCACTCCCTTCATTTCCCCAGATCTGTTGACCCCTAGAGAACTCTCCAATATAATTCCTTGCAGTGCTTGCTTCAGCAGCACATATACTAAAATTGGAACAACACAGGGGAGATTAGCATTGTCTCTGCACAAGGGTGACAAGCACATTCATGAAGTGTTCCACATTTTCCAACCAATTAAATCTAAATTAAAAAAAACAAAAAACTTTTATACTAATATCCAGAGTCATCTTCTTGGGGAACTTGAGTTGTAGTAATTAATCAGGGGGAAAAAAGTGTTATGGAGACTCACAGAGGGAAGAAAGCAAATACTATCTTGGTAACAAGAGACAGGAAACATTGCCTGTGGAAGATGGTATTTGTGCTGCAGTTTGATGTGTGTGTATTTCACTGGAAGAGGTGGTGGAAGAGGAATTGGGGAAAGAACTAGACATTACTGTATTGACAGAGACTAGGATAAGCAAAGACTCAGAGATCAGAAGGTGAGATATGTGAATCCAAAAAGGAACATTCATAGAGGCTGACTATTTTTTCCCATTCACAGGCAGAACATGATCAGGATGAGGATGAGTGTTCATATGAGGGAGGGTCCCAGACCAGGTTTAGAGTGATGCACTAGATCAGAGAGGGAAGGGCAAGCCTAGGAGGGTTATTTAATGGAGGAGCTATACAATATGGGCTATGCCTTCAAAGAATGATCCAGGATCTAAAATAAGGAAGTGTTGTAAAATGGAAGATATTGTAGTCTTAGATCACATAAAAATTGGAAGGCTTTCAATGAAAGGAAGCTAGGAAAAATATCGAAGCAGGTTGAAAAATTAATTTCAGTATCTGGAATATGCTTTTTGTGGTTTTTAACATAATGATTATTTAAGCCAGTGGTCGGCAAACCATGGCTCGCGAGCCACATATGACTCTTTGGCCCCTTGAGTGTGACTCTTCCACAAAATACCATGTGCGGGCGCGCACGTACAGTGCGATTGAAACTTCATGGCCCATGCGCAGAAGTCAGTTTTCAGCCTGGGCAAGTCTATTTTGAAGAAGTGGTGTTAGAAGAAGTGGAGGGTAGACATATAGAGAGGATGAATGAAAGGAGATAGACGAAACAAGTATACAAGTCGAATGTGGATGGGAGCGTTGGAAGGGGTCAACCTCAGCAAACGAACCTCAATCAGATTGAGGACGTTTTTAGCAAAGGCCAGCTTAGGAGTACCCTCATTAAGTTAATAACAATATACCTACCTACATAGTTTAAGTTTAAAAAATTTGGCTCTCAAAAGAAATTTCAGTTGTTGTACTGTTGATATTTGGCTCTGTTGACTAATGAGTTTGCTGACCACTGATTTAGGCCAGCTAGCTTGAGGATGCCTGGAAAGGGAGAGGAGTGGGATGGAGAAGAGGGGAGATGGGGAGAGAGAGAGAGAGAGAGAGAGAGAGAGAGAGAGAGAGAGAGAGAGAGATTTCTCTGCTTATCTCTCTCTCTTAATTATTACTTTTACTTCATGACCAGTCACTTATGAGATCACAGCTCTCCAGTTCTCTTGCCTTGAAAAGTAGCTAGCAAATTGAATGCTCTGAAATTCTAACTTACAACATTAACTGAGTCAAGAATGACTGGCTCATACCATGTCTTGGAATTGAAAGAGAACATTCTGTGAAGTGCTCTGCAGTGCCTAGTACATAAGAAACACCCTGTACAAATAATTCTGGATATTTAGCTCTACCACTAATGCTCTAGACCAGCGATTTTCAACCCATGTGCCATGGCACAGTGGTGTGCCACAAGAATTGTTAAAACATGCAATATCTGACTATCAGGGGCACCGACCTCTTTTCCCTTAGATTGTCAAATAAAAAAAAAAAAAAGACAACAGCCAACACAACAATAGCCACTCTGTGAATTAATCAAAATTATACCTATTTTTGGTCAGATCAGCAAAAAATATTTGTTTTAGTATGCTGCAGAATTTTAGTAGTTAGTTTATGAGATGAAAAAGGTTGAACATCGATGGTCTAGACCTTTTGTAAATAGTCTCACACCTATGAGTCTCTAATTCCTCACCTAAAAAACGAGTTGCTGGTTTTCGTTGATTTATTACCTTCTATACTGTTGATGCTGGGTTCCAAGTATGATTTTCTTTAAAATAAAATTAAAATAAGAACACGAATTTGTTCATCCCAACTCAACAAGATTGATAAACTCAGTGAACTCCCTTTCCAGGGATGGGTGAAGAACTCGAAAGAGGGGAACAAGATGTCATTGGCTTCAGTCCCTGCCAGAGAAAGCATCTGTTTTGAAATTATCTGGTTAATGTTCTGAGATTCTGTGGGTGCTGAACCTGCCAAATGTTTTTTTTGTGTGTGTGTTTGTGTGTATGTGTGTTTTCTACTCCAACTACTCATAAAACCTTTGCACCCTTAGCTGCTTGGTTTTGAGCCAGAGCCAGGGGTATTTAAAGAGTCTTTGCATGGCATCTAGGACTTTTCTGCGGAACACTGCACAGTCAACACTGGCTCAAATCTAATTCATGGACATATTCCTCTTCCTCTGCTGTGCTTCCCACATCCTTACCAGGTGTCAGGAAAAGCCTCATGGGCATGCAGTATGTCAACACGTCAGCACAGCTCAGATTGTAGCAGGGCCCCAGCAGACGGCAGCCAATAGCTGAACTTGCTGCGGCTGAAAAATAACACATTCCCTTTCTCAGTTCCTCACCTTGATCTCTCACAGCTCACCCAGTACAGCTCATCCAGTACAGACTTGTGCATTCATTCCACATGGAAAAGGGAATCTGAAAGCAGTACATTTCCCTGGATCTCCTCACTCCCTGCTGTATATATGGGGATCTAGAAGCAGGAGGAGTGTGATGACATGGTATCTCTAATCTATTCTAGGCAAGGGTTTTAGCCATGGACAGTTGAGGTTCTGGATTCAGTGTCAGTGTGTGGATTTCTGTTATAAGGTCTTTTGTGCTCTATTTTCTTTCAGATGTGTCACAGTTTCTATTCCATGGGGAAAGATTGCTTGGAGCATATACCCCTTGATAATCTCGAAGGGCACATTAGGGAAAGGTTTATATTAACTGGCTACCCAGATTTTGGTCTTATTTCTCATCCTCCATCCAGTCACTACTGTAGAAATAGTTGTTACAAATGTGAAAGTCATATATGCCCCAGAATCGGAAGGCTTGGGCTCTTGTTCTGGCTCTATCTGTGAGAGGTAGGTATATTACTTTGACAAGTCAATTATATGACTTTCACAAGTCATCCTTAGCTTTGGTTCACTGCTCTGAAAAATGGGAATCATCACATGCTGTGGTGGGCTTTGGGTGAGATTACGCAAGTGTTCTGTGGATCTTAAAAATGTGAAGGGGAATTATGATTTCACAATTTGACAACAGACTGCCCTGACCAGAACTTCACCACTTTTGGGCCCCCATCCATAGATATCTTTCCAACTCTGCTGTACGTAGAGGAAAAAAATACGGCACATTTTTTATTGCCCTTTGACTGCTATCCTTTATATGACTTCCTGGCAAGTATACAATGGTTTATCCGGTGAGGTAATTATGTTTTAGTCTATGGCGAGGGCCCAAAACAAACTTTTTTACTGCCTTTATGAGATAAAATTCTTGTAAACGGCTAAGGTTGATGCCATGAGGGATGTCTTTCTACTCAGAAGGGAAAGGAAAGAACTTTCAATGGGCTCCCGATTCTGTCTTCCAAATAGTACATTGAGGGCTTACCCCCTTAGCAGGATAAACTTTACCCCAGCTTTAAGAGATAAGCCTGTGTATAGTGGAAGCAAGGAAGATGTGTGTGTCTCTATAATTTGTTTGTCTTACTACAGCTTGTCTTCTGTTCTTGTGGACCAATTATTGTAACCAAACTCTATTTTTCTTAGGACAGCACCAAAAGGGATGATAACTATAGAAAAGACAAGACAAAGAGTGTTATGAGCATATATACTTTTACTTTAGTCTCAGGCATGTCATCTTCTGTCTGATCTAGCCCTACTTCTTAGGTTCTGGTCATCTTCTGCATGGCAGAGCCTAGTTTCCTAGGACAAGGGAACATATTCCTGGACACTTAAATACCTCAATGTTTCCATGTTTTCCTGCCTGTGGCCTATGAATAGTTTGGCATCTTAGAGCCAGTTTCCTATTTGAGGATTCTACCTTTATCCAGAACATTGACAGCAAAAATGATGTCTCCAGGAGGGTGAGTCCCCTGTCCAGTCAAAGTGATATGGCCTCCATAGTATGGATATTTCTGAACCTTAGCAGTAACCTCACATGAATCCCAATATTCCAAGCAATACCCTCATAGAATAAGCCATGGTTTGTTCTTAGATGTCTGGGAGCCAGTGAGAGGGAAATCCAGCAGAGTAGATTTAGCCAAGATAGTCTCTTGTATGTCTGTAATGGTTTTAAGTATTCAAATACTTTTGTTTCTATGGTCAGTGGGAACCCACCACATGATCAGTTAGGTCTCACATCCCCATTTTACATGAATGATGAATATTGTGAGGCTCATAGAGCTTTGGTGCCATCTCATAGCCAGAGTGTTCACAGAGCCTTGGGTCACTGGATTCTAGACACTTTCTTAAACCACACCTTGATGCCTAGGCCACTTATTCCTAAAGATACATAGCAGACACTGTAGCTCTTTGGAGTATCTTGTCATCTCAGACCTCTAGAACATGATAACTAGCTAATACATTGAGGTAAGTTCTGTATCTGATTGAGCTCATAATTTTCCCTTTTTTGGAAGGAGTTAAGACACTATATCTTCATTCTCTCAGGATAAAGGAATCAATACATTAATAGATACATAGATAGCTAGATAAATAAAACAGATAACTCATCTGTATTATAGCAGGAGATGTTTTGGAAGGCATGAGACATGGTACAGTAAGGAGCCCACTGGGTTACACACAAGCCCTTTGCTCCACCTCAGTTGCCCTTATTGGTTCATTTTTCCAACACATCACCTGCCTCCCTGATGAGGCTGTTACCCCTGCCTCTGGTCCAGCACCCTCACGGAGCATTGTGAATCTATTGGATGCAGTCTACATGCTCTTCTTTGGAGTGGGAAGAACATGGCATCTGCCTTACTGAGTGGTGGTTGAGGGATAAGATGATATGAGCTGAATGTGTGAAGGAGTCATACCTCCATCAGATAAATCCTGTGTGACTGATGTGAAGCAGGAGATGGGAGGGAGCCAGGCAGGTCAATTCCTCCTCCTCCTCCTTCCTTCTGTGAACCACTCTGAGATGCTTTTTTCTATGGAGCCCTTGTGGGGAAAGCACTGTGTGCTAGAAAACAATCTTTGTCGCGTCCAATGATTTCTCTTTGAGTCTCAGAGTAAAGAAGTGGTCCACAGAGTAACTCAGTGAATGGTTTCTCATCTTTTCCTGCCTCAATTCTATTTTTATTTTTAATGCACATCAACTGAGTTTGAACACTGCCCCCAAATGTGGGGTTAGTGCTCTTATCCTCACCTTGAGTTTTGGCTTTGGAGAACCAAGGCTAAGAGCATATCTTAGTGACTCGTATTCTGTGGTAGCTAGTACAGTAATGGGCACATTGTACTCCTTGATAAATTCAGAAATACTAAGTTAAATTGATTCTTTGAAGTACAATAAGTCAGCTACCATCAGGGGTGTTGGCATCTGCAATTTGTTTCTTAATGTGAGATGAAAGGTTAGCATTAGTAATAGGAGAGGAAGTATTGGGAAACAAGTTCCCTTTCCTGGACTTTGAAATCACATTCCTTAGATCAGATCTTTTTTATGTAACCAAAGCTGAGGCTCATTCTGAATAGACTTGAGTAGTGAGGACTTTATTTCCTCAGCCACTCTCTGGGAAAAACAGACTCAACCATATATCTGACTCTTCTATAAAAGTCCCTCAGAAAAATTCCTTTTCCCTAATCCCACCCTGAAAAATCTCCCAGTCACCTCTCTTGATTTATCATGATCTCATTCAGATTCCAGAGTCGTCTTTTAAAAAATTTTAGATAGATGAATATATTGATATGTAGATTTGTAGGTACACACAACACATCTCATGTAAGATCTTGTACTATCTCTTATGTGCAAATCAATTTTCTCACCTAATTAAGGGGCAGAGTGATAGAGAGCTATGTTATACTCAACCCACCACAAAGGGTGTGTATGAGAGAATCTGACAGATATGCATGGCCATGTGAAGACTTGTTATCTCATGTTAAATTTCCTTCTCTAATAGACAGCAGTATGGGTGGCTTGCCAAAACAGGAAAGTGGGTATGTCATATCTCTTTTCTTAAGTGAGATCTTTATCATAAAAAAATAATACACTGAGGTCTTTATAATCAGAGTGGAATATGCAATAATGTTGTAAACATATTACTATAATGTTTCTACATTTATAATCAGCTCTATGGAAACTGCCATGGGCGTCATCAGTCCTTTTGTCCTCATACAATTTGATAACCCCTTCCCAAGATATTTAGCCTTCTGGAATCACTAGTGACAGTCTAGAACCCAAAGGCATTGCACAGGCATGATCTGTTACTGATTAACTGGGCCATCCTTATTTATTTCAGTTAATCTATTAGACAATTTGTAAGGTCCCTATCAGATTTAAAACTCTTGAAATTTTATCTGTGATTTATTTAATTTCCATAATGAGATCTGCTATCTGGGTTCACAGGAATTATGGAGTCAAAATATTACTTCAATCTCAAGTTTACCTACAGTTGTAACAGTTCACTATAATACTGTGTTGACAAGAGTCTGGCTCCTCAAAGGGTGGTCCACAGACTGGCCATGTTGGCATTACCTGGGAGCTGGTTAGCTATGTTAACCAGCATATCTCAGTATTTAATCCAGATCTACTATGTGAGGCTGTACATTTTACCAAGAACCCCCCAACTAATTTAGACCCAATAAAATTTGGACTAGAGAGCTGGGGAGATCTCTCAGATCTGATGTCAAGGTTCACTACAAACTAGCCCCTTCTAACAACAAGGTTAACTCACAGGCACCAAACTGAATACTTAGATTACATGAGCTACTTGACAGTAAGGAGGTTGGAGTTTCCCAGATGCGACTGTGAAGGAATACAGTGTTTCCAGTGCTGCCAATGACTCAAATGATCCCTTCTTCCACAGCTTATTTAATAACCCTATTGAATGTAGACCCTACATGCATGCTCAATGTTGTAACTCTAGCATTCATTTTGGTTTATTAAAATTTTTTTCTTTTTATCATATAAGGGTTTTCAGAGCCAATATGTTCTTAACCTGAAGCCTTTCTTTCAAATTTTTACTTAGCTGCTTTTTTTTCCCCTTTATTTTTTAGGACTTACACATCAGTTTCTCAGGGCATCTCTTCCTATCCTCCAAGCTCAGTTACCCTGTAATATCCTATCCCATATATGTTTCTTTTCAACCTTGAGGTACCATAATTAAAATTGCATATATATATATATATATATGACTTTTGGCATTACCTATCCAGATGAACTTTAACTTTTATCAATGAAATCAGAAGTGCCTATCTCCTGGCATTATAGGGAAAAATAATTGAAGTACTATATTTATAATAGTACTTGAAACACACCCAGGCTATGCTGAACCCACTCAAAAATGTTTTTTCTCTGAATCTGTGTGTAACCAGATCCTTCTCTTTCTTTAGATCTCAGGTTTAAACATGATCTCTTCAGAGAATCAGTGTCTTGGCTATAAACAGAAAGTGAGAAAATTTTTCTCTAAGAATAGGAAGAAATTTGAGCCACCTTACTTACCGCTCAGGCCGTGTGGGGAAAGAGAGTAGCAGGAGGAAGAGATGTCAGGGCACCACTTACTAACAGGAAAGACCCAATAGATGAAATGATTGCACAGGATGATTTGGGGAATAGGAACTCTAGCAAAAGATTACTTTGCCCCAAACATAGCACAGAAACAACAGAGAAAACGACAGGACCTGAACCAGCCATGAGGCTCAGACAAGGGCAATCCTGGGCTACCTATATTAAGGCCAAGGACCATAGTGGTGTCTCTACAATGACCTAAGAACAGTGGCATAACTCCAGAGACAGAAAATCTTCAGAAGGACTGAGGTTACTTTCTTTCAGGAGAATGGGGATTTAGAAACAAATATTAAGCTATTGAAATGAAGTTATATTTCTTAGACACCTCCAGACTGAGCGATGATGCCTACTAAAACTGTTTTATTGCCTTTGTTTCCCATTAGAGTTTAAGCTTTATAACAGCTGGAACAAGAGTTAGCCCGACACATCTCTCATAAATTAATCAATAAAAATGTTTAGGTGAACGACTAGAGCAGTTATTGAAGTTCTTATTCCATAGTAAATGCTCATATGTTGATTCACACTGCACTTTCCATGCAGCAAAAGGAACTTTACGAATTATCTTTCTGTCTTGTACTTGAGATTTGTTTTATATACCCGCGTGGAAAGAAAAAGAATAAAAATATTTATTGAAAAGGTCTAAGTTCAAACATGTTTTAACCAAAATAATTTCTTTCTGGAAAGTGAATCTGAAATTTGGTGTGCCATATATATAGTCAAGGCCAGTTTATACTGATAAAGTACTGTAAGTTTTGTCTGAGCTCACTGGTAAGTAATGAAAATATGGTTGGAAAATACAGAATTGAGCTTATTTCCTTCTGTGGTAGTAAAGCAGGTCAGTATCTAGAATAAGATACTACTTTTGTTTAGAGTCACCTGGTGAACTACCAATCCTATCTGAAAATACCAGGGATTTTAGGGGCTTTCTTGACCCTCCTCCTGCGATAAATCTGCATAACCAATCAGAAGGATATATACTGACTGAGCAAATGAGAAAGTGGGATCTTGCCTTCCAGAAACAGTGTTAAAACAGCACATCGATATTTAAGTAAAAACAACAGCAGCAGCAGCAACAACCACAAAAAGACTGCAATTGTTAGCTCAATACCCTCATTTGGTAAGTGAGGAGACTGAGGCACAGAGAGTGATTCTAATGTGAGAGTTAAGATTAGAATACACATCTCCTAAATTTCAGTCCAAAGATTTCTCCAGAATACTGATTGTCACTTCATAACAAGAAAACAATATTCACAAGATTTTATATATAATAAGCATTGCAAATTTCTCCATACATTTTTTGTTTGGTGGGAGGTTTTGTGGTTAAGAGCAAGCCTGGGCCAAGAGCCACATTGCATGGCTGAACAGAAAACTAAAAATATCTTTAATTGCACCATTTATAAGGTAGACAAATCATTTAAGTGTGTTTAAAAATCAGAGCACATGATTGCATCTCGATGTAGTTCTGGTTACAAAAAGAAATGTATCTCTATGTAGGGTTAGAAAGAAAATAAATCTCTTCTCTTCTCTTCTCTTCTCTTCTCTTCTCTTCTGTTCTCTCTCTCTCTCTCTCTCTCTCTCTCTCTCTCTCTCTCTCTCTCTCTCTCTCTCTCTCCCTCCCTCCCTCCCTCCCTCCTTCCCTCCCTCCCTCTCTCTTAAAATATTTTATTTCTCCAAAGCTGAGATGAAGAAACTCACAGAACCTGATTATTATGATTTCAGACTATAATCATTCAACAAGCAGAGAGAACCCTGAAGTTTCTGACCTTTCAGGAATTATGCCAAATGTGTGTTGGTGGGAAGAAGCTGGTATTTAAGACAATATGCAGTAATTCTTATTTTGACTTGGGGAGTATCTAGAATACATTTCAATCAGTTATGTTAATATCTTACCAAGAAGGTGCAGACAGGAGAGTGAAGGCCAGAACAACTTTTGAGAAGGATTTAAAACTTGAAGGCTGAGTTGAAGTTGGCTCCAGTGGTATAAATACCACCTACATGATAGAGGAACACAGTTCAACAAGCCAGAAACAACCCCCCTGAAGTGATATTTAAAGGAATTATAATGGACATGAAAATATAAAACATAAGGGAAAATTCTGAGAAATTAAACCACATTAAAATTAAAAACAGAAACTCTTAATCATTAAAAGATACCTCAGAGAGAGAGTGAAAAAGATAAGCTGAGCAAAGGAAGAAGATATTTTTTAACATAGTTTAGATCTAAAGTATATGAAGAATCCTTACTTATAAAAGAGAAAGAAATAAAAATATAATAAAAAGAGAAAAGACACAGATGGGTATTTCTTAGAAGTAGAAACACAAATGGTCATAAACATATGGATTGTTGCTCAATTGCATTATGGGATAAATACAAATGTAATCATTAAACTGGTGTTTTGCACAGACCAGTTTGGTAAAATTGTGCAGCTGGGTTATGTAAAATGTTGGTGAGCGTGAGCTGCAATAGGGACTACGATCCACTGCCAATGGGAATATAAATTGGGACAACTGCTTTGGGGGGGAATGAAATTCTCCAGTAAATTTCAGCATGTTCATGCTATAACACAGCAATTCCTCTCTTTGGGGCATATCCTATGTAAATTTGAATAGGTGCCCTGGATCAAGAGGCAGGCACTAGGATAGCCCTTAGCAAACAGTGCCAATATTAGTAACATATTGGGGAAAACCCTAAATGCTCGGCCCAGCTAACTGAGTGAATAAACTCTGAAGTATTCATGAGATGAAACAGTAACCACAGAAAACAAGAATTCATCCATTACCAACAGGGATGAATCTCAAACATATAATGATGGATAAAATAAGCAGATGTAATTATCCTAGCTATCTGAAAGGTGCAAATACTAGCCTAAACTACATTATTCCTTATATAAAAATGCATAAGTAGGTACAGCAGGAGAGAAGCAAGGGATTGGTTGAAACTAAATTCAGGATTAGGGCTAACTCTTGCAGGGAGGAAAAGAAATGGGTAAAGACCACTTGGTGGTTACACAGTTGTTTGTTTTATTATTTAACCATTCAAATGTGTTATCTATCCTTTTTAATGTTTGATATATTTCAATATAAAATTTCAAAAATTCAGTAAGCTATAGAAGAGAAAGGATAACACAAATAATAGATTGCGAAAACAAGATGAAATAAATATATGTATCTCCTGCTGGACGACTAAGACATAATTTTGCTAAGTCAATTATATTTGCTCTCTCTATCTCTCTCAAGGAAGTACTTTTTTGGTCCAGTCATTGCGCCCTGCCCTACCCCATGCGTTCTAGGTTAGACATTAAAGTTTCTCAAGAAACCCCAACAAAGATTCAGACCCCCCCACTCTGTTTCTAACTAGCTCATCTTGATTAGTTTCACTGGTGAGAACATAAGTATTTTATTTTTATTACACCATGCAGGAATAATTAGGGCTAAAATAGGATTCTATAGGAGATAATTTTGCCTATTCTGATAATCAGAATCTTATTTGTACCTGTTAGGAAGATGGGTTTGAATATGTATCCAATGCTAATTTTCCTCATTATATTTGTCAGCTAATTTCACTTATATTTACTAGGTCTCTCATTTGTAAGTGGGAATAGTAGTAATTATAAAGTCTTAGTGCTGTTGTGAGAATGCATATGAAACATTTAGCACACTATCTGGCAAACCTAAATTACAGCTTTGAAAAAAACTGTCAGGTGTTTCAACTAGCCTGCATATATGCAGAATACTTCATGAAGATATATATATATATATATATGCATATATATATATATATTTACTTTAGACTGACTGAACTTCACACTATGGATGGAGGATTTTAATGTTTACTAACTGAGTTAACCTAAATGTGTGTATTCATAAAACAAAGTATAAATAACATATACAAGTAACAATTTCAAATAGCTCAGCACTAAGAATTAAAACCGTGTTCTATTCTACTTTGCACATTCTGCTACATTTCTTTAAGCAGCAATTGTTTTTGCATTGCATTAGAGCACATACCAAAGGATTACAGAGAATACTCAATCCCTTAACTTGCAATCATTCCAAGTTCAGTCATCAATCCCTGTCTTTAGCTACTCTGGGCTCTCTGTTTAAAATTCACAAAGTTTAAGGAGGTTCTGTCTTCAGTGCATGTAGACCATGTCTGCTGCCAATCACTTATCACCAGGGAACTGCACCCATGTGTGCCCACTGCACAATGCGGCTCTCCCTTTCTTCTGCATTACATCCTCGTCTCTTAACAATCACCTCTGTGTTCTGCTTTTGAGCCAAGATGACCAATTGAGGTTTATCTCCATACCTCTTGGCAGGAAGAAAATCTAAAAATATGCCTCTCACAGATAGGACTGAACTCAATCAGTATATCCTCTAAAACTGATGATTTTACTCTTTAAATAACTTTTAGGAATGATGGTGTAAGAAAAACAAGTATAATTTACAATAAACCATGGATTTTTTTATTAAAGAGGATATATAAAATTTGATTGAAGTCCGAGATGTTCATCAACATATCTTCCATATCTGGAATGGTGTTTAGTACGTGGTCTGTTAAAAGGCAGCTATTGATTTGAATAAATTAATGCATTATTGAATTAATAAGACTGACACACATGTGAACAGAAAAGGAAACATTTTATTCTAATCCTTGACATGACCTTGAAAGCCCTGTTTGTTGAGAAAATGTATGAGTCCCTAGGAATTCTTGTGTAGATAATTAAAAAATAACTTTTTTTATTTTAGAATAGTTTTCAATTTACAGAAAACTTGCAAAAATAGAACAGAATTCACATAAACCCTACTGTTAACATCAGACACCACTATGGTATATTTGTCACAAATCATAAACCAGTATTGATACTGATAAATTTTCATTAACTAAATACTTCATTTGGATTTTCTTAGTTCTTAGCTATGTTCCAAGATCCTTCCCAATGGCTCTTCCTGCAAAGGGACACACATTACTTTGATTTTCGTTTCAATGGGCAAAGCAAATTCTAGTCATACCTTACTTCAGGAAGTCGGAGAACTGCAATTGTACAAAGCTTATAGGAGGCTAAAGGAATACAAATACTTTGGTCAGTGGCACTAAATGAATTCCATGATTATAGCAATTCACCTATGTGCTGCATCTTTACACTTCAGGCAGGTGTAGAGAATGTTTATCTTTTATTCGAAGGTCAGAAATAAAGGTACCAGGGACTTTGGAACAGAAGAACCCATGGTTAAATAGCTTGTCCAGAGTTGTGCAGCTAGCACATCGCCAACCAAGATTCAAATTCCAAACATTTGATAATATCCTGATAAAAAACATTCTGCCAGTAAACCACAAACATCTCCCATCTTCAGTTGCTACTCCTTGTCTTCAGTGACCTAGCCAGAGGACATCTAATACCCTGGGGCAGGGATCAGTAAACTTTACTATGAAGGGGCAGAGAGTAGATGTTTGAGGTTGGCCTCTATTATGACCCCCCACTGTAGAGCAAAAGCCCCAGTAGAGAATGCATTAATAGATGAATGCGTTACAATAAAACTTTATCTATCAAAGCAGAGGGCGGTCTGGATTCAGAGCATGGTCATATGTTACTACTGCAGCCCTAGAGACTGAAGGAATCCACACAATGAACTGTGGTATTTTGATATATGTAGTTTGTGATATATACAACTCATAACTCACTGATTTGATTATTCCATCATTCTTTAAAACTCTCTCTTTGTCAATGATTTTTAATCCTTATGATTGATCATTTAAAAATAACCTCTATTTTTTCTTAATCTTCTGTTCACATCCTTCTGTATCTCATGGTAAGTTATGATGATCTCTAGCCTAATAGGATTACTTACCTGACTCTTAAGGAAAGTATATGCAGATTAAATTATTTTGAGGTGGCTCTTAGGGATACCATGAAGTTGAAGACAGATATAGGACTATGGCAGTTGAAACTAGGAAGTTTAAGGAAGTTTGAAAATAGTTTCCAAAACTTTCCTTTGTTTATTTTTTGTAAATTTTCAAATATATATAGAGAGAAATCCTGTGTGGTCTTTATTACACATAACATATCAACTAACGATGGGAGATGCCAAAAACTGTGCCATCAGGAATTTTTTAAAGGCTTTCAGGCTGTATTTATATAAATTACTTTCCTCTGTTATGTAATCACAATAAAGAAGTTGGATTGAAACTTTAAAATATTTTTCATCATGGAAATATATTTATATACATTTTGTGAATAACAGCATGCTTATATGTAAATAATACATATGTTTATATAGTTTTATATATATGAGCATACACATATCTATACTTAAAGCAAAGAAAGGAGTTTAAAAGGAAACCAGGTTGGTTGGATGAAAATGCTAAGGAGACATCCCCATATGTGTGGGGTGTACCCAACACAATACAATATTTTCATAATGATTAATGAGCAGGAGAATATTTTCTTTTTAAAGAGTTTCCTTGGCTCCCTCAGGCTGTCTTGAAGCTCCTCTTATATTGTCATACATACCTGCTCCAAGATGGAATGGAAGCTCTTTAAGAGTTGGTCTTAAATCCAGCGATAAGAATTTGGTGGATTAAAATTGGCCTCAAGTTCTTTGCAGTTCCTACTCACAAGAAGTCTATTTTCCCAACCCTTAACTTGGGCTGGCCTTATAATATGCTTTGACCCAGAGAAAACAATGGAAATTATTTTGTACAACTTCTCAAGAGGCCTTATAATTTTTTCATTTGCATTCTTGACACACTGACCATGTGGAGAGAGAGGCCAGGGCACAGCACCAACCAGACATGAGAGTGAAGCCTTCCTGGACCATCCAGTTCAGGTAAACAACCAGATGACTGTAGTCACATATGTGACCCCAGCTGACCACAGCAGAGCAATCACTCAGCAAGCCAAACCCACTAAATGGTGAGACATGATAAATAATTATAGATTTAAGTCATATATGTTGCAAAATACAATACAATAGTGTCAGAGAACCCCTAAACATGTTCAGCCTGAATTAGGAATATGTGAGTGTGCTTCTACACTTGTACATGTTTGTAGGTATGGGTATTATGTGAGTACAGTGTAAAGAATAGTAGGACACGCCCTAACTGGTTTGGCTCAGTGGATAGAGCATCAGCCTGCGGACTGAAAGGTCCTGGGTTCGATTCCAGTCAAAGGCATGTACCTGGGTGGCGGGCACATCTCCCGTGGGAAGTGTGCAGGAGGCAGCTGATCGGTGTTTCTCTCTCATCGATGTTTCTGGCTCTCTATCCCTCTCCCTTCCTGTCTGTGGAAAATCAATAAAATATATTTAAAAAATAATAAAAAAGTGGGACACAACTAATTTTTATTAAATACCTGATGTGTGCAAGGTACTTTGAAATATATGTTTATTTAAACTATATTTTATGTGACTATTCTGATTATTGTATCAGTGTTAACAAAAAAACAAATAACTTTCCCTCTTCTTTTGGCACATGAACAGTTCAATTTTCTGTCAACCAGAGAAGATAACCTCACAGACACACTCAAAATAAAATATTTACCTTTCTAAAAATTTAATTTAAAAACTATTGCCACACACGTAATAGGCAAAATTCAATGATAGATAAATTAAGTGGGAATAAAAATCTAATGTTCATAAGTTTTAAACATTTTTTTCAAAACAACAGGTAAAACTCAAACATCCAATAAAGTAGGAAAAGATACTATTACTAAACTTGTAATACATTGATACCTAAGGAAGAATGTTTATTCAAGTAAAAATATCAAAGCAAAAATTGACAGTATATATTTTTTAACATACTGTTTTGCTAATTCATTCAAATGACATTGTGTAATGCTAACTATCAGAAACTTTAACATGAGCAAAACAGAATCCTCCCATGAATTAATTCAGAGCTAAGTGGAGGAGACGGAAAAACAAATGATCAATGTAATTTACTGGGTTAGTACTAAGTTGTTGAGATATGCAAGAGTATCGAACGATTTGAGAAACTGCAAAGAAATAATAGAGAATCCTCCTTAGAGGAGGTGAAGCCAGAAATTTCCTAAAGGAAAAGATAGGATTTCCCAGATGAAGAGAGTGCCAAGGGAGATGAAGAAGTTATTTGAGAGAAAGTGGGGACCATATACAAAGGTTAAGGAGAGAAATGAGAGGAAAATGCAAGAAGTATGATAAGGGGCAGAGCTAAAGTGGCTAGAGACTTGCAAACAATATTGTATTCCTTCAAGAGTTCCATTCTAACAGTTCTAGAATTAACCTAAAGGCATGGGGGGAGAAGAGGCACTAGGTCTGTAACATGTTAAAGTTAGATTTTTAAAATAAAACTCATTCTTTGGAGGATGGTTTTAGGAGTAAAATGTGGGGCCGAAAGACCAATTAGGAAGCTGGGGCAATAGTCCAGAGAGCGAAGGTGTAGAGTTAAGATAACTCTTAATTTTAGAGCTCAGTGTATGCAAATTCAAATATGAGTTATTTTTTCCTTAGAGTGGCAGGCAGATCTAAGGTGGTACCCATGATCCCTGGCTCCTGGTGGTCACAGCTCTGTGCAATTTCCTCTCCTGGAGTATGGAACCTTTGATTTGCTTCTAATCAATAAAATATGGCAAGGGGGAGGAATCTTACATTATTCCCATGACTATGTTAAAATATATGAAACTCCACCTTGCTAGTCAACTGGCTCTAGAGACTGTCCTCGCTGGCGTGACAAATTAAGAGGCCATGTGGGGGTGGGAATCACATGTCGGGGAACTGTGGGCAGCCTCTAGGAACCGAGGACAGCCTCCAGCTGACAGCCAGCAAGAGGCTGAGGCCAACAGTCCTACAATAAGGAAAGGAACTCTGCCAAAAACCTTTGTGAGCTTGGAAGTAGATCCTTCCCCAGTCCTTTCTCCAGATGAGAATGCAGCTCAGTTGATACCTTGATTACAGTCTTGCAGAAAACCCAGATAACCTGTGCCCAGATTCCTAATCTGCAGAAACTTTGGGATAATAAATGTGTATTGTTCTGATCCTGTAAATTTGTGGCAATTTGGTATACAACAATAGATAATGAATAATTATTTATTCTAAAATGAGATGTATTTCTCTGTGTGTTCTGTCCTCCAGAACACAAAAGATTTCTGTAGCTACTTTTTTACACTTACATTAGCCAATTTACGTAATCATTTAATGGCCTGCCTAACTTGCCCGCCTTTTGGCCCTCAATAATGGTTTGGCAACTCAGATCCAGTTTATGGAAATTGCCCTTAGCGATATATTTAAGTACTTTTGTTTTCAGTGCCAACAATCCTGAATTCTTGAGTGATATTTCTAGGCGTATGGCTTTGCTGTCAACCAAAATGCCTTATCTCCATTGCATTGATCGCATGCCAAGATGGTAAGGTTCCCAAATCCCCTGAATGCTTTGATTTTAATTACAGTGAAGTCTACTGACATAGAGCTAACTACCACTTCCAATAGCATCAGTGTTGCCGAGCATTATCAGAAATCTCTGAGGATGCAGGACAAGTGGCTTCCAAAGGCAAAGTCCATCAAGTGGACTTCTTGGTCAACCAACACCTTCACAGGGAGCCTCTTTTTGTGTCATATTTGAAGGACAGTCCTCCATTCTCAAGCTTTGTTCAATCTCTTCCCTAACTGGCATCTTCTCAGCCTCCTGATATTTTGTCCTAGTTGTGAAGCTCTTCTGAGCTTCTGAGGAGATTAAGAAAATTCAGCTGCAAGACCATTATGGAATACTCATCTGCATCAGAAAGCTACAAGGACAGAAATATGTAGGAGGGATGAAAAAGGGACACATCTACAGCTCATTTCTCAGAAGGGTAACCTTCCCATTATGCCTGGGTTACTTTTACATGACCTTCTTCTCTTGGCAGTGATCACACATTAAATTCTCTGTTGCCCTGGTCCAAAACACAATAATTTACACTAATAGGAAATCTGGTGTTTCTTTAACTGTGGTCAGAGGATAGAAAATTTTACAGAGCAAGGCCATAATATTCTCCAGCATGACTTGAACTCAGCCAACTCTCAATCCTCAATTAGGCAGATTGCTTAGGGTGTTTATTTCCTAGTCTACATAGAGTGACAGTGTCTCTTCTGGCTCTGAAATGTTATGTTACTGTGAATATGGAAATATATATCCTGGCCATAGACAGTCATATGTTCTTTCTTGCAATCTTTATTTGTGTGAGAGTGTCTAACCCTTTCCAAAGGACTGCCTGAGGCAAGTAGAAAAGAAAGGAAAGCTATAAGGTGTTGCCTGATGTGTTAGGGTTTACTGACTAATTTATACATCACAACCGTGTGAGTTTAAAATATAGCATTAGCGGTTTTATAGATGAGGGACAGAGGCCTAAGGAGGTGAAATAATTAGGAAACAGTTGAGAAACATTTAAACCCAGGCATGGCTGACTCCAAAGGCAGTGCTTTCCCAGTAACATGCTGATATGTTTCTCAGCTTGTTTGACATGATAATTTGAAACTCACAGGGGCAGATGTCTGTCTTTCATGGGTACTGGAATATATTGAATAAGTATTTGTTTAAGGAAAGGATGAGAGAGAGAGAGAGAGAGAGAGAGAGAGAGAGAGAGAGAGAGAGAGAGAGAGAGAGAGAGAGAAAGAGAAAGAGAGAAAGAAAGAGGAAGGAGGAGGAGGAAGAAAAGGAGGAGGAGGAGGGGGAGGAGGAGAGGAGAGGAGATTGCTGAACTATGTAAGCCCCACTAAAATGAAAAAAAAAGAAAGAAAGAAAAGAGAGAGAGTGAGAAAGAAAGGGGGAAAGGGTAGAGAAGGAGGAAGGGAAGGAGGGAAAGTGGAAGGAAGAAAAGAAAATCAGAGATTTTAGGATAGTAATGATTCAACTACTTCTTCAGCAGAAATGGATGGAGGAACTGAAGTTGAATTCATCTCGTTTTTCAGCATTTTCCACATAGGTTTGATGTCAGAGTCTTCCCCTGCTCTAATAGGCTCTATGGTGGGGAGCCAAGGGGGAGATTGGCGATTGTATTTAATTATGTTCAAAGAAAGTCACAGAATACTCAGCAGATGTTAGGCTTGCAGCTGGGACCCCATAACAAATGCTGCTCGGCTATCTCGCCTTGCACATTATTGCACCAAAGCAAGTCCCAGAAAATGCCCAGCAGACACATTGGCTGAGGCTGAGTGAGAAAAGATAACAAATCTTAAGGAAACATGTTGCCTATTATTCCTCCTAATGAGAGCTGCCAGGGTGTACATTGAGCAGGCCTCCTGGCTGATACTGGGACACAAAGGACCTTAATGCATCCCACACAAAGATGTCATTGGCAATCTGGAGCAACAAAGGAGATTGAAGCCTTGGAAGGTAGGCCTTGTGTCTTGATACTGTATATCCCAGGGAAGATAAATAATAACCACACAGTTGGATTTCTCAAGCCCCACAGGCATTCAAAAGCAGCCTGTTGACTGCAATGAGGATACCGCAGCCCTTAAAGCCCAATGCTCTAAGCAGGCAGTGGGCATGTTTCAGATTTACCATTGCAGCCAAACTCACTGAAGGAGATGACAAGGGAGAAAACACTAGTGATTTACGATGAATGCACAGCCGCCTCGAGGGCGCCTCCTCTAATGCCTCCCAGGTAGAATAGGCTAGCGCTAGGTTCACACTTTGTAGAAAGTGGGGGCGGAGATTGTCTTTCCAGTTCTATCAAGCAAGATCCACCTAAGAGGTCACCTACACATGGCTCCCCGATAAGCTAGTATTTCCTGCATCTCTCCACCTGAAGGCTTTCTTTTCTGAGGGTGCTCCTAGTACAGATCAGGCCAGAAGATCTGGGGAGTTAACGCCCGGAGAGTTACCCTCGGGGGATGAAGAGTAGAGAGCATGGACAAATGCCCCAGATTCCTCATAGTGGCTGGGTAATATTATATTCTGCATCTCTCAGTGTACCCCAAGCTGAACTGAGCCTTAGATGTCACAGTGTGGAGTATGTTATATATAACCCACTCATTTTTACATCCACTACTGGTTTTCCTGATTTCCCTATCTCCCTTCTCTATTTCCTCGCCTTGATTCCTGAAATTATTTTCTAGATAAACCACTGGCACCAAAATCTTGTCTCAGACTCTGCTTTTGAGGAAAATCAAATTCAGGGAGTTATCCAGGAGATTTCAGGATCTCCTTCAATACTACCATTTACAGAACTTAGAGGGCTCCTTTCTGCCTATGGAATAAGTGGAAATATTTCTGGGTGACATGTGTGATTCTTTTTAGCATAATCCTAAACTAATTTCTAGACACAACAGTTCCAAAATACTCCGTATAGTTTCCTTATTTTAAGCCTTAGTATAAAGTGTCCCCCCAAAAACAATGTATACATATATTTTTTGGTAGCTCAATTGATGTTTTGTTTTGTTTGTTTTTTTCAGATTTAACCCAATGGAATTAATAATTATTCAACATATATATACCTTTTTTGGGACACCCTACATATAAACTTCCTTCAATCTGCATTCCTCACTTAACAGCTTTATATTTTTCTCCTTTGCTTTCTTTAAGTGATCTTTTTACTCAGTGATGCGTTTTATGCTTCTAAAAATAGAGCAGGATGCTTCTTTTCTGCATCTCTGGTTTGAGGTACCATAACATTTTGTAGGTACCTTAATTAAAAGCATTTCTAATCTTCACCCCCTAACCTATAAGCAACTTCAGATTATACACTTTCTTTTCTTGTTTATTGTTTTATTGCTTAAAGTATTACAAAGAGTACTAGATATATCTCCTTTTTTTTCCTGCCCTTGACAATCCCCTGGCCTCCCCTACCCCCAGTGTCTTATGTCCATTGGTTATGCTTATATGCCTGCATGCAAGTCCTTCGGTTGATCTCTTACCCCCCTCCCTCCTGCCCCCCAACCCTCCCCACCCTTCCTGCTGCAGTTTGACAATCTGTTTGAGGCAGCTCTGCCTCTGTATCTATTATTGTTCACAAGTTTATAATGGTCTTTATTATCCATGAATGAGTGAGATCATGTGGTATTTTTCCTTTATTGACTGTCTTATTTCACTTAGCATAATGCTCTCTAGTTCCATCCATGCCTTTGCAAATGGTAAGAGTTCCTTCTTTTTTACAGCAGCATAGTATTCCATCGTGTAGATATACCACAGTTTTCTAATCCATTCATCTACAGATGGACACTTAGGCTGTTTCCAGATCTTAGCTATGGTGAATTGTGCTATGAACATTTGGGTGCACATATCCATTCTGATTGGTGTTTCTGGTTTCTTGGGATATATTCCTAGAAGTGGGATCACAGGGTCAAATGGGAGTTCCATTTGTAGTTTTTTGAGGAAACTCCATACTGTCTTCCATAGTGGCTGCACCAGTCTGCATTCCCACCAGCAGTGCACGAGGGTTCCTTTTTCTACACATCCTCGCCAGCATTTGTCGTTTGTTGATTTGTTGATGATAGCCAGTCTGACAGGTGTGAGATGGTACCTCATTGTTGTTTTGATTTGCATCTCTTGGATGATTAGTGACTTTGAGCATGTTTTCATATGTCTCTTGGCTTTCTGAATGTCCTCTTTTGAAAGGTGTCTATTTAGATTCTTTGCCCATTTTTGATTGGATTGTTTATCTTCCTTTTGTTGAGTTGTATGAGTTCCCTATAAATTTTAGAGATTAGGCCCTTATCAGATATGACATTGGCAAATATGTTCTCCCATGTAGTGGGCTTTCTCGTTGTTTTGTTGATGGTTTCTTTTGCTGTGCAGAAGCTTTTTATTTTGATGTAGTCCCATTTGTTCATTTTCTCTTTTGTTTCAAGTGCCCTAGGAGCTGTATCAGTGAAGAAATTGCTTCGGCATATGTCTGAGATTTTGTTGCCTTTGGATTCTTCTAGAATTCTTATGGTTTCCCGTCGTACATTTAAGTCCTTTATCCATTTTGAGTTTATTTTTGTGTATGGTGTAAGTTGGTGGTCTAGTTTCATTTTCTTACATGTATCTGTTCAATTTTCCCAACACCATTTATTGAAGAGGCTATCTTGGCTCCTTTGTATGTTCTTGCCTCCTTTGTCAAATATTAATTGAGCATATTGGTTCAGGCCGATTTCTGGGCTCTCTATTCTAGTCCATTGATCCACACTTTCTTTTCTATCTTTGTACTCTTAGTTTCTATCACAGCCTGACACCTAATAGATGCCCAATTAAAAATGTGTTGTTTGAATGACTCAATGAATAAAGGAATAAAATATCAATGCTCTATTTTCAAGGACAGATGTTTGATGATTCTGCTTGTGGGCAAAAAGAAGCCACATGTTAGCCTGACTCAGGGAAGGCGTGTATGGTGGACTTCCAAACTCATAGACCTAAAGTAACCACAAAGGATACTCTGAAGTTAAAACCTTTTAATTAAAAAGCAGTTTATAGTGGATTGTCATGTCCTAGGCCAGTATCTTCCCTGACAAAGATCTTTACTGAGCCTATTGTCTTTTTGCATCTAAGATAACATACCTGTGGAACGTCAGGGTAACTTCCCTTTTTCTAGATGTTAATTATTGACTATTAACTATCTGGTATCTTGTAGGTAAAAGAAGTATGTGTCTATCATTTTACTTTTTATCCAATCCCAAAGGTTTCCCCCCTTTGCTTTCTCCCGCCTCCTTAATCTATCACCAATGGATTTCATGTAACCTACTTACATCCCCTCCTTTGACTATAATGTATAAAACAAGGTGAAAACAACTGAAATTCTCAGAAGCTTTATCCCAATACATTGAAATTCTGCTTTCTGAGAAATGTTGACAGTTTGGCTCAAATCAACTCACAAAAATTTTGTAGAAGTTTGAATGTTTTCTTATGTTAACATGCCTCTTCCCTCTCCCATCCTAGGTAAGGGTATTGAAATAATAGAATTTTTCATTCCAGATTTTCTGGGAAGTCAATGATTTTTCTCAGGATAGGTAAAATATGAAGTATTATAAATTATCAGACTGGGTATTTTGTTGAAATTTTTCATCTGTGTCCTCCTTTCAGAGCAGACATTTAAAAGTATAATGTACTCCATACTGGTGACCAACACAATGTAGAGTTGTGACTAAGGCAGTGAGCTAGGTAAATGGGATCTGGTGAAATAATGGAAGACTTAGAAGCACAAAACTGAAATTCAGCTCCCGGTTTTCCTAGAGATCTTGGTCAAGTCACTTAAGATTTCTGCTTCTCGCCCAGCAGGGTGTAGCTCAGCAGTAGAGCATTGACCTAGGAACCAAGAGGTCACCGATTCAATTCCCAGTCTGGGCATATGCCCAGGTTGCAGGCTATATCCCCAGTGGGGGGCGTGCAGGAGGCAGCCAATCAATGATTCTCTCTCATCATTGATGTTTCTATCTCTCTCTCCCTCTCCCTTCCTCTCTGAAATCAATAAAAATATATTTTAAAAAAAAGATTTCTGCTTTTCTATCTATAAAATGAAAATGGTATTTAATTTGCATGGTATTTTGAGTATTTTAATGAAAGATTATATGCAGGTGTACTTTATAGAATGTCATGTGACTACACATACATACTGTTTGTGTCTTTCTATGTACATATATTTACTTATAAATAATTCTCAAAATTTTAATTTTAATAATAAATTCTATATGTAAAATAAGCCTTCAGGATCAAAACTAACACCACCAACATGCAACTTAGAGATACATGATATGGAGCCAGAAATTTGGGTAGAATTTTGCATATGAACTAAATCCTAAGAAGTAGAGCCCATCCTAATTTTAAAGACCTTTAAAGAAGTGAGCACTCCCATTGCTCAGGTATCCTCACAATTTGAATTGGGAAGCTTAGGCACTAAACACCTAAGTATATAAAACAATATAAGAATATGTATTTTTTAATAGGCATATGCTTATTATGCAGAAAAATGTTGCTATGATCAAGACTGTACAACCATAATTTTCTTGTCTTAACAAAAGTTGGTTCCACGACTGACACTTGATATCATTCTCACTCTCACAGAATAATTCAAGTGGTTTCCCAGAGTGTTGCACAATGTAGTGCTTCTGGTTGTGATTATTTCCAGGAAGAGGAGCTGTTCATGCAAGAAAATGTGCCAGCAGTGCTATATGGCATGTAGAATTATGCAATTCCACACACTGACCGGAATGAGATATTTGTCTGCATATTCAGCACTTAGGATTTATGAGATCCTGTGTGTCATATGTCTGCCCAGAGTTTCGTGATGCATTGGAATGGGGCAAACAAAAGGGTTCTGGGAGAGATGGGAGCAGGAAATAGAGCAGACACAGACAACCAGGAGTAAGTTCAGCCCGTCAATATTACCCTAAAAGCAAAGAGTTAAGGGCAAAATGGTTATCAGAGAGCATTTATTCTGAGATAGGTGTTGGAGGAAGTGGATATAGAGACTGAGGGGCTGGAATTCACAGCAAGTGATAGTCAAGAATCTAGGTGCCTAGTAGGTATCAGAAGAAATCTGTAGTTGGATAAAGATGTCTCGGGCATGTAGGCAAGGAGCCAGGCCCAGAATTTAAGTTCTTGGCTTAAAAAAAAAAAAGCATCCAGATCCCAGCTTTAGAGGTATGAGACCCCAAATAAAAAGCCAACTACCAAGATCAAAATAGATTTATTAAATCATATATGTGGTTCAGATGTGAACCATGTCTCAGAAATAGGGTAGAGCTAGGTAGCACTCAGATCATAAGGCTGAGTCCCAGGGTACTGGATACATCCCTTCTATTTTGAAATAGGAAATCTCTACGGACTAGGACCAGGTCAACCTGTAAATTAGGCTGAATTGTTCTGGTTTGAGAAAGCAGTGATAGGCAAGAGAAAGAAGCCAATCAGAGGCTTATACTGTGAATACTGCAGAATGAAAAATGACCATTGTCTATCAATGCTTAGAGAATAATCATAGCATAAGGCATTTTCTGTTTCTCATGGATCCTACAGAATCACTTTCTACGAGCAAATCTGAAGTCCAATGTACTACATCCTCCTTTTTGGAGAAGCACTGGTTTTTTTCCTCTAGAGTTGTAGGATTAGCTCTCTATCAGGGATCTTGTCTTGAAGGCTAAAGTAATGATTTAGTCAAGTTTCATGGTGGAAATCATCCTTTTCCAAATCCAATTACATTCCAGCTGGCAAAAAGCACTGGCTGTCTCCAAACACAAACATCTGGAAGAAGGCTTGAATTGGCCATCTCCCTGCCTCTTATGCCTGCCACTTTCTTAGCTCGTAGGTTAGAAACATGTTTTTGGCTGGACAGATTACATATATTTTTTAACCATGCAGGTGTACTCTGTAGAATGTCATGAAATCTATGAAGTAACATAAAGCAGACCAAATAAGATATAGAAGGCACAGAAGCCATTAGAGTTCTATTTTATTTCATAATTGTGTATCAACTACAGTGCTTAGACCCCCCCAAAAACTGATGACTATGTTGTTAATAAACCATATATGGGTTTATTGGTCAGTTAATTGGATATTTCATGTGTCCAAAGACTGATCTGAATGGAGCCGTTGCTTGGACACTATGCAGACCACGCAGTTGAAAAAGTATAATGGAAATGAACAGGGTCACATTTAATCTTACACTTGATTTTTAACAATTTCATTCTTAAGTTTTGCAGGAAACACTGCCACGAGGAAAGCCATCCTTTGCGCCTCTATTAAACTGCTTACTAACTTTATCAACACAAACAGCCTCCTTAGTACACCCTGATCTTTGGTTTCTTCATGTGTAAAATGTAGGTCATAATAACTATTACAAGGTTTGCAGTGATGATTATAATAGATACTGTATACAAAGACATGCCAAACAGCAGGTGCTCATTACATGGCAGTTATTAATTTTTATTGTTGTTATTATTAAGCTGTGAGATAGCAATCAGATTGGCATGGTCCACCAAGAGCATTGAGAGTCGTTGCCTGAAAAGACAGGGATTTCCAATTTATAATAATTAGTGAAGGGTCAGGAGACAGTTGACATCAGTGAGAGTAAATTGTGTTCCTTTGGATACATCTGGAATTCAGCTGTGGAAAGAGTCCATTCCCTTCTCCCCTTTTTTTGAGAATACCAACGTAAATATCAGACAACTCTTAGCCCAATGTCCTCTTTCCCCGTTCTCATATGTCAGCAAATCGTTCCTAGACACTTCCTGTTCAAGTTTTCAAATCTGCCTATTTCCTGGTGGAAAGATAGATTTGATAATATTCCTCACTGTCTGAAATTCTTTTTCTTATCCCAGCCATTCTGACAGCCAGTGTTTTAAAGATTAGAAGATTAAAGGCAGTTTATTCCCTCTTAGATTATTTGCTTGTGATGGAATGTAATGATCTAGTATGATAATTTTATGAGAAATCAAAGTTGTTCATCATGTAAATTTATATTCTCGAACGTCTATGGGAGTATTTTATCTAATAAAAATATCATCTACTAGTATAAAAATACCTTTTATTGCTCTTTCCACATCATTTTTTAAATGAATATTCTTTCTTGGTTACAAATTTTCTTAAACTCTAAATTCATTGACTCACTCAACAAATATTTATTGGGTGACTAATAGGCCTCAGGCATTGTGAGATTTTTTTTCCCCCCCCTGGGAAATAATAATGAACAAGATAAATACTTTAATCCTGTCCTCATGGAGTTTAGACTCCACCAAAGGAAACAGAAATGAAACAATAAATCAACCTAATATGGTGGAAAAAATGTATTTCATTAAAGTAAGGAAGTCAGGGGAAAGAGGTGGTTCTCTCATGGACTACATTTATTTACAGAACTAGCTTGGTGATCTTATACAGTATGAAAACACACACTCTTAGAGTGATTTAGTGGACTTATTCATTGGTTCTCAAACCTGGCTTAGATAAATTTAAAATAGTAATTGATGCTTGAGCTCTGCCTCCAGAACTTTGGTTTTATTGCTTGGGTGATGCCCAGATGTAGGGATTTTTGTCATGCTCACTGAGCATTTCTAATAGCGGGAGTAAGAGTATATTTAATTTGCTGTAAAATGTGAAAAATACTTCACCCCTACCAACACCACCACCACTGACCCCAACTTTTCAGGAAATTTGAAACATACTTTATTATCTTCTAAGGAATTTAGGTTTTATATAATGACTAAGAAATATTGTCATTGTAGTAGCCAGGCTGCCCCAGTCATAGAATATGGACAGAAAGAATTTAGCACACTTATCATCTCAATTGTTCCCATTAGCTTTCTTATTAAATCAATTACTCAAATGTCACTTGCAAACTAAAGTTTGAACTCTCAAAGTCTAATAATTGCCAAATTATAAAGCCATACATGGTCAAATGTCCTGAGAAAACTAAAAAAAAAGTTAAACCTCAGAGTAGGGTAAAGAAGGAGTGATACGTTCTGGTAATCTATAATACTAGACCTTAATGTTTCTTTTTGAAAATTAACTTCTGGGGGAAAAAAAGTTCTTTATTGGTAGTACCTGGAAGCTCTTATTATAGACCTTCAAAATGCAGAAATGATTGAAATAAGGTTACCCTTTGAGAACTAAACAGCAAATCAACTCAGTCGACTGGGAAAAAGAGTATGGCAAGTTAGTTCCAAGTAATGTAATAATAGAGCTAAAATTGAGTAAATGGATTAGAAGAGGAATCATAGGAAAAGGAGGCAAAAAAATAAATAAAACTGAGGTGGAAATAAGCAGTGTAGAAGTGCTGAAGAATCCTTAGCCTTTGTTTTGACTCTGAGTTTTCCTATCCTCATGATAAAGCCACTCTAACTCTGGAAATGCAGATGGCTTAGCACGGTGACAGTGATCTTAGTGAAAGCTGTACACTAGCACATCTGCTCCCATTGCCAGAAAATCACTGTTATGAGATGCACCGTGTGACATCTGAGTCATCAGACTCCTTACATCTCATTCCATGTGCATGAAGCAAACTCTGATTAGGATTTGGCTTCCTAAGTACATCAGCCTATAGGGACTCAAGGGGCTGATTATATAGACTTTGAGTATATCCAGTTCTCATAAAACTGTGCAGTAGCTTCTGATTGCAATTTGGCACCCTGTTTACCTTGACTGCATGAAGAAAATAAATTGGTTACACCAACCTGAGTATCTCTGATGGTGTGACAATGATTTCTCACTGTAACCTCAAAAATTGACATTGTTTTCATACATCAGTCTCATGATCTTGGTCCATTTCAATCTATCTGAACAGATGTATCTGTTCATGGGATGACAAAATTAGCTATACGAGCATGCAACATTGAGGTTCTGAGACATGGGACATTCAACAGAGAATATATCTCTTTCTTACAGATGGGATAAGCCCAGATTTTGCTATTGTAACAAGATCATGATGTTGCTTATGAGGATTTTCTTTTATTTAAAACTTTAGTTCAAGAAATAAACTTTTTAGCTATCCCCAAAATACTGGAGAGAAACCATGTTTTGTGAGGATTATTTGTTTGTTTGTTTTGTTCCAGCACAGAGTAATATCCTATAATATTTATTCTTAATTACAGTGGTTTAAATAAGATCAAGAAGGGAATTGGTACTTTCAGAATAAAGGTGTAGGGAAACCTTTATTTAGTAGAAATTTAGTGGAAAGAAGGTACTTGAAGCAGACAGTTACCAATTCAATTCAAGGACTGTGAATTGCTTGTTGGAAATGTGGGGGAAACCACTCTCTCACACAAATCAGAATTGGGTCTCAGAGTGCCAAAAGAATTTGCAAAAATAAGTGAAGACAATAAGAGAAAGGCAGATCGCTGAGTCATTTATAAAGCACCTTCATATATGCTATCTTCTTTTCTTTTTTTCCCTATCAATAATTACATGAGTTAGGACAATATTTCCATTTTACAGGGGAGATAATGTATTCATAGTATGTGACAGAAATTGTCAAAGGTCACACAGATGAGCAAAATAGATGTAGCATAACATAGCTAACATGACACCGTTAGAAAAATGAGTCTCTTAATTCAAGGTTATAACTCCAAATCTCATGCCCGTGACATGTTTTAAAAATTATATTTTATTCTGCTATTTATCTACTTAATTTAAGTACTTTATTAAAGGCTTATTATGAGTATAATTCTTATAATCTCATGTATACTTTTCCAAGCCACTTTAACTAATCTTCTAATGGGGTACCTTAAATGTTATTGCATACGTATTCATAACTATTTTTGTTAGTTGTTGTCATCTTGTGATCCACCAGGGTGCCTTTCTCTTATTGTCTTCAATTATTTTGGCAAATTATTTTGGCATTCTGAGACCCAATTTTGATGTGTGTGTGCGTGTGTGTGTGAGTAGTTTCCCCACACTTCCAACAAGCAATTCTCAGACACCAGCTGTGTCAATTCAATTCTGGCACTGTCTACTGAGCAATGGCATCAGATTCCACAGTTAATGGTTTAGTCTTATTAGACTATCCCCCTCCTGCACTCTTGAGGAGCAAGTCACAAACCCAGGTTGTCACCTATATTTTGATCAACTGATTATAAACCAGATGTTTCCATGACCACCTCTTTGAGTTCCATTAATATGCTAGAGCTGCTCACATAACTCAAAAAAACAACAACGCATTTACTTACTAGATTGCCAATTCGTTCTAAAACAATGTAGCTCAGGGGCAGCCATATGGGAGAGATACATGGGCAAGCTATGGGAAATGATCCAGGAGCTTCCATGCCCTTTCTGGACATGCCACTTCCCTGGCATCTTCACATGTTCACCAACCCAGAAGCTCTCTGAACCCTGCCCTTCTGGGATTTCATGGAGGCTTCATTACATAGACATGCTAGATTACATCATTGGCCATTGGGTTTTGATTCCATCTCCAGCCCCTCTCCCCTCCCTAGGAGTGGGACTGGAAGTTCCAACCCTCTAATCACAATGTTGGTTCTCTTGGCAACCAGCCCCCGTCCTTAGGTGCTTTCCAAAAGTCATGTCATTAACATAATGAAAAACACCTTTATAGCTCTCACCACTTAGCAAATTCCAAGGGTTTTAAGAGCTCTGTGCCAGAAATGGGGACAAAGACCAAATATATATTTCATATTATAAATCACAATATCACAAAATACTCCCAAATTTTACCACTCTGTGATTAACATGACATTTCCAAAATTCTCCAAATGTCCACATGGAATAAATGTCATGGTATGAGGTAAGACTTCCATGACATCTAATTCACACTATGCACTTTAACAAATCTTTAGCAACTTCAGTAAGGTTATGCAAAGTCTAGTTGAGAGTTAGTTTGTGCTTACCAGTCAGCTGTCCTACAAATCCCATCATATTCTGTCTGTAATCCAACATACCTGAGATCAAGTCATAGATCCATAGCTCTTTGAAATTGGCCAGTATGTTTCTCTATAAAATGGTAATAAATATTAGGCTGTGAAGATTTCATTAGATAATACATGAAAGCAATTAGCACAATATCTTGCCTATAGTAAGTGGTCAGTCAATAAATAATAGCATGTACAATCCTAAAATGATTCATAATAATGTATTTTTCTTTTCTTTAGAGTGAAGTGAGTTTTGTCTCTTCCTATTTTTTTAAATTTGATTCTTAATTTTATCCTGGAAGCCATAAAACAAGCCCACTACATATAATAATAGCTACTAATAATCAAGTCTTTGTCTTATATTATCTGGTATATTTATGATAGTCTAGTAAGGTAGGTCTGATTTTGTTTGTTTGTTTTAACAATTGAGTATTTTAACAAAACTCTGGCCCAGAAGTCTTCATGATTGTTCTAACAAGAGATGGAGATAAGATTTAAACTACCTGGCTGTTCCCTTTCCAATATGCTTTTCTTCTATTATGTTAAACTGGATTTCTGTTTCAGGGAACAAAATGCAAATATGTGAGAGAGTTGGCATATTACCCCCATCATTTTGTCATCAGTAAAATGTTAGGTGCCAATGAATATCAGTGGGAGATATATTTATTTTGAAGGGGTGATTTCTAGAATTCCTTAACTTATATGCAAAAGATAATAAAACTTCCACACATATGTCTGAAGCTGTCTGCCATGTTTCGAATCTTTGAATGGATTCAGATGCTGCTATTAAAACTGGTTTAAGTGGAAAGTTTAGGATTTAGGACTTTGACCAAACAGATTGGCCAGCTGAAAGCAGAATGCTTTTATCCAATATAATTTTATAATATTTTGAAGACCTAGGATTTGAAAGTGATATTGCATATAATACAAGTTTATAGTTGCTAGTAGCCACCAATACTAGACAGTCAGGAATAAGGCAGGTTGGATATTGAAATAAATTTGAATTCAAGGTGATAACAAACAAAACATTTCTTTGTTTAGTTTTAAAATTTTGAACATGAGTATAATGGGTCACAGAGTTCTAGACTTGAAGAATTTTTACCCAAGAGAATATACTACCTGAAAGTATGATGATTTAAAAACAGTGACCAGTATTATTTTTTGCTTGCTAATTTAGTACAAGTAAAGAAGAATGTCCCACAGTTCAGTTCTTGCCATAGGAGGACAAAAGACAACAATGTAACTCTCCTTTCCTCTTCTTTGGCCCAGGCCAGTGCTGATAACCTTTTCAGGATAATAGCAAAAATTCTCATAACAGCTTTGCTGGAAGTTCTGAGTATGAGGACCACTTAGGGCATGGAACACAGAAGGGAGGAATGTTTTGGCACCATCACTGCCTGTGGTCACAAAAACTACAGAGGATAGGAAAACATATTTATTATATAAAATAAAATTCTGTGCTGAAATGTTGCATGGCTTCCATAAACAACTATTATCTGAAAAATAACAGAGCTGTATGCCTCTGATGTATGTGAAGTTTTGGCTGGGTGTTTCTCTTATTTTGAAGGATTGTTAGTCTTTCCCCATATTTAATGATTTTGAAAATTGGAGAATACCAAAGAAAGATTATTTTGTCCCAGTGATAAAATTTTAATATTACACAGTATATATTACCTCCTTTTTTAATAGAAACAGATTTATCATTCTTTCCAATCACACCTCTCAAACAGCCGGAATGGCCAGAATCAACCTGGCAGAATGACAACCAGAGTTGCTTTTCTGGAAAAACATATATTCTAGGGATAAATAATGAAATTAATAAGACATATATAAGATAATTTAAAAGGCTTTTAAGCCATGAAGAAAATAAAATAATGCAACGTGTTAGCGGGTGGCTTTGGATATACTTATTTTTTAAATTTCTGCATTACAACTTTCCAGAAATTTCTCAATATGAAGCAGCACAGTTTATCAACTTGATTTACACTTTTTGTAAGTCAGGAGTCTGGACATGAGTTACCTGGGCCACCTGCTCACAGTTTATCATGGTAAAATCAGAATGTTAACTGGTTACAGTTTCATTCAGAGCTCAGGGTCCTCTTCAAAGCTCATTCAGTTCCTTGCCATTGTAGGACCAGGATTCTTGTTTCCTTGTTGGCTATTGGTCAAAAGTAATCTCAGCATCCTCAAGCCTTACCTTCCTCAGGTCCCTGTCATGTGACCTCCTCCATAGACACACTCATAAAATGTTCTTCCACATACACAGAAGAATATCTCTGCTTTCAAAGGGCTCTCCTGATTAGGTCAGGGCCACCCAAGATAATTGCCCTTTGCATCAATTTAGAGTCATTAGGGACCTTCCCTCAACCTGCATACTTCCTTGTGCCAAATAACATGTAAAGATGATAAATAGCATAATTATGACAGTGAAATACCAATATAGTCACATTATACAAGAATTACATTATACAATTATACAAGAATATGGGTAATTGTGGGTCATCTTAGAATTCTGATTACCATATTGAGTAAGCCTAATTAGCATGGTCAAAAAAGACTTCCCAAGGAAGTAATATTTGAATAGAACATGGATGTTGAGAAGCAACTAGTTATATAATAATCCTGGAAAGAATTGTGAAGGCTCTACTGTGGAAGATAACTTTGTGTGTATAAGAAACACAAGGTCAAGGGAAGAAGGATAAGATATGAGGTTGGGTAGGTAGCAGCAACTAGATAATGCAGGTTCTTGAAAGTCATGCAGATTTCAAATTTTAAGATAAATAATAGGGTGCATCATATGATTTATATGAAAATTTGAATTCAAAGTTCAATAGGAAATATCAGGATGATTTAAGCAGTACAGTAACATGATCTATTTCTCTGTAAAATTTCAAAACCTTTCAGGTTTCTTTTTATAATTATTTTTTATGTTTGATAATTATAAATGCTCAAAAGAGAAGTAATTATGAAAATATAACTCTTGATTCAGTCAGCAAAAAGAGTTTGCTATTGGCCTTACTTGTCAATGTAGGCTCCTCTGATGTTCCAAGATGACTATAAATTTAAAATTTAATTTCAAATTAAACCATTTGTGTACACAATTTTTTCAAAGTTTTCAAATGATTTTTCCTAGGTGGGTGAACTTTCTAAAGAAAAGATAAAAGTATAAAATATACTCAATCATTACAGAGGAAGTATTATTATTTGCCTTCCAATTGGTCCCAACCACTCACATTAATATTACACATCTACTTTAATTTTAAAACTTTGTGATTTGAAAACCACAAACAAAGTTTTAAAATTAAAGTAGATATTTAACCTTTATTGGGACCAATAAAACATCTAGCTCACTTACTGACTTTCAAAAGTAAGTAAAAGATAGACTGGGAACTAAAAACCAGATCTGGTTTATGACCTCCACTTCTTGCCAGATGGAGTAAAAGGGACATAATTTATCCTAACACACGAAAAAAAAGAAAAAAAGAAAAAGAAAACTGGTTAACCCATTGTACACCATAGTGCCTGTAGACACAAGCGGAGGACCTTCTCCCCAGGCCACACATGTCTATAAAAAAAAAAAATGTTTTCCCTAAGTGGCAGCCCTGACCAACTTTAAAATCATTTTTCGTGAGAATTTTCAGCTGAAAATATTCAAGAACACCCGAATTGGGAGTAATATATTTATAATACTCATTGCAAATTCATTTTTTTAATTAAATTCAAAATATAGTGGCGTGTGGGGATGGTTTCCATTTTGGACACGTGATAGTTAACTGGTTAAAATATGAAAAAGTAAAGTTCTCAATATATTAGACATAACATAATAAAAGAGTATAACTGAAAGATGGGAAATTTTGATTGTCTGGAATTACTGCCTGGAGAAAGTTTCCAGGCTGTAGTGCAGGAGGGGGAGCCCATGTAGAACCCTACGTCTCCCTGCATTGAGGAGATGAAGTAAGAAGTTCAGGGAAGACCAGACAGCAAGAGTTTATAGGGCAGAGAACCAGAGAGGAGAGAGCCTGACAAAAACATCAGAGATCTGTAAAGAATTCCCTTCGAGGACTCAGCTGAATACTGATTAGCACATTCATATAAGGGAAGTACCCAAGACTGAGGGAAAAACAAAAACAACAAAAGCCACTGGAAGAATTAAGGGGAACGATACCCAGAGCTCACATAGCACCATTAATAGTGCCTGTTTTCACCAGTCAGCGGGGAAAACCTTGTAATATGCTATGGGCATTGGGTAGTATACTCATAATGGTTATGCTTCAATAGTGGAGAAAATTTATATTAAAGACTGTTCTTTCCAGCCAAACAAGCCTTAAAAGGAAAAGTCAAACAAAAAAACAAAGAAAACCGATTGTTGCTACATAACCTAACAACACCTCAGTACAAAGCTCCAGAATATTTTAGAAAGATAAAAATAGCCAATACTCAAAAAAATAAAATTCACAAGTGTAGAATCCAATAAAAAATTAAGTTTTTAAAAGCAGCAGGAAAATACAATAAATACTGAGTAGAAAATTCAGTCAATTGACAGTGATGTAGAATGAATATGGAATAAAATTGGTAAACAGGGACATTAAAATAGACATTATGACTGTATTCCAAATGTTCAAGAAGCCAGAAGAAATATTTACAATATAATATGGAGACATAAAAAAATTTTTAAAATATCCAAATTGAACTTCTACCAATTAAAACTAAAATATCTGGAAGGAAAAAATACACTCGATGGGGTTAATGTCATATTAGACACTGCAGAAAAAGAGATTAGTGAAATAGAAACCATAACAATAAAAACTATACAAAGTGAAACCTGTAGAAAAATAAAGACTAAAAAAAAAAAATGAAGAAAGGATTGATTTCAAGATCCTTTGGGACAATTTCAAGAGGCCCAACATATGAATAATTATAATCCTTAAATGAAAGAAGAGAGGAGAGCAAGAAATATTTTTCAAAGAAATAATCATAGCTGAATATTCAAAATTTGCTGAAAACAATAACTCCACAATCTAACAAGTGAATGAACACCAAATGCAACATACATAAAAAGGACAACATAGCCCATCAGAATCGGTGTTTAAAATTAGTGATAAAAAGGCAACTTAATTGGCATTTTTAGACAATTCTACCCAACAACACAACAATAAATTTCTTTTTTTAAAAATATATTTTATTGATTTTTTACAGCGTGGAAGGGAGAGAGATAGAGAGTTAGAAACATCAATGAGAGAGAAACATTCATCAGCTGCCTCTTGCACATCTCTTACTGGGGATGTGCCCGCAACCCAGGTACATGCCCTTGACCGGAATTGAACCTGGGACCTTTCAGTCCGCAGGCCGATGCTCTATCCACTGAGTCAAACCAGTTTCGGCAATAAATTTCTTTTAATGTGCACACTGAAAATTTACCAAGTTAGACTATATTCTGGCAAAAAAAGGAAAAAGAAAGAAAAATTCAAATAATAAAAAGTGTTTTTCATCACAATGAAATTAAATTAGAAATCAATATTAAAAAGATACTTGAAAAATCCTCAAATGTTGGAAAGTAATTAGTATACTTCTAAATAATAGCCTTACAGATTAAAAAAACACAATCCTGCAAAAGTTCTTCAAGAAATTTGAAGAAAGAACACATTCCAAATAATTCTATGAGGCCAGGCTTCTGCTCATACCAAAACTGGACAAAGAAATTAAAAGGAAAAAAACCCCCTACAGACTTATATCTTTCATTAATATAAATCCAAAAGTTCTTAATGAGTAAATGACTATGCTGAAATCTGAATCAAGTCTCTGTGACTACAAAATCTCTTAGTAACAAAATCTCTTAGTAACAAAATCTCTTAGTAACAAAATCTCTTAGTAACATGTCCTTCAGCATGTTGTTTTGAGCTTCAAATTTCTCAGCTGAAAAGGAAGGTGGGTGGTGGTCATTCATTTCATTTTCGAGTATTGAGTTATTTTATGCTATACATGTGCTAGAGATATAACAGTAAGCTAAACATAGAAACAGTGCTCAGCTTAATCAGGTGAAAAATATTAAAATAATCATACTGAAAAATAAATAGCTGATTCTCAATATTCTGAAAAATGGAAGCACACTTCTATGTTTTATTCATACGGACATAGGAAATGTTGGGAATTGGGATGATTAGAAAGACTTCCCTGAAAATTTTTCTTTGAGTTTACAACTGATTGATAAGAGGAAGATAGAGAGGAAGAGCATGAGCTGGATCCCCTTACAGTGGTTCTCAACCTTCCTAATGCCGCGACCCTTTAATACAGTTCCTCATGTTGTGGTGAACCCCAACCATAAAATTCTTTTCGTTGCTACTTCATAACTGTAATGTTGCTACTGTTATGAATCGTAATGTAAATATCTGATATGCAGGATGTATTTTCATTGTTCGCGACCCACAGGTTGAGAACCACTGCTAGGAAGTCCTAACAGAGAAAAAAAATGGGAAAGGATGCTGGTGACAAAACAAGCATGGTTTTTCTAGGCCCTGGGTGTTGCCAGTGGTGGGCATGGGGGAGAGTTCCTTGACAAAGTCTTCCTAACCAATGCTGCTGTTCTGTGGTTTCAAGTCAAACAGAGGCAGGGCCAGCCAGCAGAGTGTGCTTTGTAAATTAGAAAGTAGTTAATGCGAAGATTTGTGGGAGTTGCACTGGTTTCTTATTGTAAAAGACTATAACATTTCCCCCAAATTATTCTTAGTGTGGTGGAATCTTTTCATGGCGTGAAATTGGTGTTTACAAAGAAGCTTCTATTTCAACATTGACAAAGCTAGAGACACAGTTAGCTTAACTCCTAGGATGAAAAAGTGCTCCGTAGCATTAAATACGCAGCTTCTGGCAGTTTCTGAAGACAGCAATATGCATTCATAGTTTGATTAATTATAAATGTGTGCTTCTTGGCTGAAGAGAGGAGAGCTAGAGAAACCCGGGCTGTTTCACAGGCCAAAGAACAGAGGAGAATTTTCCCCACAGGAAAGCAGAGGGAAGAGGGAGGGCAAGAGCAACCTGTAAGCTGGTGACTGATGGGTTAGTAGTTGAGTGGTCCTGATAAAAAGTGTAGCACATTCCCACATGGGAGTCTTGCCTACCTTTCTCCAGGTTTGCTTTCTTTTTTAATTTTTTAAAGAAAATATCTTCTTATTGATCTTAGAGAGAGAGGAAGGGAGAGGTAGAGAAAGAACATTGATAAGAGAGAGAAACATCAATCAGCTCATGCCATCTACTGGGCATCAAGTCCACAACCCAGGCAAGTGCCCTGACAAGAAATCAAACTGGTGACTATTGGGTGTGCGGGGATGATGCTCCACCAACTGAGCCACACTGGCTAGGGCAGGTTTGCTTTCTAATGAGGACTGGACCACACCCTCTCTCCAGGATGGGGACTGTCTCCTTCCTGATCAAAACAAGTTCCTTTACTCCTATAGGAGGATTGCAATCTTGTTTGATTTAGGCGTGTCTTCCACGAGAATTTATGGAGTGCTCGCTCTATGCCAGCCACTCTATTGGACACTGCAGATACAGGAACACGAGAAACCATTTCTTACTTCAGTCTAGTGGAGGAGACATACATGAAAACAAATACCATACACAATAATGCAAGGATATGGGGAATGCACAAAGCTCTAGGAGAATAGTAGAGAAAATTATTAATTCTCCCAAGGGGTATCATGTCGTGTTAAAAGGGAGGGACATTTGAGCTAGCTCTGGAAGGGTATGTGGCTGAGGAGATAAAAGCAAGTTTTCTCTAGGAAAAGAAGAAACAGGGGAGCTAAATGTACTGATGTTTGAAAATAAATCATACAAAGCAAGGCTGATAAGAGAGTTTGGGCCCAGATTGTGAAGAGACGTGAATGCCATGTTCATAATACTATAAATGAAAGAGAAAGTAATACCCCTGACTTGTTCATTAACATTCTTTCTAGTGTGTGTATTTTCTAGGCTGAGTAATTATCCAACAGGCAAGGAGCCATTGGTTCCTGCTACTATATGAGCCAGTTTATCAACATGGGACATTGTTTGTGCATTTCAGAAATGAGGGAGGGAGGGAGGGAGGAAGGAAGGAAAGGAAGGAAAGGAAGGAAGGAAGGAAGGGAAGGAAGGGAAGGAAGGGAAGGAAGGGAAGGAAGGGAAGGAAGGGAAGGAAGGAAGGAAGGAAGGAAGGAAGGAAGGAAGGAAGGAAGGAAGGAAGGAAGGAAGGAAGGGTGGGTGCGGTGGTGGAGGGGAGAGGGAGAAAGGAAAAGAGAAAAGGAGGGAGAAAAAGCAGAAGGGGAGATAAAGATAAGAGATAAGAGATGAGCCATAACTGAAAGAAAAGAAGGAAGAGGAGAAAATAAAGAGGGAAATAAAAAGTGAGGAATCATTTGGGTCCACTGCCAACAAGAGTTAGGAAAACTGATTTCTTAAGATAAACTGAAGTAAAACAAAATATGCTCCATATGTTGAAACTGTATACTTAGTTTGAGATAAACAAAAACATGTTTGGAGAATAACTGCCATAATTAAAAAGAAATTAAAAGAAAGAAAGAAAAACCATCTGGGGGATAGATATATACTTAAACAAACACACACACAATACACAGTGATTCCAAAACTTGAAGTTTTCCTTGTTTTAAGTAAACTTACTTGTTGCAAAAGGGCGTTGCAACAGTCTTTGCCCAAAGTGCCCCATGTTTCAGGCTGGAGCTATCCAGGGCTACTTGGCATTGCTCAAACACCAGAAAACCTTTCCAAAGCCTGTCCTTTGCTCCTGCTTTCTTCTCTGCTGTGAATATACATCCTCTCTTTTCCCTCTGGACAACTCCAAATTACCCCTGAGCACCCAATTCAACTGTCACCTGCTCCCAGCCATGTGCCTGACAGCCAGCACAGTTCATAATGGCTTCCTCATCTGTGAACTCTGTGAGTGTGTATCACTTTTCTGTGGCTGCCATAACAAAACATCAGAGTCTGGGTAGCTGAAAGCAACAGTTTATTGTTTCACAGCTCTGGAGGCAAGAAGCCTAAAAATCAGGCAGTCGAAATTCGGGTTGTTTCCTTCTGAGGCACTGGAGGGAGAATCTGTTCTGGAAACATAGATTTAAAACCAGTGGGACAGATGAAAGTCCAGATTTGGTATGTAGTCCTAGATGTAGAGGGTCATTCATGAAGAAGGAGAAGAAGGAGGAGAAGGAGGAAGAAGAAGAGGAGAAGAAGAAGAAAGGGGAGGGAAGGGGCAGAAGAATAAATGGAAAAGCTTATTGGAAAAAAGAATCATGTGGGAGAGAAATGGTAAGGAGGAACAAAAATCTTGGGGAAAACTTGCTATGGCCATGAAGCAGTATTTCCAAGTGGCCTTCCAATTTTACCTTTGCAGTCATGTAATCAATTCTAAATTCAGCTGGCCATTTCTTTTTCAAGGACATTGTTCTTTTTAACCATATCGTAACTATATGATCACAAAGGTAACATAGTCTGAAAGTGACAGAATGTAAAAGTCATGTCAATTTCAACTACTAAATCACAGGAAGATGGATTTATTGTACTCAAATTATTGGTATCTAAAACAACTTATAAAGAAATAAAAATAAAAATAAATTTAAAAAATAAATAAATAAAACAACTTATAAATATCCCTTACCAATTTTTGCTTCAGCAATCCTGAATTGGTCATTTTTCCAAGAGCACACATTTTGTTGTAGGTTTCCGTACCTTGGTGCATGCTGACCTTTCATTCTGATGTGTCCATCCCTACCGTCAACTCCTAATCTTCCTTCAAAATGCAATTTAAGCTTAACATTCTCCAGAAACCTTTCTCTGAATACTCAAGTCCAATTAACCACACTTTCCACCATGTACCTCTGTGCATCCTCTGTACCTTGAATGAATTGATACCATTGCACTGTTATTCAGTTGCTGCTTATTTTCAAATAATGGGTTATTCTGGTGCAGTCTTATCTGTAATGTCTTAACTGCCCAGTGATTATTCACTATGCCTAATTGGCATTGGTAAGTATTTGCTGGATGAATTAATGAATGTACAGAAGTGTCTATTTCACTGTTTTTAAGTTTTCAGGTAATCTTGGAAAAGTATCAAGATGAGTATAGGCAAAATTTGAATGTCAATATTCTACTTAATTTGTAAAGAGAAATGAAATACTGCAGTCAAATCTCTGGTGGCTTTATACTAGTATACTTGACTTAACACAGTCATGATGAGGGAACACAGAAAATGGACTTTAAAAACAAAAAACAAGAAACTTCTTTTGGAAATTAGCCCAAGAACCAAATGTTTTATTTTAATGGTATGTTTCTTCTCTCACACCACAACTAGTAAACATTTCAGATCACACATACACACAATATTTGTTTGTATTTACTATAATTCCCTATGAAACTCCAGATGCTTGGACTGTACAGGCATCTAATACACGTTTGATGAATTAAAGAACAAATGAAGGAACCCTTGAATAAAATGAGCTAAGATTTTGACATCCATTAGCAAGCTGTTACCAGTTTTCATCTGCCTCGTTTGATTGTAGGCCATCCATTTGGAGAGAGGAAATGGAAAAACATGATGCAAATGACTGATCTGTTCAATGCCTTTGAATTAATACTTAAAATGCAATCTCTTATCAGACATTTGGTACAACATGAGCTGGAATATTCATTCTGGCTCCAGGTTTGCCCCCACATTGCTATGTGAGATTAATTTTTTTGGCTAAAGAGATTGATCTTAGTCCCACCTACATTAATGTATTCTGACTTTATGGAACATAGGCCAGATTTATTTTTTAGGCCTGATAAAGTCCAATATGGTTCTGATATAATTCTACATGAGGCTGGATTATAATACTTCTACATCTCAGCCAGGCTTTTAATTTGATGTCATTGGTAGGCAGGAATCATCTCAAATTTTTAATTTAATGAAATAAAATTCTGTCCCTTGATTAATTTCCAGGAAAAGTTGTTGGAAATATTCATGTGTTGTGCCTCAAGCACTGCATCTCTGGTTTTATACTTCTGTCCCACTCTGTATTCAAAAGGTCTTCAATTAAGCAGAGACCTTCTTAGAGAAGACTTCCACTGAAAATCATTTGAAAGGGGAGCATGTCTCTTGGGGTAGAAGTGGTAAGGGTCTTACTCACCAGTAGTTTATCAAATGTTTCTTCCAACTATGTGTCATAGTCCCCTGAGAATTCTGGTAAATTAAACATTCTCCAATGTCTTACACTCTCCGCTCACTTTACAAATCATTTCTCTGATCAATGTCAGGCTGACATGCCATGGCTGATCATGTATTTATATAGCAGGTTAAAACTCAGAGTGCCTTCGTTTACATATTATCTTGATAGAGTTCCTCAAGTCTTGGAATGGCAGGTCAGATTGATTTCTGATCATTGTGCAGAGAGGAAAATTGAGTCTCAGAGCTTTCCATATTTATGAAAGGATAGATAATGAAAATGGATAGAATTGGGCCTTGAACCTACGTGTTTTATTTCTAGTTCAAGGCTTATTGATAACACCAAAGTGCTCTAATGGATGTTCAAGAAACAGTTGTGGCCCTAGCTGGTTCTGCTCAGTGGATAGAGTGTCAGCCTGAGGGCTGAAGGGTCCCAGATTCAATTCCGGTCAAGGGCATATGCTCAGATTGCGGGCTCGATCCCCAGGATGGGGTGTGCAGGAGGCAGCCAATCAATGATTCTCTCTCATCATTGATGTCTACCTTTCTCTCCTTCTCCCTGCCTCTCTGAAATTAATAAAAATATATTTTTTAAAAAGAAAGAAACAGTTGTGCTTACTCACGCATTTTTTTCTTGCTTATATTTATTGAGCATCTATTATTTGCAGATATTGTGTTTGGTGTTGATATTATTAATGGTAATCAAGCCAAAATCCCTTCCATACTTGAGCTTGTAGGGGAGAAAAAGATATAGGCAACAGGTGGGGACACAGAGAACACCCCACTGATAATAGATTGAAGAACTTAAAAATGATATGCCAACTGAGAAAGATGCCTGATACCTGACTAGTAAAGAGAGGGTTTACCATCTAATTGACTATAGTAAAGCTATCCCAGGGATCTCTGAGATCAGTTGGGTTATTCATGTGATTGATTCTCCAAATATAAATATTTTATGCTTCCAAATGGGTATGTTTATCTTCCCTGGGCTTTTAAATACTGTAACTGTACTGGTATTCATCTCGTTTCTTTCCTCCTGGGCCATGAAAAAAACACATGTGCTTCTAGGGCATGGTGCAGAAAAGGCTAGCTTGGTTCATTTATTAGATTTCTTGGGTCTGATTTTTTTTTTCCACAATGATTTGGGCCATTTTTCCTGGAGATAGTTTGAAATTCTTGGGACAGTAGATAAATGGCAGGATTATATGTTTGATACAGTAGAACAGTGGAGGCTGAAGCTGACAAAATTGGACTACAGCTTGCTGCAAAAGCTTGTGTGGACATCAGAGCCAGTTCAGTGTTTTGGCAGTAGATAGAATAAAGTAGCAGGGAGCTTCCACGGTCACCCCAAGTTGCCAGTTTGGGTATCCACACACTCTCCTCATGGAAAACAAGCTGAACACTTGGATGGACTCATATCTCAGGCTCTCAAAGTTAGATAGATCTATAATCGCCCACCACTTTTGGAACTAGACCCATGATTATTATTTAAACTCAGCATGAAGCATTTTCTTGAAGAATTAGAGAAAAGAGAAACATCACTGTTAAGAAACAGAAAATGGACAAATACTCTTCCCATTCAAGAACAGGAGCAAATATTAACATATATAGTTGAGAATAAAACTGACAGTTGGATTAAAATTGATGAGGCATAGGACATATGAAGTATGTAGCACTTTTTGTAATTTTTATGTTACTTTTTCAAAAATGATGTTTGAAATGAAAACAAAAATAGTATCTAGCATCAAATGGATATTACTAGGTATTTCTTTTTCGTGCAATCTTGATGTATTTTCTCTATTTTAAAAAATTCTTCAATAAGGGAAAGGTCACAGAATAAATTTGTATTACATATTTTTTTAAAAAAAATTACTAGTTGTATCCCTACTATGTGCAAGTCATTACTCTAAGCCTGTGGGGAAAAGTGAGCCAGAAAGTAATTCATCCTTGCAGAAATCCTGTTTCTCAGTGGCTGTAAAAAATCAAGCAGCTCAGTCTTCAGCCCCCATTTAAAATATGCTCTATAATCTGGCATGAGAATGGAGGAAAACTGAAAATACCTTGGGGTATTGGCTTGATATTTAAGAAAACATTCAAAATTAAGTCTTTTAATCAATTACCAGACCACCTCAGTGAAAACATACTCCTTCAAGAGACCATATTTATCATTTAATTGGAGTGTTTACCAGAACCTGTTTTTCCTTATGTCTTTTTGTTTGCCAAATTCCTTTTGCATTACTTTGCAATGGGCGGTAGTTCTTCTCTCCCAAATGCTGTGCCTAGCGGGGGAGGAAGAAAAACACCATTTCTACACCTTTCTTTTTTTTTTAATGTATAACTGTTTAAATTGACCTTCTTTTTAGAGCAGATACAGCAAAATCGAGTGGAACTTACAGTGTTGTCATAGACCCTTGACCCCACATGCCCAGAGCTACCCACTCCCATCAACATCCCACACTGGGATGGTATACAATCAATGAACCTACACATTATTATCACACAAAATCCATAGTTTACATTAGGATACTCTCTTGGTATTGTACATTCTCTGTATGTATTCTGACGTATATCTACCATTATAAAAAGTCCTCTGTATTTTGTCTAAAAGTCACCTCTTCACTTTCCCCTAACCCCCAGCAATCACTGATCTTTTTACTGTCTCCATACTTCTGCTTTTCCCAAATTGTCATATAATTGGAATTATATAGCATGTATATCCTTTTCAGATTGGTTTCTTGCACTTCATAATATGCACTTACATTTCCTCTATGTCTTTGCATGGCTTGAAGCTCATTTCCTTTTAATTGCTGAATAATATTTCATTGTCTGGATGTAACAGTTTATTTATGCATTCATCTACTGAAGGGCATCTTGGTTGCTTCCTTATTTTGGCAATTATGAGTAAAACTGCTATAAGCATTTGTGTGCAGGTTTCATGTGGACATGGCCTTTTAACTCACTTGATTAAATACTAGAGAGGGCAATTGCTGGAGAGTATGATTTAAGAGCTTGTTTACCTTCGTAAGAAAGTGTCAAACTATCTTCCAAAGTGTCTGTACCGTTTTTGCATTCACACCAGAAATGAATGAGAATTCCTGCTGCTCTACATCCTCCATAGCATTTGGTGCTGCCAGTGTTCTGGATTTGGGCCATTCTAATAGGTGTGTGGTATCCCATTATTGTTTGAATTTGTAATTCCTTGATGATATATAATGCAAAGAATCTTTTCATGTGCTTATTTGCCACCTATACATCTTCTTTAGTGAAGTACCTCTTCAGATCTTTTGCCCATTATTTTTTAATTTTTAAAAAAAATTATCTTTATTGTTGAAAGTATTACAGATGTCCCCTTCCTCCTCTCCATTAGCCCCCTCCGCCCTACTCCCAACCTCCACTGCGTTATTGTCTGTGTCCATGGGCTATGCATATATGTATATAAGTTCTTTGGCAACCTCTTCTCCGCTTTCTCCTCCCCGCTTCGCTCATTTTTAAATCAAGTTGTTCATTTTCTTATTGTTGAGTTTAAAGGAAGTTTTATAGGAAGTTAATTAATGTCTCTTTCTGCCAAGCCAGGAACATAGACAAGCTAGCAGGTCTCAAAATAAAAAAGACATTCCTGCAGTTATATGTAGGCCAGGCTCAATCTGGAGAAATAAACTGGATAATTATGGGTTCTTCATATCTGCAGGCATGCTGATAAAGACAATTAGACATTTCTGGTTTATAAAGTTTAACAGCATAACCCTAGAATATATGCAAAATATCCAGATAGAGAATATTTAAAAATTTGTTAAAACAGAAAAAGAATCAGACTTGTGGTTATCTGAGGTATGTGGAGGTGAGATGTGGGGAGGGGAAATTGGAGGAAGGTGGTCAAGTAGATACAAAATTCTAGTTGCAAAATAAATTAGTATTAAGGAGGTAATGTACAGCATGATGACAACAGCTACCACTGCTGTATGATATATATAAAAGTTGTTCAGAGCGTAAAGCTTAAGAGGTCTTATCATGAGGAAAACTGTTTTCCCTTTTTTCTTTTTCTCTTTTATGGTATCTTTATGAGACGACAGTTGTTAACTAAACTTACTGCAATAATCCTTTCACAATATGTGTAGGTCAAACCATTGTTCTGTACAACTTAAGTTTATACAATGACAGATATCAATTAACTCTCAATAAAACTTGGAAAAAAAGTGTTGTATTCTTAGTTTTAGTATAATTTAGTACTATTTTATTAACCAGACTCTGAGGAATTCATGTATTAGTCAACAGCTCTTACTGTGCTCAAGTAAATAAACCAGGCAAATAAAACACCAAATAAATCATACTGCTTTGGAAGATTGTTAAATTCATAAATCTTGTCAAACCCTTGTCTTAGAGACAAGAACTTAACACAGGCAGAACTAATATCTTGCCCCGCCCTCAGTAGGAGCCAGGGGCACCTATGTACTATGCCAGAAAGCAGAGAGGGGAGACAAAGAAACTTACACTGAGACACACCAAAACCAAATAAAGCAAACAAAATAAATGAACAGAAAACCATCTTTCTGTCGATCACAGATCCCCCTAACAAACACAAACTTTAGCCTTTTCCTATAAATTTCTGTCTCCCCAATGAAAACATCTGTATCCTTGCAGATATGAAAACTGTAAAAAGAACTGTTCCTTTTTTCTCCATGAGAAGAAAATCTACAATCTTTTTAATCCTCACAAGCTCTTTTTACCTTTACATTTTACTTGTAGTGAAATGTCTGTCATCTCCCATGTTATAATCAACAAAATTAAAACCAATATTTAAAAGTAAAAAAGTATTAGAATAGTATGGACCATTTAAAAGATGTCTGACAAAGGATCCCCAAGTGACTTAGTCATTTGACGCAAGTTTCTTGAATCTCTTCTCTATACCAGGCACCAGGGATGAAACTGTAAACAAAAATAAAGTGACCAAAACGTAAGGAGATAAACATGAAGCGTGGTGGCATTTCAAATCAGGTGTTCAGAGAATGCCTCTCAGGTAAAGTGAGATCTGAGCAGAGATGTGAATAAAATGAGAACGTTAGACAAGCAGACAACTGGGGAGAAGATTTGTAGCTTAGTGAATATCCACGTCCCTGGGGAGTTTGCGGTGCTGCAGGAGCAGCAGGAGGGCCAGCAGAGCCAAGCCAGAGAGAGTGCAGATGAGAGTAGCTTGAGACGAGGCCAGAGAAGCAGGCCAGGGCCAGATCACATAGAGCTTTTTAGGTTGTTGCCAAGATTTTAGATTTCCTTCAACTGTAATGGGAAACCATTTGTATTCAACACATATTTTTACTTTATTGATGCAATAACATCTCAGGGGAGGGGGGAAGTCTTAGTATTGATACACATTTTTCAATAGTCATCAAATCCAGGATTTGTCTCTCTCGGCACTATTGACATCTTGACCTGAATCAGTCAACTTTTTATTTTGCGGGGGTGGGGGTGGCCTATGCATTGTAGGATGTTTACCAACATCTCTGACTACTATCCACTTCATACCAATAGCACACCCCTGTCCAGTTATGGCTAACTAAACTGTCTTTAGACAATGACACATGTTCCGTTGTGCTAAGTAAGAACCACTGATCTAATTCAATCCATTTTGCAGATTCAGTAGCTGTGAGGTTAAATCACTTAAAGTAAACAAAGTTAGTGCTTGCATTAAAGGTAGAACTAGTAAAATGTGTGTAAGCACATGCACACACATTCTCACACGCACATAAAACACTTCATCTTGTGTTTTCAACTAACTTGTGTGTTACCTTTATTCCCATTGACAGATTAATAACTTGCCTTGCAGAAGATGAAGTGAACTTGTTACTTGAACTCAGGTCTCCAAATCTCTGTCTACTTCAGTAATAAATTGTCAGCTTGATATGTATTTGAGATGACAGTGCCTTAAAATAACCACAAGCCAGAAGCTTCCTTAAGCTTCTTAGCAATATGTCCCTCAACACCAGTTCAAGAAATAGAGAGACAGGGACCTTTGATCTTCCAACCCCACTTTAACTAGTAAAAGAATTTGAAAGTTAATGTAAATTCTCATTTCCATGTATTAATTTTTTTTTTTTAAAAAAAAGGTGTACAATATCTTACTCTTTGCAAGGCCATCCACCTGAGCTACTGTGTCTTGACCAGAGGCTGTTCTAAGGGGACTGTCAAAAACCACATCAGAAGGAAGTTCTGAGTCTCCGGGGTCTCCTATAAAAGAAAGAGATTATTCTACTTGTTTCAGATGCACCAGATATTTTATTACTTCAACTCCCAGCAGATCTTTGAGTGGATCCAGTAGGAGGATTTAAAACCAAGACAAAGTATGGGCTGGGGTTTAGAGTTTATTGAACTCGTATTTTCTCTACCTCCTCCTGGGAGAGGCCAATGTGTTCAGGGAGCTGAGGGAAACATCACTGCATCTCTGTCCATAGTGCAGTACTGATAGAGTCATTTGTAAGTAATGAGGAGAGCTGGCATTGGGACGGGAGGGCAGGAGGAGTAGGAGGAGGGCATTCAGATAGTAAGAAAGAAGGCTAGACAGAAACTGTAAGGTGCTCCACTCATATCATCTTAGATTTATTTCTAAACACAGGAAGCTGCTTGCTACATGCCCCGTGACTCGGACCAAGGGCTGCTCTTCACTGCTACAGAATACTTGACCCATGCACCAAACAAGCCCAAAGTGTTCAAGTTAATGCTTTATCCAGTGACAAAAGGGTAATTAGTCAGTTCATGTCCCAGCTTGTTTAGCCCTTGACGACCTCTAAGATATATTCTATACATTCTTCCAAAGTGTCCTAACGGGATGGAATTCCAGTTGTCCGCAGTGATAAATGACTACAAAGCTCATCTTTTTGTGTGTGACATTTTCCCCTTCCTTATTTATTCCCATATTCCCCTACCTGTGTTTCCTGGGATCACTTGTCACATAAACTCTGTACACTATTATTTTTGCTTCGGGATCTTCTTTCAGTGAAATCAAAATTAAGATAGAAAGTTATCCCTCTCATCACTGCAAAGTTACAAGCCATATTTAAAGACTCCATTCATGTGTTTTGTTTTTTTAACAAGATTAGAAATTTCACTTTTAAAAAAAATATATTTTATTGATTTTTTACAGAGAGGACGGGAGAGGGATAGAGAGTTAGAAACATCGATGAGAGAGGAACATTGATCAGCTGCCTCCTGCACACTCCCCACTGGGGATGTGCCCGCAACCAAGGTACATGCCCTTGACCGGAATCGAACCTGGGACCCTTGAGTCCGCAGGCCGACGCGCTATCTGCTGAGCCAAACCGGTCAGGGCAGAAATTTCACTTTTTGTGCCAATACAATCCCTAGTCCTTCTGCCTTGATTATCTCTTCCCATTTTTATCCAACTGGAGGCATCATCTGTTAGAATCCAACCCAAGCATCACCTACTCTGCTAAACTTCCTCTGCCCCTTCACAGGCAGCGTTACTCCTTTCCTCCTCTCCCTTGCTTACTAAGCTTAATTTGTTCCAAAGAGAAAACTCAAGCACATATGCATATAAACAAAGCCAAGGGATGAGTAGGATTATGAAACAAAGATTGCTGACATAACTGAAAGACGTTCTTTCTTCTGTTGAATGTCACTCTAGAAAAATACTTGTCCCCTGTAACTACACAGCCACAGCAGGGCAAACAACCAAACAAGAAGGATAACCTACCTTTTCTTTGTTTTCTCTCATTCTCTTTTATGTTATGTTTCCTGAATATTCTGTTAATCAACTCATTACTCTTGGCACTGGTTACATTTTTAACACTGTTTTGACTAAATTCCATGGATGATTTGTGAATTCCTCAATATGTAACATATCACCCAGATAAGATCAAATGCATATGTATAAACACAAACAGGAAATGAAGGGAAATAAGAGCACACTATGGCTGCTCAAAATTGATTTTGGATTTGACTTTGCTTTTTATTTTAAAACATTTCCTGATGGATTGAAAAGAAAACTTATACTATATTTCTTATATAGTTAACTCTTACTTGTGAGTGTTGGGAAATTTGTTCTTTATGGTGTGCATAGCTGTCATTCTCCCAAATTCCCAGCAAACTATTATTATCAGATGAGTTTTCTGGCAGGCGAAATTAAGGCATTAGCACCCTATGTCATGTCCCTGGCTAGAGCAAGTACGGACAAAATCTTCTAACCATAGCTGTCAGGTTTAAGAAAAGCATTCATGCATAACTCTTATAACCTGAAATTATAAGTAAGCAAAAACTAGAGTAATATCTTGAGACCAGGTCAATGGATGAAATTTGGTTTTTCTATGGTGGTTTAAGACCAAAAGTTGGAGTGGGTGGATGGATGGGTAGAGGTGGCATCAGCCCAATAATTTCTATAGTACCTCATAGAAGTCTAAGTTTTCTAGGCTGGCATGCTATTTATGGCACATCCTCTGTTAAAAATGGCCAGATATAAGTGTTAAGTGTGAATTCACAGAGAATTATATGCATGGGCTAACAAATGGTCCAGCACAAAATTGAATGTGGCTTCTGCTTTTGCTTCTGTTATATTTATACACACAAGTAGAGCTGCCCTCAAATTTAGCTTCCACTGATAAAGTGAGTTTGGCTAAGCTTGAGAAGGACAGGATCAAGTAGTTATGCTTTGGAGGGAAAAAATAATCCTGGGGACAGATGGAAGAGAAATCTGTGAGGAAGCAGGAAGCAAAGTCACATACACCTGGATTCACGTGGGTCAGAGAGGTGGAGCAGCCTTTCTCTGTGTTCTCAAGGTCATGAACATGAGGTACAAAAGGTGCACTGCTTACCTACCCTCACTGTTCACCAGAGTGGCTCTATGAGAATGCTGAAACAGAGCAATCAGCAAGTCAACCCCCACTCACTTCCCCAATGATAACTGCAATGTATTCTAATGTTGTTTCATCTCCTCCATGGGCCACTCAAGAACTAGCCTGGGCAGGAAGGAGTGAAGAAAAGAAATAAAGTGACTACTTTTCTTTTCCTGCAGCCCTGAGTTGCCCTTCCTGCTAAAGAAACAGGTGTTCCCCATACTGGGAAAATCCAATATATAAGTATCTAAGCACTCAGAGGACTTGAGAATTATTTTTTTACAAAATAATTCATAGAAGGTTCCCATTAAACCAATGGAGAAATAGCCAAATAAGTTTATTGGATGCTTCTAAGTAAGGCAAGGGGCATTTCATAAGCATTTTCTACATATCAAAAATAGAGGTTCAGTAGTTGAGCATTGACTTAGGAACCAAGAGGTCACGGTGCCATTCCCAGTCAGGGCACATGCCAGGGTTGCCGGCTTGATCCCCAGTAGGGGGCGTGCAGGAGGCAGCAGATCAATGATTCTCTTTTATCATTGATGTTTCTATCTCTCGCTCCCTCTCCCTTCCTCTCTGAAATCAACAAAAAAATATATATATTTTAAAAACAGAGGTTAAAAAATAAAATATGACTAGATCATCTAGGCATATGAAATAATCAATTTAAGATTCAACTTAGTAATTAACTAGAATTTCTAATATGTGGTCCCTTTTATCATGGATTTTATGAACAGTAAAAAAAAAATTATTTGTGAGGGATAAAACCTGGAAAAAGAATCACTAGAGCCTGGTGTTTGTGATTCTGTTTAATTTTAAACACTCATTCAGAATAGCATTACTAACTTTTGGATTTGTTTCTTCTTTTCCTGTTCTCATGACTGATTTATCCATTAGGCAGATTGCCAATCTGTGAATTTCAGATCCAATTTCTGCATTTCTAAAACAGTATTTCTAACCTGTTTCTCTACTGTGATGCACATGATGGATATATCGGTCACATCCCATGACCATTTCTTCTAACACTGACATGTTCTCTCCTACATACAGAGGCCTCTACCTCCATCTCCTATTGGAAGGACAACCTTGAGTCCAGGCTTGTTGAGGCTTATTTCCAAGTTGATCCTAATGGGACATTGCATTTGAGAGCAAAGTGTTCCTATTTTGGAGAACAGCAGCATAGAGTGGCCAAAAAAGTAGACCCATGTTCTCTCTCCCTGCAATATCTTCGCCTGAGAAAGGTATACTCACTCCCTCATCTTTAAAGCAGTTGTTCAAATGCTACCGTAATAGGCTCTATCCAACCACACTACTTAAAATATCTTTCCTGAATACTCTTTTCTTACAGCCTTTTATCCCCCCAATATATTTTTATTGATTTCAGAGAGGAAGGGAGAGGGAGAGAGAGATAGAAACATCAGTGATGAGAGAGAATCATTGATCAGCTGCCTCCTGCACGCCCCCTACTGGGGATCGAGACCACAGCCCAGGCATGTGCCCTTGACCGGAATTGAACCTGGGACCCTTCAGTCCACAGGCAGACACTCTATCCACTGAGCCAAACCAGCTAGGGCTACAGCCTTACTTGTTTTCATCTTTCAGTATACAATGCATTTACTTATTATATTCTTCTTTTTTATTTTATTTTAATTTTTTTATTTAAAAAATATATTTTATTGAATTTTACAGAGGGGAAGAGAGAGGGATAGAGTTAGAAACATAGATGAGAGAGAAACATCGATCAGCTGCCTCCTGCACACCCCCTACTGGGGATGTGCCTGAAACCAAGGTACATGCCCTTGACCAGAATCAAACCTAGGACCCTTGAGTCCGCAGGCTGACTCTCTATCCACTGAGCCAAACCAGTTAAAGCTTTATTTTTATTTTCACCTCCTCTACAAACCTAGTTTCTACAAGGGCAGAGTCTCTTGGTCTATTTTCTTCATTGCTATTTCCTTGGTACCAGCAGTGTGTAGCTCATAATAGCCCCTCAATACATGGAATTAAATGAATGAGAATTGCCATGATTCCTGCTTTATACTTGGAAAAAAAGAACAGTGGAACTCAGAAAGGACAAGTAATTTGTCAGGGGACATGGCTGGCAAAAGGTAGAGCAGTCCCGAATCCTCAGTTCCCTGACCCCAAGCACAGGCCTTACTCATCATGCTATATTGTTTTACAAGTGATTTCTCTGACTGTGATCATTCTACCTGCTAGATTAGTATTTGGTTTGCTTTTAAAGAAGAATCATTCTTTCAGGTTTTGGTTACATATCTCTTCCTTATGAGTGGCTTAATTGGCAAAGCAGATGTCTACTAGGTTTATATATTGTAAAAAAGGAAACCTGTTAATTTTTGTTCGTTTGTTTTAATCTTAGGTTCACAAATTGCAAAACATCCTAGCCAAATATATTTGGCATTATTTTGGAAACCCCTGTGTAATCCATAGGGAAACTGAATACAAATGTTCCAGTTACTTTACATGGGGTTTCAATAATATTTAATGACTAGAGAGTCCATAGGGCATTTTCAAAAATAAATAATGGGAAGTTGGGCTGAGTTAAGAGAGGAACAGTTGCAACTCCTCTCCCGCAATGCTCAATCACAATAAGCAGTAGAACAAAGCTTATGTAAATGCTTCAAAAACATGGTAACTTGTTTTATAAACATCATAAATATAAAAAATATTTTAAAATAGGAAATTTCTCAAAGTTCTAAATCTATGGAACAAACCACTAAACCACCTCACCCTATGGGGAAATTATTTTGCTTGGGAGTCAGTTATCCACTAAAAATAAGCTCATAAATTTGAATCTTCTCACAAGCTAGTTTCAACCTGGATTGACAAAATGCCAACCATTTGTAAATAAAGAGGTTCTTTCTCTACAATTATTACCCCCCTTTCTGGAGTCAATGTGCCCACCTCCCACACATCTTTGAAACCGCAAGATTCACCGCCTGCCCTATGGTAACAAAAGGGCCCTTTGAAGACCCAGGACCTTTCGTAAAGACATCATTTTTGTTTGTTTTCTTTCAGAGGATAATACACAGTTTCAGACTAATGTTTCTGCTCTTATTAATCTAGCTTTAAATTATCAGTGTCTCTCAGTAACTGAAAGGTTGTTAGGTTGAAAATTAAAATTAAAAATTAAGGTAAAAATTTTAAAAATTCAAATTGGAACATGCAAACATATTTGTACTAACATATGACAACTTATCAAGTGCACAGTCTTTAGTGGATGAATGTTTAATCAATCTAAACACCCTATCTAATAAAGAGGAAGTATGCTAATTGACCCTCACACCATCACAAAGATGGCAGCACCCACAGCCAATAAGGAGGGAATATGCTAATTGAATGCCCCACCCTCAAAGATGGTGTTGCCCACAGCCACAAAATGGCTGGCAAGGGAGGGCAGTTGTGGGCAATCAGGCCAGCAGGGGAGGGCAGTTGGGGGCAATTGGGCCAGCAGGGGAGCAGTTAGGCATCGATCAAGCTATTAGGGGAGTGGTTTGGGGATGATCAAGCTGGCAGGCAGAAGCGGTTAGGGGAAAGCAGGTAAGCAGGCAGGCAGGCAAGCAGTTGGGAGCCAGCAGTCCTGGATTGTGGAGGGTGCAGGCTGGGCTGAGGGACAGCCCCCTCCCCCCGCCACCCCCGCAGTGCACAAATTTCGTACACTGGGCCTCTGGTATAATATAAAATTTGTAAACTACTTTAAGAACCATTTTCTCCAATAAACTAAAATAAGATTTGTGTGTAGTGCGTATTTGTTTGGTTTTTAATTTTGAAAACTCTGAAATCTTAAGTTATGAGTAGCTTAATAACTTAGCTATTGCCATGTTATAGCTGGTGCCATGGAATGAGAGAAGGCTGAAATATAAAACAGACCACAGCTCTTTCATGACTAAGCTTAAAATAAAGAGTAATTATAGTTACCTTAAACGATTGTTGTAACTTTGTAAATAATTATAGATTATTGTTTTTCTACAAAGTATAGAAAGCTATGAGGTATTGTTTGAAAACACAAGAGTAAAAATTGCAGAGTTTAAGGATGAGGAGTGATGCTGTGGCTTTTTTTTTTTTTCCTGAAAAGGAAAATAATTTAATTACATAATTGCAGGTAACGTGAAGTCTATTAGAGAAGTCAATCACTCCACATTTTATAGATATGAAAATATGCTACCCATACACATCTCTGTTGAAAATCTGTGGTATAGTAAATAGTCATATCACAGATAAATTACCTAGTGCATTTTAATTGTTATGTGATACATTATCTTCCTAAATTATTTTACAGTTTTGCCATTTTGTATTATAGTTGCTAGGACTGACATTCATGGGGAAATGCTCTACTCATCAGTGAAGTGGTCATAATTTATGAGAGAAAAGCAAGGGGAATGCATTTGGCCTATGTAAGCCATGATTGATATATTCAATCTCTGATAACAGGGTAGCTACAACCAAGTATTGCTAGAATCTGGGCATTTTTTTCTAAAATTCAGCCTCAAGTAAGACAACATACTTCTCAGGCTTATAATAAAAGTTAACATTTCTAATATATATATTTTTTTTTCCTTTTTTTTTTTTTTTTTTTTGTTAATCCTCACCTGAGAATATTTTTTCCATGGATTTTTTAGAGAGAGTGGGAAGGGGAGAGGGAGAGGGAGAGAGAGAGAAACACTGATATGTGAGAGACACATCGATTGGTTGCCTCCCACACATGCCTGCAACTGAGGTATAAGTCTTTTACTGGAAATTGAACCCGTGACCCTTTGGTGTGAGGGCCAATGCTGTAATCACTGAGCCAGGGCTATATTTTCCATTTTAAACTCAGAAATGTATCAGTAAGTTAGGTCATATAGAAATCAATTAAGTTATATATTGACTGGCTGACTGACTTACATGAATAAATTTGCTGCTTAGACCTCTGACCATAATAAAAATATGCATTAGATATTATATATATATGTGTGTGTGTGTGTGTGTGTGTGTGTGTGTGTGTATAACACACACACACACACACACACACACACACACACTCTTCTCCTCTATAGAAAACCATAGCAGAGATGAAAGGCAGATTAACATTCTTCTCCAGGCAGTAAAAATTACGGAAATATTCATATCTTCTTCAACAGCTCTACATTAAACTGTTATTGAGCTTCTATTAAGTAGAATAAAAGAGATCAGTGGAATTACAGTAGTCACCCCCTAAGCCAAGGTTTCGCTTTCCCCCGTTTCAGTTAATCTTGGCCAAATGAGGTTTGAATATATTAAATGGAAATTTTCAGAAATAAACAAGTCATAATTTTTAGGTTGCATGCTATTCTGAGTAGTGTGATCAAATCTCTCCCCATCCCACTCTGCCATGCTCAGGATGTGAATCATCCCTTTGTCCGGGGAATCACACTATTCATGCTCCCACCCAACAGTCACTTAGTAGCCATCTTGGTTCTCAGATCCACTGTCCTGGTATCGCAGTGCTTTTGTTCAAATATCCTAATTTTACTGAACAATGGCTCCAAAGTGCAAGAATAGTGATGCTGGCGATTTGGATATGCCAAAGGAAAGCCATAAAGTGATTTCTTTAGGTGAAAAGGTAGGTATGTATAAGAAAAGAAAACCACATACAGTGGGGCCTTGACTTACGAGTTTAATTTGTTCCGAGACCGAGCTCATTAAGGAGCTCGTTAACTCAAATTACTCTATCAACTCAATGCAAAAAATCAGCTGAGAGACAGCTGGTATCTCAAAAAACTCATTAGTCAGGACACTCGTAAGTCAAGGCCCCACTGTAATTAGATAGATAGATAGATAGATAGATAGATAGATAGATAGATAGATAGATAGATAGATAGATAGATAGATATAGATATAGATATAGATATAGATATAGATATAGATATAGATATAGATATAGATATAGATGGGGTTCAGTATATCTGCAGTTTCAGGCATCCACTGGGAGTCTAGGAATGTATCCCCTATGGGTAAGGAGAGTCTACTGTACTCTGAAGTTGTAGGGAGCCTTTAAAACTAAGAGTAGAACTCATGTCATATATATATATAATGCTTTTAAAATTCTGTGTGTGTGTGTGTGTTTTTTAAATATGGTTAAGGATGGAAGAGGAAGCATTGAAATCTAAGATACCACCACCCCCCTCCCCAATTGAGGTTCTCTTGAAATTAAGGACCAGCAAGTTACTATTAGCTTCCCACTGTGGTTAACTGTGAATAATCTTTATAGTTAAAGCTCACAGATTGACAGAGTTTAGGCAACTGGGATATATGATCCAGCTCTCCCAGCCTTATCTCACAGTTGGATCTGTTCACCTTTTCAAAGTCACTCATTATGAGATTGACAAAGAGCCCAGTCCTCTCAAATTCCCAGTGTTTACTATAAACACAGGAAGTTCAGAATTCTCAGAATTAAGCCCAACTCGGAGCCTGTCTTCAGCGGGATGAATTCTGCAGTTGCACAAAGAACCCATGTGAAAAATATTTGAAAGAGCTTGCACACTGATGAATCTTTTACTGATTCAGGACCCATTAATTCAGAATCCTGGAGTCAGTCACACATTTAGTGTGAAAGAGATCTGTGGAGAAAATCCTGATAAGCCAATCAACAGTGCACATAAGAATTCCAGAGTGATATCTGACGTACAAGAACAGCCCAATGGTTTTAAGTCCCTTTCTGGGACCTGGATTGTTAATTGGTGTATTGTGATTTCAAGATAATTGTCATCACAGGCTAAGTGGTTATTATCTGTGAGTAATCTGAAAGCTTCTGAAAGACAAAACAGTACAACTATATATTGTTCCATAACCTATGCTCTAATTATCTTTTATAACACCATTCATTAAGTCTTAGTCAAAATCCCACAAATGGAAGCTTGAGAGACCAGTAGGTAGGGCAGTTTCTGGGGAAGATCTTCCCCTGAACTTCATGAGCTTTAAAAAATAGCTGTTTGTTTGCCTTACCTTCAGTCTGTACTTCTGTGGTTGACATTGAGATAGAGGTTATAAAGACTTTCTCTGAAATAGAAACAGATTTACAAGATGCTACTTGTGTGCTTCTATATGTTATTTTATTCATAATCCTTCAGTAAACACATATGTATGTTTGGTTATCTCCACAAAACAGTTGAATAAATTGAGGCTCTAACATGTTAAGTGAAAAAATATCCAAAGGTTGAATGTGTTGAAACTCATCTATGAATCCCCTCTGAGCTGTCCAAGATGCATGTTTTTTGTACTCCATCATATCGCATCAAAGGTTACTCACCTAGTAAGAGATGCAAGGAAATGACCCTTCATACAAACCTTCAGCAAACACATATTTTATCACAGTAGTTTGTGCAATTTCCTGCACTAACATGTGGCTTATTTATGTGCAACAGACCTTGTCTTTTTCAAGCTGGTATCAGAGAACCCAGAACATGTCTTAGTCCCTAGTGTGACTCAATAAATATTGACTAAATTAATATATTTAGAGCAAGAAGAACTAATCCAGAAGCTAATCTTCAGTTTTTGGGGCGTAATTTGTTACAGAAAAGGGAGTTACATTAGCAATGCTTATTTAAATGACAGAGCACCTCTATAGAAAGCATTTTAATGCTGCTGATATTACATGAACTAAACAGAAGACGACCTGTGAGTTCCATACAGAGTGTGGCAGGCAGAATTCCAGAAATGACCCCAGATTCAATGCCTTAATCCCTGGAACCTATAAATATCATGAGGTAGCTTTCTGGTGATTATGTTATGTTATAGAGTTACCCTTAAGGTAAGGCGATTATCTGGTTGGCACAATCTAATCAGATGAACCACTTTAGGAGCAAACAGTTTTCTCTGGCCAGTGGGTAGAAAGAGGAAGTCAGAGCGATTCAAAACTTGAGAAGAACTTGACTCACTGCTCTTGGTGTGAAGATGGAGGGAGCCACCTGAGAAGGAATGTGGGTGACCTTAAAAAGCTGAGAGGGCCCCTTAGCTGACAGCCAGTAAGTAAACAAGGACTTCAGTCCCTGTAGGGAATGAGCTTGGAAGAAGACCCCAAACTCCAGATGACAATGCAGTCAGCTAACATCTTGACTTCAACCCTGATCTCAAGTAGAAACCCTTATAGAATTGTGAGCTAGTTGATGGGTATTGTTTTAACCCCCTAAGTTTGTGATAATTTGTTACACAACAGTAGAAAGCTGATGTACAGGACAATTAACTTTTTAATAAAAACTATTACTAACAATATTGACTATCCTCTTTAATAAAATTGTAATGAAACCTTTAAAATGAAAAGTAAATTCAGGGAAAAATGCTCATCTGTTTCAAGGAGTTCAGTGGGAAAGACCTTCATTGTCCAACTATAAATTTACATTATGCTGCTATAAGCTGCTTTCCACCATATGACAATGGATGTGTACTCTGAAAACTTAATGTAGTCTGTGGGCTTCTGATAGGCATCCATATTAAAGAGGCAAAAACCTTTTTTTGGGGGGGGGAGGGAGAGGGGGTATAGTTTAATGATTTTTGAAAGAAGCTAAGGCCTTTTTTGTGGCCTTATTCAACTTCCCCCAAAATTTGCCTTAGAGCCTGTCACATTGAGAAAATATATGTGACTTCCTTTTGTTTTTTCATGTGTTTTGAGTTTAATAGCATATGCTATTTATATTTGGTTTCTATAGAGAGTTCCTTTTTGTCTTGTAAACAGTTGCAAAGATTTACCTAGCTAGGACTGTATGGGTTTTCTCTTTCTTTATCCACCCATCCTCCTTGGAAAGTCTGAATAGTTCTAAGGATTAGCAGCAGCTTAACTTCAGTCATGAGTTATAATAGATAAATACAGTTATTGTTCCAGTTTGGCTCTTTAGAACAGTGTGAAATTAACCAGTTGCCTTATTCTTTCCTCACAGTCAACATCTTAATAGTCACTCCTATTTGAGTTTCATTAACTTGTCAGAAAGTACCAGTAAATGAATTCTCAATATGAATTGAGGCCCAGAGGTCAAGTTATTCTTCTTCCAAATGAGTTAGATACTTCTGGAAAGGATAATCGACTTCTTTCTCTTAAGGGCCTAATACGTAACAGATAATGAATTAGTCAAATAACACATGCTATTTCTTGGGTTTATTAATACTCCCATTTTTCAGGTCAGGGCACTGATACTGAGATTGAAAGACTTGCCAAAAACGTATAGATATGAAGTGGAGGGTCTCCATGGAGTTTAATCAAAAATGATTCTGCATTGCTGGCACTTACATAAGGGTTAGGCCTCCTAAATTGCCACAGGACTGCATATATTTTGTCTTCTAGGTAATATTCTGTCCTTGACTCTGATGCTTTGGAATTTATTGTGGAAGAACATGATGGTTCCCCTGATCTCAACAACGAATATGTTAACAATAAAACTATGAATTCATCTGATTGCTTTTACGTTTTTAACCTAAGCCTCTTCTAGGAAAGAATATATTCTGCCATTTCCTCACACCGTAGATATGTGCTATTCAGTAAGCCAGTTTTGTTTAAATTTCTTAAAGGTTCTTCATTCACACCAGCTACTTTTGAAGGGTTGAGTATTCAAATGTGGCGAGTGGATACCATACTGGATGGTGCAGATTCATAAACCATTTCTGTCATTGCAATAAATCCTACTTGGACAACACTACCTCAGAGCCAGAGGAACACCAGTTAATACACTTGGCTATGGGCTGGGTATGCACTGGGAATTTAAAACTTTTAAATATTTAAAATAAGTATATAAAATATATCTCATTGAGCCTAAGGTCTATAGTGTCTCAAAATTAGTAGTTCCTTTATGCTACTAAAAACAGAAAAAAAATTGTTTGTTTTCCAGAGTGTTTTGTAGCAGGGTCTACCCGTTTCTTTTATACCAGGACATGGGGAAGAATTTCCCCTTATCACAGCCACAGCATCCTTATAGGCTTTAATCACCTACCCTTTTTGCTGCCAACATAAATTGTTCCATTGTTTAAATTTCCTTCTTAAAATCAGTTTGTCAAGTACTCGTTGAATGCCTAAATGTTTCAGGCACTGGACTAGGGATGCTTGAAATGCAAAGATTAGTAATATTATATCCTTACCAACCTTCACTTTTACTCCGGGTTAACTCCTAGCTATCCTTTGGATCTCAGTCCAAAGGCCACTTCTTCTGGGAAGCCATCGGTGCTTCTCTAGACATTGTTAGGTGCCCTTGGTCTATAGCCACTACAACTCCATCCTTACTATCAATTTTAATGTAGCCATTTGCCTTTGCTCCCATCTTAAACGGTGGGCACCACAAGGGCAAGAACTCTGTTGTCTTATTCATCAATGGATTTCTAACTCATAAAACAGTCCTTGGCACTTGGCAGGGGTTTTTGACTTGTTTTATTTTTGAATAGTTGTTATTTGTTTTGCGAACATAGGCAAGTGGCAACTTTTTATTTATTTATTATAGTATGTGTCCTATCTACCCATTACAATATCTCTAAGAAGAGTTTTAAAAATTCACTTTAGTTACCTTGAGAAAAATACTATGTCTTTGTTGAGTCTTCTAGTGTATAGGAAATATAATATAGAAGCATTTTTAAGGCAGCAAGAAATAGCATGCTACCCCTGCTGGTGTGGCTCAGTGGTTGAGCATTGACCCATGAACGAGGAGGTCACAGTTTAATTCCCAGTCAAGGCACATACCCAGGTTGTGGGATTAATCCCCAATAGGGGGCATGCAGGAGGCAGCAATCAATGATTCTCTCTCATCATTGATATTTCTATCTCTCCCTCTCCTTTCCTCTCTCTGAAATCAATAAAAACATATTTTTAAAGAAGAAATAGCATGCTAAAAATGGGCATTGGAAGCAAAAATCATCTTTTTCTGCTGCCAAATTTGCTGTGTGAACTTCATGCCACCAATATATCTTTATTCTCTAGGACCCTCATCTATAAAACAGGTATGAGAGGTCTACTCCAGAATTTCCAAAAGAATTAAATTAAATAATGTGGGATTCATGTCAAATGCTGGTCGAATGCTCAACATGTATCAGAGTCTTACCTGTTTTCATATATTCAGAAATCGGCTCTGTAGAAAATGATTGGTAGTTTGTTGTGTTTAGTATTTTTTCCTCCTCCTCTTTGGTTTTGGTTAGAGATCCGTTTAATTGATTTGACTTTCCTTTTTGTGTGTGTGTATCTTAATATCTAATCTTCCTCTTCTATCGCAACCCTTCTCTCCCAATAGCATCCTGTCTTTATCTGGCTCAGCTGATGACACAGATTATAATTGAGCATTGACCTCTGACACAAATAAGCATCTGTCTCACACATTTAGGATATTGTGTTGCCTGTAATCCCTCCCAGTTCGTGACTTTCAATTACTTTTGAAATTTCTGTGTAATTTCAGGTTAGTAGGTTAAAATTGCAATTTTATTTTGGCAGATAATGTGTTTTTAAATGAGCTCTTCTCAATGTGTATATGAAATAGTTTCCTCATATTGCACAGTGACTTTTTTGTGTGTCCTTGACCACAGTGGAAAGTAGAAACTACGCATTACTTGGCAAAAGTTCATTTGGTTTTTGGAAGAAGTTTAAGATCCTACATTTAACTTGTATTATATTCATATTGTGTTGGTTAAAAAGATACTCTGATGCCTTTGTTGTGTTGTTTTTTTATTTTTTTTTTTTTGAGAAAAAATAGAGAAACGGAAGAAATCTTTCATAGCTCTTGCTTTTGTTGTAATGTACCCAGCAAATCACACAAGGATGCCTCAAGAAGTCGAATTAAAGAGTCACATTTATTGCAAATCCGCAATAAATCCGGGACTATGAGGGGGCATTTCACTCTCCCAAATCTCATAGTACCCTCCCCAGCCCCAACATCAGATTTATATAAGCAAAGATCACAAAGGTATTGATTACATCCCAGGGTTTGGAATGAGGAACCTGGTTTGCAAAAAAAGCAGTTTACAGAAGCAGACTTAAGCATGTTATCTAAATTATAGTCTTGGGTCTCCGGATCACTGAGTTGACAGAAACACATTATCTAGAGTCCTAGGGTCTTGGGACCACTGAGTCAACAGGGACACATTATCTGGAGCCCTCTGACCTTGGGATAATTGTGCTGTCCTTCCCAGGTACAGAAGAATGTGCTTTGATAACCAGTATGACCACAATCAATGGGATATTCATATTGCAATCAATAGGGTATTTAATCGAAGGGGATGATTTATATAATTCAGAAAATCAAAATAACTTTTTCTATTATTTTTGGCAAGCAAATAAGTACAGAAACCAAACAGCAGGGTTAAAGTTAAACTATAGTTTCTACCTGAGATGATTGCTACCATACTTCACTTTCAAAGTTATTGCTTTGTTGAAAGCTATTCATTTTTCTTCCATTCTCTTATGTATTGATGTGTGTTGTAGTCTAATAGCAAATAATGGACCCCCTAAAGAAGGCCACAGAATACTTCCCAAACCTGTGAATATTTTATATTTCATGGCAAAAAAATGTCAGATGGTATTTTAGGCTATTGAGATGGGGAGATGATTTGGGTGGACTCATTTTAATCACAAGGATCCTTATAAGAGGGAAGCAGGAGGTGCAGAGTCAGAAAAGGAGATGTGACAATTGAAGCAGAGGTTTGAGTGATGAAGGGCCATGAGCCAAGGAATGCAGGCTGGAAGCTGGAAACAGCAAGGACACTGATTCTCTCCTGGAGAGGAGAAGCAGACTTCTGACCCCTTGGTTTCACCCCTGCAAGACTCATTTTTGACTTCCAGAACTATATAATAAATTTGTATTAATTTAAGCCATTGAGCTTTTGGTAATTCATTATTATGGCAGCAATATAAAACTAATGCAATGTATTTAAAAATTTTTTTTTGTTTCCAAAGTAAAAAAAAAGAAAAAAAAATGGTGTATCTTAAACATCAAAGTGGGCTGCTCATGTGTTTATGGTACCTGATGAGCATTTGAGCTGAAGGAATCCTTTATTCCCCCAAAGAGGAAGCAGATACCAAGTATATTCTGTAATGAGACTACTAAACACATTTGTATAATCCTCTGAGAACTAGTATGCTGAGAAAATATGTATCTATATTTTTTAATTGATCTTGAGCTAATATGCAAAGCTTTCCTTTCTATCTAGATTAAGATCACTTAAGAAAATTTTTTCTATGCCACAAAATTATTTGTTGACCAATAGACTTGGGAGAGTTTAATAGGAGCCTACATAAATGAGATTGAGTGAAATCAGTTTGGGGGATTGCAGACAAGGACATTCTTGAGGGGATAAGAGACACAATTTTATCTATATACTAGAGGACCGGTGCATGGATTCATGCACTGGTGGGGTCCCTTGGCCTGGCCTGTGGCCTCTCAAACTCCAGGACTCCTTTGGAGAATGTTGGAGAGCCGGTTTCAGCCTAATCCCCACAGGCCAGGCTGAGGGACCCCACCTGCTGGAGGGACCCCACTTACTCTGCAGATGCCAGGGAGGGACCATGGAAGGTTGGCTCCAGAGCGTGTTCAGCCCATCTAGCCCAGTCCTGCCCCGCCAGTCACCTTCTAATTAATTTCCTTTTAATGTGCATGAATTTGTGCACCAGGTCACTAGTATTTAAATAATAGTTAAAATGCCCCAGTAAACATTTGAAGCCAACCCATTGGAGGGAAAGATAATTCTTTCCTCACTAGCTTCGCTGACTTTCCATAACAGTGCTAAGGAAACTTAATCAAACAAAGTACATTGCTAAGAAGCTAGCCTGGTTACACTGAGGGACCTGTGAAAATGTGCTTGGAACCTCACATGCCATGTAAGGGCTCAATTTGTCTTGCCCATTGTCACTGACTTTCTTGGGGGCTCATGGACCAAGATTCCCTGCATCTGAAGACAACACATGATTTTAAGGATTCTTTTTTATTCTAAACTAGAGGCCCGGTGCACAAAAATTTGTGCACTAAGGGGGGATCCCTCAGCCTGGCCTATGCCCTCTTGCAGTGTGGGACCCCTCAGAGGATGTCCACCTGCTGGCTTAGTCCCGCTCCCTGGGGGATCGGGCCCAAGCTGGCAGTCAGACACCCCTCTGGCAGTCCGGGAGCCCTCGAGGGATGTTCACTTGCCAGCGGGGAGCAGGTCTAAGCTGCAGTCAGACATCCTTAGTGCTGCTGATGAGGCGGGAGAGGCTCCCACCACTGTTGTGCTGGCAGTTGGCAGCCTGGCTTGTGGTTGAGCAGAGCTCCCCCTGTGAAAGCACACTGACCACAGGGGGCAGCTCCTGCTTTGAGCGTCTGCCCCCTTGTGGTCAGTGTGTGTCATAGTGACCAGTCATTCCCAGTCATTCTGCTATTAGAGTCAGTTTTCATATTACCCTTTTATTATATAGGATAGAGGCCTGGTGCACAGGTGGGGGCTAGCTGGTTTGCCCTGAAGGATGTCCCGGATCAGGGTGGGGGTCCCTGCTAGGGTGCCTGGCCAGCCTGGGTGAAGGGCTGATGGGTGTTTGCAGGCTGGTCACACTCCCTTCAGGGTGGGGGTCCCCACTGGGGTGCCTGGCCAGCCTGGGTGAGGGTCTGATGGCTGTTTTCAGGCTGGCAACACCCCCTTTAGGGTGGGGTGTTGAGGGCCGTTTTCAGGCTGGCCAAGCCCCCTGGTGACCAAAGCTCCCAGCCTCTCCTTTTTTTCTTTTTTCTTTTTATTCTGGGATTTATTTACCTTCTATAATTGAAACTTTGTAGCCTTGAGAGGAGCTCAGAGCTGGCCAGGGTGGGCGGGACAGAAGCCTCCTGCTCGCTCCAGCTCTGTGGCCACAGCCAGCTAAAAGCAGGTATCTGGGGTTTATTTACCTTCTATAATTAAAACTTTGTTGCTTTGAGTGGAGCTCAGAGCTGGGAAGCTTGGCTTCCTCCATCATTGGGGCAACCAAGCCTCCTGCTTGCTCCAGCTCTGTGGTTGCCGGCTGCCATCTTGGTTGGGTTAATTTGCATATACTCACTCTGATTGGCTGGCGGGCGTGACTTAAGGCATAGCGAAGGTATGGTCAATTTGCATGTTTGTCTTTTATTAGTGTAGATACTGATCAACATTACGATTTCATTTTAACTTAACTCTCAATCACATATACAAGTACAGTTTGAGGGGGAAAATAATCAATGAGCTCTTAATAATACATAGACTCCGCAGGACATGTTCTCTGACTTCTCTAAGTTATGTGTTTCATTAACAACGTCAGTAAACTTCTGTTATCCCCATGTTCATCTGTAATTCAAAATATCCCCTTTGAGCCTCCCTTTCTTCACCAACTGTCAGTTGCCAAGGGCACAGACAAAGTCTAATTTCTTTTTGGTTATTATATACCCTGCAATAAACGCATAGTAAACCCTGAATATACATTTGTTGACCACTCACCTTCCTTACTCCGTTCCTTTAAGGTGCTTAAATAATTTCAACCCCTCTTGCTGGGGTTACCAGAGGTCTTCTTTCTGAGGAGCTTAAATCTCTCACTTTTCCTCTTTAATAATGAAGGGCTTTTCATAATGCCCAATTTTCTCATTTTGTTTCTTTGTTCATATCAGGCACATCAAAAACCCTGATGTAATAATTTTAAACACCTTTGAAATCTGCATAAGTGTATATCAATGCACATGCATTCTATCATTCTCAAAGTCTCTGCTAGGCTTTCAGGTTATTACTGATTAAGCCACTTTCTTAGCAGAGATCACACATTTTGCTGAAGCATGAATTGCCTTTGGTAAACAGAGATCATCTTTGCCTTCACCATCTCTAAATAATCTGGAAAGCGTGGTTTTGGCAGTTATCTATCATGTAAGGCTATATTTGCACCCTTGACTTTGCTGGTGGAGGCAGATGGTGAAGAGGGTTTGAAACAAGGAAAAAAACAAAACAAACACATATGTGATTAGAGTGACTGCATTTGGAATCCAGATTTTCCTCAATGTCTAAAGCCCAAATAAGTATGCTTTGGTGAACTGCCATTTTGGTTCTCTGAGATGTACCCACAAGATGCCTTTAAGATGTAGTGCCAGTTGTGTATTTTTGGGTGTTTGACACTGTTTTCTTTGATTCAGTTTTAACAGTTAGTCATTGGATATTCTAACAGCTTGTCTAATTTCTTTTTGTCAGTCTGTCCAATGGCCACTACCATGGGCATTCCACGTGTAATATAAAATTAGCAAGTGTTGTCATTTGGGCTTAGTTAGAGCAGTCTGACCATTCCAATGCTTTAAACTAAAGTCAGAAAGCTTAACCTTGGCCTGGGCTGAGCCCCAGAATCAACATGCAGCCTTAACTGACTCATTTTTTTTTCAGGGACTCAATTTCCTCATTTCTTAAAGTTAATGGAAAATGTGCCCAACTGAAACTATGTAACTCACTGTGATGTAGGCATTGGGTGTTCTAAAGAGGCTGGTAATTATTCCTCTTCCTGATTGGAATGTAGTGGGTCATCTAATCTTGCTCTGTTAGGTAAATAAGTATGTTTATAAACGTATCCACAACTAAGCCAGACCCAATTAAGAAGCTTTTGCTGGTTCTTTTCTCAGAAAGGAAGGGCAGAACATTCTTCCTGGAATGAATCCTGGCAGGGCAGCATATGAGGACCAAACCCATCTTTCTTTGTGGTTCATGCCACACCCATCACTGTCTTTTACCAACTTAAGGGACTTCCTCACAGGCACAGAGGCCTCTCTGAGCACCTCTCCATATCACATCACTCCATTTAAGCTCTCTGCTTGGAACTTATCAGCATGTGATATTTCCTTCTTGTTTATTCGTGTATTATTTCATTGTTTCTTTTTAAGATATAAGTGCAAGGAAATCAGAAACCTTGTTATTGTTGAGTCAAAAGTACCTTAGAATAGTGTTTGGCACTTAGCAAATACTGAATTAAAATATGGTGAATGTTACTCTTTCTTTCAGAACATGGAATATAGCTAAAATCTAACCACTTCACACAAAAACCTGCCATCATTTTGAATTACTGGATGTGTGCCAAAGTTGTTGAGAGCAACTGTGAATCCTTGGGGAACAATCATGGAGGTAGTGGGGAGTTCTGAGGCAATTTCTGGAATGTATTTGTAAATGGCATATGGATATTAAAAGTCTTGATGAGGTTTAGTTGGCCATAGCTTTACTTTTCTTTCACATAGCTCTTCAGACTAATCCCTGTCCTTGGTCAGAATATCAGGAAAATGTAATAAGGTTTTGAGTTACTCTCTGTTATTGTTACAATTGTATATTATGTATTAAAAACTAATATGTTACTGTGAGATTGTGCTCAAATAGTTATACTTCAATCTTCCATTTAAGTTTATTTCCTGCCCTTCCTGTTTCCTCTCTCTTTCTCTCCCCGCCACCTCCCCTTCTCCTTTCTTAGATCATGTCACTTGTGGGGAAAGAGGATGCAATTGATTTCTTCTCTGGCCTCTTACGTCATCCTCCTCACCCCCACCACTCCATTGGCCCCATTCTCCTCTAAGGAAGAAGGAAGGAGAGTAAAATGATAAAATGATGTTTTACTCATCTGATGCTATGCATATCCCCAAGCCCAGATCTATCTATCTATCTATCTATCTATCTATCTATCTATCTATCTATCTATCTATCTATCTATCTTACTGATTTCAAAGAGAGGAAGAGAGTGGGAGAGAGAGAGACAGAATCATCAATGATGAGAAAGACTAATCAATTGACTGCCTCCTGCATGCCCCCTATTCGGGAGGATTGAGCCCACAACATGGGCATGGTCCTAACCAGAATCAAACCATGACCTTCTGGTTCATAGGTCAACACCCAACCACTGAGCCATGCTGGCCCCGCCCCTTTCTTTTCTTGATGGTGGGGTCAAACCTGTCTATTCTTCCTCCAAACGAAGGAGAAAGCCAAAATATAGCATTTCCTACCAGTCTGAAAAATTTTCCCCAGAAATATTTACCCATACATTTTCATAAATTGCAAGACAAAGGTGGATGATAGATAATGGACTAAAAAACTATTTGGGCCACCTCTCAGCAATCCCTGCTTGTATCGTTGGTTGAGAGCTTCTCTTTAGAAGGAAAGATACTTTGATACTAGTTGTTTACACCTTGGGACCTCAGTCAGAACTCTTAGACAACATGAAATATTTTAACACCTGTTTCCTCTGTTCTTGCTTTATAGTCCTTTTAGAATATGGAGAGTGGATGGGTATGAGTACTGGTGATGTGATTAAGTTATGGAAAGTTGACATCAGAATAGCTTCTGATAATCATCTTGTCAAAACAAGAGGTAGTGTGTCTAAAAGTAAAATTCTAAAGGTGGGGGAGAGTTGAGATATAGAGAACGATCAAATCTTGGTGATAGTGGTAGAATTTTTGGTTCTTGTCAAGCCTGATCAGAGATCTACCTTTTAATTCTTGATTTTTTCCTTTAGAGGAACCACTAAATTATTTTTGGCTTAAGCCAGTTTGAGGTAAGATTGTGTCACTTGCCATTTTGTAGTTGATAAGTTTCTGCCAATATATATTTTTTTCTTTACAACTAGCACTTAGTAACTCCACCTTGTTCTTCTGCAGATCATCCACCCTATTTGATTACTGGTATTTATCAGTTTGACTTATACACAAGTAACTTTTAAAATCAAACTTGTGCTCTTCTGCTTTTCCACTAGTTAAGATTTCCAGTACACTTAAACGTCTGAGAAAGAGACAGAGCTTCTACAATACTGTAGGTCCAGTCTTTTTATCTTTACATTCATATCTCTTTAGATGGTGTGTTATTGGCTGTCCTTTCATAATTAAACATGGACTCCTAGTGTGTCTGCACGGCATCAAATATCTGGATGGATAATTAAAGATTATACTTCTGGTTGGAAAGTAAGAGTCAATCCAACATGTCTAACTAACACCAAAATAGCCAAATGTTTGACCAAAAAACATACTCTCCATTTGAATGCTCTCCACTGAACAGAGTCAAACCAACTAAGCCCCTAAAATTTGCCATGTTTTGAGTGAGGGATTCTCATACGTGGATTAGCTATAACTCTTCTAATAATCCTGCACAATTGGCTGTTATTATCACAGTTTTTACTATAAAATAAATGGTGAATATGCTAAAATATTTTATCCAAAGGTGTACAACTGGTAAATGGCAGAGTTAGCATCCAAGCTCACGCCACACTTTGGCAATCTTCACTTATTCCCTTTAGAAGCACCCTGTGTCATCTTTAGACATCTCTATTCAGCTCAGCTGGCAACACTTTCCTGATGCAACATGACTGCATATTGCTGGTGGTGTCAGTTTCTTTTTCATATGTGACCATTTAATGTTTGAGTTGCTCATCTGTACGGGGGTCTTTCTCATCCTCCAGGGCTTCCTTTATGCTAATTAAGCATGACCTTAGACCCAACATGGTTTCAATTTATTGAATCGCTGTTTTTGGTGTTTGTGGAAAGAACATTTTATGTTATTAGTTTTATTTCCACTCATTTACCCCATCACCACAATAAAAAACAGACACATGAAGCATGCTCTATAACATGACATTGGCATGGGCCTAACAGAGTAGTTAAGTATGATGGGTATAATTATGCTCTGTGATTCTCAGATGAAAAAAAAAAATCACATTATTTTGCTTTATTAAAATAAAACTTTTTCAAATCGTTCTTTCAGGAAATCACATTTTATCTATGCATTGGGTACACACACTATGATTCACAACAGACACATCAGTGCTAGAGCTTATGTAATGCTCATTTGGAGAGTTCCTGCAGTTTTTCTATCCATTCTGGTGACAGAAATGATGTTGTCAGAGCTGTGCAGTTTGCTTGAGGATTGGTGTCCAACTTCTACGCTGCCCACTGAAACCCCTTTCTCCAGGCCACTACAGCTTTCCATGAAGCTGCCCACGCCCAATCCCTCACTGTTTAGTACCCACGGATTCTTGTGCCACCTGACCTGAGTTAATGCCACCTGTGTGGTCACCTATCTTTTTCATTCAGGAAATGTGCCACTCCTATCTCCTTTAAGTTAAACGATTCAACATGTATCCATGGCTCAGACATTGTGTTCTCAGATAATATGGTTCACAACTTCTAAGGATCTCAGCCTTCATATATTGTACCAAGTTCTGTTGCTCTACCTCTGGGACAAAGGATCTCACATTCCAGAGAAGAGCTTTAAGATGCTTATAGGGAAAATGGGGTGAGCTGTTAAACCTCTGATAGAAATAAAAACAATTGGAAATGTATTTCTTTATAAAGCAAACTCTTGCATTTGTAAACGTTTAAATTTGGAGGAAAAAAAATCACATACAGGATAGATAACTGCCAACATTTATTGAACACTTACCAGTGCCAAGCACCATTCTAAAATCTTTATATATAGTAGCTGGTTGTACAACCAGATTGTCTGAGAAAAGAATGTTCTGTACTATCATTCCTTTACAGATGAGGAAAGGGAGGCTTGTAACTTGGAGCTGACCTGGAGGCTGGGCCTGCAGGGGCCAATCTAGCCCTGGAACAGGCCAGAATGGATCTGTGGGAGTCAACCTAAGGCTGGGACCATGGGGGTTGGCCTGGAAATGGAGCAGGCCAGGAGTCTGGGTCCAGGAGAGCCAGTCTGAAGTTGAAGTACATGGGGCTGGCCTGGCACTAGGGTGGGCGGGAGATCTGGGACTGTGTGGCCCACATGGTGCTGGGGCACTTTAAAGCATGCATTAAGGGTATTTTCGCATGTGAATAGTTGTTTAAATTGATGTTTGAAGGTGGGGGGCAAGCACTAGAAATTTCTATACCACCGTTTTGTTCTTTTATACTTTAAGGGGAGCGGTTGTACCTTCTTTATTTTCACATCTCTAGTGTATATAGATGTTGTTCAATAAGTGGTTATTGAATCGAGCAAGTGTAAATATCTGTAAATTCCCTTTGTGAGGCATTGAGAAGAGCATTATATCTAGTTCAGAGATGTATAACTTAAGATGTCTGTGAAGAATCTGAGCCTGACTCAGAGAGAAGATAAAATACTGACAAATAGAATCTATGGATACAAATGAAAAAAAAACAAACACAAAAAAAACCATTTATCTTTGTACTCCCAGTGCCTTCCGTGGTGCCTCAGAGATAGCAGAAACTCAATAAATTGTTGTTCAATGAACTAGATTTAACAACATGAAGAGGTTTTTATTTAATAAAATATAGATAATAGGGAACATGGATTTTATAAGATTTATACTTTTGTGTAGCTTTAGCCCTCTCCTTCTATATAACAAGTACTCAAGAAATGTTGGAATGAATAAAACTTTTATATTATCTGTCATAAATAAAGATAAAGAGTAATCAAGCAAAAATAATGGTACTTACTTTGGACTGTGATAAATTGTGTCCACTTAAAAATAGGGCAAGTTGCAGTCTCTCTTACTTACGTACTTGCTGTGTTCCAGCCAAACTACATTACTTAAACCTCCTCACTTGGATCACGTGGTCTTGGGTCTCTAAATATCACATATGGGTTCAAGCTATCTCCATTCCCTCTACCTTCACTTAGTGAATACAAACATTTCCCCCCATGCCTTGTCCACAGGCCTCTGTATAATTTAGAGTAACTCCTATTGTGGTGATTTGACATACAATGAGATTTCATACTATAATTTTCATGACACTGGACTTCTGTTAGTTTAAAATGTGTATTAATTTGATATAGTACCATCTGTCTACTTTTGCCTTTATTGCCTGTGCATTTAGTGTCATATACTAGAAATCATTGCCAAATCCAATGTCCTCAACCTTTCCCCTGTGTTTGCTTCTAGGAGTTTTATAGTTTTAGTCTTCCATTTAAGTCTTTAACTCATTTTGAGTTCATTTCTGTAAGGAATAAAGGGTCCAATTTCATTTTTATCCAGTTTTCCAATGTTATTGATGAAACTGTGCTTTCATCACAGTGTAGTCTTGTCACAGATCATTTGGCCATATATGCCAGGGTTGTTTTCTGGGCTCTCTGTGCTGTTCTACTGGCTGATATATCTACCTTTATGTCAAAAACACACTGTCTTGATTACTGTTCCTTTAGAATATGATTTGAAATCAGGAAGTGTGAGGCCTCCAACTTTGTTCTTCTCTTTAAGATTCTTTTGCCTATTCAGGGACCCTTGATATTCTGTATGAATTTTAAGGGAGTTTTTTTGTGGGTTTTTTTTTTTATGTCTGCAAATAATGCCATTGGGATTTGTATATGGATTGCATTGAATTTGTAGATAACTTTGGGTAGTATGGACATTTCAACAGTTTCAAACTTAACTTCTTCACATCAAAGACAACAATAAATAGAGTGAAAAGCCAACCTCTGGAATGGGAGAAAATATTTGCAAATCACATACCTGATAAGGAATTAATATAAAAATATTATTTTTTTATAAATAAATAATCCAATTTTAAAAAAACAATGGGCAAAGGCCCTGAATAGACAATTCTCCAAAGAGATATAGAAATGTCCAACAATCATATTAATATATGCTTAACATTATTAATCATAAGGGAAAGCAAATCAAAGCAAGAATGAGATATTACATCACATTCATTAGGATGGTCAATATCAAAAGAACAGAAAATAGCAAGTGTTAGCAAGGATGTAAAGGAATTGAAACCTTGTGCACTATTGGTTAGAATGTGAAATGGTGTAGCTTTTATAGAAAGTAGCACAGAGGTTCCTCACATTATTAAAAAGAATTATCATATGATCCCGAAATCCTACTTCTGAGTATGTGTTCAAATGAATTGAAATCAGGATCTTGAAGAGATATTTGCACACCCATCTTCATTGCAGCATTTTTCACAATAGGAAGAAGTGGAAGCAAATCAAATGTCCATTGACAAATAAATGGATAAAATAAAAAATATATATACAATGATATGTAATACGGCCTTTAAAAAGAAGGAAACCCTGTCACATTATACAACATAGACCAACCTTGAGGACATTATACTAAGAAAAATAACCCAGTCACAGATGGGCAAATACTATATGATTCCACACATATTAAGTATCTAATGTAGTTAAAATCATAGAGACAAAAAGTAGAGAGGTAGCTGCCAGGGACCGGAGGGAGGGAAAATTGGTGTTTAATGGGTATAGAGTTTCAGTTTTGCAAGATTAAAAAGTTATAGAAGTCTGTTGCATAAAAACATGAATATACTGAAAACTACTGAACTCTACACTTAAATGATTAAGGTAGTATACTTAATTTTTTTTTTTTTTACTGCAAAAGAGATTTAACACCTTTCTAAGTCCTAGCTAAGAAAATGTTCTCTTTAGTAAGGAAGTTAATGGCTATACTTCCGGCTTTTGTTATACATTTTGTCCTCCAGAAAGTCACCTCAGTGGAAACATGGAGTAGCTTAACACTTGTTCTTTGCCCCTGGTATTTTCTGATTATACAATTACCTGGGCATTATAACAACAAGGAGTCATGGTTCTCACAAATCAGATAGAATTGAAAATAAATTGAAGGATGTGGCAGGATTTGTTTAAATGTCTCCCAAATTTTTATTGAATATTAATAGTACTCTGTCAAATGTACTCGAGGTTCAAGTTTCAGATTTAAATGTTATTTTCACACATTGCAAATACTTTGCGATGGTAAGGCACTTTCTAATTTACAAAGCTATTCCACACATGTTCTCAGGTAGTCATCACACCTACCTTATTAGATAGACAAGGAATGCTTTAGAATCCCCTTTTCATAGATAAAAATACCGAAGCTGAAACTCAGAGAAGTCCTACATGTTGGAAATATCAGAGCTTTTACTCTACCTATGATTCTCTGGCTCCAGTGACACATTCGTTTCCATTACTCTACATATGTCACTGATTGCTCCTATCTGTCATCTTGCAGGAGGTACGAACTCAAGGGGCCAATTGAAGAAGTAAGTAGTGCTAGCACGTAGGAGCCAGGAGAGATGGCAAGCTGGGCAGTGAAGTTCAATTGAACTGTCTGAATGTTCTTTTCTTAATTTACTAAACACACAGCTATTGCTTATTGAGCTCTAAAGGTAAGTTGTTCAACATGATTTACTGAACATAGGGATTTATGAAAAACCATCTGCCAAGATCAATCTAACATAAATATAAAAATGAATTTAAAATCTAATTTCGTGCAGATGAGCTGTGACAAATAGGACTGCAATAGGTTTCTGCATGTGGGGGAAATGTGGAGTTCATCACTTACACAGTCTGTCCTTCTCCCAGGCCCTTAAAACAGAACTTTACATATACAAGTACAGTGTGTCCTGGTAGCCACTGGAATTTGCTCACACGTGAACCTTTTCTTTAGAACGTTGAGTTCAGTTCTTAAAAGTTTTTGGAATTTGTGTTTCTACCCTCTAAGACAGCATTTCAATTTTTTGTTCCCCTTTGGCTCTGTCCTTCTTATTTCTCGTACATATCATTATTTCATCAAATGTATGTACTCAATATGATTCCAATTGTGTTTTGTTTGTTGGGCCAGTGAACCTGGGTAACCCAAGGCACTTGGCCAAGCATCTGGTAGCAATAAATTCAACATTACAGTAGAAGATCAAGAATCCTGTACCATAAAGTAATATGGAGAATATTTGGTAGCTATGAAGAATACATAATAGTGTAATTTTCTCCTATGATCATTGCTTTGTTTTGTTTTTTTGTTCTTTTGAATTGACAGATATAGGTCAAAGATCCCTGATGGCATGCTTTTAATACATTAGGTCAAGAGAAAACAGCACTTGCCCTTTGCATCTGACCCAGATTTTAGTTTTGAGTTATCATTTATTTTGAGATTGTTAGAATCACATAACCCAAAATCTGCAAATGTAACATAGCCAGCAGGTTACCAGTTTATAAGAGAAGGGCCAACTGCCTCTATATAACACATCTTTTTGTGTTGATTAGATTCTATTTTCACAGATGGGGTCCTGGGTAGGTATTGAAGCATAATTAAAAGGTATTTTACCCTAAATATTAATTTTAAATGTTCCTTTCTATCATTTTGGCACACTATATTGTTTCTAGAACCTAGGACAGTTGTAAGTACCTAGTAGGTACCAAGATACATTTAGTGAATGAATAAACAAATAATCGACTATCAGTTTCTCTCTTTACCCCATAGTAAACCATGCTTCATTAATGCTTACATTAGTCTTTTATTTATAAACTAGAGGCCTGGTGTACCAAATGCGTGCATGGGTAGGGTCCCTAGGCCTGGCTGGCTGGGGCCTTCCTTCTGGCTGCCAGCTGCCGGCCCCAGGGCCTTCCTTCATTCTGCGCTGCCCCCTGGTGGTCAGTGCACATCATAGTGAGCCATCGAACTCCCAGTCTCCTGATCAAACTCCCAAGGGGGCAATTTGCATATTAGCCTTTTATATAGAGAGATTGTGTACTTTCCGCATACTATTTAAATTAACCTTTCTGTGTCAGTCTTACTTATTAAATCAGAGACTCACTATACTCCTCTAGGTTTTTTATATAAATTTCTCATTTGATTACCTTTAAATTTTTCTCACCAGTTAGTTATTTCAGAGTTCCAAGTTTATGCTTAGGTTCACTTTTTTCAATCCCAGTTCTATACAAGTTATTTTCTTTAGCTTGCAGTAAGCACTTGTGATGAGTACCTGTTAGGTACCAGAGAAACACACATTTTCCATTTGGAAATCTGTAAGCTAAAGCTTGCATTTTTGGAGTTTGCTGTTCTTAAAATATTCCTTATGAAGTCAATTCCTTTCTTTTATACTAGGATGTTAAGAAGCATAAACAAGACTTCATAAAGAACACTAAATCAGTCTTTTATTATGTCTTCAGAGAAAAAAGATATTGAAAGACATTAAGGTTTATATCTGTAGAGTCCCTTCCTGACTTTTCATTAACAAGTCTGTGATCCAAAAGAAAGATGTAAAATATTTATTGTCAAGGACAGCTAGACTGACCTATAAGGAAAACAGAAGACTTATGTTCTCTTTTCATAGTTCATGCAAAATATCATTTTGGCCTAAATTTATTGGCCAAAGTATTGTCTCCTGTATTGTCATTTCCCATGGCATGTAAACATAGATTTGGCCTCTGTGAACATTTCTGCTTCAAATAAACAGAAATACAGGGGGCTGCTCCAAAGGAAATTGTTTGCTCATTTTCTAATTAGAATACTCACGCATTGAAGAACCACATCTGTGCTCAACTCTTAGGAAAGAAATTGGAAATTTATGGCTCTTGACAAAGATACCTCATTTTTCCATGTATTCTCACTATCTGAATCCCTTTGCTGCAATAAAGCTTCCTTACAATTGCTTGTGTCTCAGTTCAAAGAAAAGAAAAAAAGAAGAACCAAAATGAGATTTGTTTTCTGTGGCAAAAAGTAAGACCTGAAAATGAAGCCCTGCGTCTCATTTGTCACTCTTTAAGTCCCCCTTCACCTCTTAGGTTCTGTGGGCAGCAAACCTCTGATGGTATGTCTTTTGATTTTTATCTTAGCCTCAACTAGGGACAAGGTGACTTTTCTCTGGAAACCCATGACCACTTGCTTCCGGAATTAGTCATGACTCTGGGCACTAGGTGAAACAAAATAAGCGTCCTAAGCATTTAGTACTAAATATATTTGTATTGTATTATACATTTTGTTTCTTTGTTGAATAGATCTCTCCTGCACATAAATCTTATCTGAAGGGTTGAATTTACATTTCTTACTTCAGCCATTATCAAATTTTGGTATCATCCATTACATCTACAAAAGTGCAGGGCAGCTCTGGCCAGTTTGGCTCAATGGATAGAGCACTGGCCCAAAGACTGAAGGGTCCCAGGTTCAATTCGGTTGACTCGGTTGCAGGCATGATCCCTGGCCCCAGTTGGGTCATGTGCAGGAGGCAATCGATCGATGTGTCTCTCTCACATCCATGTTTCCCTCTCTCCGTCTCTCCCCTTCCCACTCTCTCTAAAAAATATCAATGGAAAAAATAAACTTGGGTGAGGATTAACAACAACAAAGAAGTGCAGGACACTAAATAAGTGATTTTACATGTATTATTTGGTTGGGCACAATGCCAATCAGAGTAATAATTACAAAAATAATAACTCTGATCAGAACAATAGTTATAAAAATAATAATAGGAATATTGATAACAACTGTGGGAGGATCTGGTACATGCTAGACACTGTGTTTCTAGAGATGCCATGTATATAATGGATATAACCACAGATCTCAACAACCTGTATATAGAAACAAGGTACTATTTCCCTTTATACCTAACTTTCAATAAATTCAAACTCCTATCCTTTCTGGTTCTACCAGCTTCCTCCTCCCAAGCAGTGTCTAGTATTTCTCTTCAAAAATATGTACTGTCTCCACAACATTAACTTGTCTTTCACTTGTCTGTCTACTTTGAGCTGGCTCTCGGAAAATCACCTAAAAATGTGTGCCTTCAGGTTAACTGCTGCTAGTTCAAGGCCACGGTATTTAAAAATTCTTAGGGCAATAGTTTAAAGCATAAATATATAGTTAAACATATCTACAACTCTATACAGTTTGGTATCTATCAAACAGACTAATAAACATACTAATTAATTAGTTGAATTCATGACTACTACAAATGAATATGCCTAAGAAATAAAGACCAGCTCCACCCTCACAGTCCATTTCAAACCCTTGCTGTTTCTGTGAGCTGAAAGTTGCTCATTTCTATTCCTTGCGGTCTAGATCTGACTTCCAGGCCTCGAGGTAGGACTTCCTTCCACCTGTTCAAGAACAACTTGCTTCTGCCCTCAGGGTGAATATGAACAATATCTATTTATTCCTGGTGGATACTCTGGTGGATATTCGCTCATTGGAAATTATCTCATCTATTTATTCAACAGATACGATCATTTCCAGTACCAGGCATTGTGTGAGATGGTGGGTGCTCAGTGATTACAAACAATAACAACAGGAAACAAGAACAAATGTTCTTTGTTGTTGTGGATCCTGCAGTCTATTGGGAGAGCCACCACTGCATATCTCAAAGACTGGGCAATTTCATCTTAAATACACAAGGCACAAGAGTTTTGTTTCTGTGGCACTCTAATCTTTTTTATATATTTTTCTCTGCTGTGAAGGAAATATCAGTCCTGAGATTGTCTCTTACATATACACAAATGCACATACATACACACACACACACCCCTCCCAAAAGCAAGTAAACATTACATATTTAGTAATAAAGAAAATACAATTTAGGGGAAAATTTTAATTCTCCCTGGTTCTGCTTACAATAATAGGCCAGATTATATTACTGAAGATTTTATTTAATATTTTACTTTTACTCACCTGGATTTATTTTATTTTTTAAAGATTTTTAATTGATTTATAGAGAGAGAGTGAAAGAGAGAGAGTGAGAGAAAGAAACATCGATGTGAGAAGGAAATATCAATCAGCTGCTTCCTGCACCCACTCACCTCCACTCCCCGGACTTGAAACTGGGCTTGTGACCTGAACTGGGAATTGAACCAGCAACTTCTCAGTGCACAGGACAATGTCCAACCAACTGAGCCACACAGGCCAGGTCTGAAGCACCTAAATTTAGATTGTTTGGCCTATTAAGGACTTTCTCAAAAATAAAGAGTACTTATTTGCTTCATATTTTCATAATTCCTACTATATTTCTACAATAAGCAAAAATATTATCAAAGATTTGCATACCACCCAGTGCTGTATCCTACTTTGGGGGAGGCCTGCCTATTATAAACCCAACATTAATGAATTTCTTTTCTGAATTCAGTAGAATATTCATTTGCATACCTATTGAAAGATGTGCTATTGACAACTGAGTATGATTCAAAATATTTAAATGTCCCAATAAAACCACTGACTTTACTAACACCTCCATTTTTATCATTTACAAAAACAATACCATGTCCCATGTTGGCAAATGGATTTAAAATGCCCATTCAACCTGCCACTGAATCTGCTCAACCTAGACTCCCAAATCTCTCATTTGTTCACATCCACTTCTCTTTAATATTCCCCATCAATACATCGTACAACATTTCCTTTAAGCCTTTATTACATTATTTTTTAAAATATATTTTGGTAAGAATAATTAACATGAGTCTGCCTTCTCAACAGATTTTCAAGTATACAATACACATCTATAGGCACAATGTTGTATATCAGTGGGATACTATTCAACCTTTAAAAAGGAAGAAAATCCTGCAATATGTGACAATGTGGATAAATCCTAAGGACATTACGCTAAGTGAAATAAGGCAGTCACAGAAAGACAAATACTCTCCTATGAGCTATCTAAAATAGTCAAACTCATGGAAGCTAAGAATAGAACAGTGTTTGCCAGAAGCTGGGGTGAGGGGGAAATGGAGAGTTGCTAAACCCTTGTTATTTTGACATGCTTTAACTTCCTTCTCCCTAGTTTAATTTTTGGCAATTACAATGGATACAATTTTGCTCATGTTTTAGCTTCAGGCACAGAAACTCTCTGGATGGGGCTTTCTGAGAGTCAGCTCTGAGCTGGATTATCTGTATTAAGGGCATCTACCTGTCAGGGCTTCTACCAAGAGGAACAGAAGGGAGATTACCAACAGAGAGTTTTATCTTGTCTATCCATCAATATTCTTTTATTTCCTGATTCCCTTCCTTCTCAACCCTACTGCATTCCAATAAGGGAAAGTCAATGTTATCATATACCTCTTGTTTTAAAAATTTAGGAACTTAACAGGGCATGTCCTTACTTTTTATTTTAAGATGGTAAAGGAGAGACCTGGGAAAGTTGTGTGAATTGGATTGAATAAGACAAACAGCTAGGGCTAAAACCAAAGCTTTACCCCAAATTTCCTTGTTCCCCATTGCTCTTTTTTTAAAATTCTTTATTGTTTAAAGTATTACATGTCTCCTTCCCCCCCCCCATTGACTTCTCCCTAGCCATTCCCACCCCCCAAACACATGCCCTCACCCCCCTACTGTCTATGTCCATGGATTGTGCTTATATGCATGCATACAAGTCCTTTGGTTGATCTCTTACCCCTCTCCCCTACCTTCCCCCTGAGGTTGGTTGATCTGTTCTATGTTTCTATGTCTCTGGATCTGTTTTTGTTCGTCAGTTTATGTTGTTCATTATATTCCACAAACGAGTGAGGTCATGTGATATTTATCTTTCTCCCACTGGCTTATTTCACTTAGCATAATCCCCTCTGGGTCCATCTATGCTGTTGCAAATGTAAGAGTTCCTTCTATTTTACAGCAGCATAGTATTCCATTGTGTAGATGTACCCGTTTTTTAATCCACTCATCTGCTGTTGGGCACTTAGGCTGTTTCCCCATTGCTCTTTTAAGTCATTTTGTATTCTCCTTGGTTTATTGCTCAAGCCAATGTAATTGGAAAACATTGTAAATCTTCCATTAAGAGACACAAGGAGCCTAGCTGGTTTGGCTCAGTGGATAGAGCATCAGACGGTGGACTGAAGGATCATAGGTACGATTCAGGTCAAGGGCATGTATCTAGGTTTCAGGCTCCATACCCAGCCCAGTTTGTAGGGGTGTGTGTGGTAGGCAACCGATCAATGTGTCTCTCTAACATCAACTCTTCTTTCTCTCTCTCTTTCCCCTTCCCTTCTACTCTCTCTAAAAATCAATGGAAAAATATCATCAGGTGAGGGTTAACAAAAAGAGAGAGACAGAGACACAAAGTCAATATCTAAGTATTAAACTATTGGATTGCATATAGAAAATGTGCCTCAAACAATGTGTACATATACAATATATGTCAGTGTTTTGTCAATTGGGTGAGCTATGCAGATATGTAGAAACTAGTGTTTGCATCCTTAGATTCCATTCCAGTTGTCCCATTGGTAAAGCCAGTTTGTGAAAGGGCTTTCACAAACTGGCTTTACCAATTTTCACAATCCACTTATCCTAATCTAATTGGTAAAGCAGTGCTCCTCCTTCCTTCAAGTACTAGTTCAGAGATCATTTCATATCTGGGTCCATGAAAATCAGTACAGAACTTTCCCCTGGATATAGCCATGGTGTGAGTACAGGGCCTAGAAGTTTTCTATTTTCTGAGATTATACAGGATGTGGACATAAAACCTGAAGCTTTTATAATTTTACTACCTTGAAGGAAATCAGCCTAAAATTGAAGCCACATGCACAAGAAGGTGGAGCCAAGAAAATCACCAAGAACTGGAGTAGACACTAATAAACTCTGCTATATCCTGCCCTGCCTCTGCCTTTTCAGATACATGTCCCAATAATTTTTTTTTTTTATAATTTAAGGCAGTTGATATGAGACTTCTGTTTCTTGAAATCCAAAACATTAAAACATTGAAAATGGAAGGTAATTGGCTTTATTCATGTTGACTTATTTCCATTCAAATGCCAGAGCGAAAGAATCTGAATGGGTTGCCTGTTTTTATGCTTACCTTTTCACCAGGGTTCTACATGGAATGCCAGTGAGTCAGGTGTGCATCAAATACGCTTCTACAGATCTTAACCCAGATAATCTAAGTGTTGCCAAAGCGCTCGCTCTCTCTCTCTCTCTCTCTCTCTCTCTTTCTCTCTCTCTGAAGATATAGGGATAAAACCTTCTGCTACCTAAAATAAGCATAGAAGGGAGGCTTTGCCTGAGGAAAAATTGTAAGATCAGTGAATTGCTTTTCCCTCCTGCCACAATCTTCTTTATATCAGGGGGCACTGGAACAGAGGTTGGAATTTGTGAGATACGATTAAAGGAAATTTGGATTGGCGATACATTTAGATTGGATTTAGTGGAATAGAGGTAAGTGGTTTTTGAAACATTACTTATAGGGATAGTTCTTACTGGCTGTCCCATATGGAATTGGCTCATTCATGACACAGACATGCAGGACCAGAAGTTCTGATGCTAATGTTAATGTAAATAATGTTACTTTGTGAACAGAGAAATATGTTAATATGTCCCATGAGACCAGACACCAGAAGTAGTTGGGAATGAGGGGATAAAACAGGTTTGAAATGTCCCGGTCCAGAAGTATGCTGTGGAAACTTCTTCAAATCATCAGATGGGTAAAAGTGTAAGGAGAAGGTTTAATTGATAACTAATCAAAATAAAAGTTCTCTTCTATGTTTTTTTTTCTATTTTTTTTAGACATTTATGATAATAAGATTGTTTTATTTTTGTACAACACGATCTATTATATAAAGTGAGTATATTTTATGGGGACTTGCATTTTTCATGCATTCTAAACATACATAAAAATCAATCTTTTGTGTTAGGATTATCTTTTACGATAAAATTATCTAGCTAGAAGGCTAAATTATCTTTTTTCATGATCTTTCTGGAAATGGTATTACAATATTGTTGAATTATGGCAAGTTAATAAAAAATAGGTAGCCAAAATACAAGGGGAAATGATTATAGAAGGGTGTTAATTAATTAAAAATTTGTTTGTTACTTTCCTGAGTTTTGTGATTTTTTTTGTGTGATATGTAAGCTTTTAAAAATTCTAATTTGTTGTGTTTCTTCTTAGTAAAATTATATATTTGTATTTATATCTAGTTTTCTAATTGCAATTGTATTATTTTTTTTTTCTAAAGAGGGTCCTTCAGAGGGAGCATATATTAAATTCCACAAAATTTGGATTGCCCAAGGTGTACATTTAGAACTATGGAGAAAAATGATGAATTTTAGTCAATGGCCTGAGGGAGAATGAAAAGCTCTTCCAAAAGAGTTTTGTTTAAGAACAAGTAGAGCAGTGGTTCTCAACTTTCCTAATGCCACTACCCTTTAATACAGTTCCTCATGTTGTGGTGACCTCCAACCATAAAATTATTTTCGTTGCTATTTCATAACTGTAATTTTGCTACTGTTATGAATTGTAATGTAAATATCTGATATGCAGGATGTATTTTCATTGTTACACATTGAACATAATTAAAGCATAGTGACTAATCACAAAAGCAATATGTAATTATATATGTTTTTCCGATGGTCTTAGGCAACCTCCGTGACAGGGTCGTTAGACCTCCAAAGGGGTCGTGACCCACAGGTTGAGAACCGCTGAAGTAGAGAGAAATGGGGTTAAACATAGGAAAGGAACATTAATCCTTAGTTCAAGAGTCACTGAAGTGCCTTTGCTGAGCTCCCTATCTCAAATTGCAACCTACTCCCACCCTGCCTTTCTATCCCATTGTTCCATCTAAACTGACTATACATTACTTCTTACTTCTATATCTTTATTAAAATATAAGCTTTATAAAGGTGGAAATTTGTCTACCTTATTACTATGTTCCCCAGAGCCTAGAACAGTTCATGTTGTGTGGTAGGTGCTCTATAAATATTTGTTGAAGGAATGAATGAATGCCCGAAAGTTCCCGATATTAACATGAGCTTTTTTTGATTCCAGTAATTCAACAGAAGAGAATAGCTGTCAATATATCTGAACCCTTCCAAATCCCCAGACAAGTCTTGTTTCTGTATGCTTAACTTTCCAAATCCTATAGCAATGTTTTTCTTTTCCTGAATGGAAGTATATTTCCCTTTATTTTAAATAGAAAAATTTATAATGTGTTAAACATCAGCCCTAAACCACCAAAAATTTCTTAACAAAAATACAGTTAAATGTAAGTTACAGGCAACATGATATGATGTAAAATGACTAAAAAATGCTTGCAGATCATCAAAGAGCAATGTAGTTTTATTTTTTGGTCATCAGGCACATAGGTGCGTGCGCGCATGTGCGCGCACACTCACACACACACACACACACACACACACACACACACAAGATTTAAGGAATCCAGCAAAATAAAAAACCAAATTTTACATATTTATATATTCTCTCTACAACCATTTGCAGAAGGCAGGGAAGAAATGAACACTACTGGACTAAAAGGATACATCTGGCTACCATATTAAAAAAGGCAACATCTTGACAACTATTATTTCAATGGAAAGTTGTGCAGGACTTTTCTCTCACAAAGGCCATAAATCCTAGAAATAATACTAATAATCTTTCCAAAAACTTAGAAGTTATCCTGGTACTTTTGGTTATAAGTCACTTCTTTCAATCATGTAAAAAAAAACTTTTTGGTGAAAGTTACATTTTGTAATCATAAATGAGAAGACCCAAAGGGTTCTTCTCAGTTACAGGCAACTCTCCAAATAGTCATTACAATTGGACGAAGATTTCCTAACACCAGTTTGGCAATTCAAATAAACCTTATCTAGCTGAACCTTCCCCATTACAGATTTGAGTTTTGAATCAGAAAGGGGTCTTAGTAATCCCTGTGAGAGAAACAGATGCATATGAACTAGCAGCTAGTTACTAGCTATTCCCCATTTATCCCTTGCTAATAGCACCTTTTGGGTTGGGAGTGAAAATGTGACCACATCTATATTTGCTTTTAGATTCCCTTTTCAACTAGAGGTGACCATGTTACATATTTCTGGTTACCTATATGTAAGACAAAGTCTAATAAGATTTTATTTAAAAAAAGAAATTAAGTATCCTATCTAATAAAAGAGAAACATGGTAATAAGCATACAACCACTACCCTTCCCATTGGCTAATCAGGGAGATATGCAAATTAACTGCCAGCCAAGATGGCGGCCGGCAGCCAGGCAGCTTAAAACTAACATGAGGCTTGCTTGCGTCAGTGATGGAGGACTCCAACGTTCCCTGCCTGCCTTGCCGGCCTCTGAGCTTGCAGTTTGAAACATTGTAACAAATACAGAAGCTAAACAAAACCCCAGAAACCTGCTTTCAGCCGGCCAGGATCTCAGAGCTGGAGTTATACATTGTTTCGATTATAGAAAACAAACAAACCAGATACCTGCTTTCAGCAGCAGAGGCCTCAGAGCTGGAGCCAGAGCTAAAGCTGGCCCAGAATAAAAAAAGAAAAAAAGAAAAGGAGCAGTTGGGAGCTTCAGTCACCCGCCCGCCAGAAAACAGCCCTCAGCCCCTCACTCAGACTGGCCAGGCACCCCAGTGGGGACCCCCACCCTGAAGGGTGTGTGACCAGCTGCAAACAGCCATCATCCCCTCATCCAGGCTGGCCAGGCACCCCAGTGGGGACCCCCACCCTGATCCAGGACACCCTTCAGGGCAAACCAGCCAGCCCCACCCATGCACCAGGCCTCTATCCTATATAGTAAAAGGGTAATATGCCTCCCAGCACCGGGATCAGCGGAGCCGTGAGGCCTCCCAGCACCAGGATCAGTGTGACGGGGCAGCGCCCAAACCCCCTGATCTCCCTGCAGCTCTGTGTGTGACAGGGGGCGGGGCCACAACCCCCCTATCCGCCCTGCTCTGTTCGTGACAGGGGAAGGCGCCCAACCTCCTAATCAGCCCTGCTCTGTGCCTGATGGGGGGAGCTCCCCAACCCCCTGATCGCCCTGCGGCTCTGTGTGTGACAGGGTGCGGCGCCCCAACCCCCTGATCGGCCCTGCTCTGTGTGTGACAGGGTGCGGCGCCCCAACCCCTCCCCGACGGGCTCTTCTCTGTGTGTGACAGGGTAGAGCCATAACCTCCCCATGGGCCCTGCCCTGAGTGTGAGTGTGGCGGCGCCCCAACCCCCTGATCGGCCCTGCTCTGTGGGTGATAGAGGGCGGCGCCCCAACCCCCTGATCCGCCCTACTCTGTGCGTGACAGGGGGGAGCTCCCCAACCCCCTGATGGGCCCTGCTCTGTATGTGACAAGGTACAGAGCCCCAACCCCCCTGATTGGCCCTGCTCTGTGCGTGACAGGGGGTGGCGCCGCAACCTCCCCATTGACCCTGCCTTGAGTGTGACAGGGGGCGGTGCCCCAACCCCCAAATCGGCCCTACCCTGAGCGTGACTGAGGGTGGCATTGCAACCTCCCAATCCGCCCTGCTCTGTGCATGACAGGGTGCGGTGCCCCAACTCCCTAATCAGCCCTGCTCTGAGCCTGACCAGGGGCTGCACCTAGGGATTGGGCCTGCCCTCTGCCACCCGGGAGCAGGCCTAAGCCAGCAGGTCGTTATCTCCCGAGGGGTCCCAGACTTCGCAAGGGCACAGGCCAGGCTGAGGGACCCCCCCCTCCCGAGTGCACAAATTTTTGTGCACCGGAACTCTAGTCCTATATAATAAAAGGCTAATATGCAAATTATCCCTTCGATTGGGAGTTCGATCAGGGGCAGGGCTGGCCGGCCAACCACCTGCAGCCCTCCCCCAGGCCAGCTGGGGGCAGGCCAGCTGGACCCCACCCGTGCACGAATTCGTGCACTGGGCCTCTAGTTTCTAATATAAGAAGCCAGCACAGCAGGCAGCACTCTTTGTCCTGCTGCTGCTGTTACATTAAATGTAGGCACAATGTTTGGCACTAACGTTGCCATGCTATGGTCATGAGGTGAAAAGCGAACAGCTAGGAATGGTGGGGCAGAAATCTGAGAGTAGCCTAAGTCTTAGAGTGAGGGTGTCATAGAGTCACTGGCTCTGTGTTGGACTGCACATCCCCAGACTACTTATTATGGAAAAAAATAAGCCTTATATTTGTTTAAGTTACTATTAGTTTGATTTCTACTACTTGTAGTCAAAAGTATTCCTGTTATAGTTATTAATTCTTTCTATTAAAAACAGAATAAAACAGAAGCTCAAATGGAAGCAAATACTTTGGCCAGAGCCATAGAAATATTTGATGAGAAGCACATTACAAGCACCCCTGCCTTTTCCAGGATACTCACAAGCATACTCACTAACTCTGTGGCCACTGAGTTAGGTGATTGTTCTGCTTCCCCTGCCTGTTCAAGGTGAAGAATCAATGAAGGTAGCCAAATGCTCATCGTAAAAAATGTCAGAATTATTGATAATCACAGGAATGCTGTAGGGTTTCTGATGGTTTTTATGTAACAGGTTGAAGCTAAAGTACTATCATCTGCAATAAAATATTTATTCATTATTGGGTCAAAACATTTGGATGACAAGTCAAGAATTCTATCATTCATCAAGTTATTCTTTATCTTCTTCTCTAATTATTCAACTATCTGGATACTTTGGCATCGTGTAGATTCAATTAAGTTAAGATTCAATTAAGCATTACGTTAAGGAGGCAATTTTCTTCTGAATTTGAGCAATCTGCTTCAAATAATTCAGACTTTCAATTTTTACTCTTTCTTGTGCTTTCTTAATGTCTTAATAAGGTGCCCTAGAAGGCTCTAGAGCAGTGGTTCTCAACCTTCCTAATGCCGCGACCCTTTAATACAGTTCCTCATGTTGTGGTGACCCCCAATTTCATTGTTACAAATTGAACATCATTAAAGCATAGTGATTAATCACAAAAACAATCTATAATTATATATGTGTTTTCCGATTGTCTTAGGCGACCCCTGTGTAAGGGTCGTTTGATCCCCATAGGGGTCACGACCCACAGGTTGAGAACCGCTGCCCTAGATAGACTTTGTCATTTATGTTTTGTTGCAGTCTTCAAATATTAATGTATGCTAAATCATATGCAAGTTTTCAACTGCTTATAGACCACCTTACAAAGGAGGTCTCCTCTCACTTACTAGTGCTAAATCCCAGTTCCAGTCCCAGCCTTGCCTTTGTCACATTTTCATGCACATTACGCACAAATAAATAAATCCTCTTAGTAAAGCATTTGGCATCTTTATCTTCCTTTATGAAAGTGCAATTCTAAGATTTCCAATTACACATATGGACCAGATGTGAAAAATGACTTAAATGAACAGGGAGTTCAGTATGGTTTGGCAATCACAGGATATGTGTTATATTCCCTGTGCAGAACAGCTGCTGTAAGTGCCTGAATGGCCCCTCTTGGCATGTTTTTGTGTGTGTGTGCCCTTTCCCACTTCCCTCAATCCAATGAAAAACTTACAAACAGAGGCAGACTGGAAATAGGACTTTCTGCCTCACCTCTAGAGTGTTAATGCAAATATATGGCATATATGATGCCTCTCCTTTTTCTCTGTGCCCATGTTAGACGGTAAGGGTCAGTTATGATACTCTTTTGGACTCAAATTTGTTGTGAATTCTTCTTATAATTCAATCAGCTCAAATTGTCAATCTACTTGCAGTCACTATAACCTTCTTAATTTAAATTTAATGTACATTTTCTACATTTTGCCCTCGCTATCCGGTGTTTCTTTGGAATAAAAATGCTGAGTAATTTCTTTATCAGTTATGGTGATGAAAACAAAGAAAATTGTCTCTGTGTGTGTGTATGATTTTAAAGTTGAAGGGACAATGGCTCCAATCGGAGAAGCAAATTCCAAAAAATATCACTAATTTGTCCATCTCTTTTAATGTTGGTATATATATATAATTTTTTTATTGATTTCAGAGAGGAAGGGAGAGGGAAAGAGTGATAGAAATATCAATGATGAGAGAGAATCTTTGAACGGTTACCTCCTTCACACACCCCCACTGGGGACTGAGCCCGCAACCCAGGCAGGTGCCCTGACTGGGAATCGAACAATGACCTCCTGGTTCATAGGTTTACGCTCAACCACTGAGCCATGCTGGCTGGGCTAATGTTGATTTCTTTAAGTCAAAATGTAACTACTGCTTCTCCCACCAAAACTATGAAAATCTCTTGCCTGTCTTCTTATATCCACTGTACCTCTAGCTACTCATTGTCTCATGCCATAGTCTAAGGAGTTTTCAATAATGCGAATCATTGGTGTCATACCCACTCTTAAAATCCATCAGTGAATCTCTTCACACATATAACAAACTTTAAAAAATTATCATGACCTAAAAAATCTACCATGATTTGGTCCCTGCCTTTATTGTATCCTCACATTAAATACCTCTTACCTTACACACTACATTCCACTTATAAGAATCTTCTGTTTCTCAAACTGCTACACTCATTTCTGCCCAAGGGCTTCTTTTTCATCCATGCACCCATTTAATTTATATTTATTAAGTACTTAATATCAAACAGCTCTCTTCCTATTTACCTGGTTGTTTCCTGTATTCAGATTACAGCATTAAAGCCAGTTCCACAGGATACTTCATCTGACTATGCCAGAACTTTCTAGGTGTTCAGTATTCATTGTGTGTATGTATCACAGTATTTTTACCCATTCACCTACTGATGGACACTTGAGCTGTTTCTAGATCTTAGCTATTGTAAATAATGCTGCTATGAACATAGGGATGCATATATTCTTTCTGATTGGTGTTCCAGGCTTCTTAGGATATATTCCCAGAAGTGGAATCACTGGGTCAAATGGCAGTTCCATTTTTAATTTTTTGAGAAAACTCCACATTTTTTTCCATAGTGTCTGTACCAGTCCGCATTCCCACCAGTAGTGAACTAGTGTTCCCTTTTCTCCACATCCTTGCCAGCACTTGTTGTTTGTTGGTTTATTGATGGTAGCCATTCTGAGAGATATGAGGTGGTACCTCATTGTCATTGTAATTTGCATGTCTCTGAAGATTAGTAACTTTGAGCATTTTTTCATATGTTTCTTGGCCATTCGTTTGTCCTCTTTGGAGAGGTGTCCATTTAGGTCCTCTGCCCATTTTTTATTGGATTGTTTGTTGTTCTTTTGTTGAGTTGTTCGACTTCTTTATATATTTTGAAAATTAACCCTTATTAGATGTATCATTGGCAAATATGTTCTTCCATTCACTGGGTTCCCTTTTCATTTTGATGCTGGTTTCCTTTGTTGTGCCGAAGCTTTTTATTTTGATGTAGTCCCATTTGTTTATTTTTCCTTTGTTTTTCTTGCCCTAGACATTGTAGCAGTGAAAAATTTGCTACATGAGATGTCTGATATTTTGCTGCCTACATTTTCTTCAAAGATATTTATGGTTTCACAACTTACATTTAAATCTTTTATCCATTTTGAGTTGATTCTTGTGTATGGTATAAATTGGTGGTCTAGTTTCATCTTTTTACCTGGGCCTGTCCAATTATCCAAACACCATTTATTGAAAAGACTGTCTTTACTCCATTGTATGTAATGTCTTGGGTCAATTTCTGGGTTCTCTGTTCCGTTCCATTGATCTATATGTTCTTGTGCCAGTACCAGGCTATTTTGATTACAGTGGCTTTATAGTATAGCTTGATATCTGGTATTGTGATCCCTCCAACTTTGTTCTTCTTTCTCAAGATTACTGAATAGCTGCAGTAATCTTTTGTTCCATATAAATTTTTGGAATGTTTGTTCTAGATCTATAAAATATGCCGTTAATACTTTATTAGGGATTGCATTGAATGTGTAGATTGCTTTGGGTAGTGTGCACATTTTAATGATTTTTATACCATTGTCTTCTTTAGATGTTATACTGAAATATAACAGAGAGTAAAAACTTCCCAGAGGGTATAATCAAGGGCCAGGAAGAGCACTGAACATTGGAGTTGCTCCCAGTGACTAAAATCAGGATTGAATCAATCAACTTCTCTCACTTTCAGACAGAGAAGCTTCACCACATCTTTAGGCTGTGTTTCCTCCTCACAGTAACTCAGTGACTGCTCTTTGTCTCCTGTTCTTCTCATCTGATTTGGAATATCTGTTATAGCTGTGCTTCCCTTTTTACCAACAGGTATGTAATAGACCTGTGGAGACTGCAGGAAAGATTCCATCTGCAATAATTACCATGAAAACTTGCCTAGAGTTTGCAGAATCCTCTGTAGTAATAGATCCAAATTTTCTTTCAGTTACCTGTGTTTGAGCCCAAAGAGGCTTCCTTCAAACAACTGAACAAAGAACCATGGTTTCTAATGGTGCTATGGCCTTCATTCTCCTGATCATCACTCTCTGACTTCTTATGATTATATATATTGGCTAGTAACCTTGTTGACTAGTGACTATGGTAGAGACACCATGTTGTATTAACTATCTCTATAGTTCTTTGTAGTTAGGAATCCTGCTACCTATCTAATATGGTCTACCTAGCTTCTGACAATTAAGCAAAACCACGTGGCCTCTATTGTTTTGGGGATCTATCAACTGCACTGTATTACAGAACCCAGTTCTGAAACAGCACCCCCTATTTTGTCTGAGGGGCTACCTCTGAACTTCTAAATTCTTTTGGTGTCGTACTCACTAGTGCATTTTTTTGGTTTGGGTAAATGATGTATCCTCTTTGTCTTCCCATGGGACATAGTCCTCTGGTGAGTTCTCTGGCCTTACATAAAATATTCATTTTAGCATCTCCACATCTTTGAAATATTTAATATCCTCTTCCATCATCTGCCCCAGCAATTCTGGCCATAGTTTTCTCCATTCTTCCAGAAGTCATCTTTGTATCATATTTATGACATCTCTTGGTGTTCTTGCCAGGATATTAACTACTATATATCAGGAGCGTGTCCTCAAATTAATAAACTCTTCCTTATTCAATATTATGTTCCAGCCCCCTCGATCAAACGCCTTTGGAATCTGCTCCCATGCATCTCCTCCCCAGCTCCTGCCAGCACATACTGGCTAGGTCCTGCAGCTCTTTTGGAAAGTAGTTCCTTTTCTCCCTTATCAAGATTAGCACATTCCCTATTGCCTTATGTTGTGACTTAATACTGTTACTGGCCTGGTGTTGAGAAGGTATAATTGTTCCAAGCATATGAATTTGGAAAGGCTTTCTTATTTGGAAAGGTTCCTAAAGATTGTTATATTGTAGGAGGAGAACGTTCATACCTAGCAGACACAGAGGTGTAGCATGTGTGTGAGTGTGTGTTGGGGGCAGGTAGGGGAGAGATAAAATCTGACAATTTGACTAAATGAGCTTTTAATGTTTTAGGGGACTGATGTCCTGCTTAAATGCATGCAGGAAAGAGTCAATAGATGATGATGATGATGATGATGATGATGATGATGATGATGATGATTAAGACTTAATTGACATTCAAAGACTGGGGGTAATATCTAAAAATTATTATACATTCCAATCTGATTAATTTTAAAAATAAGATTTTTTAAATATATTTCCACTGTAGTTTGTGACCCATTCTGTCACCACAGGCTCAGGTACCAAAACAGATAATCTGTTATAATTTTTTTTAGAAATTTGATATTTCATAGTCTTCTTTAAAACTATTAGGAAAAATACCAATTATGTTTCTGTGAACATTTACAGTAAAATATGAAGCAACTCAAAAACAATATTTGAATAACTATGACAAGAGATAAAAGTTCTCAGGTCTGACTCCAAAAGACCACACAGTAAGTCACAAAACAATAAGCAATTGACATGTTGCCACTCTCAAAGGATAAGTTACCTAAACTTCAGTCTGCTGGGAAATAAGGAAACTCTTCAAAAATAAAATTCCCATAGATTTGTAAAGCTTATTCTATATTTTTCTAAATGAAAGCACATATTCATTAATTTTTCTTATATTCCTTTCTTAGCCTTCAACACACAATCCCCATTGTGAGTTTGCCTATTATTTCTTGATTCCCAGACTTTTATAGAGTCTGAGCAATTTTAGAATTCTGCATCAAATCCTCATATGTTGTGAATGAGAATTTCAATGAACATGTACTTAGGAAATGAAAGACAGATGGTCTTCTAGTCTGTATCTCCTTTATCTCTTTTGTTAACCCAGAATTGACTTCATATGTCTACTCCATTTTATTCATATCAATACGCTTGCATAGATTTTATAAATCTTTTTTAAAAAATTTAAGTATTTTTATCAGTTCTAGTTCTCTGAATGTTGTCTTCATTGACTCCTCATTTATTGTTTTATTCCCCTTCTCACCACTGTAATTCATTTCTCAATAGTGTCTTCTCACTTCCCCCCCCCCCAGATTTTTCTAAATGAAAAGCCATACTTATTTGATCTTTATAATAAAACAAAAAGAATATTTTATAATCATACTGTCACTGACATCTGAGTTTGGGGCATCTGACACACAGAAGACACTGAGTAACGAAGGGAGAACACAGCCCATCAGTTCCTCTCATCCATTTTCACTTTCCTGAACCTGGAAAATCCAGAAGCATTCCCGGGATTGAAGGAGGAAACGAAGAGCAGGACAGTAGAAGGGTGGGGGGTGAAGAATACACCATACTCCTTTTTCTAATAGCTTGACTATGGAAGTTAAGGGTCAGGTCTGAACTGGGAGGAGAAATTTTGAACTTGAAAGTTTTGTATGAGACTAAACATGAGGCTGACCAGCTGTGACTGCAACAATTAGGACTTCTGTAAAAGGCAAAAACGGGCAAACTGGCACAGCAGGTTAGAGGGCAGTGATTGACTAAAAATCTATTCTATTTCTGTACTCAACAGACTCCAGCATTTTAAAATACATAGATGTTAACATGAATAAATACATAAACATAGAAAAAGTATTTTAAAAAATAAAAAGTAAGCAGAAGAAAATAAAGAAATCTCAGATGTGCTATTTAGTGGTATACTATAGGATAAATCAAAATCTATGTGAATCTCAAAATCATCATTGAAAAAAATAAGAATAATAGGATATTACTGCAGTGTTGTGAGGTTTCAGGAAAAATTAATTCATTGAAACATCTAGCACAATACCTTCAACATAGAAAGCATTGGATTCATTCTACTTTACTTCCCTCAAAAATTTCCACTTTCGTAATTTTTTTTGAGAAACCATTGTATACCTAAGAACTATACTAGAAATCTATAAGATGTATCTTTCTCTGTATCTTATAAAGCTATTGAGAGACACAAAGATGATACAAATAAAACAACAATAAAAAATAATCAGTAAGGTTATCATCAAACACTTAAATGTGGTTTAAACTATAGTATATTTATTTTAGAATTTCAGAGAATATGATGCAAAATGTGAACTAACACAACACATTTCCTAGAAAACAAACTAAGGTTCAAGTGAACAAGAATTATTTTGCTTCTTGTTCTTTCCAAATTGAAACTCACCCAGAGTCCTTTCTAAAAACCAGGCAGCTTAACGACTGGAGGAGCCAACAGTAGATGTCATTGTATTAGTTATCCAAGACACAGATCTGTATTAACCAAGTCCTTACAGAACACGCCTCCCTGGTACCCTGTTTCAACATTTGCAACAGATTATTTGGAAAACACTGTTGGGGGCAAAGCCACAACTAACAACTCCCATTGCCAAAGCATTGGGTTCTGATTTTAATAAAAACAAGATTCTAAGCCTATGGACATCAAGTTATGGATGTGGGAGCTGTAAATAAAGTATAAGACCCAGCTACGCTGTTTGTTCATGTAAAACCACCATAAAATCAATGGTTTGCTTGAAGAACTTAGGTTCAGTTTACCTTGGATTAAGAAAATGTTTCATCTCATTGTGTGTGAGAGCTGTAAATATCCACGTAAAAAGAAAATAATAATAATATGGAAATGTTTGCAATTTTTTTGAGTACTTCAGTCCTCCAAAGAGAGCTCCTCTTATTGCCAGCTGCAACACCCTCTTCTCAACCCAGAAGAGAGAAATAGATAGGGAGTGGGGTTGGAGAGAGAGAGAGAGAGAGAGAGAGAGAGAGAGAGAGAGAGAGAGAGAGAGAGAGAGAGAGAGAGAGAGAGAGAAATGGTGGTGGTGGTAGAGAAGAGTCAGAGTGGGCGATAGAATAAAAACCAATCTTACTGGAAGGAGTAATATTGAGTGTAAATGTGGTGAGGTGATACATAAATGAGGGTCTCTTGAGTATTCCATGTGACAAAAATGAGGAGAAGAAAGAAAATGAGATGTGAGAAGTGTTGCTGAGGTTATGAGTTAGATATGCTTTAATATCTTACAAGAAACATGAATAATGCTTGGGATTTCTTTTATCCATATTTGGTTTTAACTCATGAATTGTGCTTCTTAAAAACCATATACAGATTTTTTTAAATATATTTTTATTGATTTCAGAGAGGAAGGGAGAGGGAGAGAGAAATACTAGTAGAAATATCAATGATGAGAGATAATGGTTGATCTGCTGCCTCCTGCACGCCAACTACTGGGGGTCTAGCCCGCAACCCAGGCAAGTGCCCTGACTGGGAATGGAACTGTGACCTCCTGGTTCATAGGTCGATGCTCAACCACTGAACCACACCAACAGGGCCATAGATTTTTCTTTTCTTTTCTTTCTTTTCTTTTCTTTTCTTTTCTTTTCTTTTCTTTTCTTTTCTTTTCTTTTCTTTTCTTTTCTTTTCTTTTCTTTTCTTTTCTTTTCTTTTCTTTTCTTTCCTTTCCTTTCCTTTCCTTTCCTTTCCTTTCCTTTCCTTTCCTTTCCTTTTCTTTTCTTTTCTTTTTTTTTTTTTGGTTTTTCTGGGTTATAAGGGATACTCTCATACTCAAATTGCCAGAAAATACTTTTAACATTCTTTCCCTATATAAAGAATGCCATTTGTATGCTTCTGCATGTAATCTATAATGGTAAGTTATTATTGTGAGACCACTGTGGGAATCTCTGTGCGCTACTAGATAAACATGGGATCCTAGCATGTAAATAAGATAAACAGAACCATGCATAGTATGAAGAGGGGAAACAGGGAAACAACATGGTAAAGAGAAAGAAATCAGGATTCAGTGAAAGAAAACATGGAATGACTTGGCATTTTAAAAGGTTCAGAATACCTTGGGACTAGGAGAAACAGTTTCTTAGAGGCACAAGTCCCTTCCTACAGTGCATGCCAGTCCAAACTAAGAGAATATTCTAGGCAACCATATGAGTTCTTTCTCCCCAACAGCAAAGATCTATGATGTATTCCACTTCTCTATAAGCTCCAACTAAGAGCTAACCTCCATCCAGATACCTCATGTTTTTAGTACTTTCCCAGGAGTGCATATATGACAAATATTTGGTGAGCAAATGAAACTCCTCTCATGGAAACTTCATCCCTCTACCATAGTCGTATCTCTGAGAAATAAAGAGGAACTGTGTAATGTCTGACTCGCTAACTAATGTTAAGCTCCCTGTGCTCAAGGGCAGCATCACATTCACATTTAGTGTCCCAGCTGGCAGAATGAAAATTCAGTCAGTGGATGTTGAACTAAGGTGACAAAGAAATATGCAGAAAATAAGGTCTGGCTTGAGTAGAAAGTAAAGTGGGTAGGTGTAGATATAGATCAACTCCACAGAGTCAGGCAGGGATTTGCAAATAGAATGAGGTAAATCGAGGCTTGCCATGTTAAGACCTCATAGCCAGCAAGGTCCGCTGTTACAGCAACGTAACAATTGTATGCTCACGTTGTATGAGATGTTGTGCCTTATCCCATTCTCTGGGTCACAACTTCCATAAGTTTTGTCAGAAGATGGTATCAAGTGCAAATAAGATTATAGTCTTTTCTTTTACCTTGAAGTTTCTTAGAAATGAGTCTAACTTTTGTAGAGTGACACCTGAACCTGTCACTTAAGCAAGAAATACTGTTTCAGAATAGTGCCTTTGAGAGACTAAATGCTTATTTGAATAATACATTATTTTTCAGCATGTTTTAGAAAATACATCCAAAACCTTTCAAACATCATTTTTATAGGTAAATATTATTTTGAAAATAGGCAAAAGCACCCATACTTTAGTCTTACGAAGTGGTGGAGGTCATTAAATTAAGTAAGACAGTGTATCAGAAAGCAAACAAGGTGTAGTGTCCTGGCTGCTGTGGCTCAGTTGTTTGTGCATGATCCCGTGCAGGAGGCAGTCAGTCAGTGTTGTGCTCTCACATTGATGTTTCTCTCTCTCCCTCCCCCCAAAAATCAATAAAAATAACTATTAAAAGTATAGTTTTTTTTAAAGAGAAAGGAAACACAATGTACTAATGAAATGACTGTTATTTTGGAATTGATTATAAGCTGACACTGAAATCGGTGCCCATAAAAGTCACAGAAATATTTTTATCAGGACAATCTCAAAATAAAGTGCTTTCTGAGAGGACTCATATGAATACATACATTCTGACATATTTGCTCAAGAAAAATCTTAGAACTTTAAAATATATGTTCCTAGCTCTGAAAAATGTCTGAATCCCATGTGTTTTTTCCCTTCCCTGAGCTTTAACAAGGACGGGAAAAAAAAAAAAAAAAGAAGGAAGACAGTAAGAGAAAGGGATGAAGAAACTTTAGACCAATACAGTAATTGACAGAGGCTTAAGTCAAAGTGTTTATGAAATTTAGAAAACCACAAATGAAATTATTTCTAGGGAAAAAGCGGAAGTGAGCAGACCTATCAACTTTCTGTTTGAACTGAGGTTTTTAAATCATAAAGTAGTTATCTATTAAATAGTGTCATTTATTAAATTAGATTAAATCAGGAAAAGGAAAAGAAATAGCCCCTTCCCACTCCCCATACACCCACTGGCTTAGTTGTTGGGTAATCAGTGCATGAAATTACATGACTCTGAAAAAATGTTTTCCATTTCTAAAGTTTAGCTCTAAACAGTTCCCCCAAGTTGAATATGCTCTTTTGAACCATTCAGCTCTAACTAACCAGTTATAGGTTAAGATCTCTGCCCTCTACTGGAAAATATTATATCTGCACCAGAATTTTTTCCCTATTTCTAAGTTTATGGAAACCATAAAATAATATGCCAATTACAAAGTGGTACATCTTTATTATTTAAATATATTCATATCCTTACTATTTATGGAAATTTCTATTCTTGAATTATGTTTTTATTAACTTAATTCATTGTTAAAAATATGTATTTAAGTACTCCTATACCTTCAGACCTCTCTCTTTGCATTGGCAGTACAAAGGAATGGTCCCTGTCCTCTAGACTTGCGTGTCCAAACATGTATACATACATGTAGATACTGTGAGTATAATACAGCAATCACTAGGCACCTGTGACAACTGAGCATTTGGAATGTGGCAAGTCCCCATGTCAAAATGTTCTGAAAGTACAATACACCAGATTTCAAGAACTTATTACAAAAAATACATTAAATATTAATTGTTCATATTGATTACATTTGGTCTATATTTGTTTGCATACTGTTTATCCTGATTACATTATGAAATGATATTTTGTGCATATTCTGGTAAAATATATTATTCAAATATATTATACCTATTTCTTTTACCTTTTTAATGTGGCTACTAGAAACTGTAATATTTTACATATGACCCTAATTGGTGGCTCATATTACATTTCAATTGGGCAGTATTATTTTAAGACAGTGATACAAATACAGAACTGACTATTTAAAGCATTATTTTACATATAATAAAATGATCTATGTATCTCTATGATGGTCCTAGTATGTTATTATTATCATCATTCATCTGTTATGTTTTGGGATAAGCAAATTGAGGCCACATAACTTAAGTACCTTGACCAAAGAGGAAAATTCAGCATTTGAACCTACACAGGTGGGTTTTAGATGCTGTGTTTTTCACCAGCACACCACACTACCTCTGTGTAAAGACAATAGCACATGGTTGAGAGCATTTCCTTGAAGTGGGGGTTAGAAATGGCTTTCTGGTATTAGCTGATAGCTTAGTGGGATTTTTAATGATGAGTAGAAATTAGGTGAACCTGTTTAGAAATGGGAATTTTTAGTACATGTCTATTAAAGCCGTTCTGAAAAAAAAAAGAGTAGTATGGTTCTTTATCTCCAAATATGTCAAAACATTTGAGTGCCTGCTTAGACAATGCATGATCAAAAAAGAAAGAGAAGGAAGAGCAAGGAGAGGGGAGGAAGGGGAGGAGAAAGAGAAGAAGATGAAGAAGGTGGTGGAGGAGGAGGAAGACAAGAAGGAGAAAGAGGGTGAGGGAGAGGAAGGAGAAACCATTGTTGCTCACAGAATATTTGCATTTGGCTTAAAGTAAAACTGTAAGCCTCTGCAGATACCTCCCTTTACGAATTTAAAAATCAACAAGTCTGTGATTTTTTTTGACTCTCTGATTTTTGTAAATCCTAAAGTTGATCTCTCCTTCTGTGTCTAAAGAGAGTAAGTGGCAATTCCCATGTTTCTAGTACCTTCAGGAGAGTTGGCTCTGGGAAATCAGCTTATTGGTAAGCCCCTAGAAGGCTTGCATATTGACAAAATCAGGGTGATGGGATACTTGCTTACTTCAGTATATGATGACCTTCTGCTTCAGGGACTTTTGAAATCTTCTATTATTAATAAAGACAAGAGAACATAATTTTGAATGATTAAGGAAAGAAAGCAGTTTCCCACTTTGCCCTAAATCTCCTCTTCCAGGGTCAATGTTTGTGTTGGAGTAAGAAGTGGAGGCGTATGAGGAGGGACAAAGGGGCACTATTACTTTTAGGTTCCGCTTTTACTCTCCTTACTGCTCTAGAGATCTACCATGTTTATTAGAAAAAGAGATACGGCCCCTAGTCATTACCAGAAAAAAGGAAGCCGGGACTAATTGCCAGGAAAGTTTCATAAGAAACCTAAATTTGGAAGTGGAGAGGAGAAACACATAAGCAGAATGTTGGAATGATGACGCCATAAGAGCCATGATAAAGATGCTATGTGTGTGAGCCTGGCTTTTAACCCACCAGCAGTCTTCCTAGAAGGGATGAGTCTGAGATTTAAAGAATGAGTATAATTACTCTGTAACAGAATTGGGGTCAAATGAATAGCAGGCAGTGGAAAAAGTATGCAAGATGACTCATGTGTGAAATCACATTGTGTGGGCTGAGCCATTCAGTATTTAAGTATGGAGGGGAAGGAGTGGGAGATAGGTGGGAGATGAGGTGGGCAAGCTCAGTTCCTGAAAGCCTTTTGGTTCCTTTTAGGCATCTTGGATTTTATCCTTTGGGCAACACAGGGAATAAAATAGCCAGATTCATATAAAGAGAAAATGTTTATTTACCATCTTTACCTTGCTCTTATACGTAGCCCTTCATTCAAACTAGCCTATTTGTTATGTATCTTCCTTTGGTCTAATCAAAGGCCCTCCAATTTGTAAAAATAATTAGAATATTATTGTTATTCCTAATTTAATAGTCCCATTATAATGGACTAGAGGCCTGGTGTATAAAATTCACGCACTCGGGGCGTAGTACCTCAACTCAGTCTGTGCCCTCTCACAGTCCAGGAGCCCTTGGGGGATGTCTGACTGACGGCTTAGTGTTGCTGTGGAGGTGGGAGAGCACTGACCACCAGGGGGCAGCTCCTGCATTGAATGTCTGCCCCCTGGTGGTCAGTGTGCATTATAGTGACTGGTCATTCCATTGTTGGGCTGAAACCGGCTCTCCGACATCCCCCGGGGGTCCCAGATTGTGAGAGGGCACAGGCCAGGCCTAGGGATCTCACTGGTACATGATTAGGGCTGGGGAGGGATGCGGGAGGTTGGCCAGTGGGCGAGGGACCGCAGTAGGGCTTCAGGGCATGTCCAGTCCATCTCACTCAATCCCAATCGGCCAGAGCCCAGCAGCAAGCTAACTTACCAGTCGGAGTGTCTGCCCCCAGTGGTCAATGCACATCATGGCAAGCAGTTGAGCGGCCTTAGCATATCATTAGCATATTACACTTTGATTGGTTGAATGGCCGACCGACTGACCGGACACTTAGCATATTAGGCTTTTATTATATAGGATATTTTTGGAATTTGCTAGTGGCCAAAATTAAAGCTCTTTATCAACTAATGCTGTTTTATGCATCATTTCAATGAAATCATTTTGATTTAGTGAAAATCTTCAAATACTTTTGAATGTATTCAGTAAATGTGTTTTGATATTCTTGGGTGAAGGCTAATAAATGTTAAATAATGCCCTAACCGGTTTGGCTCAGTGGATAGAGCATTGGCCTGCAGACTGAAGGGTCCCAGGTTCGATTCTGGTCAAGGGCATGTACCTTGGTTGCGGGCACGTCCCCAGTGGAGGGTGTGCAGGAGGCAGCTGATCGATGTTTCTCTTTAATCGATGTTTCTAACTATCCCTCTCCCTTCCTCTCTGTAAAAAATCAATAAAATATATATTAAAAAATAATAATAAATGTTAAATAAGATAAAGGCCAACACTCTTTTTTCCATATGACATAAGACCCCTCCTACCCCAATAAAGAAGACACCAGAAAAATGTTTTAAACGCAGGCAACATGTTTTGCATTTTTCTCCTCCATGTTAAACACAGGGCACTAAATGTATTGTGTATTCAAAAAATAAAAGAATGAATCAGGTTTCAGAAAGTGAGGCTTAATGTCAAATACTGCCACCTGATATCTGTCTGTTCTTAGGCAAGACACCCAATTTTCCAACGCCTTCCTCTCTAGACTGTAATATTAGAATAATAATACCAGGTAGCACTTATTGCATACTTGCTATGTGCCAGCCACTGTCCTATTTTCAGTGCTTTACAGTTATTATAGCACATAATCCTCTCAGGTAGTCACTATTACCTTCGTTCTTGTTTTACACATGAGAAAAAGGTGTGACACAGAGAAAGCCCTTCATAAAAGTCACATACCAAGAAAGTAGTGAGGTTCTGATCCAGAAGTCATGCTTTTACACCACGATATGCCTATAGAATTGATGTGAGGACTACATTGATGAACAAGTATTGATCTGTTTGTTTTTTTAAAAATATATTTGTATTGATTTTTTACAGAGAGGAAGGGAGAGAAATAGAGAGTTAGAAACATCGATGAGAGAGAAGCATCGACCAGCTGCCTCCTGCACAACCCCTACTGGGGATGTGCCCGCAACCAAGGTATATGCCCTTGACCGGAATCGAACCTGGGACCCTTCAGTCCGCAGGCTGACGCTCTATCCACCGAGCTAAACCGGTTTTGGCAATTATTGATCTTTGTATACTGAAAACTGTTGTTCAGATTTCGGTAGTACCATTGCTCAGTTGTATTGAGATGATGCTTGTCAGTGTATGTAATGCCTAGCACATGGAGGTTCTCAGGAACATGAGTTTCCATTCATTCCTCTTGAGAAAGAAGCTGTTTGTCCCTGTCTCTGTGTCCTCAGTGTGGGAAAAACTTGAAAATCACTCTAGTTTCCTCTGGCTATAACCCTCCTTTTAAAAAACGAAAAGGAAAATGCAAAACTGGTACCAGATGTTCTATAGCTGTTTTGGTTTGAAGGTACCTGGTTTCCTGCACATCACTTATACTTTGACAGCGTGTCTCTGCCGTGTTCATGTGCACCCCATCTGAAACTGCTGGAGGAACAAGGAGGGATGAGCACTGCATCAAAGCTAACCTCCTGGCCTCATGTTCTAACTGTTTAATTCCCCTCCCCAGATTCACGAGGCTTTTTCGTGTTCATGCTAATGTGGTCAAAGACAGGTGGACAGAAAGATGGACGTATTATCACCACACCCATCCAGAGCCCTGAACTCAACAATGCACCTGAAGGTTTCTTCTAAAATTTGGCAGGGAGTTTAAAACGAAAAGCATTTCAAACATCTACGGTTTGGCTCCTCTAACCCTAAAATAAGCCAGGGATTCAAATACAAATTGTCAAATGCTTTACTTCTCCAACACCGTGTAGACACATCCAGTGTAGATTGACTGCATTTGGGGTCATCCACCTCTCAGAGGACCTGAAAACAGGGAAAAAGAGCACAGCACATTATGACTCAATTAAATAGCAAGGGAAAGTGGTTGTAAAATAAGTCAAAGGGAAATATATTATTTAACTTTGTGTGATTGTTCAAGAACAATTTCACTTTAAGAAAAACCCCAAAGAATTTCAGGGCCTATAAATTTTATCTTTAATAGTTTTCTAAACCTCATTTAATCCCCCCTCCCATTTGTCATGATTCCCAATCATTGTTTCATTTGTTTTATAGAAATTTTTACTACCAAAATTACTTAATTTTTTTTATTGGTTTGGTCTTCTTCTGTAACACATGCTAAACAATGTCTGTAGTCTCTCTTATTCCTCACTTAAAACAGTGTCTATCACCCAGGGTTTACATTTAAAAAATAATACGCTAAATATTTAGTGATAATGTTGTTATAAATCTTAACAATCCTTGACAATCTAGCTGTAGTGATATCTCTGTAAAGCCTTCTGCAATTACACTGATCCCTACAAACAACAATGGCATGTGAAAGATCCAGGCTATTGCCTTACATATGCTTAGCTCTCAGCAATGATGATGATCAAGGGCCTACATCAGTCTTTACAACAACCCTACAAAAAACAATGAACTGTCAGTGCACACATTATTATCCTAATTGTGTATTTGAGGAGCTGTGAGTCTTAACAATGTTAATAAAATAAAAGCTAGAAGTTATACTATATATACATGTATAGTATACTACCTACTATAACAGTATATGGTATATAAAGTATAACTATGTACATATATACATATATAGTATAACTGCATATAACTGCTAGCTCTTAAATATGCATGTACATATTATATATACACAATTATAAATATATACTTCATATCTCCATATTTTAAGAGCTATCACAAATATATATATGTGTGTGCATATATATATATATACATATATATACATATATATACATATATATATATATATACACACACACAAGTATTGTGCTTTTTTAAAATTTTTACATCAAGCCGATTATTTAAATACACTTTTAAACCTGAGGATAGTAGTGAAGAGATACTAAATAAACTGTGTCTAGTCATGGGATTACGCACTGGAACCCCACCTAAGCCCAGGCTCTTACCCACTACACCACCTTGTTTCTCTAAGTTTTCCCTAAGTGACTGGTTCCAAGTCACACAGCTGACAGAGCAGCTAGAATCTAAACCAGACCCATTTGGTTTTTTTCTTCAACACCATGGTGCTTTATCCAAAGTCTTCCTTCTTTGAATTTCAATATCACTTAAAATTTTAGAGCCAAAAAGAAATTAGAGTTGATCTAACCTCATTTCCTCATTCTCAGCTCGGAGATCTGATGCTCATAGGGGAAAAGAAACTTAGTGAAAGTCACACAGAGCTAGTCAGTGCAGGACCGAACCCCAAACCCGGTCTTCACATGTACTTTCCACATTGGCATTTCATTACCTTTTTGCAAATGCTTTCTGTATCCATGGTTTCTAAGACCTGTATCCATGGTTAAATATCAAATGAGAAGACAGTTCCAAGGTGGGGGGTAGAGGGGTAGGTAATGACTTCATGAACTGAAAAGAGGTTAATGAATACAAGTTACAGTTACACGTGTTTTGAAAAAACCATGCTGGCCCTGGCTGATTTGGCTCAGTGGATGAGAGTCACGGGTTGGATTCACAATTACTACCTGGATAATCGATCCCAGTCTGATCTGGGCATGTGCAGGAGGCAACTAATCGATGCATCTCTCTCACATTGATGTTTCTCAAAAAATCAATCAAAAAGAAAAAGGAAATACCATGCTGGATATCTACACAAAATTGTGAGATAGAGGACATGTAATTACTTGTATGTACCAGCAGATATTTACTTACTTACAAAAATATTTATTCATTCAACAGTTATGTGATAAATTTCTACTATGTATCAAGCATAATTCATTTAGACCAAAAGAACTGGAGGTATCTAAAACTGCAATGTCTTTCATAACTTTGAACTTATAGAAGAGGCCAAAGGTTTGTTTATGCATGAATGATTAAATGGGTTAGTATGAGGAGGTACACTAGCTGTATCCATGACTGTGCAAAAATATTATTAGGACATGTAATTAGTGACACAGTCTCTTTGCACCCATCCTGGAAGAGACTTTTGAGAAGACAACAGGAGTATATTTGAATATAAATAATATTTCAAACATTTCCTGGAAATCTTAGCAACTAAGTATGCAAGAAACTCTGCTCCTTCTTGCATTATTCCTGTTTCACTCATTATATTGAAACATCCTTCGTATGTGGCAAGAAATTAAAATTGACAAGAAGCATAGGAAAGCTAGAGATGTTAAGTCCAAGAGGCAGAAAGAGAAGCAAGTTCTTGACTTTCATCCATGGTATGTTTCCCTTCCAGTTAGCAACACAAGGAATTGGGTTTTAAGAAAATCAAAAAGTAAACCCAAAAAGGTACTCATAACTTTTATTATCTTACCTGACCTAAGCTTGGCTGGAGAAGTTCTTCACTCACATGAAACTTTTCATTAGCAAATACCACTCCTCTAATATCTGAATCATCTTGGCCTATTTCATTTCCATCCAATAAGATATATAAAAATGAAAATATTAGCTATCATCTGCTATCCAACGTGCTGGCCAACACACTTTCTATGCAATATATCTTTTGTGCTCTTTAAAAATAATCCTAGCAGCTGAATATTTTATACCCATTTTCCAGACAAGGAAGTTGATGCTCAAACAATTTAAGTAACTTTTCACAATTTACAGAAAGTAATACAACTAGGATTTAAATACACATATATCTTATTCCAACTTTTACATTACAGTGCCTCCTACTGGGCTACTTTGCTCCTATATCCCCTCAGATTTCTGCACACACACACAGATATGACAACTACAAGCAGAAATATAATTAATGTGCCTCATGCAAACATACCTAATAAGTTTGGTCATTGTCAGTTCCTGTGCTGAGAGTTGTGTGAGTTTTTTTGGCTACCTTACTGTTTCTTCTTGTCCTGCATTCGAAGTTTAACTATGTCCATATGTTCAGGAGCTCACAGGAAAGGGAATTGAGAACAGCTTGGTTAGCGTAGTCTGGGTGCTGGGTAAACTGCTTTCTCAGCCTAAGACATTTCTCTTCGCATTGCACAGCATGAAGTCTCTCCGCAATTCCTCAGTTAACACCATGGCTTCTTCATAAATCTTGGGCTTCAATCCCTTTGGGGATGTTTCATTTACTGTTAGATAATTAAGAAAACATTTATGGAGTACCTGCTGTGGGAAAGCTGCAATAGGAGGTTACAAAGAATTATGTGACTATGCTACTTTCCCTCAAGGAATCCAGTACCTACTTAAGAAGAAATTGAAAACTGTTCATACCTCAATCAAGAGTTAAATTAAAAGTAAGATTGTAAGATGCTAGAATATAACTTGTGATTGACAGTCATAGCAAAGTAAGGTCAATAGTGCAAAAGAATTTCATCTCCAGGCTAAGATGGCCTCCCCTTGGAGGAGGATACCTGGTACAGGCTATAAGAGTAGAAACTGTATTAGATGAAGAGAAGGAGGTGAATACAGCCTGTTTCTATATAATCAACCTGGTTATATCATTTTCTCAGTTTTTTTAAAATAGTTCAGAGAAAATAATATTGTTTTATTTTTTAAGTGGAATTCAAATGTTGAAAGCTGTATCAAGGAGGAGTATTATTTCGTGATTAAGGCACGCTATCTTTGTCTGGTTTCAAGTGTAACCTGGAAGACTTAAACATTTTAGACCCCATTAGTAAGTAATATAGCTAAGTATGTATGCACAACATTTGAGGGTTTCCACTTTAGAAAGAACGGAAATATAGCTTTCAAAATGGCAAAGGATAAAGGAATATAGAAACTTAAGAAAAACAAATAGCAGGATATTAATTTCAGTAGCTCTAATTTGTGCAGTTAAAAACACATAAAAGATACCATAGTGCTGCATACATTGGAGGCATACATAAGAAAATTATTAAAATGAATTTGAAAAGAATGGGAAAGGTATGCATTTCAGCATATTGGTTACCTCTAGAAAAGTAATAAGGAAATAGGATGGGGTTAGAGAAAAGCTTCCAACTAATTCTGTAATTGTGTTTTTTTTAAGTTCTAAAGAAAATATAGCAAAATCTTAAAATTTAATAAGTGAAGGGATTTATATCATAAAGGTATATAGACATAGTTTCAATTGTGTCTGAAATGGAGTATGTTTTTTATTTCTTTAAAAGTTCTGAGACAAACAGGGCAAAGTGCTCATTTTGTTGTTTAGGTCTGTGCTAAACACCCATGACCATTAGTGAAATTCTCTGAATGATATTTTATAATAGTAATTAAAAATAAATTTTTATGGAAAATTTATTGGTTCAAGCATTAAAATACCCAACATAGCTTAGACTAATAGTAAGTTTGATTCAGATGGTCATGTCCTTAGGGTTATAACTCAGTTTTTTATGAGCTTCCCTTGTTTCTCCCAAATTCATGCATAAACTTCTTCCTTCGTCTGGCCTCCTGCATAGTAGCAAAAAACAGCATCCACAGCTTTGGTTCCTTCATATATACATACTATACCATCCATCCAGTTATTGGCTTTTGTCCCAATATTCAAACATATGCTAAGAGAATCATTCTCATTTGAAGGCATTGCCTCCGACTCCAAAGCAATCATTGTGATCAAATAAATGGATTTCCTTATCCTGGGTCACATACCTCAGTCCTGGACCAAGGAGTGTAGCAGCCAATCTTCGTGGATCCCCTCATAGAGAGTAGTTGTTGAGAAGAGGAGAGGAGGAAAGGGCTGGGGGCAGGGGCGGGGCGGGGGGTAGAGGGGAGGAGAGGTGTGGGGAGGAAGAAGGTCAATCAACTGATATCCACTATACCATCTAACCAGAATAACCCTTGATTACTTAGTTAGAAACCCTTAATGCAAAGTATCAGAAAAACTTGTGTTCTACAATGCATTGTGTTGTTTTAACACCATTTGCTTTATGGTTAACAATCTTGTAAGCACAATTAAGGATGCAAGTTTGTGTGTGTGTGTGTGTGTGTGTAAAATATGAAACTCAATAATCATTTTCTTGGGCAAGCTGCTAGCTAGTTGTTTTTTTGGGGGAGGAGTGTCCAAAATCATTTGAATTATTAAGACAAAGAGGAAAAAATAAAAATCAATGCCATCTTTTTCTATTCAAAATCAAAATGAGTCTAAGACTATTCGAAGGTATATTCAGAGACTAGACTTGGTAGACACCATAGTATCATGGTTAAGGGCACAGACTAGAGCAAGACTGCTTGGGTTCAAATCTCAACTCACACCATTTACCAGCTTTCTTGTCTTGGAAAAGTGGCCTAACTTGTCTGTGTGCCAGTTTCCACAGGTTAAAAAGGGGATAAGAGTATCTTCATCACACAGATGTTGCAAGGATGAAATGTTCCCACTCCAACTTAGCATTTAGAACAGCACCTGTTTTTTGTTTGTTTGTTTGTTTGTTTTTATTGGACTGGACTGGACTTTATTTTTATTTTTTATTTTAATTAAATCTTTATTGTTCAGATTATTACAGGTGTTCCTCTTTTTTCCCCCCATAGCTCCCCTCCACCTGGTTCCCACTCCAACACTGTCCTCATCCATAGGTGCACGATTTTTGTCCAGTCTCTTCCCGCACCTCCCACACCCTTTTCCCCCTGAGAATTGTCAGTCCACTCCCTTTCTATGCCCCTGATTCTATTATATTTACCAGTTTATTCTGTTCATCAGATTTTTTATTCACTTGATTTTTAGATTCACTTGTTGATAGATATGTATTTGTTGTTCATAATTTTTATCTTTTATCTTTTTCTTCTTCTTGCTCTTCTTAAAGAATACCTTTCAGCATTTCATATCATACTGGTTTGGTGGTGATGAACTCCTTTAGCTTTTTCTTATCTGTGAAGCTCTTTATCTGACCTTTAATTCTGAATGATAGCTTTGCTGGGTAAGCACCTGGTTTTTTTGCAAGCACTTACCTGCAAGAGAGGGTCCTACCGGCTTCCAGTATCTTGTTCTAATATAAAGGTAAAGCCTTTGAGGTCTCAATGTACATTGACTTCCGGAAAGACAAAGCAAATATATCAGTGTGATATCCTTCCTAATCTTTGGGGAACTCTTACCTTTGCAAAGACCTTAATGATAATGAAGCTTCTCCTTCAGTGTAGGGATTCCACCTTTGGGATCCTTAACAGATTGTCTTCAAGATTCTGTAAATAAATTGGGAAAGCTCAGTACTTGACAGACAGCCCATGTTCTTTCTGAACCTCTCTAATCACTTACGTTTTCCTTCTGCATTATTTAGGAGGAAACTCTAGTGCTTTCAGCTACTCAACTTATGAACTAGTTTCTAGAACCTTTATTATTAGGCCACATTCCTTTTCTATCAGAGATCACACCAGGTGGCTTATGGCATGGATATTAAGCTCATATACTAATTTTAAATAATTCTAATTAATTGCCATCATTTAAGCACCGGCAAACTTTTAGAAATCTCTTAAAAAATAGGACAGTTTTGCCTGCCTGTTTCCATGGCTACAAAATGCTATGGGAGACTCAGCCCTCTTTAGATTTTAGCATGCCTTTTCTTGTTGAAAACATTCCCTATCTTACAACACTGGTTCCTCTAGTTAACCATTGATATAAACTCATTTTCCATGTTCATCTTTCCCTTAAAATATAGCCTCAAAATTAAGTAAAAATAAAACACTTAAGATAAGCTCAGGCCAGTTTATAGGAAAATTTTCTCCCATTTTCTGTAACATGATACCCAGCCAAATATTATTTGCGTTTATCTTTTCTGTGACATTTAGAAGTTAAAATTAACTTAAATCCATACTCTTATTAAATTATAAAGGCAATAAATTCTTATTACAAAAATGTCAAATAATACCAAAAATAAAGTTTAAAATAAAAACCAAACCACCCGTCTTTCATAAGTATATCCTCTGGAGATGATTATTTTAAAATGTCTACACTGTTGGAATATTTTTATGATCTATTTATGCACTTATCAAGACTTGCATATAAATCTAATAAACCATTTTATTCCCCCCTTAAGAATTACCTTGCTCTGTTATAGAGATCCTAACATGTACCGAGCTTTGAAATGTAGAAGAGCAAATTATCTGAAACCATAGGAGAAGTATGACCTTCCCATGATCCAAAAGAGAACTGAGTAAACTGTAATTGAAAAAAAAAATCTAAAAAAGAAGACAAAGAAGAAAATTAAAACATTTCAGAGGGCTGGTCTTATGGGCATGTCACTTCCTAATCTGTGGAACTCTTTTCTTTTTTTCTATTATCTACTCCTGACTTTATACTTATCCTTAGAGATAAAATTAATGTCTATAAAAAGGGGTTGTTTTTAGCCCAGGAACTAGCCTGCCAGCCCAGTACCTCTCTCCAACCAAGGCTTGATTTCTTTCTATAAAAATACCTCAGTGGGTCTTTGGCACTCTGAATTTAGGGTAGAAATAGGTATTTTAATTTCAACCACCCTTCAAGATCACACCGCCTCTTGAGAGACACCTGTCTTTATTATTCCAAGTATTATTACTTGGAATAAGTAATATATATATATATAGCTAAGTGACCATCCGACCATCCAACCAGTAGCTATGGTGTGCACTGACCACCAGGGGGCAGACACTCAACACAGGAGCTGCCAAGCTGTGGTGACTTGGCAGTGGCAGTTCTTGGGTGATGCACCCCAGAACCAGAGAGGAGGGAGCCCAATTCTGGGATGCATCACCTGAAAACCACCCTTTTGCAAACCAGGACCCCTTGGGGGATGTTGGAGCCAGTTTCAGCCCGATCCCCACAGGCCAGGCTGAGGACCCCATTCACTCCTCAGAGGACCTTCGAGCTGCGGTGCAGCTCCAGGTATGGCTGGCTAGGGAGGGACCCCAAGGAGGTTGGCTCCAGGGCAGGTCCAGCCCATCTCGCCCAGTCCCGCTCTGCCAGCCACCTTCTAATTAATTTCCTTTCAATGTGCATGAATCCATGCACCGGGGCACTAGTTATTAGATAATTTTGAAACACACACACACACAACCTCCAAAGCACAACTATTTATTAAAAGACAGGACAATATAATATTACAAGACCAGAGGAGCTATATTCTTAATTATCTCAGAATTTTACAAGATTAATCTCCCCACAGTGGAATTAGTTCTTCACAATAATAGGAGTAAACAGAATAGTATTACAGTTACTGTCTTCCTTTCAAATTTGCTCCCATCCCAGGACCTGCAATGTACAAAACATGGTCCAATTATTGGGCCTTAAGTCTTGATTAAATTTTTACCTAGGAACTTTATCACCCATATATATGTGTATTTTTTTTAAAGTTGGCCACAAAAATATGCACACACATACATACCATATGTATGCACATTCTATATATGATGGCCATCTTATTCTTGGGAAGTTGGTATGTTTTCACCCTAAGTGTGATTTAAAAAAAAAAAAAAGATAATTGCTAGTAAATATGCTTTTTTTTTATGAAAAGTTGATTGTCAAAGTCAAGAGGGTCATTTTTGAATCAAGACTGTTATTTTTGAATCATTAGCTATCCCTTTTAACCAGTTTAAGGGCACTAGAAATCTTGACAAGGATGACTCCTATATTTTCATCTTTATTTATACATGTATCAAATGAGACTGGTCACTTGAGAGAAGCCCTGTTAGACTTCACTCCAAGGTGGCATTTTTCCAATAATAAAAATTAATATATTACAAGTTTTAAACCAGCTGTGATTTTAACTGTACTATTCTTCTATCACATATTTCTCTGCCTTGTCTGCCAAGAAATCATGTTAAGTTTTTGTCAAATTCTTTGGTGAAATCCAGATCTATTACTAATGAAATTCATCTTATCTATGTATTTGTTAAACTTCTCATGAAAGGAAATGAAGTAAATTTGGCCCGATTTAAGGGACTCTTGTTAGCTCATAATGATCACCACTTCTTCACTTTAGAAGCACACACAAATCATCTGAATTGCTGTTCATTCCAGACTTTTTTTCCTGAGACACACAAAGTCTAGAATTCATGCCTATTCTGGTTTCTAAGATTTCTAAGAGTATCTGCAGTGATTCTGGGACTACATAAACATTATATTTTTGGTATCACATCAGTTAATTATGTCTGTACTCCAAAATGCACTAGAAGTTATACTTATTCCAAAGAGCCAAATTCTCTAACATTCTATGATAAATCCAGAACTTTAATTTTCACCTGTTCATATATGTTCTATTTGTTCCAGTTTGGTGATCGTTCTCCTTAATAAAGAACACAGAGTGTATCAGTTAATATGCTCTTGGTTGAATATAAGAGAAATTTTAACTCAAACTACCTGAAATGGTGAAGATACGTGTACCAGGCTTCAGAATGTGTTAATTTGTGATTCAACAGTGTTATCTTGGATACTTGTCCTTTATATCTTTCCAAGTCCCTGCTTATAGCATCAACATCATCATAAAGCCTGATTCTACTCATAGCTATGAAATGATTGTCAGCAATAGTCTGTGTTCCATGTTTTCTGATTCATATTACAATGGAAAGAGAAAGGGAGGGAGGGAGAGAGGAAGGGAGGGAGGGAGAGAGGGAGGGAGGGAGGGAGAGGAGCAAGAAAGAAATTTCTAAGAAAGAATGTTAGACCTTCTAGAATAATTTGGTATCCATATGTCATGATCTTATTAATATATCGAAGTAGTTTAACCAGATTAAACAAATTGAGATATACCCAGAGAGCTAGGAATAGGAAGAACAAGCTTGGAGAAAGTACAATTCCCTCCTAAAATTGGGATTTTTTAGTAAGAAGATGGGAAGAGATGACATAAATGCTGGGTTGGAAACCAAAAGTGTTCACTTTAGAAAAATAAATGAGAAATAGAGAGATTCTACTATCTATATAATTTTTAAAATCTGTTCATTTTTAATGATATACTAGTGACCCAAACTGTGGTTCTAGAACTTTTAAATTATTTTTCCCACATTCAACATAATCTGAATATTTTTTATCAACTACAACATACAAAGAGGTTTCAACTTTTTCTAGACTTTTATATTCTAAGCATTATTCTTAGAGTTGAGTTCTAAATTTGTATTTGTGACCATTTAACAATGTATATGCAAACCTTCTCTTTTGCAGATAAACTAATAATAACAATACTTTCCCAGAAGGCTAATGCCTTTCTCAAGGTCTTTGAATTTAGTTCATAACAGATGTGAGATTAGAACACAGGTTTCTGCTGTCCTTGGCCATGACAATTCCCAGGAGTTACTAGTTACATTCCTAGTGGCCTTTAATGAAAGAAATCCATTCTTCTTGTCCACCATGCACCACATCTTGTTCTTTGTGAAAAGTTCTACCCTTTCAATGTCCTCTCTCTTTCAACATAGTGGGTGCGAAATTCCAAATTATGTATCATTCTGATGACCCAAATAGCAAGATCACATTTTGTTCCCAAATGTTATGATTTTGAGGAAATACAAGAAATTTTGGTTGAGTTGAATTTCATTTCTACTACTTACTTTAGCAAGTTACTTATCCTCAGAGAAGTACGTTTTTTCTCTCATTTACAAGTAAGAAATAATATTACTTATCTAAAATGCTGTTGTAATAAGATTCAAATGAGATTAAAATACATAAAAGACTTTGTGCATAATAGGTAGTCCATAAATGATAGCACTGAAGTGGTTGTGTTTACTGCTGTTACTTGTATCTACATATAACTATTTTAGCCAATATCCCTACAGACATTGAATTATTTCCCTACTTTTACTAACTTTGTTGATAAAGTTTCCTATGCCTACAATGCCCTTCCTATTATACTAGTACTAGAGGCCCAGTGCACAAATTCATGCATGGGTGGGGTCCCTCAGCCTGGTCAGCGATCAGGGCCATCTCACCCAGTCCTGATTGAGGCCTGCAGGTTGGGGGGGAGGGACCGGAGGAGGTTGGCTGGCTGCGGGAGGTTGGCCATGGGAGTGCACTGACCATGAGGGGGCAGCTTCTGCATTGAGCATCTTCCCCCTGGTGGTCAGTGCACATCATAATGACCAGTTATTCCACAGTTCAGTTGATTTGCATATTAGCCTTTTATTATATAGAATATGCTACTAAAAACTGCCTTAAGCCATCTTCCTAATTTCTTGTTTTCTTCAAACATAATTTCATAATTTAAAGCTGCTATAAAAAGTGCCTTGCCCAAGTTTAATTCTCTATAACACTCTTCATCTTTTCATGTTTAATCATGCTAGTCTTATATAAGAAACTCTACTAAGCAGGCATAAGTACAGCCTTAAAGTGAGGTTAGAGTTGCAAGTGGATTCATTCATCAAGATCTAATGAGAAAAAAAAAAATCCTTACCTCAATCACCACAAGATAAATGGGAGTAAAAATTATCCCATAGTCTATTTCAAGACATAACGACTATGGGATGATGGGAGAAGTTATATCTTCAATCAATGGAAAATTCAAAAGTCATCAAATTAGCTAAGGTCACCAAAATATGCTGCCCTTTTCTCCCTTAAAACTACAAGGAAAACAGAAAATATCTTTAGTCTTCAAGTAAAACTGAAGTATCTTGTATCATACAAAATATAATTTGGCAGAATTAGAAAGGGTGAATGGAAGATAACTTAGCAGAGAAGAGAAGTGGGAACAAAATAGGATACCAATGAGAAATAAGCTGATTGCCCCACAGAAAACAATGGAACCTCGGTGAATAGGAGCAGGTTGGTGTAAAGAAGATGATGGTGACGAGGTTGAGCTAACAACATGTGGATTGGTTGAAAGTCTAGAAAACCGTCATTTTCATACCTATCCTGTACTGATAAATGACTACCCTTTGTTCCTCTCCATAGAAGAATGGAGATGCATCCTGGAGAAAGTAAACTAGGAAATTTCTTGACTTCAGGAAACAAAGCCCAAAAAAGGGTGAGAGATAAGGTTTCAGGTAGAAAACAGAAGGATGAAGTCAAAGGACAGAGACTAAAAGGACAGGACCTGATTGCCTCCCTTCACCTTACTCACAGGAGATTGAGGGTCCTCCTCTGAAGATCCTAAACTGCTCATATCAGAGGCCTATTAATTCTGAAATTTGAGAAAAGTCCTTTAAAAAAAAATGCCAGCTGTCCACTTGATTGACTACTCATTGCAAAGCTCTGACCACTCATTGAGTTTCTGCTAAAATAATAATAATAATAATAATAATAATAATAATAAATGTTTTGTTTTTTTAAGGGCTCAAAGTTTTAAAAAATGGTGCTAAGTTTTCAATGTAAAATAGAGAGAGAAAAACAAAAAAAATTTCAGAACTATGTTTAATTGATAGCTCATATCGCAACAACATAAAGATATTATATTAATGAAAAAGATGTTAGAAATAAAAAAACTCTGATAAAAATTAATTCCTGAAGCAAAGAATATTATATAGACTTTATTTTTCAGTCAGTAAAAGGATTAAAAGAAATAGCAGAAAATGTGCCCAAAAATGGAACCAAAAAGCAGATGTAGAAATGGGAGAGAGAAAAAAAATGAGTATATTAAAAAAAACAATTTATAAAGTCCCAAAAAGTACAACTAATAAGCATCAAAGAAATAAAATGCCCAGAATGTAGTGTGGAGAAAATTAGCAAACAAATAACAAAATAAAATATCTTATATCTGAAGGCCATGAGTCTCCAGGTTGAAAGAGCCCACAAAATTTAAAACAAAATAAAAATTTAAAAGTCACAGATCAGGACAATTAATTGGGAGATTTCAAAAACCAAGCTCAAAGAAGAGATTCAGAAGTGACCAGAGAGGAAGTACATAAGACCTTATCACATACAAAGGGTCAGGAATTTGCATACATAAGAACAGCCTCATCCGAATGACAATGAAAGCTGAAAGTTAATGTACCAGTGCTTCCAAAATTCTGAGTAAAAATAAATGTTCACCAAGAATTCTATTCCCATCAGTATTGCCAGCTAAGAGGAAGAGAAGAATAAAAATATTTTCAGAAGAGTGAAATATCAAAAATATTACTTCCTTGTGCTCTTTCTCAAGTACCTACTTGACAAAATGTTTCAACATAATAATCAAGTAAATCGAGGAGAAAAAAAAAATGAGATCCTAGAAATAGGCAACTCAAAACAGGTAAAAAGTGGAAAGCAATTCCTAGGATACCGGTGAGGCAAAGTTCCAGAACCACAGCTGTGTATGGCAGGCATAGGCTAAACCAGATCCAGATTGGACTCCAGAATATACCTCTAGGAAAAATGGAACTGATAGATTCTGTAGCTGTTGGAACTTTGTGAAATCTTCGACTGAAAGATATTTTGCAGAGCTTATTTCAAATGTTGGAAGATTTAGCCAAATGTTCACACATGAGAAAATTATGCAATAACAAACGAGGGAGAAGGAGTTTGGGAAGCTATTCAAGAGAAGGAAAAAAGTGTTATCCTAGAGACTTCTTGATTCAGCAATACAAAACAAATGTGTGCATAGTGATAGGAACAAAAATATGAAATACAAATTTAATCGATATTTTAAAATGCACTTACTTGAAAAATGGCAAGAAAGCAAGGTGGAGAATTAAAATCCTCATCTTTTTTAAGTAGCATATAAGTAGTTATTTTTAAACTTGCTGAATCAAGAGATAGCAGTATATAGATTTTTAACTTGAAATGTAGAACTAAAAAGAAAATCAACTAAGCCTCCAAATGTAAATGATATTCTTCAATTCGTACATTTTCATGAAATTATTTGTCAATACAAGTGGGAAAAGCAATAACAATATTATAGGATGTTATTGTTTTTAAAACAAAACAAAAACTTTCTATATGGTATGTATGTATATGTGTCTGTGTACAAAGAAAAATCTGGAAGGCCACATAGAAGATCATCAACACTACTTACCAATAGGAGAAAAAAAAAAATGGAGCAACTTTCAGTTGGAACTTCAGAGTGACTATCTTACTGTTGTAGTTGGAATTTTTATTGGACCTTGTAGAAAAAATAAGGAGAGGGAGCAAATAACAGGGCAGGACCATCCAAACAGTAGAGAGGGCATATTGATCCTGTGGCACAGAGCATGACGGATGCGTTATCTTTGAATTCTGACAAATGAAAGAGGAGACTAAATTATCCAGCAATTGTGCTGAATAAGGCTCAAATGCAAAGACAGCAACAGTGTTTCCTATTAAAGTTCATACATCTTTATTGTGTTCCCATGGCTCAGGTGCTGTGTTTGATGCTAAAGATCTCTGTTCTAAGGAATCCAAAGACGGATTGAGAGAAGTGGACTCATGAACAAATATAATGCCAGGTCATTCTATCCTCTTCGACTGCTTTATGAGTAGGAGAGATGTAGGATATATTTCACAGTGATAACATCCTATGTTAATTATGCACATTCCATGAAACACTCTACCAAGTGCTTTAGCGTAATTATTGTATTTATCCCCATAACAATCCTCAGAGGTTCTTTCCTATTCATACTCTAGATTGCAAAACTGAGATTTATAGATCTTGAATAACTCTCCCAAGGTTATACTACAATAAATACTGAAATCAAGACCTAAACTTTAGCAAGTTTGACTCAGAAGCCATACTCTCAAACATTGTACTCTACCTCGACTGTCTCACAGTTCCCCAAAACATTTTTAAATACACAGAAATTTTTTGATTGTCTGTTCTATGGCAAAGGGAAAAATATTACTAAATCCATTTTTTACAATCCAAAACAAATCATGAGCTTCAGGACTGAAAAAGTCACTCAAGCCAGGATGGAAGTTGGGGTTATAAAACCAGACCTCTGGCCTCAAGCCTCCTTTTCTTCCAGTTGCCCTAATCTACCTCCCTCACAGGCAGGTATCATAAGTCTGTCCTCCCCCATTTAACTAAAGAGAAGACTCAAGAGTTTATGTTTCTTTCTAAGCTAAAAATAGGAATTTGATTCCAAATATAAGGTTTTCCAACACGGTTGATGTCCTCAGCAAAATTGTCTTTGTGACTTAAGTAGATGTAGCTCTGAGGGCTTCTGTAGAAGCCTGGAAGGGGTTGTTTTGAAAGAAAGGATAAACTTAGGATGTGCTGAGCCATATGGCCTGTGCTTTCTGACCCAGCACATGGGAAATGGGCAGCCTGAAGCATGTCACAGGGGCAACAAGGAAAACATAAATAATGTCACCCATAATGTAATATGGTTCAGAGGAAGAAATGGGGTCAAGTCATTAAAGAGAAGATGAGATCATTATGCTTTAACAAGGCAAGCTGCGGCCAGGGGAAGGCAGCAATGAAAAGTGGACTGGGACACTGAAAGCCAGCGCATGAACACCAGGGGGAATACAGAGCTTTCTAATCGAAACCATACTCCCAACTCCGGAAATGAAGGCTGGGCTCTCAAACAGTAACGCAAGAAGGGCGAATGAGATTACAGAGATAGAAAACCGACTGAAGAAGTTGTAAATACAGTGAGGGACAGAGAACGGCACGTGGCCTGAAGAAGCACCCTGTGTTGGGGAAATAGGAGACAGCTTTGAAACAAGGCTGAAGAAAGGCAAAATGGCATCTGAATAGTCAACACCAGAAATCCAAGATCCAGATTTGAAGCCTGTAGGAGACAATCATACTGGGAAGGAAATGTCAGCTCACAGAGGGAAAAGAGGAAGAGGTTAATAGCAAAAATATTTCAAGTGAAACAATATTTCAGTTTGCCTCTGAGGGTGTTGAAGTGTGTGGAAATCACATGTGCTTGTGTGAAACTCAAAACCCTCTTGATGTTCTGCCTGGAGAATTCTGTATTTCCTTGTTTTGACCTACAGCCATGAAAACTGTCCTAGGGCCTTCGGTTGAGGGCTCGTGGGGACTCAGGTTTCCCTAAAAGCCTTTATAACTTTCAAAGAACCTACTGTATTTCAAAGGCCTCCCACCACCTACCCCTCGCCTTCCACCACCACACCACTTCCAACACCAGCCGTGTCATGATAGGAGAAGTAAGAGCAGGTTTGGTAAAAAGTTTCTGGGTAGATGAGCCCCCTTTGCTAGTGAGCTGACTGATTTCATGGCACAAGCCATGGACAGAATCCATAATGAAAGATAACATCACTGCCCAAACCACTGCAGGGCCAGTAGATAGGAGATTCTTAGCTATGGAAACTAATTTAAAAATAAAATATGTATAGTCACAGCCATGCTCCCAAAGGATGAGTTTAGCTATTTGTTTGACTTGCTTTTCCTACCAGCTTAACCCAGAGCCAGATTTTTAGGTTTGGAGTCTTTCTTACCTTCCCCTAATCACTCAATGGCAGAATAACTAGGCAAATAAAAACTTTTTTTTACAGGTAAAGTTGGGATGAAAGGAAATCATTAGAATTGTTTGACTCTCTACTGGTCATTTGAGACCTTTATAAATTCCTGCCTTTTCACTCATTTCCCCATTTTTCCATCAGTTATCAATGAAACGAATAAGTTCTGTGCTGAGTTCTGGGCATGTGGTAGTAAAGACAGACACGGTCGCTGTCAAGTTACATTTCAGAAGGGGAGACAGACTCATAGCTAATGGCTTAATTAGAGTAGCTCAAGTACTATTAGGAAAACTATTACCAAGTACTATTATCTTAGGAGAGCATATACTAGGAGACATGGTTTCCTGGTTAACTGGAACAGACCTTCCAGAGCATTCCATGTATAGTACTATTATTTCACATTACAACAGTTGACTTCTAGAAACATTAAGTATATTTACTAGCACAAATGCAGGTGTTTTGTATATATTTCAAGCTCTTTAATTATAGATCTTTTATGCCCTATGACTAGTCACAGAGAGCTTGAATCAGATAAAACACTATCTGGTTTTATGTTTAGAATCTCACCCCCTCTAGATGATGATTTACTGGAAACAGAAGGCCATGTTATCACATTTGTACCCCTGAGCTTCTAGCAGAGCGTCTGGTACAGGGAAGACACTGGATAAATGTTAGTTGAATTCATGAATGGAGTGGACCAGGCTTCCATTTTCTGCCATCCCTGGGGATACGAATTTCAGCACTTACAGATCTATGTGCTGCCTGAATCATCGTCCCTTCCCATCTTCCTACTTTCTCCTTAACTGTAAAGTCCAATTGTCTTTTTTTAAATCAGTGAATAAACTAAACAACAGGAGACTTAATGTCCTATACAATTTTTGGCAAGTCAATTAACTCCGTTTCTCTATCTGTTAGAATGATCTAAAAAAAAAAAAAAAAGGAATCATCGAAAAGGATGCTTGTAAATAGAGTGAGATGGATGGAATTGAGGGATGTTTCAATGGTAAAATTGATAAGACTTGGTTTAAAAAAATTTATATAAATAGGATAGATGAGAGAGGACTATAAAGATGTCATCTAAGGTCTGGCCAGTACAACTAGATGAATAGTCTTTATCATTCACAAAATGAGGACAACTGCATGAGGCTTAGTTTTAGGAAGAAAAACATAGAAGTTCTGTGTCTGAATTGTTTGGTTGTTGGACCATTGATATGTTCAAAAATAGGATGTTGAATAGTTGTTGAGATATATGGACTTGGAGAACAGAGGAGAAATCCAGACTGGATACATAAAACTGAAATTCTTTCAGGAAAGAATAACCGTTCTAATGATGAGATGGCAGATTTTGAAAACCATGATAACCTTAACTAATAGTTCTTGAATAATTACAATAGGCCAGGCATTGTGCCAAGCATTTTACATTGGCTATCTCACTTAATGCTCAGCAAGTTCAGTTCTATTTTGAAGATGGGGAAATATAGGCAGAGAAAGATTAAGAAAACTGCCCAAGTGAAATAGATGATACAATTGAAGCCAGCATTTGGATAGAAAGCTGTTCACAGTGATAGAGGTATGCATCCCTGAGAGAGATACTGAGATATCTGATAAATAGCCTTTCTTCAAAGTAGAAATCCCGCTTCAGCCACAGATCTCTTTGCATACCCTCAACACATCAAATTCTTGACTGGTGATTGTATACATGTTTGTTTCTTTGGGTTTCTATATGAATGTGTGTGTTGCCATTAAGTACTGGTGTTTTTAGATTTTTAATAACATTTACTTTTATGCCAGAACCAACAAATGATACTGTAGACAAATATCAAATTCAGATAAGTATGAAGAGGAATAAAAAGACTATATTCTCACCACCAAAAATGGAAAACAGAATTATTCGTATTTTAATGCATCCTAACAGGCATATGTTTACACACATATATATTGATATTTATGTCAAATGTAGGACAATGTGTACATATTGATTATAATCTCTTTATGGTAATACATTGTAAGCATCTTTCAATTATTAAGGTATATGTTATGTCACTTGTTAAGCAAGCCAAGTATCTGTTTCTGTGATCATAACAGTTTCCTCTTGTCATATGTTGATGTGCCTAGTTTATCTCTTAGAGGTATTTTCTAATAGTATGTGAGGGACTAAAGGGTAGCTGTCATTTTATGTCATACTCATGTTCTACTTATTTCTAGGAGCAATTCCTAGAGAGGTCATGTACCTTTATTTTCTTCTTGGTTTCCTCTCTGGTTTCACCCTTTCCCCTTCCCATAACCTCTGACTTCTTTGTTTCCAGTGTCACCGCTGATGGTTTGTAACGTTGGTGGCAAAGGAAAGGGAGCGTTTATTATTATTTTCCCTAAGGCCCTGCTTTGTGTTGCTGTGTTTTCAGAATTGAGCTTTATGTATATTTTGTTAAATTCCCCAAAGTCCTCTAGACACCAAGGACTAGAAAATGAAAAATGACTATTATTGTTACCCTATTTTGCCCAGGATCCTGAGACGCCACATGTTTCTGGCTTCCCAGACAGACTTCACACTCCTCCCTCACTGGCCGTGAGCTGAGGGCCAAGAAGAGCTGTGTTCTCCTTTATAACAATCACAAAGGCACACATGGTCCTGGGTGGGAGCAGAGGCAGAGAAGAAACTTATAAAAATTACTTTAATGCACACATGGCTTTCCAGTTTTTGCAAAGTTGGAGTTGTAGTCTATTCTTAAAGCCATAAACATTCAAGAAAATAAGGGAAAATCTCAGTCAATTCAGCCAAAATAATTTGTTTCCTCAATACCAAACATTGACATTTTGATAGAATCCAGGCAGTGAGCTCATTTATTTACTTCTCATACAGATGTGTGTCATGCAGATCCAAACCCTGATGTTTCTTACTTTTTTTTTAAATCTAAACTCCATCCACAAATAATTATTAGGAATCCATTGTGTATAAGATCATGTGCTAGGTATTATGAAAATATGTGAAAGGTGGCTTGGTATGGTGGAAAAAATACAGACAAAAAACGTGAAAATACAGACTTTCTTTTGTTCCTTAAAAGTGACGATACTGTAGACAAGTCCATTATTTCTCAGACCTCCATTCCCCCACCTGTAGAATAACTATCTTGCCTCCTCGCAGGGCTGTAGTGAAAAGGGAACCGCAGAAATGTGTTCAAGAACTTAAATGCTGTGGTGTGCACACAAGTGATAATGATTGCCAAATATTTGTAAAATATTCTCCCTTAATCTCCAGGAGAAGTTTATAGCCTAGACACAGGAATATCAGAGGTACACACTTTCAAGAATTTAATAACAATAATAGAGCTAAATAATACCAGACAGATTCAATAGATGTTGCAAGCCAATGCGTGATTAGTTGCCAAAGAGTGAAGATTTGAACAGAGACAGATTCCAGTGTGGGCTGCAATCATCAAGGGACAAATGAAAGGACTGCCATGAGGGCTCAGCTCAGCATCCAGATGAGGTCAAGTTAGCACAGGAGTGTCATATTTTAAAATAAAATGTTTAACATTCTGATGAACAGCCTTAATACACAAAAACAATTATTACAACTTCAGATCTTTGACTATGAGTGTTGAAAAGGGAGAGTTATTCAGGAAAAAAAAAGAGAAGAGACTAAGGAATCAGATGAAATAGTTCAAATGCTAACTGCCCCTTCCTTCTTGCATTTCTGACCATTTGCTTGTTATTGTGCCTCTCGGGGCTGTTGCCTCCTGAAGTCTGAGAGTAAGTAACACTTAACCCACAGGCTATTAAGAGTTAGTAGAGCCCTGGCTGAGTAGCTCAGTTGGTTGGAGCATTGTCTTGTGCACCAAAAAGGCTGTGGGCTCCATTCCCAATCAGGGCACATATCTAGGTTGCAGGTTCAGTCCCCAGTCCAGGTGCATATGGGAGGCAACTGATAGATTTTTTTTTCTCTATTCCTTTCTTTCTCTAAAATAAATAAAAAACATATTCTTATCGCTTCTCGGCCTTTTGGCTAAGATCAAGTGTAGTATCTGTTCTTATCAGTTTAAAATAAATAAAAAACATATTCTTGGGTAAGGATTAAAAAAAAAAAAAGAGTTAGTGGAGTTAACTAGGCAGAGGCTGAGTTTTATGTGGAGGTGGGTGGGAATATGGCAAAGAAAGGGGAATGGCATGCCCAAAGGCCCTCAAGAGAGAACTAGTTTTGAGCATTGGATAAAGAGGAAGCCAATGTGTCTGCAGCTTAGTGGGTGCATAGTTGCCTCTGGAGGGATAGGAAACAGCCAGGGACCTTGCGGGCCACGCTGAATATTACAGACTGGATCCTAATGATAGTTTAGAATCCAACCCATTGTTGTAAAAGTAGGAGGGGCTGGTGGCAGTGGGGAAGGATCTGTTTGCAAACATGGCCGAATGCTTTCCTTGAGGGATTATGGGATGTGCACCTCTTTATTCTGGCCTATCGCAAGTGAAAAATTAGGTCCACTTAATGAGTAATGCATTAAACTCAATTTAGAATTAATAACAATGAGAGTCCCGGACAGAATCCCTTAGCAGACCAGTCACATGAAGAAGCAGGGATTTAGAAAAGGCGATGCTATGTCTGGAAACAGATGCCAGCTTCCTCATAATCAGAATGCATGAACCAGGAAGCAGACGTTAAGCTTTGTGCTGTATATTGCAGAGTCTTCATTTTTAAGACAACGTTTAGCACGTTACAAAAAAAATATTATACTTTTTTTTTTAATGTGGTTGAGATTATCTCAGTCCTGCCCTCCTCTCTAGCTAGCTGTCTCACACACATTCTCTGCTGTATCCTAGCAGGATTTGGTATAATCATCTAAGAGATTAATGAAGACTTCTAAACTAAGGAAGAATTATTGCCCACATCATCAAATCATATGCCTCTTCACTTGTCTTTACTTTTCATTCTCTTCTGATAGCTTGGGGCAAAATACGTTATATAAGAATAAAGTAAAAACCAAAAGGGAACAACATACTGAGGAAAGATCTTATCCAAGGTGCGTGCCTGTCATCTGTCAAAGCTGCAATATAATCCATGCACAAGCCGAATCAGGAAGAAAATTCAAATTGTGAGATGTTAGAGCACAGGTGGTACTGGGGTGGAGGAAAATGTAAAACATGAAGAAATATCCATACATATTAAGTATGACATCATTGTCAAACTTCCCCTTTGTTGTTGTTGTTGTTTGTTGTTGTTTCATAGACACAAACTTTGGAGTTACACCTGACCTCCAAAGCCCTTATTCAGCATGGATGCCTTAATGCTTGGGAACCGGAGTAAATGTCTTCAGTTCTAAGTCATTGTTTTGAGCCCACATATAATGACTTAAGATTTTAAATTTCCTCTCCAAAACTTCTAGCAGTAGAGATTGCCAAATTCACTCCTCATGGAGCATGCAGTATGCATGGCAGTTAGAGATGTGGGAATGTGGCGCCCCAGTGCCTCCATGTGAATCCTCCTTCTGCAATTGACTGTGTGGGGTGACATCACGACCAACACTTAAACTCTCTGCACCTCAGTTCCTGTTCTGTAAAATATGAGAAGAATAATAGTACTTGTTGCATAGGGTTAGTGCATTACATCTGCTATTACCTACAAAGAGCTTAGAATAGTGCCCAGAATTGAATAAGCTTATTATTATTATTATTATTATTATTATTATTATTATTACCATGGCTGAGCTGAATCGTTCTTGAATGTGGGGTATTTGAGATAACCAAATGCATTTGCAAATGAACACATTTCATCACTGATGAACCCGGAGTCCAGAGCAGTGAGGGCTTCTTTCCAAGTTCACTGCCTAAGTAAGGAAACCCATGGTCCTCAGGCCACTGCTCTTCCTCCTCTTCTTTATCCATCTTTCAGAAGGGAAAGCTTTGTCCTGAGATTCTCTTGATGGGATTTAGAAATGCGTAGCTAGTCTTGATTTTTAAAACATTGGTCAAACTTTGAGATCAACAATGATTACAAATATTTTTGCCCACTTTTTATGTGGTAGGCACTCTAAGTGAATTATCCGAAATCTTACAGAGTGTGAGTTGCTTTCTATGATATAAATGCATGAATTGAGATTTCAGGTCAAGGACCATATAATGGAACTAGAATCTAGACATTTTCTAATGCACCTTCCAAACACACAGAAATGAGGGAGTTGGGAGTGAGCCTGTTGTTTGAACTGCTGGCTTGTTCCTTGCCACCTTTCTTTATCGTGTTGTAGAGGACTGAAAAAATATCTGCCTTGGATTTTAAGGCATTAATAATAGGAGAAGCCTAATGGTTCCAGAGTTAAAGCCACTCAAAGAAGTAAACTGTGGCAGGAGGTTAGAGTCAGGTATTCTGTGATCTGAAATGTGCATTTCTGTGGCAGGCTTTCTGTACTCTGTTTCCCTGCAGGTTTCATGTACTCTCCATGTTGGGCTCTGACCTGCTGAGTCACCTTTCCGTTGCCAAATTCAAGTCTCTCCTGTTACAAACATGCTTATCAATAAGCGCAGCTTTCCTCATTCAGGTTAGACCACATCATTGACAGCATATGTACCCACTCAATATTCCAGTCAGATTCTTCTTTGAGAAACTTTAAATTCAATATTTACTCATTAAATATGGTAATCTACTCCTAAAATGGAGAATTTTGATGGGGCTCTTGATTTTACTTCTTTTATCTTTACACTTTTTTTAAAAAGTTGTAAACTTTCAGTCTTTTTTTCCCTTTTAAATAGTGGATCTAAGCTCAAAATTATGATCAATATGGTAAATTAGAGATAGGTAGATAGATGGAAAAATAGGAACAGCAGTAGAGGGAATGATATTTCTGGTCATGACCCTAAGTGAGAGACAACGATTTGAAAACAAGATAGGAGATGAAAGGGGCTATGAAAATGTCTCCTTTCGTTGGTGGATTTCATGACAACCGCAGAAAGAAATTCACAACAGGTAATTTGGAATCTCACCCAATTTATAGCTTACCATAAACATATTGGCTCCAAAAATCTTGGGTATTATAAATCCTCAAAGTAGGAATAATGGTTAGACATTCAAATTGTTAATTAAGCACATCTGGGTTTCCCTGGGTGCCCACTTTATGCTGTTGACTCACAAGTCTATAACTCTCACTGACGCTTTTGTTCTTGATCTGTTTGAATAGCTGGGCATATCTCTTGGGATGCTGCACATTTACCTCAAACTTGTCATGCCCTATGCTATGTTAAATTACTTATTTCTAACAGTCATAGGATCATAAAACTGTGATCATATCGCTACTTTACTTAAAATTTTCCTGTGATGTCTGGCCAATGTTGCTCAGTGGTTGATCATCGATCTCTAAACCAGGAGGTCACGGTTCAATTCCCCATCAAGGCACATGCCTGGCTGTGGGCTCAATCCCGGTGTGGGGTGTGCAGGAGACAGCCGATCAATGGTTCTCTCTCATCATTGGCATTTCTCTCTCTCTCTCTCTCCCTCTCCCTTCCTATCTGAAATCAATAGAAATATATTTTTAAAATATATTGTAAAATATCTATCTATAGATAGATAGACAGATTTGATTTCAGAAAGGGAGAGGGAGAGAGGGAAAAAAATCAGTAAGAGAGAATCATTGATCAGCTACCTCCCACATGCCTCCCACTGGGGATTGAGCCTGCAACCTGGACATTTGCCCCTGACCAGAACCTGGGATCCTTCAGTCTGCAGGCTGATGCTCTATCCACTGAGCCAAACCAGGTAGGGCTCAATAAAAATATATTTTTTTAAAAATCTCCCATGAATTCACAAAGCATTTAGCATAAAAAGTCCAACTCTTTGCTTGGCCAACAAGACCCTGCATAGTCTAGCCTCATCCTATCTCTCTAAGCCAGTGGTTCTCAACCTGTGGGTCGCTACCCCTTTGGGGGTCGAACAACCCTTTCACAGGGGTCGCCTAAGACCATCGGAAAACACATATATAATTACATATTGTTTTTGTGATTAATCACTATGCTTTAATTATGTTTAATTTGTAACAATGAAAATACATCCTGCATATCAGATATTTACATTACCATTCATAACAGTAGCAAAATTACGTTATGAAGTAGCAACAAAAATAACTTTATGGTTGGGGGTCACCACAACATGAGGAACTGTACTAAAGGGTCGCGGCATTAGGAAGGTTGAGAACCACTGCTAAGCCTATCTCCTACTCTCCCTTCAGTAACTCACCTCCTGTCTTAGAAACTTTATTTCTGTTTCAGTCATGCCAACGCCTGTCCTGCCTCTAGGCCTTTGGATTGCTTTTCTATTTTGTCGGAGTTTTGTTTGTTTTTACATTAATTGGTAGTCAGGGGAAAATGATAATTATAGTAACATTAGTGAAAGCAAGTAGGCTATATAAAGAACCATATGATAAACCGTGTACTTCTCTGGTGTATAACAAAGCAAAGGTCTTATAAATTTCATGTTGTGACTATTATCACTGTCAATAAGGGAAAATTTCTCGAAGTCAGGAGTTAAAATGCAACATTTGTAACGTCCTGCTTGGTCCCTAGTGAATGTCTTTGCTCTAAAGTCTATTTTATCTGATAGCAATTGATCACTAGAGTCACTCCTGCTATTTTTAACAATGTTTGCAGAATAAAAATGTATTCCACTATCAAGCCCAGTCAGTGAGATTTTTAAACTTATTTTATTCTATAATTTCCATGTAGTTATTTTTATATGCCCTATATTGGGGGCAAGATATTCTATTTTTTTTAATTTTTTCAAATGCTCATTGCAGCACTTTTACAACTGTTGCTTTAAAGTCCTTGTCCAATCATTTCAACCTGTGATTCATTTCAGTGTTGTAATCTCTTGTCTTTTCTCATTCGTATTGTGAATTTCCTGTTTCTTGGTAGGAGGACTGATTTATATCATACCCTGGACATTTTGGGTATTCTGTGAGGAGACCCTGGACCATATTTAAATCTTCCATTGTAGCAGGAGTCACTCTTTTGGGGTTTAGCACACTTCTGTGGGCTGTGGTTCCGATGCCAATTTAGTTTTCAGAGCCCTTGAAGTCTCTAGGTGGCACTGGGACTCTGGCTTGGTTTCTACTGGGGCTGTCTATGGGGATATAGAATCCCCATAGATTCTATAGACCTAGGACCACTGGTTTGGGGGTAGAAGGAAGACTCTGGGCCAGTGGGGGTGGGGTGGAGGCTGTTATCCTGGCCATCTGTGCTGATGGGGACCCTGCTTGGTCACTACTGGTGACACACCCTTGGATGCGGAAGGAATCTCCCTAGGCTGCTTGGTTGGGGGATGGGGGGGGAGATGTCATTCCCTTGGGCTGCTCTCCTGACTGGAGTCGATGGAGCTCCCACCTGATCTGCTGGATTGTCAGGCGAGAAAAGAGTCTACCTGACCCACCTTCTGCTGGGTGGAGAGCCAGGAGATGCCAGGACTGTGACTCCTTCCTCCACCAGGTGGACCACGGTGCTTTTCCTTAAGCCCTGGGGTCCCCAATCAGTCCACCTTCTTAGGTCTCCTGTGGTTACCTGCTGCGCTATTTCCAGGTGTTTTTAGTTGTACTTGGCAAGGAGAGGCAGGAAGAAGTGAGTCTATGCCATTTATCCCCAAAGCCTGAAGCCTCAAAATGATGCTTTAATAACATCACTTGGAGTAAGCAGAGACTTCTTATTTTATTTCCCAGGCATCGGCATTTTGTTAGTCGGGATTGAAATGTACCTTTTCTTGCACCAAACCTCAGAAATTTGTCTGTCTTCTGGTTTTAGATGGTTCAAAGTTTAAATGTGTTAACTACTAAGTCCATGTAGCATAGAACATAGATTGACATAGATTGTATACGTTGGAGGCACACCATCAAGGTTGTTATTTCTGATAAGCCTTAGCTATATTTTCTTGGGTATTTACTTAGCCTTTATGTTCTCAGTTTCATCAGCTATTAATGAGAAAATAACCACCATAAAAAATTACTATTGTGATTACTTGAGATCATTATATAGAATTTATCGTGCACAGCCAGCCAGATAGCAGGTAGGCATTCAAGAAATGCTAATTCTTTTGTAATATTGTCTCACCAGTATTTTTGCACGTCTTCAGTTCTTCGTTTTTAATTATGTGCATCCCAAGGGGGCATTTTTTAAAACAAGTCCCTCTGTCCCAATAACTGATATCTTTGTGTCATTCAGATAATTGCTTCTCTGTATATTAACGATGCTTTGAAGATTTTCCTCCCTGAGGGCTCCGCTTTGTATCTGCTCTGTCGGTGCTTTTAGCCTCATTGCAGCATAGGAAGGAGGTTTATAACCATTGTTGTACAATTTGGGTCTAAAGGAAAGAGGACCCCATACTGAGCATAGTGTGGGTAATATCAATCAGGCCTCAAAGCTTGGGCTTTTATTTATAAACCATTTGGCTTTCATCACTCACTGTTATGTAGGACACACACACACACACACACACACACACACACACACACACACACACCAAAATATGACCCAATTCTAGCTTAGAAAACTCGATTGAAAAATTCTTTGAAAAATATATGAATGCTTCCCCGTGGGTCTAGAGGGCACCTTTATTTGTTGTAGTATCTTTTCCCCAGGGCTCTGTGGTCTGGGAAGGAAAACGAGAGTGCCCTGGATTATTCTTAGCATTTTCTAATGATTCCCTGAAACCGCATCTGAGGTTTTCTAGGCACTTGCCTTCCTGAGCACATCTGGCAGCACCATCCCCTCTTCCTCTGGTCTGGCCCTGCAAGAAGAGCCTTAGATAAATAAACTGAAGCATGCATGTGGTCGTGAAAAGATCTCTGTGGAAAGCAGGAGCTAACCAAAGCCACCCTGGGCTTGCTGTTCCTTTGTTCACTGCCTTTCAACCTGGAGGTATATACGGCAAAATCATTGCTGTTCTCGCTGGGTCCACACTTTCCCTGAACGTAACTCATGCCTGGTAGCAGGCATGGCTGAGACAGTGTTTATGTGCATAAGAAATGAAGGGAGAGAAAAAAGGAAATTCATACTTATTGGACATCTACTTTGTAAAAGGGGCACAAATCAACCAAAATAGCCTGTTTGTCAAAGTAATTTGCAAAATGAACTCTTGATAGAGGGACTGTGGAATTGGAATGGTGGTGGTATAGGTAGAATTTTATTGTTAATCCTCCTTTGGGGATATAGATGATAGAAAATGTTTTATATGAGCCTGAATGTGAACAAGAAGAGATTTGCAATGAATTAGGTGCCTATGATGTGATAGGGCTGTGCTCACAGATTATTTCCCTTTTACAAATGAAGACATTAGCCTTAGTGAATCCTAGTATCTTTAATTCACTCACCTCCCTCATTCATTCATTAATGTTTATTAAATGTTTACCATGTGCTATTCATTAATTCTAGATACTAAGAATTGATAAGTAAACACAACTGACAAAATCCCATCTTCCCTTATAAAGCTTACATACCACAGGGAAGAGACAGATAATAAAGAAGATAAGTAAGGTATAGCATATTGGATGGTAGATAATAAGAGATAACAAGGGGAAATATCAAAATGGAATGAGATAGAGCATGTATGTGGCGGGGAAATATTGTAATTTTATTTTCTTTCTTGTTAATCCTCATCTGAGGATATTTTTCCATTGACTTTTAGAGAGAGTGGAAAGGAGGGAAAGAGACAGAAAGAGAGAAACATCGATGTGAGAAAGACACATCGATTGCTTGCCTCCCACACAAACCCCAACCAGGGCCGGAGATTGAGTCTATAACTGAGGTACGTACCCTTGACTGGAATTGAACCCAGAACCCGTCAGTATGGGGGCTGATGCTCTATCCACTGAGCCAAACTGGCTAGGGCAAAGATTGTCATTTTAAATAGACTGGTTGAAAACTGTTTCACTGAGCATGCAACATCTGTGCAAAGACCTGAAGGGCATGAAGGAGTGAGACACACAGCTATCCATGGAAAGAGCAATCCAGGCAAAGAGAACAGCAGTTGTGAATGTCCAAGCTGGGAGGGGTCCTAGTATGTTTGAGGAATTCTAGAGAGGTCAGTATGGCTGGAGCGGAATGAACAGGAGAAGCACCGGCTGAGGTTAGAGAGCAAACAATGGGGGCCATCAGCTCATGCAGGGCACTGTGCATTTGTAAGAACTTTGGCTTTGACTCTGAGAGACATGGGAGGTCAGGCCATTTGATTGGCACAATCTGTCTTGCATTTTGACTGGGTCTCTTTGGCTACTGTTCCAAGAATGACCTGAAGTGCAATGACAAAAGCAGAGAGCTTGTTAGGAAGCTTAATACCATAATTCAGATGCCCAAAGTCACATACATACTAGTGGCAGAGTCAGCAGTCAAACCTGAGGTGTCTGACTGTCCACTGTGTGATGCCACTTCCTGGGGGAGATGGTCTGACCAAAAGATCACTATCACTGGATGTTGTTGATTTCCTTCCCACATGTGGCCAAGTCAAGGAAGTTACTTTGAGGCCTGTGCTATTTTGGACTTGTGGCTTATATTACAAAAAATATTTTTCTTAAAAAAAAGTATTAGCATATAGTTTAAACTATATGAAAAAAATATGTAAAGTTTATAATATGATTGGCTTTAGTCAGTCTCATTTCCTCAAGCTTTATCTATTACTGCGTATAATCTGTTAAGACCTTGAAACATGAAACATGTTTTTATTGTCATTCTCTCAGGAACATTTAATTTATTTACTTAATTTAAAAGTTTTAAATCTTATTTTTTTGATTAGTTTACATTAAATATTGTTTCATATTAGTTTCAGGTTAGAAAATCATAAAAATCATAAAATGGAACATCATAAAAATGAAAAATCATAAAAATGGAAAATTTTTTAGTCTAGTAAAAACTCCAACTGATAGCCCTTCAAAAACAAAGGTCCCACTTAGATTCCACTTAACAACAGGAACCGTGGGGCCACCCTTCACATTCTCTTTGTGGGAGAAATGAGGAGCGAAACATCATCTGAAAGCCAATTGTTTATTTAAATATATTTTATTGATTTTTTTACAGAGAGGAAGGGAGAGAGATAGAGAGTTAGAAACATCGATGAGAGAGAAACATCGATCAGCTGCCTCCTGCACATCTCCTACTGGGGATATGCCCGCAACCCAGGTACATGCCCTTGACCGGAATCGAATCTGGGACCCTTCAGTCCGCAGGCCGGCGCTCTATCCACTGAGCCAAACCGGTTTCGGCTGAAAGCCAATTGTTCAGTAGCAGCTAGCCACATCTTATGTGGCTACTTATTTAAGATTAAAAATATCTGTATAAAAACACTGCAAAAAAAACTGTCAATTATAACTCAATCTTTTTGAAGTATAGATATCTACAGAAAAAAAAATGGTTATTTCAGTGTGACGGAATTATGGATACGTTCCCATTTTCTCAATAAATATGAACTTTTAATAATCAGAAGCAGCCAATAAATGCTATTTTTAAAAGAATAAAACACTGCAAATGGGGGGGAAATGGAGAAAGGGGCTCCATTTTTACAGGCACTGGACCACAGTTTTTCCTTGGGTGGCCCCAGTCTCCAGTCCAACATCACACAATGTCACATGGGATATGTGTTTCTAATGTGAAGACTAAACTAGGACTTAGATGAGTCGTCTCTTCTGAGTCCTCTCAGGTGCTTATTCATTTACTGGTTCACCCAACATTTACTAAGCATTATTAATGTTAGCGCTGTTCTAGAGTATGCAGATACAGCAATAAATGGGAGAGCCCAATCTCTACTCTCATTCACAGCTGGCAGAGGTGTAGACATAGTGAAAAAGACCCTCCCAGTATATGATACTTCATAGGCAGTTGCTATTTATTAAGGACCTACTACATACAACTGAGACTATACTAGAAACTATCCACATGTCCCCAAGGTAATAATATCAGGTCCTGTTTTTAGTTCTCATTATTCTCGTTTCATGATGTGGAAAATGAGATACAGGCCCAGACGGCATGGCTCGGTGGTTGAGTGTCAACCTGTGAACTAGGAGGTCCTGGTTTGATTCCTGATCAGGACACATGTCTGAGTTGCAGGCTTGATTCCCGGTGGGAAGCGTGCAGGAGGCAGCCGATACATGATCCTTTCTCATCATTGATGTTTCTGTCTCTCTCCCACTCTCCCTTCACCTCTAAAATCAATAAAAATATGTTAAAAAAGAAAAAGAAAGTGAGATATAGGCAGTTGATTAACTTGCCTAAGGCCAATAGAGTAAAATATCATTTGACTCTAAAGACCATCAGGCCTAACAAATCTTCATTTGGAACTTAACTAAATTTTCATGTCAAGCAGCACATTGAACAAATTTAGTTATAAAATTTAGTTTTCACAAAAACCTTGTGAGAAAGAAGGGCTGGCTTTCTATGAGTCATCGAATATGACTTCACCCAATGGATATAAAAATGTGGAATGAGTTCCCCAAGAAAACCATGGAGATCTATGACAACTAAACAATGATATTAGAGAAAGAGAAAAAAGAAATGATCAAGAATATAATCGGGGGAAAAAAAAGAATATAATCGGATTTAGAGGAAGCTTTCTTCCACCACTCTATTGACACTTTCACTTTCAAAATATTTAATTTGAAAAATTCACTATCAGAATATCTCACCTATAGTAAACAAATCAAAGCCATGTTATGAATGAACCATGTTTTCCTTAAAATTTAACACAAAATGAAAAAATATATATCTAGGTGATTGCTTAGAAACCTCTTGGTCTCTCACTGGATATCAAATAGTTTTGAAAATATTATATCAAAAGAGGAAACTGTTAGAAACAGTATCAAAAGGGATTCTGCATGGTAGTTTTCGTCTGTTTAAGTAAATTCTTTTTTACTTTACTGTTGTCATCTGTAAAATGGTGATGGTTTACTAACTCACCTTTAATTCTGTGAATTCTATGAATTGAAGAATCCTTTGAATAAGTGAATCAGCAATATATTCCCAATGAATGAAGGGGTTTTATTTTTATTTGATTCTTATAACACCTTGAAATAAGTCAGACATAATTATTTACATTTTATAGATTAAAAATCAGTGATTTTCACAAGTTTACATGCCTGATAAATGGAGAAAATAGCACTCAAATAATTCAGGTCTTTTCTACTCCACTAAGAATGGGTCCTTTCCTTCAGTAGCTATTGATGACCTAAGCTGTGCAAGACATTATCTTTTTGCTGATGACTATAGAACTAGATCAGATATATCTACTACCCTCAGGAACCTGTAGACTAGTAGAAGCAAAAATGCAATTTAATTAGAAATTAGAGTGGTAAGTATTACACAAATGTGAAAATTTTATGTTGAGAGAATTAGAAAACTTTTCTCAAAGGGAGGTCTGAATTAGGTACTGGAAGTATGGATGGGCATTAGCATGCTGAATGAGTGGGAAAAGGAATTCAATTTAGAAGGCCCAATAGAGGCAACATTTTAGAAAATGAGAAGTCATCATGTCTATATGATTCAGTTTGTCTGGAGCTAATGGCACCTGAAGGCAAACAATTACTTTAATTCTTGAGTTAGAAGAAGTTGTATAAAGAATTTGAATCTATTCCAAATAGCATCTTTTATTTATGATGATGAGGCCAAAAAAGCCAGAAAACGACCTAAATTGTGTATGTGTATTGAATGTATGTGTGTGTTAATCTCTAATCTCTACTCTAGGATTGATTACTTGGTCTAATTGAGAATTTACACCACAGATTTTTGGTATCACAAACTCTGCCTCAAAAACAACTACCACAAAGTTGTTGACTCTTTTCATTTTCATTCAAGACCAAAAATTATATCATTAACCTAATAGATATTAAAGGAAGGATTTCAATTAGTGAAACCAGAGCATCATAGATATGAGAAATGAGTATTGGTAAAAATTAGTGAGTTTGAGTATATGTGGATTGGCTAGAAATACTGTAGACACACTCTTCTTTTGCAGAGGTAAAGTAGATGAAGTGTGAGGAATCTATTTGGCCAGGTGTCTATACCTATAGGATTAGAACTTAATTTATAACAAATTATCTGTCCAGCTTCTGATTTGGATAATTCTTCGAACTCCAATCAGATTTAATTTGGTCTATATCCTAGTGATAATATGGTCACACTCGCCCGGGGTAAATTTTTACTCAAGATCTGACTAAAACACCTAAAACAACAGAGAGCTGGATTCTATTGAGCTTCCACAGAAAGTTATATGACTTCCTGCTATTTGCTAATAGATACCACTATGTAGCTGAATTTGATCCCAGACTTGCTTGGTTTTGTTTGAACGTAATAGTAAAATCATGAACAAAAGATGACTCACAAACCCTACTGTATCCCCAAAGACTATGACAAAAACAGCAACAACAAAAACAAACACACAAAAATGAGAATTGAGAACGGCCAGTTTGGCTTGGGGAAACTTGCAGCAATAAGCTTCTGAACCTCCAAGACCAAGCAGAGTCTTCAGATGAAGGAAAAACTGGCCGGCAAACAAAAATATCACCATTAACCTGCTTCATCATACCCTGCTGAAGGCTAATCCTGGAGCACGGAAAGGGGGCCCACGTTGGGCTGAGCCTGGTAGGAGGTCATTTATAGCAAGAGCTGCTACATAGCGCGTGCTCTCGGTGTGCTGTGCACTGCTCTAAGCTCTTCATAGGTACCAGCTCATTTAGTCTTTAAAATGACCCCATGAGTTCATTTTCCTACTAATTAAATAGGCAAAGAAACTGAGGCATAGAGAAGTAAAATGTTTACCACGTCTGGGTAATGGCAGGGGGAGGATTTAAATCTAAATACGGTAGTGTGTCCCTCGGGTCCTTATCCGAATCACTCACTGCCCCCTGTAGCCTCGTATGCAAGAGAAAATAAAGGGCCTAAGAGGTTTGGTCCCCTGACATCCCTCCCCAGCCAGAGGACCAGGAGATCTGGTGCCTTTCCTGGAGCTTAAGCTTCAGTAATGAGATTCCTTTCATAGTGGATGTAATATAGGTTTCAAGTTTCAAAGTATTTTATTTCACATCTCTTGGCTCACCCTTTTGTCACAAAAATCCCGGGAGAGAGAGAAGGGACAGTTGCCCCTGCTTTTATAGAAGGTGAAAACGAGCTTTGGGGAATTTAAATAAATTGTTCGATACCACATCACTGAAAAGGGTTGGAGTAAAGATTATAACTCATATGGGCCTAGGTGGGGGTGGTGACAGCTCCTGGAGTCATCACTGGATGGCTTTATGATAACTGAGTGTTTGTTGCCACCTCAAGGTCAGCCACACACATAATTATCTCTTTTACATATGTATTACTTGATAATTTTCAGAAGAACTTTTCCATATGCCATCTTATTTTATTACGTTCTCATGGTGGGGGGGGGGGGGGAGAGAGAGAGAGTGAGAGTGTGTGTGTGTGTGTGTGTGTGTGTGTGTGTGTGTGTCTGTGTTGGGGGGCAGGGGACATTATGCCCTTTCTGCCGGTGAGAAAATTCACTCTCCCAGAGAGTAAATGAGTTCTCAAGCCTGCAGAACTAGTGAGCACGTATCAGAGACAGAGATAGAACTCAAATCATCCAACCCTAATTCCACCCATAAATGTGTTCACAGTGATATTAATTCGGAGCTGTTAACGTTGCCAGTGGGATGTATAGTTAGGGTCTTCTTCATCTGACATCTTTCTTTCTCTTTCTTCCCTTGGGCTACCCCCCCCCCCCTTAAAATCACCAATCCCTTTGACTTCACTATAATGCTATTACTATTCCAAGCCAGCAGACAGAGGCAAAATTCGTAAAACAGAAAGCATTTTGTCGGGAAACACATGTTGTGACTCCTCACCAAGGAAACGCAAGATGGATGACGTGAGTGGAGGAATGCCTTATGACTATTTAGCAACAGTCTGCAACACACTACACTGTCAGCGATTAGAGGCGATGCCGGGTTATCCTCTGACCTGATGTCACCGTACTTCCCACAATTATTGGCTTTTGAAACATTTACAGGAATTGAAGTCACTGATCTCAGCAGATTGGTGGGAGAGGAAACAGAGCACCAACCAGATGGCAGAATAAGCTCTTAAGACAAAGGAAAGTCTATCATATGTTGGACCTGATTTCTTCACCTGGAAAACGGGAGTTAAAGTAACGTAACTTCATAAAAGATCGACCCAGTCTATGGCTGGTTTGCATCATAAATCTTGAGCGTTGGGGATCCAATGATAACGCTGCACAGGCACCTTGGCCTTCGCCCTAGCCTCTTAGCTGGGGATGAGGTGATTTATGATGGAATTTGCATAGGCAAACAAATCCCCAGCTGCACAATGCCTGCCCCAGAGTGTCATGGTTCACTAAGGATTACGATTCTTGGAGCTCTTTCTGGGTGGCTCGAGGCTCTGACAGATACACTTTCCCGGTTAGTTTCCTGACTGTGGTAGGTATCCCCTCACTTAGCGGCGTGATGAAGTTTGACTCTACCCAGGAGGAGTGAATTAAAGATTGAGGGCTGGGAAGCCTCATGTTTTGTGGAATTTAATTGAAAGGAGACTTTCTCAGGGAGAAATCGCTTTCTTTGCTATGTGGAGTAGCTGGAGGAGAGATCACAAATTCCCAAAGATAAGACCATGACCAATCTGTTCGCTTTCTAGAGATTCTCTAAGAGGAGTGAACTTTTCTGAAAGGATTTGATTGACTAGAGAAGAGATTATTGATACTCCCTCATAAATGAGACAGTAGGACTAGATTCAGAGAATGACAAAATCTCAGGATAGCCGGGGGCATGATGCTTGAATCCTCTATTTAATATTCTGTTCAACCAGCATCAGGGTGTATGGAAGCTTTCTGTGATATGGTACACACTGAAAGGTACCATAGATTATTCTATCCTCAAACAACATGTAGTAAGTTTGCTACCTTGACATGGAATTTTTAGTTCTAATTTATGTCTACTAGAGTCATGTAAACCCAGTTGTGTCCCTGACAGGACACACCTTTGTATACCTGTGTATATTAGATGTAATCCTGTTTTCTTTTCACTTTGTTTACTACCCCTCAGCTCATTCTACTGTTCCTCATATGACATGATTAGGAGATATATATATTTATATATAACATATTTTATACAGGTGTATAAGATTCACATGGACATAGAATAAAATAAGAATAAACACAGATTTTATAGCTCTTCATCTAATGTAGATTTTATTATTAACTTGGTTTACTTACCACCCTCCTCAAAGTCACTTCTGGAATCATAAAAAGCTAGAATTGAAAGAACTGTTGGAAATCATATAAAATCACCCATATCTTTTGTGCAGGAGATATTGAGTCTCTGATAGTGCTATGAAACTCACCTGGTCTGGCTGATAATCATGCAGCTAAATTCACTGGATGATGCAGCAAAATTCACTCTGATCGCTACCACTATCTTTTACTTAACATCCAAAATTACAAAACATGGTTCTTAGCACACAAACACCAATGGTCATCTCTGATTCATGTACACCCACCTAATGGTAGAGATTCATTGTTTTTTATAATATTTGAATTCTATGGATAGATAGGTAGATCGCATTACTGTTTAGAGCAAGGTAGGAGCAATGGATATTAGAGAGAAAATTATGACAGTAAATCAAAGCATATACTCTTGGGACTGAAAAATAATTTGCTAGTCAATCTACTGTGTTAGTCATTTCTGCCATATTCTGGCTAGTGATCCAGCCTCTATTGGAATACAGTATATCTTATGATATGCTCATTTGTTACAAAAGGCTACCTAAAAATGGGCTGACATGGTCTCCCTGAGACTTTTGGTGAGGGAATCTAGTTTTCCTCTTTGTCACGCACAAACTATTCCATTGTCACCACTTAACTGCAAAATCAGAACATCCTTCTAAGGAAATGGGTCCTATGTTATGCTGGTCAGCTAGGTAAATTATAGGCAGCCGTGTGGTCAGCCCTCAGGAGTTATAGTGGCCTGTCACCACTGGCAGAGTGATTTCTGCAGGGGACACCTCATTATATGGGAAAATGCTCTCACAGGGCAAGCCTGTTTCTTGTCCTGGCAGGCCTGTCACATCCGATGTTAGAGGAAACAGCAGCGAAGAATTGTGGCTGAAAGAATTGTAAATTTTGCCTGTGGAGAGTCACTGAGGGCAACTCTCCTGAAAAGAGTTATTTGTCAGCTGCAGTCAGGCTCTTTGTTATTAGAATTTAATTGATATTTGCTACTGGAGAAGAAAGCTAAAAACAGGATATAAGACAAGCAATTAAATCTCTTTAATGAAGGGTAGTTAATGAGTTGTCAAATTTGGTAGGAATTCTTTCCTAAACTCTCCCCACCACCCCCCCCCCAACCTTTTTTTTTTTTAATTGTAGGGATAGGGATGGCCATCCCTTGGGGAAATGTCAAACAATCACAAGAGAGGTAAATTAAATCAAATAAAGCCAGGTAGCTTTGGTGCAATCAAAAGACAAAAATGAGGAGTCAGGGGACCCAGTAATTTAGCTCAGATGGTTTAATAGCTAAATTTGCAACTATCCTCTGTCTTCATTGATTCATTTGTCAAATGTGGGTAAGGACTAGATAACCTCGAAGGTTCTTCTATGCCTAGTGTTTTGTTCATATTCTATCCCAGTGATGTCGAACCTTTTGAGCTCAGCATGTCAGCATTTTGAAAAACCCTAACTCAACTCTGGTGCCATGTCACATATAGAAATTTTTTTATATTTGCAACCATAGTAAAACAAAGATTTATATTTTTGATATTTATTTTATATATTTAAATGTCATTTAACAAAGAAAAATCAACCAAAAAAAATGAGTTCGCGTGTCACCTCTGACACGCGTGTCATAGGTTCGCCATCACTGGTCTATACAGTAAGGTCTAACTTTAGATATGCAGTAGATAAAAACAAACATCTGGCATAGAATGCAAACATTCCTACTAATTAGCTATGTGATCTGGGTTAAGTTCATTAACTTCTATAAGTATCAGTGTCCTCCTTTGCAGAAAGAGTGAACATATGCGTGTATCATAGGATTGTGTTAGAATTAAATGAAAGAATGCATGTAAATTACTTGACCAACAGCCTGGAAGATGGGACGTGATTTGTAAATATTGGTCATTTTTATTAATTTTCTCTTTCATGACCCAGTTTTTTAAACTGTAGCAATATATCCTAACCACCAGAGGGCACTGCATAGAAAACAGCCAGATTTCTCTTTTAAGCTGGATACACCTATTTGCTCTTTGAAGCAACTGGCTGCCTGCTACCTAGAAATTTCAGCTCAGGGTGTTTGGTCCCCATTTGCATCTTATGCCATTCTCAGTGACTCTGAATGCTGTAATTTCTTCAGTCTATGCTTATCTATTTCCCCTGGCCTTTTTGAGGAATCCTCATTTAGAGAGAACTCAGAAATAAAACAGAGAGGAGAAGCAAATATTTATTGAGTACCTACCATGAGTCTGTCATTGTATACTCATTGCAATTAATTTTTATAACACAAAGGCAAGTCATAAATTATCATACCCATTTTACAGATGGAAAGACAAAAACACATACAATTTATTTGCCTAAAGCCACACAGCCAGTTAGTGGTAGAAGCCTAATTCAAACCTAAAGGAGGTGCTATTCAATTTTACCATGCTGTCTTTAATGCTATCTATAATAATAAAAGCATAAATGCTAATTAGACTGGATAGCGACCGACCTTCTGGATGAAGCCGGGACTGCGAGGGTCGAGGCCCTGCACGAATATCATGCCTCAAGTCTCTAGTGTTGGGATAAAACCACAGGTATTGATCATGGAACAAACCAAAAATGCCCATTATCTCTTTTTCTATTTAATATTGTATCAAAGGAATTACTTAATTGGTACTATTATAAAAAGAAAATAGATGAAAAGGAAAAGTAAAACAAATATATTTACAAATTATAAAACCATAAATCTGGAAAACTTAACAATACAAAAGCTACTCCAAGCAAAATAATTTAGCAAAGTAAAGAACATAATATTTTCATAGGAAAATAACTTGCATATATACAAACATCATCAAATACAGGGAAAAATGGAGAGCAAATCTAATTTTTAGTAGCAAACTAAAGTGATATAAAATACATGCATAAACTTAAAAAGAAAAGTAGAAAACCTGTACCAGACACACACACTTAAAAGACATAAAGGTAAACAATAAATGGGAAAATATTACATATTCTTGGCTAGAATGACTCAATGCAATAAAGATGCAAATTATCCTTATGTTAATTATAAACTGTAATGAGATCTTGATGATTATGTTCTCTAACCACTTGAAAAAAATTAAAGAAAAAAAAATGTGAGACGTTAGGAAAGATTTAAAAATTAGAAATAATGGGGAAGAGGTGTTGATTGTTACAGATCATCAAAACATATCAAAAAAGTATGATATTGGTGTACAAACAGAGCAATAAAATGGAATAGAAAATCTAGAAGGAACAAAAATACACAAGAAAATTTAATATGGGATAAAGAGGAGATCTCAAGTCAATGGGGGAAAATGAGAATTTTTAATAACTGGCAGATAATTAGTTAGCCATAGGTACAAATATGAAATTGGAAATATTTTCATGCCATATAACAGAATAAATTCAACGTGGTTTAGTTATTTGAATGCAAAACTAAAACTTCAAATATTCAGTTAAAACATGGATGGTTTTCTTTATAATCTGAGAGATAGAAAAATGGTTTACTGTGGTCCAAATCTAAATGACATAAAGAAAAGTTTGACATGTATATATGTAAAATAAATATAGTATGTAAAACAAATTTATATATGTTTCTTTTCACTTTCTAAAGGAAATAATAGAAGAGTAAATCAAAACTTAATGAAAAAAAGTGGTTATCTATCAGAGAATATAGAAAAGAGGGAAAGGACCAGAGAGGAAAGATATGATTCTCCAAAATTAATCATGTTTCATAGTTTGACTGTGAAATCATGGGAATCTTTTATTAGTTAAATAAGCAAAATTTACATGTTAAAAAGGTTATCTCTCAAAAAATGGAAAACAAAACAAAAACAAATCCACTTACTTTGTGTCAAATTAGTCATATAACCAAATAAAAATAATCAAGTAATTTTAAAAAGACAATGTTTAGACTATACAGCTCTAATGAGGTTTATCTAAAGAACAAAAAATACAACAAAGGAGTCATTCATTGCACTCAGTAGTCACATTGTCAGTAATAATAGATAATGTTATTTTGAAACACATATAGTCATATATATAAAGCAAATAAGTTCAATTATTGGGAATCATTAAGAATTAGATTTTCAGAGTAAGAGGAAAGATATAAAGATGAAAGATAAAAAGATACAAAAATTATATAATCTTTCATTTGAACTGGAAATCTTGTGCATTTATTATCTTTCCGCTTTCTAAAAAAGAAATGTATCACCGATAAGGGTTTAATCTCCAACATTTACAGGGAACTCATACAACTTAACAAAAGGAAGATAAACAACCCAATCAAAAAATGGGCAACAGACCTAAATAGATACTTTTCAAAATAAGACAGAAAGCCAAGAGACATTATGAAAACATGCTCAAAGTCACTAGTTATCTGAGAGATGCAAATCAAAATGACAATGCAGTACCATCTCACACCTGTCAGAATGGCTATCATCAACAAATCAACAAACAACAAATGCTGGCGAGGATGCGGACAAAAAGGAACCCTCATGCACTGGGGAATGCAGACTGGTGCAGCCAATGTGGAGAACATTATGGAGTTTCCTCAAAAAACTAAAAATGGAACTCCCATTTGACCCAGTGATCCCACTTCTAGGAATATGTCCCAAGAAACTAGAAACACCAATCAGAAAGGATATATTCACCCCTATGTTCATAGCAGCACAATTCACCATAGCTAAGATTTGGAAACAGCCAAAGTGCTCATCAGTAGATGAGTGGATTAAAAAACTGTGGTACATCTACACAATGGAATACTACGCTGCAGTAAAAAAGAAGGAATTCTTACCATTTGCAGCAGCATGGATGGATTTGGAGAGCATCATGCTAAGTGAAATAAGCCAGTTAGAGAGAGACAACTATCTGTAGTAAACACTGACTTTATGATCAGTGTGTAGACATTTTTGGCTATATATATATATATATATATATATATATATATATATATATATATGATTTCAAGAATGGATGGATAGTCACTGATGTGTCTTTCTCCTTTTATCCTCAACTGTATTTTTACAGAATTTGTTTTAATTGCCTCCACTGTTAACTCTTACCACAGGGGAATTGCAATGGGTGTCTAAAGGTCACGGGAAGCCAGAAGCAGACAAGGTGACTGTCCACGGTTTTTTAATCCACTTCATTATCTGTGAGCCACATCATCACTTTTATTCATGCAAGGCAACAAAATCAGCCCTGAGGAAAAGGAAATAAAATCAAATTAGTGAAATTTAAATATCAGCATAATGTCAAAAACAATTGTGTCCTAATTTAGTTGTTACTGCACTTAAAAAAAAAATAGAGATGGGAAAATATCAGGACAAATTAAGTCAAATATCCCTATCTCTGAGAGAATAATTTATCAGACAATACTGTTTGAGACCATTCATACTTTGGCTCACATGCTGAATGCATTGTCTAATAAGTATTCAAATCTCTTTTGTACTTTGTTGCTGACAGATTTGCTAAATGAGACTCTGGAAAATTATCTTCAAAAGAAAAGTATCTGTCCGCAACCATTCCCATAGAAATGTTAATGAAATTCCAGGTTCCTGATATGTATTTGGAAAGTCTATGGATACCAGGTGTTATTATAAATCAGACATTCAATGATAACCCAACGCAAGATCCTTTGTGGATGAACTTTCAAAACACAACTGCTTATAATTGGGATTTTTAAATTCTGAAGAAAAGGAGCTCTATTCCCATCTTTAACTCATTAATTAAGCCCCAAGTTTCTACAATCAGCATGTTTTTAATCACCACATTGTATACCTTTAATCCTGAAGCACAAAACAATGCCCAGAACTAACATTTTTTCCCAGTAACCTTTTCTTTAATGGTAGTGTTAGTTTAGTATAGAAAAAAAGACAAGTTTGAGGGTACTGATCTTAGGGCTTAGAAAAATACCATCATGGTTTTTCAAGTTGATAAGTTTTTATTATGAATTAATTTCATAATATTCTGCATATTTGTTGCTTAATTCTAAAGGTCAATACCATTTGAAATTGTTGTTCTACTTATCAGATTGAAGGAGTAAAGACACTTACCCTTTGGAAGTTTTGTACTAGCTTAGACCTCTTCACACCTCCTTTGGTCTCTGTCAAAGCCCAGCCAATCAGCTACAACATCATTTCCATGCGAGGAACGACCAGTTAAATCACCCCAGTCTTCTGTATTACATAGAGTTCTCTTGTCTGCCAACATGAATGGTTGCTATCATTACATCAGCCTCCAGTGACTTTAATACATGAATGGCTAGCTTACGGTCCAAGAGTGGATTGGCTTTTGTCTTTTTTCAGAGGCATCTGCCAACCAACGGGAACAAGCAGACAAAGCTAGCTTTAAGTATCCTGCCCCATGCAATGAATAGGCAATGTCTAAAAAGACGCTCAAGATGAGACTCTGAGAACATGAAGGGCACCCATAGACTTCTGAAAACCTCCTTCCAGTAAGAGAGTTCTTCTCATATATAAGAGTGAAAGTATATTGAATTGAAAGCAGAGCTGTGTCTACTTGACTTTGAAGGGGGAGCTTAATAGAAGGGAGTGTTTGAAACAATTCAGGAAGCTACAGGGCACAGAGTGCCTATTATCTGTAGACTAGAGGCTCAGTGCATGAAATTTGTGCACAGGGGGCGGGGGTATCCTCAGCCCAGCTTGCACCCTCTCCAGTTCAGAGACCTCTAGGGGGATGTCCAACTGCTGGTTCAACCAGCAGTTGGACATCCCTCTCACAATGCTGGACTGCTGGCTCCTAATCGCTCACCTGCCTATCTGCCTGCCTGCCTGCCTGGTCGCCCCTAACTGCCCCCCCCCCACCCCCTGACAGCCTGATTGCCCCTCACTGCCTCTGCTTGTTGGCCTGATCACCCCTAACTGCCCTCCCTGCCAGCCTGGTCTCCCCTAACTGCCCCTCTCTGCTGGCCTGGTCACCCCTTACTCCCCTCTGCTGGCCTGGTTGCCCCCAAATGTCCCCCTCTGCCAGCCTGGTTGCCCCTAACTGCCCCTCACCCTGCCAGCCTAGTCACCCCCAACTGCCCCCCCCCCCGCTGGCCTGGTCACCCCTCATAGCCCCCCGCCGGCCTGGTTGCCCCATGCAGCCTGCTGTTCAGTCATTTGGTCGTCCCTCACTAACCACCCTGATGGCCTGGTCGCCCCACACAGCCTGCTTGTTCAGTAGTTTGTCGTCCCTCACTAATTCCCCTGCCAGCCTGGTCATAGGCAGCCATCTTTGTGAGGGTGTGATGGTCAATTTGCATATTACCACCTTATTATATAGGATGACCTTGTTTACTCAAAGTAAAGTGAGAACTCTCTGATACTGTTAAACTTGGGAGACAGAATATATAAGCCCCCATTCTGTCTCAGGCACTCTTTTCTTTCATTTTATTCCATTTTTATGTTCTTCCAGTACCAAAACAATATCAACTCTTTGCAGATAATTAGAAAAATACACAAAATAATAAAGAAGCAGAAATCTATCTATAATCTCAGGAACACAAAGAATTACTGTTATCATATTGAGCACATTTCTTTCCAGTTTTATTCTTATTCCTTTGTATTTATCCAGAAGATATCAAACTGAAAATATGAAAGTCTCCTTATTTTAATCTATCTTTATATCCTGCTTTATAGCATTTTTCCTATTCGGCTGGTGGCTCAGTGGTTGAGCATTGATCTATGAACCAGGAGATCGTGGTTTGAGTCCCAGTCAGGGCTCATTTCTGGGTTGCGGGCTCCATCCCCAGTGAGGGGCATGCAGAAGGCAGCTGGTCAATGATTCTATCTCATCATTAATGTTTCTATCTCTCTCTACCTCTCCCTTCCTCTCTGAAATCAAAAACATCTTTTTTTTTTTTTTAAAGCCTTTCCCTAACTTCAACATAGACATTTCTGTGTCCACTGAAGTTCGGATAGAACCTTCTAAGAAGTGTCTGCCTAGCTGCCACCTCTTATTAAGACTCACTGTTGCCTGGGGCGATATGGCTCAGTTGGCTGGGTGTCATCCCATGTACCTGATGGTTGCTAGTTCAATTCCCAGTCAAGGCATATGCCTGTGTTGTGGGTTTGATCCCTGGTAGGGGGCATGCAGGAGGAGCCTGATCAACCTTTCTCTCCCTCTCCCTTCCTTTCTCTCTAAAATTCAATTAAAACTATTTAATAAAAAAATGCTCATTGTCATAATGAGCCATTGGCTGGTGGGGATTCTTGAGGATATGCATAATATGCTTTATATGTGTTTGATTAAGAAAAAGATCAAATATACTAATCTATACAAAAGGAGGAACACTATTTCTTAACCAAAGGAAACAATTAAAATAAGCTTATAGACTTTGAAAGAATATATATTCATTAAGGTGTACATATTAAAAGCTTGTTTAAAGTAAAATCAGACTTATTCCTTTGAATCTAAAGACCAAATACACTAACATACAGTGGGGCCTTGACTTACGAGTGTCCCAACTAACGAGTTTTTTGAGATACCAGCTGTCTCTCGGCCGATTTTTTGCATTGAGTTGATAGAGTAATTTGAGTTAATGATCTCCTTAACGACCTTGGTCTCAGAACGAATTAAACTCATAAGTCAAGGCCCCACTGTACTTCAAAGTATTTTCAAAATTTTACAACTAAACAATGTGAACATTTATCTTCTTGTACTCATTGGTGCTATATATTTTATTTGGAGTTTTATGCATTATATTTCAAAGGCAATAAAGCTAGTTATAGGTAAATGAAGAAGTAGGTAGATTCTACTGATCCCTGATAAGTTTTCTCCTCATTCCAGCAAGTCCCCCACTGAATTCAGTACCATAGTAATCAGCAAGTGGCTAAAGGTTTCTTTATATTTTATTTATTTTCCCATTCGGGTAGGAAATGTACTTTAGAAGGAGAACACTTAAATGATGTAACAAGAGAAGCAAAATGCCTGGCTAAGAATCACTCACACTGAATGACCCATTGCCTGAAATAGAAAAAGTGACCACAGGAACTTATCTCAAACTACTTCCTCCCACCACCAAGCCTGTGTCAGATGCTGGGGAAACCAACAGAAAGAGGAAGTTCTGGACAGACACACATTGACTCATAAGATTAGTTGCTTCCTTCAATAATTTTCATGTCCAGTTTGAAGTTTCTTATTTGTTTTCATAGAAAGATAGCAGAGATGGAGCCACAATCCTTGGCATAACAGAAGTAAGGAGTGCTCGGACATGGCTTAGAATGACCAGTGACTACAGATAAAAAAGAAGCCCAGGCACATCATACTCATTGGCCACAAGGTCGATGGAAGAAAAAGCTGCTTGTAGACATTCCCACTCAACTGATCACATTTTTCTGACTGTGCAGTAGGCCAAAGACACTTGTTATCTCTATCAGGGAGAAGGGTAGGTCCCTGAATTCACACTGAAAATATGAAAGCAGTCACATCTGGAGAACTTGGGCCCCACCCAAGGCTCATATTTACAACCCTTTGACAGTCCTTCTCTGGAGTCCACATGGGAGCTGTCAGAGCAAACCCACAGAGGATTGGTGACGATAGGCTGGACACATCCACGTCTCTCCCAGCTTCGTCCTATTGATCAATACAAAGCAACTGGAGCTCTGATGCCAAGCAATCTGGAAATGAAAAACCAAACTGTTTTCAGCCCATAATTTACCAGAAAAGGGTTTACCTCCAAAAAATGCTCAGTGGTTGGTCTCTGGTTAGAGAAAAGAACAGAGATGAAAAAATTCTGAGAGCCATTTTGTTCTGAAGTATAAGGGGCATCTGAATAGTTGAATCATCTGCTTATATAGAACTGCCCTACCTATCACTCAGAACTTTCCAGTACTTCAAAGAATACAATGCACCTAGATCCCAAACTAAACAGGAGATAATATAATTCCAAAGAATTACAATAAAAATAAAATTAGAAAAAAAGTTCAACACTGTGGCTTCTCTAATTGTTTAAAATTTTAAGCAAATCAATAACCATGATTTATAGGTAAGCAAAGCATGGAGACTGTATTGAAATACTAGGTGTACCTCTTAATAATGGTGGATTTTGTAATCAAGTAAAACACAATAATTTCAAGAGAAACATCAGAAGTGCTTTACTGACAGTAATATCCATCGCTAGCTACACATTTCCCCCATCTTTCAGGTAATTTGTGGATACTGTCCCAATAGAACTTTACTTGTTTTGAGGCAAACCATTCAGAGACCCAATTTTCCACTTCTTCATACGTTTTGAAGTGCTGCTCAGAAAATATGTGTGTCATCGATTGGATGGTAATCTGAAGGAGCAAGGTCTGGTGAATACGGCGGGTGGGTTAATACTTCCCAGGCAAGATCTTTTAATGTGTCTTTAACTGGTTTTGAAGTGTGTGATGGTGCGTTATCATGAAGCAAAATTACTTTGCCGTGTCTTCTGGAACATTCTGGTCGTTTCACGATCAAGCATGGTTCAAATTGATTATTTGTTGTCAGTAGCAATCAGTATTAACAATTTCACCTGGTTTTAGAAGCTCATAATACACCACACCTTCCTGATCCCACCAAACGCAGAGCATTGTCTTCTTTCCGAAATGATTTGGCCTTGTAGTCAATATTGATGGTTGACCTGGATCAACCCATGATTTTGTGCATTTGGAATTCTCAAAATTAATCCACTTTTCATCACCAGTCACAATTTGATGCAAAAAAGACTCTTTCGTGCCATTGAAGCAACATTTTACTGATGACTTTTCGGTTTTCCATTTGTCTTTCGTTCAGTTGATGTGGCACCCATTTCCTTCCTTTAAAATCTTTCTTATTGCTTGTAAACAATCAGAAATTGTTTGCTGAGCAACGTTGAATCTTTCTGAAAGTTGTTTTTGAGTTTGACACGCATCGTCATCCAATAATGCTTGTAATTTTTGGTCTTCAAATTTTTTCTGTTGTTCTGGATGTTCTTTGTCTTTCACACTGAAATCATCACTTTTAAAGCATTTAAACCAGCGTTCACAAGTATTTTGAGAAGGAGCATGTTCACCATAAACTTCCCGAAGTATATTAAAACTTCCCGCAAATGCTCTTTTTTTGGCATGAAATTCGACATTTTTAAATGTAAAAATATCTATGATGTTAACACCTTCAGCAAATTTGACATCTGACGTTTTGAAGCTTGCTGTCAATACAACAGAATAGCATACATATCAAATCGCATATATAGCAACATAAGTGTAACTCCATCTATTGAAAAAAATCCGCATTATTAACTGGTACACCTAGTACAACCCCCCAGGGAAACTGACACTTTTAAATGCACACACACACTAGCTATGATGCTTCAGTGAATAAACCTGGTGAGCTGTTCACTTTAATTGCTGTAATTAATGTAAAACATGTAAACAAAGTGTTGATTTTTATTCCGTTTAATGTGTTACATCTTCAAAACTTACAACAATGGTCCACCTTTCTCATGATATGATCGAGTTTAAGGATAAAAGACATAGAATATAAAAAATCAAGTTGCAGGAATTCTGACTTGGAATGAGCAATAAATGTTGCTCATAGAATATCTTCCAGATGGCAGCCACTGTGCTAGATGCTTTCCAATTTGTCATGTTCAATATAAAACAAAACATTCTAATGATGAGCTGGGCAAAGTCATCCCAAAAAGTTGTCACTAAAGATGCTGAAGGGCAGTGTGTCAGGGTTCCCTTGTGGGTGGTCATTTCGGCATTGATCAGAAATTGAACTAGGTGAAGTCTGAGGTAACTCTTAAGAAACGATTACCTAATTCAAAAACGTGAACACCACCAGCACAGACACACAAAATGCTGCATTCCCACTGAACACAGTTTAGAAAAAATATTTTCAGACTAAGATCCTAGACTTAACTCTCAACAGGGAAGATCTCTTTCTTTACTATTAACCCTTTCCTGGTAGCCAACATCTCCAAGCTCAGTCAGCTCACCTTATGTCTAAGTTTTATTGAGTTCTAATTATGGACCCTCCCTTCATTCACTCTTTCTTCTGCAACGTATTTATTCCACGAATATTTATATCTGATACTTTTCCCTGAGAATCCTGCCATGAGAAAGAAAAGCAGGTTGCTGCCTCATGATGTTTGCCCCTTACCTAAGTAGTCTGTGTGCATTTTTCTCTGGGTTCCGCCAGGATAAATTTTTTGTCCCAGAAGTGAGATAATGATTTTCAGAGGGGACAAGGAAGAGTGTCAAGATTATAAGTCATCCAGGTCAAAGCAAGGTGGTACAATGGAAGGGAGATGTCACTATGAAGATAGGCACACTATATCTTCAGCCCAATAAATAGGCAGCTAGGTGTTGGAGCCTATGGTGAAAGGAAGAAAGAAGGTATTGAAAAGTCAATAATGTGCAAATATGCTCATCTGTGTCCAAGGATAGCCACACATTCATTATATGTTAGTGTAGTTCTTAGGTTCCTTTTCCAAGCAGCCCTATTTTACTCCCTGTCTCCTGGAAGCCTCCCAGAATCTTAAACTTACAAGCATAAGTTTGTGTTCAAACCCAACTGTCGTTTAGTTATCTTGGGACTTAAAACAAATCTACCTTTCCCATCTCTGTGACAATGCTTCAAGGACTTTAACTTAAGACAAATGAGGATAATAGACATGAGTCAAATACTCCTGAGTCAAAAAGCATATGATTGAATCTTGTTCCTCATGTCAGGGAAATACCAAATGCTTTCGTGCAAATGCATAGATGGCAGGGAGTCATGAGCAATATGGATTGAGTCCTGTTTGTAAGGAGTCAGGGGTTTTAATTCAATTATTATGAAGTAAAGAGGAAGTATAATGAGAACACTCAGAAGCCAACTGTTCCTGTGGTGTAATTTTTGTGAGGTTTTACTTTAGTCCAGACACAAGTACTCCATGAAGTCTTTCCAACTCTTCTGGCATTCCATGGTTGCACCATCTCAGTGGGAATTTTTGGATCTTGTGGTAATAGTAATGGGTTGAAGGATAAAATAGTGAATAAATGAATAAGTGAGTAAATGATAAAGTTCATGCGATCAAATAGCCGTGTGTGTGTGTTTGTGTGTGTGTGTGTGTGTGTGTGTGTGTGTGTGATGTCAAATTATTGTATAGAAGTTGTTTAGGAAAAATATCACAATATTAGTGATATTTAAGTGTACCTATATAGTGAGTTGCTTTGGCTATCTGCAGATTGAACATGGAAGGTTAAAATTGTTACCTAATAACTCATGTCATGCTGTAATGGGTATTTGATTAATGCTCATGTGGGAAGTAGTTGTGAGTCAGGAGAGAGGCAAATGTGTAGTCTAGCTAAGTGGGAGGCCCTCGTGTCTGCATGGAGCTTATCTTCCTCTATTTCCATTTCTAATGCCACAAATCTGCTGAAGTTGGAAAAATGTAATTTGCTCTGTCAAGAAAAGAATGACCCTGACAATAAACAAACAAAAAATCAAACAAAAAAAAATTTCTGCAGACATAAAGAGTAAGTGAAAAAGCTTTAGTGAGGTTTTCTTGTGAGAAAAATAAAAGTATTATATAAATTAAAGTGAGGGATGTCAAAGGTGGTGATAGCCAGGATCTCTAACGTGTCTACCATATGCTCTTTCCCAAAACAGGAAAATACATTTATGAAATTGTTCTAGCAAATTCTCTAGCCAATGCAAAATTTTCTTTTCAGGGCTGGGTGGGTGATAAAATATCAGCAAAAGGCAAAAAAAGTAATTAACTTGGACTACAAGGCTATTTTTCATGGGAATATGATTTAATAGGAATTCAATTTAACATTTTTTAGAAATAGTTATATATAATCACTGTGCATAATATAATTACATATATATCATATATATTTATATAATCATTAAGAGTATAAAGAATTCCCTCAATTTTTTCATTACTATGCTTTGTAGGAAAAAAATTTTGCTCAGATTTGTTTTGAGTATTTAAAGATTTACCAAAGCCTTGACACTTTCCCTTCTTGACTGCCACAGCTTTAAATAATGTCGCTACTCTGAAATGTTTTCAAATATAAAGAAAATATCTGCCACGATAATGCGAACATATTTATGTTAGTTAATTAAGGGTATTTTATCTCCATTTTATATATTTGTTTAGTCACCAAACACAAAATATTCACTTATGTCAGTTACTGAATCTCCGCAGTTCTTATCAGTTCTTATTTCTTTGAAGGTCAGAGTAAAAGACAATTTTAACAAAAATATGTTTGCCACCAACAATATACCAAGTTCTTTGCTAGATGATGAGGATATAATAATGATCTTTTTATATCCCTTTATGGGCAATACTGTGAAAAATTGCCTGATTGGAATGATTGGTGTTGATTCACTAAAGAGAACATAGGCCACAGGATTTCCTGTGTGATTCACTCTTAGGCATCTGTGGTGAAGAATCCTCATTCCACTAAACCTCATATTCATTGGCAAACACACTGATTGTCATTTTCCCTCAACATTATGGACCTTGGAAACCATAAGTGCATACTTGGGATGTGTAGAAGGACCATCATTGAACAGCTCATGTATGCTGGCTTTGAGGTCATCCAACTGTATCACAGAGACAGGGTCATATTTGCATGTTTTTCCTGAACCACATCCTACAGATTCCATTAAAACTGATACATCCTTAACTTGAAGGGATTTGTTTCTATTTCTTATAATAATATACTGCAGCAAAAAAGATATAAAAATTGATTATTTGAGCTGTTCAGTTTAGATGTGTAGTAGTAGATTGTGTCATTGTTCCCATTATCTGTTGCCTCCCTTTTAAGAAAGTTATGCATCCCCTTCTCTTGTTATGAGACCTGCATGGACTCCCTGTAAGAGGAACGTACCACTCCCCTGAGGCAGACTTGGTCATTGACTTTCTTTGACCAATCAATGGATTGTGTGCAGAAGTAACTTATGTGCCTTGTAAGCAGAAACATTAAAGACTGTCATGGGTTCACCATTGCCCAGATAGGAACTGGTTCTTCAGCCTGGATTCCCCAAATAAAATACATAGACTAAAATGTAGAGCCATAGACTAAAGCAGAGTTGCAATGGACCTGTGCTGATATGGAACATAAGTGAGACATAAAACTTAATTGCTGTAATCCACTGAGATTTGGAAATTGTTCCTGTAGCATTACAAAGTGAAAGGTGACCGATAAACCACATAAACAGACATTTACATGTTACTAGTATAAATTAATTTAATTAATTTATGGTTATAATCATTCCTATTTTATTTCATTTTTAGTTAATCTTTTGGTCATCACTCTACCATTAATAGTGAGAAGCTTAGTCTCTTCCCCATTTTATCCTTCAAATTACTCAAAAATCTTGGGCAGTATAGTCTGCTATGTACAAAGAGGACCAATTTTGCCCTAGTCAGTTTAGCTCAGTGGATAGAGTATTGGCCTGTGGACTGAAGGGTTCCCAGTTCGAGGTTGTGGGCTCAGTCCCCAGTGAGGGGCATGCGGGAGGCAGCCAAACAGTGATTCTCTCTCATCATGATATTTCTATCTTTCTCTTCCTCTCCCTTCCTTTCTGAAATAAATAAAAATATACTTAAAAAAAAGAGAGAGAGGACCAATCTTCTAGGCAGAGAGGGAAAAAGAGAACACTATATCTATAGTAAGTTCATTAGCATTAGTGAAGAGTAGGTCTGTCTACCAGCCGTGGGCAAACTACGGCCCGCGGGCCGTATCCAGCCGTTTGAAGTGAATAAAACTATTGAAAAAATAGACCGTACCCTTTTATGTAATGATGTTTACTTTGAATTTATATTAGTTCACACAAACACTCCATCCATGCTTTTGTTCCGGCCCTCCGGTCCAGTTTAAGAACCCATTGTGGCCCTCGAGTCAAAAAGTTTGCCCACTCCTGGTAGTCTAATGGACGTTTGTCCACTGGTGCCATATTATAGATGTTGGCCTTCATCTCTTCCAGGTGAACATAACTCTTTCATTTCACACTTACTTGCTCAGCCATATTTCCTTGCTTCTCTGGCCCTGGACCTGTTGTAGAATTTAGGCCACCAGGACGCACGCCCCTTGCTTCATGGGGAGTTCCCTTCACATCATGGTGTCCTTTTAATCAGGAGATGCCATCCACCATGATAATTTCTGACAGTAAATCACAGATTAGTCCTATGACCCCAAAACAAATGGTCTTTTTACAGACATTCTGAAGCCCCCAGTGCATACAGACTGTCACTTGTTTACATAGCTAAAAGGCCACTCTGGGACCATTCCGTGGACAAAGAGTGGCACCATCAAGGTGCATAACGATATGTCTCAGCATGCAGGGAGATGTACAGGGGAGCTTCCTTAAGTTAAATAAACTGCATCTTTCCACATTAACATATGCCACTCCTGTCCCATAATCACACATATATCATTATTGCCTCTCTAGTGTTTAGCAAAATACTTGGCACATATTATGAGCTGGATAAATACCAGTCAAATGAGAGAAATATTGATTACAAAGCAAATCAATAAGATCAGAAATGGACTAAAATCTCCCCATTCATTGTTAGTTGAAGCTATTGTGGTAATATTGATTATTGTGGTAATAATCATTTCACAATATATGTAAATCAAACCATCATGCTATATGCCTTAAGATTATACAGTGATGTATGTAAATTATTTCTCAATTTACTAAAAAAATAATTTTAAAAAAAGAATTTCATTCTAGGAAAATGAATTTTTTTACTCCCCATTTCTCCATATATGGTAATTTCCCCCAATTTTCCACTTCTTCAAGTGTTTCTAACTCTTGAAACCTAATACAGAAGATATTTGGGTAGGCATATCAGAGGAAATGAAAGTTAGACTGGGTGGTAGAGTAATTATAAAGGCTTTTCAGACAAACTTTAATAAATGATACAAGGAAAAGATAAAATATACAAATAATTCTTATTCTATTTGCATGAAGGCATAATAAAACTGAGATTGTCTTTTATATCCTCATCCTGAAATTTTAAAATAGTTTTATTTCTTAATTTCTACATATAACCATATAAAAGAATGAAAAAACCCATGAGCCAGGTTTTCTTAGACAATAAAACATGTGAGGTAGACAATAGGGTGGTGAAACTTGAGGTGGCGGGGGGCTGGGGGGGGGGGGGGACGGGACCAAAGACAGGAAGGGAGAGGTCAGTGGGGGGAAAAGGGCACATATGTAATGCTTTCAACAATAAAGATTTTTAAAAAAAAACATGTGAGGTGTCTTAGGATTAAAAAACATATATTTCTTTTTTTATTGATAAAAGTAAATTTATTTTAGGTAAAATAAACAATTCCAAAAAAAATAAAGATAGGTCATTGGAAGCAGAGTCAATTGTCATTGTATGTAATACTCTAGGAAAATTGAAGGGAAAATAAAACTTTTAATTAGTGAAGAGAATGCTTCTAAAGGCACCTTTTACGATCAGACACAGCTATGCTTTCTAAAACCTTATCACGGGCAGCTACTCTCCTTGGTAGTTAATACCAGAATTCACTAATATTCCTTATGGAATCAAACCACCTTGCTTATATCAAACTAGAGGCCCGGTGCACAAAAATTTGTGCACTCGGGGGGGGGAGGGGGGGTCCCTCAGCCCGGCCTGTGCCCTCTCACAGTCTGGGACCCCTCGGGAGATAATGACCTGCTGGCTTAGGCCTGCTCCTGGGTGGCAGAGGGCAGGCCCAATCCCTAGGTGCAGCCCCTGGTTGGGCTCAGAGCAGGGCTGATTGGGGAGTTGGAGCGCCGCCCCGTCATGCACAGAGCAGGGCAGATTGGGAGGTTGCAATGCCACCCTCAGTCACGCTCAGGGCAGGGCTGATTGGGAGGTTGGGGCACCGTCCCCTGTCACACTCAAGGCAGGGTCGAATGGGAGGTTGCGGCGCCACCCCCTGTCATGCACAGAGCAAGGCCGATTAGGGGGTTGGGGCACCGCAGTCTGTCACACACAGAGCTGCAGGGCGATCAGGGGGTTGGGGTGCCTTCCCCTGTCATGAACAGAGCAGGGTGGATAGGGAGGTTGTGGCCCCGTAGGGGGGGTGGGGGGGTTGGGGAGCTCCCCCCTATCAGGCACAGAGCAGGGCTGCTCAGGGGGTTGGGGCCCCGCCCCCTGTCACACACAGAGTCGCAGGGCGATCAGGGGGTTTGGGGGCTGCCCCCTGTCACGCTGATCCCAGTGCCGGCGGGCATATTACCCTTTTACTATATAGGGTAGAGGCCTGGTGCATGGGTGGGGCCAGCTGGTTTGCCCTGAAGGGTGTCCTAGATCAGGGTGGGGGTCCCCACTGGGGTGCCTGGCCAGTCTGGGTGAGGGGCTGAGGGCTGTTTTCAGGCTGGGAGTGACTGAAGTTCCCAACCGCTCCTTTTTTTCTTTTTTCTTTTTTTATTCTGGGCCAGCTTTATCTTGAGGCTTGGCTCTAGCTCTTAGGCCTGCCTCCACGGCTGAAAGTAGGTTTCTGGCCTTTGCTTACAATGTTGCGAATCTGCTGGCTGAAGTCCGGCGGTATTTGTTACAATGTTTCTTAAACTGCCCGCTCTGAGGCCTGCAGCCGCAGGCGGGGAACGTTGGTTTCCTCCAACGATCCTCCGTCACTGAGGCAAGCAAGCCTCATGTTAGTTTCACGCTGCCTGGCTGCCGGCCGCCATCTTGGCTGACAGTTAATTTGCATATCTCGCTGATTAGCCAATGAAAAGGGTAGCGGTCGTACACCAATTACCAAGTTTCTCTTTTATTAGTGTAGATTGCCTCCTTTATATTATGGAATCATAGACTCATGGAGATGTAGATCTGGAAGGCTGGAAGACTGTTGTCTAGTTTTCTAGTCTTATTATTGTGAGAACTGAGGCCCTAAGAGTTTCAGGATGAAACATATTTCTGACTGACTGCATCATTAAAATCAGTAGATAATCATCAATTTTCCAAGTCTTTCTGATTTGTAAATAACACTGTGAGAAAGAAAATATTTCAGTCAGCATTTTTACTTCCTTGCTCCAAATTCAAAATTGTATTGTATTACATATATGCTAAAAATATGTTTCCGAAAATGCTTAAATTTTTATGATTACTGCCTTTCATTCCATTCCCTGAATATTATATTTATATTCACCATCTTGAGTGAGAAAATAAGCAGCTAAGAGTCATGGATAAACTGGAAGAAACAAACAACCATGAGCTAAGATATATACATATCACATGTGTAAAATTCCTACTGTGATTCACATCAACATGAATTGATAAACAATTGTGTGTTTTTTAATTAATAAAGGTTTTCTCTAAGGGATATAGCAACTTGCTAGTAACTTTGAAGTGAGAAATTTGGAATCCAACATCTGTTTCTTGCTGGTTAATTGTGCAACCTTTGGCCATTGACATCAACTTTCTGGGCCTTAATTTTCATATTTGCAAAATATGGGTAATAATACCTAAGTTGGGGGTCTCTGTGTGAATAAGTAATAATATATGTGTATAATTCACAATACTGATTTTAAGAAACAAGAAGTGTAAGACTAGAAAACATTTTTATTTCAGTTAACCAAACCACCAAAACAACCAATAAAAGAAACCACCATCAATGAAAGCTATATTTGTGGATTTGTGGATTCAAACCATTAGATTATCATTCTGTCTTCTGTATTTGTCTTTGTACAAGAAGCTGTGTTCTCTCAAGCTAATCATCCTTACAGGGTTAAAAACAAAAACTACAGGCAGCTATGAACTTACATTATCGTAGATATCATGAAGAGAAAACAAAGACATTCTCTTCAACTAACTCCAATTAGAAAAGTCCTGGGGAAGAAACATAAATGGTCCTGCTGATGTCACATGCCTATTTTTGAACCAATTGTCTATGGTCAGGTGGATGGAATCCTATGAGTGGCCCAACTTCATGATGTATCCAGATCTGTGATATGAGATGTGAGATCTGGAACCTAAAAAGGGGGGAAAGGGTGTGAGAACAAAACAAAAAAAGTAGCAAAATAGTCGTTTCATTATTTAAGGTACCTGGTATATAAGGTCAGCAAAGTACTGGAAAATTTTTGTATTAATGAGATTTTCATTTCGTGGATAAACCAATTAGTTTAATTTTGGTCTATGGGCCACTCAAGTATGTTCATGATGGTAAGTATGAAAAGAAACCTGAGCAAAGAGAGATGTATTCAGTGTAGAATCCATGGCCTCTACGTTAAAGCTTGCCCTGCTGGTGGTGGCTGATTTGTGACATCTTTACCCCCAAAGGGCAAAGGATTATTATCCTTTGAAATTTCAATACATAGATTTGAAAATGAGATATTTACAACAGATACTGACTCCATTGATCCTCTAATTCAGAGTCAAAATGAGCTACAATCTGCTCAGGGGGGGTGGGTGGAGGGGGGAAATTCTGCTTCATCTCTTACTAGCTGTGTGCTCTTGATTGAGTTATGAATCTGTCTGTGCCTCAGTTTCTTCAACGATTACATGGAGATAATAATAATACCTAGATGTTCATAGAGTATTTTGGGGCAAGTAAATGAATTAATGTATATAAAGGACTTAACATAAAACTTCAAAATTATCATTTTGTCATTATTAATAACTAGAGGCCCGGTGCACAAATTCATGCACAGGCAGGCCCCTCTGGGTGGCCTGTGGGGATCCGGCCAAAACTCACAGTACAACACCGCCTGCAGCTTCTACCTGCTGCTCCTGCTCATCCCTGCCCCACTACGCCTGCTGCGGGCTCATGTCCAATCAGTCCCCATCAGGAGAGGCTTGTGCTGCTGCAGCAGTGCTCACCAACCTCGCCAACCTTGAGCCCTGAGTCTGGCACCCTCCCGAGGGGAGTGGCCTATGGGATCAGGCCAAAACTGGCTCTCCAACATCCCCCACGGGGCCCCAGATTATGAGAGGGCACAGGCCAGGCTGAGGGACCCCACCAGTGCACGATTGGACCGCGGAGGGACCATAGGAGGGCTCCAGGGTGTGTCTGATCCCGTCTTGCCAAGCCCTGATCGAGGCTGGCTGGGGAGGGACGTGTGAGGGCTCCAGGGCATGTCTGGCCCATCTCGCTCAGTCCCGATGAGCTGGACCCTAGCAGCAAGCTAACCTACCTTTCAAAGCATCTGCCCCCTGGTGGTCAGTGCACATCATAGCGACTGGTTAACTGTCTGCCCCCTGATGGTCAGTGTTTGTCAGAGCGACTGGTCAACCAGTCGACTATCTTCCCTCTGGTGGTCAGTGCACGTCATAGAGAATGGTTGAGCAGCCTTAGCATATCATTAGCATATTACGCTTTGGTTGGTTGAACAGTCGACCTGTCACCAGATGACCAGACACTTAGCTTATTAGGCTTTTATTATATAGGATATCTATATAATAAAAGCCTAAGCAACCATTATGGTGGAATGACCAGAACAACCAGTTGCTATGATGCACACTGACCACGAGGGGGCAGACGCTCAACGGTGGAGCTGCCCCCTGGTGGTCAGTGAGCTCCCACAGGGCGAGTGCTGCTCAGTCAGAAGCAGGGCTCACGGCTGGTGAGCACAGCAGTGGTGGTGGGAGCCTCTTCTGCCTCCACAGCAGTGCTAAGGAACAGCAATCCAAGCGGTAAGAAGCAGCGAGCAAGCAGGCAGTAAGGAGCAAGGGGTCTCAGACTGTAAGAGGGTGCAGGCTGTGCTGACGGACAACCCTCCCCCGCCCCCCAGTTCATGTATTTCGTGCACCGGGCCTCTAGTTATTATCATAAATGTTTCCTGAATAACAAAAAAAAGACTTGGCTCAAGTTTAAGGGCCTATGTGGAAGGACTAATTGATTTTTCAGAAAAACACTACAGCTTATTTGCCATATTCATGCCTGAACATAACAGTCAACATATAAAATGGGGGGGGGGGTCATAAATGAGTTATTGATGTGTGTTCTCTAAGTGTCCATGTTTGTGGTTAGGTAAAGTGTTCAGTTGTTTGAATTATATCTGTTCTGTCCAGAAGTTGAGCATGATCCTGCCTCAACCTTTTTCACTCATTGGAGAAGTAAAAAAGAAAAACTAAGGGATTGATTCAGGGTTAGTTTCATTGTGTTGCTCCTTTGCTGATCTGTTTGGAAACACAAGCAATAAATTAATAAATTCAATAGATTGAAGAATTTTATAGTAAATATTGTGATGTTCCTCTCCAATCCCTTTTAACATCCTGGGACACCCTTCCCAGCTGCTAATGTCTCACAGATGGGCCACTTCTCTGGAGAGTGTGCCCCTAACTGTCAGCTGCTTCAACTGCAGTTATGTCCACATCCTGGGTGCAGTTCAAAGCCAATGACGAACTGGTGTGGCATATAAAGGGTTAACCCAGCTAATGGTTAATGATTCAGAGACCTTCCCCTATGAATCAGGCCATGGCTACACTTTATCTGAGACCACTTTCCTATTCAGCACTTTCTCTTCCTTTATCCTAATGTACTTTTCTACCAATATATCACTTTTATAAGAATTAAGGTTTCAGACTCAGCTTCCAGGGAACCCAGTCTAAGATAATATTACAACAACCTGTGCTATCAAAGGAACCTGCAGAGTAATTCAAAGCTATCAACCTAATACCTCTGAGGAAAAATAGATTTCAGAAATGTAGACTTTTAGAAAAAAAGACCTATTGAAGAAATAACATAAAAGCTACAGAGGAGATGGTCACGAAGCAATATAATGCCTCAAGCATTAGGAATGGCATACCCTGAGCATGCTAACCAATGTTTAGTGGTTGCTGTTGGTTGTTTTGTTGACTGGCTGGCTTGATTGATGGGTTGCTGGGGAGATGTCCACCAGTCATCTCCCCTCCTTATTTTGGAGGAATAATCACTGTGTGAGGAGTTGGAGGAATGAGGTTCCCTAAATCAAAATGCCTATGCAGACAATGAGGAATCCTTTCTGTGTATGATCCAGAGGCAAGGACTAGGTTACCTAAACAGTCCATAGTCAGGCAGCCCTCTAAGTCCAGATTTTGAAGCTTAAATCAGTGGGTATACATGGATGGTCAGAGTTCATTTAAGACAGCTGCTGTGTGGTTCACCAGACAGCCTATAGACTCCAGTGGTATCTGAGAGAAATGGTATAGTAGTGGCAGATTCAATGCTCTTTTAGTTTCTATGTGTGCTCCAAGCATGCTCCTCCATTTTCCTATCAATTACATGCACTCCCTATCTCTCCCTTTTCAATTGTAAAAAAGTGCAGTTGTTATCTTTTGCCTGAATTTAAATTTTTTTTTTAAATTACAAAGGAATTGAGGAAAAACCAACATGGCTGGCGCAGTGAATGGATCAGTGATAAGCAATTGGACTATGGGGCTAGGCAGGAGTTTTGCAAGGCCTACAGAACGCATAAAGGATTTTTCTGATGATTGTGAGTCAATTATCTATAAAACTCCCTTGAAGAACTATATAAGAAGGTTACTTTGAGTCAGGTCTGTGGCCTTCTATACAGTGAATGTAAATGTGGGTGAACAAGCAGTCTTGACAACCAACTAACTGGAGATGTAGAGAAAAGGTGGAGCTTGGGCAGGTTTCTGTACGGGATCATCAGGAAAGGAAGGAGCAGCAGAAGATGGTTTAGTCAGAGGGCAGGATCAAGAAACAGGGGCTCCTGCCTTAGACCAACAGGCTAGAAGAAGGTCATAAAGAGGAAATTAGAATCTACATGGTGAACTGGACAGGCGAATGTGATTGCCAGCCAAAATAAGCCAAATAATCTGAAGAAAGAGAGACAAGTCAGGGCAGGAACAAAGCCAGGGCCTTAGGTAATAGAGAAATAAAATCTTGGAAGGGCAAAGCCTTGTAAAGAGAGTTCAGTCCCATGTGTGCACTGGGCAGCGTTGGCCCACAATGGTTACCTCAGGCTGAAAAGGGTCCATCTCTTCAGGGAGTGAGGTTTCCTGGTGGGTACCCAAGTTTCTTCAGCCCCTAAATTCATCATTGCAGTGTTCGTCCTCTCCTCCTACTTCTTATCTCTGACTGCTTTTCTCATATCATCATCTGAGCCAGAGTTTCCACAGCAGAAAATGTGACACATGCAAACACGTACGCACACGCATGCAATTAAAAAGCTGAGACAATTGGGAATTGCTGACATAACTCCAGTCACTAACTGCCCTTCCAAAAACTTCTGGAAAATAGGAGCAAAATATTGAGGACAATATTAAAGTGTCTCAATTCTCTGCCTAAATCCACTGCATGCATGACTATTAATGAAATGTGCCAAGCTGGGAAATTAGGAGCCTTCATTATCTTCATATCAAAGAGATACAAATCATGCAAAGAATAACAAATGTGAGCAAATAAACTCAAGATTCTAGGAAAAAATAAATTAAATAAATGGGTATATTTGGGGAGAAAAAGAAATAAACTTATCAGTGGATTAAAATTTGAGAGAAAAAAAAAAGAAGAGAAAGTCAACACTTAATTTGTGATAATGGAATTATGAAAAACAATGATGTTGATTGTAAATTGAATGTCAGAGAAAATGTGTTGGCAATGTGAACTGATTGGATTGTAGAAGCTAATCTCCCAAGGGAAGGGGTGGAAGTTTTGCCTTGCATATTAAAGGCGAAATTCTCACTGGCTGGAGTTAGGATAAATGACTTAAGAGATCTTTTTCAACTCTGATGTCTATTTGGCAAGGGAAACCTAGCTAGGAGTTACACAATTAAGCATCCTCTCTGAAAAAATAAATACAGAAATGTCAGACGATGAGGACCGATCCCCTCCAAAAAAATGTAAAAGAGATCTTCACACCACCATAAGATCCAGCCCAGAAGGACAATTCTTGACATGGACCAGGGATAAATGGATGCTTTCATTCCCCTGGTTTTCTTAATCCTCAATTCTGAATGGATGGGGGTGGCAGGTTTTCAGGGGTGCTGGAAGGCAGGGGCTTTGCATAATCTCCCCCTGAAGGTTTGTTCTTGTTTGGAAGAGGGTATCCTTTGAAGATGACTGGATCAGATCCAGCAAGTTCCCTTTTACTCCCACAATCTTTTGCCCACTTTCTTTCACCCCTTCCTCTTGGCTCTACCCATCTCTGGGAAAGTGAAAAAAATTACAACACCCGTTATATCCTTTTCTTGGAGAATCCGTGAGTAGAGTTTTATATCCTCACAGCATGTTGGCAATCCAAACCCTGCTCAGAGAAAATCCACTTTGAAAACTAAATCCGTAGAGATGTGGACAGTCCTGAGAAAATACATTGTCTCATCTTACTTTGTGTTTTCTTTTATCTGCAGGCTTAAGTTTTCTGGTTTCCTTATTTGATTCATTTGTTGTTCTGGTTTTCAGAAATAACCACCAGTGTAGACAGAATAGAATATATTGTACAGCCTGTGACTGTTTTGACTGGCACAAACTATCACTTAGGCAAACTGGCAAAATTAGAAAGCAAATAGATTACGGGTTTGTAGTTTCAGAACTAGCTCAGTGAGCACCAACTGCAGTTTTGAGTTGATTTTTCCTCTCCTCCTTGCCTTTATAAATGCCTATTTTGGGATTTTATCTCTGAATCATTAAAGTTAGGCAATCAGAAAAACCTGGAATGGAGAGGTCTTATTTTGTGTATTCTCATGAGAATGTAACAGCTGCAACCTTTTGGATAAGAAATGTTCATTTTCTAGCCATGAATGGACTTTCTGAAGCCCATGGGGTCCAGGATAATTATGCCATATAGGCTACTTCTACTTGGCTTGCTTTTAGTATCCGTACTAGTTCTGCTCAGATCCTCAGTGGACATTAAAGAGAGACACAACTAGATGTAAAAACTGCATAAGGCAGTCACATATCCAAGACTGAGTCTTTACCCTACAGCATTGTAGAAATACAACATTAAAATAAAACAAAAAAATGACATAATTTTAAAAAACATACTTAATGCCCCAGATGGTTTGGCTCAATGGATAGAGCATCAGCCTGCAGACTGATGGGTCCCAGGTTCATTTCTGGTCAAGGGCCCGGGTTGCGTGCTTGCTCCCCCGGTGGGGTGTGTGCAGGAGGCAGCCAATTAATGATTCTCTCTCATCATTGACGTTTCTCTCTCCTCCTCTCCCTCCCTCTCTGAAATCAATAAAAATATATTAAAAATTATATATATATATGTATATATGTATACACATATATACATATATATCAATGACATTTAAAAATATGAAAACAAGGAACTGAAAAGGAAGTGGGTGTTTACCCATGGGCAACTGAAGCTGTTGTCTGATTAGTTGTGTGGCTGTGCAGTTGCTAGGCATTATGGAGACTTGGAGGGGTGAATTTAGGTGTCTAGCGTTTGAATCTGGAGGGTGTTGTCTGCAAACAAATGTCTTCTTTTCAGAACAGGGGCTAGCTTGAGTGGAATGTAACATGGTTCATCAGACTTAGCTTCTTCTAGAAATGATCACCAGCATCCATTAGAAAATCTCCCTGTGTCAGAAAGTGTTTTTTTTTTTTTAAAGGTGTTGCAGTGAAAGGGTTACCTTTGGGTAAAACAGAAGAGAAAAATAGACAAAAAAACAAATGTCATTTTTATTTCTCACACCACAGGACAGAAAGATGCTCTAAGAGCAGGTTTAAAACAAAACATCTATACAACAGCCTGCATTACATGGTCAGGTTTGAGCCTCACAGTCAGCCAGTGTAGGAGAGATCCCACATAAGAATGTGACAAAAATTATAAAGACTCAATTACAACAGGAGGGCCCAAATAACACATAAAAGGAACATTCCTAGAGCATCCAGCTGAGGAGATGAAAGAGACTGTACCACTGGGTCCCACAGGACACTTAATACATAAGGCCACCCCACGAAGACTGGGAGTCATAGCAGTTCTATCAAATACATAGAAACAAACACAAAGAGACAGCTAAAATGGAGACACAAAGAATAACCCCCAAATGAAAGAAAAGGAGGGCTCTCCAGAAAAAGAACTAAATGAGATGGAGGCAAGCAATTTATCAGACATAGAGTTCAGTTATGGTTATAAGGATGCTCAAGGAACTTAGTGATAACTATAAGGAACTTAATAGAACTACATCAGCATGGAAAGGGATATAGAAACCATGAATAAGAACGAGCTGGAGATAAAGAATCCAGTCTTAACATCAAGAATACACTGGAAGGAACAAAAAGTAGGCTGGATAAAGCAGAGGATTTGGAAGACAAGGTAGGAAAATACTTCCAAATCAAAGCAACAAAAAGGGAAAAAGTTTAAAAAAAAAATCAAGGATAGTTTAAGGGACAGCATGTCCCTATATCTGCATCATAGAAGTACCAGGAGAAGAAAGTGAGGAAGCAATAGAAAATTTGTTTGAAGAAATAATGACAGAAAACTTCCCTTACCTGATGAAGGAAAAAGTTACACAAGTTCAGGCAGCATAGAGTCCCAATCAAGATGAACCCAGAGTCCCACATCAAGACACATCATACTTAAAATGGCAAAGGTTAAAGACAAAGAGAGAATCTTAAAGGCAGCAGGAGAGAAACAGTCTCTTCAATAAGTGGTGCTGGGAAAATTGGATAGGTACAAGCAAAATAATGAAACTAGATCACCAACTTACACTATACACAAGAATAAACTCAAAATGGATAAAATACTTAAATCTCAGTTTTGAAACCATAAAAATCTTAGAAGAAAACAGAGGCAGAAAAATCTCATTTAGCAGAATTTTCACCAATACAGCTCCTAGGGCAAGAGAAACAAAGGAAAAAAATAAACAAATGTACTACATCAAGCTAAAAACTTCTACACTGAAAAAAAAAAAAAAAAAAAAAAAAAAAAAGAAAAACAAAAAAAAACCTATCATAAAAATGAAAAAGGAAACCACAGTATGGGAGAAGTTATATTTTAAGAAAAAAACAATTAATCTTGAGAGACTTTTTCAAACAAGAAATCTGTGCAAATCTAAGAACTTGCTTTTTGTATCACTTTAGAGCTTAAAATTACAAAGCATGTGAGTATTACCTACCACCTGACTTTACCATTAACAAATTGGGTCATCATATTTGGATGCAACATGCAAAGTAAATTTATTTTTAATAAAATAATTTAAAAATAAAATTAATTTTGAATTATTGACTTTGAATTTATTTTTATGTCACTCTTCAAAAACATGCAAGTGAGAAGTAGGGGATTTTCAAAATATTTTAAGAGCCCAATGTGGTAAAATACTGAGACAAATTAAGAATACCAACCTGAGGTTGATGTCTTCACAAACAATTTGGAGAAAATATTTAAAGCCAATATACTAATGTTTTAAGGAGTTCTAAGTTTTGTCATTTATTGAACTGTTATATTCATCAGTTCAAGGAAGATTTAACAAAGTTCAATTCAATTAGGTCATGCACATAGGAAAGTTTTCTTTAAATGTTCTTTCCAGAAATTTATAGCTCTACATAGGATACCCTGATAGAAATTATTTTGGCAAATTTTACTTCAGGAAACAAACATAAAATTTTCTATCTATATTTTTGCTCTTTTCTTTAAATAGTGGTAGGTAAGTACAGTGCCACAAAACATTAAAATTTGATTCTGTGCTCACAAAATAATATATGTACTTATTATATCTAATATATTTATTATTTATTAGAATGTCTCAGAACTCTGCTCCAGGACTCACTTCTCAAAAAGTTATGAAAATAGAAAAGTAATAGAAAAAAGTGTTAAATATTTTTAAAGCTTAAAATCCATCCTCCTCATAATATTAAAAGTGTTTCTCTATAGGTCTTAGCAAGTGGATCAATATTTACTGTATTTTAAAATAGTCCATAAATGATAGCTTTTGGTGATTAATTTGAAGTAATAACAGCATAACTAGTGATTAGTGTATTAAAAGTGTAACCACTCATTTCAAGGTATTATTGAGAAAGTGACTCTAGGGTCTTTTAACCAAAATTCTCTGCTTCTATTTTGCACAGGTCAAAGCAATTAAATAGTCACGGAGATGTAAAGTACAGCATACGGAATATAGTCAATAATATTGTAACAAGTATGTATAGTGCCAGGTTGGGTACTGAAAATATCAGGGGGATCACTTTGTAAAGTATATGGTTGCCTAACTACTATGCTGCACACCTGAAACTAATGCAAAATTATATTGAATGTAAACTAATTGAACCATAAAACTAAGCAAAAAAAAAAATGTATAAGATTTTGCTTGAGTTGAGGTGAAATTTGAAAGAAGACATAATTCTATTCTTTATTAAACATTTGTACAAAATAAAAGTAAGTCAATCTAGATTTTGTTCATTGTTGGCAGGAGGGAGTTTAATGGACCTGCAGGAACCACAGTGCAGTAATTTTACTCCCATCACACATTTTATACAACGCTGGTCACCGTGGCTCTGCCTACTTGGGTATCTAATCTACGAGTTATTTCTGAAGTGGAGCTTCTTTAAAGGAGTCTGCCTTGCCATCCCCCTGTCATGGCGAATGCCACTCTGTCAGCCTTTCAGACCTTTAGCTGTCCTGATGGAGTCTGGGTCTCCATTTTTCAAGAGGAGTTCTCAGTGAACCATAATCTGTCTTTCCATTGGCTACGTCTGGAAACCTTGGTGGGCTGGGTGGGTCCAAAAAGAAAAGAGGATGTTTTCTTTTTCCACTGTTTAAACCTCTTGTGAGTAATTCCCCACAGCTGTACATAAACACCCCCTTTCTGGGGGGGGGGGGGAGAGGTCTCCGAGCAGAACAGCTCTCTCTGTGTTTATCAAATTAAAACAAATCATGGCAACAGCTTCTCACTCTAACCAAAGAGAGCCTCCTCGTCTCAATGCGTTTTGTGGGGGGATTAATTGTACTCTGGAGCTTCAGACTAGACATGCTGAGTTCTCCTTTAAAGATGAAAAGGATGAGGAGAAGAAAACAAGTTTTAAAGTCTGCATGGAAACAATCTGGAATTCTTTTGCAGCTATTATGAGATTGTTCAACAATTAAATAGCTATAATTATAACCCTAAACAATGTTTGACTGGGCTGGCTGCCTAATCAGGGAAGCTGTATTTTCACAGCAGACTAAGCATGTTATTGTTAAAATAAATGTTATTGGAAAAAAACAGCTCTAGAGAATACATTTCTGCCTACAGAGAATTGGTGGCTATTTTTAAGGATGCTAAGAAATTCAGTGCTCACCATATAAAGGGTGTAAATTAACACTTGTTGAATTGCATGGAAAACATTTAAGTGTGTTTGCAAATAACCCCTTGCTATGAACAGTTTTAAAACATCACCACGAGAACTTTCTAATTGTTAGGCTGATTTGTTCTTCTAGTCCAATGTAGTTGAGACAAAGGCTAAGTGGTTTGGCAAGGTCATGCATTAGTAGTAGACGTTGAAGTCGTAGATTTCTCTGCATAACCCCATCATAGTTCTTATAATTATAGTAATTGATTTGATTGTCTGACTTTCTGTAGAGATTGTGAGATCATGAAATTCTGAATACCCACAGCCTAGCACACTGTTGTGTGTGTGTGTGTGTGTGTGTGTGTGTGTGTGTGTGTAGTATAAACATGGATGGTGGTAAGGGTAAGCACTATAGTAAGCTTATAATAATGTTTATGAGGTATTGATTAATGACTGAGTCAAACTCTGAACAAAATGGGTGAGTTCTAATACTAACCCTACATACTTAAACCTACATTTTGAAGGTTCTTTTTCAAATGTTTGTTCCTAGTCTTTCTCTAGAAGATTATCTTGTCTGAATGGGAGGGGGGGATAAGAGACTGTCTTTCAACATTCATTTCCTCAAGATTACCTAATCATAAGAATTATCTGCAATACTTCTTAAAAACACAGCTTCTCTGGCCTCAGCCCAGCCTAAGAAGTCAGAACAGAATTTCTGAAAATCTCTTGGGCCAAGGCACTTAATGATGGAATTAAGTTTGAAATATCAGTATCCTAAATATTTTCTGGATAACAAAGCATATCAGGTGGGTCTTTATTATCTAGGGCAGTGATGGCGAACTTTTTGAGCTCGGTGTGTCAGCATTTTGAAAAACCCTAAATTAACTCTGGTACCGTGTCACATATAGAAATTTTTTGATATTTGCAACCATACTAAAACAAAGACATATTTTTGATATTTATTTTATATATTTAAATGCCGTTTAACAAAGAAAAATCAACCAAAAAAATGAGTTCGCGTGTCACCTCTGACATGCGTGTCATAGGTTCGCCATCACTGATCTAGGGTAAAGTCTACTTCTTCCATAGAGTCAACTGGACAATCCTAATTTAACAAAGTCCATGCAATTCCTTAATGATCTACTGAAACCTATACTTCTTCTTGGAACACTTACTTTCATTATCATTATCTCTTTTTCAAAATATTTGTATTGATGTTAGAGAGAGAGAAAGGGCGAAGGAGAGAGAAACATCAATGTGAGAAAGAAACATCAATCGGTTGTCTCCCACACACACCTACCGAGGATCGAACCCACAACCTGGGTATGTGCCCTAATGGGAAATTAAACCAGGGACCTTTTGGTGCATGGGAAAACACTTAACCTACTTAGCCACACTTGCCAGGGCTCACTATCATTATCAGTAATGATAATGTTGACAGTATTACAGATGTTCCCATTCCCTCATCCTTTATCCCACTCTGCCCAGCCCCCACCCTCCAGGCCTTCACTCCACTATTATTGGTGTCCATGGGCTATGCATATAGATATATACGTCCTTTGGTTTATCTCTTCTTCCTACTTCTTCCTCTTTCTTCCTCTGATATGTCAGTCTTTTCCATGCCTCCATGTCCTGGGTCTTATTTTGTTGGTCAATTCATTTTTCTCATTAGATTCCAAATATAAGTGATATTTTTCTTTCTTTGAATGGCTTCTTAACTTATCATAATAGTCTCCAGATCCATCCATGCTGCCTCAAAGGGTAAAAGATCCTTTTTAACAGCTGCATAGTATTCCATTGTGTAAATATGTCACAGCTTTTAGTATCAAACTATACTACAAAGCCATTGTAATCAGAACAGACTGATACTGGCATGAGAACAGGCATATAGACCAATGGAACAGAACAGAGACCCCAGAAAATTGACTCACACCATTATGGTCACTTAATATTTGACAAAGGAGGCAAAAACATACAATGGAGTAAAGACAGTCTCTTCAACAAATGGTGTTGGGGAAACTGGACAGACACACACAAAAAGATGAAATTAGACAACCAACTTACACCATACACAAGAATAAACTCAAAATAGATAAAAGACAAATATAAGTCGGGAAACCATAAAAATCCTAAAAGAAGACATGGGCAATAAAATCTCAGACATCTCACATAGCAAAATTTTTGTTGATACATCTTCTAGGGCAAGAGAAACAAAGGAAAAAATAAACAAATGGGGCTACATAAAAATAAAAAACTTCTGCACCAGCAAAAGAAACCACCTTCAAAATGAAAAGGGAGCCCTGGCTGGTTTGGCTCAGTGGATAGAGTGTTGGCCTGTGGACTAAAGGGTCCCAGGTTCGATTCCAGTCAAGGGCACATGCCTGGGTTGCAGGCTCCATCCCCAGTAGGGAGTGTGCAGGAGGCAGCCAATCAATGATTCTCTCACATCATTGATGTCTCTCTCTCTCTCTCTCTCTCTCTCTCTCTCTCTCTCTCTCTCTCTCTCTCTCTCTCCCTTCCTCTCTGAAATCAATAAAAATATATTCTTTTTTAAAAATGAAAAGGGAACCTATTGTATGGAAGAACATATTTGCCAATGATACATCTAATAAGGGGTTAATCTCCAAAATATATAAAATACTCATATAACTGAATAAAATGAAGACAAACAATCCAATTAAAAAAATAGGCAAAGGACCTGAATAGACGCTTTTCCAAAGAGGACACACAAATGGCCAAGAGACATCAAAAATGTTCAGTCATTAATCAGCAGAGAAATGCAAATTAAAACCACAATGAGATATCACCTCACACCTGTGAGAATGGCTATCATTAATAAGTCAAAAAACAACAAGTGCTGGCAAGGATGTGGCGAAAAGAGAACCCTAATACACTGCTGGTGAGAATGCAGACTGGTGCAGCCATTATGGAAAACAGTATGGGGTTTCCTTTAAAAAATTAAAAATGGGATTTCCATTTGACCCAGTGATCCCACTTCTGGGAATATATCCTAAAAACCTCGAAACACCAATCAGAAAGAATATATGCACCCCTATGTTCATTATCATTATCTTTTAACAGCATTATAAATGTCTCAAGTAAAATGACTGAGCCTTATTTTTTTTTACATTTAGTCAACATTTATTGGACACTTGCTATGGAACTAGTATTTTCTACAGGATCTAGTGTAGTGCATCTCCTATAATAGAGATTCAAAGCCCATTTGTTGAATAAATGAATGAATAAATTCAAAATGGATGTAAAATGCCCCAAAGTTATAGTGCAACAAACTTCCCATTTTGTCATTGTTTCCAGGAAGTAAAAATGATTCTGAAAAATAATAACCATAGTGGTAACTCAAATGTGCCTGTAAGTATGTAGCTGACAAAGACTTTTCATTTGCATCTTCTCAACTTTTTTTCACATCTACCCACTGAGACAGAAAGTGGATGTTTTATTACCTCCTGTATATTATAGATGAGAAAATTGAACCACAAAATATTTAATTAACCTATTTAGAGTCAAACCTTAAAATTGAATGAAAATTCTTGCTGATGCAAGGTTGATCCTGACAGGCAAGACTCAACACAATACAGCAAACCCAGAGCCTGGCTTTGAAGATACAATGCAGCAAGAGTTCAACACTTACTCAATGGGTTGTCATTTTAAGCCACTTAACCACATTGACCCCATTTCCTCATTTAATAAGCGAAGGTTGGTAACTTCCACTTCATGGGATTGGTATACACATTAAAAGAGCTGTTAGAAGAGCTGGCATGTTTTTTTTTTATTTTATATGAGAATTTTGGTTACACTCTAAACCAGTGGTTCTCAACCTTCTGGCCCTTTAAATACAGTTCCTCATGTTGTGACCCAACCATAAAATTATTTTCGTTGCTACTTCGTAACTGTAATGTTGCTGCTGTTATGAATCGTAATGTAGATATTTGATATGCAGGATGGTCTTAGGTGACCCCTGTGAAAGGGACATTCGTTGCCCAAAGGGGTCGTGACCCACAGGTTGAGAACCGCTGCCAAGATGGGTGCCTTCACCATTGAATACAATCATACTTCTGCCTAATAATTGACCATACCCCATAATTATCTGAGGCAGGACAACTAGTGGATTAACCATAAGTTCCAAGATTGCTCTGGCTGTATTTACATCCATTTCTGCCACTTAACAGCTGTATGGCCTGGGAAGTTGTTCAATCTGCTTGTACCTCAATGATCTCATCTATTAAATGGACATTTAAGACACCATCTATTGTATAGAATATTGAAAGGAGTGATTAGTGCTTACATATGTAAAGACAATGTTTGATATATAGTAAGCAATTAACAGGTAGATGATTGATATTTTTTTCTGGTGTATACATTGGGAACTGTGAGCTAAAACTGCTCTTAAGGTTTTATTCAAATGAATATTGGATAAAAATATATTTAAAACCTATTATGTGGCAAGCATTGCTGTAGGTAAGAGAGGTTCATTCTTGAACAAGACTATATTTATCTTTTTTCTTTTTTACTCTAAAAATAATGGGAAAGGAACTTTCTCCCCTGTGTGGCTTCCGAGAGCACAAGTTTAGTCAACAGAGGAAGGAAAAGAGGGGAGGTCTTTGTCACCTATGGAGTCCTGTGATTGACCTCTGGAAACCCAGAGATCAGCCAGGCCAGGACTGCACCGTGACAGTTCCCGTAGGTTAGAAGTTCACTTTTCCTTAATTGATCCCAGATTCTCGCTATGGACAGTCTTCGTTGGTGGCGGGCTAACCAAGCAGGCTGCGCTAGGTGTCACATCAGATAACAATGACCTCATTTTCCCCGGGGCGTGCTCAAGAAACCATACTCACTCGAGCTGCTCCTATTCTTCCTGGAGAAGTTTTCCCTCATTCGTCAAATGATAAGTCTACCACATTCACATTTGCTGAACTTGTTTATCTCAACACGGTGGGTTCAGCAGTTCTGTATTAGTTTAAAAGGTAGAAGATGCTATCTGGAAGTTTGACCGAGATCAAAGTGTCATTAAAATGTATGTCAATGGCCTAGAAAAATATCTCTCTTCCTCAAAAGGTTACTATTAGCATCAAGGTAGATAATCGACATGAAGTAGTATGTTTGCCTTTTTTTTAATTTTGAGAAAATTATAAATTCACATGCAGTTGGAAGAAATAATACGGAGAGATCGATGGCAAGTACACTTTACCTAGTTTCCTCTGATGGTAACACCTTGCAAACCTGTAGCACAATATTACAATGAGGAAATTGGCATTATTAAAATCAGTGGTTTTGTTTAGATTGTAAAATTTTACCTATACTTGTGTGTTTGTGGGTGGGTGAGAGGGGTGGAGGACACACCTGTGCCTTTAGTGATATGCAATTTTATCCACCACACTGAAGATACAGAACAATGCCATTACCATCGCCATGAGGATCACTCAAGTTGACCTTTATTAACCACACCCACCTACCTCTCCCCCCCCCACCATCTGCACTAACCCCTGGCAACCACGGGTCTATTCGCCATCTCTTTAATTTTGTGCTTTAAAGAATGTTATATAAATGTAATCCTATAGTAACTTCAAATTGCCTGAAAGTATAAGGAAGTGTCAGTTGGTATTATTGTTATTATATTTATGGTAATTTTACTAACAGCAATTATGTTATTTTTCACACAACCAAATTTCTTAGACAATTATGATTTTCTTTTTTTAAATATATTTCATTGATTTTTACAGTTAGGAAGGGAGAGGGATAGAGAGTTAGAAACATCAATCAGCTGCCTCCTGCACACCCCCCACCGGGGATGTGCCTGCAACCAGGGTGCATGCCCTTGACCAGAATCGAACCTGGGGGAATCGAACCTGGGACCCGTCAGTCTGCAAGCCGACGCTCTATCCACTGAGCCAAACCGGTTAGGACAACAATTACGATTTTCTCAGACAATTATGCATCTTTCTTAGATTAGTGGTTTTCTGGTTTATTTGGTGGACCCATTACAAAGAAAATGGTATTAAACAGTAGCTGGTGAGCGGTTAGGTTTTTTGACAGATTTTCCTGTGGGAAAAGGCCTCTGCTAGAAAGAAGGCTAGAATCTATAAAACAGAGCTGTTCTCTCTTTCTAGAAGTTGTTTTTTTTTTTAATCAGACAAAAAAGACCAGACATTTATTTTAATAGCTCAAAGTGCAAATACAAGTCAGTTCACAAAGTTTCAAGATATAGCTTTAAGTGTAATAAAAACCTGATTTACAAAAATTAAAGGGTAAAGAGCAGGAATAAAGCTTCATTTTTAAAAAAAATTCAAGAAGCATGAAAACCTTTAGACGAAAATATTCCATATACATCAATTCAGAAATACCCTAATTTACAGAGGCCAGTAGTACACTGGAATCCAAAAGGCCTTCTAAAAGAAAGAAAATCACCTCAAACTGGTCAGCTCCAGAGAAGACTGGAAATTCTGGTGCTGGCTAGTCCTAATTTTGCAGCCTCATTCAAATGTATCAATTGATGTCATTCAACCTATGATATTTTGATCTTTAGGCAAACTCTAAAAAAATGTCACAAGTTCAATATAAGGCCAACATCCACTATTAGTAGTTTTTGAAGTGCTCATTATATATTTAAAAGATTTAAAGAGCTATTTCCACTTCAGGCCTATGGTGTTACTGGGGAAAAGACATAGATTAATACTTCTTCTAATACTTAAAACCTTTTTGTAAGGTTAACAACATGGCCTTTAAAACTTCCTTACTTATTCCTACACATACAGAACTGGAATGGAAAGTAGAAAAAGTTCCCACTAGGAAGATAAAAGTTGTTCATTTTTAAAATCACTCAGCGGCCAAGACACACGTTTATTTCTGCTCCCTGGAAGCAGTTAGCTACTAGTTTTAATTCAGGAAAATCTATATCTTCAGGAAGATTTACATAAATATTTGTTCAGTCTTTTTCCCACTCTTCATCTTTTCAGTGTAGGCAACAAATTGAGTGTCTGTTCCAAAAATTCTGTCCCACCAAGTGAATGTTGAAGCATAGTTTCCAATGAAGTTCATGTGGTGAAAGTCATGATGCCGAGAGCCAGCATAGAAAGGGATGAGGTTTAAAGGGTTGAGAGAAATATCATAACCACTGTGGACATCAATGGTTTCTAGCAAACGAATGGTCACCCATGCCCAAAGAAGAATTACATGATCACAGAAAAGCATGATTCCAATGAAAAACCCAGTTCCAAGAATTAGGGTTTCCAGGGGATGTGCATATTCAGCTTCCATTCCAAATGGAGCCTGAAACTCATGATGAACTTTATGAATATATTTATATATTTTCTTGTGATGTAAGAGCCTATGTAGGAAATAGTGCCAGGTATCCTCAATCACCGCACAACCAAAGCATCTTGCCAAAAGCATGTACCATCTAGGCATTCTTTCCCACCCATAAAGAATGTTGAAATACTCTGTAAAATAATAAGTTCCACAAATCAAAGGGAGCTGGATACAAAAGTGATTTAAGAGAAGTACTTTAAAGCATTTCCATTGGTTTTCCCATGTTTCTGGTTTATCCTTTTGAATTTTGTACTTTTTCATGTAAGGTATAAATTGAAACAAAAACCCAGGTAAACAGAACAAGAAATAAAGGGTCTTGTGAACTATCAGGGATCCCCATGTTGCTATCTGGAACTTTGTGTAATTGTCCAACATATAGTTCCAAGCATTCTTAAATGGTTCTTGCAGAGGATTCTCTGGTAAAAGTGAATCTACATACTCCACAGCCAAGGATGCTGAACTAAAGATGCTGACACTTTCATTTGTTGCCATTTTTCAAATCTCTGCACACAGCCTTTTAATTCTACGATCTTCTCTTCCGGTGCCCTCACCAGGATGCCCCTCTAGAAGTTTTTATTGTTAGCTTTTTAAAAATAATCCTAGTGAATGAGACAGCTAATATTCAAATTAACTGTGTCCAGCTGCAGTTATATTTTAGAGAAGAGATAATTTACTCTATTTAGTTTCTTCTTTTATCTCCAAACTTTTTATTTTGATAAAATTCAAACTAACAGAAATGTTGCAAGAATGGTATAAGAAACTTGCCTAAGTTTATCAATTGTTAAAATGTACTGAATTTGAAAAAGCTAATATTTAATTTAAAATTCTGGGCCTTTGAGAAAAAAATCTACATATATAAAAGGCTAAGTGACTGACTGTCCGTCTGTCCAATCGTCTGACTGACCTACCATCCGGTACACATGACACACACTGGCAATTTAAAAGTAAACGTTGACTCGCATATGCACGATACATATAAAGCTCTCTCTGGCTCCAATCACATGTGTGTATTTCAATCTGTCATTGATCATGAATTTGGTTGACACTTCTATTTAGAGAAAGGGCGAATAGCAATATTAAAATGTTTCTTCTAATTTCCTTTCAATGTGCAGGAATCTGTACACTGGGCCACTAGTTTCAATTATAATTAACTCTCCTTTTTTTCAATCCTTAAAGAGTTCATCTATTATTTTTAGACTTGCTAGACATAGTATAATAATAAAGTAATGAAATTTTAAAAAATGTACTGAATTTGATTTTTGTGGCTTTTTGTTTGTTTGCTTTTTAATCCTCACCTAAGGATATTTTTTCATTGATTTTTAGAGAGAGTGGAAAAGAGAGCAAAAGACAGAGAGAAATATCCATGTGAGAGAGACACATCGACTGCTTGGCTCCTGCACAAACTCAACCAGGGCCCCCAGAGGAGCTTGCAACTGAGGTACATGCCCTTGACCGAATCAAACCTGGGACTCTTCTGCCCACAGGTTGATGCTCTATCCACTGAGCCAAACCAGCTAGGGCTGATTTTTTTTGAAAACAGTGGTTCCATTAATAGTCTTTGTAGACATAGTTCCTCAATCCAGGACCTAGAGGTTTAGTTTTCACGTTGCTTTAGACTCTTCTATTCTAGAATAGTACCAAAACCCTGTTCTTAGCCACTGAAGACTATTGCCAAGCACCTGCAGCATAAATTCAATGATGCATAAGAACTGAAGACATTTTAAGGAGGGAGTTTTCCCCCACCTCTTCCTACAAAACCAAACAAATACTAAATTTCCTTTTTCACCACAATAGAAGGTGCAACTGGCCATAGTGTTACTTTCTTTAGGCAAGAGTTTTTTGTTTTGCTGTATATTCAGATGATAAAATATAAACACAAATTTTATTTTATCCGAGTATATAGGAGGTCAGATTTCTTGTATCTTGTATCTCAAAAGTCTTCAAAGAGCTTTTGAGCCCTACCCATTTTGGCTCAGTGGGATAGAGCATCGACCTGTGGACTGAAGGGTCCCAGGTTCTTTTCAGATCAAGGGCATGTACCTCGGTTGCAGGCTCCTCCCCAGCCCAGGCCCTGGTCTGGGTGTGTGCAGGAGGCAACCAATCAATGTGTTTCTCTCACATTGATATTTCTCTGTCTTTCCCTCTCTCTCCCACTCTCTCTAAAAAAAATCAATGGAAAGTATCCTCAGCTGAGGATTTTAAAAGAAAAAAAAAAAGAACTTTAGAAATATGCGTCTTCATTTGTCACACTTCATGCAACAGCAAAGTGTCAACTATAAAGAAAACCTAGGATTACTAAATATTCTGACTTTAGAATGGTAGGACTTGGGTTTGAACCATAGATCCAGTGTTCTTTACATATGTCTCATTAACCTTTACTTGTCTAAGTTCCTTTACCCTTATTTGTAAGATGGGTACTATCATTACCTTACAATGATTTTATGTGAAAGCAACATAAGTTATAGTAATTGGCATAATGTCTGGCATGAGCTGGCACTGAAGAACTATAAAATATTCACATGTATTGAAGTAAAAATGATAGGATCTGTTGATAAACCTACCCCATGCCACCTTCATGTCTATAGCTTCTTTTCCATTAGGAGTTCTTTTTCTTTCTCTGGAGAAAATTAAGTTTAACAGTCCTCCCTAGTTTCCATGTACTTATCTTTTGTCTTATAGGACTTGTTGAGAACAGTGTCCACTGAGAGATAGAGCATCAAACACAAGCCTTTTCCCCTTCATTTCCATGTTGGATTACCACTAGAATTATAGCTCATCAGGCATCCCAGCTTGTGGTTAGAAAGTTGTCCTTTGGGTTGGCCACAAGCTCATTTTCTCATTCTGTGGTTTGCTATGGTTGATTTTGTGCCATATTCTCTCCTAGGAAAACTCTATATTTTACAGTAAATTCCTCAGATCAGTTCCCCCTTCTCACTCTCCCAAAGTGATCGTTAGTTCCTACAGGAATAGTTATGTATTTGTTGCTAATGTCTCCCAGTTCCCTGTTAAACGATAATTTAAAAAGCCATTGTGCTTGTTTTTATCAGGATTTCATTTACTCCTTTATTTATTAAAAACTTCTATGCAGCCCTGTTTCCATCATTGTGCAAGGAACTTCAGATACTGTGGTGGTTAATTTTATGTGGCAAGTTTATTGGACCACTGGGTGCCAGATACTGGGTAAAACATTTTTCTGGGAGTTTCTAGGGGAATGTTTTTGGATGCGATTAACATTTAAATCTTTGGATTGCGTAAGGCAGATTACCCTCCCTAATGTGGGTGGGCCTCACCCAATGAGTGGAAGGCCTGCCTAGAACAAAATAGCTAACCCTCCCAGGAAAGAGAATTCCTACTGCCTGACTGATTTCAAACCGGACCATTGGTTTTTTCCTACTTTCAGATTTGAGTTAAAACATTGACACTTCCTGGGTTGGTCTCATGCCTGCCAGCTTTTGAACTAGAATGACACCATAGGTTCTTTTGATTCTCAGGCCTTCTGACTTACAGTACAGTGGAATTTATAGCATTGGCTTTCCATGGTCTCCAGCTTCTGCCAGCTCACCTTGCAGATCTTGGGACTTAATAGCCTCCACCGTCATATGAATTAATTCCTTATAATAACTCTCTTTATATGTATTGGCTCTGTTTCTCTGGAGAACTCTGACAAATACAGATAGTTTATCTCATTTACCCTAACTCTGAGCTAGTTATTCTTGGCCTTCTCTCAGCCTTGAGGACCCTGGATCTCAGTGACTTAGAGACATTTACCTAAGAACACTTCTCTAATAAATGCCCATCATCTTTGCTGAGGATTGTCTCACTATTTCAGTGTCTTGACCCTTTTCATAAAGAGAGACAAGCAGGCAGAGGTTTTATAAGCAGCTTTACTAGTAATTCCATAGTACCAAGCCACGTGAATTATCTGCATTCACACACCATGTCAAGGAAGGGTACACATTTTGAGGGATAGCTAAGGCATCAAATGCTTTCTTTCTACAACAAAAGCAATGATGTCAGCTCTAGGCATTTATTTGCTGGCCCAGTGAATCAAAGAACCTTCAAAGTGCTATTCACTTTAGTAAAGTCAATTTCAATTATCATAATGATATGATTATTTAATGTTTATAATCATTTTAGTGACTTTAGAAAAATACATTGTTTACATTTTTTTAGTGTTTAGAGTCTGTCTGCAACTCTATCCTAGCTTACTTTGCTTGGGAAACTACTATTTGTCTTTTAAAACATTCACTACCCAGATCTAGATGGATGCCTAGACCAATTAAGTATAGATCTGTTCACTTTCACATTTATCAGGCAATTGACCATATTGATTACAAATGCCTCTCAGATTGTGAACTCCTAGAGTATATATATATATATATATTATATATATACATATATATAGTCTACAAAATTTGCATGCAATATATGGTTACATGAAACATTTTACTGAACTTTGTAGAAGTAGCAGTATGTTTTAGAAAGTCTGTTTGTTAAATAATATATATTTGTTTGGAAAATTTAGTTAAAAATAAATATAGCCAAGTTTGTTTTAAGATAAAGTAACATTCACCAAATCCAATGAAAATTTTACAAGATTTACAAAAAGCCAACAGATTTTGTGTTCTATATGTCTCCCAGGAACTATTAAAGACATTCTATGTGCACTGAGCAATATTTGTTAAGTATGCAGGTTATTATATGCAAATTATAACATATCATATTCCCTGGATCTGTAATATGATAATACAAAACAGGGTGAGGAATATGAGAGCTTATTCTGAAACACATTTGGTTTGAGGTAAAAATATTTGGAGGAAGATATTTCACAGCACTATAACTGAAAAAATAAAGGCAGAAATTTGGGACAAAGAAGTTGAAACCAGTGGTGACTAGGAAAGGGGAAGAGGAATGAGTGAAAGATATCATTTCTCGAAAATAAAAGGATGAAACAAGTAAGACAGTCTGCCAGGAAAATGAAAATTAAAAACAGGCAAAGTTGTTATTGTTTTGTTTTATTTTTTTAAAAAAAAATAGAGATTGAGATTTCAGGAAATGAAAGTGCAATAAATCAACAAATTAGCTTATTTTGTTGGGGGCACAAAAAAATCTCTTTTATGTTCTCATAAACTACTTTAGAAAGATAAGAAACTTTCTGTAAACTTCACTTGAATCACAACACTTTCAAAGACTTAGCTGAGAATTAGAACAAATATAGCAGATATCTAAGAGAAGGAAAGAATTTTCTCTTAAAACTATTCATATCATAAAGAATTTCACCTTGAAGTTGCCCAAACATCATTATTTTCTGCTTAAACAACTAAGTTATATTATAAACCTCAGGGAATCAAGAATATACTCAGCATAGGAATAAATACATTTGAATATATTTAAAGTGAACTTGGGGGCCATTCTCCTTTCATCACTCATTGTCATCTAACAATACTCCACAAAAGGTACTCAATAAATGAGTCAATTAAATCACCACTTAAAATATATGTATTTCTTAATATATCAATAGATTTATTTATATATTATATACTTATATAATTTGTATTATATATAAATATATAAATACATTTCTATGTTATATATTTCAGTTTATTCACTTATTTAATATTAATCTTCTAATATATACAGACTCACTGCTAAGCCCTGAGATATTAAAGTATGTAAGTCAGGATATTTATCCCTCGCTGGCATGGCTCAGTTGATTGGGCATCGTCCCATGTCCAAATGGTTGCTGGTTCAATTCTCGGTCAGGGCACATGCCCAGTTTGCTGGCTCAATCCCCAACAGAGGGTGTGCAAGAGGCAGCTAATCCATGTTTCTCTCTCTCTCTCTCTCTCTAAAAATCAATTTTTAAAAAAAGACATGATATTTACCCATGTGAAGGAGAGCTTCTAGGAAAGAAGATAAAATCACAGAAGGATTCTTAGGATAAAACATTAATGATTGATAAAAATAGAGGAGAGAGAAAATAGATATGTCCTAAGTAGTAGAAAAATATGTACTCTGGGAGACTATTCAAGCTGTGTCTTAAAGTGGTGCAGGCTATAGACTTAAGAAATTGCCAGGCCTATAACCCTATTAGTCAACTCATATACAAAAAGAAAAACAAACCAGTTATTGGAAAGGCATGATATAATTACTCTAACTTAAAATTAACATTGCATTTTTTCATTCATAATACTTTCCCTCATCTCTCAGATTATTTTGCATAGATGTGGAGTTTTATCTGAGCAGATGACAGTCTAGCTAGAAATTATATTTCTCGGCCTCCTTTGCAGCTTGATGGAGCCCATGGGATATAGGTGGATGTGTTGTTTCCAACTTCCACGTGACTTGCAAAAGGATGTTGCTTGGCTTCCACTGTCCTCTTCTTGCTCTTCCTGTGGGATGAAACCTAGATCAGGGTCCAGCTTTGGCCTGAGTTCCCTGAATAGCCCATGGAGCACAGTGACTCAGACAACTTGGACCACTCATTTCTCCACTATTTCTCCACTATTACATGGGAGAGAAAGAAGTAAGTTCCCATTTCACGTAAGCCACCATATGGTAGACCTGCTTGTTAGAGCTATATAAGCCCACACCCTAATTTATACAGATATCTCTTTTCCCACCTGTCAAAAATTAAAATTGAGTTTAAAAAGTGAAAACATACAGCTAAATTGCAAAAAGGACTAATACCTATAACTGACTTTTAATGCTTGCTTTCTAAGTAGATGTTCCCTTAGTCCATTTCCTTATAAATTATTTAAAAACAGAGTATGTTTTAGAGTCAGACCCACCTACCTTCAAATGTCAGTTCTCACAACAGAATGATAATATTATGTAGTGCCATCAGTGTGTCAAAATCTGGATTTACTATTGGCTATTTGACTCCATTTAATCTTCAGAAAAATCCAATGAACTATGATTCCCACTTTGCAGTAACATAATGTGAGGCTTAGAGTAGCTCATGAAATCATACTAGGTAACATACAAGTATGGGAGACATGGAATTTTATTCTAGGTCATTCCAGCTTGTAAATTTGCACTGTAAACTGCTTCATCACATACTTGCCAAGGGCAAGGATCAGATTCCTAATCTATAAAAATTGCGGTAGTATTTACCTACTTATGAGGTTTCTGTGAGCATTGGATAAGTTTGTATATGATGGCCATTCAGATCCTAACACATAGTAGGGACACAATAAATGTCGGGTGCCTTTCTTCTTCTCTTGCTGGTCTGAGACCCCTTAGGGCAGTGGTTTTCAACCTTCCTAATGCCGTGACCCTTTAATACAGTTCCTCATGTTGTGGTGACCCCCAACCATAAAAGTATTTTCGTTGCTACTTCATAACTGTAATTTTGCTACTGTTATGAATCGTCATGTAAATATCTGATATGCAGAATGTATTTTCATTGTTACAAATTGAACATAATTAAAGCATAGTGATTAATCACAAATAACAATATGTAATTATATATTCAACTAGAGGCCCTTTTGTAGGAAGATTCCTGCAAGAATAGGGCTTCGCTTGAGTCTCTGCCATTCCTACCCCGTCCCTCTCTGCCGCTCCTACCCCGCCCATCTCTGCTGCTTCTCTCCCACCCATCTCCACTACCTCAGCTCTGTTGTTTGGTTTCCTTCTATGGTGTCTTCAGTCTTCGCTCCCAGCCAGTATATGCAAATTAGCCACCATCTTTGTTGGTGGTTAATTTGCATTTCGCTCTGATTAGCCAATGGTGGGTGTAGCAAAGGTACAGTCTATTTGCATTTTTGTCTATTATTAGATAGGATATGTGTTTTCTGATGGTCTTAGGTGACCCCTGTGAAAGGGTCATTCGACCCCCAAAGGGGTCACAACCCACAGGTTGAGAACCGCTGCCTTAGAGTGAAGGAGCAATATCCCCTTCTCCTTTGTGTTCTTTGGTTTCCTGTAAAATATCTGTCAAGAAGTGGGTGCTTAGTAAATATTAGGATAAATCTGTGGAATGAGAAAAGCAGGTATAAAAACTGGCAAATGGGAAAAAAGGTTAAAATAAGGGTCAAGACAGTCAAGAGTTTACTATTGTTTAGAAAATATGGTATTTGACGTACATTTTCTTAATTCTCTTGATAGTCCTATAAGGTTGGTTGTATTATTTTTCTTATTTTACAGATGCATCCCATAGAGGTTAAGGAACTGACTTAGAGTCACACAGATATTATGCAGTATAGTGTCTACTTGAACTAAGCTTTACATTTACCCAGAGCCCATCTCTTAATCTCCTCCCCATGCCAATCAAGAGAAATTAAGAAGCTAAATGCTTGCCTTAGTGCATAGCACTGCTAACTTGGACACCAGAATGCACCTCCCCCCACCGAAGCCCTGTTCTGCACTGTTCAGTATTGAAGGCGATGGTTTGTAGACTCCAGGCCCTTCCCAGCTTGACCTCTTAATGTCCTGCAGTAGCCAGGTGGGCTGTAGCTCCCACTTCTCTCTCTGGGGAGAGCTCCTGGGTGGCCAAGCAAGGCCTGTGGGCTCGCACAGCTGCCTTCCCTGTCGCTGGCCAAGCATCTGGGCACGTGAGCTGCTCCAGCAGCCTGCAATGGGATTGTGTAAATGGCTGTATGCTTGCTCCTGGCAGCTTTGGGATTAGCTGGGTCCCTTCAGGAAATGAAGGGAAAACTCCAAGTGAGCTTGACAAGAGCTGCTCTGGGGCAGGAAGCAACAGACACTTGACCTCATTGAATTTCCAATACAGTTCCTTTCAAAGGCACATGCTGTGTCTTAATCTTCAACAAACATACTTGTTTGCCTACCACAGTGCTTGTATGAGTGCAATGAAATTTTGCCGAGTGGATGAATGATTGGGTGAAAGAGATGCAATTCTATTTGTTATTGGTAAGGATAATAATAAGGTAGATTTATTTTGGGGTCCTTTAACAAGTTTCTTGGCAACCAGTAACTTTCAGCTGTCTCCTTCATGGTCCCTCCCACTCACTTCACCCCCTATGCCACCAATCCATGTTCTTGACATTTCCCTCGTAAATCATCTTCTCCATACCCCATAAATTTATCATTTTTAAAATACATTTTTTATTGATTTCAAAGAGGAAGAAAAAGGGAGAGAGATAGAAACATCAATGATGAGAGAGAATCACCGATCGATTGGCTGCCTCCCACATGCTCCCCCCTGGGGATTAAGCCTGAAACCTAACCATGTGCCCTTGACTGGAATCGAGCCCCAGACCCTTCAGTCTGCAGGCTGACACTGAGCCAAACCGGCTAGGACAAATTTATCTCTTTTTGATCCATGTTTCAAAACTATGCTAGGAAATAGCTATTTATTTGATTGAAATAAAATGCAATTCTGTTATGTTCTAGTGTTTATCCTCCCAGAAAACATGGATAAATTATAACAGATGGCTTGCAGATAATATCTTATTTCTGCTTCTTTGTGGTATGATGGCCAGCCAATAGAAAAATATTTTGACAAAGGTTGACTCTTGTGAAATATTCAATCTACTATCTAATTTTTTTCCTATGTTTAAGGCTGGCTTAAAATCACAAATGGCACCCATAGTCTGATGAACTTTATTAAGTATAAATACATGCGTAATTATCTTGATTATCATGTATGCATGTCCATACAGACCTCCAGGTATTTTGGATCACACCAAGTGGAAGTATAGCTACATCAGAAATTATGGGTAAATGTGAATCACAGATGAATAGCACTAAAAGTTCCAGGCTGAATTTTAATTACTCTCCTTAACTCAGAGTGAAAAACATATATCTTTTCTTAAAGAAAATGCTAACTCAAAAAGATATCTGCAAATCCATGTTCACAGCAGCATTATTTACAATAGCCAAAACATGGAAATGACCTAAGTGTCATCAATGAATGAATGGATTAAAAAGTTTTGTATATATATATATATATATATATATATATATATATATATATGAATATTATTTAGCCATAAAAAATGAGGAAATCCCACATGAGGAACTGTGGTTCTAGAAGAGGCACCTATTCCAGAGACTCATGTCGGAATGTGATATTTACTCGACATTCACTGAGCCACCATAAATTCACTTACTTATTAACATGACCAGAATCTATTGAGCACCTGCTATGTGCTGTGCTAGATACCTGAGATGTAGCAGTGAGCAGACACAAGCCCTGCCCATGCGGAGGCTAGGATTTAGCTTTGGAGACAATCATTAAAAGTCAGTTGCACAGCCAGGGTGTTGGGGTGCTGAATGAAAATGGTGGAGGGATTAAGAAGGAAAAAACTGACACAGACAATGGTATATGATTAACAGAGGCAAAAAAAAAAAAGGTGGGGGAGGTGGAAGAGAGCAAAGGGGGAATAAATGGTGGCAGAGACTTGACTTTGGGTGGTAAGCACACAATGCAGTATGAAGATGATTTATTATAGAGTTGTACACTTGAAACCTGTATGGTCTTATTAACCAATGTCACACCAATAAATTCATTGAAAAATAAATATTTTGAAAAAAATTACTCTTACTGCTGTGTTGAAACAGACTGAAGGGAGGCAAAAGTAAGAGCAAGAACTGTTATGAATCTATTGCATAGGAAAGAGGGTGTCATATTTTGAAAAGTAGAACCAAAACTGTGTCCCAAAAAATTGGAAGCAGATAAAGAGAAGAAATCAAGGGGGATTTCAAGGTTTTAGTCTTGGAAATTGAAAGAGTGGTATTCACACTAAACATACTTTTCAGAAACTAATTTTTTTTATTCATGATCTATTATAAACATCATTCCATGTAGAAACATATAGAACTACCTCATTTTTAAAAATATATTTTTATTGATTTTAGAGAAGGGAGAAATAGAAACATTAATGATGAGAATCATTCATTGGCTGTCTCCTGCATGCCTCTTGAATGCCCCCACTTGGGGATCTAGCCTACAACCCGGGCATGTGCCCTGACCAGGAATCCTACCATGACCTCCTGCTTCATAGGTCAATGCTCAACCACTGAGCCACACCAATCAGGCAGGACTACTTTATTTTTAACAGTTTCTTTAGTGGTCTATTGCATGTTTATATTACAAATAGTTCATTAATGTATAATTGCTTTCTTTTTATTATTTCCTTGAATTTTCTTCTATAAAGTTTTAAAACTACTTTTAAAAAAAATATGATCCTGTTACTTTTTTTTTGATAGGTCAATGTAAGGACTTAATGGTGAATCTTTCTGAAGTCTAGTTAATGAGACATTTATATGTGTTCTTGATATTATATGATGTCTTTTACGTTTTTCATTATTAGAACCAAGAGTTCAATAATTTTATTTTTCATTATTTCATCCTCTCTAGTTAAAAGTCCAAAGAGAAAGTGAGTTGGGATGTTTTTTATTCTATTCTTGGAAAAGTTCTGCACCCAGAAAATGAAACAGAGAGAGCTTTGTAGAGTAAAAAGCCATGACATAAGACAATACCTTTAAAAAAGTTTATAGTGAGTCATTTTTTTAATAGTGATTCTTAAGTTGTCTCATTTATTGCATAAATACATTCTTAACTTGGCTACAAATGGTGAGTTTGTGTTATTCATTACTTATTAAAACAAAAACTTATTTTTTATTTTTATTTATTTATTTTTTAAAAATAAATCTTTATTGTTCAGATTATTACAGATGTTCCTCTTTTTTCCCCCCATAGATCCCCTCCACCTGGATTCCCCCCCCCGCCCCCACCCCATAACCTTACCCCTCACCACTGTCCTCATCCATAGGTGTAAGATTGTTGTCCAAACTCTTCCCGCACCCTTCACACCCCCTTCCCCCTGAATATTGTCAGTCCACTCCCTTTCTATACTACCGGGTCTATTATATTCACCAGTTTATTCTGTTCATCAGATTTTTTTTATTGACTTAATTTTTAGATTCACTTGTTGATAGATATGTATTTGTTGTCTCTTTGTTGTTCATAATTTTTATCTTTACCTTTTTCGTCTTCCTCTTCTTAAAGAATACCCTTCAGCATTTCATATAATCCTGGTTTGGTGGTGATGAACTCCTTTAGCTTTTTCTTGACTGTGAAGCTCTTTATCTGACCTTCAATTCTACATGATAGCTTTGCGGGGTAGAGTAATCTAGGTTGTAGGTTCTTGCTATTCATCACTTTGAATATTTCTTGCCACTCCTTTCAGGCCTGCATGGTTTCTGTTGAGGAATCAGCTGACAGTCGTATGGGTACTCCCTTGTAGGTAACTAACTGTTTTTCTCTTGCTGCTTTTAAGATTCTTTGTCTTTTGCCCTTGGCATTTTAATTATGATGTGTCTTGGTGTGGTCCTCTTTGGATTCCTCTTATTTGGGGTTCTCTTCGCTTCCTGGAGTTGTAAGTCTATTTCTTTCATCAGGTAGGGGAAGTTTTCTGTCATTATTTCTTCTAATAGGCTTTCAATATCTTGCTCTCTCTCTTCTTCTGGAACCCCCATAATTCAGATGTTGGTACATTTGAAGTTGTCCCAGAGGCTCCTTACACTATCTTCATATGTTTGGATTCTTTTTTCTTTTTGCTTTTCCGGTTAGGTGTTTTTTGCTTCTTCGTATTTCAAATCTTTGACTTGATTCTTGGGATCCTCTAGTCTTCTGTTGGATCTCTGTATATTATTCTTTATTTCAGTCAGTGTATGCTTAATTTCTTACTGGTCTTTTTCCATTTTTTTTTTTTTTTTTTTTGGCATTCTCATTAAGATCCTTGAAGGTCTCACTAAGTTCCTCGGAGGTTTGTAGAAGATTCTTGAGTAACCTTATAACTGTGGTTTTGAACTCTAAATCGAGTAATTTGCTTTCCTCCATTTCTTTCATTTGTGACACCCTTCTTGTCTCTGCATTTTGGCTGCTTCCCTGTGTTGATAGAGTGGCTTTGTGTGGTAGGTGTCCTATTGGGCCCAGTGGCTCAGCCTCCCCAATCACCTGAGGTAGACACTCTTGGTGCACCCCTTTGTGGGCTGGGTGTGCAGTCTTGTTGTAGTTAAGCCTTGATTGCTGTTGGTATCCCTGGGAGGAAATGACCTCCAGGCCAATTGACTGCAAGGACCTGCTGTGTCTATAGTTGAAGAACTGCTATGCTGGAGACACCCTTATGGGGCAGAACTTGCTTCAGTGGGGCTTTGGTGCTCACTGAGTCTGCCTCTTGAGTGTGTCACTTATGGATGTGAGGAGTTGAAATCTGGTATCTTACCACTGGGTACACTGGCTCCTGGCTCTCCAAGGAGGTGCAAATTCAACCACTATGTTAGTCCACCCAGCAGGCGCTACCGTGACATCTGCAGATTTCTCCTCTTTGTTTGGGTTTTGGAGATTTTGGCGCTCTCTGACCCAGCTACAGTTTGTTAGGTTGCAAAAGGGCAGGTGATTCATTTGTGCCCGTGCGCACAGTTTGGGTGGGGTTGTAAGTTGAGTGGGGCGGGGTCTCAGAGAATCATGGGGCAGAGCAGACAGCAATGGCTGTCCTCAGCCGTCTCTGTGCCACTCCGCGTGTCTCAGCATGTCTCCGCATCTCTGAGTCCTGCACCCCCACAGTAACAATGATCCCTGCGAGCAGTTCTGCAAGAAAGCCACCTTTGCTTTCCGACCTGATGCTAAACAGTCCAGTTTCTTCCCATAGGAGTCTGGGTGCTTGAGTCTCACCAGAAACGAGTTCTGTGCAGTCTGAGGCTTGTATTTACTGATTGAAAAAAACAGTGCAGCCTGGTTCGCGTGTGTCCGTACCTCTGCTCTTGGCACCTCCGCACCTCCTACCCAGCCTCAATGCACTTTTTTCTTTCCTTCTAGATGTAGAACTTCCACTCAGCCAGCTTTCCCGTGGTTCTGGATGACCGCCATTTTGTCTTTTAGTTGTAGTTTTAATGTGGTTGTGGGGGGCAGCACATATAAGTATATACCTTATGCTGCCATCTTGGTTCAAAACAAAAACTTCTTATTTATAAATCCATTTATAAATTTTACCACTTATGGAAATAGTAGGGTTAATCACATACATTCATCTTTTTGTGTTTTTAGTTATCTTATAATTATCAAGAGATATATCTGTCTATATTACCTAAAAATAATTCTATTTACCATGAACAGAATTGATTTAAAACAATTAATTAATGACTCTACAACTATTTGCAACTGTGGTCACTACAGACCCCAAACCACTATAATGCAAAATAGTTTGACTGGGCCTATTCTTAGAAGATGAGCAGAAGGACACTTCCCCAAATATGGAGCAAACTAATGGCAGAAGACCAGACTATGAAAGACTAGTTTGCAAAAGCTGCCATCAGCAAAGAGATAACCCAAGTGATATATGTTTATACTAGAAACCTTCAAACTTATAAAAACAGAAAATATTTTAGTTAGAAATATATATAACATATGTATTTTAATATATTTTATTGATTTTTTTACAGAGAGGAAGGGAGTGGGATAGAGAGTTAGAAATATCGATGAGAGAGAAACATCAATCAGATGCCTCCTGCACACTCCCTACTGGGGATGTGCCCGCAACCAAGGTACATGCCCTTGACCAGAATCGAACCTGGGACCCTTCAGTCTGCAGGCCGACGCTCTATCCACTGAGCCAAACTGGTTAGGGCTAGAAATATAGTTTAAAATTTGTTTAATTAACCTCTGATATAAAGGAAAAAAGGATGGGTTGGCAAAAAGAATCACCTATAAGAAAGGTATTAGACTAAAACTTGAAATTGAATTTTTTAAACTTTTACTACAGTGACTGTAATTTTTCTGCATTTTTTACTAAAATGATTCTATATTTTATATTTTTTAACTCTAAGTAATTACGTTTAATTGTTTTAACTTTTATGAGTAATTGTATGTTGTAAATTGTGTTTTGTATGTACACTAAAGAGAAATTATCTAAGCATACACATTTTCATTTGATTTTAGAAATACAGCATGGGACCAAAGTAAGTTTACAGTTGCTCATATGGAAAATAATACAATAATTAATAAATAATAATACAATAAACTCTGTTTTGTGAACTCACAATTGTAACCTACTTTTGTCCCACTCTGTATATGGAATTGTGTACAAAACTATTTGAAACCTAGTCAATCAAGTTTAAGCAAAATTTCCCATTTTGACTTTAGATTAAAAAGTGTAGAATGGTAAAGTTTATTTCACAATAGGTAAGATGCTTGAAATTCAGGAAAATCAAATATATCACAAATCTCTCGGCTCAGTTTAGATCTTGGCCTTGCAGTGTTCCCATAGTAACATTCAGTGGGAGATAGCCAACTTCATGTTTACATTTTAAACACTGTTGGCCACATAGATGACTATGTGACAAACAGATATAAGTAAAAATATCAAGGTAGAGATACTTAGATAATATATTTGGTCAAAAAAAATAATAACCTTCAGCATAGGACTACATGTTGCTAAATTTTTTATGGTTTATGTTATCACAGAATTTTAAACTTTTTGCAGAGTCAAATATCTTTCCTGAAACATACAATTTGAGTCTGTCTACTCAATAGAATCCAATGTAATTCTGTAATCCAATGAAGACTATGCTGGCACATAACACACAATAGATATTATCTATTCATATCAGTTATAGATAAAACAATATATTATACAGTAAAGAGTATAGACTATGAAGCAAGACAGACCTTGATGCCAATCCCATTTACCCACTTTATGACCTGAGGTAAGTCCACTTCCCCTCTTGGAGCAAAGGTCCCTCTAATGTAAAATAGAAGAAAAAAAAATATATCTACACTAATAAAAGAGAAAAATGGTAATTGGTGTACGGCGATACTGTTTTCATTGGCTAATCAGGGCTATATGCAAATTAACTGCCAACAAGATGGCGGCTAATTTGCATATGTAGGCACAATTCAGGGAGGCGAAAGGGAAAGCAGGAAGAAGCCCCCTGCCACTGACAGTGATCTGAAACCCAGGGGGGAGCTAAGAGCTGGGGCCGCCTTTGCCCTGCCCCCCAGCCATGATCGGAGAATCAGGTGCCTTTGCCACCCTGGCCAGTGATAGCAGGAAGTAGGGGTGGAGCCAGTGATGGGAGCTGGGCAAGGTCAAAGCTGGCAGTCCCAGGAGCTAGGGGTCCCTTGCCTGGGCCTAAAGCGAAGCCCACGATCACGGCGCCCCCCGCTGCCACTGCAGGTCCCCGCTGCCCGGGCCAGACGCCTAGGCCAGAGGCATTAGGCCTGGGCAGGGGCGGAGCCTGTAACTGTGGGGAGCTGGGGGTCCCCTGCCCAGGCCTGACACCTCTCCCGGAGGCCTCAGGCCTGGTCAAGGGGCCGATCCGGTGATTGGTGATCAGAGGGTGATGAGGGTCAACTCCTCTGGCCGAGGCATCAGGCCTGGGTGGGGGGCGGAGCCGGGGATTGGGGGGATATGATGGTCCCCTTGCCCAGGCCTGAAGCCTGGGTCAGAGGCGTCAGGCTTGGGCGGGGGGTGGAGCAAGCGATCAGGGGGAGATGGGGGTCCCCTGCCCAGGCATGATTCCTGGGCCAGAGGCCTCAGGCCTGGGCGGGGGCCAGAGCCAGTGATCGGGGGGAGGTGGGGGTCCCCTGTCCAAGCCTGACACCTCTGGCGGAGGCGTCAGGCCTGGGCAAGGGTCTGATCAGGCGATCGGAGGGTGATGGGGGTCAACGCCTGAGGGCTCCCAGTATGTGAGAGGGGGCAGGCTGGGCTGAGGGACACTCTCCCCCCCCACACACACACACCCAGTGCACGAATTTCGTGCACCGGGCCCCTAGTATATATATAAGAGTAGTGAGGATGTAAGAGGCCTCATATATGGTGCTGTATGAACATAGGTGTTCCACAAATAATGGCAATTTAGTTCAGTGGTTTTGTTACTGAAAAAATAATCATCACCTGAAAATTAAAGAAATCCATTCTCTGAGCATATCCAAATAATAAAAGGAAAATTTTTATTGTCTTGGTAGGAGCATAAATGTCTGTTTTAAGAGCAACAAATGGTATAATGGAATAAGTAGAAAGGGTGTTTTTCCAAATAAACTATGCATAAAGTTTATAAAAGAGGTATCCAGGAAAAATGAAGGACATAGGAAATAAAAAAGATGAACACTTTTTTCTGTGTCTTTGGATACACTCTATATACACAGAAGAATGCATAAAAATCACCACTCCAGGAACATGTGATTATGTCCTTAGAAATGTATAAAAAAATGACTGTAAATTCATCATGCATGTAACATGTCTTTACTTAACTCTCACAATGAACCCTTGCTTTGCTAGGATTTTAATAATAAGATTATTCATTAAAGTGATAAAATAGCTGCCTACCTTCAAAGAAAGACTATATGGCTACATGTTCTTTTTGGTCAAATATCAGAGTTTTGATAGGTTATTGCAGGTATATATGATAGAGTGAAGGGCCACACTTTCTGTGTGTTCCTGGAATATTTTTAAATACTGGGATTTGAGTAGCATATACAATAGAATTTAAAGTAAAAAGAAAAAAACTAAACCAAAACAAAAAAGAACAATATCTACAGAAGTATTCAATTTTTCACATGGTCACTATTCAATATACATCACAATTTGATGTATATTTTAAGTTTGTGCTGCTTTGGCAAATAGTACTCTCTTATATAGTCATGAAACAAGACAAAAAATATTGCATAGTCTAATGACTGTGTCTTGCCATTTCCCCTTCAGCTGTATATTTCAAATAAACAAATATTGCTGTTATGAAATCTATTCATATTTATAGCAAAAATCAATAAAATGTTGAAAATTTGGCAGTATGGTTTTAAAGAATTCATGGCCCTATGGTTAAGAACCACTATCTTAAAGAAAAAATAATTTTTTAACTATGTTTTGTTTATATGTTAGATATATCCAAACTAGAAAAGTGAAGTTGAGAACTGAAGTAATTCTTTATTGTTTAGACCAGCAGTTTTGGGTAAAAAGAGACAGGATTTTTATGTATTTTTTAGTTTGAATGACAAACAAAATAACAAACAGAAATAAACTAAGTTAAAATATAAAATATATAGGGGGGTCAATAGGGGAAAAAGGAGACATATGTAAAACTTTAGACAATTAAATAATAAAATATAAAATATATCCATTTTCTACATAGAAACTGGTAGGAAGAAATCTTTATTTATTTTTACTGTAATTTTCTGACATTGTTTTCAGTCTTTTACTCAGCTATAAGACATTTGTCTTGAAAGTAATCACTATAGGAAGTAAATGAATAAATTCAACTTTTGCTAACAAAAAATTGAAAGGTCATTTGATGACTTGGATTGACTCTTTAGTTGAGAAGAAAAAAGAAGCAAATTTCAGATAGAAAAATTTAGCATGTGGGTAGTGGTAGGATGTGAGCAGGCAATTTACCAAATAGTGCCAGGTTATCAATAGTCCTATTAAGTTGAAGTGCTAAAATCCAAGTTCAGGCCCCAATGGCTTTCCCAATTAACCAAGCGATATGGTTAAACAAGAAAGGAGGGAAACCAACAGTTACTGACTACGTGTCATTTACCATGTACTTTCACAGATGTCTATTAGTTAATGATGAAATGGATGGTGGCAGTTGCAATGGAAATCCATGGTCAAGGAATTACTAAGAAAACACTTAAAATTTTGAAATGACTTAAGAGGAATCATAAGGGAAATCACTTTATATCTGTAGTTCTCACAGCTTACTCCACTCTATATAAGACTATTAATTTTTTAAATTGTCCCTTTTCTGGAAATCCAGTGCCTACAACTCCATGAACACTTTGGAGTATATATAGCTTGTTTCACAATATCCGCTTGCCTGGTGTTACATTGATGAAACATCTGCACATTGAGCTGTGTTTTTTTTTTTCTTTTTCCAGCCAACTATTTGTCCTTGACTCATGGATACTGATTTGGTTTGCTCTGTAGAGGTCATTCAACCATAGTGAACAATTATTTGGCCCAATATCACGATGAACCGAGAAGGTTCTAGATAACCACTAATCTTGTCATTTCAGGGTACTCGCTTTTCCAGTGATAGCCATGTCTTAATATGGTTAGTTGATCATTGTTTTTTTGAGGTTGTTACTTGCCATTCTACCATGTGACTAACCATCGGTGTACTTTATTTCCCATGCATTAGTTTTTCCTAATTCTTTCCTTTCATCCAATATTTAGACTTGTGTGTAAGCATAAAAATAGACTTTTGTCTTTTATTTGAATATTTTTAATTAAAAGTCATGAACCTTATTTGCATACTTAGTCTGCTCCTTATTTGTAGATGGGAGGATGTATTTCAGAGTAATGACTTACAGAAACTTTTCATGAGAATAAGAACACTGAACCTTTATTTATACATTGAAAATCCTCCAGTGGCTTTTCAGTCACACTTAGGATAAATCCAAAGTCCTTATCATTTTTCTTACAAGGGTCTAAATGATCTGGCCCCTGTCTTTCTGACTTCATCTCACAGCTTCCCCCTTCTCTCCACACACTCCAAATCAGTTATTTTCAATTATTTCAACATGTCAAGCCCATTCCTGTTTTAAGCCATTTGTTGCAGCCTAGTCCTCTGGCAAGAATGTTCTTCACACAACTCTAACTTCTGAATTTCGGTTCTCAGAGAGGTCTTCCAGGACCTCCCAATATACACTGGATATCTATTCATTCACTCATTCACTCTTTCTCACATCGCGCTATGTCAGGCTTCTCTGTAGTATGTATTTTTTCTTGTTCCTTTGGTTTTGTTTGTTTTATACATTGTGCTGTTTTGCACTAGAATTTAAACTTTACACCTATAGTCCCAGTGTCTAAAATACCCTTAGCACATCTCAGGCACAGAGTTAATGATGTCAAAAACATTAGTGTGTGCGTAGATAGATAGATAGATAGATAGATAGATAGATAGATAGATAGAGATATATATACTATCTAGTTCCTTTATTTTTTACATTATAGAAATTTTCAAAATATAGGGTAAAAAGAAAGAATATATGTGCTAAACCCCTAAGTACCAGTGAACTAACTTCAAAAATTATCAATTTCAGCACTATATAATTAGCACTTTTAAAGTATAGATCTACCTACTATTCTATCATTCATGGAAACTCTTTCTATATTAGCCATAATAATAACCTTCATTATTTTAATACACCATTAACAGACATCTAATTTAAGCAAAGCATTCTGTTGTCACTATTAAAGTTGAATAAGATCTCTGTCCTTAACTTGAATAAGGGGGATGAAGATATGTACACAGAGAACTAAAATTCTAGGTAGAAGTAAAAAGTGCTCTAGGGGAGGTAAAAAATAATATAGTAGATAAGAGAATACTTTTTTTTTCAATTGGAAGTACATTGAAGAAGTTTTTTATGAAGCAGTGTGTTAGGTCTTTAAGAATAGATGAAAATTTTGTAATCAAATATATAAATAAATAGCATTTTATGTAGAAGAAAAAATACTATCAAAAACAATAAAAGCAGAAGAGCAAACATACTTATAGGAAAGAACAAGTTTGGGTCTAGCATATTTTAAATGTATTAAGACTATGGAAGAAAATACTGCAAAGGTGGGTTGAAAGTAAGATTTTTATATTTATTCAGAAGGAAATTTGGATTTATTCAAGGCTTTTGAGAGGAATTTCATTTTAAAAGTGCTTTAGGGTGTTAAATATAATGGCAGTGGTAGCATATAAGAATGGAATAGGCTGCAAAATAAGGGAGCAAAGGATAACGTCACAATAGAAAATATGGCCATTCTAAAATATGGCTCCAACATTCTTAGACAGAGCTCCTATTTAAAGATCTTTAATTTCCACTGACCTCTCTCACCAGTCAAAAGGAGTTGTTTATTGTCTCCCTAATATGTTGTGTTCATTACAATCTCCAAAGCTTTGCTCTCTGAGCCCACCTGCTTGAACTGTACTCTCTTCTTCTCTCTTATTATCAAAGTCTAAATAATCAAAGCCCAACTTATCCTGTTGTTGTTTTTTGGTGTTTTTTTTGGTTTTGTTTTTGGGGTTTTTTTTGGTTATTACACCATATATTTTCCCTTTCTGAATTTCCACACCATTTTGTGAATTGATGATGCATTGATAAGTTATACTGCGCCAATCTATATTTCATCTTCCTAACTAAATGCTTTTATATAATAAGGACCAAGACTATAATTTAGATTCCTCATGCCTAGCATCGTGAATTGAACCCAGGAGGCATCTGATTTCATAGTGCTGATGACAATGGTGATAATGTTGATATTGATATTACTTCCTAGTATTTCAAATACTGCTTGTTTATTTCACATAGTTGAAGTTGATCTATTGTTTAAAACAAGGTTTCCCTCTTGTGTGTCATTTTGAAAGTTGTGATTGGTTATTTGAAAATGAATTTTTCCTGTTCTGTAATTCTTTGCCCTTTTGGAAGTTGATAAAAAGTAATGGTATTCTTGTTACCTGGATTACCAGCTACCTGGTTCTATGAATCTTGGATATTAGAAAAAGGCACTATAATATTTGGACCTAGTTTCTCAAATCTTAACTTTTTTTTACAGAGTCCAAGACTTAAAAAAAAACTTCTAATAAACAAATATTAGTTATAATTTTCATTCAAACCAGACTAAGGAGAAAGAGTATAAATGGTAGCAATCTTTTAGATTATAAATTAGGGTGAATAATTTAACTACACATGTACCACTTAAATACGTTGTTATGTGCTGAGTCTGGAGCCTACACAGAAATTACCAAGTCCCATCAATATGTTAAGGAAAATAAGGTAGATTGCTAGAGAAACTTGTATTTTGTCAGAGGCTGAGGAAATCCTGACAACCCATAGTGGAGGCTAAAGGTCTAGCTGTGAATGTGTTATTTAAGCTTCCCCTGGGAAACAAAAGTAATTGACCCTGATAAAGTTCATGCTGACCAAAATGTTGGTTTATTTTATATGTGTCATCTTAAAAGTAAAAAACAACAGATATGTTGCTTCTCACATCCCTGTTATTTATTTGCTACATAAGAACACACTGCCACAAAACGACCCAGATGTAACTTGACAGGAAATTTTTTTCACCAGTCCCAAGTTGGCCATGAAATTCTGGTGAAAAAAAAAAAAAAAGTCAGGGTGTGGTCCATTTGCTGTTACACTTCTTTTTCTACAACAGTCAGCCAGCTACAGGGAGAGAACACAATTCTAGTGTTATAGTAAGGAACTTATCTGCACTTCCCTACTTTGCTTTGGATACCTGATAGTGAGTTCTCAAAGGGTGGCTAGGAGCCCCAAGGATCTCTGGAATTTTCTCCCGTGCTAAGTGTTTACAATCTGACCACGCTTCTGCTTCAGACAGGGAGTGAACATTCACTTGCAATAGTTAATCCAATCCTGAGGTCACTATGATGGTGTCTCCCAGTAGAGGCAATCCTTCCATTCATTGGGAGTATGTGGTTTCGCAACTGCAACCGCAGACGCATGGGGGAGGTGGGTTACAAAGACTTTTTTTTTCTGCCAAATATGTTTGAATCATTTCCTTTACTATCTATCTGGTGATTTGAATTCCTATGAATAAGCTCAAGCTCAAATAAGTTTTGATTTAAGTATATATATTGTATTTATTTCAGAGAGGAAAGGAGAGAAAGAGAGAGATGGAAACATTAATGATGAGAGAGAATCATCAACTGGCTGCATCCTGCATGCCCCCCACTGGGGATCATCCACAACAGAGGCATGTGCCCTCACTGGGAATTGAACTATGATCTAGTTCATAGGTGGACGCTCAACCACTAAGCCACACTGGCCAGGCTTGAAGTTCAAAATTTTATCTATTATCCTAGAGGAGTAATAAGTTTGATACCATGTAGGAGGAATCAAGCATATTGTTTTTTTTAATCCTATGCAAATTAATTTATTTTGAAAATTTCAGAATAGGTCTGAGTCCTTCAAATGTAATGTTTTATGTGTTTATCTCTCAGATTCTATTCAATTGAATGATGATGTTCTCAGCTTACATTTGTCAATAATTTGATGATTGCCAACAGAGCAGAGAAGTGAGGGTGTTTAGGGACAATTCACTTCTTGACAATGTTGGCAGCCATATTGGGATGAATCTTCATCCCTATCTCAACACATTCAATACAATGAATGTGTTCATAAAACACAGTGCAAAGAAATTGTAGAATTGGCCCTAGCCAGTGTAGCTCAGTGAATAGTGTATCGGCCTATGAACCGAAGGGTCCCGGGTTCAATTCAGTACCTCAGTTGCAGAGTCCACCCAGCCTGGGCCCTGCTTAGGGCTCATCCAAGAGGCAACCAATTGATGTGTTTCTCTCACATCAATATTTCTCTGTTTTTCCCTCTCTCTTCCACTCTCTCTAAAAATCAATGGAAAAATATCCTCGGGTGAGTATTAAAAAATTAAAAAGAAATTGTAGAAATAGACGAGTGAGGAAAGAGAAGAAAGCAAAGATACAATGGAAGAAAGATTGAAAATATTGTCTTTGCACAATTGATTATCATTGTGAGTGATTTTATATGACACTTTTTTTTCAGCAAAAATTCCTTCCCTGGCATGGAAGGAATGGTAGATGGTCACTCACACCACTCTGAAATAATGAAGGCCTCAGGTCACTAGAGTAAAACACAGAGGCAAGGTCAAGTTTTAAGGCAAATGTAGACCTACCAATTTGATTGATGTTAGCAAATATTGCTCCACAGATTATAGGCACAGTTTATTATCATTAAAGCACGGGTTTGGGTTTTTTTGTTATTTTTTGTAAATCCTCACCCAAGGATATTTTTTCCATTGATTTTTAGAGAGAGTGGGAGGGAGGGAGAGAGACAGAGAGAGAAACATTGATGTGAGAGAGACATATCGATTTATTGCCTCTCACATGCACCCCATCTGGGCTAGGGATCCAGCCTGCAACACGGTATGTGCCTTTAACCAGAATTGAACCTGTGACTCTTCAGTCCACAGGCTAACACTCAATCCACTGAGCCAAACTAGCTAGGGCTAAAGCACTGTTAATATGGAGGAAATATGATAGTTTGCACTTTCAACTCTTGAAAATTTAACCTCAATTATATTACTGAATCATTCATATAGCAGAGCACAGACAGTGTAGAGCTTAGAACTGGGAGCTTAATGGGCATTTTGGGGGGGTGGAGAAGATGTAATGGTCATTGACAAAAGAGAGACAGAGATTTATGATCACATGGAACCCTGGAAGGATACAGGAAGTGTGAATGCAGAGAAAGGAAGAGAATAGAACCTGCTAATCAACAGAAGTAATAAGACTGGTTCTAAGACATTTAATCAAATACATCAAAATGTCCTCTCTTTTAATTGAGGATTACTTTCCCCGCCATGCCTAGACTTCTGGGGCCCAAAATGGGGGTGGGCTGGAGAGTAGGGGTGCAAGAAACATTGTGTTCAGCAAGAACAAGAGGTTTTCTGTCGGAAGATGGGAAACGTGTTAAACTCCTTTGAGCCCATTTTATGGATCTGAATCCTGGTTTGAAATTGTATAAATTGTCCAGGACTTACACAACTGCTTTGTAGCACTTTGTCAATTACAGAAGCAAGGTAGGATAATCTGCAATGGAGTGTTTTTTCTAACAGAGCTAGAAACAAGGTCTAAAGGACTTTCTTTTGATGGGTGATTACTATAGATCCCATCCTGTAGTTGATTGATTAAGGGAATGCAGTGAATCCGAATTAAAAATTGAAGGAGTGTCCTGGTGAACGCCTGCTTATATCCAGGGCACTTTTGGTTCATTCAGGATTTTAAAACTATATGTGATCCTGTTTACTAAGTTGCTTTTCCCCAAATTGGCTGCTCCATAGCTTCCTAAGCAGAATGAGTTCCTCTGTAGAGGGGTAGAAACAAAGGATTTAGCCCCTGCCCAGTGTGGTTCAGTTGTTTGAGCATCATTCCTTGCACTGAAAGGTTGCCAATTCAATTTCCAGTCAGGGCACATGCCTAGTTTGTGGGCTCAGTCTCCAGTAGGTGTATGCAAGGAGGCAGCCACATCCATGTTTCACTCTCACATCAGTGTTTCTCTCCCTCTCTCTTTAACTTAAAAATAATAAAATTTTAAAAATCAATAGAAACAAAGGATTAGCTGGGGAGAGCTTTAGGTAGGAGTAAGGGGTTTTATAAAATAACTGGGTAGACATTCTGACAGAGTAATAAAAAGCATATCAGATCTTAGTATAACCTACACTATTGAACAAATGGGAAAACTGGGAGTGAAAGGATGTCATTCCACAACTGAAACAGCTGGAAAGTGAGAACCAATATTTCTTGCCCAACTGTGTGGTGATTGCTGGGGAGAGGGGAGCAGGGAGGTGGAAGAGGGTATAGAGGAGATAAATGGTGATGGATAGATACTTGACTTGCGGTGGTGAACACATAATACGTGTACAGATGATGTGTTGTTGAATTGTGCACCTGAAACCTGCATACTTTTGTTAACCAGTATCACCCCAATCAATTGAATACAAAGGAAAAAATAGTCTTGCCCAGATCTTTTACACAGTAAAGAGAAAAGTTCAAGTGTGACTTAGAGTATTCTGTCTGACCTACAGAAATCATCATACTCTGTTTGAGGTTGAATAAAATAACATTATTGCCTTCTTCTAACCAGCTTCATAAATGGCATAGATTTGCAAATGGTTTGATTTTCAGGCTGGGATGAAAGTAAAGTCTTCAGTTATCTAGTGTGGAAAGAGCAGTTAGCTAAGGAAGGAGAGGATGAAAAAAATGCTCTCAAACCGCTGTTAGGTTGGCCAATCTCCAACTCAGAATGAAGTGTTCATTTTTCTGAAGAACAGGGATTGCTCACACCCAATTACTTACACTTTGTAGGTAATGTCTTTCTTTTTTTTTCAGACATGAAATCAATCATTGAATGAAACCTTTGTAAGTTAGGGGCATAAACTGTCCAACCTTGTGGCTGTTTGTGATTATAGCTGGCAAAATGAAAGATCGTTCAGTAGATATTAATAGTTAAAACGACAGAGGAAAAGAAGCAAGTTAATCTCATTTAGGACTTTCAAAATGAGGAAACCAGCTCATGAGGAAGTCCTTGGATCTCACTGGGGATGCCCAGTGCTCTGTTCTATTTGACCCTCAAAGTGCTACCCTCATCGGGAACAGGTGATGATGAATGGAAGAGAAACACCCAACACTGCCTGGTATTTCTCTGCTAGAGAGGAAATGAAATTTCTCTTGCTTTAGTTTCCTTTCTGATTTGTTTACCTTTTCTTCCCAGTAAGTGTACAGTCCTGCTGAGAATATCTCATGGAGAATAAGGAACAGCAGAACCTGCTGAATATTAGAATAATTGCATTTGTGACAGCCCTTCTGAATAAAAATTTAAAATTGTAGAATCCTGGGAAATATTATCTTGAAGGATTCTTTTGGCTCTTCCATTGTGCCTAATACTCCATAGACCCAAGAGGGAATCACAGTCTCCTAAATATTTTGAAAAGTGTGCTTCCAGAGCAGGTGTAAACAAACTACATACAGCCTGAGGTCTAATTATGTCCCTCTGCATATTTCTATGGCCCATTAACTAAAAATAGATTTTATATTTTTTTAATTATTGAAAGTGATTAAAAGAAAAGATAAAATATCAAAATATTTCACTTCAAATTTCAGTTTAAATAAATAAAGTGTTATTAAAAGTCCAGCCAAGCTCATTTACTTACATGTTATCTGTGATTCCATGTGTATTATCTGTGGTTCCTTTGCACTACAACAGCAGAGTTGAGTCATAATTGAGGCCATATGACCTGTAAGTCTAAAATATTTACTATCTGGCCCTTTACAGAACAAGCATTGATCCTTGGTCTAGAGGAACTGAATTGAGTGAGAAGAACGTCTTCTTTTGCCCAATCAAACTTGAGTATTTCTCAGAGGTGTTGACAAAAACCCAGTGTAGCTTATAACCACACATTTCTGGTGAACATGATTGAAGGATACTGAAAACTAGCCTGAATAAATGTACCAGGCTTGGCACACTACACTGAGTCAAATTCACCAGTGGGCTGCCAAATCTCCATGAATGATTGCACTGAACAGTATGAAATCAGTTTTTGTGGTCAAAGATAATTAAATATTGGCAATTTCTTGTGGTTCATATGATTTTATAAGATGCTCTACAGAGGAAGGAGTCTGTATTAATATCCATCCTCTTCATCAGCTTTCCTCTGTCAGGCTTTGCACCTGATGATTTTGCTTTATTTTCCAACTCTTAACATAACAAATCCTAGAACATGTTGGTTGACAACCTAGTAATGAAACAATCAGTTGAAGTTCTTTCTAAACATTGTACATTAGGAATAGTGTTACAAAGAAAGGATGCTAGGACTTGACACTTAAAATGAAAAGTAAATTCTAAGTTCTTCTACGTTTGGCACAAAGATACATATAATTTTAATTCCTGCCTTTGCATTCTACAATTGCTAGTACATTTATGGTCAGAGTATTAAAACTGTGTGGATTCTTACTACTGTAATTAGGTTTCTTTTGTTTTCCTTTTCAGTGAAAGAACAACAAAAATTATATTAAAAATCCAAGACATATGTTTGTTATATATTATATTGAAATCCACACACACACAAATGCTGTGTATGGATTTCAATAAAGATTGTACTTGTATTGAACCACTTGAAAGAATTCCATAAAATAATTAGTTATAAAACTAGTAGCCCTGCACACATATCCATGCGTGAGTACCTCAGTGCCACTTGCCTCAGCTGGCCACCCCGCCCACTGCCGCTCATAGCTCTCCACCACTCATAGCTCACTGACGCACCCTCCTGTAGCTCTCATAAATCAGTAGTGATGTTACAGCATCCTGGCTAATTTGCATATTTCTCTATTATTATATTAGACTAGTGGCCCGGTGCACAAAATTCGTGCACAGTGGAGGGTGTGTTCCTCAGTCTGGCTTGCACCCTCTCCAATTTGGGACCTCTCGAAAAATGTCCTGCCAGTTTATAGGGATCGGGCCTAAATCAGCAGTCGGACATCCCTCTTGTAATCCGGGACTGCTGGCTCCTAACCGCTCACCTGCCTGCTTGATTGCCTCTAACTATTCTGCCTGCCAGCCTGCTTGTCCCCACCTGCCCCCCCCCCCTGCTGCCAGCCTGCTTGCCCCCAAATGCCCCCTGCCAGCCTGATCACCCCCAACTGCCCCCCCCCCTTGCTGGCCTGCTCACTCCAAACTGCCCCCCTGCTGTCCTGATCACCTCCAACTGACCCCCACTAATGGCCTGCTTGCCCCCAGCTGGCCCCCCTGCTGGTCTGCTTACCCCCAATGGCCCCACCCCCCACCAGCCTGATCACCCACAACTGCCCTCCCCTCTTGACCTCTAACCGCCTCTACCTCAGCCCCACCACCATGGCTTTGTCCAAAAGAACACCTGGAAGGTCTCCCAGTCTAATTAGCACATTACTCTTTTATTAGTATAGATACATTTGTCTGTAAATTGATTATGATTGCAGATATGAGTAAGACCAGGTAAAATTTTATAGAATGGGCCTTTTATTACAGATGGTTTGCCATGTATGCATTTTTTCTAAAGAAGTAAAAATTACTTTAAAAAATGTTTCAGGAAGACTTTGAGAAATTTACAGTATCTGCTTTTCTTCCAAGAAAGTTGTCACTTTTATGCCAGAGTGAGAATTATTTGTATGCTTTGTATGTCAGCATTGGGCCTCTGTGACTGGGGGGCACTTAGCTTGACTTGAGAGTAATTATCTTGCTCACTGGCTGGGAGAGAGGGTGTGTGGCAGAGGAGATAAATACTCAGTTCTGGATTATTCATAGATTGCTGACTTTCTGGATTGATTGTGCAAGCCCCTCCTTTTATTGATGTCCACCTTCTGTTGACAGACATCTACCCTGGGAGAGAAATGGGATAAGACTCTTTTTCTTATTGTAAAAAGCATTTGAATTCCTAAGGTGTGATAAGGCCACCCAGCCATCCACAGTCAAGGTACACATTTTCATGTAGGATGTTCCCACTCTTGAATAAATTAAAACAATTTTTTTTTCTTTTAATTTAAACTTTCTTCTATAACTGTTTTCTTGTTACTTATAAGCTAGTTTTTGTTGTTGTTGTTGTTGTTTTTGAAACTGCTTCCAAAGCTTTTCAAGCTGTATATGTCCTTGGAATGAATTTATAAATAAGAATTGAGCCCGGCGGGCGGGTGTGACTCAGTGGTTTAGCATTGACCTATGAACCCGAAGTCACAGTTTGATTCCAGGTCAGGCCACATGCTGGGGTTGTGGGCTTGATACCCAGTACAGGGGCGTGTAGGAGGCAGCCAATCAATGGTTCTCTCTCATCATTGATATTTCTATCTCTCTCCCTCTCCCTTCCTCTCTGAATCAGTAAGAATATCTTTTAAAGAGAGAGAGAGATAGAGAAGAGTATATATGTTTGTAAATAAGAAAACATGTATTTGATGCTCTTAGAAAGTCTTATTTTCTTTCATTAAAACTTGTGCAGTATAGGGAACTCCATGGATTCTCTTAATTTGAAGAAAGTTAGAGGGAAAGATACTAATTCAGAGTTCCTTGGGAAAATGTGTCACTTATATATTTTTTTATGTTTATTTTTTTAAAATAAAAAACTGAAATATTTTCTATTCAGAAAATATATTTGGATCTAAATATCTTCTATAATTTGAACCCTAAAATATCAACTTATATATTTTAAAAATGGTTTGGATGTTTGTTTTTTAAATGTTAGGTTACTGGAGTTCTACATGTTACTGGATCACCTGGGGTAATTTTCTGATTGGAAAATTAAGAATTATAGTCAGAGGGGAGGACATGAGGATTTTTAAAGAACATATTCAATTTACTTTAGAAGCCGAACCTCTCTTATCATGTGACTTGTTTTGTATGTTTGTTAAACTATATTATCACATAAGCATTGCTGCTATTGGCACAAACAGTGACAGTTGATTCGGGTCATCTGAACGTCCACTGTCTGTTTTAATTTGTATGTTCATTTTGACTCTGTCATATGCTCAATCTTCAGTGGAAGTCATGAGAACATATTATTTTTGCCTGCTCCCTACTTTACGTTGGAAATATTCTTTTTTACCCAGATGGACCTTAAGTTTGATGTAAGGGATTGTTTCCGTTGCCAACTTTTTTCTTCCTTGTCAAGTAAGAGTTGTGAACTCTTCAGTGATGCCTTCCCCAGGATATTTGCAGATGTGGTTGGGAAAAGTCATTTCATCCCCGACCTTTGCATGTCAGGTGCTGGGGTGCCCGGGGGCCACCTCGCCTGCGCCCGGGCTCCCGCTCTCCCCGATCACCGCAGGGATCACAGGCCGCAGGCTGGCCGGCAACCCAGGACACCTGGGGGTTCCTGGGGTTGCCGGCCAGCCTGCGCCTGGGCTCCCGCTCACCCCCATTGCCACGGGGATCACGCGGCCTGCGCCCAGGCTCCCGCTAGCCCCAATTGCTGTGCAGATCATGCGGCCACTGGCCAGGCCGGCTTTCTGATGGCCGATTTTGCCCGCCCCCCAGCTCTTGCCTGCTGCCTGGGGTTCCGATCACCGTTGTTCCATCCTTCCCCTTTTGCCTCCCATCATTACAGGATATGCAAATTAACCGCCATCTTGGTTGGCAGTTAATTTGCATATCACCCTGATTAGCCAATGGGAAGTGTGTCGGAGGTACAGTTAATGATCATGTTTGTCTATTATTAGATAGGATGATCAATTAATAAAGTCTTCATGTATAGTGGATATTTTCTCATTGTTTTGCAATCTTCTTCTTTACTCTTCCACTGCTCTGTAAACTTCATGAAGGTAAGGGACGTGCCTAACATTAATTAATCATGAATCCTACAAGGTTAATGTCATTTCTGGGAATCAGGGCTGCACTTCCTCCACAGGCTCTAGGAGAGAACCCATTCCTGTTTCTTTCAGCTTCTGGTGGCTGTCAGCATCCCTTGGCTTGTGGCTGCATCTCTCTCTGCTCTTTGTATCATCATCTCCTTTGTGTATTTTGTCCCACATTCCTCTGCCTCTTTCTTATAAGGACACTTGTATAGGCATTTAGAGTTTACCAGATAATTCAGACTGCCTCTCTCAAGATCTCTAATTTAATCACATATTTTGCCACATAAAGATATAAGGTCATAATCACAGATTCCAGGGATTAGAAAGTAAATATGTTCTGGGGTGACCATTTATTTTCAGCCATAGTAATGATAACATCATATTGAAGTATATCTTAAAGAACTGCTTTTCGCCCTGGCTGGTGTGGCTCAGTTGGTGGGGAGTCATCTCGTGCACCTAGAGGTTGCCAGTTCAGTTCCCATGCTTGATCCCTGGTAGGGGCTAAGCAGGAGGCAGCTGATTGATGTTCTGCTCTCATATCGATGTTTCTCTCTCTCCCTCTCCCTTCCTCTCTATCAAAATCAACTTAAAAAAAAGAACCGCTTTTACATTTTCTAAAAATAAGTGAAAGTGAGGCCAAAATACCCTTTACCTTGGAGTTAATTAAGGTTATTTTAATATAAGATAGATAACAGTCTTACCCAAGAGAATTACTTTCCTGAGCCACTAACTCTGCATTACTGTAAACAGATATGTATGGCACTTGTGATAAACATCTTCTAAAGATACACATTACCAAAGCCGTGTTTTCAAAATGAATTATCAAAGAAATTTCTATAAATTTTTCAATGGGTTTTTTTTTTACCCACAAGAAATATTGTCCAGTAAAATCTTTTCATTTGATTAAAAACAGACCCTAATAAAAGTGGGTTAGGATTACAATGATAACCTATATTCAAGAACACGAATAAAAAGTGCTCTTAAAGGGAAACAGTCACATGTGTTCACATTTGATACTGGGAAATAACTGTATAACATTGAGAAGTGATTACTACCAGCTGTAAGCATGTGCACCACACAATAATATCTCATCCGTACAGCCACTTGGAAAATGTCTTTCTTGCTCTCTCTGTCTCCCAAGAGTTCCATAAAATATAGCCAAATCTTTTCCCTCTTACTGAATACTGACCTTTTCAAATCCCTAAATATGGAAAGAGACTTTGAATCTTGAAAAAAAAAAAAAAAACCCAGAGGAAACACAGAGTTAGTTGTTCTTCACCAAGAATAAGATTGGCAGGACCATGTCGCCTTACCCTTTCTTCATATTTTTATGAAACATTTTATATTGTTTTTCCAGTTGCATGAGCAAGTTTTTTATCTTTATGGCCTAGACACATCACAAGAAAAACTGTCCTGAATAAAAAGTGTTCAGATCTCAATAAAGCATCATTTACCTATAAACTTACCATTGGGAATGACTTGCAACGTCATCCTGACCATCCTTCTTAATATCAAGTATAACAAATTCTGAATCATTTCATCATAATTCCTTTCTAGAAAGGCTGGTGTCTCCATAGGCCTATCTCACTTTATCCATAGGCAGGTTCGGGGGGGGGGGGGTGTTCTGAAGTGTTAGGAAAAGTAGAGGGGAGAGGGTGGAGAATTTTTGAGATGCTCTTGCTTAACAGAGACACACATGGGTTGTCTTTTTTTTTCTCTCTAATATTTATTACTCCAAAAAGAATTTTGTTTGAAGAAAATATTCCCAGTTTAAACAAGAAAAATGAATATCACGGTCAATCTTTTTAACAGGCAAGTTAAGAGAAGGAAGGGTCTGAGACACCATCAGTGTGGACATTGGAGGTTTTCTTTCTTTACCTGATGCAACTAAATGTGAAATAATCAAGGGAACAGAATTTTAGTAAAAGCACTTATTGTGTTCAAAGTGTGAATAGCAGAGACAACTAACTATGCAGCATTTTGTTCCTTGAAAGAAAGATAAGCAAGAACTGATTGATTAATTAATAAATTAGAAGCTGGCAATCTCTTTGCCTAAATATAATTTCTCCCCACCATTCAGGCTGGGACTGGTGTTTCTGTGTGTACAATATCTGTCTTAACACTCAACACATTTCATTTTAATTGGCTGCAATCCCTCCTGATACACACCTCAATATGAATTCTGTGACAGGATATATAACAGGGGTGGGGAACCTTTTTTCCGCCAAAGGCCATTTGGAAATTTATAATGTCATTCATGGGCCATACAAAATTACCAACTTAAAAATCAGCCTGCTATATTTAAACATTTAATTAACTCATCCCTAATGCCTTGGGACATTCCTGAAGCTGCTGGGAAAAATTCATACCTGGTAAATATATTGATGAAGGTTGCGTATCATTTTGATCATATTGTCCCTTAGCTTCTCGTGTCCCTTTTTTGGGAGCGAGTGGGGGGAGTTGGGAGGAAGCATTACCTTCTCAGTTTCTTCCTATTTAAAGAAAAAACATATTAAACATTTTTATTTTTTATTATTAAGATACTGTTTGTCCAGTGGCTCCCAAACCTGACTAATATTCACTATTACCTGGGTGAATATTTTTTAAGTATATAGTCCTATGTTCTATACTTAGGTGCTCTAATTTTTTAAACCCCAAAATATTGGTAAAGAAGAACACTGAAATCCATTATGAACCTGGCTAGAATATGGGGGCCAGAATTCTGATTCCATTGTTCATTGGTTAACATGATATGATCCACATGTTTGGAGACCTTTTGAAAGGAATCAGAAAAGGGGCAGCAAACAGATCAATCACTGATTCAGCCTTCAAAATCCTTTTTTTCTGTTGTTGTTGTGTGTGGGGTGTTTTTTTTTTTCCTTTTGGTCTAATGGAATGGTTTAAGAACAAGATTTTTCCATCAAAAGATTATTTCAGAAAATGGAAATTGGCAATTTACCCATTGAAGTCTGGAAGAAACTCAAATGTCTTCATTTCCACTGGGAATGAATTCTGACATCCGGGGGTAGGGAGTGCCGACAGTACAAAAATAACCACCTGTTGCCGAACAGGAGAGGAAGAAGCCAGGTGGGACACATACCCCACAGAGGAAACTCAAGCAGCCTCTTGGCTTCCTATGGGATAGAAGGGAGGAGGAAAGCTGGCAGCAGGGAGGTTGAAAAAAGGAAATCTGAGCAGTTTTCTTAGCTGTCTTCCATGTGGAGAAGGCAGGATTGGATTGGAGAGACTGTAAAACAGGAAGATTGACAATAAAAGCTTATGTGTCTAAAGCACATTTAAACTATTAGCATGCTACAGAAACACATTATAACTCCTCTAAAATGACAGGTGTGTCTAAATGGATAAGAAACCAGGAGTTACCTCAGTCACTATCATTCTAGAAAATTAAATACCTAGTAAAATGCTCTCCTGAAAAAAATATTATTTGCAGGAAAATCACGTTTTAAACATTGGAAGCATGAGAACAAAGGGAGATGCTACCAAAAATCCAAACTCTTAAAACCTATTAAAATGAAAGGCTTTATCCTTTTTTGACATGTCTAATACCAAACTAGGTAAGAAAGAGTAACATTTGCTTACATTTACCCCCCCCCCTTTTTTTTACCTTCTTTCTTATAAGATAAAAGGAGAAAATGAAATATACTGAAGTAAATATTTAGGGAGATAAAAAAAAATATGTAAACCAAATACCTGGGTCAATAATCATCATTTGAATAGCTGAAAGTATCCCATCCACTCAGAAATTAACTGAAGATGGGGTGGCATATGGAACAGGCAGCCGCCACATGCCATGTCTTGTCATTAAGGGCTTTACCTTTACTTCTCTGTTCAACAAAACGAAGTATTATTATGCCCACTCTGCAAAATGAGAACTGACGTCAAGAAATATTAAGTAATATTTTTCAAATAGATAGCACTCCTAAGTGATAAGTCTGAGGTGTGTTGCTAGGCTCTGTGGCTCTAAAGACATTCTACACTAATATGTTACTATCAAGAAGCATGAGCTATCCAAGGCAAGAGCATATATTGGAACAGTCTCTTCAATAAACGGTTTTGGGAAAATTAGACAGGTACATGCAAAAAATGAAACTAGACCACCAACTTACACCATACACAAGAATAAACTCAAAATGGATAAAATACTTAAATGTAATACATGAGACCATAGCCACCAAAATCTCAGACATCTCTTGTAGCAATATGTTTACTGATACATCTAGGACAGTGGAAACTAAGGAGAAAATAAGCAGATGGGACTACATGAAAATGAAAAGCTTCTGCATTGCAAAAGAAACCTCAACAAAATAATAAGAGAGTCCACTACATGGGAGAACATATTTGCCAATGATATTTCAGATAAGGGTTTAATCTCAAAAATTTATAGGGAACTCATACAACTTCACAAAAGGAAGACAATTCAATTAAAACATGAGCAAAGGTCCTAAATAGACACTTCTACAAAGTGGACATACAGGAAGCCAACAGACATATGAAAAAAATGCTCAGAGTCACTAACCATCTGAGAGATGCAAATCAAAACAACAAGGTGATATCACCTCACACCTGTCAGAGTGGCTATCATCAACAAATCAAGAAATGACAAGTGTTGGCGAGGTCGTGGAGAAAAGGGAACCCTCGTGCACTGCTGGTGGGAATGCTGACTGGTGCAATCACTGTGGAAAACAGTATGGAGTTTCCTCAAAAAAATAAAAATGGAACTCCCATTTGACCCAGTGATCCCACTTCTAGGACTATATCCCAAGAAACCAGAAACACCAATCAGAAAGGATATATGCACCCCTATGTTCATAGCAGCACAGTTTACAATAGCTAAGATATGGAAATATCCTAAGTGCCCATCAGCAGATGAATGGATTAAAAACCCATGGTACATTTATACAATGGAATACTACGTGACAATTAAAAAAAAAAGAATTCCTACCATTTGCAACAGCATGTTTGGACCTGGAGAATATTATGCTGAGTGAAATAACCCTTTCAGAGAAAGATAAGTATCATATGATCTCACTCATCTGTGGAATCTAATGAACCAAATAAACTGATGATCAAGAAAAGACCCAGAGACATAAAAGCATGAACAGACTGTTGAACCTCAGAGGGAAGGCAGGGGAGAGTGGGTGGCAAGAGATCAACCAATGAACTTGTGTGCGTATATGCATAACCCATGGATACAGACAATAGGGTGGTGAGGGCCTGGGGGGCGGGGGGAGGGAGTGGGCTGGAAGAGGTTAATGGGATAAAAAGGAGGACCTATGTAAGACTTTCAACAACAAAGATTTTTTAAAAAAAGAAGAAGAAGCATGAGCTATCCAAAGTATAGCCAAGACTCTGTAAAAAATAAAAGTTACAACGAAAAAGAATGTTTCTTAAAAGTTAAATACACGTGTCATAAAATTCTGCCAAGCCTTCTCAGATCATATTGATTAATGGTAGGATAAAATATTAACAAACTAGCTTATTTCATTTCTAAGCCCAAAGCTGATTAATAATAACAGATGAATAGGGTGTTTGGAGGACTGGGGGCGGCGGGGGGGTGGAACAAGGGCACTGGCAAAATAAGAAAAAGTCACCAGTAACTTAACCAGGTGTAGACTATCACTTTCTATTGATTGCAAGTGACAGAAAAGTTAAACTCACTTAAGCAAAGAGAACCTACTGGTTTGACTCTCCTGCCTGTGAACCACAGTCTTAGGGACTTAAGGAGCTCAAAAAAGAGAGAGAGGGAGAGAGAGAACAGGACTCAGTTTTCCTTCCTCTTCATTTGTTGCTTCTAGGTGGGGGGAAAAAAATCACATTTTTAAAAATCTCAATAAAAGCAAAAAGAAAAAGTATACACTTTGCTCCTACCAGTCCTCCCCAACCCCCAAATAATTATCAGTAATTGTTCTTAACTCTTATGGCCCTGGGCACAGATGTGGAAGAAACACCGTGGTCAAAAGAAAAAAATCTTAAGAGTATAGCAAGATGGATCCCTAGGTAAAATGTACAGACTAAAGTTGTGGAAGGGTGGTTTCTTTAAAAAATGTCAGTGTGTCACAAAAGAAGAAAATAATAATTGATGCTGAGAAACAAATAATGAAAAATAAGAAATACAGATAAAGATAGAAAAATCCATTGAAAAGCATGCAAGCATCAGGACACAAAAGTCTAGCTAAGCTAGTATTACTTACAGCTAAACAGCCTCAAGTAATTTAATGCATGGAGTAAATATTACTTCAAGATATCAGGTTCATAGTCTATATTTATAGTCCATTATTGAGCTTATCTGGCATACATTCCCTATTCAAAGCTTAATATCTATAATGTCTATGAACTTTTCATTGAATATCTAATCCTAAATGCTAAAATAATAACAATAACCATATTTTTATAACTAATAAATGGGAGGAAAAGAGAATTAATAGCAGTCGCAAAAAAAATTATTTTTGTGCCAGATAAAATATTGGGTGCCAAAATATGTTAACATTTCAACTTATTAAATATCCATCCATCAGATACTCAATTGAGAATGGCAAACATTATTAAACAAGTCTCTGAATTTTTATGTTCATAGTTAAGTGTCTACTCATCTATATATATAAAAGCCTAAGTGACCCTTATGACCAGAAGACTGGACGACCAGCCAGTAGCTATGACGCACACTGACCACAAGGGGGCAGACACTCAATACAGGATCTTCCCCCTGGTGGTCCGTGCACTCCCACTTCCAACCTCCCATGGTCCCTCCCCTCAGCCAGCCAGCCCCAATCAGCCACGCCGAAGGACCCCACCTGTGCACAAATTTGTGCATCAGGCCTTTATAGTATATAAAACAAAGGCAGCAGAAATACTTCATAAAGATCTTTTTAGAACTGAAAAACACTTCTCATGCAACTTAATAACAAAGTCTGTTTAGTACGTAATTTATACATTTTCCTTAGTCTTGTCTGAAACTGATTTATGGAAAACAAATGCATTTATTTTTTACATGCATTTAATCCATTTTAAAATTTTAAGTTTAAGTAATCAGAACAAAAGGAAATAGTAACTATAAAGACAAAAACAGCAAAAAAGTATTTAAGAATTATATAGAAGGAATGAATAGTATTTAATCTAGCAGTCTATTAAGGGGAGAGTAGTTAGCAACTCTACTCCTTGTTAAAGTATATGACAATCTCATAATAATTTGAGAGAAGATACCCTATTTCCCTAGATTATTCTTGTATGAAGTAAATACTCTTCAACATATTTAATTTTACACAAAAAGAAAAGTCCCAGCCATATTTTTTAAAAAAATCATTTAAGTCTTAATAGCAAACATGAAAGAAGCTGTTCAAAGTAAGGGTCCATCTTGAAAACTTTCTTTATATTCTTATCACCTTTGGATATTCACCTTATTTGTGTTTCAATGGTGGCATCATGCAGCCGATCAGAAAGATGGTTTGGTTTCTGTACTTCTGGCCACTTTCCATTTTAAATCTCCATTTGTGATGTTGCCCAAAGCTATGTAAAAACAAACAAACAATTTAAAAAAGGATTTTTTTCCACTGAATTACAAGGCCTGAAAAAGTATTCCAGAGTGAGTCTTCCCAGTGTCCATGCTATTAGACTGGGGTTAATCAGTGCATAAGGCTTTCTGCAGGCAGGTCTAACAGGGAAACAGATAGCAGATTACCACTAGACCCAGACATCTGGGGACACTGTTGGCCAATCAATAAATCTGTTGTGTATTTATACACATTTACAATTCATTCCAGTAAATCCCAAAATCTCTTTTATTTTCAGCAACGGAGAGATAACACTCATTCTCTAGATGAAGTAACAATCAAACACAAAGATAGAGTTTTCCTTTCTAGAAATAAAGAATTTGTGGAAATACAGGATAGGAAATGTCTTAGTCTCTCAAAAAATGGGAGAATGCAAAAACCCTAAAACTCAATATAAATATAGTTTATTATTCCCCCAAGAAGTCTTGATCTCCAGTGTATTCCTGTCATCTGTGTAGAATTTGTTCATCAAATTGACATTCAAATACTTGTTAGAACTATAATTTATAGACAAAGAAATTGAGTAAGAAGTCAGAATTCCCTAAAATTACTGTGGGCTGTAAATCTAAGCCTTTTGTTTTGGAATGAATAAACTGTATTCATCAAGCCTTAGCAGAATTGATGGGCTTGTTTGTCAATTACAGCTATGTACAAAAACTGGCATTATTTCTTCTACTTGAGCATAATGAGAAATATCATTATTCCCGCCACATGCTTCTCCTATGAGCATGCCCACTGGTCCTTAACTATGCCTTTGCATTTACCAGAAGAAAGAAGGAAGAAAGTTAATATATATCAAGTACTACTCAAATGCTAGGCACCAGGCTAATATAAAGTGTCCTTTCTAGTATAAAACATTTATTTCTAAGAGGTAATTAATTAGGTAAAGAATTTGAAAAATAGGTATTTTAGAAATTAACTAATGAATGCTCAGGATGAAGAGAAAAATAAATATTTCTTTAGTTTGGCATAGCAACAAAAGTTTAAATTACAGAGCTATCTAGGGACAGTAATTTTAGAGTGGCATAGGGGAGAAGAGTAATTACGCCATAAAATAGAGATTTTTCAGCATTAACAGACCAAACAATATACAAGAAAAATTTTAGTGTTCCTTCTCCTCTTAGTTACTTTGTCATCAGAGTTATCATCATACTATTCTGTTGGAAGCTACCCATTGTCTTCACTATCAGAAAAGTGTAAACAAGGAGCCTGGAATGCTGGTGAACCTTGAGCTCTGGCAAGGACCAAAGCTATTCACCGATTGTTTAGTTGAGACAATGGTGGCTCAAGCAATTTCCTGACCAAATAGTCTCAAAGTAAATCTTTACTAATATTTACTGACCTTTAAGATAGTCTATCTGTTACCAGAATTGCCTGCCTGACTGAAGGCAATACATATATCGAAAATTAAATAAAAGGTTGGCAGGGCCTGGGCACCAGTGAAGTCCTTCTGCTAGAGTTGGACTCTCCACCTGGCTCCCCATAAATTCCAAATTCATATTTCTTATCTAGTCTCATCATTTGCCCGTGGCCCTTCTCCAGATCCCTAAGCCATGCGGGATGTGGTATCTCACACTATTCTGATTATGCATCAGATGAGAAATCAACTGAAAGTCTAAGAATTAGATAATAAAGCCACTGGCCATTTGTGCAATGTACAGTTCTGGTTTAAAGGGTAATGTCACTACAAAGAAACCAGTTGCTGGGACTTTCGTAAACAAATCCTGAAAGAGGATCTAGTAGTTAACTTTAGTAGCTACATTCAACCAACCAGACAAAAATAAATAAAAATCCTTCCTATCCTATATAACAGTGGTTCTCAACCTGTGGGTCGTGACTCCTTTGGGGGTTGAATGACCCTTTCACATGGGTTGCCTAAGACCATCAGAAAACACATATATAATTACATGTTGTTTTTGTGATTAATCACTATGCTTTAATTATGTTTAATTTGTAACAATGAAATTGGGAGTCACCACAACATGAGAAACTGTATTAAAGGGTCATGGCATTAGGAAGGTTGAGAACCACTGCTATATAATAAAAGCCTAATATGAAAATTGACTGAATAGCGGAACAAGCAGTGGAATGACTGGTCGCTATGATGCACACTGACCACCAAGGGGCAGATGCTCAACGCAGGAACTTCCCCCAGCCCGCAGGCCCCAGGCCAGCCAAGGCAGGTGCCAGCAGGGGCTCCCCCGATTGCCCCTCCGGTCACCCCACAGATCAACCCTGATTGCTGTCCAGGCCTAGGGATCCTACCCATGCATAAATTTTGTGCACCGGGCCTCTAGTAAAAAAAAATACAAATAAACAACTCTGCTTGATTAGGAGATCAATAAAATTAAAGTGGAAACAACCCAAAAGTTCATCAAAGTGAATGGATTCACAAGTTGCACTACTCAGCAATGAAAGAAACATACACACAAAATATGGATTGCAAAAATATTATGTTGAGTAAGAGAAGTCAGACATCAAGTGTAACATATATGAATGTATTTATACAAAGTTTAAGAACAGACAGAAAAAAAAAAACAACTATAAGATAGAAATCAGAAGAGTTGCTGTCTTCTGGTAGGGTGAGACCTGACAGAAAGGGGCATGACGGAACTTCCCATGTGAGAGAAAGTCTTTACTTTTCTGTTAATGTGTTTTCACAGTGTAACAAACCATTACAAAGCCAAGTAGCTTAAAGCAACATTCACTTTATTTGCGCAAGATTTTGTCTGTCACCTAGGTAGTTTTTCTCATCTGACAAGCCCAGCTGATCTTATACATCTTTTATAAATACTTTTAAACAAATCATTTATTGTTGAAAGTATTATATATGTCCCGTTTTCCCGCTATTGACCTCTACCAGCCTGCCCCCAACCCCCAGCACAGGCCTTCACCCCCTACTGTCTGTGTCCATTGGTTATGCTTAGATGCATACAAGTTCATTTGTAGATCCCTGCCTTCCCTCTGAGATTTGACAGTCTGTTTGATTCTTCCATGTCTCTGGATCTATTTTTGTTCATCAGTTTATGTTGTTCATTATATTATGCAAATGAGTGAGCTCATGTGATACTTATCTTTCTCTGACTGGCTCATTTCACTTAAAATAATGCTGTCCAGATCCATTCATACTATTGCAAATGGTAGGAGTTCTTTTCTTTTTTACAGCTGTGTAGTATTTCATTGTTTAGATGTACCATAACTTTTATCCACTCCTCCACTGATGGGCACTTAGGCTGTTTCCAAATCTTAGTTATTGTAAATTGTGCTGCTATGAACATAGAGGTGCATATATGCTTTCTGATTGGTGTTTCTAGTTTCTTGGAATATATTCCTAGAAATGAATCACTGTGTCAAATGGGAGTTCCATTTTTAATTTTTGAGGAAACTCCATATTGTTTTCCACAGCAGAGGCACCAGTCTGCATTCCCACCAGCAGTGCACAAGGGCTCCCTTTTCTCTACAACCTCGCCAACACTTGTCATTTCTTGATTTGTTGATATCCATTCTGACAGGTGTGAGGTGGTAGCTTACTGTCATTTTGATTTGCACCTCTGGGATGATTAGTGACTTTGAGCATTTTTTCATATGCCTCTTGTCCTTCTGTATGTCCACTTTGGAGAAGTGTCTATTTAGATCCTTTGCCCATTTTTTGATTGGATTGTCTTCCTTTGGTTAAGTTGTATGAGTTCCTTATATATTTTGGAGATTAAACCTTATTGGAGATAACATTGGCAAATAAGTTCTCCCATGCAGTGGGCTCTCTTGTTATTTTGTTGATGGTTTCTTTTGCTGTGCAGAAGCTTTTTATTTTGATGTACTCGAATTTGTTTATTTTCTCCTTAGTTTCCATTATCCTAGGAGATGTATCGGTAAACATATTGCTACAAGCGATGTCTAATATTTTGCTGCCCATGGATTCTTCTAATATTTTTATGGTTTCCCATCTTACATTTAAGTCTTTTATCCATTTTGAGTTTATTTTTGTGTAAATTATAAGTTGGTGGTCTAGTTTCTTTCTTTCTTTTTTTTTTTTCAAATATGATCTGGGTGATTGATCTAGAAGGGCTTCTCTTATACTAGTATGTATGGTTGTTGTCAGGTTCTGAGATTGGTTACCCTTGGTTCTCCTTCAGATATCCTCTCATCTTCCAAAAGACCAGCTCAGACTCACTCACATGGCTGTCTCAGGATTCCAATAATTTGTGGCCATTTTCTTAATGTATTTTATTGATTTCAGAGAGAGGAAGGGAGAGGGAAAGAGGGACAGAAACATCAATGATGAGATAGAATCATCCATTGGCTGCCTCCTGCAGGCCCCCCTTCTGGGGATCAAGCCTGCAACCCGGGCTGTGCCTTGACCAAAAATAAAACTGTGACCTCCTGGTTCATAGGTCAATGCTTAACCACTGAGCAACACTGGCTGGGCTGTGGCCATGTTTAATTCTTTTCCAATATTAAGTGAAGTGTGACTTACATAGGTGTATATACATTGTCCAAATGTATAGTCAAAACCAGTGTGTTTTACAGTATGTAATCTATATCGCAAAGTAAAAATAATAAAAAGTACGTAAGTGCCTTTGAGGTGAAAGCGTGTATATATGTAAAAATAATAAAAAGTACGTAAGTGCCTTTGAGGTGAAAGCGTGTATATATATATATATATATATATATATATATATATATATATATATATATATGCCTAATATGCAAAGTGTGCCCTTGGGAGTTCGACCGGGAGACCACGAGTTCAATTGCTCACTATGACGTGCGCTGACCACCAGGGGGGTGGCACGGAATGAAGGAAGGCCCCAGCCAGCATCCTGCAGCCACTAGGGACCCTACCCATGCATGAATTTCATGCACTGGGCCTCTAGTATATTATAATTCCTGTGCAGCTACAGTCCCTAGGCCTGGCCTGTGATCAGGGCCATCTTTCCTGGCTGCCTGCAGCCATCCCTGCCCCCTGCTGCCACCCACCCCCAGTTCCCCATTCACCATTGGGTGATCAGAGCCTGCCTGCCAGGGAAAGGGACCGAGAAGTTGCCTGTTCCTGCCCGCTCACCAGCCCCGCCCCTATCGCAGGTCGCCCTCTGTGTGTGGGGCAGCTGGTAGGGTGGGGGCCTTGGCCTGGCACCATCCACAATCACCCACAACTGGTGATGGGAGCCTGCCGGCTGGGGAAAGGGATCAAGAGGTGATCAGTGTGCCTCATAGTGACTGGTCAAGATGTTGTTCTGGTCATTCTGCTGTTAGGGTCAATTTGCATAGTACCTTTTATTATATAGGATGGATTATCAGTTACCATGATTTTTGTAGTAAGAAATAGATTTAAACAGTAAAGAGGACTTGTTGTTTTTAAATGAAAAGATTATAGCTGTAGATGTTGTTTGAGCAAGGTTCCAGCTCCATAGTTCTGCAATTACCTCTCCTTTGCTATCCTTCTTATACAAGAATAGACTTTGTTTCTAGATTGGCATTTTTCATTATAGCAAAATGGCAACATCCATCTTAGGCATCACATCTGCACATTGTCCAGAAAAAGATGCAAATTCTCTATCATCAACCAGTAAACAAAAGTCGGGGGTTTCACTATGATTGGACCAACTTAGATCTTAAACCAGACAATATCCTAAATAATCCTGGGTTACAAGCTCACCTATGATCCAATCACTGTGATGGAGAGGACAATATTAAGATCATGTCAATCATGACCCACCCCTGAGGTAGGGGTAGATTAACCACATCCTGACCTCATGGCATATACAGAGTATACAAGAAGTGAGGTAGATGCTGTGGAGGCAAACAAATTACACAAGCAGAATTTTAGGGGAAACAAAGAAGAAAAAATAATTGAGTAACCAAGGGGGGGAAAAAACACAAAAAAGGAAGGATTTTTCTGTAGTTGGGTACAGTTCTCAATCAGAAAGTATTGATGGATTTACTTTACTTTTAGTTCCAGGTAAAATAATTTAATAGGAAACATAGGAAAGATTGACATGGCATGACATTTATTTGTATATTTTGACACCTAACATACAAGTCCCTGGTTGAGGCTGACTCCACCCCACTGCACCTGTCCTGCACCTGTTTGTTTCCCCTGTTACTATAGAGTTGTTCTGAGGGGAGCACCTGGACTTTAGATTATACCCACTTAGGGACACTAACCTGGTTATCCTCAACCTGTAGATTTTATTACTGCACAATATTTCACACAGACTACTGCTGTGGGGGAATGATCCGGAGACCTGGAAAATTAGGATATGGTTTTGGAAATTTGCCTAGGGGACTGGCAATATCCTCCTCCCAAACATTTATTTTGATCTTGTGGCTCATTGTGAGGGGAAATATAATAGGCAGGGAGTGCTTTTGGACACCCCCATATTCTCTGGTACACATTTGAACTTCTACCAGTCACAGATCATCTCTTTTGCTTAACTTTCTCCACCTGAGAATTGCAAGTGACTGTAGAAGAAGAAATATACTGAGCTTTAACAGTCATTTACACTTTGGTGTTGATGGGGTATGGGTTCTGAGGAAATAGGATAGGAGAAGGAGAGGAAGGTGAGAGTTTGAGGACAATGAGAAATCCTGTGTGTTTCCAGAAAAGATGAATCACTAAGAAGGAAAAGTCTCCTTTTTCTTTCTCTTAAAAGAATTTTATTAAAGCATAGAGCAACATATAGCTTCTAGATCCAGCTGCTAAGGAGATCCTGTTATGCTGTGGTTACTGGTGGGGGCATGGCAGGTGGCTCTGGCTTCCCACCCTTTGGTTCTGCCATGGGGGTAGTTGGCAGTATCTCATCTTTGGATTCCACAAAGCTCACATGTGGTAGGGGCTTCTTAGGGCCAGTCTTACCACTCAGGTTCCAAGGAAGCATGATCTTCACTTTGAGGCCTAACCCACCCTGCGGGAGCAGTACATGGCACCCGACAGTGTCAACTTAGTAATTAACAGGGTCCCTACTGGGGATCATCAGACCATCGACAAACTCCATGGATTTAGCCCTATGTCCTCAGAGTTTCTCAGACACCTTATAGCTTTTGACCCCACTCTCCATGATGAACCTCAACACGCCATAGCAGGCTCTCTACACAGCAAGGCCTCCTAGGAGTTTATAACCAGAGACTCTGCCTGGACAATGGCACACAGACCTTTGGGCAGTGTAGATATTTTCAGTATAAAGCTCTACACTGCCCTTGGGGAAGCCAAATGTCTTCTGAACCACAGCAGTTAATTCCTATATTTGTGGGCCCTTCTCACCAAGAACATTCTGCATCCTGGTGGCCAAAATAAAAATTTCTGTCCTGGCCAGTGTAACTCAGACTTTAACTTCAGAATAGCCATCTTCAGCTGTTTCCTATTGCTCAGTTCAGCTTTGAAGATGCCATCAGCAACAATCTACCTCTTCTTGGAAATGTTCACCACCACCTTGCCTTTAAGGGAGAAAATCCTGGAAAGTAAAACCATGGTAGCCAAGATAAATGACATCTACTTCATAATGTGCGCAGTCTACACCGGGCCTTATCTCAGCATGTATAATGTATAATGCAAACTTGCCTTAGGGAGGACAAAGTGACATCAAAGAATCTGGAAAGTGTCCTCAGTATAGAGCCCTACATTCTGCATGCCATTTGCTGCCGAATATGAGCGTAGCCAAGTTGTATAGTCTTTTTGAGCCTCCATTTTCTCATTTGAAAATTGGGGATAATAACACACTTATCTCATAGTGTAACTATGAGAATTAAAGTTTGTGGTATGTGAATAAACCAGTGTAAAGTTACTCTAGTAGTAGTCACATCCAAGCCACCATTGTCATAGTGGGTGGGGAGGAGGTGAATAAGAGGATAAAATGAGGGAGAAGTCTTTTTTTCTTATAATTATAGCTTTTGAAGCAGAGAAAAATGTAAAGTATTCCCAAAGCACTTGCTTTTATGTCCAGAAGTACAATAGGTGTGAACAGTGATGCAAGAGACATAGTTCCTGTCTTTATGGGCTTCACAAAGTCACTGTAGAAATAAGACAGGTGCAAAGACACATGAAAAAATAAGCAACGTGGGAAGCAATGTCAAATAAGCAGTGGTTAGAGCAGTGGTCAGAAGGCCAGGTAGGGTTTCATGGAGGAAATTAACTCACACTGTTCCAGAAAAGATGACTAGATACAGAAGAATGTTGTAGGAAAGCAAGGAGGGTGCCTTCCCTTGGGTGCCATTAGAGCTGGGTAAGGGTTGACCTACTAGAGGGAACAACAGGTGCTCTCTGGCCTTCCTCCTCTGTGTGCCAGAAGAGCACCTGAAAGCTGAAAAAAGCATCCAGGGAAACTGTGAATCCAATCTCTAAGGGGTATGGCTACACAGGACCATATGATTATACAGAGGCAGATCAGAGTAGCCACCACTCCCAGGCTAGCTACTGCCTGACCTGGGACTTCCTCTAAGGCTGGAACTTCAAAGGACAGTTACCATAAACACAAGCATCTTTCTTCTCTTTTCCTTCCTTTCTTCCTTCCTTCCTCTCTCTCTCTCTCTCCTTTATTTCTTCTTTATTTCTCCTCCTGGGAATAAAGGATTTGGCATTCTCTACATTTGATTCCCTTGTCAATACAATGAAGAGGTTGCATGACACTGTTCTATACACACCCTCCCTCACTTTTCTGCCACATTTTAGTTATTTTCCATGTTCTTCTGAATATCTCCTCCTCAGGCTACAGCTGGGCATTAAGACAGTCCTTGATGAGTGAAAGTGAAACTGAGAAAAAACAAAAACAAATATTAATAGAACAGGCAAACTCATGCAGAGGGACTTTATGGCAACACTGAGGAAAGTCTGACCACCCTTGTGCAGGAAAGATTCCATGTAGAATAAGCTATTTTTCTATAAATCAGGTGACTGTTTAAAGTGACAGGTCACCTTGAAAGTATACATAAGAAATAAAACAATGTGAAAATAAAACTGATATTAAACTGGATGGGTCGAAGGGACTCAGGTCTTTGAATGTTGTTCTTTAATATCTCCATTTTCTTTCACTGCTCAGAAAAGTTAATGTCTGCCAGGTGCTTTCGCCTTCTCAGAAGAAAAGCGCTTAAATAAAATATGAGGTGTCACCTTGAGTGGCGAGCTTTGACCTCCAAATCCAGGGAGTATGGGTTTACACTCAGGGAACTAGAAACGCATTTGTTTTGGTTCACAGTTACTTTTTAGTCATCTGATTTGTTGCTCATTTTAATAGTGCAGATCTGAAGGTGAGGCTTATTTTACCCATAATTCAAGGTTTGGTTTTTTCAGTATTAAATGACAATATTTTGACTAACAGTTTCAGAGCAAAACAGACTACAGCTTATCATGCTTTCGGTGGGCCTCCCTCTTGGAATTGCTGTGCTCTATCAGAAATCATTTCCTTTCCCAGCCAGAGGAACTCCACTCTTATCAGAGATCTTGATCTTAACCAAACACCCTACAATAAACCAGACAGGCTGAGGGTTGATACCATTACCCTCTGACCTCTGAGGAAGTTCCTCAGAAGGGAGCCGATTATCAGACATTAACAAAACATGGTCATCCAGAGAGGCACAAAGCCAAGACAATAGGAGATAGGTTTATTAACTTTGAAAAAGCAGAACATGTTCTTAATCCTATAGTTGTGGGGAAAGAGAACATAAATGTAAGGGGCCTTTTGAGAGCCATGGTACTATGGATTAAGTATTACCTCACAGCCACCAAACTCGAATACCCAGCATCCCAATGTCTTCCTCAAGGTCTTAAAAGTCAGGGACTGAACTATACTTCAAAACAAATATTTTGTTCAAGTATTTATAATGCTTCTTAGTAATATCCAGTTTGTATAATGTGACTAAGCACAAAGAAATTACCCGTGACATGATATACTCAGTGGCTTCCAGGTGAGGAAAAGACATTAAAAAAATATATTTAGACTTTCCAGACTAAACACATTGCAGGAAAACCTAGTGGTTAGAACATTTATTCAGACAAAATATGATTCCCCTATTGCATTTTCAGAATGTCCAATTAAAAGATTTTTTTTAAAAAAACTTAGAAATTTAGAAAGCTAAGGAAGCAAGGTGGATAAAATGAACTCATTAGTCCACTGGTGAGGGTTTTTTCCAAGTCAGAATTAATATGCAGATATGAAATGCAGAAAGCAGAGAAAATCACAGATAGCAAAATTTGAACTTGGGTGGTATTTATCACTCCCCACAGTAACTATCTCAACTGGAAAAAGTGAAGCATGGACTCGACCAATTTTACTGTGTTTGGATGTTGAGCTTGTTATTTTCTTTCTCTAGCTGCCAGAAAATGAAGGAAAACCTGAAACCTGAACTAAAAGTTTTGAGAAATAGTGGAAAAAAGCATTTGCTTCCCTGTCACTCATTTTCTTAGTCTAATGAATTCCTTTGAGAAAAAAAATCATTTTTGTTACTAATGAAAATGTCATAGGTGGCAGATGGGTTGATAGAAGCGCTGTTGTGTCAGCTGCATCTCGCCTAGGTGTGATGAGGTATCCTGTCCAGTGTAGGGCAGGTGTTGGTCATTTTTATTAGAAAAACACACCCTAAAGAAAGGAGAAGACTTCAGAATGCTTTAGAAGAATGTGTTCATTACAAGTCTTCAGAAGCCAAGGTAACTGTAGGTCTGGGCAAAAGACTGGCTTCTATATAAGGGATCAAAATATTGTGAAACCCTAAGCAAATTCTTGTACACAGCCTGTAAACATTAAGCAACCAATAATATAGGTTGGTCCTAAAACCTAACAAAATTAAAAAGGCATAATCCCAATTTACAACCAATTGATAACCTGGTAGGGAACCATACATGTTAACAAGTAGTTGATACAGCATGGTAAATGTCATGTTACTGACTTGACAAAATTATTATAAAACAAAAGGAGAACAAGAATTAGCTCTGATTGCAAATTCAAATTCCACAAATACACTCCTTATAGAGTGCCAATTCATCATAATAGATGGCGTTCTTTGAGTGTTAAAGGCTTTGTAGACTTCAAAAATGTACAATACTATTTATGGAGTTTCTATTTGTGAAAGAGCTAAGCCCCTTTGCTTAAAATCCATGCAACATCTGTGAAAGGAAAACTTTATTTTCCCCATTTTTTACGACTAAGAAAATTCAAACTCAGAGATGTTAAAACTAATCGAATAACTACTACAAAGTAGTATTTGATATGATTCTTGAACTACTTGTGCATGGGTTCAAATTTTCTGCCCTCTTGATCCCATTTCCTGTTTAGACACAAACCCGCTCATAAATTAACTTAAACCAGGATAAAATGTATTTTTGAGAAAAAAAGAAAAGACTTAGAAGGGAATTTTGAGGGCACCCACATAAAGTTAGTAGCTCTCTAATTTTCCAGGGGTGACTCTTTTTAGGGAGCTTTTTAATGGGAAATATATTTCAGATTATTCCAAATAGTGAACAAAAGCTTTGCTTTGCAAATGATGCTTCATTTTCTTACTGAAAGCTCTCAAACCAAATATTGAAAGGGGATTATTTTCCCATCTGGCCACTTTTCCATAAATAGCACAAAAATGAACAACTCCTTTCAAGATTCTTAATTATGTAAGGAATAGAATTTTGGTTTGTCCCTAAAATACAATGAATTGAGCAGAATCCATCAGAGCATTTAAGGGAAACTAGATTAGGGGTCAGAGAGGTGCCAATGGGGAGAAACCAAGCAGCTCCCAGGACTGGTATGGGGAAGGGAATAGGATGGGGGATACACATGTAAATTCATAAATTAAACGCCATTCACACCATCTTCATTACTAACAAAATCAATATAACTAGATAGCTCCCTCTTCCCTTCTGAATATGTCTTCTGTGATTCCTTTACGCTTTTCAAATATGTAAATGCAGTTAAATATGTTTAATCAAATCATTGTTTTTAGGGAGGAGAGAAGAGAGGGGAAAGAGAAGAAAGATAAAACTTTAAATCTGTTGATTTCTCTGGTCTCTCTGAGCAGAGATATTAATACTCCTACAAGTGATTAAATGAGATTATTTCTATAAAACGCTGGTACGCTGGCCAGTAGCTCGGTTGGTCAGAGCGTCATCCCATATGCCAAGGTTGTGGGTTCGATCCCTGGTCAGGGCACATACAAAAATGAATATATAAGTAAGTGGAACAAATAAACCAATGTTTCACTCTCTCTCTCCTGCTTGCTGTCTCCCTTCCTTTCTCTCTCTAAAATCAATCAATAAATTTTTTAAAAAATAAGAAAAATGACTGGCATGTAATCAAAACTTCACAGATGATAGTAGTCGTTGTTGAAATGACTGCTTTTGTAAAATTACTATGATTAGGATTTTTAAAACCATTCAATCATGATTAGCCCCTGGATCTTTTATAAATCTAATTTCTTCAAGTGTGGATTATTTTCCTTTTTGTTCTGGTTCCTACCCCTTAGGTTGAAAGTGTATTTCTTAAGATCTTTTTTCTATTTAAAGTGGTCCTTTAAATACATTCCAAATTATCTGTAAAATTTCCATCTTTTCCTATCCAGTCCCTCTTCATATTTCATCTTTGAACAATCACTTTAGGTTATAAAGTTCCCCTTGCACCATTTCCCCTCCCCCACATTACCCTGGCTTTTCCCTCTTTCCTTCTCTGTTTTCCCACGTTGGTTTCCACAGTCACATCAGCACCTTTGACCACTGACAGCTAGCTAATCACTGCCCATTTCTCTGCTGACGGCCAACTGGCCTTTGGGGAACATTATGTCACGGTGACGTTGAGTCCTTTAGATGTTCACAAGTCAATCTGGAAACTCAAATCCTAAATTGAAAACATATTTCAGCAGAAATGAGATGCAGATTTTCCTGTACATGTAGGGCTTGTTGGAAGTATACAAGGTGGTGCCATTGTAGGGAAAAGGGATACCGACAAAGGGAGCCCTGCTTTGAAAGGCCATGACCCAATTCTTCCTTTTGGAGGGTTTCCAATCAATTATTTCCCCCTTTTTCTGCATCTAAGCTGCTTTAGTCTACACCATTTTGGGGTGGAAATAAGAAAAGCTGATAGTCTCTGAAGTATGGACAGAATAAGCCACATTTTAAAAAAAATGTTTGCATTGCTTTTTTTTAGAGAGAAAAGGAAGAGAATCATCCATGTGAGAGAAACATCTCTCGGCTACCTTCTGTACACTCCCTACAGGGAATGGAGCTGCAGTCCAGGCATGTGCCCTGCCCGGGAATTAAGGAACTGGAGACCTCTTGGTGCATGGAACAACACCCAACCGAGCCACACTGGCTGGGGCAAGTAAGCCGCATTTTTAAAATGAAATGCAGAACCCTTCCTCCATAATCCTGTTCCCAACTCATGCACACAGCAATCAGAGCTGCCCACCACACCTTTCTCTGAGATGCCCCTGAAAATGCTATGCTTTGCAAAGGGCCAATGCTTGCCACAGGATTTAGAAGAAGTGCAAGCTAACCTTTCCTCACTCATCCCTTAGATTTAAAATTTATGGGTTCCCTTATCCATGGGGAGGGGTAGGTACTGAAATAGCTTCTCTTTTCATGGTTTATTCTGAATCCCTCTCCTTTTAAGGGCATTTGCTATTTTTGGCTTCTCATTACCATAAGGTTTGCAGAACAGAGAAAAAATGTAATAATTAAGACATATTTCAAGTCCATAATTAAAATAACAAGTATGAGAGAGTTTCTCTCTCCTCCACTGAAACTTCTTTTATTCGCTAGAAATTAATTACTGACTCATATCACACATAGTTTTCCAGTACTCATTGTATCATCTACCATAATTCTCATCTAAAACCAGAGTTGCACCATGGCTGGTGTGGCTCAGTTGGTTGGACATCATCCCATGCACCAGAAGGTTGCTGGTTCAATTCCTGGTCAGGGCACATGCCTGGGTTTCTGACGCAATTCCCTGTAGGGGGCATGCAGGAGGCAGCCAATGGATGTTTCTCTAACATCTATGTTTCTATCTCCCTCTCCCTTCCTCCTCTCTCTCTCTCTAAAAATATTAAAAACAAAACAGAGTTGTTATGAGGAAAGTTATGGCTAATAATAAAATAACTAGGAATTATTCAGCAGCTTTTATGTTCCAGGAATTTTCCTTAATATTCATATTAGTTAGAGTAATGATAAGTGCTATTAAAACAAAGAATCTCTAAAACTCAGTGATTCAAACAAGATAGAACTTATTGTTCACTCACATAAGAATCCAAGGCTCTCCTCCTTATGGTCATTTTGAGGCCAAGGATGCCAGCTGTGACAGCATCTTTAAGAAAGCAGAGAAAAAGAATAAATACGGATTCAAAATTTTTTCTTATGCAAGTGAAGAGGGACACAGCTCTGCTTCAGAAATAAAGGGAAGAATGAATTTTTGGTAAACAGCTAGCTGTTTAGATATGCAGTTTAAAGGGGATTTACTCTTTAAGAATAACCTTATAAAAGATTAAAAGATACATACTCCTGCAAACATCTACCATAATAGCTGACATAATGCAAGATGTAATAAACTGAAACAATTATTTGTAGTTTCTTGTTATTGTTATTTACAAACATTGATAAGCTGTGAGCATATTTGATTTGTATTAGATGAAATGTTAAATGTGTCTAAGATGGAACTCAGATTTTTATTGGTGTTTTTTTTTTATCTTGAAAGTGGAAATAATATGAAATTAAAGTTACAAATAATTATATGCTTTTCAGAAAGTTGAATTTGGTAGCAGACTATTTCTCCAGTTAGGAGGCAGGACTCAAAGCTTAAAAGACCCTTTTGATTATGTCATGTATAATTTTTTAATTAAAAAAAAAAACACCTCTTCTACCAGAAAGATATATTCCATACTTCAAGTTGTCTAGTGTAACAATGAAACACATTTGGTGATAGTTGAACTATATCTCTGTAGACTTTTTCCACTTAAGCCATACTTTTTTTTAATAAATGGAATTACATGGTCCCATGTCAGGATTTATTGGTTTATGTGTGCGTATATGTTTATGTGACTTATCCCTCCTTGTGGCTTCACTGAATAACAAGGAAAGTTGCTTCTGATTGGTACTGTATGAATGAGTTCACTCTATCCTGTTATTTGCATTTCACATATTAAGACAGTAACCAAATCAGCTATTGTCTCAGAGTGGGACTACCCCAAAGAAAGAGACCTCCAGGCAGCAGTGACATCTCTAAAGCATGCACCATAGCCTTGAGTCAGAGACTTTTATCGTCTAAGTGGTCCTGAAACCTAGAGATTTAGGGCCCTCTTCTCCTAATTTTCCCTTTCACCCTAGAGCAGCGGTTCTCAACCTGTGGGTCGCGACCCCTTTGGTGGTCGAACGACCCTTTCACAGGGGTCGCCTAAGACCATCCTGCATATCAGATATTTACATTATGATTCCTAACAGTAGCAACATTACAGTTATGAAGTAGCAATGAAAATAATTTCATGGTTGGGTCACAACATGAGGAACTGTATTTAAAGGGCCAGAAGGTTGAGAACCACTGCCCTAGAGTGAACTAGCATCAAAATTTAGTGAAAATAAATACTAAATGGCAAATAAAGATTTTAACAATGACTTAAACTGTGTAATAGTTTACTCTTTTCATACATACACACACACACCACAAAACCCCCACAAACTTTCCATATGCTTAGCTAATGAGATCAATTAATTTGTTAGGCAAATATTATTGCACCTGTTATATGCTAAGGCCCCAGCTGTGTGCTAAGGACACTACAGGATAGATAGATCCTGTGCTAGACCGATGAGGCAGAGTTTTAAAAAATAAATAATAAATGAACAAAAGTAGTTACAACTTTTGACTAGTCCTGGAAAGGAAGTAAAAATGATGGTGCTATAAAAAGAGAGAGAGAAGAAATTTAAGTTAGAAAGAATGGTTAGAGGAGTTTTATTATTTAAGAAATAAAAAAGTGGTTCAGGGGGATTAAGCACCTGGCCCAAGGTCACACAGGCAGTTAGGGGCAGAGCCAGAACTAGATTCCAGATCCAACCCACAATGCAGAAAAAAGGAAAAGAGAAATAAGTACTTTCATGCATTTGATGATTTGAAAAGCTGCAAGCCTTATACCACCTTTAAAATAGCTGAAAAGAAAACTTCATCCTTTTGTGCTCCGTAATCTTAGACCAAGTAGCCTCTGAATGTGAGATAGGAACAAGAAATCCCTCTGACCATTCTAGGGAATTAGCAGCAGCCAGGCTTACTGACAAAATAGGTCTGATAGCATCCCAACTGATAGTGACAAATCCATTCATTCCTGCTGTTGGCTCTCCCCATGAGCTGACATGTCACCAGCATAATTGTAGAGAGACATTCTCCGCCCCCTGCGGCTGCGACACCACAGCCAGTCCCCCTGGGTGTCAGGCAGTTCCTTAGGGAGCAGTTATCAGGCCTCAGGTAATCCACATTGGCTCCCTGGATAAGGCTGAAGAACATCCATCCACCGCCATTTCAAAAGTCTCCCCAATTGTCTAATGTGGTGTGTGTGTGTGTGTTTTTCTCCCTTTAAGATTTTTCTAGATATTTAATTAATGGATTAAGACAGAGTGGCAATAAAGAGGAAGATTTCAGTTTCACCTCCCTTGCTTTAGTGCACACATCCTCCTCTCCAAGCATCTCCCCGCCTCAGTTCCCATCTCAGCCGAGTTTCTGCTGCTTCTCATGACATTATTGAACACTTCGGTGGGAAAAGAGAACAAGGGAGGAAGATGAGAGGAAGGGAGGGAGGAAAGGAGGAAGGAAAAAAACACTGCTATTCTTAAGCACAGGCTAGTTGTTTCATGATTTTTACCAAACTCATCCGCAGAGCAAATCTTTGAGGCAGATATTATGAGGATGACAATAAAGGCACTGTTTACTGAGCATTTATTACCCAGCACAATTCCACAAAGTGGGTTTTAGTGTCTTCACTTCTAATTTGTGCCAATTAGAAAAAGGTTCCTCCGAGTGGTTGCATCCCAAGGGCATTTGGTTTAGCAAGTGAGGGATGTCTCGGTACTAATAAGAAAAAGAAACTTCTTCCCCCAAGTCGAAGAAGCTCTTGTGTCAGGGCAATAGATGTAAAGACCGGATTTCAGATCCTGCTCGCTGCTGGGCCCATATGCTTGGGCAGCAAGCGCCCTGTACAGCCACACCCAGCAGCTCCACAGGCAGGCAGATGAGAAGTGACAGAGCTGGAACTTGAGTCTCTGTGATTTGGAGCTTGTGATCTTATCCACTAGCCACCACTGCTTTTCTTTCTTTTTTTAAATGATTTTTAGAGAGAGAAGGAGGAGAAGGAGAAAGAGAAACATCATCAGCTGCCTCCTGCATGCCCCCTACTGGAGATTTAGTCTGCAACCCAAGCATGTTCCCTGACCAGAATCGAACCACCAACCTTTTGGAGCACTGGACAAAGCCCAGCCAACCAAGCCATACCAGCCAGGGCCAGCCACCATGGCTTTTGATGTAATCAATTTCTATGTGCAGATTCTATTTCCATTATCGAATGCATTTTATAAATCCTGGAGGTCAAGAATCATACCCAGTGGGCCTCAAAATTCCAGTATGTGACTTTGCACCCCAAAGCAAATCCAGACCCACCTATTGCTAAATTGTTTGATACCCTGAGACAGTGTGAAGGGTAGGACAGCAAAACCCACCTTACCAGTCCCCGTGAGGCCAGCAGCCAAGCTGGTAGCCAGTTCTCACTACCTGCTTCCACCTCTTCTCTCTCCCCCACTCCCTGCCACAGGGCCCATGCCCACTTGTCCTCAGAGTCAGCTGCACCCTGCTAGGACTACAAATCGCACCAACAGCCCCTGACCTGGTCATAGTCCTCTGAAACATGGGCCCCCAGGGTTAACTGATTCTCTCCAAAGTCATCAAATCAAACCTCGCATGAATGAATGCCCAGAGTAAATGAGACCAACCATGAAACAGATCCGAGATATGTGAGCCTCCTTCTCGGAGTTCATTGCCCATTCCCACAGCTCAGACATCCACTCCCCTTGTCTCCCTCGCTTTGGGCACTCATCAGGGCTCCCAGCTTTAGCGTGGAGATGACCCTTTGGGGTCAGGGTGGCCAGACTGACTCCACTGACCCAGCAGGTGGAGAAATCTGAGAGAGGCTTTAAAGACACAGCACACAAACACTTTCAAGTCATCATCTTTGCAGCTGAGCCTTTCAGATTGTTTAGTGAAGAACTTGGAGATCCTCCCGCCCAAGCCCTGGTGTCTCCACATTACAACATGCGGGGGAGAGGGGCAGAGAGGGGGCTCTTCATTCCCCTAATGCACTCCTTCCGTATCTATTCCCCGCTGGAAGGCAACGCCAGGCAACACAGTGCTCCTCTACAGCATTCTTACCTGCGGAGAAACTTTTTCTCCCCGTTAATGACTGGTTTTATTTTACCCTTCATCTCTCTGCACTGGCTTTTCTATTAATAACATAATTAAATAACAATTACTTTTTTAAAAATAATTTTTTAAAAGAACAGACATATCCTCAGCCTGAGATCTAAGGCCCGCGTGTGTGTGTGTGTGTGTGTGTGTGTGTGTCTGTCTGTGTGTAGGGAAAGAGGGTACCTACCGGGAGAGCAGAAGAGAGAAGTCGAGTTCAAAATGTGCAGGACTGCACAGAGCTGAGAAATACTGGGGAACAAGCCAGGGGACCTTTTTGTTTTCCTTTGTTAGCGCTTCTCCACTAAGTCTGGCTGCCCTCCTGCCCTGGATCTGGGGAGGGTGGGGGGGAGGTCCTGGGCAGTGCCCTCTGCCACTCACCAGAGAAGCTATATCCGAGTGTGGGGGCGCACATAACTTACGTGCAGTTTGCGGTTCAAAGTTTCCAGACTGGAGATCTGTTTGTTTGGTTTGGGGCTCAGGGTTTTGCACCCCGCCTATCCTCTCCAATCTCCCCCGAGCAGCAGGGTCTGCTTCAGTCCCAGTGACTCAGCAGGCGTCCCCAGCCAGGCCCAGCCTAAACACTGCTCACTTGGCAAAGGGAGGGGGTGTTCCCCAATTGCTCAGGGACCTGGCTGCCCAGAGAGGAACATCCCAGGCCCCCTCCCTTGCTGCCTGGGGAGCAAGCAGCGCACGGAGCACAGCAGCGGGCAGTCGAGTCATCAGGGCTGCAAACATGACGTCCCCGCCCGACCCCTACGCCACACACCCCGCCCTCCGACCAAGCACAACTTGAAAGTGCAGAGCAGCATGCTGGCGGGCCGTCTGTTTTCCCTGGGGCCCCACTCATCACAAACAAGGCCATGTGCGCACAGTACACGGGGACCCCTTCACCCTCCCAGTGACGCAGCTGCAGCTGAGGCGGGTGGGGACAGCAGCTGGGGAGGCCACACAGCAGCACACGCAGGGTCTGGGTGGGGTGGCAGGTGGGTCCCGGGTTTGGAAAGAGGTCCCAGATCACAAACAGTCACTCCCAGGAAAGAGTGCTCTTTGCTGGCTCATTTGTTCAATCCACACACGTTTGCCCCGCACAGGGCTGGGTGCTAGAGAAATCAGTGCTACAAACAGTGAGAGCAGGTGGTAAAGGGTTTTAAACAACGCCTAAGCCATGGTTTGTATCCTCAGGAAGCTCACAGTCTCGTTGGAAAGCCAAAAATGTAAGAAAAGAATGATGACAGGCAAACAAGAAGATGAACCCTTTGCCAGGTAATGTGGCCCAGTGATGAGCGTGGAACCATGAACCAAGAAGTCCCCAGTTTGATTCCCATCAGGCCACATGCCCGGGGCTGTGGTCTCTAGCCCCAGTAGGGGATGTGGAGGGGGCAGCCAGCTAATGTCTCTCTCTCATCAATGTTTCTATCCTTCTCCCTTCCTGTTTCTCTAAAATCAATAAAAACATTTTAAAAAAATAATGATGAACCCTTTGAAAGACTTGCACAAGGCCCCTAATTCAAGTCTCTGCTTTTCAAAAGCACTTGACTTGTGTTCTTCAGCAGCACTGACATCCATGGGATGCTTTTCCCCCGCTCTCTCCGCCTGGATAATTAGAAACTAGCCTTGCAAAGTCAGGTCAGGCTTGCCCTCCTTTGTGCAGTCCTCCTGACCTCCCTCCTCCTCCCTGGGATAGAGAAGGGGCCTCTGCTTCCTGTTTCTTATTCCTGCCTCCATCGTTGCACGTACATATTGCTCCACATATTTACCCTTTTGCTTCTAACACCTTAGAGCTTCCCCTTAACCTCTGCTTAGCAAAATCTAACGTTAAGCAATCTGTCTACCTCCCTCTAGAGCAGCGGTTCTCAACCTGTGGGTCGCCAACCTGTGGGTCGCGACCCCTTTGGGGGTTGAATGACCTTTCACAGGGGTCCCCTAAGACCATCGGAAAACACATATATAATTACATATTGTTTCTGTGATTAATCACTATGCTTTAATAATGTTCAATTTGTAACAATGAAAATACATCCTGCATATCAGATATTTACATTATGATTTATAACAGTAGCAAAATTACAGTTATGAAGTAGCAACGAGAATAATTCTATGGTTGGGGGTCACCACAACATGGGGAACTGTATTAAAGGGTCGCAGCATTAGGAAGGTTGAGAACCACTGCTCTAGAGAAACGCAAGGATCTTAGGAAGCTTTAACTCTGATTAGCCTCACTTGTCTTGGTACTATTGTTAGCCAACTCGTTATGCATTGAATTTTTAAACTCCAGAACCAACATGTTTTTCTGATTATTTTGCATAGTCAGTGCTTATTTAGGTGTATTCCCATGATCATAAATGTAGTTCCTCACTATTCCTTCTATCTTTTTCCTTTCCTCTCGGTTTAACTCTTTTTCCTGAATTGCTTTTTTCTTCAGCAGTTTTGTTTTTTTTTTTTTTTTTGGTTTTTGTTTTTGCTTTTTGTTTGTTTTTTTCAGGTCTAGAGTTGGGAGCTCTTCAGTTTTCCAGAGATAAAATGACTTTATTCACCCTCCGCACCAAATTAGGATTATGTTTTAGCCGATTATAAAATACTAGGTTGTCCTTTTTCTACCAACATTTTGAAAATAGCATTGCATTCTCCCATTGCCTTCTGGCTTCTCTTCTTATTGAGAATTATGTTCTCAGCCCAACTTTTGTTCCTTTGCAGACACTCTGCCTTTTCGTTCTGGTGGCTTTGAAAATCTCTGTGTTGGGTGCTCTATAGTTTTATCAAAAAATGGGTCAGAAAAGAGACATATGCACCACTATTTGTAATACTTTAAACAATAAAATTTTAAAAAGTGTGTCAGTATGGGTTTATATTTATTAACTCGACGCATATTTTCTGAAGCTGAGGACTCACAATTCTAGAAAACTCTCACCAATAGACTCTCCAAACATTTCTTTCCTTTCCCACACATTTACCAGATTCCTCCCCAAACTTTCTCCATGCTTTTTAAAATAATACAGACACACACACACACACACACACCCTTCTCATTCTAGCTTCCATAGTTCTAACCTGTGCTTTCATATTTCCCATCTCATTATCTCTCTTTGATGTGCCTGGAAAATATAATTTCTATTTGTTTACCAATGCTCTGTTCAGCAGCGCCTATTCTGCTGTTTAATTAACTTATAATCAATATAATTAGGTTCAGTTGTCTATAATAGCAAACACCCAAAAAAGTGGCTTACTAATATAAGCCTATTTTTTCTCCCACATTAAATATACCAATATAGCCCTGTCCAGTGTGGCCCAGTTGATTAGGTATTGTCCCATGCACCTAAAGGTTGCCTGTTCAATTCTAAGTCAGAGCACATGCCGGGGTTTGGGGATTGATTGCCAGTAGGGGGTGTACAGGAAGCAGCGAATAGATATTATGCTATTAGATAGATATATATATATCCCCTTCCTCTCTCTCTAAAGATAAAAAATATTTTTTTTAAAAAGATGCCCATATAAATACATTCTAGGGCTATTACAGCAGTTTTTTGAAGTTGTGGTGATCTTTAGCACTTGGCATCCATTCTGATGGTCACAGCATGGTTCCTGGACTCATAGCCAACAAGATCTGCTTATATTCAATGGCCAAAACTTAATCACAAGGCCACACCTACATAGGAGGCTGGTAATGATTTTGTTCTGCTTTTGTTTATTTGTTTATCTTTTTGTATGTTTATGTTTGTTATGGATAGGCACATTCCCCAGGATTCTATTAGAAAGAAGAGAGAATAGAAGTGGAGGGAGAGATTATAAATTTCTGTCACACCATTAATTCAATATTTATGTCAACAATCTTTTTTCATCTAGAAATCTCATTTGACTCTGTTTCAAAAGCTGCCTGATTTGTTTTTTGAGAGTTTTCTTTTTCAATTTTCCTTTTTATATTTCAACGCAATGACTAGAAATTGAGGGCTCCTTTGAAGTTGATGTATTTGTCTATGTTGAGCTTTTGAAATTCATATTCTAAACATGCAAACCCCTATAAAAGTTATTCTTTGCTCTAAGCAGAGTCTTAAGTTCTCATTATTGTCTTCAGTCTCCAAAGAACTCCATCCAGTTAGACCAGTCCTCTGCTAGGCTACAATTCCAAGTTTGAAGAGCCTTGGAAGCTCATTCTTGCCACATTCTCTATTCCTTTTATCCCTCTTCTCTGCCTTTTGGGCCAACAGCTGATTATAAAATTGGATTGTGTCTTTACTTTGACTATAAAGCTGACACTACTCTTTGGAATTTAAGTAAATTATAATAGTGCATGTTCTCTCTCTCTCTCTCTCTCTCTCTCTCTCTCTCTCTCTCTCTCTCTCTCTCTCTCTCATTTGCAGTACAACCTTGGCATTTAACCCAGAGAATTCTGCCTGAGTTTTTCCCTTTGATGGTCATATAATAATGAATTGGCAAAACTATTGTTCAAATCCAGAAGGATAATTTCTCTCCAGAACCTAATTTCTTAACTAACACAACATTTCTCTATCCTTTCCTCCATTGTTGTTGTTTTAACATGAATATCCTTGTTTACTTATGCTTGATCCTCAGTTTTCTTTTTTTGGCCTCAAATATTAGCCTTTGACAAGGAGGAAAAAATTCTCTAAATGGCTTATGAAGGTATATACTTGTTGTTTTTTAATATATTTTTATTGATCTCAGAGAGGAAGGGAGAGGAGGAGAGAGAGAGAGAGAGAGAAACATCAATGATGAGAGAGAATCATTGATCGGCTGCCTCCTGCACATCTCCTACTGGGGATCGAGCCCACAACCCAGGCATGTGCTCCCGACCAGAATCAAACCCGATCCCTTCAGTCTGCAGGCCAATGCTTTATCCACTGAGCCAAACCAGCTAGGGCATATACTTGGTTTTTTAAAGACACTGGTGTCTTTCTATATTTTCCCCTATGGTTTCTTATCTAATGGCAGATTATTACTTTTTTGTTAAAAACTGCTGGAAGACTTCTTGGCAAGTTTCAATTTTAAGCAAAATGTTCCAATCAACTTACAAACACCAATAAATATTCAATTTATAATGGAAATGATGAACTCATCACTAGATCTTGCTGTATGAATAAAGGACCCTGGATAATACTACTTTTAAAAGTCCGTAAGCCATTTTGATTGGATAACCATTAATCCTATCTTTTTGGTTTCTCACTTGCCAGAGCACAGCCTATAAAACATACTTTTAGAGCCAAGAGGGAAGAAGCTTTTTGACAAAACGTCCCATTGAGGGTATAGAAGAACTTTAAGCCTTGAAAGGAAAAGATTATCAGATTTCAGAAGAGAGAAGAGAGAATGTCGGAGAATGAAGTGATTTGCCCAGTACTGAATGACAGCACCATGGCAGAGCTACCTGCAAGGTCTGGAGGCCAGGTGGCCTGAGTCCAAGCCCATCTTCTTTCCATCTCACCCGGTTTGTAACCTCATTGCTTGTGACAGGTGTTTTTAGCCTGTATATAAAGGATTTGTGGAATCTATGCTACATTTCTTCTTGAGTAAAGAGTGATTCACAGTGTTGACAAATAGATCTAGGAAAGCAGTGGCCCTGCCTTTTGATTACTTGTGACTTACACTTTATTAATAACTTGGCCTCATCATTTATTCACCTATTTATGCAATCAGTAATAATACTTCACAAACTAAGAACACAAACACAGATACAGTTCTTTTAATTCTTTTTCTTTTTTTTTTTTTTTTTTTTTTTTGGCAGGAAGAAGTCCTGATCTTCTACCTGAGGCTTTACATGGATTTCCCAAAGAACTCTAAGGACTTGTAGCATCCAAATAAGGTATTAAGCAAGTTTCTACACTCATGCAGAGCCAGAGATATAATCTCACCTGCCCACAGCTGCCAATGATTCTTAATATTATATGAAGTTGAGATTGAAAATTGGTTGAATCATCAAAACAACAATGAGGTACCATCTCACACCTGTCAGAATGGCTATCAACAAATCAACAAACGACAAGTTCTGGCTAGGATGTGGAGAAAAAGGAACTGTCATGCACTGCTGGTGGGAATGCAGACTGGTGCAGCCACTGTAGAAAACAGTATGGAGTTGCCTCAAAAAATTAAAAATGGAAATCTCATTTGACCCAGTAATTCCACTTCTAGGACTATATCCCAAGAAACCAGAAAAACCAATCAGAAAGGATATATGCACCCCTATGTTCATAGCAGCACAATTTACAATAGCTAAGATTTGGAATCAGCCTAAGTGCCCATCAGCAGATGAGTGGATTAAAAAACTGGCACATCTACGCAATGGAATACTATGCCACAGTAAAAAGGAAGGAACTCCTACCATTTGCAACAGCATGGATGGAACTGGAGAGCACTATGCTAAGCGAAATAAGCCAGTCAGAGAAAGATAAATATCACATGCTCTCACTCATATGTGGAATATAATGATCAAAATAAACTGATGGACAAAAATAGATCCAGAGACAAGCTAATACTGAACAGACTGTCCAACCTCAGAGAGAAGGCAGGGGAGGGAGGAAGGGTTAGAGATCAACCAAAGAACTTGTATGCATGCATATTAGCATAACCAATGGACACAGACACTGGGGCAGTGGGGGCTTGCCCTCGGGGGTGGGAGTGGCGGGGTAGGGTCAATCAGGGAAAAAGGATACATATGTAATACTTTAAGCAATAAAAATAAATTAGTTGAGTAATCACACATAGGGGATCACCTGCTAATCCAGATTCCTGAACTGACCTTTGTCTTTATAGAAAGATCCCACTAATTCAATGGCAAACCCATCTTGGAGTACTCTGGGCATGTGTTTGCAAGGTTGCAGCTTTTTGTGTTCAAATTCACAGCACCTATAAATGAGCCAAATTCATTCATTCCACAAATATTTATTATGTGCCTGCTAAATGTGGAGTGTCTACCTTGTTCTAGGTACCATGTTTGGCTCTGAAGGTACAAAGATCAATAACCCAGACAAGGTCTCTGCCCTTCAGGTGTTAATATTTAAATCTTTAAAACCCGATCCCATCTACCAGCCCATGGACCTAAAATTATGACCCCTTCCCTCACTCTCCACCCAGGATTCCAAAGCTTATCTCTTTAAAGTAGTGGTAAGAAATCTTTTTCCTGCCAAGGGCCATTTGGGTACTGATAACATCATTCAAGGGCCATACAAAATCATCAACTTAACAGTTAGCCTGGGGGGATGAGGGCATGAGCGGTGGTGGTGGTGGGGGGGGGAGGCAGTAACATGGGGATAAGGACACATATGTAATATCTTAATAAAAATATATATTTTTAAAAAGCCTGCTATATCTGGTCAAACATTTTAATTAGCTCACCCCTAATGCCTTGGCAGGTCCAGACCAAATGATTTCATGGGCCTTACATGGACCATGGGTTGGACATTCCCCACCCCTACTTTAAAATACCAAAATTTAGACAATCTGATTGCTCCTCTTTTCATTTTTACCTGCATAGTGGTCTATTTGCCCACCCTTCTAATAGAGGCTATTCTCAAAGATTTCAGGAGGCTTTAGTACCTAATCCCATCCCACTCACTACTACACACACAAACACTGACAGTCCTGGGAAAGGTGACCTGCAGTGGTAACAAAATGCACCCATCTATGGTAAAAGAGACCAAAGCTAGTCCTGGCAATATTTCTGAAGTAGAGGGTAGAGTTGGGTAGATGCTACCTCCCATCAGTAATTCAAAGGGAATTTTCTGGCATCTTACTATCTAAAGAAGATCCTGTATAATAAAAGCCTAATATGCAAATCAACTGAACAGGGGAACAACCAATGGAACGATCAGTCACTATGACATGCATTGACCACCAGGGGGCAGACACCCAACACAGGAGCTGCTCCCAGTCCACAGGCCCCAGGACTGCCAAGGTGGATGCCAGCAGACCCCACCCCCAAGATCGCCTCGCTGGCCAGGCCTAGGGACCATACCCGTGCATAAATTTCATGCATCAGGCCTCTAGTATAAATATAATCTCTGGTAAGCAAGCACATAAATCAGTACACTTTTCAAATTTGAAAATGGTCAACTCTTCCAATGCTTTCCAAGTTGCTTTTCAGAGTAAAAGAATAAGTAAATGGTGAGAGATAAATTAGATAGAAAAGCTGACTACAGAGGACAGAACAATTAGTTGGGGAAGAACCCATGTTCCTGAAACCCACTCTGCATTAACGGTGTGGCTTCTTCTAATTCACCTTCCATCATGTGAGAGGGCCTCAGTGAATCGGTGGAAGGCCCAAAAAGCAAAGACTGAGGTTTCCCAAAGAAGGAATTCTGTCTCTAGACCACAGCATAGAAACTCTGCCTGAGTTTCTAGCCTACTGGCCCGCCCTATAAACTTCACACTTGCCAGCCTCCACAATTGCACAAGCTAATTCCTTAATCAACCAGTCTCAATAGATATAGAGACAGACATATAGACAGTCATAATTGGTTCTGTTTCTCTGAAGAATCCTAATAAAAAAGACAGCCAGATACTTATGGAGAGTAAAATTATTCTCTATTGAAAAATAGGATGAGCCTTGCTAGTGTGGCTCAGTTGGTTGGGCATCATCCCATGCACCAAAATGTTGTTGACTCAATTCTTGGCCAGGGCACATGCCCAAGTTGCAGGCTCAGTCCACAGTAGGAGGTATGCAGGAGTCAGCGAATTGATGTTGCACTCTCATATTAATGTTTCTCTCACTCTCTCTCCCTCTCCCTTCCTCTATCTCTAAAAATCAATAAACTATTCTTTTAAAAAAATAATTATTTTTTTATAATAATTATTAAAAAAATAATTATTTTTTTAAAAGGATGAGAAGAATTGGATTGCCAAAAGAATCTTAGGGAAGGAGACCCCAGCTAAGAGGAAAATGAGGAATCCTATATAAAGGAAGGAGCTCAGCCATCAAGAAGGAGTTTGGAGTTTATGGAGAAAGATGGTATGTGAATATGCTCCATAGGCGGCAGAATTGAAGGACTGTTAAGGAAAGAGATACCCCAAAGTTGTGTTTGGTTTCTTGCCATGTGGGGTGTGACTTAATCCTCATGGCCCTAAACCTTCAGCAATAAATGCTACTCCCTCAGATTACTTTATAGAAGCTGTTGTTGGGAAGAGTAATAGAAAACAGACTATATTTTACACCTGTGCTGGCGCTGTGCAGACCAGGTACAGCCCTCATGGAAAAGACTTGTCTAGATCAGGGTTTCTCAACCTCAGAGCTATTGACATTTTAGACTGGATAATTCTTGGACGTAGGAACTTTCCTGTGTATTGTTAGACATTGAGCAGCATCCCTGGCCTTCTTACACTAGGTTCCAGTATCCTCCCTCCCCTAAACCTTGACAACCAAAAAGGTCTCCAAACATTGCCAAAGGTCCCCCGAAGAGAGGAGGCCACTCCTAGTTGAGAAACACTACTTTAAAGTGTACATTGAAAGAGCATCACAAAAAGAGAGATCTTTCTCCAGGACAAACCAACCGTGGCCAACCAATGGAAGGGCCTAAAATGCAAACTGCTCCTCACTTTGGAGAGAAATATTCTCTTGATTCATCTTGTACAAAGAGTCAAATTCTTTAGACTCCACACACACACACACACACACACACACACACACACACACACAAAAAAAAAAAAATTAGCGAGTTTTGCCAACATTTATAAATCACTACTTCATATGCCACAGTGGAAGGAAAAATGGGCCTATTATTTTATTTCTGAGATCCTAGCATTCACCAGGCCAACATAATAAAAATGATAAAGATAAAATGATAGATGATAGATAGAATCATTGGCTTAATTAATAATAATACTGCTGAAGTTAGGGGATGGTGGTAGCAAATTAATCAAGTGGAAAGTATATCAGACTAAGTTTTTGTACTAGCTCAGACTAACTATAATATTGGCCAAATAATTTCATTTCTGGTGACTCTATTTTATCACCTAAAAACTAAGGAGTTTGGACTAGATGAACACAGAAATCTCTTGTTCGCCGAGGGTTCAGCACCATCCAAATCTGGGTGGGGCAAAAAGAAAACATTTCCTAGATGTAGAGAAAGGATATCCCTGAGAAAAACCTGTTCCCAGATTTTTGCCTCATACTTGGATGTTGAGAAACTTCTGCCAGAAACAGAAAGTCCACAAATGCAGAGGGGCAAGGAGGTGAAGATGTTTGCAATCTTCAAGGTTACTGCCTCAGCATAGCAATTCCTGTGTGAAAAACCATGTGAATTCTGTGATAATCATTTGTGAAAGAAAGAAAAATGTGTTGTGTTTCAGGGTAGAGTGAAAGGTTTTTAGCTCAGTAACATAAAAATCACTATTAGAGTGGGAAAAATATGAATCCCAAAGCAACTGTTAAAACAAATAATGATTCCTCCATAAATTTATTTTGATGGTTATACCTTATGTTCCATCTCTTGCCAAAGTGTCAGCAGCCAGATATGCAGACAAACATGAGTTTGAAACTGTTTTACCCCACCTACGAGGGAAATTAGGCAACAGACTACACTGAAACTCCAATGGAACCAATGCGGAACCCTCCTCTGTGATGTCATGGTTCTCTTCTCACCAGAGAATAATCTCAAATTCCTCAACAACGCCCCATGTTTCTACAACTTTGGATGAGTTTTCAGTATAAAAAAAAGTGTGTTTTCCTTCCCATAAATAATCTTTGTATCACTACTCATAGGGGCCCCTCCCTGCCCTTGAAATCAGATTCCCTCCCTCTTCTCACTTCCACAGGTACAAGATGGCAGAAGAGGCCCCAGATAACCTACAGAAAGGAAGCCATTTGATGTTCTAAATGGAAAGGACATCATCATCGTAAATCTACAAATAAACCATAAAATTAGAAAAATGCAGATAACCTAATGAGACCCCAGCCGGAAGAGAATCTCCCATAAAAAGGAAAGATTCTAAGATATCCCAACTTATTTGGGAAGTAATTCTGTGGCAGGTACTATCTTCATTCTGTTGAGAGCAAGGAACAAGGGGTCAAGAGATAAAAGGCTTAGAATCTGGGCTCACTGGCTCCTAGGTAACTGCCACCCAGCCAGGACCTTTGTCCATTTGCCTGTGCAGCTGCCTCTTCTGTGCCTCTCTGTGGGCACAAGCCAATGGATATTCCCATTACTCCTGTTGCCAAGGCTCATAGGAGGAGAGAGGGTATTGGTCTAACCAACTGTCTTCTGAATGTAGCAGAATGTGTGTCCTTTGGTCAGAAAGAGAGGAAGATGGATCAAGAAAGACACATTAGAGAAAAGTGGGTAAAAATAGTGGCAAGCATCTTATAGAATTTACAGTCTGCAACATGCTTTCGCATGTGTATTCTCACTTGCCATAATAGCTCTGTATTTTTTAATATGCCCTGTTTTTACAGAGGAAAAATTAGTACGCAGAGAATGAGGTGAAGGCCTGGGAAGAGGACGGGAGGGGGAGGGGGGACGGGGGATATAATAGTGTCAACACTATTAAATTTAAATCTTTTAATTTTAATAAATGCTTTTTATCGATTTTTAAAAAAATTAAGACTCAGAGAGAGTAAATACTTTGTCCAAGATTGAGCAGAACATCAAACACAAAACCTTGACGCTAGAGCCTTGCTTTTTTTCCTCCTTAGTTCCAGGAATACAGGGACATCTAAATTTTATTTGGGAATCAATTCCTTCATTGGGTGTTTAATTGTCTGTTTTCTTAAATGCACAGTCACCCATTTTTATGGATTCTATAATAAGTCCTCTCTTTCTTAAGTCAATTTTGACTCTACCATTGGAGAACTAATTGTTGATCCTGCCCCTCCCACCTCCCGCCTTGCTAGCAGAGCCCTGATGAAGCAATGGCAGGGAGGTGCACAGTCCTGATGAAGACTTGGGAAGGTATTGACCCCTATGTCAATGGAGTGATGTGTAAATATCAGTATCACTTCCAATTAGTTGAGTATGATTTGAGAGTCCAATTCCCCAAGTTGAATTATCTCTCACTTGTCTATCAACCATGCCCTGAAATAGCAGGACTTTGGCAAGAGGGTAGATAACCTAATGAGATCCCCAAGCAGAAAAGAATATCCCATAAAAGGAAAGATTCTAAGATATCAAACACAAAAAGTGGCATTAGTGGTCCCTATCTCTCACAGAGATGTTTAAGAAGTAACACTTCCCAAAGTCTCCAATGACTGAGATTTCCATCTCATGTCACAATTTTACAATAATTATGTGGTAGTTCTATATCTTATCCACCCCACCATGGACACAATGATATATTTTGGGCACAAATCTCCCTAGGACTGGGTTTATAATGTCCATATAGCCCTGATAGCCATCTGCCTGCTTGAGCTTCTGCTGGTTGCCAATTATCAGCTTATTTGCCAATTATTTTCTTAAATAAGAAAAGAAGTTGCTACTATTTATTAGACACATAAGTGCCCAGCACTGTGCTAAGCATCTTACCGATATTACTTGTGTTACTTAAACATCTTTGTGAGAAATAGGGACCACTAATGACAATTAAACATGGACCAGCAGAATACTTCTTCCACTATGTGTGAAAGCAAAGAGGTATTTGTTCGGCCCCTTCAGGTGGCTCAGATGGTCTGACGTCATCCTGTATGCCAAAAATGTTGCATGTGGGTTCAATTTCTGGTCAGGGTGCATACATAGCTTGTGGGTTTGATCCCCAGTCAAGACGCAAACAGGAGACAACCGAATGATGTTTCTCTCTCACAGGTCTCTCAGCCCCTCCCCTCTCTTTCTCTAAAAAAAAAAAAAAAGCAATAAAAACATATCCTCAGATGAGGTTTAAAAAAGAGAGAGATTTATTTACCATTGCACAAAAAAAATTAAGATACCTAGGAATAAACTTAACGAAGGAGGTAAAGGGTAAAAGACCTGTACTCGGAAAACTACAGGATATTGAAAAAAGAGATAGAGGAAGACATAAACAAACGGAAGAACATACCATGTCCATGGATTGGTAGAATCAATATCATTAAAATGTCCATTCCACCCAAAGCAATCTACAAATTCAATGCAATCCCCATTAAAATACCAATGGCATATTTCAAAGATCTAGAACAAACTCTCCAAAAATTCATCTGGAATAAAAAAAGACCCCAAATAACCACAGCAATCCTGAGAAAGAAGAACAAAGTTGGAGGGATCACAATACCAGATATCAAGCTATATTACCAAGCCACGGTTCTCAAAACTGCCTGGTACTTGCACAAGAACAGACATATAGACCAATGGAACAGAACAGGGAACCCAGAAAGTGACTGAAGCCATTATGCTTAATTAATATTTGACAAAGGAGGCTAGAGCATACAATGGAGTCAAGACAGTCTCTTCAATAAATGGTGCTGGGAAATTTGGTCAGATACATGCAAAAAAAAAAAAAAATGAAACTAAATCACCAACTTACACCATACACAAAAGCAAACCCAAAATGGCTAAAGGACTTAAATGTAAGACGGGAAACCATAAAAATCCTACAAGACTCCTTAGGCAGCAAAATAGCAGTCATATGTTGTAGCAATATCTTTACAGACACAGCTCCTAGGGCAGGGGTGGACAACCCCTGGCACGTGTGCCAAATATGGTACGCCAGTAACTTTTGCTGGCACGTGAAACCCTCTCTTATAATCTTCCATTTACAATTTTTTTCCTCAATATCGACTTTTTTGTTTTTCAGATAAATTCAGTGTAGGTACATCTTAGATAAATAATTTTGCATAACATGTATACATTAAAAAAAATGTATTTTTCATCATCATATACTGTGTTTTTGCCGCTCAAATGCATTTTATTATTTCTTCAAGGTTCTTCACATACATACACCTTAAGAGATATCAAGTAGGCGTAACATGTTCTCAAAAAATTAGGGTTGGCACGCAGAAGAATTTTGAGTCAGAGATTTTGCTGGTTTTGGCACGCACTCACAAAAAGGTTGCCCACCCCTGTCCTAGGGCAATGGAGACTAAGGAGAAAATAAACAAATGGGACTACATCAAAGTAAAAAGCTTCTGCACAGCAAAAGAAACCATCAACAAAACAAGAAAGCCCAATACATGGGAGAACATATTTGCCAATGATATTTCTGATAAGGGTTTAATCTCCAAAATTTACAGAGAACTCATACAATTTAACAAAAGGAAGACAAATGATCCAATCAAAAAATGGGCAAAAAATCTAAATAGACACTTTTTGAAAGAGGACAGTTAAAAGGCCGAGAGACATATGAAAACATGCTCAAAGTCACTTCATCCGAGAGATGACAATCAAAACAACCACGAGGTACCATCTCACACCTATCAGAATGGCTATCATCAACAAATCAACAAATGACAAGTGCTGGCAAGGATGCGGAGAAAAAGGAACACTTGTGCACTGCTGGTGGGAATGCAGACTGGTGCAGCCACTGTGGAAAACAGTATGGAGTTGCCTCAAAAAGTTAAAAATGGAACTCCCATTTGACCCAGTGATCCCACTTCTAGGACTATATCCCAAGAAACCAGAAACACCAATCAGAAAGGATATATGCATCCCTATGTTCATAGTAGTACAATTTACAATAGCTAAAATTTGGAAACAGCCTAAGTGCCCATCAGCAGATGAGTGGATTAAAAACTGTGATACATCTACACAATGGAATATTATGCTGCTATAAAAAAGAAGGAACTTTTACCATTTGCAACAGCATGGTAAGCGAAATAAGCCAGTCAGAGAAAGAAATATCACATGATCTCACTCATATGCGGGATATAATGAACAACATAATTTGATGAACAAGAATAGATCCAGAGACAAATGGCAGGGAAAGGGGGGCGGGCGGGTTAGAGAGCAACCAAAGGACTTGTATGCATGCATATTAGCATAACCTATGGATACAGACACTGGGGCGGTGGGGGCTTGCCTGGGTTGGGAATGGCTGGGGGTGAGGGTCAATTGAAGAAAAAGGAGACTTATGTAAAACTTTAGACAATAAAAAAAGAGAGAGAGAGATTTGTTCAAAACAGCTTGGCAATGATGTTTTATATAAAGGAAAATAAAGGTCTGTGTGTTTAAATACTTATAATACATTTATAAAAACAATAAATTCTTAAGTTGTCAACAGAATGAGCACTCAGTAATCACTTGCCCCATCACCATCCAGGAAAATTAGATGAGAACTAACAAATTATAGGAAAATTTCCTTTGGGTCATATTGTTTCACTTTGGCAAAGTGATGGGTGAGGGAAGGACAAGTTTTTTGTGAGTGTTTTTGTAAGTGGTTTGCTTAGATAAACACAAACGTCTAAAAACTATCAACAGTGATATTCAAGTCAGTTGGGGCCTCTATATTGAAATGCGTTGGGAGTTCATTATACTATTAGAAAAAGATACAGTCCATTTACTATTATTTAATCACATTAATCATTATGATGAAATGTGCTGTGAACTAATTCATGAATTTCATACTTAGACAATTACAGTGTTGCATGGGGTAATGATTTTAGCAGTGACAGGTAAACTCCTTCCATGTTGGCTAAAATGAGTAAGTATTGACTTTTTCCTCTGCAGGAACCAGAGGTTCCTGACACACCCAAACTTCTACAGACATCCACTAGTAATGTGAAAATGAGATTCAGCCATTCTTACTTTTATGTTAGAGACTCCATTTTTTTTTTTTTATCTTGACATCATTGCTCTTGACCATTACAAATAAGGCAGGGGCAGAACCCTGCCTATCCTAGGGAATTTAAATTCCCAAGAATTCTACTGCCCAACCTTATGATATCGCCAGACATCAACTGTCAGTTTTGAAGATCATTTATTTTAGTCTTCTCACAGTAGCAGACAATGGATCTGCTTATCAGTGGGTCAATTAGAGTAGAGACTATGTTTTTTATCACTGTAGCCCTACTATTCAGCACAATACATGGTACTTAACAAGGGCTCAATGAATAATGACTATTCCAGGCTTTAAGATCTGCAACTAATTGCCTGTGTGATTTTAGGTTAGTCATTTGATACAATAAGGAATTTGGACTCGTACTATCTTTTCCAACTCTGATATATAGTAGTCTTTCACTGAAGTCCCTGGGTGTTCACCAGTTTACTATAATGACTACAGGGAAAAACAGTGTTCCTTTCAAAAACACTTAAAATTAAATAATCCCCATTTCCCTCATTCCACCAGTCTGTGACTATTCCTCACTCAATCTACAATTTGCCAAGGGAACACCCATTCCTAATTTATAAAAGGATTCCCAAATTCCAACCCATCAGAGTGCTAACAAAGATTTTTGCCCAGAATAGGAAACATAGATTAACTTGATTTGCTTTATTCTCATTTTGATTTTCAGAATTTACTTCTCATTTAAACCTTTATTAGTGCCATTTCATTAAACCAATTCCTCCAACCTTTTGTTTATAACATAGTCCTCTCTCCACCACCAGGAGGCAGTGTTGCAGTGGCTCTAAGCTAAAGAAAGACCCATCAACCCCAGCACTGTACTCGTTTGGAGGTCTCATATTCTCTGCTTCAAGAAATAAGAAAAGTATCTCAACATCTTCCTCACAAAGAAATGACCAAGGGTCCTAAAAAATAGATACACCTGTTGGAATTTTTTTTTTTAACCATGCTACAGTTTACAACACTATTATTTGGGACATTTCTGAAGTCCAATTTGCCACTTATCCATTCAAAACAATTCATCACCATGTCACTAATTACCACTAATTACTTCTCTACTATCATCTATTGAATGGCTCTTGAGTGTTCTTATGGCTGTGATCAGTAATGAAAAGATAGTCCTTCAGTTCTTTACAGAAATGCTTTCATTTTTAAGTAGAAAGTACTTTCCTAAGGCCATACATTGAGAAATGGGGATTAAGTAACAATTTTTTAGTTCTAGGTATATTGGATAGATATTACTGAAATCTTACAGCAACATTGGAAGTACATATTATGGTTCCTATTTACAAGAAAGAAAACTAAAGCCAACCCTCATTTAAGGTCAAGTAGATAATTAAGTCCCCAGCATGTAAAGTGGAGCCTGTATGGTTCCACAGTCTACTCTAAAAAGCGGGCTTGCAAATAAAAGCAGCATAAATAAATAAACCCTAAAGTCTACCAAAATTCAATGCAACAGTCTCTATTCAGTGCTCTAATCTTGCTCACAGTCTGTAGACTCATCATTCATAAACACAAAACCACCTGAGGCATTGTAAGAGCACTCACTGCCTTTTCACTAAGACTGTGTTTTTTATTTACACTGTTTTTATTACTATGGGCTTATTTGATATTAGTTTTCCTAAGCCTCCGTTTTCCTGATTTGAAGGGCCATCCCCATCCCCATTGCAGCCCTAAATTGCCCTTTCTGAAAAGCAAAAAAAAAAAAGTCATCAAAGCTCTCTTATCTTACCAATTTCCAAAGCCTAAGCCCCAGGAAGAGAATTTAGAAAGTAATTAGAGTCACAGTCCTCACAACAGGCCTCACACCCTGTCCTCAGCCCCACAGAGTTGAGAAACAGGACTACATCCAGACTTGTGAGTTTTATTTTTGTCAGTTCTATCTTAATCTTTTACTGAGAGTCACATATGCCCATGTCTTCATAATAATAAGTGAAATGGCTGCATCTTCCGTATGTGCACAGAATTATTTTTCCCCTAAACTATAGAAAATACAGATAATGAGATGTAGAAAGATAAAAACCATATGTCTCATTTATATGTAGACTCTAAAGGAATCAAATACATAGACGCAGAGAGTAGAACAGTGGTGACCAGGAAGGGGAGGTGTTGACCAAAGGGTACAAAGTTGAGTAAGTCTAGAGACCTACTAGTATTGTACAGCACAATGCTTACAGTTAACCACACTGTATTGAATTCTGGCAATATGCTAAATGGGTAGATATCATGTGCTCTTACTGTCCGGTATTCGCTGGCACCCTGCCCCAGGGGCGAAAGGACCCCCCCCCCCTTGGGCCGGTGAGAAGCTGACCTGTCCACTCTGACGTCTGAAAACCACCCCACCCCGGTGGAAAATCCCTGCCGGACAAACGGCTCCCGGAAAATGGCCAAACTGCAGGACAGACCGCAGGTTTCACCTGACCCTGGAAAGCCCCGACTGCCACCAGTTTCGGCCAGCAACAATTGCCTCAGAAAAATATAAAGCCTTGCCCCTGCCCAGGTTGGACGCGGCTTCTCCTGCTCCCCTCTCTGGGCCGGTGAACCCACCCGTGTGCTCCCAATAAAGCCTGTTTAATCTGGTCTCTGTTTGGACTCACGGTTTTTCCTTGCGGCGGCGTAAAACCTAAGACTTACCACAAAGGGAAAAAATGGTAACTATTGGAGGAGACAATCTGTTAATTATCTTGACTGGTAATCATTTCATTACATAGATGTCAACCAGATCATAATGTACCTTAAATATACACAAATTTTATTAAAAATAAAACTTCAAAAAATATGTGGATGAAAAAGGGGGCAACATACTAAACCTGACATGCTCAGCAGAGGCCTGCATGGCAGCCTTACAAAGTCAGAGACCTTAAGTAACCACATAGGATGATATGAAATTGAAACGTCCTAACTAAAAGGAGTTCATGGTAGGTAGTCATATCCTAGGCCGGTATTTTTCCTTAACGAAGGCCTATCTTTACCTCATCTGAGCTGGTCCTCTTTTTTTGCATCTAAGGTAACATACCTGATAACAAACCTTTGCAATATCAAAGTAATGTCCTTTGTTCTGGACCTCCGGACCCCCCAAAGCACAGCCACTACACCAGAGCAGAGACCACAAATCCCCCCATTGTTATTATCATGTTAATTACTAACTGTTAAACTATCCTATACCCACCTGTGTAAAGGAAGTATGTGTCTATTTGTTTTACTTGTTATCCAGTTCCAGAGATTTCCCTGCTTTGCTTTCTCCCGTCTCCCTGTCTATCACCAATGAATTTCACGTAACCTCTTACATCTTCCCCTTTGATTCTGATGTATAATATAATTGGTAAAACTGTCATTTTCCAAGCATTTTCTCAATCCGTTGAGATTTTGCTTCCCAGCAATTGTCATCAGTTTGGCTCAAGTAAACTCATAAAAATTCTCTACTGGTTCGGATGTTTCTTACATTGACAGATAAAAATGCATAAAGTGAATAGACAGATGAGAGATATAACTAATAAGACCCTCCATGCCACAGTTCTTGCAACAAGCGAGACAAAAGGAGTAGGGTAGTTAATTACCAAGATATCAAATATGCCGATGTAGGAACACTTCACCTGAGCCATAGAATTTAGTGGTGGTGTTCTTAGGAAGCATCGGTGCTTAACAGGTTAGTAGAATAATAAATAAATACAGCCAGGGGTCTAGTTGTCCCCCTACCATTGGTTTGCTGAAATGTGAGGTGAAAACTTACTAGGCTTACTGAAAATAAAGAGCTCTAGAACTTTGGAAAGATTCGGGGAACTTGCAAGTGGAGCCTCAAGTAAATAAAGGGAAGTGAGAAAGCAACCAGATCGTTATCACGGTGGCCTCTGGAGGAAGAAAACAAGGATGTAAAGCCCCCTGTCCACAGAGGGAGGGGCGGAGGGAAAGAGAAATAAAACTGAATGGCAAAGGGGTAGGCTCAGCCCTGCAGTAAAACTCCTTACACTCAGTAGGTGGGCGATCACTTGTAATCACCTCCCTGTTGATTTAGACAGTTTCCGGGGGCAATTTAGGGAGGAACTCCTAGGACCGAAGAAGGGAAATTGGATAAAAGAGAGTAAAAGCTAACAGCTCTTTGCAAAGCGCGCACACACACACACACACACACACACACACACACACACACAACATTTAACGTAATGGCGGTTGTATGGCAGGTCTTGCTTTCAGAAAGCTTCACATGTGGACTGGAGTCTTGAAATGAAGGAAATATAGGACATTGTACACTTTTCTTTCAGGCTCTACCCCACTGCTTTCCTCCACCTCCCTCAGCTGTCATGGAAAGCTCCAAAATAAAACAGTATCCACCAGACTATCAAATGATGGCAAACAGACTAACTACACGAAAACAATGTCTTTGGGGAAATTCTACCAGCATCTGGGGTGCTTACATAGTCAATAAAACGCCTATGATTTTTTTTTTCTTGCCAGCATGGTTCATTCTCATTATACAAGATAATCCTGATTATTACCAAATGAAATAGTCACTATAGCACCTCCAATTTAAACGTGAGGAAAGATTTGCATTGTGATAAAATGGTTCTGTGGGAGCTAAAAAATATGTTAATACTTTTCCTCTCATCTTCTAAGTTCTTCTTACTGGGCTAATCATCAAATTAACAAAGACAGGTTAACAGGAGAAAAATCAGAGTTACATGTGCGAGGAGAATTCACATACGTATGACATTTCCAGCCAGTGAGGCAACATTGGGTATATAAGACATTTCAGACAGAGGGGGACGGGGTTGGGGTTGGGATGGAGTCTTAGATTTTAGACGTGAGAATGGACCATTTACAGGTAGTTGAGTAAGAGCAGAATGTGTGTGGCCGGAAAATCCTTGCTAGGCGACTCAGAAACAATGGAAACAATGGGACGCAGGGGGCATCTGGCTAACAGGCCCCTGTCTGAAGCCCCCTCTTTCCCATACTGAATGCAAATTAGGCTAAGGCTGACATCCTCAGATCTCGTTCCTGAAGCATGTTTCTATGTTTGAATCACTTGGCCAGGAAAGGGGGGAGGGTTAAAGGTTCTTCCTGAGTCTTGTTTCTTAATAAACAGCTTAAATGTCCCCAAAGGGCAGCTTCAGGGTGGCAAACCTTTGGTTCCCTTCAGTCCCCATGCAATGGACATCCTTTGACACCTAGAATCCTCCAGCATTTTAAAGGCTGCTTGCTGAGAAACTTCTCTTTCTGCACGCCGTTAACAGTCCAGCAACTGGTCACAGCATAATTGGCCATTTGTGTTTTCCAGCTCAAGGGCCAGTGGTGAATGTGGCTTCGAAGCCAAGAGCAAGGCCCCACCCTGAGCAAATTTGACCTCAAAAGCAGGCCTTCAAAAAAAATCTGCTTCTCCCTTGTCAAATACTCTAAAATAAATACTATTCCTTTTCTGAAAGGAACACAGATCAGAATTAGATTAGAGCACTATTGCTTCTTTTTGTCTGCAGTTCCGTTCTGTCAATCAATAGGAAAAATGAGGCTGAGAGCAGAATGTATTGACTGACCAGCCAATCAGAAACTAATGGCATCATGGGAATTATACAGTAACAAAGGATGTCATCAGAGGTCCTTAGCCATACAGTTTTAAATAAAAGTACATATATATATATATATATATATATATATATATATATATAAATTGATATAAGCGTACATTTGCACTTCAACATAAATAAACATATGTATTTGTACCCCTGGAAAAGATGCTGTTGGGCCCTAAGACCCCCGGAGAGTCCAGCAGAGGAGGCGATGTAGCTGTTGGAGGTAGGCGGTGGCCGCTTCCCTTGGCACTACCATCTTGTCCCCCGTGGTCCTCCAAACCCCGAGTTCGTCCTTGTGGTATTTTTCTGGCCTTTTAAACAGGTCTTCCTCTTCCTCTGGGGTGTAGAGGAGGGCCTCTGGCTGGGATACTGCGGGACCGACAGCAAGCGTAAGTAGCCGGGGCCCAAGAGCGGCTTGTCTCGCCTCAGTATCCGCTTTCCTGTTTCCCACGGCTATCTCTGAGGTCCCTTTTTGATGGCCGGGACAGTGGATGATAGCTACTTCCCGTGGGGCATGGACAGCCTCTAGGAGGTCAAGAATCTCTTGTTTATTCTTAATTTCTTTTCCTGCCGAAGTGAGGAGACCTCTCTGACGGTATATGGCCCCGTGCACATGAGCAGTGGCAAAAGCATAACGACTGTCAGTATAAATATTAGCCCGGCTGTTCTCTGCCAGCCTGAGAGCCCGTGTCAGAGCAATTAATTCAGCCTTCTGGGCCGAAGTCCCTTCGGGCAAGCTACTAGCCCAGATAGTCCGGTCCTTGCTGACCACAGCCGCTCCCGCCACCCTCTTACCTTCATAGAGGTAGCTGCTTCCATCCGTGTACCAGGTGAGTTGAGGTTCTGGCAAGGGGGAATCTTTGAGGTCTCTCCTCGGCCCTGTTTCCTCTGCCAGAATGTCACGGCATGAGTGTAGGACTTCTTTGCTCTCAGGATTTACTTCCGGTAGTAAGGTTGCTGGGTTGAGGGCTACCGGAGCCCCGAAGCGGATTCGATCTTCACTTAGCAGGAGACTCTGGTAGTGAGTCATCCGGGCGTTGGATAGCCACCGGTCCGGTGGCTGCCGGATAACACTCTCGAGAGTGTGTGGGGCCACCACAGTTAGTTTCTGCCCCAAGGTAAGTTTGTCCGCATCTCTTACAAGCAGGGCAGTAGCTGCAATTGCTCTTAGACAGCCTGGCCACCCCCTAGCCACTGGGTCTAGTCTCTTGGATAAATAGGCTACCGGCCTCTTCCAGGGGCCTAAGGTTTGAGTTAGGACCCCCCTGGCTACTCCCTTTCTTTCATCTATGAACAGAGTGAAGGGCTTGGCCACATCTGGTAAGGCCAATGCTGGCGCCGAGAGAAGAGCCTTTTTAATGTCGTCAAAGGCTTTCTGATGAGTCTCCCCCCACTCGAAGGGGTTCCCTTGTTTTGTCAGCGGGTATAGGGGCTCCGCTAGGGTTGCAAAACCTGGAATCCAGAGGCGGCAGAATCCAGCTGTTCCCAGGAACTCGCGTACCTGCCGGGGGGTCTGTGGTCTGGGAATCTGGGTGACTGTGCTCTTTCGGGCTTCAGTGAGCCACCTCTTTCCCCCTTCTAGTGCGTATCCTAAATAGGTCACTCTCCGCTGACATATCTGGGCCTTCTTGGCCGAGACCCGGTATCCTAGGCGGGAGAGCTCTAAAAGCAAGGCCCCGGTACCTGTTTCACAGTCCTCCTTAGTAGCTCCGGCGAGGAGGAGGTCATCTACGTACTGGAGAAGAGTGACGTGCGGGTGGTCAGCGCGGAAGGCAGCCAGGTCTTGGTGAAGGGCCTCATCGAAGATGGTGGGAGAATTCTTAAATCCTTGGGGAAGCCGGGTCCAGGTCAGCTGCCCCGTTATCCCCGAGTCTGGGTCTCTCCACTCGAAGGCGAAAATATTCTGGCTGGCAGGATGCAGTCTCAAGCAGAAGAAGGCATCTTTTAAGTCTAGGACTGAATACCACACATGGGACGGAGGGATAGAGCTTAAGAGATTGTAAGGATTGGGGACCGTGGGATGAATATCCTGTACCCTCTTGTTGACTTCTCTTAAATCCTGCACCGGTCGGTAGTCATCAGTTCCGGGCTTTTTTACCGGGAGGAGTGGGGTGTTCCACGGGGAGTGGCACTTAACGAGGACTCCAAGGTGTAGGAGGCGTTGGACATGAACCTTGATCCCCCTCCAGGCTTCTTTTGCCATGGGGTACTGTCGTACTGCAATCGGGGTTGCAGTGGACTTAAGCTCTACTATCACGGGGGGCCGTTCGGTAGCTAAGCCCATCCCTGCGGTTTCAGCCCAAGCTTTGGGGTATTGCTGTAACCATCCCGCTATCCTCTCGTCCTTTCGGACATTACTCTCAAACAGCCGATGCTCGTCTTCGAGCTGGAGTGTCAAGAGAGTAATTGGCTCTCCATGTTGGGTCAGGGTCGGCCCCCGAGGGGTGAAAGTGATCTGGGCCCCCATTTTGGTTAGCAGATCCCTCCCAAGCAGAGGTGCAGGGCACTCGGGGATGACCAGAAACGAGTGGGTTACCCGTCCCGCTCCTAAGTCTACTGTTCTTCGGGTAGTCCATGAGTATTGTTCATTTCCCGTTGCCCCTATTACCCAGGAGGTCTTCTGGGAGACCGGCCCTAGCGGTTTCTTAAGAACTGAATACTGGGCTCCTGTATCCACTAGGAAGTTGACAGGCTTCCCCTCCACCTTAAGAGTTACCCTAGGCTCGGGGAGGGGGTCCGAGCCCCGACCTCTTCAATCACTATCTTCCTGGAGTGCCAGCGCCTTTTTCGCTAGCTTCTTCGGGCACTCCCGCTTCCAATGTCCTTCTTCCTTGCAATAAGCACATTGATTCTTCCTTAACGGTGGCCTGTTGCCCAGGGCCCCTGCCTGTCTTTCTTTTCCTCTCTCCTGTGGCTTACTCCCTTCTATTGCTGCGGCCAAGATACGGGTTAGCCTTTTCTCTTCCCTTTTTTCTTTTTTTCTCTTCCCTTTCCTCTCTCTCTCTCTCTCTCCGCTGCTCCTTCTCCTCCTCAGTCTCCCTCTTGTGGTATACTTTCTCTGCCTCTTTAACTAAGTCCTGGAGGGTAAAATCCTGCAGTCCCTCAAGCCTCTGCAGCTTTTTCTTAATATCTAATGCTGACTGCCCTATGAAAGCCATAGCTACTGAGGCCCTCTGCCCCTCCGAGGTGGGGTCAAACGGGGTGTACCGTCTGAACGCCTCCATTAATCGCTCGAGAAAAACAGAAGGCGGTTCAGTGGGCCCCTGTATGACCTCTCTTACCTTAGCCAAATTCGTGGGGCGCCGAGCTGCCCCTCTGAGGCCGGCCACTAGTGTCTGGCGGTAGACCTTCAGGTGCTCCCTACCTTCTGCCGTGTTGAAGTCCCAGTCCGGCCTGGCCAGAGGAAAGGCCGCATCCACCAAATGAGGGAGTAGAGTCGGCCGGCCGTCGGGGCCAGGGGCGTTCTTCCGGGCCTCCAAGAGGATCCGCTCCCTTTCCTCTGTAGTAAAGAGAGTCTGAAGAAGCTGTTGACAATCGTCCCAAGTGGGCTGGTGAGAGAACATAAGGGACTCAACCAGCCCCGTTAGACGCTGGGGATCCTCTGAAAAGGGAGGGTGGTTAGTTTTCCAGTTATAGAGGTCTGCCGAGGAGAAGGGCCAGTATTGGAGTGGCTGAAGCGGAGCCGTTTCATTATCGTCTCCGCGGGGGGGTGGAGGCCCGTATGGTCGGAGAGGGCAGGCTACGGTCGAATCTGGAGACGCGGGATGTCTCCTCTGACTCCGGGTTCCCTGGGCCGGTCCCTCTGTTGGAGGGGCGGGAGGAGGTGCTGAAGGCTCCGGTCTCCCCGGCGGCTCTGGCTGGAGAGGAGAGGGGTAAGGGGGTGGAGAGTCCAAGAGGAGAAGATCGGTTTGAGAATCTGCCAGGGGACGTTTCGTCTGATCTGCGGCGGGAGGGGCCTGGGCCACGAGAACCCGGGAGGTTCCGGATGGCAGCCAGGGTTTCAGCCAAGAGGGAGGGTTCTGGACCAGGTCCTGCCAGACGACAATATACGGCTGCTGGTCTGGATGGCCCGCCGGGCCTGATTGGAACACCTTATTCTTTACTGCAGAAATAATAGACAGGTCAAAAGTCCCGTCCGCTGGCCATCCCACGCCTAGGGCTGGCCAGTCGGATGAACAGAAAGTCTGCCAAGGACCCTTCTTAACACTGACGGAAAGATTGAGTCCCCGACTCCGGACGTCCTTCCAATGTGCCACTGTGAGAGAAAGAGGGGTGCTGCTTCCTTGGCCCATGTTACCTGGATGGGAGAGGAGGAGCAGAAGACAAAAACAAAGAACAAAAAGCGACACGACGAGACACCGGACCCACACGAATTTACACAGATACAAAATGACTGCTGAGGGACGATATCCCTCCCTGACGCTGGTCTGGCCGGACACACGAGTGCCCGTTGCCAGGCAGCCAGAAGTGACCAGGACCTCCCGGTCACCACCCGTCCCTGGGGCGTCCCCCAGGGTGACAGTTTTTCTGGTCGAAGACCCTTCAACCAGAGAAGCCGTCTCCTTACGGAGCCGGCAACCTGCCGTTCCGAAAAACCGAAACTGAGGACGAACAGAAGACAGAACGAACACTGAGCGACTCCGGAGTCTGCTTACCTCCAAGACCGATCTGGGCGCTTGAAGGGGGTCGCCTAATCCCGGACGAGCCCCCAAATGTAGGGTCCCAGGACCCCCGGTGTATCCGACGGAAGAGGCGACGGCCCCAAATCAAGCGCAGAGACCAGAACTTGATGCAAGAGCAAGAGGTTTCTTTTTATTACAAGCGCGGCGCAGGGACTCGCAGCCAGACAGGCAGCAACCCGAGGGAAGTGCTGGCTGACTGGAGCCCCGAGCAATTGCAGAACACGGGTTTATAAAGGCAAAAACCACACGCAGGTGGCCGGAAAACAGGGAACTGGGTTACCAGTTAACTCATAACTCATCTTTTACAGGGACAGGTCTTTGTTATTAGTTGACTCATTTCCTAAGGGGCCAGGGTGGTCTGGTATGCGCAGGCCGATCCCGAGGAGTGATAAGATAACTATGCTATGACCAGATCAGGGCGCCAGAGCTTTACGGGAAAGGTCAGGAGGGGGAAGTTCTCTTTAATCTTTACATTAACCAGAGCTTACTGGAAAAGCTGGTCCAGGGGGAAAGGGGGGGGTTTTTCAGCGGCCTTACAATGCCAAATAAAAACATGTAAACAACTATTTTTTAAAGTTCGTTCACACTGATTACTATATGAACTAAATAAGTTCTTCCAAAGGAGATTTTTTTTAAAGTTTTTTTTAAACATTTGGAAAGGAAAGAGAGAGAAGCTTTTATTCAGACCAAATTCTTTCTTCTGCCTTCATTTTTAATTTTATATATTTAGTAAACACATAGCACTTGCTATTTTTCAGGCACTATTCTGAGCACTCTGTAAATATGAATTTGTTTAATCTTCAACACCCCTGTGAAATATGTCCTATTATTATCCCTACTTGACAGATGAAGACATTGAGTACAGAAAGGTCAAGTAATTTGCCCAAGGTCACCCAGCTACTAGCAGTCAATCCAGATTCCAGCAGGGCGTTCTGTCTATTGAAGTCTGTGCTCTCAACTCTGCTTCTTCCCTAGATGAAAAGTGATTTAGTCTCATAAAATCCTTCACAAATGAGGAAGCAAAGGCACACAGAATTTACAGACTTGTCTTTTAATTTAGACCAACTTTGAGCAAAAGTATGGCAAAACAGAACAATAGTACTAATAAAGGTATTTTCACATCAAAATCATTTTGTTCCTTTTTATACTGACACCAGCTCTCTTCAGTATGTCTGTTCTAACCAGTGGGCATCTCCCACAGGGTGTGGTGAACAAGGTAGTTCCCGGTGTGTCACCAGTGACTCCTGTAGATCCTTCCCTTACTGGTTAGAACAGCTTGATCACTCAGTGCCCCATTCCTGGTTAAGATTTTAAAAGCACGTTCAGCCCCAGTCAGTTTGGCTCAGTAAATGAAGCCTCACCCTGCAGACTGAAGGGTCTTGGGTTTGATTCTGCTCAAGGGCACATACCTGCGTTGCAGGCTTGATCCCCTCCCTGGTCAGGGTGCATGTGGGAGGCAACCAATTTATGTGTCTCTCTCACATCAGTGTTTCCCTGTCTCTTCTCCCTTCCACTGTCTCTAAAAATCAATGGAAAAATATCCTTGGGTGAGGATTAACAACAACAAAATAAAGCACGTTCAAAAAAGTAAAGCCATATCTTGGTACTAGTTTATTGTAAAACTAGAGGCCTAGTGCACAAAAATTCATGCACAGGGGGGGGGGGGGCGCGTGGGAGGGGTGACCCTCAGCCAGGCTGCCCCTTCTCACAGTCCAAGAGCCCTCAGCAGGAGGTGATGGGGCTGATCAGGGGAAGGCGCTGCCCCCATCACCCTGCTGCTGCTGCCCCATCACCCTGCTGCTGCTGCCACCGCTGGCCACCACAGCTGCCGGCCCTCAGCCCTCACAGAGGCTGCTGAGGCTGCCGGCCCTTTGCCCCCGCTTCTTAACACTGGCCCCATCCCCTGACCACTGGTGAATGGGGGGTGATCTGGGGCCAAGCTGGCGGGGGGAGGGGTTGTGGGAGGTTGAGGCACGGCAGGTCGCACCCCGTTCAGACTCTGCGGAGGCCTCTGCGGAAGGGGCAGCACTGGGACCGGGACCGGGACCATGCAGCCCCCTCTCCTGCTGCCTCTGAGGAAAGGGCCGCGGCACTGGATTGGCCTGTGCTGCCACCTCTCCAGTGCGCCGCCGCCTTTCCTGTGCCACAGGCCCATGGCCCTTGCAGCCACTGTAGCTTTGTCCAGAAGGACATCTGGAAGGACTTTTGGAAGATGTCCAGTCTAATTAGCATATTACCCTTTTATTAGTAAAAATGGGGCAAAACTTAGATTGCTAATAAAACCTTTTGTTAGGCGCATCCACAACAGGTCTGCTATGTTATAAATTGACTAGATGTTAGATATAAAGACTCTTCTAGAAGAACACAGAGTTTGCTGTTATTTCATTTTAAGCTAATAAATGTTAGCAACGAGATGTATTTTAACTTATTAAAAATACCATTATAATATTATACAGAGCAGTCTCACTGCCCTAAGACATCCTCTGTGCTCCTGTTCACCCCACCTCCCCCTGCCCCCAATCCCTGGCAACCACTGATCTTCTATTGTCTCCATAGTTTCACTTTGTCCAAACTGACGTCTAGTTGGAATAATGTAGCATTTCCACATTGGCTGCTTCCGTTAGTAATATGCATTTAAGTTTCATCCATTTGTTTTCATCTTTTTTTTTTTTGACAAGAGAAAAATAGCATAGATTTTAATCAATATTTTTAAAATATATTTTTATTGATTTCAGAGAGGAAGAGAGAGATAGAAACATCAATGATGAGAATCATTGATTGGCTGCCTCCTGCACACCCCCTACTGGAGATCAAGCCCACTACTTGGGTATGTGCCCTTGACTGGATTCAAACCCAGGGCCCTTCAGTCCGCAGGCCGATACTCTGTCTACTGAGCCAAACTGGTTAGGGCTTAATTAACATTTTTAAAATGTATTTATTTTCATTTTTCCATCACCATTTATCCCCTCTATGCACTCTTCCACCACCACTCACCTCCTTCACCTGCCTCCCCACAATCTCTATAGTGTCCATGACTGTCAGTTCTCTCTCTCTTTTTTCTTTTTTGCTGAATCTCTCCACCCCAACCCCCAACCTCTTTCCCACCAGAGCTGTCTGTCTGCTCTCTATTTATGAGTCTCTTGATTGCTCATTTCTTTTTAGTGATACATAATATTCCATTGTCTGGGTGTTCCACAGTTTATTTATCCATTCACTTACTGAAGGGCATCTTGGTTGCTTCCAGGTTTGAGCAATTATGAATAAAGCTTCTATAAATACCCATGTAGAGGTATTGTGTGGACATACCTTTTCAAATCCTCTGGGTAAATACCAAGGAGCATAATTGTTGAATCATGTGATTAGAACATGTTTAGTTTATTAAGATACTGCTGAACTGTCTTCCAAAGTGGCTGCACCATTTTGCGTTCAGTAAAGAATGAATGACAGCTTCTGTTGCTCTACATCCTCACCAGCATTCGACGTTCTTGCTGTTTTGACTTTTGACCATTCTAAATGTCTAGTAGTATCTCACTGTCATTTTAATTTAAATTTCCCTGATGACCTATGATGTGAAACATCTCTTCATATGATTACGTGCCATCTGTAATTTTTTATGGATTGTCTACTAAATTCTTTGGCCCATTTTTTAAATAGGTATTTTTTTAAATTTTTCTTACTGTTGAGTTCTTTGTACATTTTGGGTAACAGACTTTTATCAAATTTTTCCTTTGCAAATATTTTCTCCCAGTCTGAGGCTTGTCTTCTAATTCTATTGACATTGTCCTTCACAGACAGGACAGAAGTTTTTAATTTTTAACAAAGTCCAGCTTATCAATTTTTCCTGTCATTAATTGTGCCTTTGATGTTGAATCTAAAAATTCATCATTATACCAAAGGTCATCTAGATTTTTCCATGATCTTCTGGGAGTTTTTTAATTTTGCATTTTACATTAGGTCTATAATTCATCTTGAGTCACTTTTCATGAAAAGTGCAAGATCTGTGTTCAGGTTCTTTTTCTTGTCTTTTTTTTTTTTTTTTAATGTGGTCCAGTTGTTCCAGGACCATTTGTTGAAAAGAATGTTTTTGTTCCATCATATTGCTCCTTTGTCAGAGATCAGTTGATTATGTTTGTCTGAGTATTTCTGGCTTCTCTATTCTGTTCCACGAATCTGTTTACCTATTTTTTCTCCAGTAGCAATACTCAATACTATCTTGATTACTATAGCTTTATTCCAAATCTTGAGTCAGGTAGTCCTCTAACTCTCTTCTCCGTTAATATTGTGTTGCAATCCTGGGTCTTTTGACTTTCCATGTAAATTGTAGAATGAGTTTGTTAATATCCCCAAAATAAATTGTTGGGAATGTTATTCAGCTGTGAGAATGAATGTTCTACACCCACATATAAATAACAAATAAAATAGTGACTTAAGAAAAAGCCAACCACAAAAGATTGTACATTGTGTTGGCACTTATTCAATGTTTGTGAACAAAACTAATCTAATGATAGAAGTCGGAATATGGTTCACCTGAGCAAGGTTAGTGACTGCCTGGGGGTATGGGCATGTCTTCTGGGAAGTGGGTGATGTCCTGTTTCTTGACCTGAGAGCTGCTTTCATGATGTGTTTATATTTAAGCATTTATCAAGCTCTAGACCTATGATTTGTGAATTGTTCTTTATGCATATTACACTTCAATAAAAAGTTTTATTTTTATATCTTCTTTTTACCCAGATTCTTCTACTGCCAGGAAACACCACATATATCTGTGAAGTATAGATAGTTTTTTCTTTCAGGTTCATTTTAAAGTTTCTTTTTTCAAATTCAGCATCAAAGATACTCAGAGATTAATTCTCTGCAGCCCACTGATGTAGGTATGAGTTTGGCTCTGCCATCACTATTTAGCCATTTTACAATTATTCCCCAAGGTCTGTTCTCTTATCTCCTTCCAACTCCCTCAGAAAAAAAGCGAGTGACGTTGGGCTCTAGACAATTGCACAACCCTTTTTATTGTCAGTTCTGGAATGAAGACTTTATGCATCACTAGCTGTGTGCATGTATAGTGAGGCAAAATTAATATCCTCTGTGTTGTTTAGTCTATATTTCATTGGCTGGCTGCCTAGAATGACGAGGGAAACTGCCTGCAAAGTTAAAAAGTTATCCCTTCCTCCTCAAAAGAGAAAAAGAAAAGGCAAACTCTGGAATTACTTTTACCAGAGGGAAAATTAATAAATGATTTTTTAAAATAAACTAAAAGGAGGAAAAGGAGTCCTCATACTAGCAGATTCCTTATTACACAAAAGGAAAAGTAGTTCTCTCAGACATAGCTGTATTCGGGCCAAATTGTCACCATGCCCTGATGATTTACAAATTTAGAGATGATATTCACAGGCAATGTTTGTGCCACTTTGAGTCTTAATGTAGAGTTCATTGTATATCTTGAGTTATGTTCCACAGAATCTCAAGTAATATTGGTGACACTGATAATATTATTTAAATCCACTCTCTGGAAATTCATGAATATGCCTTCCAATTAAGCTGAGTTTTGGAAGGACTTTGATACTGACATATATATTGGAGAATGGGTCATTGTAAACTAAGTTTAAGCAGATTGTGTGTGTGTGTGTGTGAGTGTGTGTGTGTGCAAACACTATTATTGAATATCAAGGAGAACTAAAATGAATGCCCTCCCCCAATAAATTGTTTTAAATCCTTCCAGTGACTGTGTAGCAATTATTTCCTTTTCAGTCACCTACATTATCTTCTTTTAGAAGGTGAAATTTTTTATCCTGTGCACAGTACAGCTTTTAGGAGATTGATGTTTGGAAAGATGTGTAGCTTTGTATCCTCTGATTATTGACTGCAGTTTTGTTGTTTGAGATTCTGGCAATCCTACTTTATCCGATAGATGCTAAGAGACACCACTGAAATAAAGTCATTCATGCAAACAGCATTCAAATCCCTGTGTGAGCTGTTAAATGGCAGGTGCAGTTTACAAAACAAATGGCTCAAAGGAAGAAGATAGCATGAGGACAAGTGTACCAACCAAAGAAAGGCTTGTTTTTTCTGGCTGAATAAAGTTTAGGTTTGTAAACGCCAATGCTGGCATGAGATATATCACTCAGATTGAACCTAAGCATCTCAGTCATTAAAACACATCAAGTTCCCTGCCCACGGAGGCAAGACAGAGATATCATGCTGGCCTTATGCAACTATAGCAACAGGCTGTTGCCTTTCCTCTCCAGCTAGTCCTCCTGGCCTTCCAGTCTGACTTACTATGTTTATCTGAAGGCTTACTTAATACTTTCCCAATACCAGAAACACTTTGTTTTCTGCTGGCTTATTTCCTCTGGCTCTCCAGATGGATTTTTATCTCAGGTCCAGAAGGATCTCTATCTTTCTGTCCCTTCTTCTGAGACCACCCTATCAGTTGAGGGCAGATTCTTGTCTCCATCTGTAAATACATCTCTGGCCCACGGCCCTCAGTTTTTGCAGCCTAGTCCTTCACTGTGGCCTTAGGTCTTACTGAGAAGCAATGTTATCCAACATTTGCTCTGATGCCAGGCTGCCTGCATTCATCTTATTAAGAGCACCACGTCCCGCAAGTTACTTAACTGCTCTCTGCCTCACTTTCCTCACCTATAAAGAGAGACAAAGACTATCACACATCCCGTTTTGTTGTTGTTGTTTAGTGGGTTCAATGAAACAATGCATACAAAGAGCTGAGGATGGTGTTGGGTATGCAGCAAGTAACCAATGACTATTGTCCTTAATCACTCGATCACCTTGATCAATAATCCAGGAGCTTTCAAGCTTGACCTTTGTGAACAGACGGAAATCTTGTACTTACTATGACCATATGTTGGTGAAATAACAATAAAAATTATATCAGGAAGATTAAAGAGTAAGATGATATGGAGAGAATATTCAGCAAGCATTACAGTGGCCGACGTCTAAGGGAAAGTAACAAGGGGAATGAAAGAGTGATCCTGGCTGCTTTCTAGCCTCTTTAATATCAACATCATATATTAAAATCAATCGATATTCAGGGTTCCCGCTCAGGAATGAATGGTACAGTGGGAAAAGGAAAAGCCATAGAGCAGGTGGGGCCAGGATCTCAATGAAGTTTCTTGCCTACTTTGTGACAGTTAAGATAAAGTAAAAATAATACAATCATTTGGGGGCTTCTTCTGAGAATGATCAGTAATAACCCAAAGAAACACTCATGCCCTGCATACCCACATTCCATTCACCATGCATTCACTACCAGACTAATATTTATTTAGTTAGTTATTATGTATTTATTTTACCAGACTCTAGTTTTAAAGGTTCAGTTTGGCCAATCTCTCTCCCTTACTTCCTGGGGTTTTCCACTATCATTCTGATAAGGGATTGTTTTAGGGATAAGACGCTTTCAAGCCCTGGACGGTGTGCTCAGTGGGTGTCGCCCATGCACCAAAAAGTTGCTGGTTCTATTCCTGGACAGGGTATATCCCTGGATTTCAGACTTGGTCCCAAGTAGAGGGTGTGCAGGAGGCATCAGATAGATGTCTTACTCTCATATCAATGTTTCTCTCTCTCCCTCTCCCTTCCTCCCTCTCTAAAAATAAATTTTATTTTTTTTTGAAAAAAAAAAGGTTTCAAGGCATGTATTAACTTTTGTATTAGAGGCAGCCATTTTCCAACTGTGATAAAGAAATGCTAGTCATCTTTTTGCCACCGCGGTAGTGGTGTAAGGAGCTGGGGAGGAGAATGGCAGCTGCTTTAAAAGCAGGTAATTAAGACAATTGTTCAGCCACAAAAGGCAGGAGGAGACAGAATCCTGATGATGTGTTAAGTTGATTAAGCAAGCAGGCCGTTAGACTAAGGTGGTTGTAATGCTGTAGTGACCTGCAGAAGCAAATCCAAATTTAAGCCTGTACATGCCTCAAGGTTAGAGAATCAAAATGGAGGGACAGCCTGGCCTATGCGGCTCAGTGGTTGAGTGTTGACCAGGAGGTCACGGTTCAATTCCCTGTCAGGGTACATGCCTGGGTTGCAGGCTTGATCCCCAGTATGGGGCATGCAGGAGGCAGCTGATCAATGATTCTCTCTCATCATTGATGTTTCTATCTCCCTCTCCCTTCCTCTTTGAAATCAATAAAAATATACTTTAAAAAATGTTAGGGACAACCAATCACAAACAGCCAACTAGGCTTTAAACTATAGCCAATCAAATAATTTCCTCTCTTTGCTTCTGTATTTTTTTCTATGTAAGTCTTTTCCTTGGCTCCTGTGCGGGGAGTGTTCCTACCCACTTCTGGTTGGGCCCTGCCTGGTTGAAATTGAAATTTACTCAAACAAACTCTTAACATTTTAACATGCCACATGGCTTGAATCTCTTAATCTAGCCATACCTGAAGAAAATCCCAGCTGAAATTTGCCAATACCAACGCCTTTTTAAAACAACTTTGAATTGGATTTTATCTTCTTCATTCAAAGAGGGTTGCCTAATACAGAAACCTACTAATAAAAACAAAAGTTTTCTTTGCCCAGTTACCACATCTCTCAGACTTTACAGGATTCCCATAGCAACAAAGCCCTTTTCCTACTCTGTGATTTTGGTTTATTCTCAGTAACGTAACTAACCCATAACTGTGCCACCTCCTCTTGCTTATCTCCAGGTCTAGAGTAAGCCATTGCTCACAAAAAAACACTGGCAATGGTTCAGGAAGGGAGGGGTCCCAAAGGGTGTCTCTGCTCTAAATCAAGTAGATACTTTTCATCTGTGCCTTAAACTACACGATCCCATAGAGCAGTGGTTCTCAGCCTTGGCTGCACATTAGAATCACCTGGGAATCTTTTTAAAATCCTGATTTCGGGGCCTCATCCTCCAGAAATCTGTTTCTTTGTTATAGGGTGGGGCCACAACATTAGTAGTAACAAAGAAACAGAATTTCCGGAGGATGAGGCCCAGAAATCAGGATTTTAAAAAGATTCCCAGGTGATTCTAATGTGCAGCCACGGTTGAGAACCACTGACATAGAACCTTCTTCTGCCTGTTATTTCCTCCAAATGTGTAGGTTCTTCAGCAGAGTGTGCAGACTGTTAAGGTTCAATCAGTAGGAAATAACAGCAGCCAGCACCCTAAGTTATATTATGTAAATGTTTTCCTGATAACACCTGAGAATTAAGTCAGAGTAGCCAGAATATGTTCTTGAACATGAAATGAAATGAGGGAGAGGGGACCAGCAACCTAATCACTGGCAGCCATTTCTGTTTGCTCTGCCCTGATTCCCTGAGACCCCGCCCCATCCAATTTACACTTGAGTTAGATTTATGCTCTGAAGACATAATAAGCTTTGGAAAATGAATAAGGAATGCTGTTCTAGAACAAGAAGATTTAAACATATTTCGCTGAATTTTTTCTTTATTGTAGTACAGTAAAACCTCAAAAACGGACTACTTCTGGCCAAAGTAGGTTTTCCGAATGTGTGTGTTAAAAAACTGACAAATTAGATGGAACCAAGATGGCGGCATAGGCAAACGCCTGTACTCACTGCCTCCCATAACCACATCAAAATTGCAATTAAAATACAGAACAACCATCATCTAGAACGACTGGAAAACTGGCTGAGTGGAAGTCCTACAACTAGAGAAGTAAAGAAGTAAACACACTGAGACTGGTAGGAGCTGCGGAGGCGAGGAACAGGTTGGTCCCGCACCCACGTGGGCTGATTTTTTAAACGGGAGGGAGACCCTCTCTGCGGAGGCTACCCCAGGAGCAAGGGGTCCCAGCCCCACACCAGACGCTCAGCCCAGGGACCCAGAGCTGGGAGGAGAAATCCCTATGGGCAGTAAGAACTACAAGCTGTAAAAACCAGTGGGGATTGGGGCTCAGTGACACAGAGGCTGCTGGAGACCTAGCTGCTCCTTTTAAAAGGCTGGCACCATGAAATGAACTTACCAGCAGGCACTCGGGGGCGGCTTTCTTCCAGACGGAGGTGTTCGCAGCGGCCATTGTTCCCGTGCTGGGACTTCTCTGGTCAGTCCCTGGGCTGACTGGCAGCCATTTATGTTTGCTCTGTCCTAATGATTCCCTGAGACCCCGCCCCATCCAATTTACAACCCCACTCAAGCTGTGGGCAATGTCTTTTGCATGGCCTGTCCTTGCTTAGGCGATAACCTGCCAAATAAGCTGCAGCTGGGTCAGAAAGCCCCAAACCTATCAATAAAAGGCCTAAGACCCGGCACCAGCACCAGCCTGTATGCCTTGCTTCACAGCCAGGCCTTGTCTGGGCACTTTTAAACCCGATACAAAGAGGAGGAATGTGCAGATCCCTCTGTAGCTCCTGCTGGGTGGTCCCAGGCAGTGGCTGACTTTGCACCTTCTTGGTACCAGTGGTCATGTCAGACCATAGCACAGTGGTTCTCAACCTGTGGGTCGCGACCCCTTTGGCAGTCGAACCACCCTTTCACAGCGGTCACCTAAGACCATCCTGCATATCAGATATTTACATTATGATTCATAACAGTAGCAACATTACAGTTATGAAGTAGCAATGAAAATAATTTTATGGTTGGGTCACAACATGAGGAACTGTATTTAAAGGGCCAGAAGGTTGAGAACCACTGCCATAACAGATTACAACTCTACACATCCATAGTGACAACAGCAATCAAGGCTCAACTCCAACAAGACTGTGCACACAGCCCACACAGCGGTGCACCTAGAGTGTCTAACTCAGGTGATTGGGGAGTCTGAGCCACTGGGCCCTATAGGATGCCTACTATAAAAGGCCACTCTGTCAACTCAAGGAGACTTAGTGCTCTACCCAATGCATAGAAACAAACACAAGGAAGTAGCCAAAATGCAGAGACAAAGAAATATGTCACAAATGAAAGAAATGGAAGCAAGCAAACTACTGAATATAGAGTTCTAAACCACAGTTATAAGGTTTCTCAAGAATCTTCTAGAAACATCCAAGGGACTTAGTGAGACTTTCAAGGATCTTAGTGAGAATGCCCCCCCCCCAAAAAAAAAACAAAAAACAAAATGGAAAAGGACCAGTCAGAAATTAAGCATACACTGACTGAAATAAAGAATAATATATAGGGATGCAACAGTAGACTAGAGAATCCTGAGAATCAAATCAATGATTTGAAATATGAGGAAGCAAAAAACACCCAACCAAAAGAACAAAAAGAAAAAAGAATCCAAAAATATCAAGACTGTGTAAGGAGCCTCTGGGACAACTTCAAGCCTACCAACATCCGAATTATGGGGGTTCCAGAAGAAGAGAGAGAGCAAGATATTGAAAACCTACTTGAAGAAATAATGAAAGAAAACTTCCCCCTACCTGGTGAAAGAAATAGACTTTCAAGTCCAGGAAACACAGAGAACCCCAAACAACAGGAATCCAAAGAAGACCACAGCAAGACATGTCATAATTAAAATGCCAAGGGCTAAAGACAAAGAGAGAATCTTAAAAGCAGCAAGAGAAAAGCAGTTACCTACAAGGGAATGCCCATATGACTGTCAGCTGATTTCTCAACAGACACTATGCAGGCCAGAAGGGAGTGGCAAAAAATATTCAAAGTGATGAATAGCAGAGACTTACAACCAAAATTACTCTACCCAGCAAAACTATCATTTAGAATTGAAGGTTAGATAAGAAAAAGACAAGAAAATCTAAAGAAGTTCATCACCACCAAACCAGGATTATATGAAATGCTGAAGGGTATTCTATAAGAAGAGGAAGAAGAAGAAAAAGGTAAAGACAAAACTTATGAACAACAAATACATATCTATCAACAAATGAATCTAAAAATCAAGTGAATAAAAAATCCGATGAACAGAATAAACTGGTGAATGGAATAGAATAAGGGGCATGGAAATGGAACAGACTGATGATTCTCAGAGGGAAGGGGGTGGGTGATGAGAAAAGATTAGAGAAAGATCTTATATGCATGTATGCATTACCTATGGACACAGACAATAGGGTGTCAAGAGCCTGGAGCAACAACGAGGCGGGGGGTGGGGAGGGACATCTATAGTAATCACAACAATAAAGATTAAAAGAATATAAAATAATTTTAAAATATATATTTTATTGATTTTTTACAGTCAGGAAGGAAGAGGGATAGAGAGTTAGAAACATTGATGAGAGAGAAACATTGAGCAGCTGCTTCCTGCACAGTCCCTACTGGGGATGTGCCCGCAACCAAGGTACATACCCTTGACCGGAATCGAACCTGGGACCAATGTTCTATCCACTAAGCCAAACCGGTCAGGGCACAAAATAATTTTTAAAATTGACAAATTATTTTATCTATTTTTACTTATGTAGACATATTTCTGTAATTAAAATTAAGTATGTATGAAATATTTAATTTCACAGGAATGTTTTCTATATGTATTATTGTAGTTTTAGATTTATACTGAATAGGTGTAGTGAATGTGTGCATTCACCAGCCACCATGAGTAAACAGATGCACGTGGCTGGGCATGGGTTAGCCAATGTGGGAACATCCGCTGGAAGGAGTTAGAACTCGACAACAGAACTAATCACTGCTGGTGATGAGGTATGATCATGTGATAATCATTTGCCAAACATGTTTACCAGCGGTGACTCTTGGATTTAAATACTAGTATGTAGTCAATAGTTGTAGATATATAATATTTATTTATCTCAGTGAAATTATTACAGTGCTTTTACCAACATATGGCCAAAAATTTGTTAAAAATAACAGTGAATTAATAACCAAAAAAATAACCTGTTAAATTAATTATAAGCAAATCTTGGTTAAAAGCATTTTAAAATTAACAGGGTGTTAATTTTCACATATGACATATGGACTAGAAGTTCTGTCCCTTAAATTCGAAGTCCGTCATATTAAGGTCCGCAAAATCAACCATAGCTTTAAATTCAGATGACATAGAACATGTTTCCAGGTATCACTTCAAAGTATCTTCTAACATGCTCACATACTAGTAGAGTTAGCACAGGGCATTGCATTTAGAAGGATATAAATTAGTAAAGTTAGTAAATGAGTACATATTTCATTAATGAGCGTATGAATGGATTTTTATCATGATTATTGTCTCCTGAAAAATAATATCTCTCTCTTATTTTTTTTCCATGTGTTACACAAGGTCTACTCTTTCCCAAGCAGATTTTCCTAATCACAACTATTCAACCTGGGTAACCCCTGACCCACTTTTTAGAATTTATCTATTCTTATGACATAGACATCTGTCCAGAGATATTCTGGTCAAACAGCACAACTTTATTGTAAAGTTTACATGTAGATATCCACATGTAGCTCTATTTTAATAATAATTTTAGAATGGTTATGCATACCTGTATTATAATTGATAAAATATGGCATATAGCATGACTGATTTCATTGTTGCTTAGCTTGACCAATTTCTTTCCTCTCTGGATGTATTAAGAAATATTCAGCACTCTGACATCATATGCAAAGGTGAAATTCCTGGCACCTTCCATCTCTACAGAAAAAAAAGGTACATAAGTGATTTCCTAAATACTGACAAAGAAGAGCTTTAATAGAATAGGATATAACACCAAATAAGGTATATATGTGTATATAAATACACTATTTTTACAAATATCCCACTGCCTTTTTCATTCAGAAAATGATCACTTTTACAATTCACATCTTTCTTCTCTTTGTATGTGTTAGGTCTGATCCAATAATTGAATCACACCGCCCCCCTCCCGGGAACTAATCGCATTCCACTTGCTAAGACCATTATCCTCCCCCTCTGGACCATCCCTGGGTGCTGGTGCCATTTTGGGGCTCAGCCCATCTGATTTTCCAGATGACTTAATAAATTCATAATTCTTTACCTCTTTTGGCAGTGTGCATCCCTCCTTTGGTGACCCTAACATTATGTCTATTCTCCTGTCATTCAGCCCCAATTTGGTAAAATAAAAATATACCTTATATTTTTGTGCAAAATATGCTTACTATAAAAGTGCCAGGAAAGAGTCAAGATGCTTTTAGTACCTGTTTAATTTAGTGGTTACATTTTAAAGGATTGGAAGGGATTACTATGTACTACAAAATAGCTCATTATAAATTAAGTTTAAGCAGTGTGTGTGTGTGTGTGTGTGTGTGTGTGTGCTCACGCGCGCACACGTGCGAACTCAATTATTGAATGTCAAGAGGAAAGAGTAAAATGTATGTTTTTCCCCCTGAAAATTGTTTTTGATCATCCTAGCAGCTAAGGAGTAATGACTCCCCTTTCTGCTGATGTCCTATATAATTTTCAGTGACCTAATTTTCACTTTGAGGAGGTAAATTTTAAAAGGTTGTATACAGTACAGCTTTTAGGAGAAAACCATTCTTTAATAAGGGGTTAATATCCAAAATCTGTAAGGAACACATACACTTAATAGCAAAAAAAGTATCGAATATGATTAAAAATAGGCAAAGGACCTTCATTTTTCCAAATGATGGATAGGTATATGAACAGATGCTAAACATCACTAATCATCAGGGAATGCAAATCAAAACCACAATGAAATATCACCTCACATCTGTTACGATGGCTATTATAAAAACAAGCAAAACAAAAAACCAAAGATAACAAATGGTGAGGATATGGAGAAATGCAAACCTTTGTACATTGTTGGTGGGAATGTAAAATGCACAGCCCTGAGGGGAAACAGTATGAAGGTTCTTCAAAAAATTAAAAATACAACTACCATATAATCCAGCAATCCCACTCTTATGTATATATCCAAAGGAATTGAAATCAGTATTTCAAAGAAATATCTCCACCTTCATTCGCTACAATATTATTCACAATAGCCAAGGTATTGAAACAATGTTTAGATCTTAAACATTTTTTAATACTTTAATTGATTTCAGAGAGGAGGAGAGAGGGTAAGAAAGATGGAAATATCAATGATGAGAGAGAATCAACAATCGGCTGCCTTCTGTACGTCCCCCATTGGGACTGAGCCTGCAACCCAGGTATATGCCCTGACCAGGAATCGAACTGTGACATCCTGGTTCATGGGTCAACACTCAACCACTGAGCCACACCCACTAGACTCCAAAATTTTTTTAAAGATGTGCCAGTCAAACAATATGAATGCCAATGGGTTTGGAGAAGGAAGTTCAGTTGAGTAGTTATTATAGTCATTCATGGGAGCAGTTGTTAGTACTTCCATTAAGCAAGTGCACTTGGAAAAGGAAGGCAAATATTTATTCATTCATCCATCAACTCTTAAAAGTAAATCCTCAAGAAATGTTTGTTAAATAAACATTATTGAAAAGGCAATTATGTTTGAGGCAGCTTCAGAGTATATGGCTCATTATCCTACACAGAGTAATTATGCCAGGAAAAATCACATTTAGGGCAGAAATGAAATGTGTAGATTTTCACAAAAATCTCAGACTTTCCCTTTAGCCAATGTATTTGCCCTCGTTTTCTTAGCAATCTTTTTGCTATGTTTCCTAGCAAGTTGCAAAGAGGACTGTTCAAAGGTAATTATTGCCTTGGCTGGTGTGGCTCTGTTGGTTAGGTGTCATCCAGTGCACCAAAAGGTTGCTGGTTGGATTCCGGTCAGGGCACATACCCAGGTTGCAGACTAATCAATGTTTTGCTCTCACATCAATGTTTCTCTCTCTCTGTCCCTCTCCCTCTAAAAAAATCAATGAAAAGAATATATTAAAGAAAATTATTTTTTGTCTGGTGGCATATGGATGAGAAGGAAAAAGGCCTAAAAGAGAAGTGATAGAACTGGCCCTACTTAGATCATTTCTAGATTTGAATGAGTCAGTTTCTAAATAATAAAGATACTGTAAGAAGAGAATTTCTCTTATAAGAAAATGGATGAGAGTATCATTATAATCACTACCTCCCCTGTTAGTCACAGTAACCAAAAGAATCCCTGACTGCCCTCAGGCTACCTGTCTAATTGCAAGTCCTGAGAAAGCTCTGTTCTTCAGAAATCACATCTGAGGACTTTTGTTTAAGAAGAAAGTTACAAGTGGGGAATAAGGGCGTGCCTGTTGCTTCTTTAATGTGCAAGTAGGGTTGACAAATCTATCATTGAAGTGCTGATGTACTACATGCTTGCTGATTAATTGGTCATGGATAGCATGGGTAAGCTTTAACATTTGGGACTTCACATGGAAGACTCTGCAGTTATTCCATGAATTACTTCACAAAATATTCCAGGAGTGACAGGAAGGTCGCTATCTTAGGCAAAATGCATAGTAAAGACTGGGGAGAAGTCTTGTCTTATTCTCCTAAACACTTGCTACAGGTGTCTAGGAGAATCAGTAGAGAGATATCCCCTTGAGTTAAGGAATAAGGCAGCACCTCTCCAAGATCCAGCTTGACAAGGCCCCTGAAAGCCAGGAAGTCAGTAACAGCTGAAACTTAGTATATTCATGACCAAAATCCCAATCTTCTCCAACAAACCTGCCCTGAATTTTCTTTTCAGTTGCTCAAACTAAATTCCTTAAAGTTATTTGAGTTCTGTCATACTCTCACATCCCATTTCCAGTTTTCAATAAATCTTTCCTTAAGAAATGTATTCAATCCAGTTGAACAATTCTTTCACTTTATTCATTCTTTCCACTTAATCTATAAATCTTTACAAAGAGGATTAAAGAAACATGATCTATTTCATTAAAAATATTAAAATCTTTATATGTGGAAAATCAGAAAATCAAATAAGCAATTATGCAGTGTGTTAAGTTTTACGTTAGATGCGTTAGTTATCATTAATTTTGCTTGCATTTAAGGGAAAAACCAGTATAGCTTCTTAAAGCTATACATTTATTTATCTCTCATGTAAAAAAACAAATAATCCTGGCAACAGAATAGACCCGGTCTGACATGGCAGCTCCACAGAGTTCTCAGGGAACCAGGCTTCTTCTGTTTTTCTACTTTGCTATCCTTAGTACATAGCTTCCATCCTCAGGATCAACTTAGACTCCTCGACAGCTTTTGGATACATAGCCAGCAATTCTATGTCCCAGGCCATCCAAGGAGGAATGTAAAAAAATAAAACAAGAACTTCTCCCAACCCAGTCAGCTTCCTTTAAGCAGCTTTCTGGAAGTCTCACGTGGTACTTACACTTACATTCTATTGGCCACAAATTAGTCACATGGCCCCATCTAGCTGCAAAGAGTGATGGGAAATATATTATTCTAGTATATGTACAGTATTGTCCCAAATAAAATTGGGGTTCTGTTACTAAAAAGAAGGGAGGGGAGACTGGATATTGGTGGGTGATGGGCATTTTTTGTCACGAATACAGTGAGTTATAGGTGTCCAGATGAGGGGTCATGACCCCACGTTTGAAAGGTCAGAGAGAGATTCCAAGAGGAAATGATTTCTGCTCCCATCCCAGGTTGCCCTGATTTAGAAACACATATGTATGTCTGTTTCCACTAGACAGTGAGCCTTGAGTGAGCAGGCAACCTGTCCCTTTCATATTTGTAACTCCTGATTAGGGGGAACTTTTTACACAGCAGATCCTCAGTATATTTTTGGTGAATTGAGATAAAGGTAATAAAGTTTTTGAAGAGGAAGAGGGAAAATGTGTCAGCCTGGCTAGAACTTTCACTCTCTTTCATCTTCACAAAGACCTCAGGCTTTCTATCACAAAGGCAGTTCGTGTAAATAATTCTTTGGCATTTTTATAATCTGCTCACCCTCTAAAGGGCTTCTTACTCATGGTTGATTCACTTTTTACTCATCTGAATGAGCAGACCACCCCCTTCCCACACTCTCACCCTCACTCCTGCCCCGGAGGTTTAAACTTGGCCCCCAGCCTGAAAGACAAGACAACTTCAAAACCATAGGTGGTATGCACGTAAGCAGCAGTGACTCAGGGCTGCAGAGATTGTGACTTGCCACCTTTCACAGAACACAGCTCTTGGGAGTAGGTATGACTATGAAACCAACATTTGGACACAGCTCATTACCATAACTGATTCCCAGATGAATCACATTAGCTATTTCCGGATTTATGGGGTTACTGAAAGTTGAACATGGCAACTGCTACTTTAAAGATTCTAAAACCCAAGTTAAGACAAATCCCAACAAGATGGGGAAATTTAAGAGCAGCTGCTAACACACCTTCTCTTATTTCATCCCATTTCTTGCTAGCTGCTTTGAGATTATACACAGAAAGAATGTCTCTGTGGGATGACTACCGATTTACCCAGAAACGAAACCCAAGCTCTAACAGCTAGTTAGTTACCTTCCTGTTTGGCTTCGTATTCTGTTACGAAGAAATGACTGTCTATGCACATGTTAATTATGGCAAAGCTGATGGAAACTTGGCTGCCATGTCTAGACACTGGCTGAGCCGGGATCTGGCTGGAGACCCGGTGCAGCTTGAACCTAGATTATATCTTGACCCCCTGAATTGCCTCTTCCCACTTCCCGGTTCTGAGACAGCCTGATATAGGCATGTCGCCAGTTGCTTAAAATCTGACATGTCTACATTATCAGTTGAGTGTAGAGGAGAGAATGCAGACTGCACCCCCTTCAAATTCTGCCTGGTAGATAGGGAGAGACATGTCAGAATGCGGATTTCCGACGATCCCTAAGATGTGTTCTTAAGTGCTCTTCAACAGACAGGCTTCTTAGAACTTTTTTTTTTAATCTTTGGGAAAAGAGATAATTTTCTCTGTTACATTTCCGGTTTTCACATGTGATGATTTGTGAGGAAGCTATAAAGCCATGAGGTCCATGAATTTAGCCTACTGTTTAGGGCAGTAGGCTATCAAGTCGGGCAAAGTGATAGGTTCATGAAGTTGGGTGGCCTAAAGATAACCAGGAGCTTTTCATTCATCTCTTCAGCCTGAGGAGCACTTTAGCACAGCACCTTAAGAAAGGAAGAAGAAAAACTATCCTTGCAAACAGGGGAATGCTCCTGTATTTAGTCTCCAGAAATCACAGGTTCTCAACCTAACATCCACACCACCCATGTTGGTTTTGAGATGTTCAGTCTTGTGGGAAATGGAATATGGAAGCTAAGAGGCAAAGCGTCACAGAGCTGTGACAGACCTTAGATTTCTAACTCAACGCTTGGTGTTAGAGATGAGGAAACCATGACATGAAGAGGTAAAGTCAGAGGTTTGAAACTTACTCCGAGGGCAAGGATGCCTTCACAATGGAGTAGCAGGATAAGGATGTAACTCCTTTCTCAACATCTCAGTAAACTCAGATGCTTATTGCCACCTTTAGCAGAAATAAGGCTGCATGCTTTTTGTTTGTTTTATTTTAAAAAATATTTTTGCATTAATTTCAGAAAAGCATAAAGAGGGAGAAAGAGATAGAAACATCAAAGAAACCTAGCTTTTCCACGTGGGAGCTCACATTCAAGCCTCCACTTAAGCTCTCCAGTCTTTCAAGGAAGTGCCCCTCAAACCTTGCCCTGTGTTCTTGGACATACTTTCATCCCACATACATTTGTTGAGTTTGGAATATTTCTGGGGTTGCCCTGGTTTCAAATACTCATTTCCAGTCTGCAGCAGCATGTTTTATTGTGTTTGGGTTTGTGTGTTTTTTGTTTGTCTTTTTTAAGATTTTAGAGACAGAGAAAGGGAGAGGGAGAGAGGGAGAAACATCAACCAGCTGCCTCCTGAACACCCCTTACCAGGGATTGATCCCACAACCCGGGCATGTAGCCTGACTGGGAATTGAACTGGCGATCTTTCTGTGCACAGAACAAGGCCCAACCAACTGAGCCACACAGGCCAGGGCTGCAGCAGAATGATAAACAGGTTACCAGTTAAAAGGAGGGAAGAGGCTTGGTCATGTCAGACTTCAAGGCTTCCTATAATGTGGTCCCCAATTACTAGTCAAACCTTGTATTTTTTCTTCTTTATAAAGTGGAATCTTTATACCTATTTCACAAGCCTGTTGTCAGAATTACATGAACCAATGCATATAAAAACGTGAAGCTTGCAGTATATCAGGTATTTAATACATATGTTTATTTTTCATTCCCCAGGATGTTCTATTGGTAACATTATAATCCTGCCAGTCTAATTAGCTCATCTTACTTGTGACAAACAGACATTTTGACCCCTTTATCTGCTTCCTTCTCAGGTAGTTCTCCCTTACCCTCCACCCCTTCGTTTTAACCACTTAATTACATGTAGGCGTAGCAAAGAGTATAATTGGCTTTTTATTACTCTAAACTAAGCTGCTGAAATCTTTTGAGAAATAAGAAGTGGTCCCTGATAAGCCCTGGCTAGGTAACGTGGTTGGCTAGAGCATAATTCTGATACAGCAAGGTTGCAGTTTCCGTTCCCAGTCAGGGCATATACAAGAAGCAACCAATGAATGCATAAATAATAGAACAACAAATCAATATTTCTCTCTCTCTTCTCTTTCTCTCTCACTCTCTTATGATAAATAAAACAATAAAAAAGAAGAGGTATCAGAGAGGATAGATTGGTCACTCTTAGTTAGGTATGTAACCCCAGCACTGAGCAAAGAGCCTTGCATATAACAGGCCCTCAATATGTATTAGGAGTCAGGCATGTGGCTGTAGAATCTAAAGTTTTCTTGCCTTTGGACTCCAGGCAAGTTACCTAACAGCTCTATTTCTTCATGTGGAAAAGGGAGATAACAGTTTCACTCTCCTCAGTGCTCTGTTAAGGGTAAAATGTAAATGACATATATGAAGTGTTCAATGCAGTTTACACATTTATAGTATTGGTGATTATAACAAAATAACTATAGCACGGATATAAGTTAATTGACAAAAATGCGGAAGTAATTTCATATTATTTAACCTGGAGGTCAAGAGCTGGATGAGCAACTGCCTCAGGATCCTCTGATTCTTCTAAAAGGACACCCCAATCAGACTACACCCTTCTTTGTCTCCCCCAATGTGTCCTTCATGCTGTGATTACAATACCATTGCATTCCATTTTGAATGCCACTTCCTTTCCAGCCTTTAAAAATGGTATCATTTTATTCAAGATACAAACTGAATGCAAGGACCCCCATGCCATCTTCTTGGATTCCCCCACCATCTACCTTCCACACTCCATCCCCACTCCTTCCAAATACAACAGGTTACAAGTCTCTGCATCCTCTGTTATTCCATGGCAACCTGTTCACCACCTTCCTCACAGCACTGCCTACAATTGCCTGGTTGGCTCCTATGGCTTACCTCTATTCAGTTATTAACTTCTGGTCAGTAGAGTCCATCTTCATTTTGTTAATCTCCCAATGGAGGGAATATGGTGGGCCTCTGTCCCATTTAGGGGGATCACATTGGATTGACTTAGGTGGAACTGACAGCCATTTGTGAAATCACCTGCTTCTGTTTACTCTCACTTCCTTGTAATTTGGTGATTTACTGGAAATGCAGTTTAGTTTCTTAAGATGCACTATTAAAAAACAACAACAACACAGAATTGAGTAGCATGGGGCTGTCTTAAAAGTTATTATAAAGGATTTAAAAGTAGTATTGAAGAGACATGCAAATCAGTACCAAGAATCCACCCTACCTTATTTTTAGAGATTTATAGTTTCTTCCTACCCTTTTCTTTTAAAAGGAGTCAGGGTTGGTTTAATGAACAAGCTGACTGGAATATGTATGAAGTCTCCAACTCTCTGGATATTTTTAATCCTGAAAGTGTCTTCTGGCAGAGCATAGCCCTATCCATAGGTTTGGTTTTGGAAGCAAGCAGAATGAAAAGAAGGCTGCATTGTTCACATGTGGTTAAAAGTTCATTTAAAGGGCCTTTATAAAGAGCTTTTAATATAATAATCCTTTTTTTGTAAAAGCAATACTTAAAAAGAAAATGCTTAATGATTAAAAAACACATTGAAAAAGACTCTCCTATTATTTCTAAAAGGTACCTGTACATTAAAAATATCTCAGTGCACATTGGTATCATATTATAACTTTTTTTCCTGAAAAACATATTGACCTCTTCCTGATTTTTAGTTGTCTTTAGAACAAATAAGCACTCTTATTCACTGCATACAAACTAGAATTTTTAAATTATATACCAAGCTTTATAAAAGACACTATAAAAGCCAGTTTAATATTATGCAAATAATTGTAAATGAATTAATCACATCTTGAAAATGCCACAGATTTTGAAGGCAGGTGGAGTGCATGAGTCTGTGCCCCCTTCATCTCTGTGGGTCCTTGGATAGACATACTCTTAGTCTCTCTAAGATTCCAAATCACTGGGCGAATTGTGGTACTTGTCTCAGAGGGCTAATGTGAGGATTAAAATAGAAAAAGCACATAAAATGCTTAGCCTAGTGCCTAACACTTATGAATGCACAATAAACATTTCTTGTTAAAAATAGATAATAAGTTTCTACTCTGTTTCAGGCATGCTACCAGGCCATATTGACATAAACATAAGAAAAGGGTCCTGATTTTACTCTCACTTTATTTAGTAGGGACCAAAGGAACTGAGAGAATTAAAACTGTTTTCTAACTACTGACAAACAGTTAATGTGGGCACCAGAAGCAAATAAATGTCTTAACGTTTCTAAAACTCCAGCTGACAAAAGCATTCTATTGATTTGGATGCTTAAAAGGCTAGCGATTCTAATAGCTGTGGGGGAGGAAGAAATTTTTCTCTACCCTCCTTAAGTTCTTTTGGCTGGTCTAATAATTAAATTTGCACAAGACAGGTTTATTATGGGCATGGGCCTTAATTTAAATTCTTGCAAGCAGGATGTCAATTGCATTGAGCTCAAAATAATCCTCATGTCAAAATAGCACATCTGGGGAGGCTGGCTTTGAAATCCTTCATTGCCAAAATAAGTTTTCAGTCCTACCCTAGTCACATAACTTCCAGTTTGGAGCACAGGTGGTCTGAAGTTTATCAACAAGAAAGGTAGACATCTTGTTTCTTTTAGTGTGCTATCCTGGGCCAGTAATTTGAATAAACAGTTTTGTCAGCCTTTTGTCTTTGTCGTCAAAATAACTCTTACTGATCCCTCAAAAACCAGTTCAAAAGTAACCTTCTCTTTGTTTTTCTATTTGCCCAATATTAAATCTATTGTGTTTGGTGTTTCTAGTGCACTCTATCATATCTCTCTATTATAGTATCTAATATAAAATAGACTAATATTTTCATTATTTATTCTCTAAATATAAAAATTGGGCTATCATGCCTGACCATATTGAGATGTGTATCCTTATTAGAAATGTTTTTTTGGCATTGAATAAGGATTGTCTCTTTAAGTACCATATGACCAAATTTAAGCCTGTCATTGATTGTGTGCCCTGAGTATGATGCTTAATTTCTAGAACTTAGTTTCTTTAGGTTCACAATACTAAAATTTGGACTATGTACCCACTTAAGATCCTTTTGGCTCCAAATTCTATGAGTTTGTAACACTGAGTGAATTAAACTGTGCAGGTTATGCTTCCTTTATTTCAAAAATTAGAAACCCAGAGCTTAGGGAGTTTAAGCAATGATAATGGTATTTAGGAAACAAGTTATTAGTGTGTTTCAGAGCATGAGCTTTGGAGACAGAATGCCTGGGTTTGAATGTTGTTCCCACTGCTTGCTTGTCCTGTGACTATAGACAAGTTGAACTTTCTGCTTCTTTATTATCTATAAAATGGGGATGATAATAAGATATATGAGATAAGGTTGATATAAACTTTTAACTAATTAACATATGTAAAGTGCAAAGACCTAATTCATAAAAAGTATTCAATGTGAGCTCTCATGCTTACCCAGTATTTCACACCAGAAGATTCTGGAACCAAGTCTCCTGCCCACACAAACAATGCTTTTTAATATACCACAAACTCTCTAACATAGTAGTTTAATTAGTTATCAACATATACATATACTGGCAGATAGAGTCTATTGTGTATTCTGTGTTGTGCTAAGCACTGTACTTCCTTTTCTTGTTAATCCTCACAATGACCCTGTAAGGTGAGTGTTAGAGGTCTATGATACCTTACCTGCAATTTCAAAATCAAAGAAGCTGAGAATACTGAAAGTGTTTCATAATTCATTGGATGACTTTACTTGAACCCTTTTGAGGCAAAAATAGGACTTGAAATGACATAGGTTATTTATAGGCCTTATTCCATTTAGTGTGAACATTTATATGATTCACTAGACAAATTTAAGAGAGTACCATCCCAAATCTCCTGAGAATGTTAATATGACATGTTAACATTATTTGTACTGTGTTGCCTTTTATCAATCAAAACTTCTAAATGCTATTTTTTTTTAAAATAATGGAAATGTTTTATAACTGGATTGTGGTGACAGTTGTACAACTTTGAAAATTTACTCAAAAATCATTGAATTATACACTTAAGACAGATCAGTGTTATAATATATAGAGTATACCTTCCTTAATAAAGCTATCTTCAACAGGCCACTAAAATATGTATAATTATTAGGAAAAATAAAATTAATAAAGTAGCACCTATAACCTTTTTTTTTAAGTTTAACATTACCATTGGCTGTGGTATTTGGTGTTTTTGACTGAGGCTGAACTTGGTTGACAAAGTGCTATCCATACAGGGTTTGAATCCATAATGACATATTAAGAAGTACTGTAACATATTCCACAAAAGAGAAAGGCAACCACAAAAAAAGGATTTAAAAGAGTAGAAAGGGAGTTCATGAAAAATTAATGAAATTGGCAATGTCCAAATACCTTCTCTTATACATTTTTTTAATAACCCCATTCCATCAGAATTTATTTTCTCCCTCTGAGCTTCCGTAGAATTTTAAGACTTTATAATGAAACTTAATAATGTACCCTAGTCATCTGCATCTGTTTTACAGAATAGTAAGCCCATAGACAGCAATGATAGTTTAATTTATGTATTACTCATGGTGCATTAAAAAACCTCTTAAGTAAGGGTCTAATGAATATCTGATTCCACTGAAACACTTCCCCAATAAAAGTTTACACATAAAAAATATTTTTCTTCTAAATTCCAAAACACAATTGAGCCTGAGTTTTATTAAGGAATTATAGGTCTTTATTATCATACTAGAGGCCCAGTGCCTGAAATTCATGATGGGGGTGTGAGGTGGGGGGGTATCCCTCATCCCGGCCTGCACCCTCTTGCGATCCGGGACCGCTCGGGTAGGGTCCCTAGGCCTGGCCAGCAATCAGGGCCTATAGGGGCTTTCCTTCCCCGGGCTGCTGGCAGCTGGCCCCGCCCCTGCCACTGCCACTACTTGCCATCTGTGTGGTGCTGCCCCCCATTCCCTGCCACCGGTTGCCTACCTCTGCAGGTGACAGGCATGGGATGCGATCGCTTGGCTGGCCTGGGTCTCCCTCTGCAGGGTGGTCACTGGCTGGCCCTACACACCCACCACAGCATTGCAGGCTGGTGGCCTAGGCCTCCCTCTGTAGGGTGATTGTGGGGCAATGGCAGAGCCCCCCAACCAATCACATCACACCCACCTTGGCTGGCCTGGTGCCAATGCATGTCATAGAATGGTCGCCCAGAAGGTCGTTCTGCTGTTTTCGGTCACTTGGTCGATTTGCATATTATGCTTTTATTATTATAGATTCATTTTACAAAAACCAAAACCAAAGGTTGGAAATGTTATTTGCTCAAGAAGACTCAGATACTACATGATGGAGCTGATATTCTAATCCATGCCTGACAAACTTAGAATTGAAACTTTTATCTGCTTCTCTTGAAGACATATGCAATTGTGGGAAGGATAGTAACAAATAAGGAATTTTGGTTTTAAAAAAATCTTCTCTGATATAGCCATGTTACAGAAATGTAAAAGTGTCTAACAGAATTGAATTTTTTAAAAAATTTTGTGTTAGAACATTAATCAACCAACTTTCTTCTCTTCAGAACCTACCTATTCTGTCAAAATACTCAAAACTATTTAGTTTTTTTTTTAATTTTCTTTGTGTACTCTTTTCAAACAGTAATCATTACCTGAGCTAAACTCAATAGCCAGAATTAGATAAGCAAGTAAAGAGGACAAAGATGGAAATATTCATCACCAACTGTGTTTTCATTTTTTTCCTCCATCAAACTCTTTAACAAAAGAGTTATCTTCCAGAGTTCATCTTCCCTTGATACAATTGGATCCCTCATCATAATGTGAGTCCACAGAATGATCTGTCGAATTAGAAAAGCAATAAATACAGTTCAGTCCAGTTTCCTGGGAATGATCAAATGTTTTGAGTTTGACTTCCTCTCTATCCCTAAAAAACATTTCAGAAGGAAAAGACTGATGGATTCCTCACTGGTCTTTTTCCTTTGTATGTTTTGTTAGATTTTTTTAAAGCAGGCTGTGAAAAGTTGTTGTTCATTAATGAAACTCAAAAAGTAGTCACATCCCTTTGAAGTTTAAGACAGCATCTGTTTCACTGTCCAAAGAGAGTAGAGAAATCACCATCTTCATCACATGGGTTTCAAAGTAATTCAAGTATTGCCACCCAGAAGTTGCAGGTGCAAGATTGTAGCTAGCTTTGTTTTATAAAGCATATTCTTGCCTGTGTGTGTGTGTGTGCATGTGTGCGTGCGTGCATGTGTTTGTGCTCACACATACATGCAGAATAAAAAACAGGTCTCATAAAATGTAAGTTACAAACTCATTGATAGTAAGTTAAGATGGTTCTTCAGGTAAAATTTTGTCAGTTACCTACCAAAGCCATTTAGCATTTAGTCAATGATGATGTAAGTCATTGAAAAAAAAAAAAAATTTCTAAGGGACAACTTAACTTTTCCAGTTAAGTTCACTGAAAGGGATATGAGAAATCAAATTCAAGCATTATACAGAGGATGCTATCTCTCCTATCCTTCCTAATTAAGATTTTAAAAGTTAGAGTATTAAAAATTCTATCTAATAAAAGACAAAAAGGGTAATTAACCATACCTCCGCTACGCTTCCCATTGGCTAATCAGGGCAATATGCAAATTAATCGCCAACCAAGATGGCGGCCGGCAGCCAAGCAGCTGAAGTGAGCAGGAGGCTTGCTTGCTCCAGTGATGGAGGAAGCCAAGATTCCCTGCCTACCACGGCCTGGCTCTGAGCCCGAAAGCAACAATGTTTCAATTATAGAAGCTAAACAAACCCCAGATACCTGCTTTTAGCCAGCTGCGGCCTCAGAGCTGGGAGCACCAGTGACGGCAACAATGTTTCAATTATAGAAGGTAAATAAATCCCAGAATTAAAAAAGAAAAAGAAAAAAAGGAGAGGCTGGGAGTTTCAGTTGCCAGCCAGCCTGAAAACGGCCCTCAGCCCCTCACCCAGACTGGCCAGGCACCCCAGTGGGGACCCCCATCCTGAAGGGGGTGTGACCAGCTGCAAACAGCCATCAGCCCCTCACCCAGGCTGGCCAGGCACCCAAGCAGGACCCTCACCCTGATCTGGGAAACCCTTCAGGTCAAACCAGCCGGCCCCCACCTGTGCACCAGGCCTCTATCCTATATAGTAAAAGGGTAATATGCAAACTGATCCTAACAGCAGAAAGACTGGGAATGACTGGTCACTATGACATACACTGACCACCAGGGGCAGACGCTCAATGCAAGAGCTGCCCTCTGGTGGTCAGTGTGCTCCTACATGGGGGAGCTCTGCTCAGCCACAAGCCAGGCTGATGGCTGCCAGTACAGCGGTGGTGGTGGGAGCCTCTCCTGCCCCCTCAGCAGCGCAAAGGATGTCCGACTGCAGCTTAGGTCTGTTCCCCACTGGCAAGTGGACATCCTCCGAGGGCTGCCGGGCTGCCAGAGGGATGTCTGATTGCCATCTTAGGCCCAATCCCCTGGGAAGCAGGCCTAAGCCAGCAGGTGGTCATCCCCCGAGGGGTCCCAGACTGCGAGAGGGCACAGGCCGGGATGAGGGCCCCCCTCCCCCGCCGAGTGCACAAATTTTTGTGCACCAAGCCTCTAGTAATAGATATAAAACATTAACTTGTCAGTCTTTTGATGTACAGTTATGGCATTTTGGGGAGGAGGGAGCCATAAGTCAACTAATCTGTATAATCTATCTTTCATAAGCCTTATCAGTAATACAACTTCTATATTTTCTAGTTTGGGTTTCCTTAGACTGAGAACTTTAGAAATGCTTGGATCATAATCTCAATGCAGAAACCTTCAATATTTTTAATAGTTTCTCATCTATACATTCACACCTAACTTGATAGCAATTATTTCAAACAATGTTAGCTTTTATGTCTCCATTTATTCCCACACACACACATTATGATTTATTAATTTATGTATAACTTAATAAAGTAAGCAATCACAATAATAGTTATCAAAAATGGAGTAAGCTTCAACTTCTAAGAATATAGATATATTTTTCACTATTCCTCCTACTAAACACAACTAAAAATCTTAAAAATGATACATAAGAGAAACAAATGAAAACCTTGAAAGGTGAAGAAAGAAGGCAGACTGGCTAGAGGACTTGGTAAGTTTCTGGTGGTCTCTTTTAATGTCACATATCTCAGACATAGCGTTGAAGAAGGTGGCTACTTAAAATTCCACAAACTCAAACAAACAAAAACCTACTTTGAAGTCTCCTCTCTTTAGCCAAAGAAGTAGAAAAGGGCAGCCTAGTAAGATGGATAATTTTGGATTTAAAAAATTGCTCCACTTCAGTCAGGTGGGCGTGGCTCAGTGGTTGAGCATTGGCCTATGAACCATGAGGTCATGGTTCGAGTCCCGGTCAGGACACATGCTGGGGTTGTTGTCTCCATCCCCAGTGTGGGGCATGCAGGAAGCAGCCAATCAATGGTTCTCTCTCATCATTGATGTTTCTATCTCTCCCTCCCTCTCCCTTCCTCTCTCGCTTGCAAATCCATAATAAAAAAAAAACACACAGAACGTATTTTAAAAAAAGAATGAAGGGGAAATCAAGATGTTCTCAAATAAAGGAAAACTAATTTGTCCCTGGCAGACTTACCCCAAAAGAATGACAAAACAATGTTCTCTAAGCAGAAATAAATAATAAAAGAAGAAATCTTGGAATATCAGGAAGCATAATGAGATACATATTTTAAAATATCGATAGGGGTGAAGCAAGAGAAAGCAAAAAGAAGGGCCACAGGATTTGTCCAATAGGTTGGGAATTATTAATATTTAGTATTATTTTTAAATGGGATAAATAAAACGGACATTGATGGTGTTAAAACAAAGGTTTTAACTACCAAAAGCTGAGTGGGCCCAAGTAACTACCTACTGGTCCCCCAAGCAGGTCTGCCCTGTTTACCCCAGTTCAGAAATTTTTTTAAAGTCAGAAGGCAGATATTTTATCAAGAAACCTTACCAGCAATCTCTTGGGGCAGCATTTGGGCCAGTTAATTAAAGTTTGACAAAAAGGCCAAGGTCCTTAGGCTTGAACCCTCACTGGGGGCCCAAAGCCTTTTACACAAGTGGGTAAAATGGGGTACTGGTGGCTGGTAGTATGTTCTCACACTAGACACATTGAGGTGTTAGAGAATTCTCAATTTGAAACTTGATTTATACATTTTTATGAAGGTATATTTGTTAAAGTAGAAAAAAATATTCATTACTTTGGCAACTTGATTTATGAATATTAGGCATTTAGACTGCTAATAAACAAAAGACAAACAAGTAAATATGAAGATCTAATGGATTTCACTAGTCGATTCATGAATCGAGGAGCATTCCAATTAAGCAACTAGACTAGAAGGACACTCTGAAACGTTTTACAAAATGCAAGGTAAGGGAGCTGTTAAAAATGAAAACAGAAGCTTATTTGGGGGCCAGGACATGTGTCTTTAGGGGGAAAGAACATGAAGGGTTTTTGTCATGCAGATTGCCTCTTCTTTCTATGGGAAATGGAGAGGGCTCGCAGGACAGATTACCTTATTGGTGTTTGGCCAGAACATTTCAGACTGGTTGGTTAAATTTACATTTCTGGGAGAGGTTGAAACTGCAATTAGGTCATGTATTAAAGCTAGGTGTGGTATCATGGGCTTTCAACCCAAGTGATGCCATTTTGGGTCTGTGGTTTTTTTTCTTTAACAAGATGTATGACCTGTGAGCCTTTATTAGTACTCTTGCACTGAGTACTGTAAATGTTAACGGCAAGACTATGGCCCATAGTAGGTGCTCAGTAAGATTTTGGCGAATAAATACTTGGCAACAGTGAACACAATGACTCAATATGAGGGCAAATGTCAGAGGAAATCAAATTGGCCAGAATTTCCCAGAGAAAAACTCTTCTGCTATACTTCCAATTCAATATAGTAAGTCAAACAGGATAAATTCAGTTATTTGGAAGAGAGTTGGGAAGCCATATACAATTTAGTTTATTTAGAAATTTAAATAAAGATATGAGAAATAGCAAATGTATCCTTCTCTTTGTTTTAAAAACAGAGGTGTAAAGATTTATATTTAGTTAACCATTTATTTTTGGACATTCCTACCAAAGGAACTTACCAGAAGTCCTGGCATAGAATTTCTTGGTTCAATCTGGCCTGAATCACTGACTCATTGTGTGTGACCTGGGACCAGTCACTTGTCCTCTCGGCACCTCAGAACATTTAGCTAGAAACAAGGGTGTAAAGCAAGCATGTGCTGAAAACAAGATGCCCCACCTAAGTTAGTTTTCCTGGGTAAATACATTATGGTAGAAAAAGAACATTCAACTGTTTGAAAGAAGTATTTTTAAATGGATTTTTAATTTTTCTTAAACATAGGACTTTCTATAATTTACATAGATTTGGTTAATACTCATACATCAGAAAATTCCTTCTAAAGTACATATTCATGGCTAGCACTTAGTAAGTACATTAAAAGGGTTTTCTTTAGGAATTAAGAAAAACTGACTTTTCAGTCTTCAAGAAGACTTGAATGTTTTTGTTGTTGTTTTTTAATTTTTGTGCATCAAACAACTCAAAAAGAGTCTGGAGACTTTGCTAGAAATGAATGATACAGATTTCACCTGGCCAGTATGGCTCAGTGGTTGACCATTGACCCATGCAATGGTCAACTGGTTCGATTCTCAGCCAGGGCACATGCCAGGTTTGGGGGCTCAATCCCCAATGGGAGGCATGCAGTAGGTAGTCGAAGGATGGTTCTCTCTCATCGATGTTTCTCTCTCTCTCTTCGTCTCCCTCCCTCTCTTTCTAAAATTAATGAAAGCATAAAAAAAATTACTTAAGAGTCTTAGAGTTTGAAAAGTAGAAATACCACTAGACAATACCCACAGTGTTCTGAAAAAGAAAGCAAAGCTAAGAGTTCTTAGAGTAAAAAGTGCATTCTTGAGAAGATTTGGTCCTGCCTTCTCAGCCTCTGGATTGGTCCAATGCGGTAATCCTCTGGAAGACAGGTGGTCTGGATAATCAATGTCAGATGGCCTGGACACATGAACATTCTTTCCTTAGTCCTTCAGTGGGTAATTAGAGGATTATCTCAAAATTTAATGAATGTTCAGGAATTGATCAGGACTGGAAAGTTAAAAATTTGATTTCTCAGGCTAGTTAAAACAAGAATAACATTGTTTCCTTACACCTCAAGTTACTTGATTTTAATAATTTAGCAGCTTGACTATATTGACTCCATCTTATTTCTTTACTCTCTTCCTCATGAGCATAATCTAGAAGTCTAGGAAGCCTGTCATGACAGGGGAAACTGAACAGCTCCATTGCAACCAAGAAGTGAGTTCTTAGGCACTTGTTTTTCAACCTAAGTGTTTCAACAACACCAGTAATGATGATTGACATTTATTGTACATTTATCAGAGGTATAGATGAATAATTTTATTTACTCCCCCATGATCTTCTAAGCAAAGATTTTACTACCATTCCTGTAACCATAGAACCAGCTCAAATTGGTTCTGTCCTGGCCCAGCCAGCATGGCTCAGTGGCTGAGCTTTGACCTATGAACCAGGAGGTCATGGTTAGATTCCCGTCAGGGCACATGCTGGGGTTGCAGGCTTGATCCCAGTGTGGGGTGTGTATGAGGCAGCTGTTCAATGATTCTCTCTCATCACTGATGTTTCTATCTCTCTCTCCCTCTCCCTTCTTCTCTGAAATCAATAAAAATATATATTTTAAAAAATGGTCCTGTCCTGTTTTATAATATACAGAGCTGCTTTTCAGAGACAACAAACAAAAACTGCAAGTCATGCAACGGAAGCACGCACAGAGGAGAGAACTTTGACTTCCATCTGTACCCAGAACCGAAGTCTCGCTCCTTCCCCACTCTGTGGAACCAAAGAACAGAGACACAACCAGACCTTGAATACCACAACCTTCTCTGAAGCAAAGGGCTCATTGTCCAGGAAGATCTTGTGTTGATACCCCTTTACCATAGATGGCTAAGCTCCAAGGTCCTCCAGTTAAAATTTGCCCTTCTAGTGCTTTCGCATACCTGTTTCCCTTATACTTAAAAAAAATCCACCCCAAACTCTGGATCTGAGAGTTTGGGCTTTTGAGCTTTAACTTCCAATTCTCCTGGTTGCACCATCTATATATATATAAAACCCTAAGCGACCGGTTGACCGCTCGACCATTTGAATGGCAGCTATGATGTGCACTGACCACCAGGGAGCAAACGCTCAATGCACAGTCATGAAAACATGGAACAGACTGATGAATCTCAGAGGAAAGCAGGGGAAAGGGAGGGCGGGAAGAGATTACCAAAGATCTTATATGCATACTAGAGGCCCGGTACACAGATTCATGCACTGGTGGGGTCCCTCGGCCTGGCCTGCAGGGATCGGGCCAAAACTGGCAGTCTGACATCCCCCTGAGGGGTCCCGGATTGCAAGAGGGTGCAGGCCAGACTGAGGGACCCAACTGGTGCACAAATCTGTGCACCGGGTCTCCAGTTCATAATAAAATAGCCAGCATTTCTCCATTGCAATTCTGGTTGTTTAGTATCCAGGTGGACAAACTCTTTCTGTCCTGTAACATTCTCACTTTAAATAGAGAATAACTGAAGCTTAGCGAGATTAAGCAATTTGCCCAAGACCACAGATATTAAATGTGGTGGTACCCCAAACAAGTAATTTGAGTCTAGAACCTTCAGTTTTATACCTGATGTTGCATCCTCTGTTCTAGAAATCATGGGATTAATAGGCCAGCAGATAACCTATTGATTGTATAAACTTTGTTTAAAACATACTGTCATTAAGTAGAGAAGTTCTTTAAAATTCATAATTGTATTTTGCAAAAACAACACCAAAAGGCATTGTTACCCTTTCATTATCAAAGTAGATTTAAGTACAGAAGTCTAATTTTAAACAACTGTGGATAAAAAGCCCAGGAAAGTAATTTCTTCATCTAGGGCAAAAGTTAAGCTTCAGAGTGCATAAGAATTACCGGAAGAAGCTTTCAAAATAGGTATTGCCCCATGACTTAACATTACAAATTCTGATAAAAGAGATCTGGGGTTTGGACAGGGAATCTATTTTTAAAAGCGGCCAGATGACTGAGCTGTAGGTTGCCCTTAATCCACATATTGAGAAACACAACTTTAAATCTCTTTTCACCTGTGATATTTGGAGTCACCTGACTTTTCAAAACAAACAATGAGACTACTGCCCAAATTGCTTAATTAGAAGTCCAACAAACTTGGTGTGAACAAATAACATGTGCTGTCTGGAAGAGGTGAGTCAGGAACAAAATCAAAATACTGTATGTCCTGGTTCCTGGTTTAAGCATAAAATAGAAATGGAACCATTACATATAATGTTCTCAGACCCACTCCAATCTGGACTGAACTCTGAAATTTAAAAGTGCTCAATTTAAAGTGCTAAGGGAAAGAGCATTCCTATAATTCAGAAAAATGTAATTCCTTCTAATAGCATCACAATTGCTTGCTTTGATCCTCAAGTTACCCTATCCATGGTAGGCAGGATGTGACTAAATGCAAGAAAGGAGTCACACTTTTGAATGGCATTTTTAGGACTGAGAATGGCAGTACCAGCCCTCAGGTGCCATTGAAATGGTAATTCTGCTAATTCGGCTTTGGAACTAAAGGATCTCTTGGATAAAGGTAGGAAGTCTCACTTTTCTAAATTGCATCAGGTTTTTCCTCCCTAGGATTTCATCCACTTGTATGTATTCAAAGGCAGGCTTCCTAACCTGGAATCTTGGAGTGGTTTGGATTTTCTTGTCCTCCTAAAATATAAACTCTATGCCCAAGGAAAGAGGGGAAAATAATCTTATATTCCCAGATTCCTATTTCCCTTGGATAGCTTTCTCCAAAATGCCTAAATTTCCTGTCATCTGAGATCACCCCCACCATTAATGTATTAAAAAAATTTTAGTGTGAATCCAGAAAAAAATAGATTTGCTTAGTTTTCTTCTCCCTTTGCCTTCTTTAAACCTTTAAGTATATGATGTGACTTCTAATTACTTAGGAAGATAGAGGGTTTCATAGTATTTCCCAAGACTGCACAATGCTTCTTTTGGGAAGGAAATTTTTAATCTGTCCAGGAATGGGTTTTGGGGAAAACAATCTGTGAACCCTCTGAAATTGTATGGAAATTTTTTAGTATATATTAACATTTCTGGAAACAAGGTTATATATATATATATATATATATATATATATATATATATATATAATCAACAAAGAATTCTTCTACTTAGAAAACTTTAACAACCACCCCCTCTAATAAGAAATAAACTAGTTTTCAGAAATTAAGAATATCTTTTTAAGGTTTTGAGAAGCTGGAAAGTTAGTTAAGCTTTTCAGGAAGCACATGAAATGCCACATAACCTCCAAGGAAGTTTATTTACTGCAAACTATGTAGTTACTTAATCTATTTCCACAGTCAAGACTATTAGCAGTTGCTTGTGGACAAAGACATATATTTCAAAATCTCCTTAGTTATTGCAATTGAGACTATTAAAATATCAAGGGACAATTGGATTACAGACTTGCACCCTGAGTAGCACTTTCTGCTTTTGTTGATTTGTCATGTAAAATATAAACCCTGCTTGACAAATTAAAGCATTTAAATACAGGATAATAGTTGTGTGTTTTTCTGTAACATGGGTCAGAAAAATGCAAAAGATAAACCTACCATTTAGGCTATGTAAAATAAATTCCCCTCCCCTCCATTAAAAACACTGATACATTTGGAGATAATTTTTAAAGTTCAAATAGTATAATAATATGAAAATAAAGCTCCCACATGTTTATTCAATAATTTAAGGTGAATTTCCTAAATATAAGATTTTCTTTAAAAAAAATAAAATAAATCATTCAGGCGGCCGTATTTGGGGATTTTGTTGTTAATTAAATCACAATTATTAATCTCAGGTACTTTTGAGTAGCCATCTTTTAGGGTTTAGACTAAGACGTAATATTTAAAGTTAGTTTCCTCATCCATGGAAAGATATGCTGAGAGATGAAGAGAGAATATCTGATAATGTTTGTATTTTTCTCCCTTTCCTTTCATTTTGCGTAATACTTAAACATAGCTTTAATAATATTCAGAGTCTACTTTGAAATGATCAACAATTGGATAAGTTACTATGCTATCTGATAGAGTAAGATCTTCAAAACCTATGATGAGAAATAAAATTATACTCTCTACCTAAATCAATGAAACAACAAGTAATTTGATCTCTTCCAATCTGTTCATTCTAATTTCTGGGTGTCTGATGTTTCAATATCTACTTTAGCCACATCTTCAAATCTAGTAATAAACATAGCCATGCCCTCTTCAAAATTTTGTCTGAATTAACCCTAGAGCCTCAGGAGTTCAGCCTTGGAATTAACACTAAAAGTCAAGTAATCCAGTCTCTAAGTGGCACTGGAAAGCCCTTTGCATCATTCAAACCAGAAGTTAGAGAATTTTTAAATTCAAGGTCAATTTCTTTCCATTTTTGCACAACTCAGCCTTTTACAAAATTCTACCTTTCTTGAAGCTAGAATATGTTGTGTTTTAATCCCCCCTAGTGTATAGTTTTAGGGTCACTGAAAACATGTGAACTCTCACATGTATATATAAGCCCTATGAAAGTTTTCCAATGTCTGTCAGGTTCTCCGTCCTATGTGTCATTCTATATAGTCATGCTTCATATGACGGGTTTACTACTGATACCCCTCTTCTCACTGTTAGATCTCAATATGCAACACTTTGCCTATGTTTTTTTAAAGGAAAACACCCAGGCTTGTACACTGCTACATTTGATATCCTATATAATAAAAGCCTAATATGCTAAGTGTCCGACCATTTGACCAGTCGCTATGACATGCACTTACCACCAGGGGGCAGATGCTTCAACTGGTAGGTTAGTTTGCTGCTGGGGTCTGGCCAATCAGGACTGGGCAAGATGGGCTGGACATGGCCTGGAGCCCTCCCATGGTCCCTTCCCTGGCTGGCCAACCTCCCGCATCCCTCCCTGGCCCCGATCATGCACTGGTGAGGTCCCTTGGCCTGGCGTGCACCCTCTCGCAATCCAGGATCCCTTGGGGGATGTCGGGGAGCCGGCTTCGGCCTGATTCCCGTAGGCCAGGCCGAGGGACCCCACCGGTGCACAAATCCATGCACCGGGCCTCTATGTTTAATATTACCCAATTTGTGGTCTGTAGACCCTTGGAGACTCCAAGACCCTTTCAGGGTATCCACAGATCAACACTATTTGTATAATAATATAAAAATTATTTTCATCTTATACTTTGTTGACATTTACACTTACAGAGTTATCGGGTGGAAGTGAGGTGTCTACCAGTGGAGGTGAGGGATCCCTTCCCCCGCTTGGTGCTGGGGGTCAGGTTCTTATATCTTGAAAAAAAGAATTTCCTAAGACTCGCACAGGAGAATGAGTGAATTTTATTTGTGTGGAGTTATATCACTTGGTTTTAAAAGTCCCATTTCCCTTAAACCGGTCCGGGGAAAACTGCAGCTAGGGCCTCAGCTGAGCTGAAAGCAAAGCCAGTGACCAAAGTGTCCATTCCATGGTGGAACTGAGTCCCGTATAACATCAAGTTAAAGTCCATTAGTCCATTGTGTGTGGGGCCCTCATAGCTATGGGCCATGTGAGTGAGCAGAGCATGAGAGCCCACAAGCCAAGATTCAGGAGTCAGGCCTCAGCAGCAGGAGAGCAAGCAAGAGAGAGAACCCCTTGGTTTAGGAGCTTAAATATCAAGTCTTCCCTTGCTCACAGTGACCACACTTACGTACCTACTCTGGCCCATGCCTTGTTCCCAAGTATGACTGACAGGCAAGCACCCTCTTTAGGTTATTTAGACTTTACTGGGCATGCCTCTAATATTCGGCCTTCCCTTCATTTCTTTCCAGTTAATGAATAACTGGGTTGATTACAGCAGTATCAATAATGCAAAAATAATGGCGAATAAGCTACAAGTACTTTAGCTTGAAACAGGACAGTGGCACCAAACTGAACCATCATAGCAGTCTTTGTATTTTTACCCCCATGTACTCACAGGGAAATAAGAAGTAAATTTCATTTTAAAAAGCCCTTGACAAAGCAGTAAAAAGTATTAATTTCATTAAATGTCAACTCTTGAGTATGTCTTTTTAATGTTCTCTGTGAAGAAATGGAAAGTACACAGCTTGCTGTGCACCAAACGACCTTGGTTGTCTGGAGGAAAAGCTTTCATGTGACTGAGCTGGCCACTTTTATCATGAAATATCATTTTTACTTGAAAGAACAACTAATGGACAAACTACTGTTATTTGGATTTAGATATTTGGAAGACATTTGATTTTCTTGAAAAATGTATGAAGTGAACTTGTCACTACAGTAAAAACAACAGGCAGTATTTGTTGCTAGTGATACTATCTGAGCTTTCTTAATTTTATTTAAAATTTTATTACTGACTGATTTGTGAGAGAACGATATTTGTTGTTCCACTTATTTATGCATTCATTGGTTGATTCTTTTATGTGCCCTGACTGGGGATTGAACCCACAATCTTGGTGTATAGGGATGATGCTCTAACCAAGTGAACCACTCGACCAGGGCCTATCTAAGCTTTCAAGAGAAAATTATAAAATTTGAAAACTTTATTTGCTGCCATGACTATAACAGCTTTCCAATATGTAAAGACTTTTTTGGATGAGATTGGTGGTGAACTTAATGATTGTGATTTTTAAATATGAAGTAAGGAAATATATCAATATTTGAAAAATTTGCATAACTCATTGATATTTTCTAAATAATCAACATCTATTATAAATTCGTGAGTGATTGTAAAAGATGTATTTAATGTGTAAGATAGACCAACAGGTTTTAATGCAAGAGTACACAAGTTTCATTCCTATTGTTTTAGATTCAACATTACAACTTATCATTAAGAATTACTATTTGTCAGAGAGAAACTAAGATGGCGGCATAGATAAACACCGGGAAATTGCCGCCTCCCACAACAATTGAAAAATACCGGAAAGGACAGAGCAGACATCATCCAGAACAACAGGAAGGCTGGCTGAGTGTAAATTCTACAACTAGAAGGAAAGAAAAGCACACTGAGAGCTAGAGGAGCTGCGGAGGTGAAGTGCAGAGGTACAGCGGCTCACGCGTGCGCGGAAAGGGGGTGGCACCTGAGGACGCGGCTGTTTTTTTGAATCACAAGCTCCCGACTGCTCTGAACTCCGGTTCCTGGAAGTCTCTGGGGACCCAGGACTCATACGGGGAGAAGCTGGACTGTCGGGCAGCGGGCGAACTTGAGTGCGGCTTTCCCTCAGAGGTGCTTGCAGCAATTATCGGGTCACTGAGATGCGCGACTCCTTAGGAGAATCAGCCATAGCTGCTTGCTCCGCCCTTTGATTCCCTGAGACCCTGCCCCACCCAGGCTGCGGCAGAGGCTTTTGCATGTGAATGTACCTAACTGCAGCCGAACCAGGCAGACCCGGAACTTCCAAGAGAAGGCCCAAGGCCCCGCAGCGGCTTGCATTGCTTCACAGCTGAGCCTCTTCGTGGCTCCTGCTGTGTGGCCTCAGGCAGAGGCTGAATTAGCACCTCCTTAGATCCAGGAGCCACTGTACCCAGTGGTCAGAGGGGGACCATCCAGATTGCAACTCCTCAGATCCATAAGGGACACACTCAGGGAGCAGACTCAGTGAGCACCAAAGACCCACTGAAGCAAGTCTTGCCCCAGAAGGGTGTCTTCAGCACAGAAGTTCTCCCACTTCAGACACAGCTGATTCTCACAGCCAATTGGCCTGGAGGTCAATTCCTCCCAGTGATCCTACAACAACCAAGGCACCAAGAGTGCACCAAGAGTGTACACCTCAGGTAACTGGGGAGGCTGAGCTACTGGGCCCTACAGGACACCTGGCACGCAGGGCCACTCTATCAACACAGGGAAGCAGCCAAAATGTGGAGACAAAGAAACAGGTCACAAATGGCAGAAATGGAGGAAAGCAAACGACTGGATATAAAGTTCAAGGCCACGTTTATAAGGTTTTTCAAGAATTTTATGGAAACCGCCGATAAATTTAATGAATCCCTCAATAAGTATAGTGAGACCATGGAGGACATGAAAAAGGACCAACTAGAAATTAAGCATACACTGACTGAAATAAAGAATAATTTACAGAGATCCAACAGCAGACAAGAGGATCCCAAGAATCAAGTCAAAGATTTGAAATACAAAGAAACAAAAAATACCCAACCGAAAAAGAAAAAAGAAAAGAGATTCCAAAAATATGAAGATAGTGTAAGGAACCTCTGGGACAACTTCAAGCGTACCAACATCAGAATTATAGGGGTACCAGAAGGAGAGAGAGGGCAAGATATTGAAAATCTTTTTGAAGAAATAATGACAGAAAACTTCCCCTACCTGGTGAAAGAAATGGACTTACAAGTCCAAGAAGCGCAGAGAACCCCAAACAAAAGGAATCCAAAGAGGACCACACCAAGACACATCATAATTAAAATGCCAAGAGCAAAAGATAAAGAGAGAATCTTAAAAGCAGCAAGAGAAAGATAGTCAGTTACCTACAAGGGAATACCCATACAACTGTCAGCTGATTTCCCAACAGAAACTTTGCAGGCCAGAAGGGAGTGGCCAGAAATATTCAAAGTGATGAATAGCAAGAACCTGCAACCAAGATTACTTTATCCAGCAAAGCTATCATTCAGAATTGAAGGTCAGATAAAGAGCTTCACAGATAAGAAAAAGCTAAAGGAGTTCATCACCACCAAACCAGCATTATATGAAATGCTGAAATGTATTCTTTAAGAAGAGGAAGAAGAAAAAGGAACTCTTACCATTTGCCACAGCATGGATGGAACTGGAGAGCGGATAAATACCGCAGGATCTCACTCATTTGTGGAATATAATGAACAACATAAACTGATGAACAAGGGCTGATCCAGAGACGGAGAGGCATTGATTGGACTGTCGGGAATTGGAGGGAAGGTAGGGAAGGGTAGGGATAAGGGGGAAAGATCAACCAAAGGACTTATATGCAAGCATATAGGCCTAACCAATGGACACGGACAACGGGGGGGTGAGGGCATGAGCGGGGGGGGGGGGGGGGGGGAGTAGAGGGTAACGTGGGGACAAGGACACATATGTAATATCTTAATCAATAAAAAAATATATTAAAAAAAAAGAATTACTATTTGTCAATTTTTTGTGTGGTATCTAAAAAGAATATATAAGAGAGTATTAAAATACTTCATTTCCCAATTACATATATGTTTGAGGCCAAATGATTTGATATATATCAAAGCAACAAAAAAAGGCAGCAGATATGAAAGTAAGCTGACATTTATTAAGTCAGATAGTAGAGATTTGGAAAAATGAAAAATGTCCCATTTCACAAAAAATTGTTATTGAGGTGACAAGTCATTGCATTTATTATTGTTTCAAATGGAATTAATAAGGAAGATTTCCTAAGCGTAGAGTTTAGGCACTATACTAATCTATTAACATAACAGCGCTGTAAAGCAGGTATTTTTTTTCATTTATCAACGAGGAAATAAAGGTCTAGAGAGGTGAAATATACTTCCAGGCTCACCCAAACAGCCCACATCACACAATCCCACATCAAAGGTGGGATTTGAATTTCAGGCCTCCCTAAGAAAATGTGTTAGATGTACTATTTCACCTCCAGCTTTAAACTGTGCTAGTCTCTTCCCTATTCTCTTTTTTGGGGGGGGCAGAGGTGGGGCGGGGGGTGGGGGCTGGGGCTGAAACGGATAGAAATGCATGGATGTGTAATTAGCTTTTAAATTCATCCAGTCAGAAAACATGTTACTTTGACTTTATGGGCCATGAATTACAAGTACGAGAGGGTAAACACCAAATGTGATTTTGTTTAGTAAAGAAACCCCATTTTACTAAACATTCTCATTGCTTAACTATTTCCACAGGAACAGTTAAATGCAACCAAGCCCTGCAATCCTGCATTACATGTAATATTCACGGAAGGGTAGAGCTGAGGTTAATTAAGTTCGTGTGGGGTTCCACAAACTAGACTCTCGATATCCACAATTTCCACCCTACCCCTAAATCAGTGTGATCCACATGATATGTAAGAGGACATAAGTTGCATAATATATTTTAAATCATAATTTAACACTTAAAACGACTATAAAAAAATTAAAAGGTGAGAATCTGATTAAGTGGGATGAAATTGTGTTCTGAAATTTAAGCCAGTTCCTTGAGAGTTGAACCACAAAGGCAGGGCTCAAAGGGTGAAAGAAGCCTTGAAGGTTTGTAGGGGGAAATTGGTAAGTGGGTCTCCTCAGAGCGTTGTGAAGTCACCAGGCCAAGGTAATGCTTGCCAGAGGTGTAACAGCCCTGGGGGTAGGGGGTGGGGGTGGCCGGGGGTGGGGGTGGGGGTGAGGGTGGGGGTGGGGTGGAGATCGAAATGAGTACTTTGCAGTTGGCCCTTGGGTACTGGGTTGGCTAACTACCTGGTATTGCAATAAAATATTTGCCCTCTAATCATATCCCCCCAAAACCACACCCTGTTTGACGTGTTATAAAGCATCCCTTCCAGTCGACTCGACTTTTTTGTTTTGATTTCGTCATTATTGTCCAAGATATGTGATAAGGAGCAATAATCTAGTTTTCAAGGCTTAATCGAGTTCGAAAGGAGTCCATACCTCAGAGGAACCTTGGATAGAAAAGGAAAAAAAAAAAAAAAAAAAAATCTCCAGAGGCCACATTCGTTATTTGTAAACTCATTCATTTTTTCCCAAACAGTGCCACCTACTGTCCATTGTTGGCGAGGACGGTTGTTGGCGAGGACGAAAGAGAAATAAAGGGGGTAAAAAAGTAACCGAGAAAACGAACCCTTTTCAGCCTCGGGACAATGGGAGAGAGATGAGAAAAGACCACCTTGAAGCAAATAAATAAGTATTTTGACTCGTCCTCTTAAAAGGCTCGCAAGAAGCAAAAGCCACTTAAGCCATTCATTACCTTAGAAATGCTTTTTTAAGGGCGCTATTTTCGAGTCCTCCGAAGGGCTATTTTATTTTTATTACATTTTATTTATAATGCATGCTGTTAGCATATTTTTTACGTTAGGGGAGCAGGTTAAGAAAAAAAAACAAACACCACACAATTATGTTTCCGCTTTTCCCGCCCACCCAAGGCGGAAACGACTGTGAAAGGGGGATTTGGACACATCGGCTCAGAAACTTCTGAGTTGGAGGGAAGAAAGGGTTAGCAAGTAGTGAATGGACCAGTCGCCGACTTTTCAGAGACTCCCGGGGGCGCGCGCGCGCGCACACAGAGACACACACACACACACACACACACACACACACACACACACACACACCCCTCCAGCTCGCTCTCCCCAGAGCGGTTCCTTAGCCTAAGGGTACCACTTGGCCTTAAAGCAAATTACTTAAACACTATGCAGAGTTGATCGCAAAGAGGGAATCCTTGTAACCAGGACAGGAATCAGGGATGTCTACAAAGCGTGGCCTCCAGCTCCACCGCTGGAGAACCGAGGGACTCAGGTGGTGGCCAGCATGAGTGCCCTGCATCTCTCTGCACACGTTAGCAATCAAGTTAATTGAATTCATTGGAGTTTAAAACCGGCCTCCAGCTCAGAAAGGGCTTTGAATGGCCAATTTTACTTTGCCTCTCCCCGCCTCCCGCCGGCCCGCCCGCCCCTCCGGGTTCCCCAGTCCGCACCTCCCTTCTCCACTCCCCTCACCCCCCACTCCCTCCTCCGCCCTATTAAAACACCCACCAGCTCCCTAGTTAAGACCCCCTTAAGTTGGAGGAGGCAGAAAGGCAACAGCAGCGAGGAAGGAGAAGTTAAGACGTCTGGAAAGAATTACCCAGTCCTGGCTTCCAGCAGCCCATTGAACCAGGGACTTGAACCAGTCCCAGCCAAAGACTTTCTCCTGATTCTGCGCTTCCTGGGTTCTGCTGAGTCTTCACCGGGCGTTTTTTTTTCTTTCTATACGAAAAAGAGAAGAGATTTCCCGATATCAGGGGAGAAGGACTGGAGCAAAAAGAATAACAATAAAATTTTTTTAAAAAATTAATTTATTTTTAAAGTACAATTTTTTTAAGAAAAAAGAATCAGGAGACTTAAGTGCAGCGGAAATATCCGAGAATATTGGTGAAATTTCCTTTCAAAGTGGGGGAAGAATCAAACCTTTAAGGCTCCCGCATCTTTCTTTAAATGTTGTTTTTAAACTTTTTATTTTTTTTGGCCGGTCGTCTCAAATTCATCTGATCTCTTATTACCTCAATTCTGGAAACTGCCCGCCACCGGCCCTCCGGGACCACACAGACAGGCCGAGGACAACTTTATGACCAAGAGCTGAACAAGGTACGTTATATTGGCGCGATTTGGTGAAGGACGAGGGTGCTCGAATAGGCCAGGGGAGGGAAGAAATGATCTACATAGGTGTGGTTTAAAAAAAAAAAAATCTTTACAGTCAGTTTTCGACAGAAAAGTGTGAGGTCTGAAAATTTCCAACAGACTGAAAAGCAGTGGATATTGCAGCTAACTGTCAGGCTTAGCAACCTTGTCTTCCCCCATCCCTGCGGCGCTCTCCAGAAATCCGCTGCCTCGCTGGGAGCACAGGTAACCTCTCTGCCCGGTGAAGACTGCGCGTCCCGGGATGTACTTTTCCATTCCGCATCTTCCGGAGCCGCAGAGGGGCTCCCCAGTCAGGAAACCAGAATTCCCACTGTTGTAAGGAAATTGCATTTCTTCTCCTTCCCATCCCTTTTTCTTCTTTTTCCCATCCACTCGATGTGGGGAGGAAAACCCTGGAACTGCCCAGCGCGTTTTAAACTTCCAAGTGGGAAGCCCGCTTCTTACTTGTAATGCAAAGGGTTAAAACGATCCGGGGTTCCTAGCTGGGACCCCAAGAAGGAGGGTACTTCCCCACTTCCTCTCGGCTACCGGCCTCCTTCGGCCACTCCCCCCTTTCTCCAGCCTCCCCTCCTGTGCACTCCCTGCACCCCATTAAAGTGTCAGGCTGGGTCTGTCCGGGCTGAGCCCGGCTCTGGAAGCCTTAATCAGGCACGGCGTCCCCCAGATCCTGGCGGGAGGAGGGCGCGCATCTGCCCGGTCCTCTCCGGGCCCGCCTGCCCCGGGCTGGGCGCGCTTGGGGACCGCGCGCGGCGCGCGGGCAGCTGCAACGTCCCGGGAGCCAATTCCGACGTGGCACCCAGCTCGCTGGGGAGCCTCTTTCCGCAGCTGCAGCGCGGGGCACGGCCGGGTGGGAGGTTGGGGGCGCAGTCCCGAGCGCCTAGCGCGGGGGTGCGGGAGGGGGTCTGGGAGAAGCCTAGGGCGAAGGTGGGAGGCGAGCCAGAGGCTGGGTCGGGATGGATAATCAACACCTTGGGCGGAATTCGTCACGCTGGTTCCCGCCCAGCGTGAGCCTGGGCTCCGAAATGGGTCCCTGTGAACAGGAGGGCGGGTCTGAAAGGAGGGTCTGTGTGAGGGTGAGAACGGGGAGGCGAGGGAGGCTTTTTCCCCCAGCCAAGGAGACGCAGCCGAGGGGAAACGGTGCTGAAAGGATAATTAAGGCTGGAAAGAGGAGCTGGGAGCGGAGAGGCGGTTCCTGGGGAGGAGGCTTTACAAGACCCGGCTCCTATTACACAGCCTTAGGTGCCAGCTTCCCCCGTGCCTCTCCCTCCATCCCCCAAACGCCCGCGCTCCGCACTTGGGCTCCCCGGCCCCGCGCGCCTCCCAGACGAGCGAGCGGCTAGACTAGAGCCACGCTCCCTGGAGGTGCGTGTAGGAGACCTGTCGCCCCCGCCCCCCGCCCTGCCCTTCACTTTTGGGGATCGCTGCTGCGGATGTCTTCCAAACAGCTGCCCAGAAACGCTACACTCCTCCAACCCACGTGGCTGGCCTGGGATTGCCTTTGACGTCACGCCCCGGGGGGAGGTGTGACGCAATAGATAGGGAAGTCCTGATTGGTCACGAAGGGCTTCCCCCGAACTCCAGGCCTAAGTATATATAGACTCACAGCTCAGTGTTGGTAGTTATGTTTTGCTGACGAGTGAGGCAGTTAAGAGGAAGAACAACTTCCCTGCCCATTGTAGATTTTCAGGCTTTTTTTTTTCCTCCTGCAGATTTCTCATTGCAGTGAAGGCACATGATGATGTACATTAAGAGAAGTTAAACGGGATTATGAATTTTTAAAGTCATTTTAACAAAAATTTAAAAGGTCAACACTTTCAAACATGCCAATGATTAAATGTTTAAAATTAAAATGTGTATTTAGATGGAATTGGCTAGAACAACTAATATGCCTATCACACTCTTTGTAGATACAATTTTAAAATTTTATAGGATAGGGTTGAAAAGAACTCTAAATTGTAAACTTTTTCATCCCAATGTGTGCAGTTTGACCCATTCGTTATATTAGTTTTCACTGTATTTTTAAAAAGGCAAAATCCATTAGTTTTCCTAGTATTTTGGCTATTCTTTACATTTTCAATAAAAGTTTAACTCTTTAAAGTACCTATTTTAGTATGTATATTATGTTGTGTATGCATTTGCAATTTTGGAACAAATAACTTTAGAAGTCTAAGTAGACATTTCTGGATTATAGTGTTACAATTAGGATATCATCACTCATTGAAAAATACATATATGTAACCTGAGTTGGGTGACTAGAAACATGTATTGATGTATTGTAGATTTATTGATAAACAGTTATTACCTGAGTTGCTTGTGTTACACTTAGATTTAAATCCTTACTTTATTTCTTTTTACCTTTTCCCCCTTTTAAATATGTCTATTGATTTTAGAGAGAGAGGAAGGGAGAGAAACATCCATAGGCTACGCCGCCCCACCCCCAACCCTGTCAGGTGCCCTGACAGGAAATCAACCATCAACCCCTTGGTGCTGGGGACCATACTTAACCAACTGAGGCACATCAACCAGGGCTGAACTAAAGCCTTACTTTATCAGAGAGTTATGTAACTTATAGGAATTCAAGGTCTTAAGTCAATGACTACTATCAAATTTGAATGTCACTCTCCAGGAAGGAAGCAAAAATATTTAGTCAGTTACCTTCCTGGAAAACAGGAATTGTGCAATGAATGAATAGGAAAGAAACAGTTACTAGAAAGTAAATCAGATTGTATAATTATTCTTGTTAAGTCAGTCTATAGAACAGCCCCACAATGTAGAATTTCATGAATACTTTTTCACAGATGGTTTCCTTACCAGCTAAGATTTCTTTCAAAATAATTTTTTCTTGAAATTTTAAACACACACCTTTCACTGTTTCATTTATTTTTTATTATTGGCACTGTGGGGAAAGCCCTTATCTGTGGGCCAGTGTCCAGACCCCCTTTGGCAAAGTTATATTACAGCTACATTTTAAATCTAAAAATAAGTAGTCTGTTACCTTATTAGCTTCCTGACTTTTGCATAATGTAAGGGAGTGGGTGGGATGAGTTAATGAAATTGGAGAAGAGAGCATAACCCCACTGTCCCTTTCTGGGTTCTCTTTTTTTATCCCTGCACACCCAGGCTGTGCTTCCCTAAGAGGCTGCCAGGACAGAGCCAGGGGCAGCTGGTCTGACAGCTGAATGGGGGGACAGCTCCCTGCAGAAAAACCCCTTCCATCACCCCAATGTGGTTTTAACCCTGTACTGTCTCGCAGCAATCTGCATAGAAGAAGTATCATCCCATTGCACATACCTTAAGTTATTCAAGTCTGTTTTGAATGTCACCTATGTGGATATCATATATACTGCCTTGCCCGCAATCTAGAAGAATGTTACTGATATGAGTCAAAATAAATATAATGAGGTCATACCCTTGAATATTTTCTTTAAATTCAAGGAATATTTATGAACAAATGCCTCTTAAATGCCTACATCTTTACCGCACATTGAAATGAATAAGATGCAGTCCACATTCTAATGGAATTCAGTGAACAAAGCCTTTAACTATAGTGTAAGGCAAAATATGAGCTGGCTCATAAGAAATGTAAAATAATAGCTACTGTTGATTTAACGTCTAATACATCTCAGGCACTGAGCTAGGCACTTTACATACATTATATCTACCCCCTACTCTGCACTCCCCACCCCCAAAGAAAATTTTATAAATAAAGGATCCTTGCCCAGAAAGATTAAGCAACTTACTCAAAGTCACAGGGAGGGTGTGGATGAAATTTAATCCAAGAAATAGTAAATATAATATCCTTGAAGTGGACATGCTACAGCTGGGTTAGTCAAGTTTTATAGGGGTTCAAGTTGAGGACAAATCATATGTGATTGAGAGAGATCAGGAAAGATTTCATGAAGAGGCTTAGCATTTGTGGCCCATGTGGCCACGTAGAGTTTTGCTCTATAGAAACAGCGGCCAGGAGCCAATGGAGAAACAGAACTAAGATTCCATGTCAAGTCTTTTGTAATTTTCCCCTTTGCCATAAGGCAGTTGGGAGTATTGGCATCCTAGGGGTGATTGATCAGTATTGATGGTGCATATGAACGAAATCTGAAACTTAAAGCTCTGGATCCAGACACAGCTGTGGGGACAAGGCCTATGAAAGGCTGTTGCCTACCCCTGCAAGCTTAGCTCCAGGTTCTCTGCTGGGAGAACTGCAGTGCGGCTGGAGAGGAAGAGGCAGACTTCAAAGCCCAGAGCATGGGAACCAGAGTGCACTCATAGGTCAAGCTTAGCTGCTTCATTTTAAATTAACTGGGCATTCTGATTTCTGGACTTTGAAATCTGTACTGACTCTCATCTGGGTGGAATACACTTGGAAGGAGGCCTGCATAGCATCATTGGTTTTCTTGATCTAAGTAAGTAATCAAATATACCTTAGACTGTAGTCTCTGACTTCTACTACATTCATCATCCCTCCCTCTTACGCCCAAATTCAACATATATAACTTAACATTCAACTGAAAGATACAGATTTCTAAGTAAGGTAAGATTTTTGTCCTAAGTTTTACCTAGAACTTAAAATGGGGCATGAATGAATAAAAAAATGTTTGGTTTTACTTAACACTTGATTTTTTGCTTAGAAAAAAAAAAATGTGACCCGTTATTTAAATTAGTTTAGTGCAAATATCTACAGTGCACATGTGCAAGACAATTGCTTAATAGGTTATCTTGAAGGATCATGCTGAAATATTAAAAAAACAACAACTTACCAGCCCTAGCCAGTTTGGCTCAGTGGATAGAGCAGCCTGTGGACTGAAAGGTCCTAGAATTCCAGTCAAGGGCACAAGCCAGGGTTGCGGGCTCAATCCCCAGTAGGGGGCATGCAGGAGGCAGGCGATGGATGATTCTCATCCTTGATGTTTCTATCTCTTTCTCCCTTTCCCTTCCACTCTGAATGAAAAAGAAAAGAAAACTTACCGAAGATGATAAAATGCAAAAGACAAATGTCCTAATGTTCTGATAAGATAGTGAAGGATGAGAAATGTCTGTTTTGAAAAATATTTGGGAATTTACGTCTGAGGTTATATATTTTCTTTTTTTAAAATATTTTTTGTTGGTTTTTAGAGAGATAAAAAGGAAAAGGGAGAGAGAGTGTGAGAGTGGAACTTTGACCTGCTGCCTCCTGCACATCCCTCACTGGGATTGAGCCCAAAACCCTGACCAGAAATGGAATAAGCAACCTTTCAGTGCAGGGGAGGACACCCAACCAACTGAGCCACACCAGCCAGGGCATATTCTTTCTGTAAGAATATGCTGGTATCATCTTTCACATTTATATTAAAGGATGTAATAAGGTGTAATGGTCAAGAACACAGTCTCGGGTCAAATAATCATTGGAGTGAATATCAGTTCTACCGTTAAGCAATTGTGTATTTTTCTCTGAGCTTAGTTTCTTTTTCTTTTCTTTTTTTTTCTTTCTTTTTTTTTTTTAACATATCTTTATTGATTTCAGAGAGGAAGGGAGAGGGAAAGAGATACAGAAATATCAATGATGAGAGAGAACCATTGATTGACTGTCTCCTGCATGTCCCCTAGTGGGGATTAAGCCCATAACTCAGGCATGTGCCCTTGACCGGAATTGAACCTGGGACCCTTCAGTCTGCAGGCTGAGGCTCTATCCACTGAGCCAAACCAGCTAGGGCGGAGCCTTAGTTTCTTAATCTGTAACCTGGGGTAGACAGTACCTCCCAAGTTTGCTGTGAAGATTAAATGAAATGTATTAACGTGCTTAGCAAAGTACATAGAAAGTGTTTGATAAATATTAATTACTATTATTTCAGAATATAGATGCAAAAAAATTTATCATCATAATGGAATATTATGATTTTTTTAAAAAATATATTTTATTGATTTTTTACAGAGAGGAAGGGAGAGAGATAGAGAGTTAGAAACATCGATGAGAGAGAAACATCGATCAGCTGCCTCCTGCACATCTCCCACTGGGGATATGCCCGCAACCAAGGTACATGCCCTTGACTGGAATCGAACCTGGGACCTTTCAGTCCTCAGGCCGACGCTCTACCCACTGAGCCAAACCGGTTAGGGCGGAATATTATGATTTTTTAAAAAGATTCAATTTATTTAAGCAAAAAATGAAATGAAGTAAACAGTTCACCCATTTCTCCTACCCCCAACCCTCCCATATCTGTCAACCACCAGTCTATTCTCTGTATCTAAGAACTTGGTTATTTATTCACTTACTTATTTATTTGATTCCACATATAAGAGAGATCACACAGTATCTGTCCTTCCCTGTCTGACCCATTTCACTCAGTACAGTGCCCCCAATGTCCATCCATGCTGTCACAAATGGCAAGATTTTATTCTTTTTAATGGCCAAATAATATTCCAGGTATCCATGGATGGACACTTAGGTTGTTTCCACATCTTGGCTGTGGTAAATAATGCTACAATGAGCATGAGGGTGCATAGGTCTTTTTGAGGTTTTTTGTTTCCTTCTATTTGCCTTGTCTAACTTTGTTTTCCAAAGGTATTCTAGAACTGGTTTGGAACCCTTCCCCTAACCCCTCCCCCGCTCACACACATAACCATTATCTTTAGATAGCTGAGCAAGAAATTATGGAACTGTCTTTATAGCAGGAAAAAAATTGCTGCATGAGGGGTACATTTAGTGGCTCAACATATGGTCACTGACCCAAAGATTGGGAAGTGACCTTTGCTCTGTTAGTCTGCATTGGCTGCCTGAGTCCAAATGGACTTACTCATTTATTCAGAATGTAGTATTAAATACCTACTATGTACCAGAACTTGTTTGTTTTGTTTGTTTGTTTGCTTGTTTGTTTTTTTGGTACAGGAATGCACAGTTGATTGAAACACATACATCCTTATAGCCATAGAGTGTACATGGAACCATTGAGAAAATCAAAACAGGGTTAGGGGCGAGATAATGACAGGGAGTGCAGAGAGGGTAGGTAGGAGAAGTTAGTTCAAAAGGGAGTGGTAAGCTAGGACTTCTCAGAAGAGGTATCTTTTTGACTAAAGTCTGCAGCCTTTCCCAGATGCTGACTCAATTAATTTGAATTCACTTCAATTTCTCCCAGATCCAAAACAAAAGGACCAATTTATGAAAGCTATGGGAATTCAGTTCTCACTACTTCACTAGGGCAGAAAGAGCAGCTGCTATTCTCATGCACCATTAGACCTCTGGTTAATATGAGGTCATGGGATAGGAAAAGGCTCTGATGCCCAATGCCTATAGAGTTATAGGGTATATGAGCTAACAGCAAGGCCCTACAGGTGGGACCAATAGAAACAGGAGTTTCTTATAGGAAAACAGGATTTGGGGAGCACTGCTCTTGCATGGATGGAACCATCAGCTTCCTTTATGCCAACTGCATTCCATGACCCTTTTGGCTGTACCCACAGAGGAAAGTATATGAGCCCAGATATCTTTTGAGGATTGGCTAGTTTTGTGTCTGTAACTGGGTGTATGTCAATTTCTCATTTTCCACAACAGCAGGAAAATCATTTTCAAAGTTCTTTCCTAACCTTATATAACATGTTTTAATAGCCAGAAAAAAAGTGCTGCCAGGAGGGTTCAAATCTATTCTGCTAATATTTTCTGAGAATATTCTAATCACCTGGCATTATGCCACTGGCTGGATGCTTCTGCTGGTTTTGTAAGTTTGAGCAGCTTACTTAAATATTCAGAGTCTTGTTTTCCTCATCACATGTATATGTTATTTGTAACATTGAGATTAACTATACATTGACCACTTAAAGTTATTAAGATTAAATAGGATCATGCCTTTCAACAAACCAAATAAAACTTGCCTCACTGCCTAGAATCTAATAAATGATGAATAAATGTCAGCTGACACAACAACAGTGATGGCAATATGATATTGATGAATTTACACCCATTAATTTACTGAACAACAATCATAAGCCAGGTTGGTATTCAGTAAATATTTATAAAAAATATAACCCAGGTTTATATTCTTGGGGTACATTAGTGAAAACAAGTATAAAAAATGTTGGCTTTGTGGATCTTAAATTACGCCATTCTTGAACACCTAGTTTGGCTTAGAATTCTGAAAGAATAATATTTAGTAAATAATTGTTAGTAAGTCCAGTAGCAACTTAAAAATTAATGAATAGGCTCTTGGCCAATGTGACTCAGTTGATTATCATCACATGCACCCAAAGGTCACTGGTTCGATTCCCAGTCAGGGTATATATTCAGGTTGCAAGAATCAATCCCTGGATGGGGTGCCTATAGATCAATGTTTCTTTCTTCTCTTCCTCTCTCTCTCCTCTCCTCTCCTCTCCTCTCCTCTCCTCTCCTCTCCTCTCCTCTCTCTCCTCTCCTCTCCTCTCCTCTCCTCTCCTCTCCTCTCCTCTCCCTCTCTCCCTCTTTCCCTCTCTTCCCCCCTCTTCCTCTAAAATAATTTTAAGAAACATTTAAAAGTAATTAATGAATAGGCTAAAGAATCCAACTTTTATGTTTTAAATATTTATGGAAGGTATATTTCTAAATCATCTTTTTATCTAGCAGTAAGCTCTTATGATCTAGGGTGAAACTAACCAGATTTTCCTATTTAACAATAAAGCCATATGTCTGACAATGAAAGTTTGCTTATGAAACGGAGTATTTGAATTGGGGATTGTCTCAGAAAGTCTCACACATATGGTGCCCATATCTATGAAATCACCCAGGGGAAATTATAAAGAAACACATCCTGTATGTCACTCCCTGAGATCAACATATTCCCTCAGTAAATCTGGCTCTGAAATGTGCCTTTTGCCCTGTGGCCTGGACTGAGATGCTGTGTGTGGCCATCAGGGCAACACTGCAGTACCTCGCAGAAAGAGGAAGGTTCCGTTCTAGCCACATTGCTTCAAGTTACCAGCAACTTTGCCCAGGCTTCAAACGGACATTGTGTAGACGCCTATGATGTCAGGTGGTGTTCCCACTTCAGCTGTGGCTCACAGATGCTTTGCCAACACTCTCTGTCCACGTATGTTGATAAAAGCAAGGAAAATGTGAATAATGGAAAAAGAATAGCAGGCAGTTCTTTTGCTGGCGATGGTGATTTTAAACACAAGTGAAACACACACTTCAGCTTCTCCCTGGCAGAGGGCTTTCGTCCCCTTGAAATGTTTCACGCTTGTGAGAATGACTCACGTCTTGGAAACAGACAGGTTCCAAGTCTGGTGCTCCCAGCACCTTTCGGCAGTGGCTAACGCACCCTGTGGGAGATTTAAGCATCCCAACAGCTGCTTGAATTAGCAAGGGATGCTGTGCCCTAGCCTTTCACTGAAAAGATTTCACCATTCTCCAGCAGCCTGAATTTTCCAGTTGTGCTGTGATTAACTTTATTAGGCTCGAGTTGTACATATGCTCGCTTTGTCTTTGGGCTGTGCAATGCCCTAGCATCTTGCTGGTATGAGCATGAGCTGGTGGGAGGAAAAGAGACTGCAGGATGCCCACTCTCTCTTTTAAAAGTCCCGAGTGGAAGCGATCCATCTCCAGTTTCCAAAGGCTGGAACACCAGGGCCACAGCAAGCAGTCTGTGCTTCAGGAGGAAGCAAACTGGTGAGCAGCCACACTCAGTGTAATGCAGACCCACCTCAGTGTATGACCACAGGGACTAGAACGGGAATGGTGCCTCTTGGAGCTGAGAGCAACGTGGTGGCCACACAACTAGCAACAACCAAGAGAATAATACAAGATAATTGAATGCTATGTGGACATGCAATTTTAAGCCTTAATGTGGAATAGGGAAATATAGATGGCATATCCAACAAGAAATTTTGCAGGGATAATTGCTGATCCTAAGTTTCCATTGAAAATAAATTAACTTAGCTTTCAAAGACTAGCTGAATTAAAGAAAAAGCTTAACCAGTAATTACATGTAAATATAATGAAAACCCTGAAGTTGGTGTGAATGACTGAAGATGGGGACACTGCATTTATACCAATTCCTCATTGCAGTTCATTCCTGGGAGAGTTCCTGAGCTATACCCTTTTATCATACACTGGTAATGTGGTGAGTAAATGGGTCCCCTGAGTTCTGTGAGCCGCTCTAACAAATCCATCAAATCCAAGGAAAAGGGGGTCTTAAGAACCTCTGATAAATAGTCAGAAGCACCGGTAACAACCTGAGCTTGGGACTGGGATCAGAAGGTTGTGGGATGGAGGGCAGTCTTGCGGGACTGAACACTTAACCTGTGGGATCTGACACTATCGGTAGATAGTGTCAGAATTAAGTAAATTGTAGGACACCCAGCAGGTGACCAGAGTATTGTTTATTGGATATCTGGGCAGCCTCCTCCCCCACACACATTGAAATTGGGTCCAGAAACCCAACAAGAGAAAATAAATAAAAAGATCTTACCGGGCACCTCTTCTATGTTCGGGCTTGAAGATGCTTTGGAAAACACAGAAAAGTGGTCCTCCTATATTCTAGTTGTTCCAGCCTGAACCAGGAGATACACAAACTGTAGGGAGGAGTACAAAATTGACTGTTAAGAGCTGAAATGTGTTTCAGGTCTAATGTGTTACAGCTTTTAAGAGGATGTGAAAGTTACCTGTTGAAATTAAGCATGATGCTATTTCTTTAATTGATGATTTATTTCTACAAACATTATTATATGCTTACTGTGGTCCAGTAAGGTTCCTGATCCCAGTCTGGTGTTAGTGTGATGGGTGGAGGAGACAGCCATCTGAAAAAAAAGAATGCAATGCAGACTTACAGGGGCTTTGATAGATGTCTGTGCAGGACACCTAGGCATGACGCATTTTTAATGTCATTAGAGATGTTGGAAATAATTGAGTCTAAACTCCCTCATTTAACAGATGAAAAAAACTGAGGCCCAGAGAGGTAAAGTGACTCTCTAAAGGCTACACAGTTAGTTGATGAAAGAACCAGTGCTAGAATCCAGGTAGGATACTTGATCTCCAACCTCAGCTGGGTGCATGGAAGGGTGAGAGCTGAGGGATTTGCACTAGGGATAGGATGAAATGACATGAGCAATTCAGTAAAATCTCTTCTGGATGGATTTGTTGCTGGTCAGTATTGGGGATGAGGAGAAAACATGGTGTAGGAAGAAAGATGACTGGCTCACTAGGAAATTTAGGTTTCACACCTAGCTATGACCACATACATAGAGTGTTACCTTAGATACATGACTAACACACTAGAAATAACGGGTTCCATGTACTTGTTTAACACATTGTGGTTTTCAATAATGCGATGGGCCATCATGTCATCTGATTGTTGAAACAGCCCTCTGAGGTGTCATTCATAGGAGGACATCCTTATATTCCCATTCTGCAGATGAGCAAACTGAGATGTAGAAAGTCACACAGCTAGTTAGTGAGAAACTCAAGGTTAGAACTCCTGACAGCTCCTCGTCTAATGATAACCATGTATACAACAGGTGTGGAACAAGAGTCATTAACCAAGAGTATCTTTGATTATATTACAGATGCATTGTGAGAGGTTTCTATGTATCCTGAGAATAATTGGAACCACACTTTTTGGAGTCTCTCTCCTCCTTGGAATCACAGCTGCTTATATTGTTGGCTACCAGTTTATCCAAACAGATAATTACTACTTCTCTTTTGGACTGTATGGTGCCTTTTTAGCATCACACCTCATCATCCAAAGCCTGTTTGCCTTTTTGGAGCACCGAAAAATGAAAAAATCCTTAGAAACCCCCATTAAATTGAACAAAACTGTTGCTCTTTGCATCGCTGCGTATCAAGAAGATCCAGACTACTTACGGAAATGTTTGCAATCTGTGAAAAGGCTCACCTACCCTGGGATTAAAGTGGTCATGGTCATAGACGGGAACTCGGAGGATGACCTCTACATGATGGACATCTTCAGTGAAGTCATGGGCAGGGACAGGTCAGCCACTTATATTTGGAAGAACAACTTTCACGAGAAGGGTCCCGGTGAGACGGAGGAGTCCCATAAAGAAAGCTCCCAACATGTCACCCAGTTGGTTTTGTCCAACAAAAGTATTTGCATCATGCAGAAATGGGGTGGAAAAAGAGAAGTCATGTACACGGCCTTCAGAGCCCTGGGACGAAGCGTGGATTATGTGCAGGTAGGTTTCCGAATTCCTGCCAGGGCAAACATACATCCAAATAAAGCAGCTTTTGTATCTCTCCAGTCATATGCTTATAGCCCATCCTTGTCACTTCTGAACACAGTGCCCCTTTCAGTGCATTTGAAAACAGCAAGACTGTTGAAAGCACATTTTGAAAGAGGCGGGGAAAAGCCTTGTAAAACTGTTAAGCCTATCTATGAAAATGCTTAACTTCTGCAATGCTGTTGGTTGGAAATCAAGGTTATTTTGAACAGGAGACGCTTCCTACTTTCTCTCCCCTTCCCTTCCCTGCCCCCCTTGGTTCTGCCAAGTCAAATCCAACGTCATTTTCCACACTCTTAAAATTCCCAGCCTTGTAAGAAAATAGTGTCTGCCGAGCAGAGGGTCTTGAGGGGAAAAAAAATCCGCAGACCCAAAGGAAGGCTATAAAACGGTGTTCACAGAGACCTGGCAAAATGAGGGTGATGAGAACGATTTTGATTGAAAAGGGTAACGAATTCAAAACAGACAAAGAAAAGAAATATGAAACAGGGAGAAAAAGGAAAAACCTTCCCAGAGCAAAACCGAAGTAATGTTTATTTCACTCCCCAAACAGCATTACCTCACTCGCTGCAACTTGACCTTTGAAAGCATTTGTGATGGTGTTTGCTCACATGAAAATTAGACTGGGCTGTGTCTCGTTAATTTCCTGACTGCGCACTTGTAGGGTTTGTCCTCTCCTCGTTCTTACTGGAGCTTTTTTCTTTCGGATGCTCATAGATTCTGGCCATGATGATATGAAAACGAAGACATGTCTCAGGTTTAAGAAATCTTCCTTTTCTCTTAAGAGTACAATCCTAGGTTTTAGAAGACCCCATATACCGTGTGGCCTTTATTGCCACAAAGTCATGCCTAGTGGTGGGTCTCTCTGTAAAATGGCATGGGAAAGGACACTGGCTTTAAATTAGTGTGTGTGTGTGTGTGTGTGTGTGTGTGTGTGTGTGTGTGTGTGTGTGTTTTAATTTTTATTTATTTTTACGGAGAGTGGTCTGTTCCTTGCTCCTTTTCCTGTGCTGCCTGAGCACTTTGAGTACATTTCTCTGATGGCAGCCTCTTGTTTTTATTGTTTTTCCCCCTCATATTTAAAATTGATTTTGAGAGAAAGATTTGTTGTTCCACTTATTTATGCACTCATTGGTTGGTTCTTGTATGTGCCCTGATAGAATCCACAACCTTGGCATATAGCAGTGGTTCTCAACCTTCCTAATGCCCCAACCCTTTAATACAGTTCCTCATGTTGTGGTGACCCCCGATTTCATTGTTACAAATTGAACATAATTAAAGCATAGTGATTATGTGGTGACCCCCGATTTCGTTGTTACGAATTGAACATAATTAAAGCATAGTGATTAATCACAAAAACAATATGTAATTATATATGTGTTTTCTGATGGTCTTAGGCGACCCCTGTGAAAGGGTTGTTTGACCCCCAAAGGGGTCGCGACCCACAGGTTGAGAACCACTGGCATATAGGAACATTGCTCTAACCAACTGAGCTACCCTGCCAGGGCTTAGGGCACTAGCTTTAGAGTCAGTTGAATGAGGTTTAAATCCACATATTTCTACCTGGATGACTTAAGCAGGGCCATTTCCCTGAGCCTCAGTTTTCTGAATATAAGAAAGCAATCTTACAAGGGTTTTGAGGTAATGATTTAAAAAAATATGACAAAAGTGTACAAAAGTTACAAAAGTAGCAAAAGTTGTTAGTGATGGTGTTAATATTATTACAAGTTTCCTATTATTATTGTACCAGAGGCCCAGTGCACGAATTCATGCATGGATGGGGTCTCTGAGCCTGGCCGGTGATTGGGGCCAGTTGGCCATCGGGAGGGATTGTGGGAGGTTGGCCGGCCCTGGGAGGTTGACTGTGGGAGCGCACTGACCACCAGGGGGCAGCTCCTGTGTTGAGTGTCTGCCCCCTGGTGGTCAGTGCGCATCATAGCAACCTGTCGACTGGTCATTCAGTCACTTAGGCTTTTATATATATGTAATCATGTAATTCTTAAAAATTATAATACATGTCAGTTGCTACAACTGTTAATTTGGGTTAATATCTGAAGAGTTTGGGGGCATTTCTTCAGTTGATACCAATATGCATATTGATTTCTCATTTATGGAGTTGACAGAGTTTCATCCCCAAGTTTCTCCTAATTTCTAGAACTATCAAAAGTAAGGTAGTTTCAGCTAACACAGGACATTTTATACCTACTTACATTCTGCAGCTTCAGGCCTAGATGAGGGATGAAGTGACCCATTTAAAGGGAGGGATGACTGGGGAACTTGCGTAGGATTGAAAAATGATGCCCTGGGCGTAAAATAAGAAAACATCTGTTGATATTTTGCTTTTAATTGTAGTTAAAACAATCACTTGTCATTTCTAATCAAGACATGATTGTGTGGGTTTTCCTCCTTCTTATAAACCTGCTCCTCCCAAACCTCCTTTCCCATCATTTTTGTTTTGAATTTTGTTTGTATCCTTGACAACCTGACATTGTGCCTGTCCAGGAAAAAAATAATACACAATATGAAATGTTGGAGTAGGCTTGCTGCTAGAGCCCTAATCAGCCCGGAGACCTTTCCTTCCTTCAGGCTGAAGCCTCTGGAGAGATTGACCCAGCAACAGCTGGTAATTGGGAGCTGAATCCTCTGGGGATTCTTGGTCCATTTCAAGTGCTCAAGGAAGTGTAAAACACACACACACACACACACACACCACCTTGTGGCATTCTGAAACCAAGTAGTTCCATCCTGCCATCCCTCATCAATCAAATTCCCCAATATTTAGTAGCCAGGTATGCCCTATAACATTCTGACTGACCCTGGGTCTGAGATTTGCAGAGCCACAGAAAGACAAAGGAGAAAGGGGGTGCAGGATTTTGGCTACTAAGCATTACAAGTGACTAACCCCCGAACGTGGAGTTCAGGTTTATTAGGGAAGGAAGGAAACAAGCAAGGCTCAGGTGCTTATACATAAGAGAAAATGATGCGAGGGACGAAATTGACCATCTGTTCACTATCTTGCTAACCTGGCTGGAGAACACTGCTTCACTGTGCAGAGACATGACCAACATGGTTAATTTCCAGTTGCAGCTGGGTCTTTGGCACTGGTCAGCACTCTTCACTTGATCTTGAATAGATAGATGTCTTTCTTATTGCTCTCATGACCTATTATTGCATACCTTCATCATTCTCCCAGCTCCCTACCCAAACTCCTCCCTGCTTAACTACTAACAGATGATCTTGCCTCCTACGAAAGAGAAAAGCAAAAGTACTGGTTCTGAAGGCCATCAAGATCTTTCTTATTCTCTCCTATTTACAGGTTCAAGGGTATCTAACCTCACCATCTATCTCAGGTTAACATTTCTACTTCTACTCCTGGGCTCTCCGGGTCAACTCCCTCTGGTCTCCTCCAGAAAAGGATTTATTTATATCAGTTACCACCTCTCCATTTCTCTCAGTGTTTATTCCTACTCCTCTTTCTGACTACTGTCTCAGCCTTAAAGCCACTCAAATAATTAACATCGACATGGAATATGGAGGAAAGCTTTAGTCTAGGACAGTGATGGCGAACCTTTTGAGCTCGGCGTGTCAGCATTTTGAAAAACCCTAACTTAACTCTGGTGCCGTGTCACATATAGAAATTTTTTGATATTTGCAACCATAGTAAAACAAAGACTTATATTTTTGATATTTATTTTATATATTTAAATGCCATTTAACAAAGAAAAATCAACCAAAAAAATGAGGTCGCATGTCACCTGACACGCGTGTCATAGGTTCACCATCACTGGTCTAGGAGAAAGCCAGTGTGGTAGCAAATTCATCTAAGATGCTAGTGGCTGCTTTCAGAGATGGAGAAAAACAGAAGACAAATAATAAAGCGAGAAGAGAAGATTTTTCAGTATTTGCTAACTCAGTGTTCACAGAAGGTTTTCATTTTTGAATCTAGGTATTTTCTGGGGAAACTTTTTCAAAGTAGGACAGATTCTGACCTATCTAGATATGGTTTAAGATACGGCAAAAGTCTCTGATCTTTTCAAAATAGTATTTATATTAGCTTTTTATTTACCAAAGTAACACTTATTTAAAAACTATAGAAAAGCACAATGAGCAAAATTAAAATCATTGGTAACAAATACATGACCCATAGATTATAAATTTTAGTACTTTCTGGTGTATACCTTTCTATTTTTCCCTTATTTTAAAAAACAATTTTGGGATTATATTATATTTACTTTTTGTTCTTTTTAATACTCAATATCAGAAGACTTTAAGTATCCTTTGATAGTTAGATTATATAATTGCTTTATTCATTCCTATTGCTTATCTCCAAACATTGATAAGTGCCAACATAAGTGGCCACCAGTCTGTATGACAAAGGAAAAAACAATATTCCCCAATGTGTGCATTAGGGATTTAGCAGGTAGAGAATCTACAATAAGCATGGACATTCTCTGAAGGGAAGAATATAAGAGGCAATTTTATTTGGACTGTTGGCCTTTATTTAATTTGGCAGCACCCTAGGTAACCAAGATCCTTTAAGCAGGAGAAAGACTAAATCATTCATAAGAGTTGACCCTCATTATTCATGGGTTCTTCATTTGTAAATTATGCCACTCACTAAACATATTTGTAACCTCACATCAATGTTTGCAAGTACTTTTGTGATCGTTTGCAGACATGTGGAGTGGCAAAAATTTCACTCTAGCAAGACCATGCTTTGCCTTCTTGTTCTAGCTTTTCTACTATAAACAAGTAACTTCCTTACGGGCTAGGTAATATTTTAGTTTTCACATTCTTGTGCTTTTTTCGCTTTGGTGATATAGCTCTTTTAAATGGCCCCAAGTGTAGTCCTGAAGGGCTCTCTAGAGCACGAGGCTGCAATTGCTTTATGGAGAAAATATGTTTGTTAGGAGAGCTTTGTTTAGACTTAATAGGGCTGTTGGCCTTCTAGTCAATGTTAATGACTCATATAGTGTATTTAAACATAAATAAGACAAAGTTAGGTAATGATCAGTAGACAAAAATGTTGTGACCTGTGGCTTGGAGGAAGCTAACCCTATATTCTTTCTAGAAGCAATTTTTCGGTATTTGCTAATTCAGTGTTCACAGAAACTGTAGAACAGTCACTACCATGAGTAATAAGCATCCACTGTATGCAATATGATTGGTTCCTATTCTGACTAGGAAGTCTAAGCAACCAAAATATTCTGAGGGCTGATTTTGAGAGAGTTATATATCTTCTTGTATCCTTCATTTTAGAGGATAAGATTAATAGCACACTGAACTTGAAATGAGGAAATGTGAATTCTAACTCAACTCTGCTGCTTACTTGCTATGGGCCTCAGTTTTTAAAAGAGTGAAACTTCCTGACGGGTGTGGCTCAGTTGATTGGGCTTCATTCCGTGCACCAAAAGGTTGCTGGTTTGATTTCCATTCAGGGGATGGTCAGGGCATGGTCAGGGCACATGCCCCAGTTGCAGGCTCCATCCCTGGTAGAGGGGGCGTGCAGGAAGCAGCTGATCAATGTTTTGCTCTCACTTCGATGTTTTTCTCTCTCCCTCTTCCTTCCTCCCTGAAAATCAATTAAAAATATGTATTTTTAAAAGTGAAACATAAAGACTAGGCATTTTAGACTTGGGTCTTGGAATTTAAAAAGCATTTGGTAGACTAAGTGATATTTCTAGAGGAAATTTTTATTTAAATTACAATGAGGTAGATTAACTTTCAGATCACTGAGATAATGGACTTACAGTCTAATAATTTATAGATGATTACTATGGATAGTTTTAGACACAAAAGATTCTCCATATGTAATTAATTCCCATGATCCTATTAGAGATTTTCTCTATTGGTCCAACTATTTGTGGTAAGGAGCGTTATTCTTTAGGTATGCATTTACTTAGGAAGTATAAGCATGTAAGAATTATTACTTAATGCTAATGGCATACTTCTCTACAGTCCTTTGTAATTTACAAAGTACTTTTATAGGCTGTCTCACCTGGTATCTCAATGATGGTAAATGTCTTGTTCACAGTGATAGAGGTAGTCAAACACAGATTTAAGTTGAGGCTTCTTGATTCTGAGGGCATTTGTTCTTAAAATAAGCAAATCTTGGTGAATGAAAAAAATCTAATTGTTTTACATTTTTTATACAGTTAATGTTATTTATAACATGGAGATGGAGCCAACCTTTAAAAAAAATCTACTAGAATTAAAATTAGGACTTCGAACATATTTAATCTCAACTTTTCATTATTATTTTTTATTTTGGGAAAGAGAACCCTTCTGCTGCAACCAATTATTTCCGTCCCAAGGCAAAGTTTGCTTGTAAAGGCCTGATAGTAAATATTAAGCTTTGTAGGCATGTGGTCTTTGTTGCAACTATTCAGCTCTGCTCTTTTAGTGTGAGAGCAGCCATAGATAATATAAAAGTGAATGAGTGTGCCTGGGTTCCAATACAACTTTATTTACGGACATAGAAATTTGAGTTTACCTATGTTACAAGATATTCCTTTCTTAAAAATTTTTCAGCTGTTCTAGATAAGAAAGAGGAAGGTTTACCTCTTGGCTAGGATAGTGAAGGAAGAAGACAGATGGTCTCAAGCACTTTAGTTGATATTTTGTGGTTAAAAATGAGGTGGCTAGAATCTCCCAATAATGTCTTTTTGTCTTGACATTTTCCACTCATTTTAGTCAAAATTCATGTGGTGGAAACAAATCACAGTGACACATTCAGTGTGGACAGAGAGATGTTGTGATTTGTGCTCTCATAGTTTCCGGGGTACATATCATGTCCAGTAGTGTTTCTCCAGGTGAGGTTAAACTCTGTGAACTGGCGAATGTCCTCCCCCACAGCTTCTGGCCTAGAGCCAAATAGGCAACCGACATTCATGATATTACATACTTTTTATTAATTAGTGAGGGGACAACTGGAAATCCTGTTCCTGCTATTACTAATCATACTCTTTACACACTAAAAACAATAACAGTAGGTCCATGAACATACATGCTTTTACAGACTTCATAGCTGGTGGCTTTCTATTGGCATTCAGTCACCAAATAACATCCAGAAATTGAACTTCTTAAGGCTCTTTAACCTACTATAACTAACTCCTTTCCAAGGGATTTCTGAGAGCTTTCCTTTCCAACGCAGTTAAACTCACCAAGCAAACAGTCTCTCTCTGAGAGCTCCTGGCACTTGGAAACTGGGAGGGGCAGGGCCAATTGAAACACGCAGAACCTCAGAAGTTAGGTTCAAGTTTAGTCATTTCAAAGAGGCAGTTGCCTTGGTCGGCTTATGCTCACAAGCAGGCGGAGTTACTTGAACATTAATTCTAGATTGCCCCCTTCCTGTTGTTTTTAGTCTTATTTTAGCTTTCTGGTTTTACCTTTCCCAGCTTGAGTCAATAGAGGTGGGTGTGGCCCTAAACTCTCAGGATGCTGGATTCTAAAGGCGTACTGGACTTCTGCCTTCGCTTTCTCTACCCTCCCTACAGGCCTGCCCACCTCCTAGCCAATACAAACCAATGATAGACAAGGCATGGCAGAGGCAAGCACTGTCTTGGAGGAGTTTGTTTAGGTTCCTGAGGCTTGGGTTGAATGGGTGCAAATCCAAGTATTAGTAAAATCCTATTTTCTGCAATGAAAAATTAATGCTTAACTGTTTCCTAAATTTCCCCCCCTAAAGTAAGTGAGACCATCCTGGAACAAAGTAGAATGTAATAATGAATGGATGGGGTTTTTTTTTTTATTAGAAAAAGCGTTCTTCTAAATGTTAAGTAAAATTTTAAAAATTCAGAAGTTAACCCTGAAATTGCTATACTTAGTTCTTAGATCACCAGTGAGATGTTCAGTTCACTTTTTAGAACTGGATAACCTCATTTGCTCCCTTTAGCCATAACTTCCAATAATGCATTTAAATTGGTGTATTCACCAACTTTCTTCCTTAATACTTATGTTATTTTCAGAAAAAAAATAGCTATTAGTAAAAGTGGCACATTTTTTTAAATGCTGAGATTTCTACATTTTGTTGTTTGAAAAACCAAATCCCTACTATTTTATGAAGTAGTTTGGAGAACTTTAAAGATATGCACTGGTGATATGAATAAATTAATCTTGATTAAATCCATTCAGTATAGTCAGACTTAATGGCAAAATAATGGGAATTACAGATAATACCCACCATTTCTGCCAATTATGTCATTTATTGTTTGATTGGGGGTATGAAACTGGTTCATTTCATTGCCTGTCCATTCTGATCACTTGTTATCTACTAAGATCCTACTGCATTTCCCGGGAAAGAATACAGCGTTTATTAGCATCATTCAGGAGTAGAGAGGCAGCAGCACTTTTCCTACTTCTGATTTTCTTTGATCTTGTGGAAGAAGCACCATCCCACACATATGATTCATCTGTGAGAAAAGGTAGTAGCCTTTCCCAGCTGTCTCACTCCTTCCTCTCTAAGAGAGAAGTGACTGAATCTGACTGAGTATGGAAGGAGGAAGGGTTAGCCTAACTTCTCCTTCTTCCTTTTACCTAGAAGTGGGCTATTGCCAAAGAGCAGACATCTGTCATACTTTTAAAAGGAGCATGCACTGTATCTGCAGGAAGAGGTTGTCCCCCTTCAATGCTATTGATTATGTAGGTAATACTGTTTTATACTGGGGAACATCATTATGAAGCCTGCTCTTCCACAGACATAAGGCCTATTCTCTGTCAGCTTTATGAGCATACAGTTGATATTTTGGTTTCTCATCTGCCTTATTTTTTTTTCCAATTGGTTCAGAAATCAGAGTGCAAAAAAAGTACTGTTTATGACTCTGTCCACTTTGGCCTCCCGTGGAAATTTCTGTCAGGGGTCTAACAGGCATAGATTAATCCAAATAATCTTCTTGGAGTGAAGTCATAGTGGTTTGGTTTCAAAATTCCTTTGTTTTTAAAAATCCATATAACACTGTTTGTAAGAACATTTCAAGAATGGTTTAAGATAATTCACACCTGCTTTTATACATAAAGGGCTAGATGAATACTTGAGTACTTTAGAATCTCAAAGGTGGTCTGAATATCTTGCTAGTTCCCTTTCTGATGCAATGTCATCTGCGAAGCCCAAGTCATGGACATCTTGCCTTAGAAACATACACCCGGCTGCAGGAGAATTTTCTGACTTTTATTCATCATATTAATGGGGGAATAACTGTTAAGTGTGCCTCCCTTTTAATACTGTCATGGGAGTATTCCTATCATCATTCAAACCTGAGGGACAAGTTGCCTAAAAGCCTTATTTAAGACATTAGAAAAAGAAAAAGGACATCTAAAGTCCTTGGGACAAGGACCAAAGTTGGGAATATCCATGGCAAATTGGGACAAGCTAGTTACCCTATAGGATAACCCAGCACATCGCTTCAGCTGTTCTAACCAGCTATGTTAATAACTTAAATACTGAACTTGATGGAAAACAAGCTCTTTGTATTGGCCATGCTATAACAAACTCATCCCTGTGATATTTGTGACCAGAAGGCTGAAGACATAGTATATATACAAAATGTTGGCTGTGTGAATCACTCTTATAATTCTTTATTTTCTTTAACTCATTTTCCTTCTTCTTTGCAGGTTTGTGATTCAGACACCATGCTAGACCCAGCCTCATCTGTGGAGATGGTAAAAGTTTTAGAAGAAGACCCCATGGTTGGAGGTGTTGGGGGAGATGTCCAGGTGTGTAGTATGGCTTCGCTTTTGCCTGAGTCACTTTGGTAGCACTCTGATTCATTGATTCATTGAATATGCATTTACTACACCAAACTCTGTGCCAGGTATTACACATTAGAAGTGTCTTGAACCCAGTTTACTGCCTCTTTGTCTAATTGAAAAAATTTAGGATTTCTTTGATTAGTCCTGGCATATAATCCATGTTTTTAGTGGCTGATAAATTATGGTCTTGAGCCATAACTTAATGGTTTGGTAAAATCTGTTGTTAGAGTTCATTTAGTTGACAATAAACTAAAATGTGGCAGGAGATGGATTCCCCATTATATACCTATGTCTTTAAAAGCTGACCAACTTGTGATTGATCAAAAAATCTAAATTGGAAAACAAAGAAAGAAAAGAGAAACAGCAGCTCAAATTTATACTAGTGAGAAAGATAAAGGAGCAATTGATTAATAAGTGGGGTTTCCAATTATTTATTTTTTACTAATTATTTATCTTACATTATTTGCTATTGATGGAGAAATAATTAGTGAAACAGATATTGGAATGGGAAAATGAATATGCAAAAGCATGTGAAGGTTAAAATGAGTTCTTTGCAAATGTGAGATTAGATTTTAGCAAAATGTGAAAAGCACACTGAAATTTTACTTTAAAGTTTAGGTATTATGTTGCTGTATAATCCATGTCATATTTTCGTGGTGATAGTGAAGGCAAAGAAAATGCACTACAATGGACAAAAAGTGGCCTGGTGGTAAAAAGGAAGCATGTGAAATCGAGATGAACACAGAACAAAATTGAGACAGGGGAGAATTTAGAAATATTGCCAAGAAAAGCTGATAATTTTGAATAGCCTTTACATGGAGCATTATTTCAGGATTCAAGTTTTGGAGGGAGGCCAAAGCAAACCCTTTTATCACTGGCATTGCAAAATATCAAGGAAGAGAAGGAAAATTTATAGCCAAGGATTAGATGAGTTGGAAATTAACCAGAACAGGAGGCAATAGAACTTGAAAACCATCACATCCTAGATGGCAGGAAAGTGTCTGGAAGAAGAATTTAGTGACTGAGAACTAAAGCCTAAAAAAAAAAAACAAAAGAAAAAAAAGAAAAATCTAACTATTTTAATAGAACAAGAACAAAAAGCATAGCAAAAAGAGAACAGAGAGTGAAGTAGAAAATATTTATCATCAGAAAGTCCCAATGCATGCACACAACTTATCAAATTAATCTAGTAAAATAGACTCAGAGTCATTAAAATATAATGTCAAAAAGAGGAAGGAACCCGGCCAGTGTGGCTCAATGGTTGAATGTTGACCCATGAACCAGGAGGTTAGTTCGATTCCTGGTCAGACCACGTGCCTGGTTTGCAGGCTCCCTCCCCAGGAGGCAGCTGATCAATGATTCTCTCCAATCATGGATGCTTTTATCTCCCTCTCCCTCTCCTTTCCTCTTTCTGAAATAAATTTAAAAAATCATATTTTTTTAAAAATAGAGGGAAGAAGCCAAAATAACAAACCTTACTCTATTAAGTAACCTCAGGATGGTATGGCTTTTTTGTTTTGTGTTAATCCTCACTGGAGGGTATTTTTCCATTGCTTTTTAGAGAGAGTGGAAGGAAAGGAGGGAAACAGAGAAGTGGGGGGAGAGAAACATGGATGTGAGAGAGACACATTGGTTTGTTGCCTCCCCCAACCAGGGTGGGAAATCAAACCTGTAACCCATGTACATGCCCTTGACCCTCAACCCTTTGGTGCGCAGGTCAACACTCAAACTATTGACCAGGGCAGGATGGTATAGATTTTGTTGTTTGTTTGTTTTTTTAATTTTAAGAGCAATTATATAGGGTGTCCCAAAATTCACGCAAGAAGTAATTTTGATAGAAAACACAGGTTTATAATTAAAAATTGTAAACTTTTTATTGATTCATAAAGTATACAGTATAGGGTTATGTATGGAATAGCACATTGGGTAAATGGCCTCCAGATTTGCTGGCACATACGCAAAGCCGTGGTCTTCCGTGGTCTTCATTGTCCCTGCTCCTGGGCCATAATTGTTACTTGGTAATGCTTATCAAATTGAAGGGATTGAAATCAAAGGGCAACAGATATTAGAATCTGATTCAAAAAAACAAGTAAAATTAGGCTTTTATTTTTTGTTGTTGTTGCTGTTAATGCTCACGCAAAAATTCAAATCTTATGTGAATTTTGGGACACCCTATACATATATTTTTATTTATTTAAATTCTTTATTGTTGAAAGTATGTTGGTATTTTTAACTAAGGCTTACCTTCTATTTTCTTCTTTTTTCAGATTTTAAACAAGTATGATTCCTGGATCTCCTTCCTCAGCAGTGTGAGATACTGGATGGCTTTTAACATAGAAAGGGCCTGCCAATCTTATTTTGGGTGTGTCCAGTGCATTAGTGGACCTCTGGGGATGTACAGAAACTCGTTGCTGCATGAATTTGTAGAAGACTGGTACAATCAGGAATTTATGGGCAGCCAATGCAGTTTTGGTGATGACCGGCACCTAACGAACAGAGTGCTGAGTCTGGGCTATGCAACAAAATACACAGCTCGATCCAAGTGCCTTACGGAAACACCTGTCGAGTATCTCCGATGGTTAAACCAGCAGACCCGTTGGAGCAAGTCATACTTCCGAGAGTGGCTGTACAATGCCATGTGGTTTCATAAACATCACTTGTGGATGACCTACGAAGCGGTTATCACTGGATTCTTCCCTTTCTTTCTCATTGCCACGGTAATCCAGCTCTTCTACCGGGGTAAAATTTGGAACATCCTCCTCTTCTTGTTAACTGTTCAGTTAGTAGGTCTCATCAAATCATCCTTTGCCAGCTGCCTGAGAGGAAATATCGTCATGGTCTTCATGTCCCTCTACTCAGTGTTGTACATGTCAAGTTTACTTCCCGCCAAGATGTTTGCAATTGCAACGATAAACAAAGCTGGGTGGGGCACATCTGGAAGGAAAACCATTGTTGTTAATTTCATAGGACTCATTCCAGTCTCAGTTTGGTTTACAATCCTCCTGGGCGGTGTGATTTTCACCATTTATAAGGAATCTAAAAAGCCATTCTCGGACTCCAAACAGACAGTTCTAATTGTTGGAACGTTGCTCTATGTATGCTATTGGGTTATGCTTTTGACTCTGTATGTGGTTCTCATCAATAAGTGTGGCAGGCGGAAGAAGGGACAACAGTATGACATGGTGCTTGATGTATGATCTTACATTGATTGACATTTGCAATCACACATGGGGACACAAACAAAACCTTATTTCCTGTAAAGACCGTACAGTATTGTGGCATCAGAGAATGCCACCACAGGAGACATATCACTGCTGCTGGGACTTGAACAAAGACATTTCTATGGGTTTATTTTGATTCTGCCAAAGTAAAATGATACATCAACAAGAAGAAACTCAGATGTAACCTGTTATTTCTATGAAAATGGGAAGAATTCTTTGTTTATGCACTTTTCCCTTACTGTACATCTGCCTAACAGTGTTTTGCCCTATATACCTCACTAGCCATGCTTTATGTGGGTTATCATGGAAGAAAGGATTTTGGAAACTCAAGGAAACGTTCTTACAACGTATACAACCTAACTTATGGACTGTGTTGATAGCTAATTGTTTTTTAGAAAGGATTTTCTGTTTAACTCTACCAAATGAAATGCCAAAGGAAATTTTAAGGCCGTTGGCTGTGCTGTATTTTTATATAATTGTACTGTGTTTTAAAATTTTGTATGCCCATTTTTAAAACAAATCTTGCATATTCTATATTTTACTTCTCTGCCAAAATACACCTGTTCTTCCTTTATAAAAAAATAAAATAAAATAGGTTCTAAAAAAAGTTCAAACTTATAAAACCTACCCAAAATGTGAAGCTTGGTTGACGGATGTTGTTCATGATAGAAAGAATAAAATGTTTCTCTCTCTACCTTTTCAAATTGAATAGTTTATTTCTGTGAAAAAGTATTTAAACTTCCAATATTTTAACTTTTTAAAACTTCTTTTGGAAAAGGCCAATAATACCTGTCACACCTTGGGAGTAAAAATACATACTTATGTGTGAAAAAATGAAAATCAAGGCCAAAAGGGTAGAAAAGTGCAATTTTTTTCATAAGATTAAAAAAAGGGAATGCTCAAAAGAAAACACTGGGCAGCCAGCACTGGACATAACATGCATATCACAGATGAATAATCGAAGATTCTGGCAATGGTTTCCCAGGCTGAGTAATAGGGAAAGTGGAAAAATTATCTGTATAACTTGGACAAATACAATGCAGTTAATTTTGTTCTGTGGCTTGAATTCACCAGATCCTGTCTATATATTGAACATATTTTACCTGTCGTTTCCAGCTTGCCAGTTCACTTTGTGTGTTAGCCAGAGGTTTCCAGGATTTAGTTGGATAAATTAAAATAAATGTAAAGTTGTACAGATTCAAAATGGCAGGTTTAAGCTCCAATTATCAGCCTCTTTTACTTTCTAATGAGGCTTTTATTCTGAATTATCCTACAGATAATTTCATCTTTTCTGCTGACCAACATAAATGTGTTTACATAGTAGAAATGATATCAAGGTTTAATAGCTATCAAAAATTGGCACATGAAAAATTAACAAACCAGATGCCTGTAGTCTAGCCAATTTCACTTCTCCCGAGCCTGTTATCCAGTCTGACTTTTGACACGACCCATCTTGCTTTGTAGCTGGTGCTGTGTAGACCTGTGTTAAAAACACAGTTGAACCCACGAATAGTTGCATAGAAAGTATGGTGAAGGAGAGTCATGTGGAGAAGTGTTGGGCCATGTGCTTCCTGCCTTTCTGCTTTTTTCAAGCAGACATCCATGTTCCATCTATCCTAAGAAAAAGATGCACATTCTACCTTTGGAATACAACAAGGTACATAACATTCTTCCACTCCATCTCTCACTGATTGGAGAGCTTGTGGGAAACAAACACCGTGCCAATAAATGAGACTAAAACTTGAGTTTGCCTTTTAAACTATTTATGTTCTAAGTTAAGCTTTGATAACATTCAAGTGTCAAATTCTCTCATTCTTATAGAAGATTGAATTAATTGCCTGTATTTATTTTAGCAATTATTCAATGTATTTCCAGTATAGGATGTATAGTATAATTCTTTTTGTAAATAAAATATTTTTGATAAGATTTTTGTGTGGTTTTTTTTTTTTTTTAAGGGAAGGGGGAATTTCAAACAAAACATTACCTGATTGTAATGGTATGGGTTTAAGAATGGATTATATTGGGGGGGGGGAGGGGCAAACGAAGACTGGCCTACTCCTTATCTCTACTCTTCTACTTTCCTTTACAGCAGCCCAAATTTAGAAAATTTAGGTGTGTTTTTTTTTTTACACAATTATTTTTTATTTTGTTTTATTTTTTTGGACTTTATTTTTTTTATTTTTTTATTTTTTTTAATTTATTGCTTAAAGTATTACAAAGGGTATTACATATGTGTCCATTTTATCCCCCCGCCCTAGACAGTCCCCTAGCCTCCCCTATCCCCCAGTGTCTTATGTCCATTGGTTATGCTTATATGCATGCATACAAGTCCTTTAGTTGATCTCTTACCCCCCTACCTCCTGCCCCCCAACCCTCCCCGGCCTTCCCGCTGCAGTTTGACAATCTGTTTGAGGCAGCTCTGCCTCTGTATCTATTATTGTTCAAAAGTTTATAATGGTCTCTATTATCCATGAATGAGTGAGGTCATGTGGTATTTTTCCTTCATTGACTGGCTTATTTCACTTAGCATAATGCTCTCCAGTTCCATCCATGGCATTGCAAATGGTAAGAGTTCCTTCCTTTTTAGAGCAGCATAGTATTCCATCGTGTAGATGTACCACAGTTTTCTAATACATTCATCTACTGATGGACACTTAGGCTGTTTCCAGATCTTAGCTATGGTGAATTGTGCTGCTATGAACATAGGGGTGCATATATCCTTTCTGATTGGTGTTTCTGGTTTCCTGGGATATATTCCTAGAAGTGGGATCACAGGGTCAAATGGGAGTTCCATTTTCAGTTTTTTAAGGAAACTCCATACTGTCTTCCATAGTGGCTGCACCAGTCTGCATTCCCACCAGCAGTGCACAAGTGTTCCTTTTTCTCCACATCCTCTCCAGCACTTGTCGTTTGTTGATTTGTTGATGATAGCCAGTCTGACAGGTGTGAGATGGTACCTCATTGTTGTTTTGATTTGCATCTCTTGGATGATTAGTGACTTTGAGCATGTTTTCATATGTCTCTTGGCTTTCCGAATGTCCTCTTTTGAAAGGTGTCTATTTAGGTTCTTTGCCCATTTTTTGATTGGGTTGTTTATCTTCCTTTTGTTAAGTTGTATGAGTTCCCTATAAATTTTGGAGATTAGGCCCTTATCAGATATGACATTGGCAAATATGTTTTCCCACACAGTGGGTTTTCTCGTTGTTTTGTTGATGGTTTCTTTTGTCTTGCAGAAGCTTTTTATTTTGATGTAGTCCCATTTGTTCATTTTCTCTTTAGTTTCAAGTGCCCTAGGAGCTGTATCAGTGAAGAAATTGCTTCGGCATATGTCTGAGATTTTGTTGCCTTTGGATTCTTCTAGAATTTTTATGGTTTCCTGTCGTACATTTAAGTCCTTTATCCATTTTGAGTTTATTTTTGTGTATGGTGTAAGTTGATGGTCTAGTTTCATTTTCTTGCATATATCTGTCCAATTTTCCCAACACCATTTATTGAAGAGACTATCTTGGCTCCATTGTATGTTCTTGCCTCCTTTGTCAAATATTAATTGAGCATATTGGTTCAGGCCGATTTCTGGGCTCTCTATTCTATTCCATTGATCTATATGCCTATTCTTGTGCCAGTACCAGGCAGTTTTGAGAACAGTGGCTTTGTAATATAACTTGATATCTGGTATTGAGATCAACAGTACTTTATGATAGCAGGAAAACAGGTTTTCAGAAATTTGTTATAGCATTAAAAATAATACAATATTTTGAGAGCAAGAATTGAATTATGGTATTTCCAAATAATGGAACATTATTACCCATTAAGCACAGTGTTCTTAGAATATGAGGATATTAGAGAAGTGATACATTAAAAATATATAGGCAATTTATACAATAACATTCCAATTTTGTAAAAAAAAAATGTTTAAATGTGGTTATCTCTACTATTGAGAATATGATTGCTTTATATTCTATATACTATTGTATTTTTCAAATACCCTAATCATGTATTGCTTTTCTAATCAGAAAAAGGACAATAAATATTGCTCCTTTAAAAAACAAAAGTGGATTGGGACATCTAATAACATTTTCTGGTTTGAGGCATTTTGGTGGTAATTTTTCCATTTTACCACTTATACCTCAAATTTGTCTTTTTCCCCCAATTTTTATTATTAGTTCCTAAGAATCCTTCATTACCTTGTCACAATCACATTAAAACTATAGCCACTGAATAGTATTGTATGACTTTTCAACTCTGCTATTGTAGCACAAAAACTTCCATAGGCAGTATGTAAACAAATGTGTGCTGTATTCCAATAACACTTTATGGACACTGAAATTTGAATTTCATATAATTTCCACATTGCAAAATATTCTTTTAACATTTTCCAAATCATTAAAAAAATTAAAACTTAGTTTATTTGCATTACCAATATGGGCGGTGGGTCAGATTTGGCCTGTAGGCCATATTTGAATGACCCTGTTCTTTAGGAATCTGTTGACTTATTTGTGCTATTGCACACCAACACCTAATATTTGAGCACATACCATGTGTCAGGTACTGCCAGAAGCACATTGTATAGACTATTTAATTCTCATGTCAGTACCAAGGGGGGCGGTGAGGAGTCCCTTATTTATTACCATTCTACAGGTGAGGACTCTGAGGCTTGAAGATTTGGTACCTCGGTATCATAAAGCTAGCAAAGTCTGGTGCTAGAATTGAAGTCTAGACGTTATGATGTCAGACTTACCCTTTGCATTAGTGCTACTCAGTATGTCATCCACTGTCCAGCAATATCAGCATCACCTGGAAATTTCTTAGAAACACAAATTTATGGCCTCAGGCCCACTGAATTAAAATCTCAGGCTGGGACCAGGAATTAGTGCTTAATAAGATCCCCAGATGACTTTTATTCGCAGTAAAGTTTGAGAAACATTGTTCTAATCTAGCATCTCGGATTGTTCCCCTCAAACCAAGTATAATTTCTATGGTCGTTATTAGTGAACAATTCAAATATTTGTATTTTCCTCTGGAACTTTTCTTTTAATATTACATATGAATGTTAGCAGATACCTGGTTTTAATTAAGTTTACTGAATACCTGTTAATGAGCAAGAAATCAAGGGGTGTGGATTTTCTCTATACTCATAGAATTTGTAATTAAGAGGGTTAAGATAATTACACAAACATTTGATGCAAAACAGAATAATAGGGGTCTATAGGGTGACATATGGATATAAAAAGAAGGAATAGAATGCACAATTAGCTCTGTAAAAGGCTTCAAGATAGTGTAGTGTCCAGGTGATTCTTTAAGGATGTGTAACTTAGGAACAAAGAGGTGTGATTTTGATATGTAATCCTTTGAACAGAACTAACAAATTTCACTAAGGTGTGTGCTGTATCTAACCAACAGCTCAGACTTAGCTGTAGAATACACACTTGAAGCTGGGTCATAGATTATAACCCAAATGGGAGAAATGCCCCAATGAGGTGTTTAAGTTGGACAGATCACAGATATTTTTGAAGAGGGTGCTAACATGGTTGTAAAACAAACTACTTTATGGTGGTTTGGATTTGAAAATCTCACATAAACAGTTATATTTGGAAATATGATTTGATTCAAGTCTAATCATAAACTGCTACTGTATTCTTCCGATAGGATCACTTTCATCACATTCCCTCCAAGTCCACCTCCTGTTTCACATCCTCAGTTAATGCATGGCACCCGACACTGCCTTCAGCTTCTTTTACTTCCCTCTAACCGCTAGTCCCTACAGGGTTGTGATTCCTTCTTTGCCATGTCACTCAAATTCATCTCTCGCCCTTGTTAAGATGTTCTATATCTCTTACTTGAATTGTTAAAAACACCTACCAGCCCCTCGTTATCCCATTCCTCTCTCACTCAATGGATTTCCTACATTTCTGTCCAAACAATCCTTCTAAGATTTAACTCTGAGGGCCTGCCTTATCCTTGACTTCTGTTTCTGCAGATTCAACAAACTGTGGAATCAAAAATATTTAAGCCTTGGACAGTTGCTCAGTGGTTAGAGCATCGGCCCAGAGACTGAAGGGTTTCTGGTTTGATTCCTGTGGGAGGTTTCAATTCCCAATCAAGGGCCTGCACCTTGGTTGCAGATTCAGTCCCCAATTGAGGCGCCTACTCAAGGCAACCAACCAGTGTGTCTTTCTTACATCAAAGTTGTTTTTTTCTGTTTGTCTCTCTCTCCCACTCCCTCCCTCCCCTCCACTCTCCCTAAAAATCAATGGAAAAATATCCTCGGGTGAGAATTAAAAATATATATATATTTGAAAAAAAATATATTGTTGCTGACATGTACTACGCAGTTAAGCCTGTGATGTTTGCATCTGTACTGAACATATACAAACTGGCTTTTTTTTTCTTCTCATTACTTCCTAAATAATTCAGTATAACTATTTACAAAGCTTTTGCATTGTACTAGGTGTTAAATAATCTAGGGATGACTTAAAGGATATGGGAGGATAGAGTACGTAGGCTTTGTGCAAATGCTACACCATTTTATGTAAGGAATTTGAGCACCCGTGGATTTGGGTGTTTGAACAGGTCTTGGAACCAATCCCCCCAAATGCTAAGGGATGACTGTGCAAAGGTTTAACTTCATGTCTTTGTCAACAAGAAAAAAAGCATTAAATCTTTAAGAATACATTCAAAGCTGATTATCTATATCCTCTCTAGCAGACCTCCATCCTGTTATTTTTCATGGTCTTACTAAACTAGTTTTTTTGCTCTCTCTCGCACACACATTTTGCCCTTTTCCTTTATCACTGTTCACATTTTGTTTTCAACCGGAAATGGCATCTCCCCTCTCCCCCACTTCTATATCTACTTGTCAAAGTTCTTTTATGTCCTTCAATCAAGGCATAACTTTACTACTACCTCCTTCTCCCAAATACCTTCAGCCTAACTAGATCTCTCACTCCCCTTCACTCTCAGTATTTCATTGTATCTCAGCCATGCAGCCCAGACTTTTTCTTTTGCCCTGTGTTATGACTATTGGTGGACAAAAAGGCGTTTGAGCCTGTGGCTATGCTTTCGTAATTTTTAAAATCCTCTGTGCTGACTAGCACAGTCAGGTGCTCAAAATTTGGCAAATAAGCAAATGAATACACAAAAGAACGAGGAAGGAAAATGGACTCAAATTATGAATCTTTTTTTAAGGAAAGTTTATGGCATTTTTGGAGCTTTGCTCTAGGACAAACTTTGGGGTATGAGGGCTTTATGCTTTGGGCAGCAGGCCCATGCCTCTGTCACCAGAAAGAGAGTAGCACCTTAGCACTGTCCGCCATTCATTCAATAGTTTTTGAGTGTGATTATGTGCTAGACCTCACTGGGATTTAAAAAAAAATAAATTAAGATTCATGCGGGGAAACAGAAAAAGAAAATTATGCCTGCCTTCAAGAAATTCTCTGAGTTTCTCTAGCAAGCCATGCTCCTACATTCATGTGGGCATTTCCAAAAGCTCTTCCCAATCCCACGTCCCACCATCATCTTTATTTAGTTAACTCCTATTCTACCTTTTACCCCAGTTCAATCATCACTTCCTCAGGGAAGCCTTCTACAACTCCCAGCACCGGACTCCTTCCTTACTACATTCTCTTAAAGAACACCTTTAATGTTTATATTTTATTTTAATCTCTATGATTCCTTGTTAATATCCGTCTCTCTTATTAGAGGACTAGAGGCCCAGTGCATGAAATTCATGCACGGGTAGGGTCCCTAGGCCTGACCGGCGATCAGGGCCAATCTGTGGGGTGACCGATGGGGCGATCAGGGGGCCCCCGCTGGCACCCGTCTTGGCTGGCCTGGCGCCATCCACTTGCCCGACCCGCTCCCCACCGCCGCCACCAGTCACCTCCCTCTGTGACACCTGTTCCCATGTTATTTTGGCCTGGGGCCTGCAGGCTGCAGGCAGCTCCTGCGTTGAGCATCTGCCCCCTGGTGGTGAATATGCATGATAGCAACAGGTTGTTCCACTGGTTGTTTCACCTTTCGGTCCATTTGCATATTAGGCTTTTATTATATAGGATAAGCTCAGTGGGGGAGGAAATGCATGATATAGTGTCAGCACTACATCCTCTGGTACAATGTTTGTCTCTGGTACATAGTTTGTCTCTTTGTAGAAATTCAATACAATTTTTGAACTGAAGAAATGGGTGAGGAAATGAAATTCCCAATATAGCTGAGAAATAGTTAAAGAGGTGGAGTTATATTAAAAAAAAGTCAAGCTCCTAGCTTTTCATTTATAAGCTATTCCTTCACCTCTGGCTAGACTTATTCTAACTTATGATAGGAAAAGAAGATAGGGATGTTGGAGGTTTTATCAGTTTAGGGAAAGGAAAAACATGGCTAAGAGGCTGTTTTCAGGGATGAGAAAGGTGAGGTGGCAGTTCACTTAAATTTCTGTAGTGAGGATGCACAGACCTTAACAAAAATGCCTTTTTTAATTTACTAACTTAAATGTTAAATGCTACATTTCCTATTTCTGTTTGTGGTTCATGGTTTCCTTAATGTAAACTGTTGACACCTGTTTCCATGTTATCTTGTTTCCTGTAATATAAAACTAGTCCTTTCATTAGGCAAAAGCATTTCTGATACTGCTTTGTCTTAAAAATATAAAATATTATGCTTAATAATTGCTTAAATGAAGCACATATGAAGAACTTTCTTTTAAAATATGTTATTTATTTTAGAGAGAAGAGGAAGGGAGAGGGACAGAGAAAAACATTAATGAGAGAAACATTGATTGGGCGCCTCCTGCAACGCCCCGTACTAGGGATCAAGCCCACAACCTGGGTATGTGACCTGACTGACCAGGAATCAAACCCACCTGAGACCTCTTGGATGATGCTCAACCAACTGAGCCACACCAGCCAGGGCAAGACTTTCTTATACATGCACATCTATAATAATAAAAGCATAATATGCAAATCGACCGAATGACCAAACAGAACAACCATCTGGACGACCTTCCGGACGACCATGCTATGACATGCACAGGCGCTAGGCACAGTGTGATGTGATTGGTCAGGGGGCCCTGCCATCACCCCACAATTGCCCCACAGAGGGAGGCCCAGGCTACCCAGCCAGCGGCGCTACAGCGGGCGGGTGGGGCCTCCCTCTGCGTGGCAATCCATCATGGAGCCTCACGATCAATTGCCCCACAGAGAGAGGCCCAGGCCACCTGGTTGGTGGTGCTGTGGTGGGTGTGTGAGGCTGGCCAGTGATCACCCTGCAGAGGGAGGCCCAGGTCAGCCAAGTGATTGCGCCCCATGCCTGTCACCCGCAGAGGGGGGCAACTGCTGGCGGGGGGGTGGGGGGGGCAGCACTGCACAGATGGCAAGCAGTGGCAGCAGCTGGGGTGGGCCCAGCTGGCGGCAGCAGGGGAAGGAAAGCCCTGATAGGCCCTGATAGCGGGCCAGGCCTACGAACCCTACCCAAGGGGTCCCGGATTGCGAGAGGGCACAGGCCGGCCTGAGGGACACCCCCCTCCCCCTGTGCATGAATTTCATGCATCGGGCCTCTAGTCATATACATATTTGGAGCCACATATTTGCATGATTAGTTCTTACTTATCATTTAAGATTCAATTCAGATACCACCTTCTCCAGAAATCTTTCCTACCACTCCTGCTACCTGTATTTCATAGCACCTTATACTTACCTTTAGCTTTCTCTCTTTCACTTATAATATTGTTACCATCATCTTGTTCTAGATTCTGAGGTCCCCAAAACCTAATATAGGGAAGGCCTCTTACACAACAGGAGCTCAATAAACATGGGTTGGATAATATTAAATGCATTTCTATAGGAAAATAATCTACAGTACGAGTCTGTGTCTAGGAATTTATATGTCCTGTCTTATATGAATTCATTCACTCATGTACTTATTTGATTTTCAAAAATATTTATTAGGTGTCTACTATATACCAAGCTCTGTTCTTGGGAGAAAGAACTGTTGTCAATACAGCAAGTGTTCGCTATGTCATTGCTTCAGGATGTTGAAAGATTGTCCATGATAAAAAATACTTCTACATTCGGAAAGCCAAGAGACATATGAAAACATGCTCAAAGTCACTAATCATTCAAGAGATGCAAATCAAAACAACAATGAGGTATCATCTCACACCTGTCAGACTGGCTATCATCAACAAATCAACAAACGACAAGTGCTGGAGAGGATGTGGAGAAAAAGGAACACTTGTGCACTGCTGGTGGGAATGCAGACTGGTGCAGCCACTATGGAAGACAGTATGGAGTTTCCTTAAAAAACTACAAATGGAACTACCATTTGACCCTGTGATCCCACTTCTAGGAATATATCCCAGGAAACCAGAAACACCAATCAGAAAGGATATATGCACCCCTATGTTCATAGCAGCACAATTCACCATAGCTAAGATCTGGAAACAGCCTAAGTGTCCATCAGTAGATGAATGTATTAGAAAACTGTGGTACATCTACACGATGGAATACTATGCTGCTGTAAAAAAGAAGGAACTCCTACCATTTGCATCGGCATGGATGGAACTGGAGAGCATTATGCTAAGTGAAATAAGCCAGTCAATGAAGGAAAAATACCACATGATCTCACTCATTCATGGATAATAGAGACCATTATAAACTTTTGAACAGTAATAGATACAGAGGCAGAGCTGCCTCAAATAGATTGTCAAACTGCAGCGGGAAGGCCGGGGAAAGTTGGGGGGCAGGAGGGAGGGGTATAAGAGATCAACCGAGATCATAAATACCACATGATCTCACTCATTTGTGGATTATAGAGAACAACATAGACTGATGAAAAGGGACAGACTCAAAGACTGAGAAACAGCAATCAGGCTATCAATCCCCAGAAGGAAAGTAGGGGAGGGCGGGGGTAAGGGGAAGAGATCAACCGAAGGACTTGTATACATGTATATAAGCCATACCAATGGACATGGACAACAGGGGGATGGGAGCATGAGTGTGTGTGGGGGGGAGGTTGAGGGTTAATGGGGGGGATGAGGACACATTTGTAATACCTTAACTAATAATAATAAAAAAAAAAAAAAAAAAAAAAGATCAACCGAAGGACTTGTATGCATGCATATATGCATAACCAATGGACATGGGACGCTGGGGGGTGGGGAAGGCCAGGGGATAGTCAAGGGCGGGGAAGAAAAAAAAAGACACATATGTAATACCCTTTGTAATACTTTAAGCAATTAAAAAAAAAATACTTCTATTCTTAGGCAGGTTGAAGAAACTGAGTGAATCAGGCTCTTCACTGCAGAAATTCCCAGAAACCTTCAATGTTCTGATGGACTTTATGAATCTTCCAGAGGCCCATCACATACAGAAACCCAAACATTTATATGACTATGGTACCCTTTCCAAAGGGAGGTTGGTTACCATCTGGATTAACATTATTATCCTGCAGTACATAGTTTAGGTAACGCTGGTATATAATTCCCATCACCACAAATTCAATTTGTTTTCACTCAAGAGTTAGAAACAACACTCCAAGCTTACCCTCCTTATTACTTGAGTAATCAACCCCAGGTGTGGAGACCACAGGGTAAAAGGGAGCAGCCTTCATTTGGCTTGGCCTCTGAGCCACTGACATGGGTTTTTCTCAAAAGAGTTTACCCATTTGTTGTCAGAAAGTCTCCACACTGGAGCTTAGGAAAACACGAGTCACTTGTAGCTCTGCTGTTAGGGCTACAAGGAGTTTAATCCTGATATGTTGGGGAAATGGACAATAGGTGGGTGAGCCTAATCTTTGAAACAACATTGGCAATGTTATGATAGCACTTACTGTAAAGAAGCACAATTGCTCTATAAACGAAGAGAAAGGTTGTGTTTTATTGTCCATTTTGGACTGAGTTGGTTGTTGAGTCACAAAATCAAATGTAATCATTTTTAATCAGGTCAGAATAGAAACACAGTACACATGTTCAGTCTCAGACAGAATAGAGGCATGAGTATGACATAGAAGTTACACATCCCACCTCTCCAGATAACAATGATATTCTTCTTTACTTTAAAAAAAATAGATGAAAGTTTAAAGGGAATAAAATCCTGGAAGGATATTTGACAATCAAAGTTGAATAACCATTTGCATGAAGCTATTAGTAGAATCATGGTAAGAAAGGAAACAAAGTTTCTTTAGACCAAGTCAAATGCCTTGACTCTGTTGGAATGAGGCAAGTTATAAAGAAAGAGAGGGAGCGTGGAGAAAGTCCAGGCTCCTTATCTCAAAGGGATAAACTACAATCTAGTTGATTTAGCACCTTGCTCAAGGCTTCTCAGCTGGCTACAAACCCTGGGGTCTCTTTTATCCCGATGTTTTGGGCTTGATTTTTTTTTTTTTAAATCTTCATCTCCTAGTTTAATGATGGAGAGTAAAGCATTGAACTTTATTAGTCAACAACAAAAAAAATGTATCCAACAGTAACATACAGGTACACAATTTAATATTTATTATATGCGTACTATTTACATTATTTTTCAATAGCTGTATGTTTGCTATATGGTACAACCTTAAAATTTTGCTGATTCATAGTTTGTAAAACAAAAACCTTACAAAACTCATCAAAACTCAGGAAAGTTTTTTGGAAGACTAGAAAAAAACGTTTCGTCTTGATCACGCAATAGGCAAGCAAAATCTTTAATTACACCATAAAATTAAGCACATCTGAAAAAATAAAATGGGGATAATGAGTCCAAAATAGCAGATTTCTACACCCTTAATTCAACTATTTTTGAATCCAATCTGTAACGCAGAAAGCTCAGAGTCTGCAATTTCTAGGTAACTACTTTACTCTTAAACCTGACATACTGAGACTATGTGTAAATCCATTCCCCCTCAAAAGAAGTTGTAAATTATAAGCTCTCAGGCTTATAGGTCTTTGACATTTAGATTTAAAATAAAAAGCCACCGTGGGCAGTCTACCACAGTACCTGAAGTTGCCAGCACCATTAACAAATACCATAACATATCAAAAATGGTGTTTGTAAGGTTCTTGCCCTAAAACAAACTGTTGCCATATTATCCCACTTTGGGGCGTTAATGAGGCCAGAACAAGTTTGGAGCTCTGACTCATTATGAATTCTGGTTTGGCTGCAGAATGACTTGTATTCAAACACTATTTAGCTGTGTAAACTTGAGAAAATTACTTTTCTTTAAGCCTTATTTTTCTCATCAGAATAACAATGAGAATGGCAGTCACCTCTCAGAGTTATTGTGTAATCAAGATAGCATGAGAGTGCCTTGGAAAAATACATGCCTCATAAGAGGAGTCTAATAAAATTTTCTTTCCTTTCTCTCTTTTTTCTAAACAAAAGATTTCATTAGTGTTCCTTTCTCCTTTTGTTCCTTCCTTCCTAAATCTTTTTTTCTTTTCTCAGCAAATCACTGGACCGAGGGCTGGGACACAACTCAAATGCAAGGAATTTTACTTCTTAAAAATACATTTGAATCCACCCACTTGTTGGCTTGCATATGACCAGAAGATTTTCTCTAGGAATAGGTAGGTGCCTTTCTTCTCTTTCAGACATAAAGGAGAACTGTTACAACTGTCTAGTAGGTTCTGACTTACAGATGAACACAATTCACTACAGTGCTTTGGAATGTCTAAAATGAGGGAGATGGGCCAATAGGAAGAACATGGTGTTGTCATCAGATGGATTTGAGTCCTGGCTCCTCTGTGTCTGGTTGACACCCTAATCTCTTAATTTGTGAATGTATAAGAACTCCCCTGCTACAGTTAAAAAAGCATCTCCACGAGAGTGATACTATCTGGCAAGAGACAAATCTAAAAATGCCATAGGTATTACCTATTATATTTCCTTTCCTTTCTACCACGTAGTCAGGTATAACTTAGATGCTCAACAAACCACACGTGGAAAATCCTATGTGGACCAAGATGACTTAATCAACTCCCTTTTCTCTTACTTTTTCTAAAAAGGACTGATATTAGAGTTAATAAAAGCCTAAATAGAATAACCTCCAACCGTCATCCACAAATCATTTTTTTGAGAGGGGAGCCAATATTTTTTAAAATATATATTTTATTGATTTCAGAGAGGAAGAGAGAGAGATAGAAATATCAATGATGAGAATCATTGATTGGCTGCCTCTCACATGCCCCCTACTGGGGATTGAGCCTGCAACTGGATTGAGCCTGACTGGGAATCTAACCGAGACCTCCTGGTTCATAGGTTCATCACTCAACCACTGAACCACCTGGCTGGGATGGAGCCAACATTTTTTAAAATTAAACTTTTATTTTAAGCTAATTGTAGATTCACATGAAATTGTAAGAATAACAGAGGGATCCTGTACTCTTTACACTGTTTGTCTCATTTCCTGAGTGGTGACAACTTACAAAACTATAGTGCAATATCACAATCAGGAAATTGACATTGATATGACCCACCAACCTTGTTCAGATCTCCCCAGTTTTGCTTTTAGTTGTGTGTTTGTGTGCATGTGTCCATGTGCGCATGTGTGTTTCTGTGTGCATTTAGTTCTATGGAATTTTACCACACATGTGAGTTCATGTGTCCACCACTTCAGTCAAGATACAGAACAATTACATCACCACAAGAATCTCTTGTGCTGTCTTTTTATAACCACACTCATATACCTCCTCCATATACTACTTCCCTAAACCCTGGCAACCACTCTGGTTGTCGTGTAGAGAATAGACTGCAGAAGGGTGAGTACAAGGATACCTCATTTGTAGAGAGCACCTGGGAAAGGCTCCTGAGCTGATTGTCATCTGAACCCAGCAATGCCTGGCAGAGCCATGCCCTGGAAACATACCTTGCCAGAGGTAGGTGTGTTGTCAGCCTGACCTTCAGCTCAGGTGCCAGGGGGTGGGTTTCATTATCTAAATCCAGCGAAGCACCAGGAACAAACACGATTATCTGGGCCCACCCAGAAGTGATGATTACAAAGAAGCTACAAGAATGCACATAATCTCCTTTGTCTTAGGTTTTAGTAAAACATCCTGGTATTTTGCTGTATAAAATAAATGCGCTGTATTGTCTCTGGGTCACTGTCTCTCCATCAGCTGACAGCTGTCCTACCCGGCCCCAGTTTTTTCTTTCTATCTCTGCGTCTGTCTCTTTCTTTCATTTTCTCAATCCCCAGACACCCCTACTCAGGAACCAGACAGCTCTCTAGCTGCGCTGGACTCGGAAAAGAGAGAAATATTTATACTCATTTTACTGCACTTCACAGATCTTGCATTTTTCACAAATTGAAGGTAAGACCCTTCACCACCAAAACAATTAGGATTCGCTGAAGGCTCTGATTTGTTTAGCATTTTTTAGCAATAAAGTATTTTTTAATTAAGATACATACATTGATTTTTAAGACACAATCCTATTGCACACTTAATAAATTAAAGTCTCATGTAAACATAACTTTTATATGCACTGGAAAACCAAAAAAATGTGTGTGGTTCACTTTCTTGCTATATTTGCTTTATTGTGGTGGTCAATATATCCAAGGTGTGCCTGTGTAGAAGCAGGACTACCAGTTAGGAGACTGTTGCAGCAATTTAACTGATAAGCAATGGTGGTCAGACTAGGATGATTGTATCAGAGTGGGGGGAAACTAGATTTTGAATACACGTTGAAAGTAGAATCAATAGTTATTTCCTGGCATATTGGATGAGCATTGTGAGAAGAGGGGAGAAGTCAAGGATGAACACAAGGTTTCATTATGAATAAGAATGGCTTTGCAAAGATCAGAATGTTGATTTTGAGATTTCTATTTGGGTAGAAATATTTATTGGGCAGCTGTGGTTTAGGAAATAAGTCAAAGCTGGAAACATAAATGTGGGAGTTGACAGCATGTGGACTGTATTTACAGCCTCAGCACTGGATACGATTCAGCAGTGAAATGAAAGTAGTGAATGTCGATAGAGAGCAGAGGCTGAAGGTCTGGGTCCCAGAACCCTCCAGTGTTAACTGACCAAAGAAGTACCCAGTTAAGAAGGCTGAGATCTCTTTTCCCTTCCTGACTTAACTCTACACTCAGCTCTCTACTTGATTATCTTCTTATTTACATACTTTCTGCTTTCTTCATGTGTTCATTTCTCGCTTCCAGCAGAAGATTCAAATTTACTTTAAGGAAAAGCATTCTGTTCTCCCTTTTTGCCAAGGTACCTGCAACAGTCTGGGTCTGATCGGGAGGGAGAAACCACACAGTAACTTGCTCAGGGAGAAGTTAATGTAAATAATTATTAACTATACCTGGCACTGGTGTAATCAAAGATAGACTAGTAAGAACTCCATAAAACCGTAAAAGACATAAAAATGGCAGAGAATAGGCACTCCTCCTAAAGCTGAGATAAAGAGCCCCCCAAAAGTGCATACACACCAGGCTGAGATCCTGGTCTTATTGGAGAGGACAGGGCTGTGTCTCTGTGATGTCACCCTTCAGAACTTGCTAGAAATCTCCATCCTGGAACATGCCAGAAATCTGTCCTCTAGAATGCTCTGGAAAGCTGTTCATAGAGAAGTATCTCATCACTAGCATGCCAAGGAAAGCTGCTATGGTTGGCATTGCTGATGGACACATCCTGTAGGAGCTGAGCACTGGAGAAGCTGTTTGAGTCCATAATGGAGGAGCTAGAGACACCACATGCACTGTAACAGCCAAATGCTGAAGAAGTTGCCAACATTCCTGAGATTGGACACTGGAGAGGAGGCTCACTGAAGACACAGAACACTGGAGAAGTCTCTCCAAGAGGATCATGCCACAACCAGGAAGCAACTTCTTCTCCTGAAATGGCTCTACTGAGTCACAGCACCCTCTACCCACAAATCTAAACTTCATCCAACCAGCAAAGGAAAAGTGCTTCAAGGTCCTAGATCTACATTCACAGAGCAGGAAAATGTGTGGATTTGGAGATAATAGCCAATAAATCAGTACCCAGTGCAGTACCTTACTCAGGTCCAATTCTGAGCACACCAATATTTAGCGTACATACTGTTTAAAACCGACATTAAAAGATAGGAAAAGAGAGAAGGGGGAAAGTAGAAGAAAAGGGAAAGAACAACTTTGAAAGGGAGGAAATTGGAAGGACTGTAAGAAAAAGAAGATCCTTGGTCTTTGAGCCATAGATTGGTTACCACTAATAACGAGGATTTCATGATAAAAAACACCAATATTCTTCTTTCCTCTCCTTAAGCACTGGTATTATTGCTTTCTTACAGTCGTATTTCTGAGACATTTTAGAAATTTAAGAGTCCTGTGAGATTGATCATTAGTGGGGAATTAAGAAAAACTGTAAGGGCTTTACTTCGTCTGCTCTATTTCCTTATTTACAATACTCACCATGTGGTTAAGAAAGCTCTTTTGCAGGAAGGAGGCACTAAAATATCGATCATAGAAACAATTTCAGAGTCAAAAGAAACACTGGGCATAATTGAGTCCAACACCTACATTTGAGACAAAACAAACAAACAAACAAACCAAAAAACACAACTGAAGCACAGAACAGGGACTTGCAAAGGAGAGTTTGCAATCATAGGTGTTTATCATTTAGATGAAGAATTGGGAATGAAAGGCCAAAGGAATGAGGTAATCTATAAAATCCTTCTTTCATACATGAGATTCTTCAAGTCAACATGGGCTAGGCTCTTTGTGGGCCTGAGTCATGGCTTGTGCATCCTGAAGATGACTTGGATGTCAGAGGTCAGAACTCTCAGAAGCAGTGTACAAAAGTCAACATTAAGCCAGTTCTTTGAATAAAAAAGCCAAATGATCTGGTCTATGAGTTGTGGAAAGGGAGCCAGTGAAAGCAACCGAGATGCGGTCTGAGGGTCAGACAGGAGTTTTAGTTGTTCAGAGCTCACTACTTAGGCAAGTGGGTTTCTTAACGATACCTAACTCTTTTCATTTTTGAAAAAGAAAAGTCTCAAATCTTTAAAAAATTCAAGGAGCAATACGCTATGTACAGACAACTCTCTGGAAGCTTAGCAGAGGACATGGCATTCCAGAACACCTAATTGAGTAGCCTGAGCTCCTTACAACACAGAGGAGGGTCCCTGGCATCCTGCCCCCATTACAAAGCTTGTGCTCGAACTTTAGGTTTCCCCAGGGCTGGCCATGATGGTTTTGATTTAGGCCCGGTTGGGCCCCCCAAGTTGAAGGCTTGGAGATTGCTTCTGAATCAACCCTGTCATGCAATACTCGAGGTGCCAGATTTGAGAAAAAAAAGAAAAACAAGAAAACACTCTTGAAGTCCAGAAACGCTTGGCTCAAGCCTATGCACATCGTAAAAAATAACAAAGAGGGAAAAAGTGTGTGTGTTCTTATAAAATAGGGAGTCAGTGCTTTAATTTATTATTAAGCTTCAGTGTCAAACCTCAATCACAACTGTTGCTAAATGCCTCTGAGAAAGAGCTGACAGGTAAGTGCCTACGTTGGGGAGTATGTGAATCAAATTGCTGTTAGACAAAGCTGTGGATTGCAAAACCCAGACTAATTACCCAAGCAGGGCAGCCTGACCACTAGCTGTCTTCAAGAGAGGGATTGGATTCCACATTCAGTTTAGTAACTTAAGCCACCCTGGGTGTCCAACCTCTACTGACAAGCCACACTTAAAAAAGCTGTCCTCAGGCTGAGTCTATGGAACTCAAGAGGAAAGGGCAGGCAAAGTGAAGTTTTGGTCCTCCCTTTCAAACTCCCGCTGAGCTCAGGCCTCAAAAGGCAAATGAGAATTTCTCATATCCTTTTTCTTGACCTTTTTGCAATTCAATCTCCAGGACTAAAAGGATTTTAAATGAGAGTGTCTCCACCCTATTTAGAGAGTGTCATGGAAATCTCCAAACAAAGTTGTATTTTACGTTGACACCAGCATGTGAGGACGTGGGGCAAGCCTCTATCATCTGTGCCTCTCCCTGGCCCTCAGGTTTAGAGGGCATAGCGCCAGCTCTTCAATGGCTGACAGCTTTATTGATTACCCTCTGTGCAGATGTGGGTGCGGCAGTGTTGGCGGCAAGCTGTAGGATTGCATTGCCTACGGCCCAATCTCAGGGCCACTGCTAAAAATTGCACACGCTCGGTCTAGCCCCAGTCTATCTCCCTATGTGAAAGACAGAGATAAGAAAAATAGCAAGCACTTGTGGAATTCTTACTCTATAAAATATGTTGTGAGAACTATATGCTAGTATTTTTATTTCCATGAAGCAGGTATCCTTTATTTTTGTGATTTTCATATTTATATGAAACAAATTTTCTTATTATCCTCACTTGAATTTTTTTTTTTTTTTTTGAGACTAGAACACAGTAATTAGGGAACATGCCCCAGTGGACAAGGACTTAAATCTAGCAAGTTTAGCTCCTATGATGAAGGGCCTAATTACTATGCTATATTGCTTCTCCAACTTTGATAGAAAAGAATAGCACCTAACTGGCCCGATTGGTGTGCCTCAGTGGTTGAAGCATCGACCCCTGAAACCAAGAGGTCCCGGTGGATTCCCAGTCAGGGCAAATGCTCGGGTTGTGGGCTCAATCCCCAGTAGGGGGTGTAGGAAATGGACCTCTGTGACCCATCTCCAGTATGGTTGGCTTTTGATGGAATTTGCTGAATTTCCCCAGGGCAAACAGAATGTAGGGAGGAGGGAAGAGGATATAGGAACAGAGAACTGTGCACATGAGCCAGCATCATGGTGGAAACCCCCGAGGCACCTGCCTCAACTAGATAGGTGGAGGGGGAGGTAACTAGAGAAGGCTTCAGCTCAATTTTTTAAAATGGCCCCACGAGAGACAGCAAGACCTAGGCGACCTATGAGGAAGCAGGTGACCCCATGATGCTCAGCCAGTGAGGAACTGGAGAAGGGGCTGAATAAATGGGCTGTGTTTGCTGCCCCAGGTGCCTGAACAACCAGGCAGACACCCACTCTTGAGAGCAGGAGCATATTAAAAGTCTCATTTTCGCCATACTTCTGTCTCTGAGTCCGTTATTTGAATTCCAACAGGTCAGCATTTCTCACACGGGTGTGCAGGAAGCAGCTGATCAATGATTCTCTCTCATCATTGATGTTTCTCTTTCTCTTCCTCTCCCTAGGAAATCAATATAAACATGTTTTGTTTTGTTTTTAAAAAGGAATAGTACCTAACTCAAAAGGTGATGCTGAAATGAGCTCTGCATACCAGTAAGCAGGTTTTAGCACAGTGCTTGGACTATAGTAAACAATAAATGCTAGCTATAATAATTATTCATGAGGGTGATGAGATATGACAGTCATGAGAATGAGATGATGGTGATAATGGTAAGATTTGAGAGAATGTACATCCATTCTTTTAAAACATATGTCACCTTCTGAGGGTAGGAATCCAGGAAAGTGGTTTTTCTTTATTTTTAATTTTTATTATTTTGAGCTGATGGAAATGGAATGAGGCTCCCACATCTTTAGAATTAAAGCTATTCATAGGGTCCCACCATTGCTGGATTACAGTAAAATAGAAGGAAAGAAAGAAGAAAAAAAAAACAGGAAAAGAGTCAAAGCAAGAATTCCTCTACCTTCTTTCCCCCAAAATGACTTATACTCTAGGCCTTGGACTAGGTGATTCCCACAACACATTTGCTTCTTGGGTCTTATATTCCAGTTTGACAATGAAGAAATTTGAGCACTAGAGGGGCTAAGAAACCTGCTGAACTACTACAATTACAAACCTCTGAACCAGGATTTAATCAAGGCCCATGGTGCCGGGCTACTCTGATGGCAATCAGGAATTATCTGAAATAAACTTAATAGTATCCCAAGGTCAGAATCACCCCTGCTTCTTGTATTGAGCATCTTCTAGGTACGAGGCCTGGGCTGCCTGAGTGGGGGGCCCTGCACAGCAAGTGTTCAGAACGTGTCTGCTCAGCTGAAAGCGGGACTCCTGAGCTGTGACAGTGGGGGACAGCTGTTCAGGAAGATGTTAAACAAGGACCTGAATTCCTAATTCCAAACAGTTGGCAGCCTGTTGTTTAAATACCCTCAGCTCCTTCTTAGTTCTCTGCAGGTAAAAATAGCCCCTTTGCCAAGAAACCTATGAGGGGTTGATTCACTAAACACAGGCACAAATGTGTTGTTAAATGAAATCCTAAAAGATCACTTCTTAAAACTCTAAGTGAGCTAAACCCGAGGCACACAGTTTATAGAAGAAATTAATTTTAGGATCACAGGTTGCCATGGGTTGAATTGTCCCCCAACCCCCAAATATGTTGAAGTCCTAACCCTCAGTACCTCAGCATGTGACCTTATTTGGAAATAAAGTTATTGAAGATATAATAAGTTAAGATGAGGACATTCTGGAATAGAGTGGGCCTTTTATTCAATATAACTGGTGTCCTTATAAGAAGAGGAGAGGGCTCAGCCCAGTGTGGTTCAGTGGTTGAGCATTGACCCAGAAACCAAGAGGTCACCAGTTTGATTCCTGGTCAGGAAGGCATATGCCTGGCTTGCAGGCTTGATCCTCAGTCGGAGGCGTGCAGGAAGCAGCCGATCCATGATTCTCTCTCATCATTGATGTTTCTATCTCTCTCTCCCTCTCCCCTCCTCTCTGGAATCAATAAATATATATTTAAAAAAGAAGAAGTGTGGGGGGGGGGACACATAGTGTAATACTTTAAACACTAAAGAATTTAAATTAGTGGCAGATGATCAACACTGTCTGACACAATTTGAGCTTGCTACAGCAACAAAGTCTAACCTATTCCGGTGCTCTCCTTTATGAGACAAGCCGTTATATAGACTTAGACAGTGTTAAAAAAAAGAAAAAAGAATTTAAATTAAAAAGAAAAGAAAAATAAAAAAAAGAAGAGGAGAGGGACACGGAAAAGATAGACATGTGACAACAGAGACAGAGATTATAATCCTCAAGCCAAAGAATACCAAGGATTGCCAGCAACCATGAGAAGCTTGAAAGAGGCATGGAGCAGCCTCCTGCAGAGCCACTAGAAAGAACCTGGTTCTGCCAACACCTGGATTTCAGACTTCTAGCCTTCAGAACTGTGAGGAAATGAATTTCTGTTATCTTCATCCCCTTAGTTTTTGCTATCTTGTTACATACAGGAGCCCTAGGAAAACAAATGCATAGGTCATTCTGAAAATAAAGCCTGGCTCAATTTAAGATAGAAGAAAATTCTGCTCTGAATTAGGGATGATCCACCTTATGAATCTTATTAATTGGTCTTATTAATGTATCAGGCATCCCCATGCTTAACAAGTATTCAGTGAATGAATGAATGAATGAATGAACACATTCACTTTAGGTGATCTAGATGCCCTCTGACCATTCCCAACCTCCCACCTCAAAAGACTTTTCCTGATCCTTCCTACCACACAGAGTAACTTTTCAAGGATCTCATTCTGTTTCCTTGAAAGGAGGAATTGCTTTGCAAACCTTTGAATTTTCCAAAATAATCAACAGTATTTTGTATGCAGTAAGTGCTCAATTGTTGAGTAAATATCCATAAGATGAAATGAACCAGTCAAACTTTCACTGCTACCTCCATTTTTCACTCTCTCAGAAAAGTCTGTCCTAAGCTCTGCTTCCTAATTTATGTGGTTACTGGCCCTTTATCTCATATTACTTTAAAGACCAAGATGTTCAGACAACTGCCTCAGTGCTATCAGCAAGCCATTGAACAATTGGTAACATTTCATCATATTTACTTCATCTTTTTTTTTGGCTGAATTTTGAAAAAAATAGCAGAAATCATGACATTTTACTATTAAATGCCTTAGTATTTCTAAAAAGTAAGGACATTTTCTTCCTAATGACAAGATTATTATCACATCCAATAAAACTTACTATTTTATTAATATCACTAACCCTATCCTTGTTGATATTCAGCTTTTCCTAGTTGTCTCAAACTGTGTTTCATGGTTATTCTATTCCAGCTATGGTCCAATCAAGTTCCACTTATTGCATTTGATTGTTCACTCTTTTAGGTAACTGATAATTTAGACATCTACCCCATTTGCCCCACCTTCCTTTTTCATAACATGCATGGTGTTAAATCTAGATAATGGGTTTGGCGAGTCATTATAAATATTTTTTCCATCTATACTAAAAATTTTAAAAATGATTAAATTCAAAATAAATCATAGATTTAAATGAAAACATAAGGCTGTACAATTTCTAGAAAATTACTCTGAAAAAAATCTTCAGGACCTAGAACTTAGTGAAGAGTTCCTAGATATGACACCAAAATCATCAACCTTAAAAAGATAAGTTAACAACTTGGATTTCAAAAGTAAAAAAAAACAAAAAAGAAAACATTTTCTCTTAGAAAGACCTTATTAAGAAGATGAAAAGACAAGTTTCAGACTGGCAGAAAATATTTGCAAATCTCATATCTGACAAAGGACTTGTACTTAGAATATATAAAGAACACATAATAAGAAATGGGCAAAGATATGAGTAGAAGAGGATATAATTCAGCAAAGAGGGCAGTTTTCTAGTCTAAACTCTTATAATGGACCTAAATCAGGCATCTGGTTTTTCTAGCTCTGGCTTTGCCATTGATAGTTTCAGGGCCCTGGACATGATACCTGTCTTCCCTGGTCCTTGACTTTCTTATCTGCAGACTTAAGACCTTTGACTAGCTGGCCTCTCATGATCCTGTTAGCTCTAGGGTTCTGGGTCTGATTTTAGCGAAGAGATTTTTTTTTAAAAAAGGTTATTTTCTCAATCTTTTCCCTACCTTACTAATTAATAGTAGTGGTGAGGATCAGAGGGAAAATATTTGATATTTGATTCAGATTCAAATTCTGGTTCTGCCTATTGGCAGCAATGCAATCTCATTCAACTGGCAATTTCTATGAACTTTTGTTTCCTTCTTGACAAAACCAATATAATAATACCTCATAATTTTGTTACTATGATTAAATGTTACACTACATACAAAAGTTACCGGTGTATAGCAAAGTAGCATTCCTTGATCATTCCACATTGCCTCATTTTATTATTATTTTTTCATCCTTCCTCCTTTTGGCTTATATCTTCACTCCCAGGATTTTATTTTATACTAAAGACCTGGTGCATGAAATTTGTGCACAGGCATGGCGATCAGGGCTGATCTGTGGAGCAACTGGCGGCGTGATTGGGGGGCCCCCACTGGCACCGCTTGGCTGGCTTGGTGCTGCTTGCTCGCTGGCCCCACCCCCTCCGCTGCCACAGCCACAGGTCGCCTCCCTCTGTGGGGCAATCAGCGGGGAGCCTGCTGGCACCTGCCTTTGCTGGTTAGGGGGAAGCTCTGAGTTGCGCATCTGCCCCTTGGTTGTCAGTGCGTGTCATAGCGACCAGTCATTCCACCAGTCGTTCCACTGTTTGGTCAATTTGCATATTAGGCTTTTTTATATAGGATACTAGAGGCCCGGTGCACAAAAATTTGTGCACTCGGGGGGGAGGGGGGGGTCTCTCAGCCAGGCCTGTGCCCTCTCGCAGTCTGGGACCCCTCAGGAGATAACAACCTGCTGGCTTAGGCCTGCTCCCGGGTGGCAGAGGGCAGGCCCAATCCCTAGGTGCAGCCCCTGGTCGGGCTCAGAGCAGGGCCGATTGGGTAGTTGGGGAGCCACCCCCTGTCATGCACAGAGCAGGGTGGATTGGGAGGTTGTGATGCCACTCTCAGTCACTCTCAGGGTAGGGCCGATTGGGGGGTTGGGGCACCGCCCCCTGTCACACACAGAGCCACAGGGCGATCAGGGGGTTTGGGCACTGCCCCCTGTCATGCTGATCCCGGTGCCGGGAGGCATATTACCCTTTTACTATATAGAATAGAGGCCTGGTGCATGGGTGGGGGCTGGCTGGTTTGCCCTGAATTGTGTCCCGGATCAGGGTGGGGGTCCCCACTGGGGTGCCTGGCCAGCCTGGATGAGGGGATGATGGCTGTTTGCAGCTGGTCACACACCCTTCAGGGTGGGGGTCCCCACTGGGGTGCCTGGCCAGTCTGGGTGAGGGGCTGAGGGTTGAAGCGCCCAACTGCTCCTTTTTTACTTTTTTTTTTATTCTGGGCCAGCTTTAGCTCTGAGGCTCCAGCTCTTAGGCCTCTGCTCCTGAAAGCAGATATCTTGTTTGTTTAGGTTCTACAATCAAAACTCTGTATCAACTGCAGGTCTGAGATCCCGGCTAGCTGAAAGCTGGTTTCTGGGGGTTTGTTTAGCTTCTATTTTGTAACTATGTTTCAAACTGCCAGCTCAGAGGCCTGCAGTGACAGGCGGGGAACGTTAGAGTCCTCCGTCACTGAAGCAAGCAAGTCTCATGTTAGTTTCAAGCTGCCTGGCTGCCGGCCGCCATCTTGGCTGGCAGTTAATTTGCATATCACCCTGATTAGCCAATGGGAAGGGTAGCGGTCGTACGCCAATTACCATGTTTCTCTTTTATTAGATAGGATGACCTGGATATACATTTCCTGGTACTAAAAGAATTAGGCCCTATTGATTAATTAAACAAGTATTTATTTCTTTTTTTTCTTTTTTTTTTTTTAATATATTGTATTGATTTTTCACAGAGAGGAAGGGAGAGAGATAGAGAGCTAGAAACATCAATGAGAGAGAAATATCGATCAGCTGCCTCCTGCACATCTCCTACTGGGGATATGCCCACAACCCAGGTACATGCCCCTGACTGGAATCGAACCCGGGACCTTTCAGTCCGCAGGCCGACGCTCTATCCACTGAGCAAAACTGGTTTCGGCAATTAAACAAGTATTTAATTATTACCTAACATATGGCTGACAAATTCTTGAATCCATGGGAAGTCATCTTAAAAAATATTTCCTATTTTTCCCAGTGCAAACTCCTTGCTACACTTGATTCTTGAATTTATTACAGCATTCTCTATCTTCTTTGTGTAGCCACAATGTAACAATTTCTTGGCATATGAGAAGAGAATTCAACCCCAAATCAGGAAAACGACTGGAAACCATTTGAGTTTTCAAAGCAATTTTATATTCATTATCTCATTTGTTCCTCATATAAAAGCAACCTTATGAATATGCTATTCAGAGTTTTAACTTCATTTTACAATTAAGAAAACTAATGTACACAGGGATCCGGCCTCTTAACATTCAGCTCTTTTTTTTGCCAAATTAGTTCATTTCTGTTGCAGAGACTAGCTAGTTATTCACCAAAACTACTACTTCTTCCTGTGGACACAGATGGACATTTGCTCATCTCTGTTGCAGTTAAGTGGGATTACACACTTGAGTTCTAGTCAATGGAATGTGAGTGGAGACATGCTGAGTGCTATTTCTGAGTCTGGTTCTAAAAAGCTTCCAGTGAGATCTATGCATTATGCATTTTTGAGTTTGTTTGTTATAGCAACTAGCATTATCTTAAATCATAACTGATAGGGGATTTTTGGACTGGAACACGTGGTGTTCCCCTGGGCAGGATGGTTCCCTGGATTCTTTGTCCATTGCAGCCGAAGAATGAATCCACGGATGGAAGATGGTATAGCAAAGGTGGAAATTTATTGAAGAACAAGTACAGATTCCCACATGGGGAAGGGGAAAGAACCTCACAGCACAGACTCCCACGTGGGGAGGGGAAAAGAGTCCCACCAAGTTCCTGTTTCCAAGGTTTATGAAGGCTGCAAGTCCCTGTGTCCTGATAGCCCCTCTGATTGGTCAATATTTCCTTTTGAATTGGTTACTATAGTAACTCCTGAGGCCCTCCTCCCTCATTGTCCTCCTATTCCTTCTGGGCTTCTTCTTCCTTCTTTATTTTGTAAATATAGACCTTTTTGCTACTTCCAGTTTCCGTATCTTATGTAAATGTAACTGTTGCTGCTCCCTTGTCTTATGGAAATGTAACTGCTCCCAGTCTATAGCCCTGTGTTTTTTCCATGGACCTCTTTCATTTTTAAAAATTTCCTAAACCTGCCTATATCCCCCTAAAATTCCTATTTCATAATCATTTCCTATCACTCCTCTCTGATCCTATGCCTTCCTTCCTCATAATGTTTCCTTCTATGAAATGCACTAACCTTCTCTTCTTCAAGGTTCACATCATGTGAGCACAATGTGCTCCATGATACCTTCCCCTCAAATCCCTTCAAGCGCTCTATCTTTAAATATCCATAGCATTGACAATAAGCATTATACATTTTGCTTTTGATTAAGTTGGAGAATATTGGTCATGTATATTGGGTTTCATCCAAATCAAATTGTCTTAATTTACCACAATACCCTATGATATTCCATTGGGCATACAGTAAGAACTTAATATCTGCGGATTAATTGAAAGTTACTAGTTTAATAGGCAAAATTGAAAATACCTGACCATTTCCTGGATATTTATGAACTTTAATGCCTAATTGAGTTCCCATTATGAGCCTGGCATTGTTCCAAAAACTAAAATCAAAGTAAGCACATTACCTCATTTATCTTCTCTTCAGAGTGAGTGTCCTTTCACTTTTTCCATCCTAAGACTTTTCTCCTGGAGTTGGCTGTTTTCTATGCATTGGCAAAAGGTAGCTGTATGCTGGTTGACTAGACTAGGCCTTAAATCTGGATACATTGAGGGTCAAATCCTGGCTCCTCTGTTTACTTTCTGTGCAACTTGGGACAATATTCTTATTCTCCCTGTACCACTAGTCCTATCTAAGAAAGATGAAATATGCAAATTGACCATCACTTCACAACAAAGATGGCAGCACCCACAGCCAATAAGGAGGGAATATGCAAATTGACGTGACAAAGATGGCCACGGCCGGGCCGGGATGCTTGCGTCATTGCAATTGGTGATGACGCAGGTGTTCCGCCCCACCCCAACTGCTCTGGGCCTTTGGGCAGCGCACGAAGGCGGAAAGGTGGCTCTGAGCCGGAGCAAAGGCAGAAAGGTGGCTCCAGCCGGAGCAAAGGCGGTGCCGGCAGCCTGGGGAAGGAAGGCCTATTCTTGCACAAATCTTCATGCATAAGGCCTCTAGTTCTACTATACAGCAGAGACTCTTGCATAACTTACCAAGTTGTCATGACAATGAAATAAATAGCATATGCAAATACAATGCCTAAATCTAACTAAATATGCCAGATGCTCAGAAAATGTTAGTCCCCTTTACTGGGGCCCAGTCATTTGAGAAGTGGGCATCTTTCCCAGGGGAACATATAGACATTTGGCATTACATTTGAGGTGGAGTAGTAGGTGACCAACCTCTAGGGCCAAGAGCACCTCTCTGTCTTCTGTTTAGAAATTCCCCAAAGTTCCTCCGTTGGGACCTTTATGGAGAAAATGTGGGTGCAGAGAATTTGTTTAATATTTTTACTCAGGAGGAGAACAGAGAAAATGGTTGATTTATTAGATGTGAGAGGTTGGGGGGAAACTGACATTATTTCTAATTTTTTTGCATCTCTTTCTAATTGACTTATTTCTTTAGCCTTTCAGGCTAAATTCATAACAGTTTAAGTTTGTTTCACCCCTCTGTCATACTGATTATGCAGTGTGTGAAATTTCTATACTTGTAAATGAGACGATTTTAAGGAATATGAAAACAGAGCATTCAGGCTCTGAGAAGCCCTGCACCGGGCCAGGATGGGGGAGATGTAACCAGACAGCTGCACGTGTGAGAGGGATTAGCGACTTCAGCTGACTGCCAGCCCAACATGAGTCACCAGCGCATGGAGGCTGCCAAGGGAATAATTTGATCCGGAGCTGAATTAACAGAACTGCAGTGTCCAGACCAAAGGGAGTGATCCTCCTGCTGTCTCGACATGAATCGACCACACCTAACGTACTGCAACTATTGTTTACCCCTAATATCCGATGTCTTTATGGTGTACAAAGAGGAGTTTACCATATTACAGAAAAGGATTTTTAATGTTTGTATTAAAAAAACTTAATTCTTTGCCTTATCTCTACTCTAGAATTAGTCACACACTAGTTGTGCTGTTATTTTATATGTGGGTGTCTGCATCTTTGAAGGCCAGAAACACTTCTTTCTGTTTTGTGTCTGGTTTTAGACACCTTTTCAGGAAAATGGATCAGCTTCTAGAAGCTGACCTACTGTATTGAGCTTGAACATTGTGGTCAATCAGACCTGAATTCAAGTCCTGTTTTTAAAAAAACTAGCTAGTTGCTCTTCGAATTCCTAGTTCTGTATTTGGAGGGGAGTGTTTTTCTTCATGCTTCTTTGTACCCGCAACCTAACAGATACAAACCCATGGACACATACCATTCCTATATTCCTTACATACAAAGCAATAAGCATGGAATCCTGGGAGTTACATTTCCATAATAAAGGAATTTTGGAAGCCAGCTAGGAAAGTAACAGGGGAATACAGAGAGGAGAAAGATCCCAGATGTCTGGTAAGATAACATACTGGAGATTTTAGGCAGAGAGGTAATCATGTATTAGGGATCAGAGAAAATCCCTTTTCACATCAGCTGAGTTAGAGCAGATGAGTTTATGCCTGGAAATGGGGTCACTATAAACACTTTCAAATTATCCACCCTACCCTCCCTTTCCACCTCAGCTATTAATCTGAACACAAGATTGAACTAACAGCCAAATGAGCAGTGGGAGAAGCCAAGGGCAATTCACACGGAGATTTGTTGGCAAATACCATGTCTGGATAGATCTCTTCGTCTTTCAAAATCAGTAAAAAACAAAAAACAGTCCCAACATCAGAAACCATGGGACCAATAAATATAGGAAAAACTATGTTATTCTGAACACTCAGAAGAAGGATCTACCTCTAAAATGTATTTTATGTAGGAATCAAGAGAAATTTTAAAGTAAAATCAGAAAATAAGATGTGACAGACTCTTTAAGGAAATTGGAGCAAAAATTTTAGGGCAATAACATGAGAGAAAGAAATGACAGAATGAGAAAAAACACACACCCCACACTTAGATAATAAAGAAAAAAAGGTAAAATATGCAAAGAAAATATGGACAGTTACATTAAAACAAATATAAACAGTAGAGAGTGAAGTAAATGTTCAGGATTTTGTTTGACCAGAGAGGTTCTGACCAGGATAAGTCAGTGATGAGGAAGACAAAGGTGAGAAAAGCTCACAAAAGGAAGGAAAAATAATTTTTTAAAAAGATGAAAATGATAAAAGTGAAGATGATGGCCATAGAGGTCAAAGAACACAGATCCAAACTCAGAATTACGAGTATTAACACAGAAGATAAGAGAGTGATCTTGGATGAGTTGAAATAATAACACAATTAAAGTAAAATTTATTTTACTGATAAAGGACTTGAATAAGTAGTTTGAAAAAGGTCACCATATCCCAAGAGAAACTAATTATGAAAACATTCTCACATATGTACATCCTGAACAAAATTTTATGCTTCAAGGATAAAGAAAAATAATATTATAAAAATATTATTGGTTTATACAACCCAGGTTAAAGGAAGATATTTCAGATAAGCCCAATTGTTGGAAGTCTACGGAGGAACTCTACTGAAAATTAGGAGATTGGGAAGTAGGGTAGGATCCCTGAGGAAAATATAAACAAATTTGAAAGATCTACTGTGAGGACTGAGAGAAAGGCCTACTTAGAAATACATAAAAGGCCCACTTAAACCCTTCTGAGCATCCTAACTCAGTCCAATACTTTTATTGTAGGTTACATATCTTATTTTAAAATACCTGTGATATATTATAAAATTACTTATATTATTATAGAAAATTGGCTAAATATCTGAAGAAATATTTTAACACACTTTTGAAAATAGTCACCTGTTATTAAACAAGGCAAATAAAGAACATAATTTTCTCTTTTTCAAATATCAATTTTGAAAAAATAAACTAATATATATATATATACACACACACATATATATACACTCAGTGAACTATAAGTGTGACCAGCTCATTGTTGTGGCAGAATCTCTGTAGCCTTCTGGGGAAAGTAATACCCATCAGTGCCTAACTATACGTATGCATACCTTGACCCCAGTAATCATATTATTGGAATGTGTATTGGGGGAATGTTGAGATTTGGATAAACATTCATGTGCAAAGTCTTACTGTTTACAGTATTCTGACAGAAATAGCCCAAGTATTCAATAACAAAGAAACGGTAAAAGTATGATAGCCTATTTGAGTATAAGCTATATAGCATGATACCTATATGACTATATAACCTATAATTACATTGGAAATATTCACATTATAATATTTATTCAAAGCAGAATAAAAACAAGTAGGATTATTGTAATCTTACTTTTTTCATTACATAATTTTGTATTTTTCCAAAGCATCTCCATAAGCCTACATTAAACGTATAAGAAAACTAGGTGTATCTATTTCCTTGGGGTGTAAATTTATTGTAGCAGCAAGCGAACTAGGAACAAAAATGCTATGGTAGCTTTACTTTGTCTGGTCGATGGTTTGTAATATTTAAAGTTTCTGGGTTTATTTTCATTTTATGTACTTTAATCTTCACGATAATTTTTTTGAAAGTCACCCTCAGTAATTCCCCAACCTTACTGGTATATACGTCCTCATATATTCGGCCAAAGATAAACTTGGCACTACAAAATGCCAACAATAAGAAAGTATGCAAAAACCAAACTTCCTGTGTTAGATGCTTTAGAAGAAAATAACATAATTCCAATGATGGCTGTCAACCTGAGAAGAAAAGACAGATGTTTAAGGGAAGGAGAAATACCTATAAAAAGTAACGTGTGTTGCTCAGATTCTGGGCTCTTCTTATATTGCTTCTTTGGTCTACCAATCACTGAACAAATCCAACTGTTTTTTATTTCTGTAATTTTTTTTTTTGCACACACACACACACACACACACACACACACACACACTATCTCACAGTTTAGATCTCACTCTAAACTTTAATGAATTGTATTTTCTAGATTGTGTTTTCTAAATAGATAATTATATTATCTGTGATAACTGCACTTTTGTATCTTTCCAATTCTTATAATTTTATATCTTTTTTTGCTTTTGTGAAATGGGTAGGACCTGAAGTAGAATATTGAATTAAAAGTGATAGAATGTTTCTGATGTATTATCATTATTAAATAAAATATTTGCTCTAAAGTTGTGCTACTCTGAAAAAATAAAGTAACATCCAAAATCAGTGATGCAGCCAGAAAGTGCTTTGAAAGACCAGTAAGGGGGTGGGAGGTGGGGTGCAGGTTTGAAAGAAGGTTTGGGATTTGAGCAGGGTTTGGTTTCCTGGTCAGGCTGAGCAGGCAGTGATGGGATTGCTCCTGTGGCCTGCCAGGACTGAGAGATAAGGTAAGCGAGATAAGTGGGGCCAGGTCTCATGGTCTCACTGGTCCCTAGACAGGATGTTTCTTTCTCTTTCTAGGAAAGGCCTGGAGATAAATGTGAAGAGTGAGCCCTTACAAAGTTCACAAATAACTAAAAATTAGTAAAGACTTACTGATACAATGGTTAAAATAAGAAATCCACTTGAAAGGTCAAGGGCAACCTAGTCATTTCACCTTCTGGACAATTTTAGGTGCATACTATTAATATTCTATTAAAGGGGTGAGGCAGTTGAAGTCAGCAACTTGCCCAGATTTTACAGCTTTTTCATATGAGATGGGAGATTGTGCCACAGAATGGAGGCACTCCACCCAGGGCAAAGTAGCAAAACCATCAGACCTTGAAATTATTCTCTAAGAGGCTACTGTTGTTAAGGAGAATGATGTTCACAGAAAGGGAGACTGCTCCAGGCAGTAGGTGGGAAATGGTGCCTCCCCCAGGTAGTGGAGGGTTTATAGCTCACGTGCTACCATGGACAAAGCAGTGAGGGGTCTAGCATTTCTCAGGGAGGAGTGTAGACAGGCCGTGTTCAAAGAAACTTGAAAGCAAAAAAGTTCCTCTCAATTATTTTTCATCAAGTCTGATTTGCATGCCATAACTTTTATAGCTTTGTCTGGTGTTCTATAAAAATTATTTTATAACTCTTTGCATGTGAGTCGTGGAGGTACAGCTTTGACTTGTCCTTGGTGTGTATTTGTTTTCTCTCAATACTACAGCGACAATGTATTGCTTTTGTAAATAGAAAGACATGTTTTAAAAAATAAGCAGTTTAATCATGTGAAGCAAATAAGAAAACAAATTATGCATAGAGAAAATAAAATACGTATTAGTAAAACTTTTTTCTACTTTTCCTATATGATGTAATTTTTCCATAAATAGCATATATTACACTTATAGTAGCAAAACAGCAGACTTTTTTTTACATTACATATTTTTATTTAAGCTTCAGATGAATCACTATTTCCAATGCACCCCACACATACATTTAGACAAGAACTTCCTGCACTATGCATAGATAGGTAGGTGAGATGAATGCATTTTAATCTATTTCAATATGTCCTTTGAACCTAGTCAATATTAATGCGTTTTATCCACCAGAGCACCTTCCTTTTCACATATTCATGCCAATAATCTATCATATTTATTTGATGCATGTCAAAGTTAGTTGTGGACATCAGTAAATTTCCCCCTAAATACTTTAGCAGGTATATCAATTTCACTAATTTTTAGGTATTTTAAAAAATATATTTTATTGATTTTTACAGAGAGGAAGGGAGAGGGATAGAGAGTTAGAACATTGATGGGAGAGAAACATCAATCAGCTGCCTCCTGCACACCTCCTACTGGGGATGTGACCACAACCAAGGTACATGCCCTTGACCGGAATCGAACCTGAGACCCTTCAGTCTGAGACCCGCAGGCGGACGCTCTATCCACTGAGCCAAACCAGTCAGGGCAATTTTTAGGTTTTTGTGTCTTTTTAAAATTGAGACTTTAAAAAAAAGAAGTTTAAGGGAAAGGTAGAAGTTTTCCATATACCTCCTCCCCCTTACATATGCACAGCCTTCCCCGTCATCAACATCCCCTACGGGAGTGGTACATTTGTTACAATTGATGAACCTATGTTGACACATCACTATCACCCAAAGTCTATGCCTTACATTATAGTTCATTCTTGTTGTTGTACATTTTATGTGTTTGGAGAAATGTACGAAGACATGTATCCATCATTATAGCATCATACAGAGTATTTTCACTGCCCTAAAATCCTCTGTGCTTTGCCTATTCATCTCTCCCTTTTTCAATGGCTGGAAACACTAATCATTTTTCTATCTCCTTAGTTTTGCCTTTTCCAGAATGTCACGTACTTGGAATCACGCTATGTAGTAGGTAGCCTTGTCAGATGGCTTCTTTCACTTAGTAATTACGTTCAAGATCTCTCTGAGTTTGTCTGGCTTGATAGCTCATTTTTTTTTTAAAAAAAAAGTCATGAACAATATTCCATTGTGTGGCTGTACTACAGTTTGTTTATCTATTCACTTATAGAAGGAGATCTTGGTTGATTCCAAGTTTTTTGCAATTATGAATAAAGCTATTATAAATATCCATGTGCCGGTTTTCAGGTTTTTGTGTAGACATGTTTTTAATTTCCTTGGGTGAATACTAAGGAGTGGGTTATATGGCTGGAGTATTTTGAGATTTATAAGAAACCACCAGACTGTCTTTCAAACTGGCTGTACCATTTTGCATTTTCACTAACAATGAATGGGTTCCTGTTGCTCCACATCCTTGCCAACATTTAGTGTTGTCAGTGTTCCAGATTTTGTTCATTCTAATAAGTGAACTTTTTAAAAAAAGATAATGTATTCTCTCTCTAAAACATACATTTACAAATTAGAGGAAGAGATACATTTCCTGGCCATGTATTCCAGTGTTAGCCTCATTAAATATTGTCATTTTAAATAATTTCTTGTTTCCTAGTTTTGATTGACATCCATAACACTGTATAATAATAACTCTTTGCCCCTGTGGTAAAAGAAATTTCTGAATTATTCCAGAATTTAAGACAGAGTACTCCTGGTCATAGATGACTTTCTACATGAAGGGGTGAGGGATGCAAGGGGAAACCAGACTATAAATGCAGACCCCACCCTCTGAAACACATCCAGAATACACGACCCCTTGTACTGTAACCCCCATCTGCCTTTCCTCCCTGATCTTGGAGTCAGTTTGTTATCAGAATGTATTGAATTGTATTAAACTGTTTGAAAAAATAAATAAATAAGTGGAAGGCACAGGGGTTTTCAGTAAATTGTGGGAATATGATGCAAATTTTTTTGGGAAAAAAAAGATTTTTAGCAAATTCAAACCACTGAGTAAGGTTAAGAGGAAGAAAAAGTATTGGGGTAGAGATGCTCAGAAGGAGCTTCATGGGGCAGGATGTATATAACCTGAAAGTGAAGGTAGGACTGACAATAGAAGGGAAGAAAGCAGCCACAATGTAAACAATGATGCTATTTTGGGGAAAGCAGGCGTACTTTGGGGCTAGAGTGGAGTTCTTTTTCTTCTTCTTTTTTAGACCCCATAGTTGTTTAAACTCTCATGAAGCTCTTTCCCATCAGAAATTCTCAGGTCATCATCATTCTAGATTAATCCTTGGTCCTTGGATTAATCTCATGTTTGTTTTTCCATTGATCTGAGGTTGCCTCAGTTATACCTTTTAATCAGCTCTGGGCACAGCTTATGTCATTTAAGTTGGTAGCATTTTACTTCATTGAGCAACATGGTGGGCATTTATAACATTCAAGAAATCACTGTACAATGTGATTACTGTTGTTGACATCACTGTCCTTTTTTTTTTTCTATGAAAATGTCAGGTCTCCAGGATAAAAGCCTTCAGCTGCGTGTGGTAAAAAGTACACTGAACTGGGAGTCAGAAAACCTGTATTCTCAACATATTTCTGCAACTAATACGAGACCATGATCAAATCACTTAAATTTTCTCTGCAGTTGTAACGTAAAAGTGATCAGAAAGGGCTTTCTATAAAATAGCTTCAAGCCCCAGACTGAAATGTCATCATTAAAGACATGTTGGGAGTGAGGACAGAAAGACAGAAACTTTTTCAGATTTTAAGACTTGCCTTAGGAAGCAACTTTTCCTTTGATGATAAAAGCAGATGGCTGATTTCTGAAGTTGAGCCCTAGCCGGTTTGGCTCAGTGGATAGAGTGTCAGCCTGTGGACCAAAGCGTACTGGGTTTGATTTCAGTCTAGGGCATGTACCTTGGTTGTAGGCTCCTCCCCAGACCAGGCCCCGGTAGGGACTCATGCAAGAGGCAACCAGTCGATGTGTTTCTCTCACATAAATATTTCTCTCTGTCTTTCCCTCTCTCTTCCACTCTCTCTAAAAATTAATGGAAAAAATATTCTCAAGTGAGGATTAACAACAACAACAAAAATCTGAAGATGACTGAGGTCATGAAAGAACTCCCTTGTAGGAATCTCATCTCTGTGTGTGTGTGTGTGTGTGTGTGTGTGTGTGTGTGTACATTGGCAATGGGGGGAAACTGGTATCAGGATGAAGCAGTTAAGAAAATACATCCAGTGTGTTTTTCCATGCTAGTCTTTGGAAGAAAGATACAGATAACACAAAACAATCAAAACAGAACCACCACCATAACAATACAAAAGACAACTAGTAGTATTTAGAAAAATATTTTCAGTGCCTCTTCAACTCAGTACCCACACAATACTTTCCTATGTCTATAGCAAGAATCTTGAGTAATGAGAACCAATATTGGAAACAAAGGCTATGTATATCTGTAAGAAAACCATCAGTATTGATCAGCTAACATCAGTTGAGCACTTATTATGTGCCAGGCCATTCGCTAGGTGTTGAGGATATACCTATGAAAAAGGATACTGATCTTGAGGCTCTCTAAAATTTGCTTTTGGCTCTAAAATTCTATGAAAACGAAGACCTCTCTTTCGAATTGCACTTCTGGATTGAGTTTTCTCAGATGTTAAATGAAATACAAATAGGCCACTACCTGAAGGCCTCCTCCAGAAAATCTCAGTTGGGTTATTTCCCTGGTGGAGGAGGGGAGACGACAAAGTTGGCTTTGGAGGGTGTATTGGAAGTGTTAGTAATGGAAAAGTAAATGTGCTCAAAAATTCAGGCCTTGGGAGGCTTTTGTGAGGTGGTTACCGACTGCTTGTGGAAAAAAAATCAAGGCCTCTCTAAGTTCTACATCATACATGAAAAATAGAGACATTGCTTTATTATTAGCAGGAGCAGTTCTCACCACCTTTTACTGTAATTCCGAAGTTACTATGATAAATATGACTTTTTTGTTGTCTTTTCCTTTAAAAATATATATTTTATTGATTTAAGAGAGGAAGGGAGAGAAAGAAAAACATCACTGATGAGAGAGAATCATTGATTGGCTGCCCAGGCATGTGCTCTGACCGGAATCGAACCGTGACCTCCTGGTTCCTAGGTCAGGTCTCAACCACTGAGCCACACCGGCTGGGCTCTTTTCCTTTTACATTTCTCCTTTGGAAGCAACTTCTAAGTTAAAAAAAAGTATTCTTATTGATTTTTTAGAGAGAGGGAGAGAAACATCAATGAAACATCAATCGGCTGCCTCCTGCATGCCCCCTACTGGGGTTTGAGCCAGAAAACCCAGCATGTATCCTGACCAGGAATCAAACCCATGGCCTCTCAGTGCACGGGACGATGCTCAACCAAATGAGCCACACTGGCCAGGGGCAACTTCTAACCTTGAATGCAACCTTCTGTCTTATCACAGAAACATAGTTTGTGGTTGAAAGACAAAATGTGCTGACCACCAAAACAAAAATCTCACCAATGAGATCCAGTTAAAACGACTTTGTCTATCTGCATATACACTGACCAAGAAGCTTCCAGAGTAGGAGGGCTCGATAAAAGACCCATGGCAATAATATACCTTGGGTTTAAAATAATCATCTACTGCATGCTGTATCTTGTTGCTTAGAAATAGCTCACACCAGCTGTTTCTTTCCACTCCCATCAGCCCTAAATGAGTAAATACGAGACAAACGGCTGGCTGTTTAGTCATCTTGTTGGCATCTAGATTCTACATTGGTCGCTTTCAGTTAGAAAAATATTTGGTGTATCCTGGTTCAACCTGCCGCACTCATATTTACAGTCTGAAAACACAGTCCTCTTTCTTAAAATATCCTGAAATGAGGAGTGCAAAAAGGCCAGAAATACCACGGGCCAAGGGTTAACACAGACTCCAGCTTTTGTTCACTGTGCACTCAGTTTTCTTCCTTGGCACTTCTTAACCCTCTCCCAAAGCCATGGCCTTAACAACACCTACCTGCCAGCAAATCATGACCTACGGTGTGTGTGTTTCATTTCACAGACACTAACTAGGGAAGGGGCGGGGGGGGGGGGGGGGGGGGGCGGCGTTTGCTTAATGATGATGAGAAGACTCCAGCCGCTTCTCCACCGGCCTCCGCTTTGAAGTTGGCAGCCTGTCCAGAACAGAGTGGATGGCATTTGCAGGCTCTCTCGACAGTTGCAGCCTCTGATAAAGTAAATAAAGCTCATACGGGCACTTTCTTTCCTCCTTATCTCCTGCCAGCGAGGTCTATTTTGTGTGGCTCACATTTGTGGCTGCAGGAGGCTAAGGAAAACCCTGTCATCTGGCTAGAGGACCGGATGGTTGTTTACACTGCAGCAGAAGACAGGATAGGATCATTCAAATAAACTCCCTGATTTCCTGTCACTTCCTTTCTTTATCTAGTGTGGCTAAGACATCTCCACACAAAGGAGGCTTCGGGCTGGCTGCTCTGTCTGGTTCTGTCATCGGGATCAATTCTTCCCTCTAAAGCAAATAATTAGAGTGCAGAGAGCCCTCCTCTTTTAGTTTTAAGCTTCTTTGGTGGACTCCGTGAATTCACATGCTCCAGGAGGAAATAACTGCTTATTACTGAGGCCATTACAATTATTAGGGACCTAGGTCTTATCTGCAACTGCAAGAATTTTTTGAAGAAAAAAAAAAGTGAACTCCAGTGTTACTTTAAACCTCATGAATCCTAAGTATCTTATGACACAGGATAGAATAGTTATAATGACAAAATCAAACGCTATTTTTTCTAGCAGGGAAATGAAGTAACACCTCATTCCTTCTACTCTAACCTGTGAGCCATTCTTGGGCTTTTTGCAAGTTGCGTTGTGTTTCCATTAGCATGCTTATGTGTGTGTGCTTGTGTGTGTACTTGCTATGTCTCCCCCCTCTATCTGCATGTCTCTCATCAGTGCCCTTCCCTAAGGAGCTCAATGCTGTTCCCAGCCTAGTCCCACCCAACATGATTCCCTTATGATTGGAACCCGTAGTACACAGACTCAAGTAGAATAACCTCTCTCTTCTAGATGTGTTCTGCCCTTCCTACTTACCATCCTGAATAGCGACAGCCCATCTACAGAGGCTATCATCTCCCTACTCACCAGAAGAGTGTACTTTTGACTGCTAGCTACATCCTTTGTTGGCTTTCATGGTTTCCCATGCTGCCTTATTTTAGCATCTTTCTCCTTCTCAACAGCCCTTTTCCTGAGAGTCTAGTTTGCTCTTATCTGATCTTGGGAGGGTTCAGACCATAACTGTTAGAGAAACTTAGAGAAGGCAGTGATCAGGGACAGGGAGGGGGTATCAGAGAGCCCTGAAACTTGAGTCGAACCATGAAGTCTGAGTGGGATTTATTGTATTCTTCTTCCAAATTCCCAAGTTTTAAAAAAATGATCAGCCCTGTAGAAGGTCAGAGCTAAGGGAAACTATGTGGTCCTGATAGAAATCATCCTCCATGTCAGATGGCAAGATTGAAAAAAGTATCTAGTTTAGAATAAATCTACGAAAGAAGAGACAGTCTCCCCATGCTGGTGGTGGTGAGCTATTGGAACATGTCTTTGAGAAGAGCGGCCACATGGCACAACCTAGGTGCCATTGTCATGTGCCCAGGTGAGTGGAGCTGCCTGGAGTTGGGCCAGGCCAACTTACAGGACCACACACTGAGGTCCTCCTTCAGGGGCACCTGGTGTCTCTCAAGTTTCTGACCAGGAAGCTGGCCTGTGTATCAGAGAATCCCTGCTTGCCCTGGACAATGAACAGACATAAAACTATGACATTTGTAGGCTGATCTGTTTGGCTTCAGTTGTCCTATATCCTTGTTTTGTCACCTTTCTTGACTCCAAAGCTTCCCTCTGTCCCCCATATCCCAGCTGGTATTTCTTCAGCACCACCCAAGCTATCTGTATTTTTTTCCCATGTGTTTTTATCTCCATGCTAATCTGGAGTGTTCTTTTTAAATATTCTTGGCCCTGAAGAGATTATTTTTGTTTTGTTTTGTTCAACATTATAATCCTAGGATGTAGAACTGGGTGCTATATAGTAAACGTTAAATATTGCTTAATAATTGAATGATGTTAACTTCCTTTCTGTCTGGGTCTTCAGCTTTTTTCCTAGAAATAGATGTGATAATGGTTCACCAGATCTTATTTTCTATGACCTCCAACACTATGACTTTCTCCACCCTAATGAGAATTCCCACATTTCTAGCTTCTTTTAACTGGTTCCACTTTCTAAAGCAGAATCTCTGGGAGTGAAATCTTGAAATATGAATATACATATATATTTAATCATATATATGTATAATCAAGCATCCTAAGTGAATTTTACATAAAACTTTATCAACCTTTTATAACAATTGAATAGAAAGATGGCAGGAAATAAACACTAGAATTATAGCATAGTAATTAACATAGAATATATGGTAAACCAAAAAATGTGTTGAAAGATATGCAATGAGGAGGTGTCTTCATAGTTTAGTAGAGCTTTCTTTAACTAAAGATAAAATATGTAACAATATGAGCACTTTGTCCTGGTCGGTGTTTCTCAGTGGTTAGAGTGTCGGCCCATGCACTGAGGAGCAGGTTACATTCCTCATCAAGGGCATGTACCTGAGTTGCAGTTCCAATCCCCAGCCCTGGTCAGGGTGAGTGAAGGAGGCAGCCATTGATGTATCTCTCTCACATTGATGTTTCTCTCTCTCTCTCCCCCTCTCTCCCTCCCTTCCACTCTCTAAAAGGCAATGGAAGAAGTATCCTCGGGTGAGGATTAACAAAAAAAGAGCACTGTGAAAATGTTAAAAAGGTCATATCTCTTCAAGGTACAAATAGTGAATTCTCAAAATAATAACCAATTCACAACCACTGCCTTTCTTATCTGAGGGGGGAATGTTTGCAGTATTAAGGGGTGAAGGGGAAAACTTCTGTAAAACTTAAATTTTCCTCCTTCATTTCTCAGAGCTCATAATCCTTCAAGTTAAAAACAAAAATTGCTACTAAGAAAAGAGCTGGATTTGCAGTAAAAATTATTACAACTTCCTAAATTTTTAAAGCTTCTGCATCTATTCACACCTTGCTGAGAGTTTTTATCAAGAAAGGGTGTTGGATTTTGTCAAATGCTTTTTCTGCATCAATGGATATGATTATATGGTTTTTATCTCTCAATTTGTTTATGTGGTATCACATTTATTGATTTGTGGATATTGTACCATCCTTGCATCCCTGGAATAAATCCCACTTGGTCATGGTGTATGATCTTTCAATGTAATGCTGGATCCAATTTGCTAGAATATTGTTGAGAAAGCTCACTGCATGAGAGAACGTATTTGCCAATGTTATCAATGGGGGAAAAAAGAGACATATGTACTACTATTTGTAATACCTTAAACAATAAAACAACAACAACAACAACAAATAAAATAAAAACTAAAGCTTCTGCATCACTTTAGGAAAATGTTGACTTGTGATATTTATGTGTAGTTTTTATTTTTTAAATATATTTTTATTGATTTTAGAGAGGAAGGGAGAGAGAGATAGAGAGAGAAACATGAATGATGAGAGAGAATCATTGATTGGCGGCCTCCTACACGCCCCACTGGGGATCGAGCCCACAACCAGGGCATGTGCCCTGACCTCCTGGTTCACAGGTTGATGCTCAACTACTGAGCAACACTGGCCAGGCTCTGTGTTGTTTTTAAAGTAACCTATTTGAGTTGGGAAAATTTCTTAGAATCAGTCAAGACTGATCCATTGGGAAAGTGAATTTATAATATCACAGCTTGTTGTAATACAGCTGCTTCTAAGTGATTCATTTGAATTGCATTGAGTGGTATACTGGTCAGTGTAATACAGCTCATTTGTAGCATGTGTCTATTTCTGGAGTGTAAGTACTCCTACTATGGCCAATTTCAAGCTGCCAATGTGATGTCATCGAACATGGAGTTGGGAAGAGGTGACCAGCAGTGCACCATTATGTAATGTATCTACCATGCAGATATAATAAATGTGAATAATCTGAAAGCATAGATGATAAAATGTAGTAAAAATATTAGAAAGTGATTCATTTTTAGGGTTAACTTTATTTTTAATATGGTTTTTTAAATCATAAGTTAATATAATTCAAATTTTAATGATGGCTGTGTTAAACAACAGCTTTGCAAAACACCTGAAAATGTATTGGTTGACTCCTGTGATTCAAATGAAGTAGCTAAAGCACACCAATAAGAAACTCTCCAAAGGTAAATGTGTCAAAGACGGGGTCCAAGTCTTTCATACAGACTTACTGTTCTATATCCCAAGCGTGTGGATTTTACTGCTGTATACAACATTAGCACTATGACAACAACGATACTTCAGTGAACAAGAATTTAAAGATTCTTTGTCAGAAGTGTTGGTGGAGGTTTTTTACATGTCACAGATGATGTTTCCAATAAAAAGACAACTGAAAATCTCTTATTTTTTTTATAGATTAGGTAACTGGTTGCATTCATATGGATATTCTTCCCTCATGCTAATTTAGACAGACTTAAGTACAACCAGAATATGTGGAGAGAATGAGAACACTTTCATGGGAAACTGTTTAAACTGGATGCATTCTTTGCCTGTGGTAAAGTCATGATATAAAAATTTCCTTTTGTGGCTGCTGTGAGGCCTCTGGGACATCTGTCTTTAGCTGTTCCCTTCTTTCCCCAAGTTATTCGTAGGCCTATTCCCAGAATGACTCGCCAAGGAGATTCCTGTTGCTCAGAATGGAAAGCAGAAGCTAGGTACATCACACTAATTATATGAGAAATCATTCCTGCCAAACGCGTGGAAACTAGTCTACAGCAGCGCTGCTTACCTGGTAAGCTTACTCTGGTCAACAGTATGTCAACTACTAATATACAATCAAAGTCTCATGATTTCTTAAATTTAATTTGTCTGAGTCTGTTCAGGCTGCTCAAATAGAATATCATAGTCTGCCTGGGTGGCTTATAAATAACAAATCTATTTGTCGCAGTTCCAGAGCAGCGTTTTTCAACCTTTTTTTTTTTTTTTTATCTCATGGCACACATAACTAACTACTAAAATTCTATAGCACACCAAAATATATATTATATTTTTGGCCGATCTGACAAAAATATAGGTGTACTTTTGATTTATTCACATCAGATGGCTGTCATCTTATTAGCTGTTTTTACTTTTTTATTTGACAATCTGAGGGAAAAGAGGTCAGTGCCCCTGACTAAATAGTCAAGTAGTGGATGTTTTAAAAATTCTCCTGGAATGGGACTACATCAAAATAAAAAGCTTTTGCACAGCAAAGAAACCATCAACAAAACAACAAGCAGGCCCACTACATGGGAGAACATATTTGCCAATGATATCACCGATAAGGGTTTAATCTCCAACATTTACAGGGAACTCATGAAACTTAACAATAGGAAGATAAACAATCCAATAAAAAAAATGGGCAATGACCTAGATAGACACTTTTCAAAAGAGGACATACAGAAGGCCGAAAGACATATGAAAACATGCTCAAAGTCACTAATTATACGAGAGATGCAAATCAAAACAACAATGCGGTATCATCTCACACCTCTCAGAATGGCTATCATCAACAAATCAACAAACAACAAGTGTTGGAGAGGATGTGGAGAAAAAGGAACCCTTCTGCACTGCTGGTGGGAATGCAGACTGGTGCAGCCACTGTGGAGAACAGTATGGAGCGTCCTCAAAAAACTGAAAATGGAACTCCCATTTGACCCAGTGATCCCACTTCTAGGAATATATCCCAAGAAACCAGAAACACCAACCAGGAAGGATATATGCACCCCTATGTTCATAGCAGCACAATTCATAGCTAAGATCTGGAAACAGCCTAAGTGCCCATCAGCAGATGAGTGGATTAGAAAACTGTGGTACATCTACACAATGGAATACTATGCTGCAGTAAAAAAGAAAGAACTCTTGCCTTTTGCAACAGCATGGATGGAACTGGAGAGCATTATGCTAAGTGAAATAAGCCAGTCAGAGAAAGATAAATACCACATGATCTCACTCATTTGTGGATTATAGAGAACAACATAGACTGATGAACAGGGACAGATCCAAAGACAGAGAAACAGCAATCAGGCTATCAATCCCCAGAAGGAAAGTAGGGGAGGGAGGGGGTAAGGGGAAGAGATCAACCAAAGGACTTGTATTGCACGCATATAAGCCAAACCAATGGACATGGACAACAGGGGGATGAGAGCATGAGTAAGGATGGGGGTTAATGGGGGGAGGGGGGGTGAGGACACATTTGTAATACCTTAACTAATAAAGAATTAAAAAAAAAATTCTCCCGGCACATTGGTTAAAAATTGCTGTTCTGGAGCCTGGGAAGTCCAAGGTCAAGGTGCCAGCAGATTCGGTGGCTGGTGAGAGCCCACTTCCTGGTTCATAGACAGGAGTCTTCTTGCTGTGATCTCATACAACAGAAGGAACTAGGGAGCTCTCTGGGATCTCTTTTTTAAGGACGTTAATCTCATTCATGAGGGTTCCACCCTTGTGACCTAATCACCTCCCCAGAGCCTTACCTCCTAATACAATTGCAATGGAGGGTAGATTTCAACATATATATTTGGGTGGGGCACAAACATTCAGTCTACAGTATACCTGATTGTTGTTATTATTTCTATATAACTGTAAACTTTAAAAAAACACAGCTGAATGCTTAGCTTAAAATACATAAACTCTGTGTGTGTATATAAAATAAGTTATAAATAATACACATGAATAACCAGAGAAGGGCTTGATGGTAATTATCAACCCAGTCCCATGACTGAATTGGAGTGTTACATTTTATCTGGTGGTTTTAGCAGGCATTGATGAACACTGCTCGATTCGTTTACTATCACTGCTGTAATACATGACCACAACTTCAATGGCTTAACAAGAATGTATCTTACAGTTCTGTAGGTTAAATGTCTCACTGGACTGAAGTCCAGGTGTCACCAGGCTGCATTCTTTGCTACAGGCAAAGGGGAGAACTGGTTTCCTGGCCTTTTCCAGGTGCTAGAGGCCACCTGCATTCCTTGGCTCATAGCCCTCTTCCTCCACCTTCAAAGCAGTAATGTTGCATGTCTTTGTGCCCTCTTATCATGTCACATCTTCCTCTGAATGACTCTTGTAAAGACCCTTGTCATTACATTAGCCCCACCTGGATAACACAGGATGCTCTTCCTATTTTTTTTTTTTACAACCCAATTTCCTCTGTAATCTTAATCCCCCAAATGTCATGTAACCTATGATATTTACAAGTTCAAAAGATTAGCACCTAATATCTTGGATGAAGATTACTCTCCCTACTACAACTTGTGGGTCAGAATATCCTAGAAATCTCATTAAAACACAGATTTGGGGGACCTGCCTCCAGCATCTCCGATTTAGTAGCTTTGGGGTGGATTCCAAGATTTTTGCATTTGCCCAAGTTCTCAGATGGTGGTGATGCTCCTACTCAGGGAACTACACTTCAAAAATAACTGTTCTATTGATTCATTGTTCCATTAGGGAGTACAAAATACCAATATTTAAATCCCATTAATGATTTCTGTTTTCATTGGTGTTGCAAAATTAAATGCAGGACACCCAGTTCCATTTGCATTTCAGATAAACAAGGAGTAATTTTTAAAATATAAGTAATATATCTGAGGCATACTTATACTAAAAAGTTATTTCTTGTTTACCTGCAATTCAAATTAAACTGAGTATCCTGACTTTTTAGTTGATAAATCTAGCAGCCCTAGTTTTCATCTGAAAGGGGAAAACAGGGCTGCTTCTTTCAGTGAATAAATATTCCATGGGGGACACACATTTTGACATACCTTCCCCAACCCCTTTGGCCCCCAAGTCAGCTAGCAATTTTCTACTAATCATTGCAACAAAAAGTATAAATAATTTGTTCCCTTGTTAATAGCTTTCAGATAATTTACCAAGAAATGACATTATATTGTCTTTTCATATAATTTCGCCATATTTCTTTTTAGGACTTTACAAAGCTATTTCCTTAGTAAGCATATGTGTGATCATCCCAAAGGTGTTGGTGATGCAATCATGGAAGTGTGCTAACAAACACAGACAACAGAGACAAGTTCTTTTAAAGGAGGTAAACAAGAGAATATGCAACACAGGCCAATACCATTGCACGATTCCCTGCCTCCTTTTTAATTGAGACAATATGAGTTGGATTATCTGTCCTTTTTGTTTGTTTGTTTGTTTTGTAGCCAAAAGTTTTCTAACTTTCACACAGGAGAGAGAAGAACAAGATTGCTTCTGAGTTCTATTTTCACCAGTTTGATTTTACCCTGAAGTTAAGAAAATCACAGTCTGGTAGGCAAGACAAATATCTAGCCAGAGATTTTCAAACTCTCTCCATTGATGCTGAGTTTAGTATCTAAATAATTTTTTCACACCACCTCTAGACCAACAGAAATACCTAAAAGTTCCACTTACCAGTTAATTAGGTCCAAGCAACTTAAGTATTTCTGTCTTAACAACTTAGCAGCTACTTGAAAAAAAATAATAGATACATTGAATGAAAAAAATATTTTTATCTTATTCTTAAATAGCTACAATGGCATACTAATGAGATATGCCTGCTTGTTAGGCATGGCACAGCTTCTCAAAGCTGGGATCCAGATTGGACATCCTCACCCTCATTTCCTGTTCCACAATGATTTTTTGCTCATTGTTTGCTCTTTATATATATATAGCAACCATGGGAAACCCAGCTTTGCAAATGCATGATGTCATTGAAAGGAATGTAGCATAATCTAATGGAAAAACTGAACTTTCTGGAGTTAGAGGGGTTTTTTCTTCTTCTTCTTCTTCTTCTTCTTTTTTTTTTTTTTTTTTTTTTTTTTTTTTTTAGTGTTTGACAGATATACAGAATTACTATGGTTCCCTTTAAATTTTAAAATACATCATAGGATTCCTATAAGTTTGTTGGGCATCTCAGGACACCTCCATGCATACTTTAGAAACTCTGGATCTAAATAATGATTGCAATTTAATCATTCTAGACAAAGCGAGATAAATTAAAACTTTTTTTTCTGCAGTGCAATAGTTCTAGGACTTCAAAAGTTCCGTAACATTTCCAAGCCTCACTTTTCATATTCCTATAATGAGGAGAACAATAATACAATATGCCAGTTTTTTATCTGGTATAAAATAAGTACTCAAATGTTAGCTAGTTTTATTATTATCATTTGTAAAGTTCTACAAAAAGGTATAGATTTAGTGTATAAGAGGGAGTGATTCATGACCCCTGACATAGTATGGGTAGCTACAAAAGTAGTGACACCTAGTAGAATTTCAAAGGATAAAGACAAAATTATTGAACTGAATAAATTTTGAATAAAAATTGTAAGCAGAGGTGATGTATTCAGAGAAGTGACTGAAAAGTAAGTACAAGAAGGGAGTGTGGCAAGACTTGTTTTTTTGTTTGTTTGTTTTATACTTTGTATTGAAATATGCTGTTTTATACATATATACACGAAAGTAAAAATAAATTGTAAAGCCCGGTTGGTGTGGTTCAGTGGTTGAGCATCAATCAACCAGGAGATCACTGTTCAATTCCCGGTCAGGGCACATGCCTGGGTCATGGGCTTGATCCCTCGTAGGGGATGTACTGGAGGCAGCTGATCAATGATTCTCTCTCATCATTGATGTTTCTATCTCTGTCTCTCTCTCCCTTCCTCTCTGAACTAACTAATTAACTAACTAAATAAATAAATTGTAAATATACCAATGTACGAGTTTTCATAAAATGAACACACTTGTCTAACTAGCCCCAAGATCAAGAAAAAGTTATTAGAGCCACATAAGCTCCCATCATGATTACTATGCCCTCTGAGAGACACCGCTATTCTTGTTTTTTCACTTTATATAAGTGAAATCATAATATATGCACCTTTCCCTGTCAGGCTTCTTTTTTCTACGTTACTTTGTGAGTTTTTCTGTATTGTCAAATTTAGTTGTAATTTGTTCACTTTCATGCTGTATTCTATTATTCCATTGTGTTGTTACACTGAACTAACCCATTCTACTGTTGATGGCACTCAGGATTATTACAAACAGTGCAATTAACATGGTGTAGGTCTTTTAGTGAATGTATACCTGCATTTCACTTGTGTCTAAATACCCTGGGATGGAATTAGTGCTACACTTGTGTTCATCTTTAGGAGATAAACTATATTTTCTCTTTTTTTGGGAGGGGTGTCTATATGAAGTGGAATTATTTGTATGCCTATATACAACCCCAGGAAATGCTGCCAATCAGTTTTCCAATGTGGTTCTACCGATTCACACCCCTACCAGCGATATCTGAGATGTTCCTTAATCACATCTGTGTGCTTTGCAGTTTTCACCTCAGTCTTTTTAGCTGATGTGTAGGGCTGTGTTTTGCACTTCCAGTACTTGCCATTGGTCCTGGGCAGCACACCCCCTATGCCTGAGTTGGTTTTTTTAAAAATATATTTTATTGATTTTTTACAGAGAGGAAGGGAGAGGGATAGAGAGTTGGAAACATCAATGAGAGAGAAACATCGATCAGCTGCCTCCTGCACACTCCCCACTGGGGATGTGCCCGCAACCAAGGTACATGCCCTTGACCGGAATCGAACCCGGGACCCTTGAGTCCGCAGGCCAACGCTCTATCCACTGAGCCAAACCAGTCAGGGCTATGCTTGAGTTTTGTTGCTTGTAAAACAGGGAAAATAAGAGCACTATATTTTTGAGAAATAAATGCAGTGATCCATGCAAAGCTTTCGGTGCAGTGATGGGCACAACATACACCATCACAAATGTCACTTGCCACACACCATCATCACTACTGCCATCATCACCATCGCCAGCATCTTGTTATCAGGAAGGGCTGTTAAGCATTCAGCAGAGTAGAGCAGTTTTCTAGACAAAGTGCCTGATGCAAAGGCAGCAAGGCAGAGAGCCTTCTGTGTTGGAAAAACAGTGAGAACTTTCCTCTTTCACTCCAGGGATGCTTGGTCGGGGTGAGAGACAGAAATGTTTGACTAACAGCTCACTCAATTGTTCCCTTTCAAAAAGAGGGTGATTAAGTGCCCATTTCATTGAGTAGATTATGCATCTCCACTGGGAAGCAAATAGTCAGTTATTTAAAACAGTCTGCGTCATGGGCGTCTCTTTCATAAGAATGAAGTCTGAACAGTGCCTCACTGTGCCGAGGACAGACCTGCTTTCTGTCTGACCAGCAGGGCTTTTGCTTCCTTTCCTTTCCAGATAAATATGCATTATTGGGAAACCCATGGAGAGCCCCATTGCTTTGTAGGTTAGAATGTTTCCGTGTCCCTTAGCATCCAGAGTATCCGGGGCTGCTTCCGATGGCATGCAGACTCATATTCGCGTCTCCCTGGATTTCACCCCTGAGCACTGTGCCAGGCAGCCTGCAGCAAGCAGAGGCTTCCAGAGCAAAGCCTGATTAGGTCCAGCTGTGCCGAGCAGCTTAGCAGCAAAGCTCATGTACTCCAGAGCTGTTTCCCTGGCTTGTAGCTGGGTGGGCTTTGCATTTTGAAATTTGCTGTTTCGTTTCATGCCCTGGCCCCATGCTTTTGAGAGTAATGGACTTTCAAGCTCACCTCCCCTGCCACCCTTCTAGTCTGTGGCTTGTGAGCCCTAAGAGTGAAAGGTGGCTCTGGCTGGAAGGGCTTCACGTAGGAAGCTTGGGGGCCAGTGTTGCAGCAAAACATCTGCACAGATCTTTTCTTGCTTCAGGATATTATGACCAATAATCTGGCCTCCTACCAACTGGCGGGCCTCTTATTCTGAGCAGTGTGACACAGCTGTTTAAGGTTATTTCCACTGCAGCCAGAAAGAAATCCCCATCTGCAGGAAGATAGGAAAGTGATGATGAACTCAGGGAAAGGACTTTTTTTTTACTTCTCACTAGCCTAGGACCTTGGTATCCCCCTGTGTCCTCAAGGAGAAAGGGAGTGGGTACATTATAGTGCAGTGGCTGAAAGTAGACTGTTTGGGCTCGAACCACGGCTCTTCTGCCAATCAACTATATGGCCTAGGGCAGGGGTCCTCAAACTTTTTAAACAGGGGGCCAGTTCACTGTCCCTCAGACCGTTGGAGGGCCAGACTATAGTTAAAAAAAAAAAAACTATGAACAAATTCCTATGCACACTGCACATATCTTATTTTGAAGTAAAAAATAAAATGGAACAAATACAATATTTGTATTTGCATGTGGCCCACGGGCCGTAGTTTGAGGACCCCTGGCCTAGGGCAAGTCACATAACCAATCTCAGCCTGTTCCATCATCTGCAAAATTGGGAAAGCGCTGGCTTCATATGGCTGATGTAAAGGCTTCAATGAGGTAACACACTGAAAGTAACACAGTGGCTGGCATAGAGCTAGAGTTCAATGACCAGTGTCTATTATATTTTACTAGAGGCCTGGTGCACAAAATTTGTGCACCGGGGCGGGGGGAGCCCTCAGCCTGGCCTGCACCCCAATCCGGGACATCCTTCTCACAATCTGGGACTGCTGACTCCTAACCGCTCACCTGCCTGCCTGCCTGCCTGATCACACCTAAACACCTCTGCCTGCCTGCCTGATGCCCCTAACCGTGCTCCCCTGATGGCCTGATTGCCCCTAACCACTCTCCCTTGCTGGCCTGATCACCCCTAACTGCCTCAGTCCCTGCCACTGTGGCTTTGTCCAGAAGGATGTCTGGAAGGATGTCCAGTCTATCTGCTCTAATTAGCATATTACCCTTTTATTAGTATAGATGTTCTCTTTCTTTATCCTTACCCCTCTGTCTGGCCAACTATCTTCCATTTTTTGCCACAGCTGTTTCTTTTCCCCCAAGTCTTACTAGGTACCTCTTCTGACCTATCCGGTAGCAACCTGCACTATCTTTATTATAGCATTTTTATGCCATATTATACACTTAATTGTATATTTGGTTACTATTTTTCTGTAATTGAGTCCAAGAGTATCTTGCTTGTCATTGTGTCTCTATGTATTGTTTATCACAATGGGTGTCAAGTTGTAAGCAGTCAATAAATATTAAATTCTATTATGATTAGACACAACAAATCAGCTGAAAAAAGAAAGCAGACTTTTCTAGATCTTCTCTGGTATCAGTATACCCCACACTGCACCCATTTAACCTGCATAGCAGGGTGACTTAGGACAATATTTGCACCTGATACTCCTGAGCTTCTCCACTCCCTCGAATCTTCTGGTGGGCACTTCATCCCAGCCATCTCAATATTTGGCTGCCCCAAATTATGACCTATTGAATCAACCAACTATTGCTACATAACACTATCAAATATTCCGTGGCTTAAAAAGTCATGGATTATTATAGCTCATACAAGTATAAGCTGGCTGTCCTATTCTAATCACTTGTGCCTAGCAGTTGTCTGGCAGAGAGTAAAAAATAAATGTTTATCGAAATGAATGAATGAATGATGTTTGAAATGTTTATGAAGCTAGGCTTCAGTGTCCCTCCCCCAAAACAGTGCATACTTTATGGATACTCAAGAGGGTTAATAAGTTATCCTGGTTTGTCTGAGCCTTTTCTGGGTTCAGCACCCCAAATCCCATGTCCTGAGAATGTTCTTCCTCTCAGTCCTGGGCAAGGTGAGATAGCTGGTCGCCCTAGTTTCTAAGAGCTCTGCTAGTCCTAACGCACAGACTCAAATGTCTTCAGAGACTGTTGGGTAAGGACAATGAGAGGGAACCTGGCTTAGAGTAAACTGGAAACCTTCCAGAAAGTATCTAAACATGAACAAATCCTGTCAAGGGGCTGAATTAGCTTGATGGCCAGCATTGCAGCCTGACACTGCAGTGCCTGGCCAAAGTTAACAGAAAGAGGAGCAGGGGCAATTCCATTTGATATTCAACAACTTTTTAAAAAATCAAAACCATTAATTTTGAGATTACTATGAGTTTGCTTAACATCTCTGAGCCTCCGTTTTCACATATATGAAATTAATATCTTAAAAGTAGCTACTGGATATATAGAATTGTGGGAATTAAATTAGATTTAAAGTGCAGAGTATTAATAGCTTTTATGTATTCAAAAAATCATATATGTAGTAGAAGGTACATTGAACTGGGAATTTGAAATCTGGTTTTCCCTCTAGTTGTGTAGCCTTGAGGAATTCCTTTAACATCTTTGGGTCTCAGGTTTCTCATCAGGATGACAGCTGATTATGAGGGTGCATTATATTATTAGGATTTGATTACCTGGGGAGTGCTTTTTGGAAGGAAAGTTGGTGCTAGGGATTAAGAACTCCAGTTTAGGGATCAGAGAAACCCAGGCTCTGTCATCTGATGTGTTACCTTCAGCAAATTCTTTAACCTCTTCCTAACTAAACTTTCTATAAACATGGGGATTTTAATTGTGGCCTCCTCATGTGGTTGTTGACATCAAGAGGACCAAATGAAATAATCTGTATAAAGAGGTTATCATAGGAAATCAAAATAAATATTAGTTTATTGCTAAAATTCCCAGAATTATTTAATATGTACAAATGATCAGAGTCTAGTTGAACTATTTTTGGTTTTGAAAAGAGAATACTTATCACTTTTGAATTCAAACTCTTTCCCCCAATTTCCTGTGCCTTAGGCAAAAGGGAAGTTTAACGTTTTTAAGTTCAGTGTTTTCAATCCTCCCAGACTGTAACTAAGCTCCCTCTCTCCAGAAATGAACTTGTCCCACAGCTTTAAAAATTTCTGGAGCCTCAGTCTCCCCTGCGGGTATAGAAGTTAATTCTGTAGGTCCTGAGCTCTTTTCCCCTGCGCAGCTCCTTCTCTTCCATGCAGTAAAAAGAAAAAGGAAAGCCTTCCCTGCCTGTCCTCCACCCGAGTCTCCTCTGGGTCCCTTCCTCTCTTCACTTAGAAGCCAGAACAGGCAACTCAATTTTGAAACAAAATCTGAGATTACAAGTTAATCTCTAAATGCTGCCGATTTCCTGGTAATGGAACCAACAGGCATTTCAGCTCAGCTTCTAATTTTTAAAAACTTGTTTCCCTTCTTTCAGAACTGAAGTTTTCAAACACATTACAATTTAATTTAATTTGGCATTGAAAGCAACATAAAGGGTGTTGTGCGTGTGTGAGTGCGTGAGTGCGTGTTTGTGATGCACTGTTGTGTATTGGGTATTCCCTACCAGTCTACTTTGAGACAACATTTTAAGTTTCTTTTGAAGGCACTTAAGTGGTTCCAGCTGCTTAAGACTCAGAGCTGCAGAGAGACCTTTCCATTTGAGGTGACCTTCGAATGAAGTTCGCTAATGGAGCAAATTTGTCTTCACCCTCCACGGGAGTTTGTTAAGGGATCAGCCATGTGTGCCCTGTGTAATGGACAAATCAGCACCAAATTAAACAACTTTCATTACTCTGAGCTAATTATGTAGGAGCAGAGATGGACTTATTATGCAAGTGTCTTTGGGCATATGAAGGCCAAACGACGCTGTTTGGACAAAAGTTCCCCACTACTTGGAAAAGAGACAGCGTGTGGAAGATTATATTGTCACAGGATATATGGTGGGCAGCAGCGCCAGGCTCAGAACAACTGTTCCGCAGCTATCAGCACCATGGTCACACTGCGAGCACAAAATTGTCCATTGAAACCTTGCATTTGAAATGTCGCTTGGTGTTATTCGTATTAATTGGGATTTGATTGATTTTTTTGCTTTATTCTGATTTAATTTGTAAATTAATTTTGGGTTTGCAGTTAGAAAAGAACTACAAGCATAGAAAGTATATATCTAGTTTTATACTTGCATATCTTCATATAACATAAAAAATTTTAAATCAACAATGGGCTTTCAAAATATTTCCTTCTTATATGTCTCATCATATCAGGCATCACTTAGGTTTGAGAAACACTGGTGTGAAGCATCACTGAAAGGGCTAAAGGGGAAAGTAGTTACAGATGAGCAGAGAACAGAACAGAGAGTAAGGGCATAGGCTTTGGTGTCAACTGTGCTTAAATTACAGTCTCCCTTCTGCCTAAACAAATCATGGGACTTTACTTTCCAATCCTTTGTTTTTCCCAGTCAAAATGGAAATAACAACAACAGTAATTATCTCCTATTGTTGCTAATGATTCACTGAGATAACCCTTATAAAGTGCTGAATGCTTTAGGAGGCAGTATGGGGGCATAGTGAGGGATGTGGACTCTGGAGGGAGATGATCTGGGCTTCAGTCATAGCAACACTACTTGCTAACCACATGGAACGATACTTGACCTGCTTGCACTTTAATTTTCTTATCAGCAAAAGGGAATAATGACAGTGACGATCTCATGGGTTGCTTACAAGGAAAACTGAGGTAACTAATGCTAAGCATGTGGGGCATGGCATTAATAAACACACTATAAATGCTGCCCATTACTATTAGCTTAGTGTTTGATATACAGACCTCGATAAAGTTTAGCTGATTCTGAGGCAGGATTTAGCTTAGTTTTGGGACCAGGCCAAAAGCTATTCCCTTTGGAGGGGTTATGACTATGATCTTATGAAATGATCATCCAGGCTGGAAAATTAGACATTAAAGGGAATCAAGCCTGAATTAAGGGGTAATTGAAGTATAGATATGGTTGACAAGTAAAAGATTGGTCCATAGACATTGAGAAGATAAAAGCTGGACCTAAAGTGTGAGATAGCAAGGATATTTTGGAATGGAAAAGAGTGAGCTTCAGATTTGTACATAGTGGAGTCTCCTAGAGGAGTCATAAAAAAAGAGAATAAAAAAACTAGGTCTTGCCCTAGCTGGTTTGGCTCAAAGGATAGAGCGTCAGCCTGTGGACTGAAGAGTCCCAGGCTCGATTCCAGCCAAGGGCACATGCCTGGGTTTCGGGCTCAATCCCCAGTAGGGGGCATGCAGGAGGCAGCCAATAAATGATTCTCTCTCATCATTGATATTTCTATCTCTCTCTCTTCCTCTCCCCTCCTTTCTAAAATCAATAAAATATATTAAAAAACAAACAAACAAACAAAAAACTAGGTCTTAGAAAGAATGGCTCTGTGTGTGTCTCTCCTTGTGGTTGTCCCTCTCCAGTTCATACACAGTCATGTCAATGTTTATGGAGACAAGAGTGCCAAGAGGAACAATTGAAAAACAGTATTCAGAGATAATTTTTTAAAAATATGTTTTTAGTTTTTATTGATTTTTAGAGAGAGAGAGAGAGGGGGGGGGGAGAGAGAGAGAGATAGATGAGAGAGAAACATTGATTGGCTGCTTCCTGCATGCCCCCTACGGGGATCAAGCTCACAATTCAGGAACATGCCCTGACCCAGGAATGGAACTAGTGACCTCTTGGTGCATGGGTCGATGCTCAACCACTAAGCAACACTGGCCAGGTCACAGAGAATTCTGGAAGTTACTGGGCCATGCCTTGGTATCTATGTAGAAGAAGAACCAGTGACTGGAAACAAGAACATTGCACACTTTGGAACCTTGGGGACTTCAGTAGAAGATCATGAAGCCCATATCTTGAGGCAACGGCAACAGATTCATTAGAAAGGAGCCAAAGTAAGTGAGGGGAAATATAAACTTTCCTGGTGGTTGACCTTCTGCATTGCAAAGAAACCTGAAGATCAGGTAACTCTCAAGAGTTATTCCCAGCAACTAAACCAGAAGAGTGAATAAAGAAACAGATGGATCTGGTTAGAGAGAGAATGTTGCAACTCCCCATGGTCTTCTAGATTATAAAAAAGAAGACAAAGTCAGGTTTTCCAGGTAAGCCCTGTGACTAGAATAGCTTTTATAGCTATTTAAAGGCCCTTTACTGACTTCTTCAGACAGAATGGTGGGTAAAGAGCTATATTCCTACACTTAATGAGCAGACTGTACACTTGGTTACCAGATTTGATTTCTCAGGGGTTTGCTAATTTTATTTTCTTTCACAGCCCTGAGATGATCTTTGTTTTATTCTTCCCCCTGCATCCTATCTCCTAGAGAATAGATGATGTTTTGAAAACTATGCAATTGACAGAAAATTAACAGGATTATATCAAACTGAAAGGTATAGTTGACAAGGGAATAAACTAGTTTCTGTTCATCACATTAGGGACAATTAGTTACGCCATGAGCTTAAAGCCCAAACAGTGATATATTGTTCTTAGGTTCTTTTCCTTCTAGGACTATTAAAAGATAATCAAAACATGGGTCCCAAAAGACCTAAAATAAGTTAATGCCTGTAAGTTAAATAAATAAGCCATTAAGTTAAGAACAAGAATATTTTTACTAATTACAGCCTCCTTTTATTGAGGGCCTACCGTGTTCTGGGCATTGTTAATTAGCTCATAGATTATTTACAACAGCCCTTAAGAGCCATGTCTTCCTCGTCTTGATTAACAACGAGGCAACTGAAGGTAGGAGAGTTTTATTTAAAAAAAAAATTTCTTGAGCACCTGATCTCTGTCTGTTACTGAAGATACTGCTCTGAAAAAGACAAAGATGGTCTCTGTCTTTATGAAGTTTTTTTCTATCAAAGTTGGGACATAAGATTTCCAATGGCATATAGTCAATACATGTCAGAACCAGGATTAGAACTTCAAGATCTGGGTCCTTAATATTTGAAGTGAAAAAATTTAGGCAAAGCTAATAAGGACCCTAAGGGGAACTTGACTGTGTCGCCTTTATTTTCCCTTTTTATTTTCTCTTTTCCAGAATGTTTCAGTTTTATTGAGGGTGTTTTCCAGATGATTCTCTTCCCCTCCTCCTGGCAAGTTTGTTGTCATGAGTCACAAACACATCTCTTACAAAAGTAACTGCCAATGGCTGGTGGTTCCACCCTCGTTCATCTCTGATTGACAGGTTTCTTTGGTCCCTGTAGACCAGCAAAGGAGAACAATGCCTTGCGCCAAACATCCAGAACATTCTAAAAGCATCTCCTTCAATGTAGACTGTGGTTAAGTCTGAGAAAGGTATAGGAATATTGCACAGAGACCTGGCATGCTTCATGCAGCAACTGCCTGCCATTGGCCCAATACTGGGGGAAAGGAAAGATTGCCCTTGTTCAGCTGCCCAGGAGGGGGGTGGGGGTGGGGGTCCACAAATACCTGGCTGAAATTTCAGGCTCAAAGAGCACCTTAGCCAAATAACAACAAAATAGAGCATTGGCCTTTTGTGAGGATCTTTCATATTCTCGATGTAATTTAATCTTCAAAACAACTCTGAGGTAAGCAGATTAGTCTGCATTAATCACTTTACAAAGCTCTAACACCAAGCCTAGAAAGGCCTACCATTTTCCCCAAGACTACAAAAATTATAAAAACCAGAAGGTTCCTTAAACTGAGGTCTTCTGGCTAAGGCTATTGCCTTTTTGTCTTTTCACTAGTGCAGTGGTTTTCATAATGTGTTCCTGGACCAGCAGTAACTGTAGTTATCTACAGTTGACTATGGTCAAAAATATTAATGGAAAATTCCAGAAATAAACAATTCATAAGTTTTAAGTTGCATGCCTTTCTGAGTTACATGTTGAAATCTCACGCCATCCCACTCCATCCTGTCTGGTATGTGAATCATCCTTTTTTCCAGCGAATCCACGCTGTACATACAGTACAGTAAGATATTTAAGAGACCACATTCACATAGCTTTTATTACAGTATAGTGTTGTCATTGTTGTAGTTTATTATTAGTTATTGTTGTTAATCTCTTACTGTGCCTAATTTATAAATGAAACTCTATTATAGGCACATATGTATAGGAAAAGGCAATATACACAGACTTTGATACTATCCACATTTTCAGGCATCCATGGGGGTGGGGGTGTCTTAAATTGCATCCCCCACAGCTCAGGGGGCACTACTATGTATAGTAGATGATCCCTAAAGGATTCAGAGCCAAGTGGCAACATTATCTAATGTAAAAATAACCAATAGATGTGGATTCAAGTTCAAAATCTGACCTTTAATTTATGGTTATCTGGAGTATGCTGCTGAGAAGTTTTGGGGTCATACCAGGAAAAAGATCAGTGATTAATTAGCAATATCTGTACAGTCAGGGGAGTGGGGCCCACAGATTTGTCATACTTCGTCTAAGGGAAGAGAATATTAGGTGTGATCACTTAATCTCAGCCTCAGCCTTTCCATTTCTGGATGACCATGGGCAAACCAACAATAATAAATGCTGGTCACACTTTGTACTTTTACATGCCTCTTCTGATTTGATCCATCTTAGAGCTTTGGGAGGGGCAGGGCCAAACTTATTACAGTGGGGCCTTGACTTACGAGTTTAATTCGTTCTGAGACCGAGCTCGTTAAGGAGCTCGTTAATTCAAATTACTCTATCAACTCAATGTAAAAAATTGGCCGAGAGACAGCTGGTATCTCAAAAAACTCGTTAGTCAGGACACTCGTAAGTCAAGGCCCCACTGTATTCTCATTTCATAGATGAGGAAAACTGAGACTGAAAATATGAGTTTTTCCCAATGCCTGCTAATGAGTTTGCTGGTGTAAAATTCGAATCCTGTTCTGCATTTTGAGTTCTTCCTACCAAACTTGATGCCTCCTCTCAGTTATTGGTGTTTCAATGTCCTTATTTGCAAATGGGATTTAAGATACTTTCCCTCTATATTTCACAGTGAGCTACTCATTTAAATATTCTGAAAATTGGAAGTGTCGATGAAATTTATATAAGACAAATCTGATTGCACATACTTCCACAACATAGCTATGCCAGGTACAACAGGCTTGGAGGCAGAGATACTACTAAAGCAAAGTGAATGTTTTGATTACAGTTAAGCAGTCATTTTCAAAAGATATGATTTTTCCTCCAGGAAGATGTTTGGAAATGTCTGGGGACTTTTTGACTGTCACAGCTTGGGTGGGGTGTGGCTACTGGTATCTAAGGATGCTGTAAGGGTTCTACAATCCTTCATTATGCCTAATGTCCACAACATAACACACAAAACATAATGCTTAGTGCCCACAACAAAGAATTATCTGGCTCAAGTTGTCAGTATGACATGATGCCAAGGCTGAGAATCAGGATCAGAGTAAATGAGAAACACACTGTTTAATTACAGGTTTTTTTAATTAAATCTTTATTTTTCAGATTATTACATTTGTTCCTCTTTTTCCCCCCCATAACTCCCCTCCTCCCACTTCCCGCCCCACCCTCCGCCCTCACTCCCCACCCACTGTCCTCATCCATAGGTGCACGATTTTTGTCCAGTCTCTTCCCGCATCTCCCACACTCCTTTCCCCCCCCTAAGAATAGTCAGTCCATTCCCTTTCTATGTCCCTGATTCTATTATAATCACCAGTTCATTCTGTTCATCAGATTATTTATTCACTTGATTCTTAGATTCACTTGTTGATAGATGCGTATTTGTTGTTCATAATTTGTATCTTTACCTTTTTCTTCCTCTTCCTCTTCTTAAAGGATACCTTTCAGCATTTCATATAATACTGGTTTGTGGTGATGAACTCCGTTAGCCTTTCCTTACTTGTGAAGTTCTTTATCTGACCTTCAATTCTGAATGATAGCTTTGCTGGATAAAGTAATCTTGGTTGTAGGTTCTTGGTATTCATCACTTTGAATATTTCTTGCCACTCCCTTCTGGCCTGCAAAGTTTCTGTTGAGAAATCAGCTGACAGTCATATGGGTATTCCCTTGTAGGTAACTGAGTTTCTTTCTCTTGCTGCTTTTAAGATTCTCTCTTTGTCTTTTGCTCTTGGCATTTTAATTATGATGTGTCTTGGTGTGGTGCTCTTTGGATTCCTTTTGTTTGGGGTTCTCTGCGCTTCTTGGACCTGTAAGTCTATTCCTTTCACCAGGTGGGTGAAGTTTTCTGTCATTATTTCTTCAAATAGGTTTTCAATATCTTGCTCTCTCTCATCTTCTGGCACCCTTATAATTCTGATGTTGGTATGCCTGAAGCTGTCCCAGAGGCTTCTTACACTATCTTCATATTTTTGGATTCTTTTTTCATTTTGCTTTTCCGGTTGGGTGTTTTTTGCTTCTTCGCATTTCAAATCTTTGACTTAATTCTTGCACTCCTCTGGTCTGCTGTTGGGTGTCTGTATAATATTCTTTATTTCAGTCAGTGTATGCTTAATTTCTAGTTGGTTCTTTATCACAACATCGAGGGTCTCATTAGATTTCTTGTAGATCTCATTAAGTTTATTGGCAGTTTCTAGAAAATTATTGAAAGACCTTAAAAGTGTGATTTTGAGCTCTATATCCTCCATTTCTGTCATGTTTCTTTGTCTCCGCATTTTTTATGCTTTCTTGGTGCACCCCCTAGTGGTCTTTGTGTGCAATCTTGTTGTAGTTAAGCCTTGATTGTTGTAGGTATTACTAGGGGGGATTTGACCTCCAGGCCAAGTGCTGTGAGAATCAGCTGTGTCTGCAGTGAGAGAACTTCTGTCCTCTAGGGAAGTGCTAATCTAGCCTTTGCCTGAGGCCATCCGGCAAATGCCTCTGTGCAGGGCTTGGGCGAAGCAGGTCCCAGGGGATCTACAGGGCGGGCGGAGTGAGCATTTATGGCTGCTCTCAGTCCTGTCCCCAGAGGCTCTGCCTCTCAGAGTCCCAGCAACCGCTGCAAACCTCGGAGAGAAAGCTGCCCTCGAGTTCTGACCGGTGCCAGACAGTCCCGCTTCTCCCGTTTGAGTCTGGGTCCCTAGAGACTCACCCGGATCTGGAGCTCAGAGCCTGAGACTCCCTCCAGATTGAAACAGACAACCGCGCCCTCAGCTGCCAGCCCGCTCCACATGCACTCCGCACCTTAGTATTTTACTTCAGCACTGCGCCTCCTCTGAGTCTCGGTATGCTATTCTCTTTCCTCCTAGTTGTAGAACTTCCACTCAGCCAGCCTTCCTGTGGTTCTGGATGATGTCCATTCCGTCTTTTAGTTGTATTTTTGAAGTGGTTGTTCGAGGCAGCAAACTCTGGCGTTAACCTATGCCGCCATCTTGGTTTCTAATTACAGTTTTATTGTCATTAAAAAAAGTCTATGCTTTCTCCATGAACAGAAAAGAGTTCTATGTTTTGTTGCCCCCAAACCTGGTTTCCTCTGTTTCCAGTCAATAAGATCCTCCCTAGTGGTCCTCATGCTCAGAACCTGACTCTGTCTCTTACTATGCCAGTGCAACATGTAACTTAGTTCAAATAGAGATAATCAGATCTACTTCTTAAAGTTCAACTGAAGGTTAAATGAGATGCACATAAATACTTACATCAGTATCTGTCTCATAGTAAAGCTTAATATATGTTAATAAGCTTTCTGAAAAAGAGGTTTTGGCCTCCAATGCTGTCTCTACCACACTTCTCTGTGTTCATCATTGTTCTCTCCATTGAGAGAAGGATTAAAAGCTCAATATTAATTGTAAAAATCTAGTGCCATAGGAGCATTTAACAATTAGTTACATTCAATAACTATTTATGGCCTGGCCAGTGTGGCTCAGTGGTTGAATGTCAAACGATGCACCAGGAGGTCTCTTGCCAGGGTTTTGGGCTTGATCCCCAGCAGGGGGCATGAAGGAGGCAGCCCACTGATGTTGACGTTTCTCTCTCATCAATGTTTTTATCATTCCCTCCCCCTTTCTCTCTCTCTCTCAAATCAATAAAAACATATTAAAAAATAACTATTAATGAGTATTCAATGTGACAACATAAATGTTTTAAAATTTCACTTATTTAAAAAGAACATCTATATGCAGAGCATATTTACATGATTATCCACATCCTTAGTTCTCTTTCCTGTAAGAAAAGAACTGATGCGTTTGTCATGTGGCATTAATAAGAAAGAAAGAGAAAAAAAGGAGTTGCCTTTCGTAATCACAAACAAATCATACTCTTTGCCTTTGACAATTGCCTCCCACTTCCCAGACTAAGAACTAGAGAAAGCCAAGGTATAATTGCCATTTAAGTAGACTATGAAATCCTAAATCTGCTGGGGTTTTCTACCACTCTCCTTCTTTTTTTCTCCTGGTATTGCTCCAGTGGTGTGGCTCTGAAGCTGCTCTCACATCACTCAAGATGTGGGTGGGACTGGGTGGGTGGAGTGCTACTCTGACTTAGGATAAGAGCTGATGAAAATGTAATTTTTAAACGGTGGGTTTTTGTGAATATACAGCGATCACTATCTGATTCAAACATTAAATTCTTTGGGTTGTGATATTATTTCATTATACTAGTTACTGATATCTGTTTAAAAAAACATGTTTTCAGAATATCACTGTTGATTGGGTAAGATAGAGAGAGTGTGTCCTAAGCTATGTTTTGGCACATTCCCTCATTACCACAATCCTATATCTACCCTATTTACACTTGACAGAAGAAAATTTGCCTCAATCTGTCTGCTGATACAGAATACATTGAATGAATATGAGAAAATATTAAGCTTTGGATAGGGATTAAGTGGAATGAGGTAAAGGGAGAAGGATCCAGGCTTATGAGACATGACTTATGGGAGAGTCACTGCTAGCCTTATGTTACAGATGAGCAAACTGAGGCCTAGTAAGGTGAGAAGACATAGGTGACCTCACACAGTGGCAGAGGCAGAACTGAGACCCAGTCTCTCGGCTTGTAATATAAGGCTTGTGTTCATTCCTTACCACTACTGGCACTGTGGTGATGGGTCATTTCTGTGCCTAAGTTCACAATCAGTATGATTCAGGCATTCATACTTTTATAATTCACTCCTAAAGGCCAAGAAATTTGCCATCAAAACAATAAATGTGGCCCCGACAGCATGGTTCAGTGGTTGAATGTCCACCTATGAACCAAGAGGTCACAGGTTTGATTCCCTGTCAGGGCACATGCCCAGGTTGTGTGCTCAATCCCCAGTAGGGGGCATGCAGGAGGCAGCCAATTGATGTTTCTCTGTATTGATGTTTCTATCTCTCTATCGTCCTCCTTTCCGCTCTTTTTAAAATCAATGAAAACATTTTCTTTTTAAAAAAACAAACCCACAATAAATGTGAAGCCCTGGATGGTGGGGCTTGGTTGGTTGAAGCATTATCCCGTACACCAAAAGGTTGAGGGTTTGATTCCCATTCAGGGCACACACCTATGTCGCGGGTTCGATCTCTGGTTGGGGCACATACAGCAGGTAGCCAATCGATGTTTCTCTCTCACATTGATGTTTCTCTCTTTCTCTCTTTCTCTCTCTGTCTTCTCCCTCTCTAAGAAATCAATAAACATATCATGGGGTGAGGATAAAAAACACACATAAATGTGGATGTCTGCCTGTCAAGGAGCCAAGGAATATCAATATTTCAGTGAATTGCAGAAACTGGACAGGAAATTCACCACCCAGTTATTTCAGACAAAATGGACTTGGTGATAGAAGATATAGAAAGTACTAGAACAGCCTCATACTCTTACACTGACATACTTATTTGCACATGTGTCTGGGGCGCTCACGCACAGGTATGTGTGAGTGTTTACTCAGGATTGCTGTATTGGGCTTTCTCATATTGAAGGGCCTAATGGGAATGGTGTTAGTCATTTCCTTGTCGACAAATGGAGATTTATGTCCTTTGGTTCTTTCTCAGATTTGGGTGTCTGAATGTCTGTTTTTTGGAATTTTACATGTGGGAAATTTCAGTAAGGGCGGGGAAGGATCACATTTAATCGATTTTTAAAGAGGGAAAATTTCTCTCTTCCCTTTTTTTTTTTTTTTAAAGCTTCTTCAAGTTTTGCTCAGTTCTCTTTCTGGTAACTTCGGGTGGAGATCAAAACTGCCAAATGCCAGTGACAAGGATCAGAAGATTGCCACCATCTTTGAGCTGCCCAAACATCTGGCTAATTGTGCAAAACCTGCTCACACTTAACCATAAGGCCTCAGCAGAAAGCCCTGGGATGAGAAAACTTTCATCTAACATGTGGACACTTACTTTCCAGGAAGCTAATGGCTGGGGTTCAAATTAGGTAATAGAACCACCCTGTGTTATTACATCTGCCAAGGGAAGGAGAGAACCAGCAGTTGGTCTCTTAGCTCAACTTTGAAGACAGTGATTCTTGATTATTCAAAATCCTTCTTCCCTACTCACAGCAACAACTGAATCGCAGTAAAGTAGTAAATAGTACATTTGTCTGGACTATTTAGGTGATCAGTTAAAGAGGCTACACACGGTCAGAGGCACCATGAACAAATACCGCCACCAGCACCCATTCATGCCCCTGTTGCAATTTATTGAGCATTAGTATATCCAAGCATTTTACAAATATTACCTTGCTTAATATAACAACCATATAAAATAGATTTTATTATTATCCCCATTTTATCCACAAGGAAATTGAGACTCACAGGAGTTAAATAGCCTGGCTGGTGTGGCTCAGTGGTTGAGCATTGACTTGTGAACCAGGAGGTCATGGTTCGATTCCCATGGTCAGGAGCACATGCCCAGTTTGCAGGATCGATCCCCAGTGTGGGGCATGCAGGAGGTAGCCAATCAATGATTCTCTCACATCATTGATTATATCTCTCTTTCTCCCTCTCACTTCCTCTCTGAAATCAATAAAAATATATTTTAAGAAAGTAGTTAAATAATCTGGGTGACATATTACTACTGATGATCTAGAGCAGGTCCATCTGATACCTTAAACTGAGATTTTCAAAACATTAGACCAAGTGAATCAGATCCAAGATACATTAAAAAAAAATATGTTGGGTTTTAGAATAAAAATCTCTTTTGCTCTGAAATGTTATTATTTGACTTATTCACTTTTGTATTCAATGAATTTCTCCCTAATGACATAACCTCTCATTGACAACATTCTGCCCTAAATCATCAGAAGTTCATCACTGATTCTCAGACCCTGGCCTCTACCTTACTGCTTGTCACCAAACTTTCTGTGTTGACAATACCATCACTCTAACAGATTCCCACACTGGAAACCCTGACTCACCGTTTTCTTTCATCACCATATTCAATGACTTACCAGGTCCTATTCCTATTTAATCCTACTCTCCCCTGTTTCTGTGAGTATGGACACACATTTTCTCAAACTTGAATTATTGTATGAGCCCACTTCTAGCCCATTTGATGCCAACTCCCCTAAACATAAAATATTAAGGTGATTCCTGAAGGTATTTTGTAAACTACAAAAGACTCAAAAAGTGTTATCTATATTCTTTTGTGCTATGAACTTCCTCTGCTCAGACACCTGTAAAGGATCCCTACTGCTGCCCAGGCTCTTGCTAATTTTTTCTTTGTTTTATTTTTTAAAGTACTTAATGAGCTTTCATTGAAACACAAAGTATTCAGAAGAAATAAAAATATCCCATGGTTTTACTGCCCAGATCTCATCTATTGACTCAGGGTAAATAAAAGCAGCACGTTAGGGTATATAATATGGTAGGAACGTGCAATGTGGCAGGCACTGTTTTAAGTGGTTTAGGTGCATTTATTCTTAATCCTAACAAGCCTATGAATAAAGTACTATTACTATCCCATTTACAGCTGTGGAAACTGTGGACAAAGGTAACTAACTTACCTTATTTGCACCACAATTCTATCTGTGGCCGACTGGTACCGAACGCTGCACTTTTAAGCACTGTGCTGGGTATGCACAGAGCTAGAAACTTCAGACTGAACAGAAAAAGTATAAGGCAGAAAGGAAACACATTCTTCTTTCCCTAGGGTTCCTCTTCTTGAAGGAAATTGCTATTGAAAATTTCTTATATATGCTTCCCCAAAAATAAATCATGCCCATTCCAATTTATAAACAACTATTACTTTTACACAAAATGGAGCATAACATTTACTTTTATGTGCACCTTAACTTCATTATGTAATAATTTATCTGGTAAATATTTTCACTAGATCATTTATTTTAACAGCCAAAGAGGACTCCTTTGTGTATTCATACCAAAATTTATTAGACCAGCCCTTCAGCAATGGGTATATTGGATTCTCTAAGTTTTGCTATTATAGCCAAAGTTACAGAGAACATCTTTGAATATAAACACAGTTGTATGTTTTACTGGTATATTGGTAGGGTACATTTAAAACAGTGGAACTATTGGATCAAAGATTACTATACATAGTAGGTAGATATTGCCAAATTGCCCTCCAAAAAGGTTTTACCTATTTACACTTCCAAAAATAATGTGAGAAAGTCTGTTTTCCATATTCTCATACACTGTTAGCGCTAGATTTTATCACACATTAATTTTCCCCCAGTGTATTGGGTTAAAAGTCTACTGACTTTCAACATTTTTCTGATGCCAATCAGCCTCTATCCTTTTCCTCTCTCCACAGGCTCCAATAGGACTTTGTTTATGGGATTGTTAGGATGGTCCTTGTGGTAGGCTGAATAATAACACCCAAAGATATCTAAGTCCTAATCCTTAGAACCTATGAATGTTATCTTAAATGGCAAAAGGGCTTAAGTTAAGGATTTTCAGATGGGAAGACTATGCTAGATTATTCTAATGGGCCCCAAATGTAATCACAAGCGTCCTCAGATGAGAGAGAATCAGAGAGAGGTAAGAAGTTGAAGCGATGAGGCAGGAATGCACGAGGAGAGCAGGGAGCTTCTAGAAGCTGGAAAAAGCAAAGACATAGATTCTCCCCTAGATCCTTCATAAGGAACCAGTCCTGCCAATGTCCTGACTTCAGCCTGGTGAACTGAGTTTGGATTTTGTCCCTACAGCCAAAAGAGAATAAATTTGCATCATTTCAAGCCACCGAGTTGTGGTAATTTTTCACAGCAACCATAACAATCTAATATAGCCCTTCTTTCTCTTTGGACCATTTAAAATCTTTGAAATTTGTGTTACACCTTCCTTAGGGTCTTTTCGAAATCAAGGCATGCTTAGGAGATATTGAGGGTTTGGTTCCACACTACCTCAATAAAGCAAATATTGCAATAAAGTGAGTCGCGTGGATTTTTTTATTTTCCAGTGCATATAAAAGTTATGTTTACATTATACTGCAGTTTATTAAGTGTGCAATAGCATTTTTGTCTAAAATACAATGTATATAACTAAAAATACTTGATTGTTTAAAAAATGGAGTCAAATGGGCTGCTAGGCTGAGGAAAGACCTTAGGAGAATAGGGTAGAGGCAGGGAGAGCTGTTAGGAGGCCCTTGCAGCCACCCTAGCACAGGCAGTGGTGGCTCATACTAGCATGCTGGTAGTTGGGATGGTGAGAAGTGAGCAGATTTGGGACATACTTTGGAGAGAGAACCAACAGGATTTGTGAGTCAAGGATATTCCAAAGTGTCCAGGAAGGATGGAATTACCATCAAGTGATATGGGAACCACTCAGAAGGGGATATCAGGATGAGAAAAGAGTTCAGATTGGGATATGGAATAAGTTCTTTAATATGGTACTCTGTTCTCAGTTACCAAAGAGTTGACTTTTTGTGTGGGGGACAAAAGGTAGAGAAAGTAAGGGTCACAAAGATAGACAGGCAGATAGGAAAGTAGACAGACAAAATTAAGAAGAAAGGAAAGAAGTGGCTAGCCAACTAATTGTTGATCAATTTGTTAGAGGATTTGTGAATATGATAGATAAGTGAACCAAATCTAAAAAACCACGTAGCTCTAAATTTTAGTTTGAGACTCTATGCCAGCTGATGGTTTAGTCTCAGTATCACTTTCAATATCAAAGGATATCACAGATCCTGCCCCATAGCATTAACACAATAGATTTGTAACTTTAAAGTTAGTTGATTGACAAAGAATATACTGAAGAAAAGCTGCTATGAAGTCAATCCCTTCTTAAATGAACCTGTACTCATTTAATTGTGTCTAAATAAACTTTAAAAAAGCATTTTCCGTGTAGGAGCATTCTTACAATCTAATCATAATGTTAGATGCACAGGTGGAGTCATCCACCCCTTCACTGTCTCTAATTACACATATGTGCTTTTTATCCACATTCTACAGACTAAAATTTATAAGTGAATGTGTGTCTAAAAACGGTTCTAAAATGAAAGGTGTTCCAGAGAAAGTTAATTAAGAATTAGCCAAAGCAAACAGTCATTCTGTACAGCTAACCAAAATTAACAGCCATGAGGAAAGTGTGTGTAGCTCTATAAGTTTTAGCAGCCTCTTTCTGTCTTCAAAAGACACCCACTTTGGATGGAAGATTTATTTGTCATTGTGAAATATAATGTTTCAGCAGAAACCCTGTAGGCCAATCTTGGTTGAGATTCTAGGATCTCTCATTATGCAATACAAAAAAAAGGGGGGAAATTATAAAAAGGCACAATAGCATGGTTGGATAGGTTATTTGACGGTATACTGATTGGATGGATCCTCTAGGAGACTTAATAGTTAAGTCCACTGGGTTATTGTTCTCTGCAAAATATACTATAAATCATACCTCCCTGTTCTTCATTTTATATCCTTCCAGCTTTGTGTTTGCCTCCCTCAGAAAGTCTTCCATTGTTAATTTACCATTTCTTATTCTTGACATGCAACATTTTCCTAGTACACTTTTCTAAAGCCCGTGTTATTGGCCCAATCAGTACTAGACAGAGGGGATAAAAAAATAATAGTACATTGTCCTAACACTCAAGGCCCAGAAGACACACAAAGAAGAGATGGTTCCTTTCTACCTGGAAGACTGGGATGGAAAAGGTTTCATGCAGAAAGTGGTACTTAGATTATTAGGTACTTAGGGAATATTTATGAAGTGAATGAAACAGAAGGAAGAACTATAACTAACATTTCCAAGCACAATAACTTGGCATATTTTTTTAATGTATTGAATTTATTGGGATGACATTGGTTAATAAAGTTATATAGGTTTCAGGTGTGCAATTCTAGAATCCATCATCTGTATATTATATTATGTGTTCACTAAAGTCAAGTCTCCTTCCATTACCATTTACCCCCCTTTATCCTTTTCTACATCCCCCAACCCCCTTTACCTCTGGCAATTACCAAACTCTTTATTGTCTGTGTCTATAATTTTTTTTCTTTGCTTAATACCTTCACCTTTTTTTTTACACCCAGCCCCCAGGCATCTTAAGGCTTAACCTGTAAGCTAAGGAGGACTATTTAAAAGTTTAGAGTAATGGGATCTTACACTCAGATTTGGTGTTCAAAAATGTCACTCTGAAGCAGTGTAGTGGGTGACCTGGGAGAGTCTAGACTGCAAGCAAGGAGACAATTGCCATATTTCAGGGAATGAAATATGGGCTTAGCAGTCATTTTGGAGAGAGGTAAGAGAATGTAAGAAGCACTTACCACCCTGGCGGGTGTGGCTCACTTGGTTGAGCAGCAAGAGGTCTCAGGGTTCCATTCCCCTAGCAGGGCACATGCTTGGGGGTTTTGGCTGGATCCCCAGTAGGGGGCGTGCAGGAGGCAGCTGATCCTGTGTCTCTCTTTCTCAAAAATCAATAAAAACATAAGCATGTACCCTCCGATTAAATATTAGGAGAAAAAATAGAGAGTTATTGAAAATGACTCCTGTTTTGAGTGAATGGATACATGGTTATATCATCAATCACCTTAGGGAGTGCAGGAGATGACACCCACTTCACAAAAAAAAGATGATGACTTCCTTTGGGGGTAAGAACTTTGAAAATATGTTTGAAGGGCCTACTATGGCCAGACATAATTTCAGCAATCAATATCTGTTCCCTAATAAATGCGAGAGCAGGATCCTGCTGCAGGGAGAAGCCAGACAGTGATCGTGTCCATGTGGAAATGTTCAGAAAGCAGGCATCTGCGCAGGGCAGCCCGGGAATCATGAGTGAAGCCTTGGCCAGAGTTCCAGGTCTATGAGTCAGCGTCAGTTCATAAGTGGTCATTGACATGATTGGAGGGAATGAGAATTCCCAGGAACAAAGACAGAGGGACCACAGAGGTTTGGGGAGTGGCAGCATGTAAACAAATCATGATAATGTGCGGCTGAAGTGCCGGCAGGGATAGCCAGGCCGAAAGTGCCCAGGAGAGTATGAGAACAGAGTGATTGACTGAGTCTGCATTAGTCGGTGAAGGCTTCATCAGAGAGGAAATGTTTGCACAGAGGAGTAGAAGTCGTCTGGGTATTCAAGAGGTAAAGAAAATTCTAGCCAGAAGGACCCACCTCACAAAGGAGGGAGAGGGCATCTTGGGGAGAGTGGGGGTGGGGAGGGACAGGGAGGTATTTCACGTGGTGGGTGTGGGTATGAGCAAGTGTGCGGTGAGAGAGGGAGCTGAAGTCACAAAAGAACCAACTAGAGCCAGTCCAGACACAAACCAGCAAGCCCCTGCTATTGAATAGACGTCACTCAAGTGTCTTGCTTTGTCCTACATGCGAGAGTGACTTTGTGTTTATGTGACTTTATGCTTCTTTCCTTTTTCTTTAATGTTGCCTCCCTGGTGATCTTAATGGCTCTTTGTGGTCGGCTTTTAAAAAAATTCCTCATCCCCTTTTTCTCATGCCTTACATCCTCCTCATCCTCAGTTTGATTTCAGAGGCTGATCTAAAAACAAAAAAAGAAATATAATTTCTCAGATAAAAAGACACTCATAGGCTTGGCAGTCCTGCAAAAAATTCCCAAAGATAAGTAGATGATTGTTGTGGGATTTTGGGTGCAATTCTTTTAGATAACAGACACTAGCTTGGCTAAGTAATCAAATAGGGAAAATGGTGATGGTTAAAGAAACCTTAGCTTTAACTTTCTTCTAACTCAAGACAAGCCAAATAGCAAAAAGAGATATAATGAAAGGTAGTGACATTTTTTTAAAAATTGATTTTATAGAGAGGAAGAGAGAGAGAGAGAGAGAGAGAGAGAGAGAGAGAGAGAGAGAGAGAAACATCGATGTGAGAGAGAAACATCAATCGGTTGCGTCCTGCACATGCCTGGACCAGAGATCAAACCCACAATCTGGGTACATGTCCAGACAGGGAATCAAACCTGACACCTTTTGGTATACTGGATGATGCTCCAACCAACTGAGCCACACTGGCCAGGGCAGCAATAACATTTAAGTATTAAACTTGGCTAGCAAGATCTAAGAGTGTGTGTGTGTGTGTGTGTGTGTGTGTGTGTGTGTGTGTATGTGTGTCTGTCTGTCTGTATGACAAAGACAGTCCAGGTGGTGATACCAATGAGAACTCGCTCCTAAAAAAATAGAAAACTTTTCACATTTAAATCTCTAATCATTAATAAAGAGAGGGCTGGGAGAGGCTGGTAAGTTTTACCTCATAAAGCAATGACCTTAACTTTGGCACAGACAGTACAGAAATAATTCACCACACAGCCATGAAGCTGGGATTGTGAGTCTTTTTTTTTTTTAAATATATTTTATTGAGTTTTTACAGAGAGGAAGGGAGAGAGATAGAGAGTTAGAAACATCGATCAGCTGCCTCCTGCACATCTCCCACTGGGGATATGCCCACAACCCAGGCACATGCCCTCGACCGGAATCGAACCTGGGACCCTTCAGTCCACAGGCTGACGCTCTATCCACTGAGCCAAACCGGTTTCGGCGGGATTGTGAGTCTTAACAAAGAAATCCTCCTGCCTTACCAGCATCAACAGCAGCTCTAGTTTGCTAACAAGCCCTTTCGCCGTCATCACCATGCCCGGCCATTTCCTCAAACATGAAAAAGAAGACACTGGACAAGTTTCACAGTTGTGCAGCTTTGTGTCAATGACATGGCAAACCGCCCACCACTACAGTAAACAAACAGAAAATGTCACCGCTGCTGAATAGCTGAATACCCCCTCCCACTGTCTACTCTTTTTTTTCTTCCATAGATGCTTGTCTTAAATGTGCATTATTCAGGAAACTATACTGATCAAGGCAACACTGAGACCCAAACAGATGCAAGGGAGTACTCAGGGTCACCAGTCTGTGGCAGAATTGCACAGAGCCCTGTGCCTCATTCCATGGAATTTCTCTTCCTGCAGGCTTATTTCTCCTGCATGGTCAGGAAGTTAGGGATCTATGTAACTATTCACAAATAAGACCAGTTTACCTATCTGTCTGTGGCTAGTCTTATCTTTCACAGCCCCATCCTTTCACACTTCCCTGTTTTTTCTTCCATGTAAAATTATATACTTCTAGGTTACGCCTTTTTCAGGGAACACAGATAAGTCAGATTCAGGGTGGGAAGGCAGATGGGCGGGTAAATATGGTTCCTGAAGGAGAAGAGGAAACAGGTTTGGCCATGCCAACTTTCCCACGTGGAAGTTATTATTATAGATGATAAGAGTCTCCTCTGAGGCAGAAAGCGGCCTGGGAATGGGGGAGGGAGAAGAGGGGAAGAGGCGTAAGATTATCAGGGATTTTAATTTTCTTTTCCCTGCTGAAGTTTGCATTTTGAAAATGCTAGTTAGTTGTCAGCAGGGCGCTCACAGAATCTTTTCTCTTTACTCTGGCATCCAACAAGCCACAGACAAATATAGGAAAGTGCACTGGACGGGGCTTGTCTCATTCTGGCTCAGCCACCTCCCTCTGGGTTTCCTCCTTTGCAAATGGAGAAAGATGCCAAATGTACGTCTCCCTAAATGCCAAGGAGGAGCAATTCGCACAGTGTCTCTCCTGTGTTAAAATTATCCACTCTATGCCATAAATAGGGAGGAGAGAATATCCTAGAAATTAGGAGCAGGCTGTCGGAGGATAACATCTCTCCTGGGACCTTTTCCTTACTGTGCAGAAATTGTTAAGAATTCTGCACTAGGCCAGAAACAGGTTGCTGCAATTCTACCATTGGAACATTGGAACATTGTTGGCATGGTTTAGGACAGATATCTCCATGAAATGAGATCTGTTCCCATCTCTCTTCTGAACCTGCCCCACATCATCGTCTTGCTGCTATGCTCTCCTGCTGAATGTACCATATCGCAGACACTCCAGCCACCGGAAATTCACTACATACTGAAGGGGTTCACAACACCTAGTGACATTTTTGAGTGTCAAAAGTTCCCCGTTAGGTTTAGCCAGAATCCGCCCTCTAGATTCTACTCACTGTTCCTTATTCTTCCCGGGGAGATTTTCTTCTGGAATTTAGAGCCCATGTGCTTAGGACCGAGAAAGATCTGCTGTGATGTACAGTTCCATTATTGCAACTATACCTCAAACAGTAATAAAAGTGAGAACAGCCACTTTCTCTGAGAGTCACTTAATGATGTCATTTGAAGGCCACATGTTACATAGCTCAGTAACAAATATTTTTTTTGAAATTCTAATCTTTCACAGATTTTCTGAATTCTGGATGTCTAATATATGGATTCTCACTTAAATTTGCAAAAGGGGAATTAAGATATTTCCTCATCCATAACATATCCCACCATGCCTACTATGCATCCCAATAAAGACAGAGTTGTTGCCAAGATGCTGTGTTTCTTTCTTGCATGGTTCCACAGGGTGTTTGCATCAAGTGAATAGGCAGGAATGCTTAATTTGGGAAATCAGCTTTGTTGAGGTGTAACTGACGTACAATAATTTTCCCAAAGTTAAAGTGTACAATTGGATCAATTTTGACATGTCTACATCCATGAAACCATCACCATAATCAAAGGTACCTTCCTCATATCCCTCTGCAATCCCTCCTTCTGAATCCAACCCCCCTCCCTACCCACAGAAACCACTGCTCTGCCTTTTGTAGCTATAAATTGGATTTCCTTTTCTAGAATTCTGTACAAATAGAATTATGTCACATGCACTTTTTTGGTCTGTCTTCTATAATTAAGTATAACTATTTTAAGATTCATCCATGTTTATTGCTAAGTAGTATTTTAATGCATGGATATGCCATTCACCTGTTAGTGGACATTTGCTTTGTTTCCACTTTGGGGTTATTATAAATTGAACGACTATGAATGTTTGGTACAATTTTGTGTGGACATATATCTTCATTTCCTTTTAGAAGATATCTAAGAATGGAATGGCTGTGTAATATTGTAGAAATGTTACTTACTCATTGACTGAGTAGCTAGTGCACCTTAACCACATCACTAAGCTCAGCGGCAGTTTCGCAATGCCCCAGTGACATAAATTATAAATAAATCAATTCACTTCTGGACAATTTGCATCTCATCTTCTTGGTTGCAATAAAAAACTCAATAAAATACATTTAATTGTTGATAAAGAAGACTCAAAACAGTTAAGAATTTTACCTTCCATCACAAAGCTTGCAAATGGCAAAAGTGAGACTCAAAGCCACTTTAATTTTTCTATAGAACACTCCCCACTCTGTCTCCCCACGCCTTTCATGCTTCAGTGAGGTTTATGGAGGAGGTGTAATTTTTGTCAGCCTTTAATAGCTGGGCGATATTTGAATAAGAGCAAAGAAGAAATGCCAAACATGTGGAAATAGGAAACTGTGAGATGTGTTTGGGAAACTATAAAACATTTTCTCCTTTGCTCCCAAAAGAACAGCTCACCAAATTTCAGTTATTGAGAGTCCTCCATTGTTTGGTGCCAGTTATAAAAGGACTAGCCTGACAACAGTGCAGTGAAGGTCTGGGTGGGAGAGGGGGGGTTGAAGCAGGGTAGAGGGGGCCAATGGGGGAAAAAGGAGGAACATCTGTAATACTTTCAACAATAAAGATAAATTTAAAAAAGAGTGAATATCATAAAAAAGAATTTTGCTTAATCATTTGAGATAATTCATGTAAATCACTCAGCATAAATTGTGACACAAATAAAAAAGTGCTCAAAAAAAAAAAACTTGCCTGGAAAAAGTGAAGATTTATATAGGTAAGTTGTGGGAATTTGGGCTGGGACCAGCATTCCTAGTGTAGGAGTTGTCACCTTTTTCTCTGAGGGGAGAGCTGCTACAGATTTCTTAGCACATGCAAGATATGATGATTTACAGCAATCCAGTTAGTGGTCTGAATTGATAAAGGCAGGGTGATTAGTCAAGTATCTATTGAAATATCCCGATGATGTGGGAGTGAGTTGGCAAATGAGGATGGCAAAAAGAATGGAAAGGAAGACACTTATGTGAAAAGCACAACGGAAAATTACCCACTTTTTGTGACTAATTAGGTATAACTAATTCTTGAAATTTTTTTTCTCATAACTTGTTCCACTCTTATGGAGAATAAGCCCTATTTAGTCCTAAGGCTTTACCCATAATTTTCTCAGTTAAGGAAAGAGAACGGATTGGCTGACTTGTCTCTATTAGTAGGTATAGTCTTGTTGGCATAAACAGATCTTTTTAGATGATTACAGCCTTATCATTTTCTTTGGCTCATCCAAATAGAGATATAAATATAGGATGGCTGAAAGATGAAACTAGATGTAAGTAATCTTTAAACCAGTCCCTGAAAGATGCTGCTAAAATATTACATTAGATTGATGTATTGACATTGTCTCCTTTGCTCTCAAAATAATTGCTCACCAAATTTCAGCTACTTGGGGGTCCTCCATTGTTTGGTACCAGTTAGCTAAAGTTTAGCAACATGAAGTTCATGTTTAAAATGTGTGGTTCATGTTTAAACTTGTTGAATTTTGGATGAAACGGGGGTGGGGGGACTTCAGAAAACACTGGTGTGTAACTAACTGAAACTCAGCCTTCAAGTGAAAGAATATGAAACTGAAAGGGCTGTCAAGCTGGGAAAGTCTTAAGAAGAATCTCTGGATAATGGTTTATAATATTATCTTTCCCTAAGGGCCGAGAAATGGAAAATAAATGAGTTTTTCTATGAGTGGCTTTTGGCAAAGCACCATAAATGCACTTCGTTAAAAATATACTGGTGCCTCAAACTCACAGGCTGGGATATGCACTATATATATGTTGAGGGGCTAATGGGGGTTTATGTGAGAGTGATCCCTGGGAGACCCCATGAGAAAGATACTCATGGAAACAGGCCCTCCTGCTTCCTTACATGGGCCTTAAAAATCCAGTGAGTCATTCAACTGCCATGGTGCTTGTTCTATTTGTTACTCTATTTCTGTGCCTTCATTTCTCCCCCTTGAATGAAGGGAAATATTCCCTATATCAGCCAAGTCATAGGTGTATGTGGTTTCTACGCACCAGTATAATCTTTGGGGCTGGAACTCTAGGTCTCTGCCACAGTCAGAGTGGGTATGGTTTGGGGACAGTCTGGGTGGGGAGAGAATCATCATTGAGTAGCTGTCATGTCGGAGACCATGAGTTAAATGCTGTTACACAATCCATCTCTTCATTTTCTCAACAACCCAAGGACAAGGGAACAGTGTAACAGTGTCAAAGCTCCTCCATCTAGTAAGCTGAAGGAAGAATCAAAGTTTGAAATAAGCAGATTGAAGCAGAAGCTGTTCCATACCCCTCCATCTGCAAGCAAGCCAGCTATTGCCCTGCCTCAGATGTGACAGCACCAAGGTAAGCAAGAGTCCCAGACAGTCCCCTCCGCATGTGAAGCAGATAGCTGATGGTGGGTGATGGGGAATAGTGTAAACATTCTTGGGCTCCAATACCTTCTGGGTGGGAAGGCTCGGAGGCTCATGTATTATTCACTCTCGAAGATATCCAGTGGGATAGAGCTCCTGCTACTTACCGTGGTAATACACACTTCATTGACTTCCTTCTCTTAGTTCCTCATCCTACTATGAATATTTCTTGCAATCACTTTCCACGTCAATTGCTTGACTCATGGTAAACTTTCTGGGGAAACCTAAACTAGAAAACTGGGAGCTCTTTGCTTTTCATTGCAACTAAAAGAAATAATTTTTTTTTCAGGCCAGTGGAGGCCTTAGACCAGATGACTTTCAATCATCAAAAGTTTTCTTTCACCCTTGGTCACATATCTCCTTTTTTCCCCTCATGTTTTTGTGCTGTTATTAATTTTGGCCCAGAGTTTTCTTTCTCTAGGTGGATAAAAACCAAGGAATTGCTGCTCCCCACCTGGAATGCGAGACTGTAACTATGTCCTGGAGGAGAATGGCACATTTCCAAGATGACCATCGGCAGCCAAGGCATCATAATACATGTGGCTTTTAACCATGGGAGAATATAAATCATGCTTCACACCTGGCCCTGTCTGTTTATTGGGAGTTACTTGCAAAGCACTCTGCTTACCCTTGCATTCTGCATTAATAGCACGTTCTTTCCCGGAACAAATTTCCCCTAAAGCTGAGATTGTAGAGGGTCACTATGAGCTTTATTCATGAATACAGCTCAGAGAAAAAACCTGATCCATGTAACTAATGCTGAAAAGGCTATTAGCACAATGCTAAAATAACTTAGAGACCTCCACTCCCAGCCCAAATTAGGGCATTGGTCAGAAGCTGTAGGTTGTCCATGCAACTGGAAAAAAGGCAACATCTCAGCATGGGGTATAGATGATATCACTTGTTGTGCTTGGGGCATCTTCTTCCTATTTTTCATTCTCTCCTCCCTAGTCTTTGATAGGCATGTAACCGGATGCTGACAGAAAATAAGAGACAGAGATGTGTGTGTGTGGCGGGGCCGGGGGGAGGTGGGGGATACTTATGTGTTGGAAAGAGTGGTGGTGATAAGAAGCAGATCTTCTACTGAGAATTAGCCCTTAGAACTAATCCAGCTAAATTCCTCTTCGAGAGAAGAGAAAACCAAGGTTTTAAGAGGGTACTGACTTGTGCAAAGGTAACACTCATGAGAAGTAGAGTCAGAACTAGAACTATGGTCTTTGGTCCGCAGAATGCATTGCTCTGTTTAGGAACTGTGCTACTACAGTATATAAGAAGTTGTCTCCTTCGAGCTCAGTCCAGTGAGGTCCAAAATTGGTCACTTACCAAAGACTAGAAGAGAAGTAGGGTAAGAGGGTGGGCAGTCTTTGTGATATTAGTATCTTACATTCTTCCCAAGTGAAGGAATAATTAGTATCCCTATGCAGCAGAAAGGTAAAATGTTTTACTCCAGCTTATACCAATAGTTAATATGACCAGGTGTTGTAAATTGTAGCACAGTGCTTATATCACTAAAATATAGTCTCTCTAATGTACCATCTATGTATCATCTATAATAATAAAAGCATAATATGCTAAATGGACCAGACAGCCAGTCTTCCGGACGTCCTTCCAGATGAAGCCAGGGCTACAAGGGCCGAGGCAAGGTGGCTGTGAGGGCCAAGCCCCTTGCACGAATTTTGTGCATTGGGCCTCTAGTTATGTATAAGCTTCATGAGGGGAACAAAGTCGTCTCTTTGGGTCATTGCTGTTTCTCTAATATAAAAAAATCTATTATAGTAGCCTCCCATAGCATTGTCCATTGTAGACCATGTCATAGCACCACTCCCACAAGGTTTAATCAATGTCTAACTCTGTCAGTAGACATTAAATTTGGTTTTGTTCTTCCTTGTATCTCTGACTCATAGCAGAGTGCCTGATCTATTGTGTGAACACAATATAATTTAGTAAGATGACCATGGGCTAGGGTGGCAAAAATTACATCAAATTTCAAGATAGAAGACCTAAATCCAGCTTTAACAATAGTTATACATCCTTGGGTCAGTAAAATAGCATTCTAATGTTCAGGGCTCTCATCCAAAGAAAACCACAATAGTAACAGCCAATCAACAAATAATTTTTTCTGTATCCACTTCTGTGGACTAGATCCCGGGCTATGAGTGGGAGATAGCACTTCAAAAAGATAGAACATGCCCTCAGCCTCAAGAATTAGTCTTATTGGTTATTTTGCAGGATGGTTGTAAAGATCAAATGAGACCTTTCATTCATTTAACAAATATTTATTGAGTATGTATTGTGTTCTAATTACTGGGGATGTAGTAGGGAATGCAACCAAGTCCCTGCTCTCATGGGACTTACATTTTAGTGGGAGAAACAAGCAGGCAGGAAAATAAATAAATAAATAGATAAATAAATAAATAAATAATAAAATAAATATGGCCCTCCTTTCAAGAAATGGAATACCTATGTCATCCCGTGTGACTTGATTATAGAATATAGCAGTTATGTTGGAGTTTGAAAGCCTGGAACTCAAAGAGCCCTGCCACATCCATCTAAAGCTCTGGGAACAGTGATCTGAGTCAGTCACATAAGGCAGCCACTGTAGCCTCCTGAAGAATGGGAAGCTACACAGAGAAGAACTAATGTGACCCGCTGACAGCTAGTGTCAAATGCCGGACTTGTGAGTAAGGCCATCTGCTGGCCCAATTGATCTCCTCAACTGAATGTCACTACTTGAATGAGCCCAAGCAAACCAACAAAATCATTAACAATCAATCATTGTTGATTTAAGTCAAAGCTTTGGGATTGTTTGTTATGCAGCAATAGTCAACTACACAGTATTTCATGTGGGGCTCTGGAGAATAACAAAGCAGAGTGAGGATCATGGGAGTCCAGGGCAAGCAAGGGAGATTTGCTATTTTATACTGTTGGTTAGAGAAGTCCCACAGAGGAGAGCTTTCTGAGCAAAGAGAACAGCAAAGGTGAAGGCCCTAAGGCAAGAACATCATGCACATCTGTAGCAAAGTGAGAGAGACCATCAGAATGCAGGACCAGAATGTATAGGACCCTGCAGACCGTTGTAAGGACTCTGTTTTTTTTATTCTGCCTGTACTAGGTGTGGGTAGTGAGTATCTGCCTAGCAGTCTACAAAAAATTCAGGCTACAAAAGACTTGACAATATGGCCTCTGCTCAGTTTATTTGGGGGCAGGAAAAGAAAATTACCCCAATCCTTTATGAAAAGTATGGGAAGAAACTTATGAAAGTGCTGTAGGGCAGATGTCAGAGCAACTAAACCTTCCTGAGTTTGTGAGAGCAGCTTGTCAATAAAAGGGACTTAGAAGCTGGTGGTGAGTGAGAGGCAAGAGAAACTTGTTGAATCAAAGAGAGAAAAAAACATTTTAGCTGGAAAAGAAATCCTGGGAAAAGGAAGCAGGGACCAGGTCAAGCTTGGAGGGGAGAAGACCATTACATAAAAATGTGCACTGTTGTAGATGCTCAAGGAACAATGCTTTGTGATTAAACATCCTTGGCTCTAAAAATTCCTGTTTTGGACTTACTAGTAAGCTCTAAGAGAAACAGGAAATTGTCTCTCCTGCTTACCAGTCCATTCCCAGTGCTCACCACAGAATAAAGCACTGATAAGGCACTCAATTATTGCTGGTGAACCAACTGAACAAATTGTTTTAACTATGTTAGTATCTTTTCCAAATTTATTAGATTACAGCCCTCCCCTGCACCCCCTCCTCCACACACACACCACCCCATCAGTAATGCTGCTGGCATATCTTAAAACACATTTGGATGAGCAAACTTGGAAGAATGTTGTTGGAATAGAGGGTTTTAGGTAAGATACAAAGTGGGGTTGATAAGACGGTGAGCTGAGTTGGGCCACATTGGAAAGTTAAGGGTCTTAGGCTTTATACTATATGTGAATGAGAGCCTTTTTTTTTTTTTTTAAAGAAAAAGCAGCAGAATTACACACTGCTTTTCTTTCTTTTCTTTTTTTTTTTTTTTTTGAAGATAACCCCTGTGATGCATAACAGATAGAAAGGAAAGCAGATGGAGACCTGAGCACTATCGAGAAGTTACCAATTTATCCCAAGGATGAGTTTATGAAGGGATAAACTCATAAGTGTATTGAGGTTGAGCATAATTTTGAAGTTCTGAGTTTTTTGATAGAATACGTATAAAAGTATTAGAAACATAAAAACATAAGATAAATATGTTTTAGTAAAAAGGGTAATTTGATAGCTGATGCCAGAACCAGATGTATTTATTGCCTTGTAGACCTTTTATGTAGCCACAGAATATGTTAATTTCCCACTTTCAGCATAATTTTATTTGACCTTGGGCAATTCACATAAATTTTCCTGGGCCTCAGCAGCCTCAGCAATCAAGTAGTATTAGTAAAAGTCAAATTATAAGAGTTTAAGGCAAAGCAATGACTGAGGGGGCTAGATTGGACCTTCAAACTTTTTGTTTGTTTTCTGTTTGAAGATTATGGATGTGTGTATGTGTGTGTTTGCATGTGTGTATCTAATCAATTACATGCTAGCATTTTAAAATAAAATAGCATTTTCATATAAAATATAGATTTTTTAGGTTCTCTTAAAATATGAGAAGTGCCGATATTGGGTCAGCTTTCTCAACAAAGAAACATCTTACCCCCAAATATCTCTTAGTCAGGTTCAGCCTAGCAGCACAGAGGCAGCTTCTGTGGGTTCCCAGACAACAATTAGAGGATATATATATATATATATATATATATATATATACTCTGTTCAATATGTTTTTCCTTTAACAGCAGAACACCTGATGCTTAATGCTAGCTTAAGGATCATAGACTATTTTGTTAATTTTTTTTTTAATCAAATGGGGCTTTTGGGGGGTTGTTTTTGTTTATTTACTTATTTTGAGTTATTTTTTTCTAAACTGAAAATTTTAGGGAAGTTAAATAGGCCAGATTATAAAATTTGTGCATGGAAATAAACTTATTTTTAAAAATAAAATATGCATTTGCTAATATAGAAGGGAAAAATTCATGAAGTTCAAAAATAGCTTATACAGTAATTCAGAAGTATAAGGTTAGTCTATTATTTTCTTTTTCCATGTATACTAACATATAGCATCATTCCATAGTCTTTCAAACACATTTTCAGGAACTAATTGAAAACACTGTCCTACATAAATTTCATAGTAGTTCTCATTGTAAGGGAAAGTTGGGTAGCACCCCACTTAACTCAATCAAACTTAGACAAAAAGGGGAAATTCATTGGAATAAGCCAAGGGTATTTCACAGACTACAAAGGCAGGAAATAAAACTGGGCATCATAGGGACAAAGCCTAGGGATTACAAATTAGGAACCACAGTGAGTGTCTCAAAAACTCTTTTTTGAGCATCCACCTTGATATGTGCTCTCTCTGTCGATGATTTTATTTCCTGACATGAAAATGACAAAACAGCCTAATTATAATTCTGAATTTCAATCCCAATTCTCCAGGAATCTGGCTGGTCCATTCTGGGTCAGAGGTATTCCAGAAAAAGTTTCAAATTATCCCAAATCCTCTTACCTAAAATTCTGAGGATAGACCCTTGGGGCATACAAGTGAACAGGTTTCATTAAGAAGGGGCATGGGTGCAGGAAGGAGACAATTGGTATATTTGTGTATACAAGGATTTTAATACTTAAAAACAATGTGCATGGTATGATGTTTTGAGCTGAGTTTTATTTCATTGTAAAAACAAATTAGGAAGTGGCCAAGGATATTCTTCTTGAGTCGTTGTGGCTAAGACCTTCTGGGGGTTGAAATGTGTCAAAAACATTTGGAATCTGAGTTTCCTTAAATGCAGACATAGGTGAGTTTTGTCATTGGTGTGGTTGGCAAAGGAGAGAAGGATATGTGTGTGTGTATGTTTTGGTCTCCTCTGGATAGTGTCATTTGGGCTTGTCTGGAGGAGAGCCGATTCTCAGCAGTGGGAATGCTTTTTGCCTGTGCATAATCAAGACTTCTGGGAATGCAGTATTTTGTTTATGGAATTCTGAATTTTATCTGACTTTTATGTATATCTCAGTCTCAGTCCTACAGGAACACCACATAAGATAAGAAAGACCCAGAGCCAGAATTACCAAATAGTTCTCTGTCTGTATGTCACTCTGTAGGAGTGGAAATGTATACTGTCTATTCAGAGGTTTTGTGTTATCTCAAAAGATCAAATATGTTGTTTTCACTAGGTCCGCAGTGCATTTGGCTTAATATTCTCACCCTTGATTTAAAAAGTCAATCAATAAATAAAGCCATGTAATAGAAGGATATTTGATTTATGTGCACAGTTTCATTTGTACTCAGATAATTCAAATGGGATTTCTTAATAATCAATTATAGTCAAGAAGATTGGATTTGTTCTATAACTTTCTAGAATAAAAGGTGGTATCTCTTATTCAAGCAAATGATCACAACTCCTTTCCTTAAACTGGTGCATGCGACTTTTGTGTGGGTTCCCCATTTGGCAAGACAAATAGTTCTGTCCACAAAGAGCAATGTGAAATTAAACAAACCATATACATATGTGAAACACCCTTCACAAAACCCTATAATTTAGCCCTACAAAATTAAAGGCACACAAATGGAATCACATAAACATCCTCAGAAGACGAGTAAAAGAGACATTTCCATTTCCACACTTGGTGTCAAAGCCCCAATTAAATCAAAGTTGTGTGAGAATATTCCTGAAAAGCTACGAAAAAATATCTGAGGTACATAGTGGATATTTCACAATACAAGCAGGCAATCCGTTTTCTGATTCTTGTTTAACAAGATTGATGAGCATTTGCCGAGAGCCGGTCCATCCTTGCTGTTTCAAGGGACCTGGCATATATGGCATACTGTTCTTAATATGTTTGCTCACCTTCTTAGCACTATGTGTTTTAACCAAGGTCACCTCTTTGAGAAGGGTTGTTTCCCCAGGTAGGGATTTTCCCCTGAAGTTAGGGAGGGAATAAAACCCCTTAACTAAGTGCCAGGCAGGTAATTAATCACTTTAACTATGAACAATCATGCTTAAGCTACATAATCTTTACTCCCTGGAATGGAGATAAGAAACGCCCTAACCTTTGGAATAGAGAGTGATAGGATTGGAATCAACTGGTATAAATACAGATGTAACAAGACAACAGGAGACAGAACTTAGAAGACAGAACCAAGAGACACAGAACCTACACAGAACCTAGACACAGAACCTAGACACAGAACCTACACAGAACCTAGAGACAGAAGAACTTCGCTGGAGAGAACATGGCAAAAGATCCCGGACAGAAACTGGCCACAGAACCTAGAGACAGAACCTAGCGAGAGAACATGGCAAAAGATCCTGGACAGAAACTGGCCACAGAACCTAGAGACAGAAGAACTTCGCTGGAGAGAACATGGCAAAAGATCCTGGACAGGACCTGGCTACAGAACTTGGCTGGAGAACCTAGACAGAACATGGCAGGAGAACCTGGATAGAACCTGGCTGGAGAACCTGGCTAGAGAACCTGGACAGAACCTGGCTGGAGAACCTAGCAAGGGAACATGGCTACAGAACCTGGCTGGAGAACCTGGAGAACCTGGCTGGAGAACCTAGCAAGAGAACATGGACACAGAACCTGGCTGGAGATCCTAACCAGAACTTCGCTGGAGATCCTGGCTAGAGATCCTGGCTAGGCTGCTGATCAACTGAACGCTGCTTCCGTGTCATTCCTTCTTCGCCGACTCCGTCCACACCTTTGGGGACCCCTGGACCTGCTGGGGTTGGACCCCGGCAAGCATCATTTAGGGGAGTGCTAAAGCACTTTTGGTGATAAAATTAGCTTGTTCATCCTTTGCTAATTAACCAGACAGCTTCTATGAATGAAGTCACCAGACCCTAAGGCAGTGGTTCTCAACCTTGGCTGCACATTAGAATCACCTGGGAATCTTTTTAAAATCCTGATTTATGGGCCTCATCATTAGAAACAAAGAAACAGAATTTCTAGAGGACGAGGTCCAGAAATCAGGATTTTAAAAAGATTCCCAGGTGATTCTAATGTGCAGCCAAGGTTGAGAACCACCGCCCTAAGGTGAACCTCAAGTCCTCTCAATTGCGACACAACTATAGGATTATAAAGCCTGTTGAAGCACCCTCCCCTCAACGCTTCATCTACCATCAATAGAGTGTTCTTCTAACAGATTCCTCAATCCACAATTAACTTAACTATGAGGCCCATGGCTAACTTGGTATCTAATATGCTCCTTTTCTTTTTTTAAGTAGGTTATTTCCAGACTGACATATTTCAGAGGGTAGGCAGGGCTGGAGGGATGGGTTGGAAAAGATGAAATGTGGAACTTATATGCATACTAGAGGCCTGGTGCATGAGATTCATGCACTGGGGGGCAGGTTCCCTCAGCCCAGCCTGCACCCTCTCGCAGTCCGGGAACCCTTGGGGGATGTCTGCCTGCTAGCTTCAGACATCCCTCTCACAGTTTGGGACCCTTCACTCTTTACCACCCACCAGCCATGAGCCCGGCTTCTGGCTGAGTGGAGCTCCCCCTGTGGGAGTGCACTGACCACCAGAGGGCAGCTCCTGTATTGAGCATCAGCCCCCTTGTGGTCAGTGTGTGTCATAGCATCCGGCTGTTCAGCAGTTTGGTCGATTTGCATATTATGCTTTTATTATATAGGATGTGTATAGCCCATGAACACAGACTAGTGTGGTGAAGGCCTGGGAAGGGTGGGTGCAGAATGGAGGGGATCAATGGGAAAAAACACCACAAAAACACAAAGGGGGCATCTGTAATATTTTCAACAATAAAGACAAATGTTAAAAGGTTATTTCCAAAAAATATTTAAAATGAATGACTTTAAATGACTTGAGCTGAATTCAATTTGTCTTGGTAATTTTTCCAGAACATTTTTAGCTTGATCATATTTATTACACTAAAACCAACTAATTCACCAGTTGTGTAGAAATGGGGTGGAAAGGAATAAAAAATAATTTCTGCTGGTCTGTAATATGGCTTTTTCCAGAGGTCATTGTGAGAAGAAGTCTATAAATTCTTTAATAGTTAAAATAAAGTCAAGGAGGAGACCTCTCCTCCTACTACCATAATTTCTCTGCTGTAGTTATTTATACAAACAAGTGACAACAAAGTTGAAGGTAAAAATTTTAGTAAGAACTTACTAAATTTAACAAAATAATGTATAATTTTGCACTAGGATTTTATTAATTAATTACCTAAATTAGCACGAACTCAACCCAGCAAATATATCAATTAATTTTATTAATCATCACAAGCTAGGTACTGAAAATATATAGAGGAAAATTACATAATCCTTGGTGTTGTGAAATTATAATCAGGTATGTTATGATGTAGGTAAGAACAAAATGAAATTCTGGGACGAGCATGAGAGTGAGAAGATAAAGGACAGAAGTCTAAGGAAGCATTACTTATGAAGAGACTAATAATGGGGTCATTCTTAGTTGGATATTCTAAGGAAATTCCTCTAGGTTTCTCCCATTTATGGCCACTTAACATTGTACAATGGTAAAGAATCTGGATTAGACTTTCCAAAAGCCTACATTATAGCTTTGGCTCCACTGGGACCTGGCTTTTTGTCCTTGAGAAAAATTATTCCGCTTTGCCACCCCTGCAAATTGCTATGGAGGTCAAATGGGAAACCATTTTGAAGGTACTTCTCATTCTTTTCTTTACTCCAGTCTCACACTTCTGATTTCACAGTGGGTGTGTTTTTGATGCTTGCTTCTCACTGGGTATCAGAAGAATAGTAGCTGTACTAAGAAGTCTGTACAGCCTCCCCTGGATTCCTAGGCTCCCAATCAGCACCAATTCACACACCTAAGCAATAATTTGAGAACATTCATTCCTGAACTGGAAGTCATTACAAAGTGGAGGGACGGAGCTTCGGAGGGGTGTCTCTATGAGTTAAGGTTAGTTCACAGTGTTTAAGGTCCACAACTATAGGAATCTCTCAGTTATAAACAGAGAACAGTTGTCATTTTATTTAGCTCAAGTGCAACCCAAAAGGGACACGTAGATAGTAAACAGTTCTTTAATAGTTTAAAAAAAATTCCGCCCCCAGTACTTCTTCCAAAGACTTGTTTTCCAGCCTGTTCTTTCCCCACACCCACAAAGAAAAAATTCTAGATCTCATGATTTATGTATTCCATGTAATTTAAACCCCGATTAAAGCCATCCGTCTGATTTGCAGTCATAAATTTATTGCAAGTCAATTACTGCTTACATGGGTGAGGTAGATTACTTCAATTTGAAACTCAGATGAATGACTATTTGCAATCAGGGAAACTCATTGACATTCATTTATACAATGTAAACAAAGCCATTAAATTCAAAAGAAAGGATGTTTTACAAACCAGTTTTTATCATTTTAGACACCTACTTGATTATCATACAACTACTTAGTGAGGTGGAAGTGAAGGGAGAAATAGTCACTAAGCAAAATGGCATATGTCTTTATGAATAAGAAATTAGCAAACACATTTTCAGTATTGTTCCTTGCTTTTCTACAGAGCAATAGTGAGAAAATTATTGCTTCTTTTTTTTTTTTTTGGAATGGAATTTATATGCGATGAATCAGTCTATTACTAAAGTTTCATAGATGTTTTGGATGGAATGCAGGGAAATTCTGATAGGATATGACTTTCTAACTTACCAGCAGTGTTATTTTACTTTTCTGGCAAACCTAATTTCATTTGTGTAGAGATCTGCCAAATGCTCCTTTTAATGGGACTTAAGACAGTTACATCAATGCTTCAATGACTCTGACACCCTTACACCTGTTTCACTGCCTTTTTTTAAAAAAATTCTTCTAGTTATGCTCAAACCACTAACACAAAGAGCTTGCTTCTTGGGTGCTATTCTGCAGAGAGCCAAAAGCACAATCTTTTGACTATCTTACCTATGACTTTTTTCAATAATGGGAGATTATTATAACCAGGATGTTTTACAGTATATTCATGATTGATAACACTTTGAGTTCATGAGTTTATCATACCTTATTTACGATGACTTCTTTATGGAAAATGTTTTGTTGAGCTGAGAATATCCAAAGTAAAACAAGAAAAATAAACTCATCAAGTACCCTGTCACTGAAAAGATGATAACAGATGTTTCTCATCCCCAGATAACTCTGGGGAGGCAAAGTGAAGGGTTTCCCATATTTCCCAGATGCTGCGTGATATGTCTAGGTTCCCAGGATTCATCTAAATGAAGACACACTGAGATTTGCAAATCGGAATTCCCCAGCTGAGAGACTCAGAGTAGGGAAATGGGGCTGCTCGGGGAAAAAAGGGTTTGCATCTGGAACTCTAAAATATTCATGCAACGTTCTGTATTTTAATCTAGGTCACTCTTTCTACATTTTCAGTGTCCAGTAAAGGAGCCAGAAGAGTTCCATCAGCTGCTCTTAATTTTCTCTTTTCCTTTAAAGTTTGGCTAAATATTTTAGACATAGAATATGGAGAAAAAAACATAGCTGAGAGAACAAGAGATGATATCCAAAGTAAAGGGGCTAAATTATTCAGGATTCCTTAGTCTTTCTCACATTGGTTCTGTCCCTACAGGATTCCGATAAATGTCGTGCCTGTATGCAATCAGATTGAAAATACAAATACAAAAATGTGTTCCCCTAAATTCTCCACTGTGCTCTTATCATTGTATGATTCCTCCTGGGGGCATGTTCCTGTATATGAAGAGATAAAATTATTGAATCTATTGTATATCCCCGTGTTCCAAATGCTTCATATGGATTAACTCATTGAACACTCACAAGAGCTCTACGAGGTAGACACTATTAATTTTTCCATTATACAAATGAGGGATTTAGGCTAAGTTACTTATTCATTCACATTGCTAATGATTGGAGGCATTGAGTTTTTAAATCAATTTTCTAATCTCAGGGGCCAGGTGCTGAAGCTCTATGGTATCCTGCCTGTTTTTGGATTAATAACACATTTTCATAGCTTATGCTTTCTGTAGAATGAGTCAAGATAGAAATGCATTACTTGTAAGTACAAGAAGCCTTCCCAATACCTAGGTTCTGCCATGAGTCAATTCAGTCATCTTAACTAAAAAACTATACTTTTCTGAACCTGGATTAATCATCCGTAAATTTTGGATCAGGGTTGGGGACTAGAAAAATCTGGGAGTCTTTTCTAGCTCTCTGATTTTAAGATTCTTGGATCATGTATTATAGGACATCCAGATAACTCCATATGCTGATCATTACCCATAAACACCTTTTAATGCTGTTGTGAAGACTTCAGCTGTATTTACCAATGCAGCAGAAGAATGGTGTAAGACTGGTTGCTATTTTTGGTTGAGCCTTTTACATCATCAGCTGCACAAAATGAGGAAATAGAACATGAGTATTAAAACCCATTACATCATCCATCAAGGAAATTTGGATCATTGATGTAATCTAAAAAGAACTTTCCACAAGCACAAGGCTGTCATAGAGATGATATACTTCAAATAACCACCTCTCAGCTACTGTGATCAAGAGCTGTGTTTTTATATTTATCTCATTTGAGGGTCTTGGTTAGAATCCAAAGAACCACTGAAAAAGATTATTCTCTTGTGGAAGTATTTACAATTGCCCTCATTGGAACACTACAAGAATCAGGTCTGTAAAAATCAGCTACTCTGTTAATTATTGTGCATTTGACAGATTATAATTTTCCTATTGATGGTCCCCAGACAGAGTTGAAGTTGAAGTGGTTAGAGGAAAAGAACAATAAACACAATCAAGTTATGGATGCAGTCAGACTGACCCAAACTTAACATAGTTTACAAAACCCATATCTACAAAATGAATCTTTTCTCAACTTAGCTCATGGGGACTCATTTCTAATCCTTAACAAAATAACTAAGATAGTACCTTTTTTTAAAAAAAAAAATGTCTTAGTTGAATCCAGAACTTTTTCTATAAATTCAACATTGCTATCTTAGGTTCATTCCAGCTCAAAGCTCTCTCTTACACATTCCTTTTCTTCTACCCAATTCAATTGTAATTTCTCAAGGATGGAGCAGAAGGGGAAGAGAAGACTCTTATGCCATCTGGGGGCAATTGCTTCGCGATTGGCCACATGCTAGTACAGTGGGGCCTTGACTTACGAGAATAATTCGTTCGGAGACCTAGCTCATTAAGGAGCTCCTTAAGGAGCTTGTTAACTCAAATTACTCTATCAACTCAATGCAAAAAAATCCCCCGAGAGACAGCTGGTATCTCAAAAAACTTAGTCGGGACACTCGTTAGTCAAGGCCCCACTGTATAATGAGAGTGGATTCAGTTCCTGCTCTTGTCTGTGTATTGTTATGGAAAATGATATCCAGTGGTTGCTCTTCCTGGCTGTGTTGAGGTTATTTCAGTTTTCACATATCATCCTTTTTTTTTTTTAATGTATTTTATTGATTTTTTACAGAGAGGAAGGGAGAGGGATAGAGAGTTAGAAACGTCGATGAGAGAGAAACATCGATCAGCTGCCTCCTGAACACCCCCTACTAGGGGTGTGCCCACAACCAAGGTACATGCCCTTGACCAGAATTGAACCTGGGACCCTTCAGTCCGCAGGCCGACGCTCTATCCACTGAGCCAAACTGGTTAGGGCTCACATATCATTCTTAACCTTGTTGGTCCTCCTCACACTTTTTAGCCATGGAGCCAGCCAGTAATACTCTCTACACCCATTTAGGGAGACTCATCTCTCTTGATTATGTGACATCCAGGACCTGTGATTCAAGCCTTTCAGTCAATATACACTCATCTCTTTGGCAAGCTGGCTCTGGGTTGTAGGTACTTGAGGTGTTTCTACATATACCGTACTACATTTCTTCTCTGCCCTTCCTCATATGTTGGAGTCCCAGGACACACCTGCCAGGCTCTTCTCATCATGCTGCATCCGCAGAGAAAAATCTCAGCCTCTTCTACACTCTGGATCCTCCCAACTTGAAGAGATGAGGCAGGTGCTCCTGACCTGCTTATTCCACCCAGGAATATCATCCTGCAAAGTTCTCCTCCCTTTTACTAATAAGTTTTATTCCTCTGACATGGAGTTACGAATACTCCATCTGGGGCAGGGAGTGTCAGGAAGTGATGAAGGGGAAGAGGAATTTTGGAGATGACCCAGCTCTCCTGGTTTGTCATGTCATCTTTATTTTTTCCAGGAATTCATAGAATTTATGATAGTTGAAAAATAAAACACACCGTTTGATGCTTGAAGTTATCAGACTGCACAGACTAAAACTTGTGTGGGAATGATTCTCCCACACTCCTGAGGTTTCCTTCCATGTGAAGGAAGTTCTATTAGTGTGAGATTCCTAGTCTCTCTCCTACACTCTTATCTACTTCTCTTTAGGAAAGAAAAGAGCCCCTTGTGGGTTAGTAGGCATACTCAGCCCACTAAACCCTTTTTTTTCTTCCTGGGAGATATCTGGCCTACAGAGAACCTGGGTTATTTATCGTGTGTTTCCTGGATAGGGATGCTTGCTTAAATCTAGGCTGAGTACCGATAAATCCATTTTTCCTAAACATATTAGCCCTACCTCCCATATGAGCTTTGTCAATAATAAAGGCAATCTTTTGCTGTTCCATCTGTCTCCTTACTTAATTGGTTCAGGTCTAGGTTAAAGAAGAAACTTATTATTGGTTCTAATTTCTTTTTTTTTTTTAAATTAAATCTTTATTGTTCAGATTATTACACTTGTTCCTCCTTTTTCCTCCCATAACTCCCCTCCTCCCAGTTCCCACCCCACCCTCCGCCCTCACTCCCCACCCACTGTCCTCATCCATAGGTGCACGATTTTTTTAAAAAAATATATATTTTATTGATTTTTCACAGAGAGGAAGGGAGAGAGATAGAGAGAGTTAGAAACATCGATGAGAGAGAAACATCGATCAGCTACCTCCTGCACATCCCCCACTGGGGATGTGCCCGCAACCCAGGTACATGCCCTTGACCAGAATCGAACCCAGGACTTCTCAGTCCGCAGGCTGACCTTCTATCCACTGAGCCAAACCGGTTCCGGCTAGGTGCACGATTTTTGTCCAGTCTCTTCCCTCATCTCCCACACCTCTTTCCCCCCCAAGAATAGTCAGTCCATTCCCTTTCTATGTCCCTGATTCTATTATAATCACCAGTTCATTCTGTTCATCAGATTATTTATTCACTTGATTCTTAGATTCACTTGTTGATAGATGCGTATTTGTTGTTCATAATTTGTATCTTTACCTTTTTCTTCCTCTTCCTCTTCTTAAAGGATACCTTTCAGCATTTCATATAATACTGGTTTGTGGTGATGAACTCCTTTAACCTTTCCTTATTTTTGAAGCTCTTTATCTGACCTTCAATTCTGAATGATAGCTTTGCTGGATAAAGTAATCTTGGTTGTAGATTCTTGGTATTCATCACTTTGAATATTTTTTGCCACTCCCTTCTGGCCTGCATAGTTTCTGTTGAGAAATCAGCTGACAGTCGTATGGGTATTCCCTTGTAGGTAACTGAGTTTCTTTCTCTTGCTGCTTTTAGGATTCTCTCTTTGTCTTTTGCTCTTGGCATTTTAATTATGATGTATCTTGGTGTGGTCCTCTTTGGATTCCTTTTGTTTGGGGTTCTCTGCACTTCCTGGACTTGTAAGTCTATTTCTTTCACCAGGTGGGTGAAGTTTTCTGTCATTATTTCTTCAAATAGGTTTTCCATATCTTGCTCTCTCTCATCTTCTGGCACCCCTATAATTCTGATGTTGGTATGCTTGAAGCTGTCCCAGAGGCTCCTTACACTATCTTCATATTTTCGGATTCTTTTTTCATTTTGCTTTTCCGGTTGGGTGTTTTTTGCTTCTTCGCATTTCAAATCTTTGACTTGATTCTTGCGCTCCTCTGGTCTGCTGTTGGGTGTCTGTATAATATTCTTCATTTCAGTCAGTGTATGCTTAATTTCTAGTTGGTTCTTTATCACAACATCGAGGGTCTCATTAGATTTCTTGTAGATCTCATTAAGTTTATCGGCAGTTTCTAGAAAATTATTGAAAGACCTTAAAAGTGTGATTTTGAGCTCTATATCCTCCATTTCTGTCATGTTTCTTTGTCTCCGCATTTTTTATGCTTTCTTGGTGCACCCCTAGTGGTCTTTGTGCGCAGTCTTGTTGTAGTTAAGTCTTGATTGTTGTAGGTATTACTAGGGGGGATTTGACCTCCAGGCCAAGTGGCAGTGAGAATCAGCCGTGTCTGCAGTGAGAGAACTTCTGTCCTCTAGGGAAGTGCTAATGTAGCCTTTGCCTGAGGCTATCCGGCAAATGCCTCTGTGCAGGGCTTGGGCGGGGCGGGTCCCAGGGGATCTACAGGGCGGGCGGAGTGAGCAGTTATGGCTGCTCTCAGTCCTGTCCTCAGAGGCTCTGCCTCTCAGAGTCCCAGCAACCGCTGCAAACCTTGGAGAGAAAGCTGCCCTCGAGTTCCGACCGATGCCAGACAGTCCCGCTTCTCCTGTTTGAGTCTGGGTCCTCAGAGACTCGCCCGGAACTGGAGCTCAGAGCCTGAGACTCCCTCCCAATTGAAACAGACAACTGCACCCTCAGTCGCCAGCCAGCTCCACACGCACCTCCGCACCTTTGTATTTTCCGCACTGCGCCTCCTCTGAGTCTCAGTATGCTTTTCTCTTTCCTTCTAGTTGTAGAATTTCCCCTCAGCCAGCCTTCCTGTGGTTCTGGGTGATGTCTGTTCCATCTTTTAGTTGTATTTTTGAAGTGGTTGTGCGAGGCAGCAATCTCCGGTGTTTATCTATATCGCCATCTTGGTTTCCCCTATTGGTTCTAATTTCAACAAAATTTATGATTCATCCTTTCCCACTCTTAATGTTCTTCCCCACAGTTCTGTCCCCTCTCCCTCAAATTTGACCAAGGGTGTGATGAATTTATGTCAACTTCTGGCTGTGCCACATACAAGTAGTGTAACCACAGACAAGTTATTTAGTCTCTGAGCTTGCATGTTAATATTTCCTTCCCAAATATACAAAGGGCATTCTTTGGGACCACACATATGCATTTGTCTCACTAGATACTTCCTCCCCTGATTGTCAATTTGTGGCCATGATAAGATATCAGATAACTCTTACATCTCATTTGGAGGACTTAGTAAGCAAAAACTACTTTGACATTAAACCATTTCTATTTTTCCAAACCATTTTCAGTCCAAACCATTTTCAGTAACATGCAAAGATAAATACTGACATGCAAGTACTTTCAGTACCCAGGCTGTTTCTTCTAAAGACAATTTATAGCTGGGCAAACTTCTAAGGGCATCCAATTCAGGAGCCTTTGTTTCTTTACTGAGGTATTTCCTCATTTTTAAAAGACTGGTTGTAGATTTATAATATTCCAACATGACACCTCCCAGGCAGAAACCAGGAAGAAAAAATACTGAATAAGTTGTCTGAGGACTTGATCCAAATTCTTGTTTCATTTTAAAAGCCTTAATATGCTTCCTTCTTCTCAGTGTGAAACAGAAACTGTGTGGATGGAAGAGGTTTATAAGAAAATACAGCTAGAGATTTTGGGCCACTGTGCACTAAAATGCACAGCAATGCGATACCCTGATTTATGCTGAGGGTCTCCTTCCTAATAGACAAGCATAAATCAATCACCAAGACAGAAACAAACACAAACAGTGGCTAAAGTGTTCTGGATAAAAGGAAAATAGAAGAAATAAGAAAAATATGTTATTGAGAGATTCTCTATGGAAACAACTTTGGTTAATTTATCTGCTACTGTATTAGCTACTTAACTTCCTTGGGGTAAGTTATTCAAATGGTCTCAGGAGTTCTCTAGCAGCCAGGCTAGTCTGGCAATGACTTACATCTGGGCAGCAGTTTACTTTCTGCTTTATATACTCAACTGAGTCAGCTTACTCTATTTCCATGTACAGTATTTCTTTTTATACAAGTAATGTAAATAAAGAAATTTAAATAGGAAATAAAAAGCAGTCATTGTCTTTATCATCATCATCCTACTATCCTATATAATAAAAGCCTAATATGCAAATTGTTCAACTGGGAATTCAACCTCTCACTGTGATGTGTGGTGACCACCAGGGGGCGGCGTGGGACATGGCGGGCATCAGTGATGTCGCACTGGCAGCAGGTAGCAGTGGAGGTGCTGCCAGCCCCCATGGGTCCGGATGAGAGCGGGACCATGGTGGGATGGTGGAGCAGGTGAGCGAGAGGCACCAGGCCAAAGTGGGTGTGAGTGGGGGCCCGATCACCCTGCTGATTGATCGCCCCACAGATGGCAACCAGCAGCGGTGGCAAGGGGCCCAGCCCCAACTGATCACCCTGCAGATGGTGACCAGCAGCCAGCAGGCTCTGATCACCCAATCGAGACCAGCCCTGGGCTGGGATGGGAAACTGGGGGTGGGTGGCAGAGACTAACTTCCTGCGGCGTCCGGGCAGGGGGCTGCAACCTCTTGCTGGCTACCTGGGGACGGGCGTGACGGGGACGGAGTTGCGGTGAGAATGCGGGGTGTCCACTAAGCTCGCTCTCACTCCTCCTGCGATCCTCCCTCGGGATGCCAGGGCTCACGCACCAGAGAAGCCCCCACACTCAGGTGCCAGGGGCCCACCCAAAAGGAGCCTGCCCCACACCCGTGCAGCCTCTTCAGGGTGAGCCAGGCCACAGCCGCAGCCACCGGGACCGCAGGGGCCAATTGGGCTCCCCGTGGGTTTGCACAGGAGCTGGTCTGTGAGGCCAGCCAGGAGAGAGAACGCTGCCCACCCAGCTTCCATGCAGCGATGTTGGGCGCCCAGACGCCCACACTGCGACCCAGACCATGGTGTCTGGCTGCACTCACGGCATCCCCGCGCTGTGACTCAGGTGGAGGGGGATACGTGGGGGCCCGAGGGCCCAGGTGCTGCCCAGGGCCCAGAGGTCAGCTGGGACCTGCCCTTCCATGCCAGATGGTAGTGCTTTGGTCATTGGACAGGCCTAGGGATTGCACCCATGCACGAATTTCTTGCACCGGGCCTCTAGTCCATGTATAACTACTGTTTTTAGTCTGTTCACTTTGTTTCCGACTTTGTGATTTAACATGAAAATCCTATGAATCTATAGAAACAAACACACACACAAACATGCACACAAACTTACTTCTATCGTTATTAGAGTAGAATGATAAATACACTCTCCTGTAACCTGCTTTTTCACTTAACAACATTTGAGACCATTTTAATATCACTTCATTCTAGATTTATATCATTACTTTAATGGTTCCATAATTGCCTTTTTTGAATGTACCTTAATTTATTATTTGACTAATCTCTAACTAATGGGCATTTAGATTATTTCTAGTTTGAACTGGAATTAAGAATGCTGAGTGAAACATCCTTTTATACACATCTTTGTGTAAATACTCACCTAATTCATTATTTGAAGGAATTTCTTGGAAGTGGAATTAATAGGTGAAAGAAAATGCGTATTTTTACAGCTTCTCAAACCTGTTGCCAAATTGCCCTCCAGAGAGATTGTACTAATTAATACTTCTAACAGCAATTTGAGAGCAGCCATTTCCCTCAAGTTCTTGCCAAAACTGGGTTTATCTTTATTTTTAATTTCTTACAATCAGATGCTATTCCTTTTTAAAATATTTTTTAAACAAAATCCAGCAAGTGGCCACTATAATCTAAACTCCTTAATCACTGGGAACTAGCAAAGTTTCCCATGTGAATTGTTTTGGAAGAAAAAAAGTGGGTGAATATGCAAATTTCCCCCCAAATCTCTTGTACTCGTTATATCTTACAAGGAATTCTCTTATATGCACCTCCCTATAGAAAATTCTGTTTTGGACTGCAGAGATATTCTGAATTTTGGGCATTGATCAAACATTAGTTCTGTATGATAAAGGAAAGCAAAACAAAGCCAACAAGTCTAAATATTTCACATCCTACATGGCAACCTCTAGTTAAAGATTCATATCTATGTTTAAATATCACATGTAAAATTTGTGATTGGGATTTAATTATCCATGAATTCATTGTAGCAATATTGTGGAAAGAAATTTGGACTTGATATTGGGAGAGAACTATATCTTGACATCACTGATTCAAATGGTGAAGTTGTATTTGACATTCAAGCAATTATAAGTAGATTTAAAGTTCCAGTAAGAAGCAGTAACTGTTGCCCTTGCCGGTTTGGCTCAGTGGATAGAGTGTCAGCCTGTGGACTGAAGGGTCCTGGGTTCGATTCTGGTCAAGGGCACATGCCCAGGTTGTGGGTTCCATCCCCAGTGGGGGGGGGGGTGTGCAGGAGGCAGCCAATCAGTGATTCTCATCATTGTTATTTCTATCTCTCTCTCTCCTTCTCCCTTCCTCTCTGAAATCAATAAAAAAAATATCTCTTTTAAAAAAGAGAAGCAATAACTGTTATTCTGGTGCCAAGATACTAGCGACTGCCCAAGTCTTTGCCCATGATATGGTTAAAGGATGAATGAGATATTTGAAACTTACTTTTCCTGGAATATGAGTAGAAAAAAAAAGTGTAAAAATGCCTGCAGGTGTCTGAAGTGTGTTAATCTTATGAAAGCATGCAATTTGATATTAAACATTGTAAGCACCTACATTTGTAAAATCTATGCCACAATAGTCTAACATCATAAAAGATGCCTTTTATACATTTTAATCTTTCGCCAAATTGTTACACTGAACTAATATTTTTGCTTTGAAATTTTATACAGCATGCTATAGAATCTTACAAAGACAATCATTATACACTGTCACACTTAATTATTTCTTTCCATAATGGAAATGACCCAAAATCATCATAGCAGAAATATTCATGGGAGAGGCCAGAGGCAGGCACACGCTGTGCTGGGAATGTCTGCTGGGCCACTTGACTGGGCAGCTAGCAATGACGCAGTCTCTGTTTGCAAGCCCACGTGTGAGAACATAAATCATTAGTTTCCATTTGAAACACATAAGGAACCTCCTCTCTGGCTCTTGTAGTTGAAAAGAAAACACACAATGATGATGTAGTGACTTGCCAGCTAAAGTACATTTTTTCATTTATCAAATCGTTAGTCATTGCGATGGAGAGGGCTTGGCTTGTTCAGCCGCTTAAGTCATTCAGTTTCCCCTCCCTGCTCCTCTGACTTGTTTAAAGCTACCCTGCCCCCTCCCTTCTCTGACCGATTGCCCTGTTCCCTGAAGGCTGCCTGGATGGGGTCTGGCTACTACTGCCTCGCAGTTCTCCTGTCTAATGGGATCCCTGTTCATCTGATTTCTGATGATCCTGCCAAACTTGAATACTAAAGGAATTCCTATGTCCAGAACTGTTTCTCCATTGTGGACAGAAGGACCAGGAGAAATAGATCAGTTAAGGAAAGTAACTCACCCCAAGTCACTCTTGACTTTAGGGAGATTCTTCATTTCTGCCCCTTGTGGTAGATTGATGACCAAAATGACCTCACATCTCCCTGTAGCCACATCCTGTGCAGGGAGTTTCTGGACCTTTAGTGGTGGAATTGGGATGGAATAAAAGGACCTTAGTAAAGGGTTTGTATGTCAAAAATGGGAGGGTAATCTTTTCTGGGGAACAGAGCGAGAAATGAATGAAGCTGGAAAGGACATGTGGGATAAAGAGGAAAGGTGAATTTAAAACACAGTTTTGACTCTCTCACGCCACTGCTTATACCTTTCCATCATCTTTGATGGGTTTGGAGGTTGGTGGGGGTGGCTGCTATGGATTACAGGAGTGATAAGAGTCTGGAATAAAAGGCTGGTGAGGAATGAAAAGTTAGACACAACTAAAATGAAATATGTGTTTTCTTCTTATGCAGCAGAAACATTTCTTTGCAGCAGTTCTGTGACCTGGACATGACTATCTGACTGTACTAATGGGCCACGTGATTACTCCTGGTCATCCTGCTCCTTAGTGACAGTGCAGTGATTTGAATGTGATGTCCTGATTCCAAGGGTTTCTTTATTTTTATGACACCAGAGTTATGTGCTGTGCTTTGATGAGCTATTATGTTCTTGTTGGGGTGTCACTGAGCCATTAACATAGACCATGCAATGGGCACTATGGACAGTAACAACTATGAATACCAGATGTGTGCCCTGCCTTCACCTTGCCCAAGTAACCTCACTGTAAATGGAGATGATCCCTTGGTTATATAACTCTTGGTATAGAACAAAAGCCAAATAAGAGTGCATGAATTAAATAAGATAGTAACTGATAAAGCATTACATGGAAATTAATTGAATTCTGTCTACTCTTTTCCTTTGTTATGTACTTTCTCATTTTATGATGCTTCGTTGAACTCTCTCTCTCTCAGACGCACATTTTTTCAACCTCAGGTAATACCAACCACTCATTCATTACTGCCTTTGCTAGTTCCTGTTCCAATCAAAACACCTAAAAATCTTAATCTCAATTACATACAAGGGAGAGGATGGAGCCAATTAACCCCTATATCCCCAGCACTTAGTGAAAAGCTTGGAAGACAACAGATACTCAATAAATATAGTAGAAAGAATACATACATATGCACATGTTCTCTTTCCTCAGTCCTCTCTGGACACAGTCTGAAACCCCGGTGCTGTCACTGTGCCCTGACACATCCTTCTCCAGGAACACACACCAATAAAACTTGCTTTTGATCTATTGTTCTGTTGCCCCCTCATTAATCTCCTGCTTGATGGACCAAGTGTTACACAGTTACATTTGCCAATGTATACATTTACCTTGAAGTCTCAAGGAAAAAGGAAACCTCATATGCCCCCCAATACAAATACAGATACTATTACAGAGGAAGCTATTTTTCAAATCATGTCTTGGTCCAACTGATGTACGTGCCACAGCTCACATGTGAGCACTAGTTATCTGTAAATAAACGTATCGATCCCATCCAAATGGGAATAGATGTTTAAAGTTATTCAAAACTAGGAGACTTACTGGCTTTGCCTTTAGATACAGAGGATAAACAAACACTGCTCAAACCAGTTTTAACTCAACCTTAGCCACTAGATTAAAGCTCAAACGTGTCCCTCTGGCTGAATCACTACCAGACTTTAGTGAAAGTGTGTGCATATTTAAGTTGATTTTGAAGGGTACCTTATATACTTTCATATTGGACCAGTATCATTTGATCCAATTACAGACAGATATATTTGTTGATAAATAGTCTGGCTGGCTATCACACCCAGGTTTTAATAAGAAGCACATAATACTGAAAAATTAAATGTAGCTCTTCTTTTTTGTGTATTTTATATGAATTTGATTTAAAAATTTTAAATAAAATGACATAGATATTAATAGAAGTTTATTTTATTTGAAAAAAAATGTGAACATGTATGTGACTTAAAATTGATGGACCAATGATTTAGAAAAATATGCAGAGACAATGGCCATTCATGTTCAGGGTTTGCTTTGTATTATTTTGAATTTTAGATATCATGATGTTTTCAGAAATATATCCCATTCACCATTCATAATATATGATGGCTCTGTGTGTTGTTTTTTTTTTTTTTTTTTTTTGTGTGTGTGTGTGTGTGTGTGTGTGTTCTCAAAGAGAGCCTCTATTTACTGTTGAAAGCAAATAAAAATGTTAATATAGGGTGTTCCCAAAATGTATACACACACTTTGAATAGTTATAAAGGAAGTGTTTATTAAAATACATTTCATTTTCAAAATTGAGCTACCAGCTGTTAAAGTATGTATACATTTTTGGTGGACACCCTGTATTTTTCACAGTACCTAGAGAAAAAGGAGAAGTAATTAAGATTATATACTTTCAGCCAAACATTCTAATAGCAATTTGCTTTCATTGCATAATAATAATCAGTATATATTTTCATGAGGAAATGCATGATTAGTTTCTAAAACTCAAAGGTTAGCCCCAGCTGAACACTTGCTAAATTTGAAAAAATACAAGTATCAACACTTAATGATGTGGTCAGGATGTTTTCATGTGTTGAAATATGAAGATCAGGGAAGACGAAAGACATTGTGAAACTCAAGCTCTTTTTGCCACCACTTACAGCCAATATTCTGAACAGCATTTAAGAAGACATCTATGAGAAAATAGATGTAATTTCACTCTTCACCTTGAATACTTTACCTGTGTATGGATGACTGAATATGTCAGAGTTTATAAATGCTACATCTCATACACAGTTAAACAAGGAGATTGGCTTCTGCTGGATTTAAAGAGAGATGTGTGGCTGCTCAGCCCTGAGTCATCAGAAGAATCTCCAAACTGTCTCTACTCTGTTTGTCCACATGGGATGAGCATGGATCCCTACATATTGAAAAACTCTGTCTTAAATTTAAAGATTAAAAACTGGCAAGTTTACTCTAATACCTCTGATGGAGTATGGTGCAGATTAAAGGCATGGACTTTAGTATTGTGCATGGTTTGTGTTCAGCCATGACTCTGTCACTTATAACTGTGTGACAGTGAACATTATTTAACTTCTCTGTGCTTCAGTTTTCTCATCTATAAAACAGGACAATAACAATGCTACCTCACAGGGATCTTGTGTCAGTATTCAAAGGACAGGGCCTTGCAAAGAGTAATCTTATAGCCAACAGTGACTAGGATTATTAGTCCTTTGCTATTTTTCCTTTCCTTTTTATCTGATCTTAATGGATTGACCACAAGGTATAAGAACAAAGTCACTACACTTGCCTGCCTATTAAGAACTTAACCTAATTCTTAATACCTCAGTATTATCTTTAGGTACAAATTCAGACCAGCTCCCTTTTTTGGCTTCTAAACATTTCCTCCAATTGGCAGCATGTGCCAAAAAGAAACGGAGATTTTACAAAGGACGGGGATGGTGGTACTTCAGAACAGTGTTTCTACTTGTAGGTATAAGTCATAACTTTTGTGTGGATTTCATGAAACTTGAGAGTATATACTTAAAAGAACAAATACATTATGTTAGAAAACACATTTTAGCCCAGCTGGCATGGCTCAGTGGTTGAGCTTTGACCCATGAACCAAGAGGTCACTGGTTCAATTCCTGGTCAGGGAACAGGCTTGATCCCCACTAGGGGGCATGCAGAAGGCAGCCAAATAGATGTTTCTCTCCCATGAATGTTTCTATCTATCTCTCTCCCTTCCTTTCTCTCTAAAAAATCAATAAAAGCATATTAGAAAAAGAAAAAAAAAACACTTTATTTTCTTATTATTCTACAGACTACTGCATTTACTCTTTTATTTTTACCTCTTATTTCCCTAATTATTTTCTGAATGTTATAGGGGTTGGAGAAATATATATTTTGCAAGGGTTTGAAACTAGATAGTTGGCCATCAAAGTCATGTTCATCGTAGAGACTATGAACCTTGTAACTGAAAAAAAAAAAAGACTCATCCAGAATTGCACAACTGATGATACACTTGAGTGCGCTTTTTATTAGTCAGGATTCAGTTGTAGGAAACAGGAACCACTTTCACTATTTTAAGCAGACAAATACTTAATAATGATAGCAACTACAATGTATTGTGTATTTCTTGTGTACTAGGAAGGCTCTGCTCTGAGTGTGTTATGTATATGTACTGGTTTATTCCTTACATCAATCAGTCCTAGCAGTAAGTCATTTTCTCATCTTACAGATAAAAAATCTGAGGTCCAGAGAGCTGCCTAAAGTAATATAGCCACTGATTAGCTGAGCCAGGATTTCAACCTGAGTATTCTGGTCCCAGAGTGTGCGTGCTTAACCAAGGTGTTCTCCTGCCTTTAAGTACAGAGAATAAGTGTTCACTTAACTCCTAAAAGAATTGGAAAACCTGTGCCTCCAGGATTGACTTCTGGGATAACACTACAGAACTGAACTGCCAAGGAGACGGCTAGCTCTAGCACAGACAGGAGCTAGAGAATTGAAAATAAAGTGTGCCTTCAGGATAATAATATTCTACACCAATAGCCAAGTAACCACTTCTAGAATTATTATCTTCAGAGCTATGCTATGTCTATTATATCGCACAAGCAAAAGGGGTGTCTCAAATCCTGTTGCCTCTGCATAATTAATTCCATTTAGAATTCAGTTCACTGCCAATCACTGCATCCAATTAGCAGAACTGAAATCACATCTGGAATCCAGCTTTGCAGTCTCTGTGCCTACAAAACACACCCAAGGAGGGTGGAAAAGACGTCAAGCAACCCAATTGAAAGTATCATGCAAATATTTTAATTTCTCCATGTGTGAGCATTTCTTCACTGTTCAGATCAAGTATTACTTCAAATCAAATGATGCAAATGCTTATGAAATAAAGAGGAGAAATTTACTAGTGATTGAAATAAGATGTTTTATCTGTTTCCTTTCCTTTCAAGTTTCAGTGACAGATAACAGATAAAGATTTTTCACTCTTGTAACGGAGGGCCTAGTAGCTATGAAGGCCACAGAATAATAATAGATTTTCTGTCTTTTTGGAACTGTCTTGACAGATTGATAACTTCTGGGTGTGAGAATTCTGCAAATAATATAAACTAAGAGGAAGGTGAGAAAAACTTGGATGGTTTAAAGAGCAAATATTACCAAAGCTCTTCAACTATATTCTTGTCAAATGAAATGCAATGGGTTTTTGATAAAAATCTATAGTTTTCAAAATGTGGTATGCATTACCATATTCTAGGTAGCTTTCAAAAATGCAGATCACTTAGAATTAATGAATTATAATCTTCAAGAATGCAGGCCCAAGAATCTGCATTTTTCAAGCACTTCAAATCTTTAATGTAACACTTACTTTGCTGGGAACCAATTCGCCAGATACTCCACTATTAAAGTAACAGTTCATATTTTCAGAGGGGATAAGAATAGTACACAAATACACTTCTTTTAAAATTGTTTTCTCAAAGAGGGCATGAGAGTAAACATGCAAAATAGAAACAGAATGTGAGCAAGTTGGGAGTGAGCTTATCTAGTAATTAAATATTATTTAGGTTTTGTGACTTTACTCAAAAGTGGCACTCTCACCTCTTCCACACAAGTTCCCTTCAAACATGGCATTTTTATTTGATTTTATTCTCACCTTCATGGAGCCATATATTTGATTCTGAGTTCTGAATGGCAAAAACAAACAAACAAATTAAACCCAAACAATTCTTTTTAAACCGGAGGCATCCCTTCTGGAGCAATCTGGATCATTCTTCCTGGCTCTCATTGCAAAACTTCCTCACCAGATGCCCCAGAGACCTACAATTCAAGGGAACATGCAGCTAAAATTGTGAATCGTGTACAAATCAGAAGAGATGATACAAAGAGAAAATAATGGAGGATGATTATGAATATTTCCTCTTCAATATCTCAAAGGACTTTGAAACCTAATATGTCCCAAACTTAATTTATGGTTTTCTAATACTCTTGAGTCTGTTCTTTATCCCATGTCCCTGAATCAACAAGGAGTCCATTACGGAGCCAGTTGCAGAAACCAGAAGCCTAAGAATCATTGTCCCATGTCCACAGTCAATGCCAAGTCCACTGGATCCCACATCTCATGTGTCTCTTCCATATTTACATTTTTCTTCTCTATACTGAGCAACACTTGACTCTGAGCTATGATTATCATCTATATAAACTCTAGTAGCAGGATCCTGACTGGTTTCATTGCATCCTTTCCATATCTCCTTCCGGTAAATTATTGGTATACAAAACCAAATCTGTGAGCCCCTTAAAAGTGTAGACTAAGGCTCATTTCTGAGAATAATTTACTGAGGACTCTGAAGAGAAGGTACTAAAAGGCAGGGTATGTAGGTGGTGTGGAGTGGTGGTCAGGCAGCCTAGGTTCTAATGATCACACTGCCAAACACTTGTGTTGAGAGGGACATTATCTAGTCAGACTCCTTCAAATTCCAAGTGAGGGAAGTGAGATTCAGGGAGGGAGGAGCCATTCCCCATCTCACACACACTCCTGTCACGACCACCATCTAAATCCCTTTTAGCACTAAAGTGTTTTCTTTAGCAAGTCATTAGCAGGAAACAAATACTTCCCTTCCCATTTACTCTGACCACCATTTCCAAGAAGCAGGCTATGGCAGTCCACAAAATGCACTTCCTTTATTTTCTGTTACAAATTTTTCTTCTTCTTCTTTTGTCTTCCACAGAAGATCAAATTTATGATAAAGTGTGAGCTAATACCAGGCTTTTGGGCTACATTAGAAACAAAACAAACAAAAACACCATGTCCAACAGGATGTGTCTATGTAACACAGTCCATTCAACAAGGGCCAAATTGACCCACTGGCAATTTTCATGACAAATGTCTCATCTTACACCTTCCACTAGACCCCAGGAAATATGTTTTAATAACACGTGCAATTTCTGCCACGCCAGGAGCTGAGAGACGCTGCAGTCTACTCTTTCGGTAGAGATCTCCCACCGAGATCTAGAAACCGACTTCCAGCTTCCTGGGGGGCTTGCTTCCCCTGACTTGAATGTATTGGCCTCGGGTGTACAACAGCTTGAAAACATTACAGAGGCACCCAGCCAGGAAGGTGTCCCAAAGATATATTCCAGCTTTAGATGACAGTGACAAAAGACCCGGAATGCCCCATGGAGACAGCCACCTGCCAAACTCTACTTCTTAAGTGGGAGTCAAAGTTCAGGCCCTCCTGCATTATAGGAGGAGATCAGATTGCAAAATTTCAACTTCACAAGTTCCAAGCACAGAAGTTGGGAGTTGTATTAACTGTTCGGTGTGATATAGTGTTATGAACTCGCATACTTCAAGGCCAAACTCTATCGACATCTTGGGTGGCAGTTTTATCTATCGGAATGGTTCTCAACAGGATGATTTTACTGCCTTGGGAATAGTTGGCAATGCCAGAGATAGTTTAGAGGCTAGGCATCCTGCTAAACATGTACAGGGCAGCTCTGTCTACAATAAAGGATTATTTGCTCAAAATGCCTATACAAATAGTGTTGAGAAACTCTGATCTAGAATTAACCAGACCAACAATAAATAGACAAGACAATTCAATGCATTTGTCAGAAAGTCTATGTTCATATCCCTATTCCATATGTATGAATGTGGACAAGTTTTTTTTTAACCTCTCTTCCTCAATTGTTCTATCTGTGAAATAAATAACATGTAAATATAAATATAAATATAAATAAATATAAATATAAATATAAATATAAATATAAATATAAATATAAATATAAATATAAATAATACATGTATATCCCTAACACATGGGAAAGTACATAAATGTTAGAAATTATAATTATTAATCCATACTCCTATTTTCTGTCCAACTTGTAAACTTTTATACACTGTTTGTGGGCATCTAAAATAGTACACCCACTTTGAAAACAATTTGACAGTTTCTTAAAAACTCAAATGCACACTTCCCATAGGATTCTGCCATTTCATTCCTAGGTATTTTCTAAAAAGAATAAAAGCATATGCCTATGAAAAGATGTTTACATAAATACACATGGGTTTACTTTGTAATAGCCAAAACCTGCAAACAATTCAAATGTCCATCAACGGGTGGATGGATAAACAAATTGTGGCTTATTCATACATGGAATACTACACAATAATAAAAAGGAATAAACTATTTACATGTCTAACAACATGGGTAAATCTTAAAATAATTATACTAAGAAAGAAGCCAGACAAAAATCATTACAATGTGATTCCACTTCTATAAAATTCTAGAAAATGCTAACTAATTTTCAGTGATCAATGATTTCTGGAGAGGGGAAGGAGTCAGAGATTACAGAGGGTCACAAGGAAATGTTGGGGGGTGATAGGTATGTTCCTGATCTTGATGGTGGTGATAAGCTCATAGGTGTGTACATATGTCAAACTTACCAAATTACACATTTTAAAAATGTTAGTTTAATGTATGCTACTTATATCTCAATAAAGCAGTTGAAAAGAAATCTGTACCTGATAACTATGAAATATAATTATTACACAAATGTGTGTATATAATGTAACATGTATCAACATATAGATTGCCTATCTCTGACATGTGGGAAAAATCACTTTTGTTTTTGCCTTCAATTCTTTAAGAGAAGAAACTTTTCTGAGTCACATTTTTCATAGGAGAGACTTCAGTTTCTCTTGCAATGCCATTGGCAAAGATTGTTGATACACACTTTTGGATTGGACTTGACATCTTGTTGAAATCTGTTGAAATCTGAGGACTAATGCAAACTTCAGGCATTTTCTTATTTACTTTAATCAGATACAAACAGCCTGGAGGGCGAGTCATGACATCGCTTCATGACTTGTTAGCAGAACTAGAAACCAGTGACATAAAACACCTGTGTGCACTCAGGGGCCAGTGACTAGTACCCTTAGACCCCGTGGTATCTCGATAGAATCACATATTTGCTAAAATAAAAAATACTCATTCTTTATGCAAAGTGTTATCAAACAACCTTGTGGATTAACTGAGAGAATTTTCAACATAATTAGAATCAGACCATATATATCCAGTAGATGGGATAAAAACTCTGGGCTTGCAAAACCTAAATATAAGATCAAGAAAAAAAATCCACATAAAACTTGTCCAATTTTGCTAATACAAATAATATATTTACTAATATATTTTACTAATTCCAATATATTGTTATATAAAAATGCTAATATATAACACTAATATTAATACATATTATGAACACCAATAATACTTATTACTGGTATATAATAATAATGTGGTAAGTATATTATATCATATAATTTATATTATAAATATATCACTTAATTTATATATTACTTATTAACACTAATAAATATGAATGATTATTCTATTAGTTATATAATAATTATTATGATAGTAGTAACAATAGCTATCATTCTACCATTACTATTTGTCTTATTATCCCCTTTATTTTATAAATGAGAAACATTTACATTACTCTTCCCCAAACACACAACTAGTAAGTGGTGAAGTTAGAATACAAACCTAAGTAGCCTGATTTTAGAGCCTATTGTCTTTATTTTCAGTATTAATTTAATGTGTCTCCTCATCAAACCTACATTTCAGTACATTTAAATATGCTGAATTTCAAGTCAAATTTAAAAAGTAATACAGCATCCCTAATGCCAAGTACTACATTTTTTTAAACCTTGGTCTGAAGGGAAAATTGAGTTTTGTATTAGTGATGAAAGGTAACATTAGCTGTTGAACATACAATCTCTCCTGCCCAGAAATCAGTCCCATGGTTGCACTTGACTTCAAGGCAGGTAGAAATTATGGTCTATCTGTGTTTCAAGAAAGAAAAGAAAAAAGGGTTTGATGATCACATAATAATGTCTCTGCCATAAATTCCTACTCTATGCTCACATAGAATTGCTTGGAGGACAATCAGCTGATGTCAAAAAGGACTACAGCAGTAAGTTTCAAAGTGTGCCCTGAGGTTCACAGAACCAGAACCCCTGGGGGTAATCTGCATTTTTAAATTAAATCCTCTGGGATTCTCTATGTTCACTGAAGAACAACCTACTGTCCTAGAAGTTATAAAGACCCAGGCCAGCAAGAACATGGGTAAGGAGTGAAGCTGTCCACGGCAATCCTGAACGTTTATGTCACCATAATTTATCCCCAACCCCACATCCTTAATCGGAAGAGGCACGTGTTGTAAGGAGGCCCTCTTGTTCACGCAAATGAGGAATCAGCATATGAAATGTTACTAGAACCTTATAGGAAATGAGAGTGAGTGAGCATCTCCTTAAATTCTGTGCCCTAAGTAATGAATGCTTATTTCATATCCACTCCAGATCATCTGACTCTGCTCCTGATCCTTATCTTCAGTTTACTGATTCATTCATTCATGCATGTATCATGTATTTATTCAGCAAATTATCTTTTATCTATCTATCTATCATCTATCTATCATCATCTATCAACAGCTAGTGTGATTTGAAATTGTACACAAGTTTAAAATTACATCATGTGTGTCTTCTTTATAGGTTCTATAATAGGTGCCATAAAATGTATACACTATGGTTAAAGATTCAGACAAAAATACAAGTAAGTATATAGATAAATCAAGTAATTATAAAAATGCTAAATATTAAGTGATGGATGCTGAGATAGAAAGTTAGAAATGAGATCTAGTTTACGTTTGGTCATGGAAGGCTTTTCTGAGAATAAGTTTAATAGACATCTAAGTGGAGACCTGAAACATAAGAAGGTAAAAAAATTATAAAAAATTGAACAAGAACGTCTAGAAAGTAAGAAATGCATATTTGAAAGCGCCAAGGTAAAAATTGAGGCAAGTTTGATGGTCAGAAAGTGGGCCCATGTGCCTTGAACTTGGTGAGCAAAACAGAGCTTGGTAAGATGTGGTTAGAAAAGTTTAGAGGGAGGGGCAGATCATGAGGACTCTGAAGACAATTACCATGTCTTCTGGTTTTATTTCAGATGAAAAGAAAAGTTACAGACAGGCTTTAAGCCAGTGAGTGGCATGATGCAATTTATTTTTCAAAGAAGATTAATCCTTTTGCTCATTGTCTAGTTAGTGACTCAGCTTCCTAAACTTATTCATAGGAATTTTCTAAAAACTCTGATTTCAACACTACATGGCTATTTCTTGGTTACGTCCCTTAGAATATCTTCTGTAGCAGGGGTCCTGCATGAGCCAGTCTTGAGATTCAGATATGTCTATGTTAGGATTCAGGGTCTCCCAGGTATGTATGGGTTGACCACCTAGAGACAGAAAGACTGAAGGGATGTGGTTGAAGATCAGTGATTCTGATTAGAGATACATGGTGGGGTATTTTGGGTCTAGAAGATATCAGAATGATTCCTGTTCCCTGACCCAACCTTATGCCCCATATTGGAAACCGTAGAGTGAAGGGTGGTAGCAGGAACTGAATTAATTTTTTAAAAATATATTTTATTGATTTTTTACAGAGAGAAAGGGAGACGGACAGGGAATCAGAAACATCGATGAGAGAGAAACATGGATCAGCTGCCTCCTGCACACCCTGCACTGGGATGTGCCCGCAACCAACGTGCATGCCCTTGACTGGAATCGAACCTGGGACCCTTGAGTCCACAGGCTGATGCTCTATCCATGGAGCCAAACTGGTTAGGGCTGAATGAACTTTTTAAAGGGAGTTCATTGCATAACAGGAAGGCACCACTAAAGCAGGTTGACTGTGGTAATGGGTGACAAAAATGTGCAGAGCGCAGAAGCAGAAGCAGATCTCAGTTTTGTGAGGCTGGAATTTTATGCAATAGAAGTATACCATTTCCGAAAATGAATACAAATAATCAGTACAGCATAAGAAAGAAGTGATTTATGAGAAAAAGAGCCACAGTAAGTCACAATATATAAAAAGCTGGCAAACACTATCAACATTACCAAGAAATCCATAAAAATGATATTTTGATTCACTATCTAACACCTATATAAGTATTTTTCCTACACTTTTTGGCTATATATCTTTTAATTACCACCTATTTATAGGAAATTTTTGTGATAATTTTATAGGGAAAATAGAAAAATAGCTCAGCCTTTGCTGTTATCTCTGATCATAATTAGCCTTTAATTATTAGCAGTATTCATAAAATATGCAACTCCACTTACAAACATACTGGCTCTTTGTAGTATTTGGCAGGGAATAATAAACACAGAATAATGATAAATTCCACTTTTTGCGATTTATATCAACAAGACAAAAAAAAGTATGGTGCATTTCCAATGATCTGTGCTACATCACCAGGTATGCTTTTGACAGAAGAGAACTTCTATTTTCTCTAGGCTCTTTTTTTTTTTTTTTTTTTTTTTTTTTTTTTTTTTTTGAAACCAAGTCCTCTGCTTGAAATTTTGTACATTTTTAAAATGGTAGAATTTTCCAGAATTAGCTCCTGGCTCATACATTTCAAAATTGTTTCTTCCTCCCCTCTAGCCATATAATTCTAGTTCTGGATGCCAGAGGATCCTTTAATATCACATTAAGTCATCTGGCCTTGAACTTCATGTCACAATGCTGGGTCAGTCAGTATATGGGGCAGTAGAAGTATTTCTAGAAGCTATTTCTATACTGAGTGGCTAGAAATGTAGCACAGAAGTAACTACAAAAATAGAATGCATCTATTCTACTAAACACAAACTAAAGAATTGTCCAATTCAACTTTTTGTTAGCTGGATCCCCAAAATATCTTCAGCCATTCCAACACCACTAGACAAAGGGGTAAAAAGAGAGCAGTCTTAATTGATGGCAGTTTACATATATGCTGCTAATATTATAAAGTATAGAATCGTGTAAACAATTTGCTAGGACCCTTTAATAGTGTCCCAGAGTACATCTACCTCTGGGTGGGAGAGAAAGGCATTTGCTCCCTTTCTGAATAAAATAGATGATTTTATTTTTCTGTCCTAGGATGACTTAAGAGAGCAAAACATTTAGAATCTCCAGGATGTCACAACCGTGGGAGACTTGGGAAATAGTATTCTTGATACAGTGAGTAGCATTTCTCAGAAGTCGCAAGCAACAAAGAGTGTGCTGTACCACCCTAAAGTGGTAACTTCATTGGAAGGGAACCTCAGTGTGCATAGGGGGTGGGATGGGAAGACAGGGCTACCATGGAAGTGTATGAGTCATGGGAAGATTATAAGCAGGGACGAGATTCACCCCTAGGGCTTTCTGAGAAATTATTGGGGAGCAGGCCTTTCCCCAAAGCTGTAAAATGGATTTCTATTAATGTCACTAAATGTACACAGTAATTGGGTAATGCCTGTTTTATTTCAAAATCCAAGAACCAATCTATACCATGTTCCAAAGGGATTTAGACAATGGCGAGTGCCAGGATATCTCATCCACAACCTCACATTAATGATGTGGTGCTGTGGCCCAGATGCTGTCCTCTGGATCCAATCATCTCCTAGGAGGCTACCAGGCACCTGTTCAATGTTGGCCTTGGCCAAATATCAAACTAACACCCAAACAAAGGACACACACTTGTAGTTTTATATATGACCCAGTCCTTGTTCTCCAACATCAAAACTGCAAGAACTGCTGCTTATAGTTATAGACCCAAGAAGCATTGTGTGGTCAAGTGTGTCCCATCTGAGTCTTGGAAAAATTAGTAGTTACAGCCCTCACCCAGAGAGACCTCTCTTTCCCCCCAACAAAACTTGGTTCTGCCCATGCTCCATCCCTAAAAAATTAGATTCCTCCAACCAAATTTGAATTGCCCTATGATTATTTACCAGTCATTCTGTCATAGACTAGAACCGTTGTTTTTAACCACTTGCAATTTCATTGGGCTAAGAATCAGGTGCTGACTTATGTATATCTACACAGAGGATAACCCCCTGGACCCCCAAAATACTAATGGATTATGAGGAGGCCAATAAGGGTATGAAAAAATCATAGCAAAGAACTTTTTTTCTTTGTATAGAATTTTGGTCTCCTATTTTCTTTCCCACCAGTCAGTCTTAGTGTAACATATAGTATGGGCCAGTCGCTTTACCTATATCATATTATTTTGATTGTTAGAACAACCCTGTTAAGTAACATTATAACACTCATTTCAAAAATGCAAAAACAAATGCTCAGTGATATGAAGAAGGAAATATTACCTAGCAGGTTTATATTCATGGAGCTGGGATTCTAACCAAGATCTGCTGCCCCTGGGACTCCAAAAAGCAAAACAAAACCAAACAAAAAACACCTTCTGGATTTCCTTAAGAGAGAATGCAGTCCTGTCAGTGTTAAAATTGCTTGTTTCTTATGTTGGATAATGGCAAAAGTAACAAAAATTAAACAATTAAAGGAATTCCTACTGAAAATCAAGCATATAAATAAGTAATATGCATTCCTCCTGAGACATACACTGCCAGTCCTAAGCTTCATTCTTTCCCATTTCTTTAGAGACCTTTCAAAAGCAGAAGAGATATGTGAAATAATAAAAGTTCTACAAATACATACAATCTTTGCCTACCATTTATTTCTTAAAGGCTTACAGAGTAATCTATGCACTTTTAAAATACTTCCAATAGCAACCCGATGAAATACATATGATCCATTATACAGAAGGAAGAACTGAGGTTTAGAAAGGGTAAGTGGCTTGTGCAAGGTAGCTAACCTAATGACACTTACTACAGCTTCACCTCACATCTCTCAGTTTCTGCCCTGGGCCTTCCCTGACACTATGGTGTGGGTGCTCTATCTGCAGTTACCAGGCATCATATCTTGATGTGAGTGTGAGTGAACTATCTCCCTGTGCGGCAACCCTTGACCAATGTGAAATGATCATTTCACATAGACCTTTGGGGTGGTGGTGGTGGTGGTGGTGGTGGTGGTGGTGTGTGTGTGTGTGTGTGTGTGTGTTTTGGGGGAGGGGTTGCCATTTGGAGATGGCAGTGAATCAAGGTCCTAGGAATAAGTGATTCAAGCTTCTGGGACTTCATAATGGGGTAAAAGTTTCCATGCCCACCCTGTGAGAGTCTCTTATTCTTGGTGCCAACATGTTTCTTACTCCATCTCATGTATAACACGGTGCTAAGTAAAGCAGAACAGCAGAGAAATAAAACCCTTTGGATCACATATCACACAGATGGGATCTTGTTTGCCTTGGCCTAATATAACCGAAGTAAGTTGCCTCCAGTAAGAAATTAACCCAATCCTAAAAGTGTGATTTGTGAGAAATCAGCACACATAGCTCTAATTCAGTGTCTATGTTTCCTAAGGTCTATGACCCCAAGAAAGAGACTAAACCACTTCAACTCCCAACCATTTTATTGCAAAAGTGGGAGATATTACTTTGAAAATTTTAGACTCTTTCATAGAAAATTAAAATTCTGATTCTCAATGCTTTTTGACAGTTACTAACACTGTACGAATTATTTGGAGCATATGATGAAAATTGATTCAAGATTATTACACATGTTTTAATCTATCTTATTTGAGATGTAATAAAACTTTTATTCATGGATTCACAGAACATTTAATTAAAATTTAAAAAATACATTTATTATACTTAAAATGTAAAAATAATCTAACCACTATTCACATGGTGGTCAGGCTATAGTTTGAAAAATACCTTTTAATAACAGCATCCCGTAATTTGATACTCATGAAACTCTTACAGTATTAATACTATTTATAATTCCCATTTGGGGAACAAGGAAGAAAATTCAAAGAGGCTCTGCAATGTCCTGTCAGCTACATGGTAAATAGATAATGGACCCAAAGTTTTCCATCAAAGAATTTATCTTTCTAAAGCTAGTTCCACTAGAACTATACAAGAACAACAACACACTGAAGATAGGAAATAAAAAATATTTAACTAGATAAAGACATATCACAGTGTGCTGGGCATACCTTTAGTTTTGTAGAAATGTCCATTCTTCTTACATATACAATAAAGTCATTGAGGAAAAAGATAAATATCTCAGATAATGTTCTGTGTTCTTACTCCGGGACTTACACACAGTAAGTGCTAAGTTATTAATCACCAGATAGATGAATGATTGTGTGATAAATTGGGACTGAGAATTAGGAACAAATGGATTTCCTCTAGGATTCTTTCCTTGACACCCTAGCCCCAGGCAGGACAAGATGCTTCTCTGCTATAATAGTGTCAAGATCATTACATTTGTCATGGAACATTGGAATTTCTCCGTGTGGCCATATCTTGATAGCCTGTGAGCTATACAAAAGGAAGCACCAAGTTATAATCATCTTTTTGTCCTGTGCCCCTAGCATGTGGTAATACAAGAAATATGTCTTAAATCAATAAATGAATAAAAGACAAATAATTTGGAAGAGAGAGAACAATTTGGTAGTTTGGTATTTATTATTATTGTAGTTTTATTTGAAACTGGACAGAGGGGTGGGATAAAAACATGAGAAGTAGACCCTTGGGGATGTTCACAGTTGGCGGTAGGATGGAGAAGGGAGATATATAACAGAAGATCGACTGGGAGAACCAGAAAAATACAAGATCATGTAAATAAAGAAGAAAATGGCAAACTACTCTGTGGTCTTTCTGTATGATATATTTGTTATACCTCATACAAAATTTATATTTAGCTGAATACTTAGAGTGCCTCCTTACGTTGCAATTCAACTTTAATTTGGGCTGTGTAGTTATAACTGCAACGTCAGAGAACCTAAAACAAGTGGGGCACTGAAAACATGTGACTTTGGGTCTAGAATTTCTAATCCTTGCTGTGTGGGCTGGAGCCAATTAGCCTGAATATACCTCAATTTTGCTTGCACGGTGAAAACATCACCATCTCTCTCATTGGGTTGCTGTATGCATTCACTCATAAAACATTATGATAAAGCCCTTTGCAAATATGAAGTGTTATTGAAATGTAGAGTAATACACTGGACATCTTTGTTTTCCATCAGACATCCCAAGAGACATTTCCTTCCTTCCAGAACATGTACACTCAATGAAGTGTCCATCTGGCAAGCCAGACTCTGCCAAGAGTGGAAAGGCAAATTATTAAAAGGTAAACAGCGGAGTGCTAGTGTACAAAGGTGGTAATAGACATGTAGCCCTGCCTGAATACTGGTTAAGAATATGGATTAAGATGCCCTAGAATGTGCAATGTACATGCTATTTTCCCCAGGGAGAATGAAGGCAGGGAAAATTTCTGGCTACCTGGGCCCCTCTGCTTTCCCTCCAAAAACATTACACTTGGCTAATGGAGCTGTAACTTTGTTTTGATTTCCTGAGTGGTCTTGAGTTACCTAATATCTGGCTTGCTTCCCTAGATGGCTGCTTCTTAGATCTCTCCAGTAAAATCATACTTAAACCATTTTCATTAGGAACTGAGTACTACATGATCATAAAGTACCTCGTGAAATGCCTTGATTAGTGGAGATCAAAGGCTGACCTTCATTAGCTTTGCTTTCTTTCTCCTCCTGCATTGCCTTTGTGTTAAACTGCATTAACCTGACTAATCTCAGCTCTCCAAAGTTTGTACAATCTGGAAAAGATAACTTTTCCTGAGGAGTCTGGCTTTTCTTTGGAGCACATGGCTTACAGGTTTTCTGGGGCCCAGGCATACTCAACAAGCTGTCTATTCGGTCGATCCCATGGAGAGAAACAGCCCCTACTCTGAAAGTAGCATCACTGTGGTTGCTTCCGCAATGCCCCTGAGGGTGGAAAAAGACTTGGATTAACACCATGGCCAAAGGTTATGGCCTCTGAGCCTGGTTTGTCTCACTAAATTGAGTCATTCCAAACTCACTCAAGTGTCAAATCTGTTAACAAAGCTGTCCACCATAGTGTGGTGGTAAGAGGTACTCTTCATTCAGAATTTAAATTCTAGCCCCTTCACCTCTATGAGCTTCAGGTTTCTCATGTAAATTTGGGATATTAGTAGTGACTTCACAGAGCTGTTGTTAGGGGGGGAGAAGAATAAATGAGATAGCCCTGGCCAGTGTGCTCAGTGGTCAGACTGTCAGCCTGCCCAAGGAAGGGTCACGGGTTCGATTACAGGTCAAGGGCATGTACCTGGGTTGCAGGTTCGATCCCTGGCTCCTGTCAGGGTGAATGGGGGAGACAACCAATTAGTGTGTCTCTCTCTCACATATCTCTCTCTCTCTCTCTCTCTCTCTCTCTCTCTCTCTCTCTCTCTCTCTCTCTCTCTCTCTCCTTTAGTCCCTTCCACTCTCTCAAAAAATCAATGGAAAAAATATCCTCAGGTGAAGATTAACAACAACAAAAAAGAATAAGTAAGATAATGTATAGAGAAGACCTAACGTGAAGGCTAGCACATGGCAAACACTCAATGTACCCTTACAATTCTAGCAGGGAGAAGTGCTAATGCAAAACTGTGAAATACTAATTTTCTGGAAATTATTTCTGGTTGTTCATCCCTAGCAGCCTCCAATTTTCTTTTGGAGAGATAGCCCAGGGAGGAATGGAAGATGTTTCCTGGGATAAGCTATTTGGAGCCAGGCAAATCTCATACCTTCCCACAAGCACACAGAAGAGGATGTTTCCTCCAGTTCTGAGAGCAAGAGACACAGTGGAAGAAAATCTAGCTTTTGCGTTATAAGGTTGTGTGATATGGACTAGAGACAAGATAAACTTTTTTCTATATATACATGTATACACCTCCAATATATCACACACACACACACACACACGGGGGGGGGGGGGGGGGAGGAGAGAGAGAGAGAGAGAGAGAGAATAAGGAGTTGGCTCACGTGATTATGAAGGCTGAGAGAGCCAGAGAAACAGGAGAGTCAATGGTATAAATGCCAGTCTGAGTCTGAGTCTGAGTCCAAAGGCAGGAGAACATCTATGTCCCAGCTTGAAGATGATCAGGCAAAGACAGAGAATTCTTTCTTACTCAGTCTTTTTGTTGTATTCAGGCCTTCAATGGATTGGATGAGGCCCACCCACATTGGGGCAGGCAATCTGCTCTACTCAGCCTGCTGATTCAAACGTGAATCTCATACAGAAACACTTCCACAGACACACCCAGAAATAATGTTTAACCACCACAATGAATGACTAGCATCAATAAATCAACAAGTGTTAGCAAGGATGAGGAGGAAAAGGACCCCTTGTGCAATGTTGGTGGGAATGCAGATTGGTGCAGCCACTGTGGAAAGCGGTATGTGACATTTGATTCTCTCCATTCGAATCTCCCAGAGGCTGTATCCCACAAGATATGTCTCCAATATTAACCCCACTGGATATGTCTCTAGTTATCATCTCGGGAAGTGGAAATTGAAGGGTTAGGTTTTGTTTCTGTTTATCTAGAAGTATCTTTGGTGCAGTGGAAATGAGAGGTAAAGATAGTAGAGAAAAGTTTAGTTTGTCTTGACAACTAATAAAATGGAAGTACCACCCCATATACAGGGCATTAAACACTACAGGGATTAAACAAACTGTATATGAAAGTGACTTTGGAATTAAAATGTAATGTAGGGTGGCGTGAAATAGATTCAAGGGATGGGGTTTACCACTTAATGTGTCCTTTTATAGGAAATATACTATTTTAGGAGGGGAACTCAGACAAATAATTTGCTTTATGTGCTTGTCATCTCAGCCCAGTCCATACCATGGTAGTTTTTTGGGTAAAATATTGTGGGGTTATGAAAAAAATAACAACAAACAGCAGTGCGAGGTGATACCATGTAGCAGTTAAAAACTTGGACTCTGAATTCAGAGATATAGTTGGAACTCACTTTCGCTATTTAATAGCTGTGACATGTTGGGGGAGATAGTTAATGCCCTGAGATTTATTTCTTCATCTGTGGTGTGCGAATGCTGAGCCTACCTAATTCTTAGGGGTGACGACTAAACCAGAGGGAGTGCGTCAGTGTTAGTCACATAGATTATTTTATGTGATCTTTCCAGCATAGTGAGTAGTTATTATTAGCTCTAGTCTATGGGATGAGGGATATGAGGCTCACGGATTTTTGAAGTGTACCAAATCTACACAGAAGTAAAAGTGCTATGGCTGAGAAACACATTTGCCAGCTTCCTAATCTCAAGCTCTCTCTACCATTCCACGCCACCTGCATTCTGTTTCGGAATCTCTCTTATTTGTGCTTCTTTCATTTCCTCCTTTACAGCCTCAGCTCTCAGGAAATAGGCCAAGTCTAGACTTTCTTTCTATCCCCCAAATTGTTTAATTAGTGGAGATGATTTATTCACCATTATTTGTTGATTGCTTTGTTCAATAAAAAAAATCTATTTTTTCAGGATACAGATACATTTTTTTTTAATTTACTTAAACCTAAGTATTTCATTTTCTTTAAAACAATGGTAAATAATATTTCGCATTTAATGTCAGCTTCACGTTTGTTTTATTACATAAAAATCTAATTTATTTTCATGTTTTGATCTCCTATCCTGTGACTTGCTGAACTCAGTTCTAGCAGGGCTGTGTTTTTTTTGTGTGTGTGTTGTTGTTGTTTTTTGTGTGTGTTTTTTGCGGGGTGTCGAGGGGGTGGGTGGATGGTGAGTAGAGTGTGGTGGATTCCTTGGAATTTTCTATGTAGACAATATCCATAAGTGGTCACAATTTTATTTCTCTTTTTCCACTCTGTCTTCCATTTTGCCGATCTTCCCTATTGCAGTAGCTAGAACACCTAGTACTCTGTTGAATAAGAGAGAGGACAGCAGATATCAGTGTTCTGTTCCCAATCTTTGAGGGACAGTATCTTACTCTCTCATTAAAGGTAATGTTAGCTGTAGAATTTTCGTGGGTTGTCTTTATAACGTTGAGGAAGTTTCCTTTAATTCTTAGTTTTCCAATAATTATTATCATGAAATGATGTTAGGTTCTGTCAAATTTTTTTTCTGAATCAATTAACATTATCATAGATTTTTATTTTATTTTTGCCCTTTGATATGGTAGTATACATAGATATACTATTTGTGAATATTAAATGACTTGATACCTAGAATAAATCCCACTTGGTCATCTTATACATTTTTTTAATCCACTGTATTTAATTTGCCAATATTTTTGAGGCATTTTGTGTCAAGTTCATGAGAAACTGGTCTGTTTTACTTTCTCTTCTGCTTTGTCAGGGCCTTATTAAATAAGATGGGAGTGTTCCTGCTATTAATGATTTGTGTTTTCATTTTTTCCCCTTTTGTCAGTCTTGCTAGAAGTTTATTAATGCTATCATTTTTTGAAAGAACCATATTTTTTGTTTCATTGACTTTGTCTATTGTTTTTCTGTTTCAATATCATTGATTTCTGGTATTACTTTATTCCTTCTGTTTCCTGTGGGCTTATTGTGCTATTTGTTTCATATATATATACATGTATATTTAAATTTTTTATTGTTTAAAGTATGACATATGTGTCCTTTTCCCCCCATTGACTTCTTCCTGGTTGTTCCCACCCCCCAGCACATGCCCTCACCTGCCTCCCATCTATGTCCATGGGTTATGCTTATATGCATGCATACATGTCCTTTGGTTGATCTCTTCCTATATTTTTTAAATAGGACTTGATATTATTCATTTGACATATCTCCTCTGTTCTAATATAAGGATCTGGTGCTATAAATTTCCCTCTTGATACTACTTTAGTTGCATTTCACATGGTTTGATATGGTGTGCTTTTACTTTCATTCAGTGCTATATATAAATTATTTCTATTGAGACTTCTTTTTTGATTTATGAATTATTTAGCCATGTGTTATTTAATTTTCAAGTGTATAGAGATTTTCCTATGTTCCTTCTGTTATTTCTGCTTACTTAGTACCATTATGGTCAGAGAATATGGTATGAATAGCTGAATTCTTTTAAATTTGTTGAGATTTGTTTTATGGCCTGAGATATTTCTATCTTGAAAGTTCCATGGGAGTTTGGGGGGGGGAAGTATTCTATTTCTGTTGAGTAGGGCACTCTATGTATACATATTAGGTACTGTTTATAGATTATTATAATAATCATCTTTTAGGGGGAAAAAAGAAATTAAGGCTTGGGAAAGTTAAGCAACTGACTTAGGATGACAGCCAAGGAATAGAGGAATTGGGTCTTGAATACAATTCTATCTGATTCCAAAGCCTGTGCTTTTCCCCATTATTTTAGTGATCCTCAAACTTGAGTAGACTCCTTTTAAAAAGGAACAAAAGCCTGTTTAATATAGATTTAAATTATTTTTACTATAATGTTGCTAAAATTTACACAAATCTAAACCTACATGTAACTCCTTATGCCTATACATTATTTAAGCTATAAAATATAAACATCAATAATTAAATGCAGACAAAAGATGCAACCCAGCAAAATTCAAGTTAGTAACATTTATTTAATGTGATGGATGTTGTTGTTTACTTGAAACTAAAAACCACTCACAAAGAAACATGGTACTCACTGTCAAGTTTCTTTTTATTTTGTGGGCATTATGCTCATACAGCTGTATGCTGTGAGAGCAGTCATTTTTCCCACTGTGTTTCAACTACTGCAAAACCATAACATGATGTCATTTGGCCCTTACTTGGCAGAAATTCACCATTTACATAGAAATGCTGCCTCCATTTTTTTTTTTTTTACTTTAGCTCAGAATAAAGTAGAACTACTTTATATAAAATTAAAAATATTTTGCACAGCAAAAAAAAAAAAGCATCAACAAAATGAATACAACCTACTGAATGGAAGAATATATTTGCCAATGATACATCTGATTAAGGGTTAATATCCAAAATATTTAAAGAACTCATATAGCTTAACACTAAACAAACAAACAACACCAAACAAACAAACAAACAAACGCCAACAATAAGCAATCAGATTAAAATATGGGCAGAGGACCTGAATAGACTTTTTTTTTTCCAAAAAAGACATATAGATGGCCAATAGACATATAAAAAGATGCTCACCATCACTAATCATCAGAGAAATGCAAATTAAACCCGCAATGAGATATCACCTCACACCTGTCAGAATGGCTATCACCAATAAATCAACAAAAAACAATGTTGGCAAAGATGTGGAGAAAAGGGAACCCTCATGCACTATTGGTGGGATTGCAAATTGATGCAGTCATTATGGAAAGAAGTATAGAAATTTTACAAAAAATTCAAAATAGAATTACCATATGATCCAGCAATCCCACTTCTTGTGTTTATCCAAAGGTATCCAAAACACTAATTTGAAAAGATATATGCATCCCTATGTTCACTGCAGCATCATTTACAATAGCCAAAAAAATAAAAGCAACCTAAGTGTCCATTAGTAGAAAAATGAATAAACAAGAGGTGGTACATATATACAATGGACTATTATTTGACCATGAAAAAGAATGAAATCTTACCATTTGCAACAACGTACATGAACCTAGAGGATATTAAGCTAAGTGAAATAAGTCAGAAGAAAGACAAATACCATATGATTTCCCTTATATGTGGACTCTAAAAAAATAAATGAGCAAATAAAACAAAATAAACTCATAGATACAGAAAACAAACTAATGTTTGCCAAATGGGAGGCAGTTAGGTGGATGAATGAGAAAGGTGAAGGGATTAAAAAGTAGAAATTGGCAATTGCAAAATAATTATGGGATATAAAGTATAGGATAGGGAATATAGCCAATAATGTTATAATAACTATGTATAGTGCCAGGTAGGTACTAGACATATTAGGGGGCTCACTTCATAAGTTATATAAGTGTCTATCCACTATATGCTTACACCTGAAACTAATATAAATGTTGAATGTCAACTGTAATTTAACAATAAAAATAAATAAACAAAACAAGACAAAAAAATCCACTATTAATGTCTTTGAATATGGAGGCAACTATTAGTTGTGAGATTGCCATAAAATGGTAAAAAAAAAAAAATGCTTATGTAGATATTTTTAGAATGGCATTGATATGAAATTTCCAAGTTAAAAATTCTCATGGATTCGGGATTATGCTCAAGGATCCCCAAAGAACCAAAAATCTTAGTTTAGGAAATTCTGAGCTGTTCACTATTGGTCTAATTGCTGTGTCCTGTGAGGAAGACCCTTTAGCTTATGCTCTAAATGATTGAGAATAATGTTTGAGTCATGCTCGAGTAGAGTTAGCTGGAAGAAGGCAAGAAAAGACACTGAACCACCTTTTCCAATTTTTGTACAATGTAAAGTGACAGAGATATTCTTTCTGAACATGTAGAATTAATTATGTTGGAGTTTTCACTTATGGCTCACTTTGTCAGTTGAGAAAAAGGAAATCATGATTATGGATGACTATTATTTCACTCATTTAAAGAGATAGTCAATGACTAATATCTGGCATGCTATCATTTACAAAAGGCTTTCCCCATCTTGATTATCTTCCATCTTCAACCACACCCAGAGGAAGACATTCTCAAAGTAATAATCATAAGTTGGGGAATTGTTAACCCAATGTCCTAAACTCTTAGCTTCTCTGCTTTCTGCTATTGTAAGCCATCTGCCATAAGGTAGTGCCCCATGCCCTCTCTCTTAAGACGCAAATAGGAAAAAGTGCACCTTATACCCGATATTGCTCCCCAGTTCCTCCATATTCAGAGACAAGGAAGCCTCAACTTTCACAAACGTCCTAGTAAAATGTTAACAGCATGGGGGCTCCAGCCTTAGACTTCATCTTTCTCACTTACCAGTTCTGTGACTATAGGAAAGTTATAGAGTCTCCAAGCTGCGTTATTCTCATCTGAAAAATAAAAAATAACAGTGCCCTTCTTATGAGGTTATTTTAAAGATTAAGAAAATATATATCAAGAACTTGGCATGACTCTTGTGTGTAGCACTAATAATATACTGCTTGCTAGTACTCTTCAGACCCTCTTGTTTTTTTAAAAAAAATACGTTTTTATTGATTTCAGAGAGAGGAAGGGAAAAGGGGAGAGAAATAGAAATATCAATAATGAGAATCATTGATTGGCTGCCTCCTGCACATCCCCTACTGGGGATCAAGCCAGCAACCCAGGCAGGTGCCCTGACTGGGAATCAAACTGTCACCTCCTTCCTAAGTTATGGGTCCACGTTCAACCACTGAGCAACACCAGCTGGGCCAGACCCTCTTTTAAGTGCTTTATACCAGTATATTAAGTCAACTAATAGTCTCACATAAAACCCTATGAGTTAAATATTATTTTGTTCACATTTGACAGATGTGGAAACTATGGGGCAGAGAGATTGAGTTATCTAAGTTGCACAGCTGGTAAGTGATGGAAGTGAAATTTGAACCCAGACTTGTGGACCCAAAATCTATGTTCCAGAAGCTGTGCTTATTAGAAGGCTCTATATTACTTCTCCATGTTTGCTAGCTCTTAATATGGTAACTAGAGAAAGGGATTCTTTTATTTATCGCCCTCCCCCCATCTTGCCTTCCCATAAAAACTCTTTCCTAAAATACTGAAACACTGCTCAAATTGTTTACTCTGCTTATAGTCTTAGCGCCACCTAATTCATTTTCCACACTGAAGCTAGCATGATGTTTAATATAATCACTCCTCTTCCTCATTATAATCTTTATAAGTTTAATTATCATCCTCAAAATATCGCCATGATCTGTGCCCTGCTTTCCTTTCCAATCTAATTCCTTCTGCTCCCTCCCAATTTTGACATTCTAGGAATCCAGACTATTTATAGTTTCCTGAATATACCATCCGGCTTTATTACACTTTGAAGTATTTTTTTTTCTTGTTTTGGCCATATCTTTATGAATGGCTAAGCCTTTATATGCTTTAAAATGCCTTCAAAACTCATTTCAAACATCCTTTATACAGGAAGTCTTTTTTGATATTCTTGCTTACACTTCCTGAATCCTAGATATGATTGTATTCACATTTACTAAGCCAGAAGAAGGTATTCTGATTCTACAAGGAAAAAAAGGCACCTAAGGGTATTGGTAATATCAATTCCTATGCAGAACGGTGATATGGGGGTTTGTATATCAGAGTTGCTTTGGGCAAAAATCAAATAGCAACCGAACCAAATATTATGCCCAGATTTCTTGCTGGAACAATGGCAGCCGTTGAGTGAATTCAGCTCTGGTTGTGTTCATGTATCAATAAATCTTTGTGTAAGACTTGATGATCAGCAAAACTCAGCACATGTTTTCCCAAGACCTCCCCACCTCTTCTTTCTCCTTCCCACCCCACCCCCTTCTTATTAAGCTCATGTTTGTCAAGGAAAGTTTGGCCTCTATGAATCCGATTTGCTTACATTTGACTCGTGAACAATGTTTTGTAAGAGAAGTTGATGTCCAAGAAGGCTCTTGAGCCTCTTTCGTGAATTTTTAAGACATTTTTCCCCGAGTACTGAAAAACTATTTCAGGCCAAATCTGAGTAAATGGAACTTCAACTGACTGAAGACTGTGGAAGGGATCAAAATATATTCATGAACATGCTGGCATGTGCTCTCTTATCCTAAAGTTATATCTCCGTTCATGAGAAAGGTTTTCAATTTCTTCCTGAAGGTAAATTTCAGGAAGTGGGCAGTTGCACAACATGACCAAAGGAACCCTTCTTAAAATATTACATAGTTCCCTGGGCCCTACTGGGATTTCTTTGTCCTTGATGTCTTACTAAGATTTCAAAATCAGAAGGCACCACCTCCCAGACAATAACTACTCTGAGTCCAGGATTTCTTTCAGAATGACCTTTGGTTTTCTGCCAGCTAAGGTAAAGCAGAGTCCTTCCTGCCAAGCCACCTGGCTCCTTGTTTCCTGGCGATCCCAGGTAGCCAGGACCAGTCTGCGGAAGAGCGAGAAAGCCTCAGAAAAGATAATGCAATCCATGTGTCCCAGAATAAATGTCTCTGTTTTTACTGCATGGCTGTAAGTCATTTATTCAAAGATTCCAAATTATATTTTAAAAGTTCAACAAATAGTTCATTGTACAACAGACTCGGGCACTTAATTAGAAACTGCAGTCCTTTTCTCATTTTATGTAATATTATAATGGCCCTTTTCTTCTGTTATCCAAATATTGTAGCCATTTTATCTTTGTAAGATGTCTTGCACAGTACACCACAAAAGTAGTGTGACTATGTACAAGTTAGACAATTATGGCCTCATTTGAGAAAAGAGTTTTTGAGAACATGTCCTTAATATTTCTTCCTGGTCACTTTGTCTAATTCCTACCAAACCACAGGATGTTCTAACTTTAAAACCCACCACAAAGGCAACAAAGCTCTCGTCTGGTTACTAAATACTCTTGGAGGCTTTCTTTTTGGAAACTCATTTTAGCTCTCTACCATTGCACATCACTAGAGGAAAATCATCTCTGCTTCAAAGCCAGAGAATAGAAATTGAATGGAATCAACTCTTTGAATGTGTTGGCCCCATGACATCCTGATTTATCATTCTGAAACCTTACTACCCTCTTGCACTGCTCAGCAACCCTTATAGAAAAGAAGATATGGTCACAGATTCTCTGCCTCTAAATATCTGGATGAGAACTAGAAACTCAGTTACCTAATGCCAAACAGCTGGATATGTGAATACATCTTGATGTTTCCCTTCTTTATTCCATTTGAAGCCAGATGTTTGGCATCACAGAGACAACACCTAATGTTTCTAAAAAGGTTTTCAAAAATATTACAACTCTTCAGATTGGGAAGAAGGGAAAACAAAGACCTAGAAAGACAGAACTGAAGTCTATATAATCATGAAATATTTCAATACATTAACTATAAACTCAATCATGAAATCTCAGAATACTAGAAACACTCTTTGAAATTTGAAGGTCTGTAAGCCACAAACAAAAGGACAACTGAGTTAAGAATAAACATATGGAGCTTGTTACACTAGAGGTAGTGAATAAAGATACACATACTAATTCAAAAATATGTATATGCATTCACAGATGATCGACAGTTATTAAAGGAAACAAAAATATTTTGAATGCATTGCTAACTTTTGACATTGGTGTCATGGAGGACAATTCTGACTTTCAGTGCACATTCCTTGGAGTAACTGTCTGTTTTCATGCACTGGGTTGGTTGAAATCCAATTTGGCAATTGTTACTTGCATGGTAGCTGCTTATAATTATTTGTTGAATGAATATGAATATGTATAGTGCTTTCAAGTACATAAACTCTTACATATGCATTCTCATTTCATCCTTATTATAGTCCTTTGATATTGAAAAGGAAGAAAATTCCCAAGAGAACTGAGACAGAGGTAGCCTGGGAGAGAAGAGAAATAGGAGAGTAATTACAGTTTGGGGCTCTGGAGTCAGAAACTGTCTAGAATTCTGGCTTTCCAAATCACAGGCTTTATCATCTTAGACAAGTTACTAAAAAATCTCCAAATCTTAATTTCCATGTAGGCAACATGAAAATAATGAAAAGTCTACCTCACTGGGTTTTTGTGAGAATTAATGCAATATCCCATATAAAGCATATAATCCAGTGTATGGCACACAGTAAATATTCAATAAATATAAGCTACTTTAGAGATAAGATAATTTATTTGCGAAGATATTGAGTAGTATAATTATCCTACAAAACATGGCTTGTTAATTATAGTGCTGATGATCAAACAGAATTCTTCACATTTGAGCACTGTATTCTTTCCATGTGCATGGCATATGCTATTTGGCCAAAGACAAAAGACTAGACTGAGATGTACAAGAAGAAAGAAGCCTGGCATTTGGTATCGGTATATAGTTCTCCTGTGCAATGACAAAAAAGGAGCTCTAGAACTCATTAAGTATTGTATATTTTAAATGGATTTTGTTTGCTTTATGATAAAAATATCCAATTTATTTTTGATTGATGACAGTCAACCATATGTTTGAATTTGTGAGCTCACCACAATCATCTTGGCTATGATTGCCATTTGTTAAATAGATTCTATCTACAGTTTCAAGTAACAACAAATATTTGCATTTATATGAGATGGCTTTTGGCTAGAAGAGGATTAGACAAAATGATATGAAGGAAATATCGCAGAAGTGCTCTTTAACATCAAATGAGAACAAGTGTAGCATGACAATTAATTAACGTCCTTTCCAAGATGTCTTACAAAATAAGCCAGCCAGGGTGTTTGAACAATAGGAGAAAAGATCTTCTCTAACATTCTTTCAAATAGTGCAGGGTGGAGCAAAAGGAGGATTAGAGCTGTGAATATGCGAAACACAATGTTTGTTCTTGTATTATTCTTTATTAATTATTGTATTATTTTCCATATGAACAGCTGTAAACCTATTTTTGCCCCACCCTGTATATAACCATCAAAAAATATTTCATCTACAACATGATTATTTGCATTTAAGGGTAGAATGTGGAGTGATTTCATATTTCCCTCTCTCTACGTGCAAATAAATCAGGTTATTACACAGCATGAGCACCAAGGTCCCAGTTGCTTATCTTAGCTCCACTACACCCCCTCTTCCTTTACTACCACCACCCCGTGGAACATGCATCTTGTGGTGTAAAAATAAGGACTAGCTTAGAAATCAGGTAGTCCGGGTTCAAATCCTAGTGCTGAACTTTTTAGCCATGTGAACCTGAGCAAGGCACTTCCCTTCTGTAACTGTTCCTTCACTTGTAAAATGAGAATGTAAATGACCTGTTCCCTGCTCTGCCCGAGTAGCCATTGCCAGCATCTGCTCTAATCCATCCTTCCCCACACTACCTCCCACTGGCTCCCAGGAAGACTCCCTTATTGGACCTGCTTCTAGGTCCCAGCCTCTCTCCGCTTTAGGTTGCAAGGGCTGGGGGAGACCAGAAGCATCCTGGCTTTATTAATACTGTGTATAAAGCTAGGCTGGCTTGTTGAAAACAGAATGATATACTATAAATTCAGCAAGTATAATCTCCACCTGTAGCATCATACCATTAGGAGTTAAAATAATTTTAATCTGCCGAAACCGGTTTGGCTCAGTGGATAGAGCGTCGACCTGCGGACTGAAAGGCCCCAGGTTCGATTCCGGTCAAGGGCATGTACCTGGGTTGCAGGCACATCCCCGGTGGGGGATGTGCAGGAGGCGGCTGATCGATGTCTCTCTCTCATCGATGTTTCTGACTCTCTATCTCTCTCCCTTCCTCTCTGTAAAAAATCAATAAAAATATATTTAAAAAAAAAAATAATAATAATTTTAATCTACACTAATAAAAGAGAAACATGGTAATTGGTGTACGACCGCTACCCTTTCCATTGGCTAATCAGCGAGATATGCAAATTAACTGGCAGCCAAGATGGCGGCGAGCAGCCAGGCAGCTGATGTGAACAGGGAGGCTTGCTTTCCCCAGCATGAGGAAGCCAAGGTTCCCCGTCTGCAGCTGGGGGGCTCTGAGCTCCTGAAGCAACAACTCCAAAAGATACAATGTTTCAATTATAGAAGCTAAAAGATGGCGGTTAATTTGCATACTCAGGATCCAAGCAGAGCGAAGCCAAACAGCCCTCAAGCGGCAGGGCAGAAAGGCCTCAGGGCCCCGGGATCAGCGGAGCCGCAAGGCCTCCGGACCCCTGGATCAGCGGAGCTGAGAGGCCTCCTGGCCCCCAGATCAGCGGAGCCGAGAGGCCTCCCTGTCCAGGTTATCAGCGGAGCTGAGAGGCCTCCTGGCCCCTGGGATCAGCGGAGCCACGAGGCCTCAGGACCCTGAGATCAGCAGAGCCAAGAGGCCTCCCGGCCCGGGATCAGCAGAGCGAGAGGGGTCCTGGCCCCGGGATCAGCGGAGCAAGGAGACCTCCCAGCACCGGGATCAGCGTGACAGGGGGCAGCGACCAAACCCCTGATCGCCCTGCAGCTCTGTGCATGACAGGGGGCGGCGCCCCAACTCCCCAATCGGCCCGACCAGGGGCTGCACCTAGGGATTGGGCCTGCCCTCTGCCACCCAGGAGCAGGCCTAAGCCAGCAGGTCGTTATCTCCCGAGGGGTCCCAGACTGCGAGAGGGCACAAGGCCGGGCTGAGGGGACCCCCCCCCCCCCCAGTGCACAAATTTTTGTGCACCGGGCCTCTAGTTTTAAATAAAAGGAATAAGGAATGAAAACCTCAATGTCCCTCTGCTGTTACAAGATTAGGTAGGGAATTTAGTTTATAGGTGGGTTCAAGAAAGGATCCTATCTTCTTCGAACTATTTAAACCATTTAGCTCACATTCCCTCCTCTTCTATGTGATTTATCTGTTCTGTTTTAGTGCTTATTATCTTTGTAGAAGTCCTATAATACACCATTCCCTCTCTTCCCCTCCCTCTTTTCTCTTTTTCCTCCCTACTCCTGAGTCTCACTCCTTCCCTTCTTTCCACCCTCTCCCTTTCCTCTCCCTCTCCTTCCCTCTCTCTCTCTTATCAATTGCAGTTTGAGCCTCTGAAAGGCAGACCCAATATTTGGTTCCTTGTTTTGTGTCCTGCAGTTTAGCGCAGATTAGATCATATGATAAGTGTTCAATCACTGTCTCTCATTTGAATTGATCATCATAAACAAAATTCCTGCAGCTGGTATGGACCAGAGCCTTTTCCATAGGAAGTACTTCCACCCAGAGCATGGAGAAATGAGAAAAGAGTAAATAATCTAACCTAAAATGCTGTGAAGCGCCATGACACACCCAGAATGCAACAGTCCAAATATGAATTCACTCTTTGGCTTATTTTTCATTTTTCATTGGCTTCAAAACTGACATTGAGTCATAGGCCAGACTGTGATACAAATAAAACAAAATTTGGGTTTTTCTGATCTATTCTTTTTGTGTTGTACACTAAAATTCCTATGTCTCACCAATGGATCACTGAAAAAACATAATAGCATCTTATGGAAAAAATTTAAAATAAACCTATAAGTACATAAATAAACAATAGTGCTTAACAAATAAAACACTCCAGAGTCTTTGCAGACCCTTCTAAGAGCTTCAGTGAAACCTACATTCAAAACATCTCTTATATGGCAGAAAAGAGACAATAGACATCATTTAGGTTAGACAGAGGATTTTAGTATGAATGTATTAAGAAAGAATCATTTATTAATAGCGTTTTAATAGAAAAATATTAGAGAAAAAAGATATACATAGTTCTTTTTTAAAAACTTTATTGTTGAAAGTGTTACAAATGTCTTTCTTTCCCCCCTGCCACTGACTCCCTCCACCCAACTCCCACTCCCTCCACCCTGCTCCTGCCCCCTCCCCAGGCCTTCCCTACACTATTATTTGTCCATGGGCTATGCATATCTATAATAATAAAAGGGTAATATGCTAATTATACCAGACGTCTTCCGGATGTCCTTCCTGATGAAAGCTGGGGCCAGAGAGAAGCCAGCCCAGGTCTTGGGTGCCTGTGGGCAGATCGAGGGAAGCCAGTCTAGGTCCCAGGTGCCTGCTGGCAGCCCGAGGGATGCCATCCCGGGTCCTGGGTGCCTGCCAGCAGCCGGAGGAGGAAAGCCTGGGTCCCAGGTGCCGGAGGGAAGCCAGTGCCAGAAGCCAGGGGAAGGAAGGCCTACTCTTGCATGAATTTTTGTGCATTTGCCTCTAGTACGCATTTAAGTTCTTTGCTTAATCTCTTCCCATCTCCCCTTCTGAAATACATCAGTCTGTAGCAGGTTTAGATGTCTCTGGATCTGTTTTGCCCTTCAGATTATTTTGTTCATTAGATTCCACATATAAGTGAGATCATGTGATACTTGACTTTCTCTGACAGGCTTGCTTTGCTTAGTATAATACTTTCCAGGTACCTCCATACTGTATCAAAGGGTAAGAGATCCTTCTCTTTTACAGCTGCATAGTTTTCCATGGTGTAAATGTACCACAGTTTTTTAATCTATTCATCTACTCCTGGACACTTGAGCTGTCTCCACGTCTTAGCTATTGTAAATGATGCGCTGCTATGAACATAGGGGTACATATATTCTTTCTGATTGTTATATATATATATATATATATATATATATATATATATATCTATCTAATAAAAGAGAAACATGGTAATTAGCGTACGACCGCTACCCTTCCCATTGGCTAATCAGGGCGATATGCAAATTAACTGCCAGCCAAGATGGTGGCCGGCAGCCAGGCAGCTTGAAACTAACATGAGGCTTGCTTGCTTCAGTGATGGAGGAAACCAACGTTCCCTGCCTGCCTTGCTGGCCTCTGAGCCTGCAGTTTGAAACATTGTAACAAATATAGAAGCTAAACAAAACCCCAGAAACCTGCTTTCAGCGAGCCGGGATCTCAGAGCTGGAGTTATACATTGTTTCGATTATAGAACCCAAACAAACCAGATACCTGCTTTCAGCAGCAGAGGCCTCAGAGCTGGAGCCAGAGCTAAAGCTGGCCCAGAATAAAAAAGAAAAAAGAAAAAAAGGAGCAGTTAGGAGCTTCAGCCCTCAGCCACTCACCCAGACTGGCCAGGCACCCCAGTGGGGACCCCTACCCTGAAGGGTGTGTGGCCAGCTGCAAATAGCCATCATCCCCTCATCCAGGCTGGCCAGGCACCCCAGTGGGGACCCCCACCCTGAAGGGTGTGTGACCAGCTGCAAACAGCCATCATCCCCTCACCCAGGCTGGCCAGGCAACCCAGTGGGGACCCCCACCCTGATCCAGGACACCCTTCAGGGCAAACCAGCCAGCCCCACCCATGCACCAGGCCTCTATCCTATATAGTAAAAGGGTAATATGCCTCCCAGCACTGGGATCAGCAGAACCGAGAGGCCTTCTGGCACCGGGGTCAGCATGACAGGGGGAAGCGCCCAAACCCCCTGATCGCCCTGCGGCTCTGTGTGACAGGGGGCGGGGCCACAACCTCCCTATCCGCCCTGCTCTGTTCGTGACAGGGGAAGGCGCCCCAACCTCCTGATCAGCCCTGCTCTGTGCCTGATACGGGGGAGCTCCTCAACCCCCTGATCGCCCTGAGGCTCTGTGTGTGACAGGGTGCAGTGCCCCAACCCCCCCCGCCCCCCCATGGGCCCTGCTCTGTGTGTGATGGGGTAGAGCTATAACCTCCCCATCGGCCCTGCCCTGAGTGTGATAGTGGCGGCGCCCCAACCCCCTGATCGGCCCTGCTCTGTGGGTGATAGAGGGTGGCACCCCAACCATCTGATCCGCCCTGCTCTGTGTGTGACAGGGGCGGTGCCCCAACTCCCCTATTGGCCCTACTCTGTGAGTGACAGGGGGGAGCTCCCCAACACCCTGATCGACCCTTTTCTGTGCGTGACAGGGTAAGGAGCCCCAACCCCCCTGATGGGCCCTGCTCTGTGCAGTGACAGGGGCAGCGCCCCAACCCCCGGATTGGCCCTGCTCTGTGCATGACAGGGGGTGGCGCCGCAACCTCCCCATCGACCCTGCCTTGAGTGTGACAGGGGGCAGTGCCCCAACCCCCCAATCAGCCCTACCCTGAGCGTGACTGAGGGTGGCATCGCAACCTCCTGATCCGCCCTGCTCTGTGCATGACAGGGGGTGGCTCCCCAACTCCCCAATTGGCCCTGCTCTGAGCCCGACCAGGGGCTGCACCTAGGGATTGGACCTGACCTCTGCCACCTGGGAGCAGGCCTAAGCCAGCAGGGCGTTATCTCCCGAGGGGTCCCAGACTGCGAGAGGGCACAGGCCAGGCTGAGGGACCCCCCCTTCCCCCCCGAGTGCACAAATTTTTGTGCACCGGGCCTCTAGTGTGTATATATATATATATATATATATATATATATATATATATATATATATATCCCTACATTATTCAGTAGTAATAGTCATAGATATATTAGTAATAAAAATATCAAAACTAATGTATTGGGCACACACTGTCAGTGCTTGTATTCAGGTTTGTGTATTATCTTATTTAAAGCACAAATAAATTTATGAGATAGAAAGTTGATTCTTAAGAACGTTAAATAAATTGTCAAAGCTATGAACACATTGAGTAGCAGGGTCAATATTCAAACCTGGAGTATCACTTCAGAGCCCCCAATCTTAATCACTACAGCATACTTAGTAGATATTATAATATTTTACCGAAATTATTTTAAAATCAAGATGCAAATTTAAGAAATTCACTGTATACATGAATACTATTTACTTTAATGTTTTTAACATCAAACTGGATGGACATTAAAACATGGGACCTCACCTGTTTCTTATATAAATTTTCCAGTGAATGGTAGCCAAAAGCTGAAGCAACCTTGATTTTAGTACCTGGGCAGAAATAATCTTGCTGGCCAATACTCTTCCCATGCTCAACGCACCATGCTTCCCCTCATGTCCTCTCCCAAACTCTTCACATAAAGATAATTCACATATGCTAATATCCAGGCCAGATTAAGACTTTACAAAACTTAAATACTAAAAGATTATGATACACAATAAAGTAAAAATAATGCTAACCTGGAAAATTAAAATTAATATACAGGTGAAATAATAGCTTTATTTCAAGACTTTTCTACCTAAAACTTTTAGGATTAACCCATTTTAATATTTCTTAGCATTTGAAGGAGATACCCATCTCTGGTTTCTATAGCAGTGTCCTCAAAGGTGGGCATGTGCTCTCAGAGAATATTTAAGATGCTCCTTTGGGTTGAAGGAAGAAAATATTAGAACTTCTACTTGTATGTATTTATAAGTATAAGTCAATGATTTTGCAAATATTTAAAGCATAAGTGGACATGGGAGGCCTCACTCAGTCCACTTAGCAGACAGTCACATACTATTCAGGAGAAGTACAGAGGGAAAAGTAAAAGTTTCAAATTTTGGAGGGGCTGTTAATGGGACTTTCATTCATTTTTCTCTTTTGGAGTATTGCAATCATTTGTAGTGTAGTCTTACGCGTTTAAGTAAATGTATCAAGTATATAACCTAGTTTTAAACAATCTAAGGCCAATAAAATGCGTAAGTGGCTTAAAATGTCCCTATTAAAAAATTGCAAATGGAAGGCAATGTTAACAATGCAAACACAACAAAATCCAAGAATATAGAGAAGCTAACCATTCTGCTAGAATAAGCTCTTTATCAATCATGCTGCAAAGTAAAAATAAGATGTGAACCTGAAAATATGTAAAATTATTTGGGAGACTTTTGATTATAAATTTATATCCATTTTAATTAATTATGAACCTTCGCCAAAGGGCATGTTGTGCTTTGAGGGTTTACAGGTATGATGCCATCATGACTAAATATAGCTCTTTGATATTTTTAATAATAATGCTTTGAGATAGTTGGTTCTAAAACAAGCACTTTTCAAAATTTCTCTCAAGGTAAAATAAATGCTTCAGAACCACATTTAAGATTTCTTAATAGCAAAATCCTGAACTTAGACACACTTGTACCTGCTACAGAGAAATATCTTCAGGAAGTAATAGACAACAATACGGTCAGAAGCTAAAATGCATTCCCTTGATAGGAAAAATAGTTTTCAATTTTATATAAACCATAAAAATATCCTTTTCTAATTCTCTCCTCCCATTTAAATCTACATCTTTGTGAAGTTATTTTTTTCTGCAATCATAGCCCTTAAAGCCAGTTTTGAAATAAATTTTGAACCAGATCTTTAAATTTCTGTAAGATAGTGTGTTAAACTAATATTTTCTGAAATATTAAGCTTATTAATTTGCCTTGATCTCATTAACTTAACCAACTACATTGATAATAATGATATTAATAATAAGCATAATCACTGAAACAATGCTAGGTGTTTACTTCATTATTATCATTTCCTGGGCACATATTAAGGTTTCATTTCTCATTTCTGGTCTCATTCTCAATAAGAGCAAGGTCATTGGATTGAATTCTGGCCCATGTTGTATAAATTGAAGATTGTGCATTACTTCTGAGCTTCATTCTTAAAGCTTCTTATACAATCTTTTAGATTTCACTTTCCGCTTTATAAGTGACTAAGGAAGCCACCTATTGCAGCATCATGAGATAGACTCAGCCTGGTTACACGAGGGCAAATCACTGGTGAAAGCACACCTACACTGGACTTTGATGTGAGCAAGAAATAAACTTGATTGAGATAAGCCAATGAGAACTCATTATTACCAGTAGGGAAACAGTATTACACAGTCTAATGTAACTGATAATACTTTAATAGATCAAATAGTCTTTGTACCATTATTTAACATAATAAAATTATTTATGTAATTCTGTTTATTTCATTTTTATATCACAAGTTTTAAATTTCTAATTATATGTGTCATATATTTATAATATATTTCCACAGAGGTACAAATATATATGTTTGGGTTGCATGGTAAAGATACTTTTATTTTATTTTATTTATTTAAAAATATATTTGATTGCCGAAACCGGTTTGGCTCAGTGGATAGAGCGTCGGCCTGCGGACTGAGGGGTTCCGGGTTCGATTCCGGTCAAGGGCATGTACCTGGGCTGCGGGCACATCCCCAGTGGGAGATGTGCGGGAGGCGGCTGATCGATGTTTCCCATCGATGTTTCTGGCTCTCTGTCTCTCTCCCTTCTTCTCTGTAAAAAAATCAATAAAATATATTAAAAAAAAAAAAATATATATATATATATATATATAATTGATTTTTTACAGAGAGGAAGGGAGAAGGACAGAGAGCCAGAAACATCGATGACAGAGAAACATCGATCAGCCGCCTCCCGCACACCTCCCACTGGGGACGTGCCTGCAACCAAGGTACATGCCCTTGACCGGAATCGAACCCGGGACCTTTCAGTCCGCAGGCTGACACTCTATCCACTGAGCCAAACTGGTTAGGGCAAGATACTTTTTTTAAATAAAGAAGCAATAAAAAACATTTTGAGATAATTAACTTAAAATATATGCTTATTAATAAATTGTCACCACTAGTTACTTAACTATCAATGATATTCCCGTAGACTTATTCTTGCAAAACTAATCCATATATTTAGATCTTAAATGACACGCACAAAAAAGAAATATTGGTTGCATCCTACTTCTACACATCTCTTCTAATCTTCATTCAGTTTAAGTTGATACCGGCTACCACACCCAAAGCAATGATTTTTGTAAAGTGAAGAGTGTCAGTATATACCAAAGAATGACACAGATAGTATGCATGGCTGAAGAGAATATCCTCTAAAACATGCATATTTGTGAGGTTCTGGAACATATAACCATTACAGCTGAGAAATGAGGACAGAAATAATTGTTTCATAAGGAAAAAAGTTAAAAACAAGTAAATGCAAAATTTCACCTGGAAGATTATATATATATACATACACACACACACACACACACACACACACACACACACACATATCCATTTATGTGTATATATATGTATATATACACATATGTGTATATATATACATATATACACACACATAAACAGATGGGCACATGTACAAAAGATGTGTATGCATACTTACACATATATTGGGTATTTATTTTGTAGTGTCAGATTATTTTCTTAAATCCTAGAAATGATTTTATAACTCAAACTGAAAGTAACTAGAGGCAAAATGGAAATGAACCTTAGCTGCAAGGAAAGATGAGGGTCTGGGGTTTCATTTTTCTGAGTTAAATTAAGATCACATTTTTGTTGCAATGGTTTGACAACATTCCCCCCGCCCCACCCCACCCCCCACTTCCTCAGGTACCAAAGCCAAAGACAGTCCATTTTCTAGCTCTTAACACCTTTCAAGAATAGCTGGTAAGCTTACAGAGAATGTCTGCCCCAGGGCTCTCTTTTGAATGTATTCATTTTGAGAACTTTGTGGCTCTTAAAAGTTTAGGATAAAAGCAGTAGGAAGAGTGGCCTTTGAAATCTTTGAAACTATTGACAGTGTTGACAGCTATAAGCTCTCTGGGACCTCCTGGTCACAATAACATCTACTGAGCGAACTCTTGGCCACATCTCAGTAGAAGCTCTCACCCTGTCATCTGATCAAAAGCTTGACCTTTTAGGTCACTTTGTGAGAGTTTCAAATATGCTTTTAAAAAAGCAAGGCCAACATTTCAACACAACTAAAGCTAGATGAAAGTGTTTGGGGTAAGAGATGGCTCCCTCTCAACTTCAAGGAAACCATCCAATATTAGTGCTTTTTCCTCATTATTTCTCAAAACAGTGGTGCTATGGACTGAGTATTTGTGTTCCCTCCAAATTCATGTGTTGAAGCCCTAATCTCCAATGTGATAGTATGTAGAATTGGGCCTTTAGGAGGTAATTAGTTCATGAGGGTGAAGGTCTCACAACTGGGATTAGTGCCATTATAAGAGACATGATACAGCAAGAAAGTAGCCATCTGCAAACCAGGAAGAGGGTTCTCACAGACAGATTGAATCTGTTGCCACCTTGATCTTGAACTTCCCAGACCCCAGAAATAAATGCTTACTGGTTAAGCCACTCAGTCTATGGTATTTTGTTATAGCCACTAACTAGTACAAGTGGTAATCAAACAACCCAGCACTGTTAACATAGCAAGTTACTTAGATACAAAATTTGTTACACATGTCCTAAGTTGATAGCACAGTGTTGTGAAATCATTTTTGCAACTCTATGTCATCTTTACTTCTTAGAAATGACTCAGTCCATATCAATAATTGTGGGAAGAGGAACCATAAGCCTCCTCTCATCTCTCTTGGTCAGTGAAGTTGTTATTCACTGGAGAGATAACATTTTGAGAGGGTGTCATGAATATTAGTCAATGTAGAAATCTTTGTAATGCATACTGCATGTCAAAGCAGGGAAGGGACAAATGCCATGTAAATAAGAATTAGTAACAAAGTTTTCACAGTTGAGTGCATATGATTTTTATGCCCCTGGATCATTTGGGAGGATTTATACTTTTTCAGGAGGAAGTGGCTAGATGTGTTTGGTTTTAGGTACCTTATAAAATGCCAGATGCAGTCCCAAGAGTATGATTTTCTCATGTCATCCTTGCTTCCATATAAGTGAGCATGAACGACTGAAGTCAGATTCCATCCTGGCCCTTATAGAACAGCGATGAAAAGGCCAGGGATGGAGAGCCAAGGAAGCTAGCGACCTTAAGGCCGTGGCGTTTACAAGACACAAAAATGGGCTAACATAGATTAAGAATTTGTTATTTGAATAAAAAGAACACAGTCCCTTAGGATTACCTTCCCCCTCTACACATACACATACACACCAGATAAAAGAGGAAGGTATGGTAAGAGGGAGAGAGAACTCCTGAACATTAGATAGAATGATACAGGGAAATGTCTCAGAAGTATGTCCCACCCACACTAATCTAAGAGGGTATAGACATAGACCAATATCTCTAAGGAGGCAGAAGAGATGGCCACATAGCTAACATAGTACAATTTTTTCCCCCTACCCTGATGGTTGGACAGCTGGAAAAAAAAAAGATTATGGCAATGTATTAGTCTCTTTGGGCTTCCACAGTAGGATGCCACAGACTTTTTTTTTTTAATGTGTAACTCTTTTTTTTTCAATTACAGTTTACTTTCAGCATTATTTTGTATTGGATTCAGGTGTACAGCATACTGGTTAGACAGTCATATACTTTACATATTGTACCCCTTGATATTTCTAGTATCCAACTAGCACCATACATAGTTATTACAATATTATTGACTATATTCCCTATGCTTCATTTTATATCCCCGTGACTATTTTGTAACTACCAATTGGTACTTCATAAATACAAAGAGAAGACTTGTGATTGCCAGAGGAAAGGGGGTTGGGGGATTGGGAGAAAGAGGTGAAGAGATTAAGAAGTACAATATCACAGACTATTAAACAACAGAAATTATTTGTTCATAATTCTTGAGGCTGGAGGGCCAAGATTAAGGTGCCATCAAGGTTGGTTTTGGGTGAGACCTTTCGTCCTGGCTTGCAGTTTCACGTCTCATTGCCCTCACAGGGCCTTGCCTCTGTGTGTGCAGGTGGACAGAGATGTCTCTGGTGACTCTTCCTTTTCTTTTATGGACACCAGTCCTATGGAATTAGGGCCCCACCCTTATGAGCCCATTTAAAATTAATGACTTCTTTAGAGGCCTCATCTCCAAATATGATCACGTTGGGGGTTAGGGCCTCAACATATGAATTTTGAGGTGGGTGCCATTCATGATAGTCCATGTAATGTTTTGAACAAAAACCTTATGAAATAAAAGGTAGAATATCAAAGGAAGGCAGGGGTTAAATCACTGCTAATACATGTATCTTGTAAGGCCCTGACTAATTACACTGGTTCAACTTAATTCTAAACTTCCAATGGCCAAGACAAAGAGGTGAACGACATGAGATATAGAACCCAGGATTCAAATAAACGCTCATCTGCTGCTCAGTGGAAACTAAGCTTTGCTTAAAGCCAAGGCCTGAAGGACATTTCCCTCATTGCAATTACATCTTCAGAGTCCCAGCAAAAGCCAGGTTCATAACATTGTGTCCTATTGCATGTCACTGCCAGCTATGAGAATAAAGGCAAATCAAACCTTTAGTAAAAGTGTTTTTATAAAAAAGTCTGCACAATGTGGACCAAATGCAGAGCTATTTGGTGACATTTTCAATAAGCGAAGTCCAACAATTGCTATTTACATGTCTAAAGTAAGTCACAATGAGTAGTATAGAATCAGTGACAATTTTCTGACCTTTGCTTATTAGAGAAGTACACCACTGTGTGCATTTTTAACCAAAAGAAAACAAATCAAAATTTCCAAATAATATGGATAAAAGAGACTTTTTCATCCTATGCCTTTTCTTTATCCAAATGCTCGACGTTATTTTTATTTTACAAACGAGGGAGGGCACTTTGAGGTCTTTAGAGCAACTTATTTCCTGAATGAGAATTAAACCCCCTCAGGGTAGTCATTTATCTGATTCTTCTTTAAAGTTGCTATAAAGAATAGGAGTGGTGTTCTGTGTACACAGAATTGGCAGGACACAGAGGACCAGGACTGGTGTTGGGTTAGATTCTAACCCTCACTCTGCTCATCCACTCACTAGCCATGTGATTACTGGCCCTTTATTTAACTCTCCCAAGATATAATTCTTATTCTAAGAACACGCTGGTGTGTGTGGGAGAGTGGAGTTAGATGACTGGCTACTAGTGACCAAGAGGTTTACAGCAAACAGTTGATCCAATTTACAATGGTTTGAGGTTTTAGTGTTCTTGGCCTTGTTTGCAGAGACCTTTCTCAGAGATGTTTAGCTTTCACTCCCTTTAAGAAAATGCATTGAGAAGATCAAGGAAAGGATCACTTTTAAGCTGAGTGCAAAACCTAAAGCTCACTTAGATATCCCTGGCTTATTCCACTACTGGATGGACTTATGTTCTTGGGCAAAGACAACTGTTTTTCCTGGCTCTGTTCCTCAAATATGCAGACAAATCCTTGATGGCAACAGTTAGAGAAGAGTTTAGAGCCAACTCCGTTCAAAGGAAGCTGGTAATTCAACTCCTGTTTCCAGGTGCCAAATTGTATTGTTGGTCCAATATTGGGGGGGGGGGGGGGAGGGTCAGCATCCAAGGCTCGCTATTGATCACTGTGAGTGATTTTATTCTTTATTTGAATCAAAGTTTTTTGTCGCAGTGCTTAGTGTAGGGTTTGTCCAGAGTAATTTTGAAAAAATAATGAATAGGGGTTTTGTTTGTTTGTTTTTTTAAGACTGGCTTTTACAGATTTGGCATAACAGCCACCAACACACAAAAAGAGGGATTCTGTTCAATGTACTGCAGGGGCTGCTGGGAAAAATGCAAAGACACTAAAATGGAAAAAAAGGTGAAGGAAAGTATAAAATGGTATACGTTATATTTAAACTGGTATAACTAACTGATTATTAATGGTCATTCTGTGAAAAACATTGGTTTGTGTTTTGAGAGCCAGGCTTGCTCTGCCAGCCTTGACCTTGACAATCCACGCCCCGCCCCCCCCCCCCCCCCCCCCGCCCCACTGCCATTTCAGCTGTTGTTGCCCATTGTAACTGTAAGAGTTTCTGCAATATTAGGTTAAATATTTTATGGTAGCTTAAGATTGGATTTGTTTCTTTCTGTGACTATTATGTTGTCATGGCAAAAGTCTTGTGTAATATGAGAACCATAATTTTCATTTCACAAAGAAAATAATGATTCTTCAAGCTGACTTAAAGAGCTCAACAATTTAAATGAATAGCGAAAAACCCATACTTATGGATCCCCTTGAATACACTTGATTCCATGCTTCTAAGGAAATATGGATAAGTGGTCATTAATCAATGTCCTATGTTATAACATGCTCCCATCTCCCCAGCATTTGTCATGGAAGCTTTTGTTCATTATTTCGTGTCACTAGCCCTTTTAGCAACATGGAGATCATTTCATTAAGAAATTCAGAACTTTCACCAGGATTCATGGAAAAAACATATTCCTTCATGCCCTGGTTTTGAAATTTTGTACTAAATCCTAGTCTTTGGAATTTCCATAGCTTAAGCCACTGTTGTAAAAGAAACTTAGCATACCCCTTTATATTCAAAGGCTTTGTTTTCTGAACAAATGCAAAGTTAATGTTTTTGGTGACAATTGCACTTATTTGGAGTTTATAGGTATTTTTGCTAAAAGTACTGACTTCAAATGTAAAACAAACAAACAGAAGAGCATTGCTTTATTATGAATGGGTTAACTGGTTCAAATGAATTTTGCCTCTTTTTTGTTTGGTATATACAATCTTCAAAAAGTGGATATATTTTTTGAAGAACAATTAATTTTCCCCCACAAGTCTATGAGTTGAAGGGTAGTTTTACTGGTCTTTTTTAGCATCTCTGGGTATTTTCAAACAGATTGTAGATGAATTGACTGAGCTGGAAGACCCAAGATGGTTTCTTTCACATATCTGGTAGTTGGCACTGGGTTACCTTGGTTCTGCTCACCCGGACTCCACCCAAAGGACCTCACAGATCGGTTGTTGTCCTGATGCTTGTACTTCTCCCCCCTTTTCACTTCTCCAGTGTTTTTTAGCCCCTTATGCCTCAGGGTGCTTGGACTATATTTTTAACCTCTCGAGTTTAGTTCTCATGTGAAGGATGTGGACATCTCATGACTTCTCAGTTTTTTTTCCTCCCAAACTATGCGAGACCCATGCTATTTTCTTAGCTTATTATTATAATTATTTCCACTTTTTTTTTTTATAGCTTCTATTACCTTTAGAACCAGTTTGTATTTCTGGCCTATGTCTACTCAGAGTTTGGAGCGAATCTGCAATAACAGAAAACATGGCAAATTTTCTAGCACTAGGTTCTTAATTTGCACAGTTCTGATTTATGCACTGTGATTCTTTGCAAAGGACTCTTTTAATTCTATGCCCTTGAAAGGAATTTCTTCTTTTCCAATTTTGTTTCTTTTAAAATATCAAATATATTTCTCTATTTTATTTTATAGAATGTACTTCTTGATATCAACTAAAAACACCTTACAGTTTTTCTGCCTTCTTTATATATTTTTCCTCTCTCAATAGGGAAATAAGATCTAGTGGTCCAGTCAAAAAAAAAAAAAAGATACTCGATCCAAGTGAACACAGCCTCTTTAAAACTCCTGCCAATGAGCCACACTTTCTGCTGCTGGTCATTTAGGCACTTAGACACCCACCTGGGGCTATTGTTACACATGTCTATTCTACACTCCATTCAACTTCTGGGGTCTGCAAATGGTATCCAGGACTCAATGCAACCAATATACTAAGAAACAAAAGAAAAAGTATATTATATGTGTCTTCGTGAAAATCATATTTTTAATTATTTTGGCTTAGGAAGAATGAGAGCTGCAAAGCTTTTTTTTATTTTTTATTTTTTAGAAAAATCATGTCCCTGAATAGCAAATATTATTAAAACCCCAAATAATCAAGTAATAAATAGAAATGTTAAGCATTGTATGAGAGTCCTCTTATTTTAATGTAGTATTACCCCTTATTATAAGTAAGGACAATATAAAAGAGAATTACCTCTTTGAATTAACTATAGGGAGATGAGACATATATTATTATCTTACCTTGAACATCTTTGCTGCTGTTTATTTTTAAATTTTTATTGAATGATCTCCTTCCATTATTTCTTGAATATAATTTATATCTCAGTTCTCAATTCAATACTTTGTCTTAATTTGTTATTAAAATGGCATGGAGAATTAAATATACTACTTTTTTTCTTTAAGATCAGAATAAATTGACAACCAGTTAGTGGGAGAAATGAAAACAAAACAACCCACACACAACCACTTCATTTTGGTCTATTGCTTGGACATAGCAAAAGAAATTCATCTGTCTTGGGAACTTGCTAAATTCTTATTGTTATTTATGTTTATTATTTCCAAGTGACTTTTCCCAAGAAGAACTCTGGGATCTTATAACAATTTTTTTTTTTTATTTTCTAAGCAAATAAGAAAATAAATAGATTCAAACATGTTAGAAAAATAAAATGAATACAAGAAGATATTAATATAGGAGAAAAAATTGAAGCAAAATAAGCAAGACAAATAAGAGAGTCTGAAACTTGGTTGAGTAGTGATTGAGGTTAGACACTGTCATGTGGGGACAGCTGAGGCTCTGAGTAGATGGATTCTCAAAGGTCACTTAGCTTCTAAACCCAGAACAAAACCTTTGTCTCCTGGGGGTTAATTGAACCCTCTCCACACAAGACCACACTGCCTCCCTGGAAATGACGTGACACTTTCATCCTCAGCATTGGCACACTTCTGACGTTTAGGGCTGCCTCTGTGTCCTTGGGTTCGGTGGGTGGTCAGTATTATTTTACAGAAAGAGAAACAGAAGTTCCAGAGGAATTAAGTGACTTACAAAATGTCAAACATAGCTTCAGAGGGCTGCTCTTGAAACTCAGGCAAATCTTTTTATCCAGATAGTCTCAAGAAAAACTGATTCTTATTTATTTTGAAGAGTAAAAATTCTTTTGACGGTAAATAGATGTAAAAAAAAAGCTATTTTCTACATTTAGGAGGGATTAGAAAACAAGCAAGCAAAAGATGACTTTGCAAATAATTTCTCTCATTTAAAACGTGTGGGGCCATATGAAAAAGCCATTAGAAATATATTTTCCCCCACATTTTTGAAATTTCTTGATGGATGGCCCACTTACAAGGGGAAATTTACCTTGGACACTCATCATTTCTATGACATCTACTCTGGCCTACAGAAGGTAGAGTTAGGAGAAGACACGATACTTATCCTACAAGAAAATTAGAAAGATCTTAGCTCTGAGCTGTAATATTTCCAGATGGCTGAAATCGAAAGCAGACGTCCCCTCCTTGCCTGTTCAGCCAGCATTTTATACAGCAGTAAATAAACTCTCATTTGCTTGTGCCCCATTTTATTGCAGAGTACTGGAGGACTGAGGAGACCAATTTCTCAGAGAATGATCTTCTCGGTGTACGTTGAAAGTTAGGTCCCATTTTGGTCTTAACCTAGAAATACACGGCTCACAATTTTAACTTTCAGAATTCTGTAGAATCCTGTTGGCTCTTTGGTTTTATTGGCTTTTTCCATAAGACTTTTTTTTAAAACTTGCAGAAAATGCCCTCAATTTCTATTTGCACAGACTGAGGCAGAAAAGCAAAATGATTTTCCTTTAACCTTTAAATAGGAAACTTTTTTTATGTAAGAAAAAAATTAGTGCATTCATTTTATTGCATGAAGAACAAAGAATAAATTTAGGACGCATAATATCCTTGGAAAGCTAAATTAGATTTTAAAAATGCTGATTTTCTCACTGGTGGGAGTGTGAACATAAAGGAAACAATTGATAAATGGACTGGGGCACTGGCTACTTAGTTTACAAGTGGAATTTCAACTTATTTTCTGGCCCATAATTTTTATCCCATTTTTGGTACAAATTGTATTCCAGCCATGATGTCTGCTGGACATGGTTTCTAGTTCTTCCCCAATATACTGAGCAAAGATAATATGTCCTGTTTATTGAGAGGAATTAACAGAACAGTACCAGCTTATCAAACACCCAGTGTTTGTGAAATCTAGTTCCACAATATGACAAAATACACTTGTTGTGTCTTATATTGTGTCCAATCCCTACTGACCTATTTTCCAGATTTAAAAAATAGAGTGTAATATTGTTGCAGAACTATCTCAATGCTTTTGTATTTTCTCTATGCCTGCTGAAAGTGAATAATCATTTACGGAATCTGCAAATGTGTGAATGACGGGCATCGTCAGGAGTGTGAATTTTCCTAGAGTTTCAGAATTGAGGCGCTCAGTGTGGAGTGAAACAAGGACTTAGCGAGTGCCTCAGGAGGGCAGTTGGAAAGAATATTAATTGGACTCACTAGGGTGTAGCTATAAAGCTTCTCTAGCAGGCAAATTGGGGCGGGCTGTAGGAATGGGAAGGGACTACAGACTCGGGACAGAGGCTAGAACATGTTAACTTCTCTGGCTCACTTCTTCAAACGCGTGCTGAGTGTCACTGGTGTACTAGACACTGCCCTAGGCACCTCCTATGGACTGAAAGTTTGTGCCCCTAAAATTCATATGTTGATAGCCTAACCCTCAAGATGGTAGCATTAGGAGGTGGGGCCTTTAGGAGCTGGTTAGATCTTGAGGGCATACCCCTCATGAATGGGATTAGGGACCTTACAAAGGAAGCCCCAGAGGGATTTCTCTCCTCTTTACCATGTAAGAACATAGTGACAAGATGCCATCTCTAAATCAGGAAGTAGGTCCTTATCAGTCACCAAACCTGCCCATGCCTTGATCTTGGACTTCCAGCCTCCAGAACTGTGAGCAATAAATTTCTGTTGTTTATAATCCACCCAGTCTATGGTTTTTTGTTTGTTTTTTATAGTAACCTGAACAGACTGAAATGGCATCTCTATTCAAGATAAAAAGCAGTACAGTACTTAACCCGGGAATGAACATCCCAGTGTGGCTTGCTTTTAGATCATCTTAACTTGTGTCAGAGTGTGGTTCCCAGAGGAGATGGTTCTAAAAGGTAAGTGAGCGAGGAGATAAAGGATGCAAAGGTTTTTGTGTGGAGAAGGCAACCTGAACAAAGGCACAGAGTTATGAACTCGGTCTATGCCCAGGAGACTAGAGACTACAAGTAATTTTAATTACTAAAGCACAAAATCTACAGGCAAAGAATATAAGAAATAACTGAAGAGGGAAGCTGGTCACAGTCATAACTGACCTCTTTTTCTGTACATGTGCATCCAATGCTATCTTCTTATGAGATAATAAGCACTATTGTGGCAGAGAATGTATCTTATTTACAATGATGGGCTCAGCATTTAGCAAATGCCTGATAATGTCTTATTAATAGACAGCTATTTCTTTTAAAAAATAATTTTGTATTGATTTAGAGAGAGAGAGGAAGGGAGGGAGGGATAGAAACATTGATGGAAGAGAAAAATTAATTGACTGTTTCCTGTACACACCTACTGGGGATCAAACCCACAACCCAGGCAGGTGCCCAGACTGGGAATCAAACCGATGACCTCCTGGTTAATAGGTTGATGCTCAACCACTGACCCACAGGGTCAAGGCAACTATTTCTTGATGTATGAGTGAATGACCCAACTGAAAATAGTGTAATAAGCTCAGAGCATGGATAGATTTTTAAAATATTCAAGAGGTAACAATATCAGGACCTGACAACAGAAGTTGAAAATGACATCTGGGTACCTGTATTATTTAGGTCATTTGCATGCCATTAACATAGGCATGGCATCGTGTTAATGTGAACTGGACTGCTCTTAGTTCAAATCCCAGCACTGGACTTTCCTAGTTGTGTGCCCCTGGGAAAGTGATTTAATTAATACATCTGTGCTTCAGTTTGCTCAATTGCAAAATGGGAATGAATGTAATACATGCCTCATCATGTAGTTCTGGGACTTACAGGAGTTAATTCTTATAAAGTGCTTACAACCAAGCCTGGCAGACAGCCTATGTTCAATGAAAAGCTCAGATTTAATTCTTATGAAGTCATTAGTCAGTAGAAACTGTTCCTTTGCGGAGAGGTGAGCTGGCTTTGAAATCTCAGCAATATTCTTTTTCACTCCACTCTTTCTCTGAAAGGTTTCACTGTCTTTATTGAACAAATGGCAAGTCAGAAGCCCCCAATTAAGTGATGAGCTAAAATTCACAGATTATGGGCACCAGAACTGGCCTCAGAGTGGGATACTTTGATGATCCATAGAGTTTTCTACTGACTTTGTTCAAGGGAGAACTCACTGCTGGCTGTGTATGGTGATAAAGAGCTAAAAGTCAACTTCTAGCTACTTATAATAACATATGTTTTGGCAAAATGCTTCGGAACCCAACATCTATTTAGCCAGTGCAAACATGTCTAGTCTCACCTGATACAACACCAAAAGCTTTAGGGACATTTCTTCAAAAACAAGTTTTTATTATAGTCTATTGAAGCTCTACCTTCCATAAATGTAGCTAAAATACTTTTGTGCCTAAAACGAATCTTCTTTCACCATGAGTTCCTCCTTTACTTGAGATTTAAGTTTAAGTAGCTTTCTGTCTGCTTATATTTTGCTCAACTATGAGAGTTTTGTGTTCACCCTATACTATTTTTTATATTACCCCTATTGTGGAGCATTGGAAAAAACAGCACTAAAATACTGGGGAAATAAATATGAAGGTAAAGAGATTAGGAGTGTAGGGATGAGGATTTTTCAGTTCAGCTTTGGGAAAAATAAATTAAATAAAAATAACCCTGAGCCATAGAAATGCCCTTGAGTGCCTATCTGTGGTGATTAGCAGGGTATGAGTGTGGAGAGCCTGATAGGGGTGAGGCACTGTGCTCTGTGACCCTCCGAAACGTGCTGCCCAGCAAGGAGCTGGAATTGGTAAAAGGAATTTACCAACTCAGTTCTGATTACTGAGTTAAATCAAGGTTCTGCAGAGCTTTGTCCATCAAAAGTTACTTTGAATTTCCAGTAGGAGTAAAGGAAGGATTTAAATCGGATGCCAAAGATGAGAGTCCAAACTTGTTAAAATATCTGAAATGAAGTGGATTTATGGACAAGGAATCAAGCCCTAGAAAACAGACGTGGCCCTTGGGAGAAGCCTCTGTTGTGTCCTGTGGGCCAGGGCTAATGCCTGACGGTTATTATCCGTCTGCTGGAGAAGAACAGACACTGAGAATAAGCTCTAAGAAACGTGTCCAACAGTTGGGAAGTAATTTTATGTCTGTTCCATTTGATTATGAAAATATGGCCATAATGTATACCTTTGTTTGTTTTACAGCTTTTGTTTTATGCATTTCTTTTTGTTTTTATTTTATTTTATGTTTCTAGAGATTCATTCATTTTATTTTACAAAAAATATCAGTCAAAGATGGATTGAGAAAGAAGGGAAAATTTCCCTTTTCCAGGGATAATTTGAGAAGTACTGTAATAGAATGTATGTATTTTTCTGCAACGTGAAGCAACTTTACAACCATCACATTAAAACCGTGAAGGAAGGAAATAAAAGGTATCTACCAAGCAAGAAATGGTAAACGGAGGTTAATTTTACCTTGTTAAGTATTCCTATTTTAAGATATGCAAAACTGACAATCTTATTACACAATATGTTGAATTTACCCTTTTTACTTTGATATATATATGCAATATATATGGTAAAGGCTTTGGAAGTCACATTTATACCTCCATCTCCTAATTCTAAGTTTACATTGATATCATATAATTATTAACAGCCATTTATTTGGCAATAAAACTTCGGGAATATAGGCCCTCAGCTGGGAAGAATACACAACATTTTATTTTTAATCTGTACACTGTCTCAGGGTAGAGGTTCCACATGTTTTTGGCTATAAAGTAATACACTAAATCCATTTGTTTCTCCTGAATTTACTTGCTTCAAAAAGTATAGCAAATGTTTAAAGAAAAAAATTTTCTAGCAGTGTTTTACAATGATTAGAGCATCTGCCCACCTACAGGAGAGTCACGGGTTTGATTTCCAGTCAAGGGCATGTACCTGGGTTGCAGGTTTGCTCCCTGCACCCACTGGTCGGACACATGTGGGAGGCAACCAATCAATGTCTCTCACATTGATGTCTCTCTCCCTTCCACTCTCTCTAAAAAAGCAGTGGAAAAAATATCCTCAGGTGAGGATTAACAAATAAAAAACAACAGCAAAGAAAAAACAAAGAATAAATTTTCTTCATCTTTCCCAAGGCTCTCAATTGCTCTGAACATTTATTTTGCTTCTTTTTAGGAATCTTGCAGGAAGGAGGCATGGTGTCAAGTGATTTGTTTAAAAAGAAAGATAAATATATGGAAAATGCTCAACCCCACTCTTATTAAATAATCTATAATACCAGTATTAGCAGAATGGAAATTATGATTATGGAGGCAGGACCAGTCTGCCATACCCAGGGTGATATGCACACACACACACACATAGCACACATGAATCCTTTTAGATCATGCTCCAAGAATGAGGAGCCCAGGGTTCCCTGCCCCATGCCTGTGTGATCATCTTCCCTGAGTGACAGTGACTGTGTTGCTAGTGTGTGCAATCTTAGGCCCAAGGGGTGGTGAAGGGCATCTGTGGGGATAGTTGTGAGCAGGAGGTAGTTGTGAACAGGGATCTGAAGTACAGTCTGAGGTGTCCATATGCCTGAAAGTCCCTAGTGGTAAGAGATTCAGTTGTGGGGTAAGAGGACCCTGACCCTACAATATATACAAAACTATCTATACAGTTGGAGAAGCCTCTTTGAACAACCTTAGTGAGCCACACATTGATACAACCTCTTTTAAAGGACAGTTGGCAATACCAGTAAATGTTCTAAATTCATACCTGTACTTTGAGGACTTTGTTCCAAAAGTATACTCTAAATTACATGCAAGAAAATGTCTCTTCACTGATTCATGTATTCAAAAATTATTGAGTAATCTCCTTTATTCCAGACACTATTTTAGGGGCCAAAGATATATCAGTAAACAAGAAAAACAAAGTCCTGTACTTAAGGAGTTTTCAGGTTAGTGGGGAAAACAGAGTATAAATGAGTAATTTAAAAATACAATTAGATAAATGTATGATAATATAAAGGGAATAAAAGTGAGAATTGGAAGACTTTAACTGGAGACATTATCCTTACTAATAATCCCCTTGATCGCCAGGCAGAGTGTGGCCCGGGCCTCCCTCTGTGGGGCGATCTCAGTGGTCATCACACCGTGATGCCCTCACGCCATCACAAGATGACTGTGCGCGCAGCAGGTGTGCACAGGTGGGCGGAGCTGAGCTAGATGCTGCATGCACAGCACAGAGCCTGCCTGGGAGTCCCACAGGCGAGGCCTGCCTGGGGGACTGGCTCCGCCTCCCAGTTCACGTGGTGTGAAGGTGGTTACCCTCGGCTCCAGCCTACCTCTTTGGGGCAATCCATCGAGGAGCCCTGGATGGGTGGGCAGGGACTACCTCTTTGGGGCGATAGATTGCAGGGCTCCCACACTGTGACAGGGCACAGGCCAGGCTGGAGTGTACGAATTTCGTGCACCAGGCCTCTACTCTATAATAACAGAAGTGTAATATGCAAATCTACCAAACAACTGAACAGCAGAACGACCTTCTGGACAACCATGCTATGACATGCACTGGCACCAGACCAGCCAAGGTGGGTGGGATGCGATTGGTCGGGGTTTGGGGGGCCCCGCCATCACCCTGCGATTGCCTCACAGAGGGAGGCCCGGGCCACACTCTGCCCGGCGATCAATCGGAGCCCCAGCTGGGTGGGCAGCACCTCCCTGTGTGCGGTGATTGATCTGGGGGCCCTGTAATCAATTGCTCCACAGAGGGAGGCCGAGGCCAGCCAAGTGATCACACCCCACGCCTGTCACAGAGGGAGGTGACCAGTGGCCAGGGAGGGGGCGCAGCACCACACTGATGGCAAGCAATGGCAGCAGTGGGGGTGGGACCAGCTGCCGGCAGCTGGAGGAAGGAAAGCCCTGATAGGCCCTGATCCCTGGCCAGGCCTAGGGACCCTAACTGAGGGGTCCCAGATTGTGAGAGGGCACAGGCCAGGCTGAGGAACACCCCCTACCTCCCCTTAGTGCATGAATTTGTGCACTGGGCCTCTACTATGTATATAATTATTATTTCTAATAATGCTATAGTAGCAAAAACTAATGAGAAGCAATTAAAATGTCTGTTAATATGGGATTGGTTGAAAAAACTAATGTATACATGTGCACACACATAGTACACGCACATGCACCCATGTGTGCACCCATGCTTGCATACCTGCTGGAAATTTTCTGAACAACCAGAGCAACAAGAGTTAACAGTGGCTCTTTAGCCAAATGGAGTGGGATGTACATTATTCATAAAACATCCTTTTTGTCCTGTTTTAACTTTTTACCCAGTGCATTTATTACTTTTTAAGCAAATGGTTGTTTTAAAGTCCCAGATTGGGTTAAAAAGGAAGTGCTGCAGCGTGCACTAAGTGAAATTCCAGCCAGAGCATGCGCTCTGGTGGCAGAAAATAAAGTGCTCCCAGTGGGTGAGGGAGGTGTGAGCAAGGCAGAGACGCGGGCGGTTGATGTAGCTGAACCTTCAGTGAACACATTTCCAGAGGCCCCACTAAAGTGGGAGAAGCAGCTGAGTGAACCAGTTTTACAACAGTTGTAGGTGCCGCAGATCCAAAGGAGAATAAATGAATCATGTGAGATTTCAGGCTGGGAAGCAGGACCACTGCACTGAGAGGTTTTGGTGTGATACAGAGGAGGTGTGGCACGTTCAGGGCTGCTCACATTGTCTGCTCAATAAGCTGTGAGCTGGGAACATGAGACATGGACAGAGGTTCTAGTTCCAAGGTGCTGGGCTAGGCTGGGTGAGGCAGCAGCATGGGGAGGGTCCTTGGATAAGGAGCATAAAGCCAAGAGTCCTGCCACAGATAGCATCCAAGCACAACACTGCAAGGAAGCTAACACTCACTCTGAAGAGAAGTGGAAGGAAGCTAGGCAGAGGGCATGAGAGATGTCAGGACAGAGCCCCATCTCAGAATGGGGCATAGGCGGCAGGTCCGGGGTAGATCCCTGGGGCTCTGGGAACCTGGACGCTTGCTCATGGCCCTCTGCTAATATCTACAAGACCATATGTTTGGGGACTGTGATTCAGCCCCAGCATAGGAGCTGAAGTACCTTTCACTTCCTACAACTCAAGGTTGTGCCACTATCTCAACTTGGTACTCAGATTCAGGTGAAAAACAGAAGAGCCCTTGGATGCCACTTTAGAGGATTTGGGTACCTGTACAAGGAGAAAATATGGTATGAGATAATGAATATAGGCTCTGAAGTTAGATTTCTAGGGACCAGCCACTTCCTAGTTTGAGACCTTGGTTGGGCAAGCGATTTAACCTCGGTAAACCTCAGTTTCTTCATCTGTAAAATGGAATAATAATATGCACACAAAGTGGCATATTGAAAATGCCCAGTAAACATGATGGTGATGATTGATGATAATGACAAAGCAGCAGAGCACAGGCTGGGTAGTGTGTGCATGATGTTGCTGCAATTGACATCAGCTTCAGTGAAGTCTGTTGGTCTCCATATATCAGTGATCGGCAGGAGCAGAAAGTGCTGAAAATGTGGGAGAGGGACAAGAAGAGGAAGCCAGCTGGAGTTCTAGCAACTGAGCCATCTAGCCAGTGGAAATGAGCTGTAGGATTATTATTCTTAGATCTTCCCAGCCCACCCCACCTTCCATGCTTTGTTGTTGTTGTTGTTAATCCTCACCTGAGGATATTTTTCCATTGATTTTTAGAGAGAGTGGAAGAGAGAGGGAAAGACAGAGAGAAATATCGATGTGAGAGAAACATTGATTGGTTGCCTCCTGTACAACCCCTGACTAGGGCCTGGGCTGGGGAGGAGCCTGCAACCGAGGTGTGTGCCCTTGACTGAAATCAAACCCAGGACCCTTTGGTCCACAGTCCGAGGCTCTATCCACTGAGCCAAACCAGCTAGAGTCCTCCATGGTTTTGTATCCCCAGACTGGCAGGCAACACCTGCATAATAATTCTCATGAGTGTGGGGATTTCATGCATTATATCCTTATCATGCACCGCTATTCAGAGCAGAAAACTAGCTGTGGGGTTTATCACGATTAATTAGGATTTCTATTTCCTTTGTTTCCTGCTTCCCTTTCCTTTAGAGCTGACACAGGGAATTTTATACCAGGAAATTTCAGCTGTGTTCACATGCCATGAAGCTTCAGTTACAGGAATGGCTTCTATAGCCTCAGGTATTTGGTAATCGAATATCCATGTACATTAATCCTTACTTTATATTGGAGGGAACTCAAACTTTCTTCCTGTCTGCATGTTCAGTGAGTGCTCTCTGGCCTGGAGTGATGAGAAGGTACTGGGGAGTTATGTTTTCTCATTACACCCAGTAGTTGGGCTAAATTTCCTAGAGAGTTTCAATTAATTGTATATATTAGTTTTCTATTGTTGCTGGATCAATTTACCACACACTTACAGTCTTAAAACAATGCAATTTTATTATCTCGACTAGTGGCCCGTTGCACAGTTTCGTGCACATTGAAAGGAAATTAATTAGAAGAAATATTTTAATATTGCTATTCACCCTTTCTCTAAATAGAAGTGTCAGAGATGAAAGAAAATTAGTAAAATGTATATGAAAATAATACATAAATTTATTAATAACAACATGATATAACAATAATGACATGATATAAAAACAACAAAAACATGACATAAAAACAACAAAAACATGATATAAAAACAACATTGATAAGAACAATGACTGATAAATTGATTAAAATTATTCTAATATCTCCCTGTATATCACATTAAGAGTAACAACACTTTCAGAGTGCTTGACTAATTTCCCTTGTGATGAAGTATTTACAACTTTAACTTTAATGTCACCTGCTTTTCAAACTCAAGAAAAAGCAACATATAACTGACCATGTCTGAAAACAGGTTCAGGTAGGAATATTCCTACTCTGACTAGAGTTTGTCCTTGTGATTTATTAATAGTCATCACAAATGCTGGCATCATGGGAAACTGTCTTCAAATTAATTTAAATGAGAGGCCAGTGTCAGATGAGGACAAATCAATTCTTGGAATCAGAACAACCTCTCCTTCTGCAGATCCTGTTAATACTTCAGCTTCGATTATGTTAGGTTGCAATATTTTGATAATAAATCTAGTACCATTACAAAGACCCCATTTGCTATTAAGATTTATTAATAGCATGATGATTGCACCTACTTTTAATTTTAATTTAGTAATACTATTAAGAAATTCGATGGGAAAATTTTCCTTTTCAGCATCATCCGTTGAATCGATGGAATGATCACTCAAATGGTGCATTATGCCAATAGTTGGTCTTCAGACATATTCTCTTGAAGATGCTGCTTTTTTTCAGTTTCAGAATGTCAACAAAAACAACCAAATTCATGATCAACAATAACAGATTGAAACACACGCATGTGATTGGCGCCAGCAAGAGCTTTATATGTATCATGTATGCATGAGTCAATGTTTATTTTTAAATTGCCAGTGTGCATCATATGTACATGCTGGTTGGTTGGTCGGACAGTCAGATATAGATAGATAGATAGATAGATGTTTGAAGTTCAAATTCTGAGCATATCATGAGTCAGCTGGTTCTTTGCTTAGAGTCTCCCTGGAAGATACCAAGATATCATTAAGGCAGTGCTTATTTCTGGAAGTTCTGTGCGTAAAGCCACTTCCCAACTCATTCAGGTTGTTGGAAGAATTGTTTCACATAGTTGTAGATCTGATGTCCCAATTCCTTGCTGACTGTTGACTGCCATTCTCATCTTCTAGAAGCTACCTACATTGGCTCATGACTTCTTATCACCATCTTCAAAGTCAGCAGTGATGAATCAAGTCAGTTTTCAAATCCCTCAGATTTTCCCTTATACCACATATCTCTGCTTAATCTTCAGTTTCACAGCTCACATATTTTAATTTTGCCAGCACTTAGTATATTCAAGGTCCAACAAACTAGCAAGAGACTAAAACATAAACATAACTAGGTTTCAACTCCAACTAAATGCCGGTGGCTGTCTTGTATACTGTGTACAGAAGGATATCAAGTCTATAATGAAGTTCAGCAAGACCTGCCCTGGAAGGAACAGATAGTGATGTTTTCTATGTGTCCTTGGGTGGATCTAGAAGTGGTGGGTGGATAATAAGGTCATGAATTTACAGTACAGCACCTCATATACAACCTTTCATGTCCACAAACTTCTCTTCAATAGACTCAAATGTTTGTGTCCAAGGAGCTCTGAATTCTCTTCTATGTTGAAGATTCTTAGAAAATTAAATCACAATGAGGAGATTGCTCCAGTGATGCTGAACTACTATAGTTGTTCTTGTGTATCTCACTGCTAGACTTTTTAGTATTTCTTCCTTCTATCATTGTTTATATGATGGCTCTAGGGTGCTGATATAACCAGCTGACCAGTGCTATATCTTGACATCTTGATTGGAACTTTGGTATCCCAAGACCCCATTCTTGGAGTCACACTTGGTATTTCTGCCCTTCTCTCTATTTTCTCCATTATTTTATGCTCTTCTTCAAGAGATCATTTCCTGGTTCCTGTGCTTTGAGTTCTCTGGGTCTTTAAGTATGTTGTTCAGTCATCTATAATGCTCTTCGCCATATTTCCACTTGTTATTTCCTTCAGAAACCTGTCTCAAATGCCACCTCTTCAGAAAAACTTGATGCAAATCATAGTAACACTTGGTAATATAGTTTAGATGAAAACTAGATCAGACACAGTACCTTTACCTGGATGACAAAATTTAATTCTTTTAATAAGTCTATAAGGCAAATAGTATTACACCCATTTTAAAGATGAAGAAACAGACTCAACATAATTAACTCATATTCTAAAATAAGTCCAATTACTAAGAACAAAATCAGATTGCAAAACCCATGTTGACTTAAACATGAATGCCTATTCTTTTAAAAATATATATTTTTTTATTGATTTCAGAGAAGGAGAGAAAGAGAGAAACATCAATGATGAAAGAGAATCATTGATCCACTGCTTCCTGCATGCCTCTTACTGGGGATCGAGCCAGCAACGGGGAATCTAACCATGACCTTTTGTTCATAGGTGGATGCTCAACTACTGAGCCATGCCAACCGGGCTGAATGCCTATTCTTAATTGTGTTGAGAGGCTGAAATGCTGCCTGTGACTCCTTATGTTTAAATTCAGTCATTCCTTCATGAGCCATTTCTAGGTCATTTCCTACACAATCCTTTCTTAATTCCCCCATGTAGATGACCTCTGGATTTGAAATGTCCTTTTTGATTATTTGCTTTGCCCCTGAGACCTTTGTCATTTATCTTCTTGTATTATTTTCTCTCATTTTCTCCATTCCCTGGTGGGCTGTTTGTGATATTCCTGAGGACTGGGGCCAGGTCTCATTGACTCTATGTGCTTAAAAGACACAGAATTCTGCCCAATAAATGTCTGATAAGTAACCAAACAATTGATCAACACATCTCTAAGTGAATTTTTTGAAAGCCTGACATAAGAATGATTCTGCTTATACTAAGAGAGTGAAAGGAAAGATGATTTAAGTCATGATTTAGTTACCTTTAATCCCTCTAATTGAGGCTTTAGCTTTGAAGTTAAATTCCAAAATGATTAAAAGTGCATTACTGACCTCACACACCATTCCAGCTGTATGTCAATGCTCACCCAGTGGGAGTATCAACCTTCCGAAGGTTAAAGCTAATGTTGGAGGGAGGAGTAGGCCTTGGGGATATGCATAAAACAAGCCACCCCTTTCTTCACACAGTGATGTTACCACTTGCTAATCAGTCAACAACTGGCCTCTGTGATAGAATTTCTTCTCTGAATTTATACACCATATAAGCAGATCCATCAGGACAATAAAGAAAGTTGGTGTGATAGACCTGGATGGTCCTCACCAGTATGTATGTATTAAAGTCCATCAGTGGACTTTCCTTTTACTAAATACCACCCATTCCCATGAAAGTGTTTAGCTTTGAAGACAGGAAATTACTGCAGCCCTAAAGATGGGGAAATACATTAATGTCTCAATTTCCCTATTATCATTTGAGACAAGATTGAGAAATAATATGCCCTCATATATCATTTCAACAATCTTTTGATACTATATATCAGATATATTCAGTAGTTTGCATATTTTTAAACATATGAATAATTTATGAGTTGCTCCTAAACTCTGTCAAAATAAGAGAAGACCCAGGTAAAAGTGACACAAACTTTGAAGAAATTGTGATCTTGTGTAGCAATATGGTCAATATATAGTGTCAATTAATTTAGTGCTTCAACAATATTACCAAGGACTCGGGTTCCTAGCATCTCTCTGATGTGCCATAGTTAGTACCATAGACTATGCCCTCAGGCAGCACATCCAGGATCACAAGGTGAATACCACAACTTCCAGCGTCGAGTCATCACACAACCAAGGAAAGGGATGGCATGTCTTGTTTACATGTTCTTTTTTTTTTTTTTTTTTTTTTTTTTACTATATTTTTATTGCTTTTTACAGAAAAGAAGGGAGAGGGATAGAGAGGTAGAAACATCAATGAGAGAGAAGCATCAATCAGCTGCCTCCTGCATGACCTCTACTGGGGATCGAGCCCACAACCCAGGTATGTGCCCTTGGCTGGAACTGAACTTGGAACCCTTCAGTCCTCAGGCTGGTGCTCTATCCACTGAGCTAAACCGGTTAGGGCTACATGTTCCTTTTTAAAGGCAATGAATGCTTTCCAGAAATCTGCTCATTACTCATTAGCCAGGAGAAATATTTATCATGATTAGAAGATTATCAAGATTTACCTCCAGGAACAAAAGAGAATTTCTGTCTCTCCTAAAGTATATATGTGTTCTATACTTGAATAAATCCTGCTTCTGTTAACAAGAAAAAGAGGAGTGAGCTACAGTGTCTGCCATCCAGTGCTAGGGTGGGGCAAAAGTAGGTTTATAGTTGTGAGTTCGTGGAACACAGTTTATTCTTGTATTATCATTTACTAATTATGCTATTATTTTCCATGTGAACAACTGTAAATCTACTTTTGCCCAACCCAGTTATGCACATTATTCATTTTTACCCTCACAATGGTACAGTAAGGAAGTTTAGTGTGATAGACATGGATGTTGCTCACCAGTATATATGATTCTCCTCCTTTTAGTAACAGAAAGAGTTGCAGTTCCATGCCTCTTGAGATCATGTCATGAGACCTCTTTTCATCAATGACATATAAGAATATGTGCCATGTATTACTTTTGAGCAGAGGGCCATAACTACTACAGTAAGCTAGGGCTCTCTTAGTCTTCCTTGGCAACGTGTGATGGCTGGTGTTGAAATGAAGTAATAAACCTGAGCCATCCCATGAAAGACAGCTTCCTTGAGGAGTCTCCCAGCTATACAGCAGAAAATGAGTGAGTGGGAAAAAAGCCTCTGATGCTTTAAGCCACCAAGATTGCATTTTTACAATTTATCAGCTTAATGTAACCTGCTAGAGCTGGTCACCTGGGATTATCCCCATTTTTTTTTTTTCTGATGTGACTTAGCACAGAAAGTACATAATTTACTCAATTCTACTTTCTATTCCATCCCCAGCCCAATGTAGCCCTCCCTTTTCAGTAACTACAGTAAAAGTAATCTGATCTATTTAAGGGAAAAGTGCCAGCTAAATAGTGTGCTCTGCAGACATCAGGTTCCATAAACATTTATTAAACACCTAATATGTTCCAAGGATATTATGTCTCTATATATGTTGTGACACTTTCATTTCACACACACACAAAAAAATCTGTAGGGAGGGAGATACTGATATTACCATTTCACAGAAGAAGAATCTAATTCATAGGGTGGTTAAAGAATATCTTCAGGACCACCCAGCTAGCAAATGATAGAAACGAAACACAAATCCAGGTTGTTTGGCTCTAAATTCAGTATACTCTTCACAATGCTGCTCTATGGGCTTAGAAAAATTCCATCAATTAAAGGAAGTAGGTCCAAATGCTATATTCCTTTAAAAGATGTGATAATAAAGAATATTAAAGAGTTCAGGCAAATATGTTCAAAACTGGAATGCATGTATTAGTTAGTGATACTTGAAATAATTTTAGGTGGTGTGTAACAGGGTATTCAATAATATTGAACTGGACTTCTGCTACTAGGAAGATGGAGTGAATATACCTTACCTATTCATCTCACTAAATACAACTAAAATCCACAGATCTACACTAATAAAAGAGCAACATGGTAATTGGCGTACGACCGCTACCCTTTTCATTGGCTAATCAGCAAGATATGCAAATTAACTGTCAGCCAAGATGGTGGCCAGCAGCCAGGCAGCTTGAAACTAACATGAGGCTTGCTTGCCTCAGTGACGGAGGAAACCAACGTTCCCCGCGTGCGGCTGCAGGCCTCTGAGTGGGCAGTTTGAAACATTTTAACAAATACCGCCGGACTTCAGCCAGCAGATTCGCAACATTATAAGCAAAGGCCAGAAACCTACTTTCAGGAGCGGAGGCCTAAGAGCTGGAGCCAAGCCTCAAGCTAAAGCTGGCCCAGAATAAAAAAGGAAAAAAGGAGCGTTTGGGAGTTCAGTCACCCCCAGCCTGAAAACAGCCCTCAGCCCCTCACCCAGACTGGCCAGGCACCCCAGTGGGGACCCCCACCCTGAAGGGTGTGTGACCAGCTGCAAACAGCCATCATCCCTTCATCCAGGCTGGCCAGGCACCCCAGTGGGGACCCCCACCCTGATCCAGGACACCCTTCAGGGCAAACGAGCTGGCCACCACCCATGCACCAGGCCTCTACCCTATATAGTAAAAGGGTAATATGCCTCCCAGCACCGGGATCAGCGGAGCCGCGAGGCCTCCCGGCACTGGGATCAGCATGACAGGGGGCAGCACCCAAACCTCCTGATTGTCCTGTGGCTCTGTGTGTGACAGGGGGCGGGCCTCCCCCCCTCCCCCGGGCCCTGCTCTGTGTGTGACGGGGTAGAGCCATAACCTCCCCATTGGCCCTGCCCTGAGTGTGAGAGTGGCGGCGCCCTAACCCCCTGATTGGCCCTGTGGGTGATAGAGGGCAGCGCCCCAACCCACTGATCCGCCCTGCTCTGTGTGTGACAGGGGGTCACGCCGCAACCTCCCCATCGACCCTGCCTTGAGTGTGACAGGGGACGGTGCCCCAACCCCCCAATTGGCCCTGCTCTGAGCCCGACCAGGGGCTACACCTAGGGATTGTGCCTGCCCTCTGCCACCCGGGAGCAGGCCTAAGCCAGCAGGTCGTTATCTCCTGAGGGGTCCCAGACTGCTAGAGGGCACAGGCCGGGCTGAGGGACCCCCCCTTCCCCCTGAGTGCACAAATTTTTGTGCACCGGGCCTCTAGTATTATATAAAAACAGACATAAGAAGATTCTGAAATGCGGAGAGAAGATGACAATCTGACTAGGAATTTGACACTCAAGGAAATCATGATGGTGAGTTCCCTGGGTTTTCTGTTTGCCTCATGTATCTTACACTTGGAGCCAAAGAAACTGTACTATAGACTGAATGCTTGTGTCCTTCCAAAGTTCATATATATAAAATACCAGCCCTTCCAATTTGGTGATATTAGGAGGCAGGCTTTTGGGAGATGATTAGGTCATGAGGGTAGAGTCCACATGAATAAAAATAGGGACCTTAAACGAGAGAATCCAGAGAGATCTCTTGCTCCTTCCACCATGTAAGGACAAAGAGAAGATGATCATCCATGAACCAGGAAGCCAGCTCTCATCAGATCCCTATCTGCCAGCACCTTGATCTTGGATTTTCCAGCCTCCAGAATTGTGAGAAGTAAATGTGTGTTGTTTATAAGCCACCCAGTCTATGGCATTCTTTTATGACATCCTGAACGGACTAAGACAACTTTAACCTGGACATGGCAATGAGGAGTATAGGGGGAACTTCAAAATTCTTGCTCTTTCTAGTTAAAGAATCAGGAAAGAAGCAGCTTTTGGAAGACAGAAAACAATTAGACAATAATTATTCTACTTCAGCCAAGCACCATAGGACAAAAACTCTGGACAGTCCTCCACCCAGGCCAGCAAAGGCAAAATGGAGAACTTAAGACTTCCACTTTTGTGAGGCAGTAATGAGACATCTCAACACCTTTTCCTGGTGGCATCAGAGAAGGCTGAGTAGGAGCATCAGTCAAGATAATTGGGGAACCTGAACTACCACCCTCACCTCACAGTAAGGAGGCACCACTCCTCTTAGCCATTAAGGTGATGTTAAATGAAACCTAGTAAAGCACTGTGACCAACACTATTACCCACTGATAAGGAGGCATGCACCTTAGCGTGTCAGTGGGAGCCATGTGGGTATCAGGACTTCATACCCCAAATCAGCAGAAATGAGGAATCCTCCTTCCTGTGTATGAGGCTGAGTGAAGAGTCTGGATTTCTATCTACAGCTGGAAGTAATAATGTGGCACCCCTTCCCCTTCTGCATCTGGGACAATATCAGAAAGTGCCAAACAAAACAGAAGGTTTAAATGAGATCCAGTCTCATAACATAACATGAAAATTTGCAGATTTCAATTAAAAATTACTTAGCATACTAAGAACCAGGAGGATCTTAAGCTGGATAAAAAAAGACAATAAATAGTGCCAACTTAGCACAGATGTTAGAATTATGTGACAAAGATTTTAAAGCAATCATTATAAAAATGCTTTATAAGCAATTAAATTAAACCATTATAAGCAATTATAAACATGCTTAGAGACAAATTAAAAAAAATTTAATCCTCAGCCAAAACAAAACAGATTTACAAAGAACCAAAGGGATATATTAGAACTGAAATATACAATGACCAAATAAAAATATCAGTCAGTGACTGGGTTCAACGACAAAATAGAGGAAACAGATAAAAGGAACTGGGGAACTGGAAGACAGAATAATAGAAATTACCCAATCTCAACAACAGAGAGGAAATAGAAGAAAAATAAAACGAACAGTCTGAGGAACCTGCGGGACTATAACAAAATATATATTCTTGTCGCTGGCGTCTTAGTAGGAGAGGAAAAAGAGAGTACAACTGAAAAGTACTCAAAGAAATAATGACTGAAAATTCCCAAACTTCACAAGAGACATAAATCTACAGACTCAAGAAGCAAACTCCATTAAGGGTAAACCCAAAGAAATCCATGCCTAGACACATTATAATTAAACCTCTGAAACTAAAGACAGAAACATCGTGAAAGCTTTCTATACTTCCCAGGAACTGGTAAATGATGCCACCAAATGTAACATCGAGAGCAACCACTCAAAAATTATACCATTTTGAGTTTAAAATATACACCCAAAAAAACTACAGATAAATCAAAATAAAATCATAGAAAATGTTCAAGGAAGATAGGAAAAAGAAAACAGAAACCCAAGACAGAGGACAAACTAAAAAGAAAACTACACAGTGAGAAAATGATTCCCTTTTCAATTTCTTTCAAACTCTTTAATCCAGGCAGAAGTCCTGGTGTGGTGACAGAGTCTTCAGTCTTCTCTGACATTACAAACCTCTCCTTTCAACTTAGGGAGAGCAAGTCTGAGAGACTTGGCTGCTGACGGCATTTAGTCAGAACTTTCTAACACTATTTTCACTGCATTTATCTATTTATTTACCTATCTCTCTGCTTATTTATTATTTTTAAAATTTATTATTGTTAATTCTCACCAGAGACTATTTTTTTCCATTGATTTTTAGAGAAAGTGGAAGGGAGGGGAAAAGAGAGAGAGATAAACATCGATGGGAGAGAGACACATTGATTGGTTGCCTTCCCCGCACAAACCCCAACTGGGGCCTGGGATCGAGCCTGTAACTGAGGTATATGCACTTGACCAGAATTGATCCTGAGAACCTTCAGTCCACGGGCCGACACTCTAACCACTGAGCAAAATCTTCTAGGGCAATCATTGCATTTATTTTTAAGATTACTTTCCTTTTTGGCAAACGATATAGGTTTTCACACACAAGTGTTATACAATGTCCCTTTTTCAATAATTCGGGAAAATTGGTGGTTCAACCAATGAAAAAAATAATGAATACATAATAGTCAATATGTCAAAAAATATCAGGAAGATGATATCTGAAATTTATGACCACATTTAGGCAAAGTAGCAAAGCTATTTTCTATCATATATAGTAATACAACTTCTATACTAAATACACATTTACTAATATACTTTTTAAGTCCACTATAATGTGAGCTTCTTAAAATCAGAAAAGATGTCATTTTGGGGTTTTTCTTTTTAGCAATTACTGTTTTATTTGTCATATAATGTTCTTAATAAATGACTGATTGAACAGCTCTAAAAAGAAATATAGAGAAATAAAATCCAGCTCAACCCCTTTGCTCTACTTTGCCTCTTTTGGGCCAAAAACATAAATGTTGTAAAAAAACTTAAATGCTTCAATTTCCTCTGAGCATGGGGTAGGTTTATGTATGCACTGGGGTAGTGGGTATAAAATGAAGGGAGACGGGAATGGGTGGTATGATCTCACTTCATGAATATCAAGAGTTGAAATGTAGGAGAGTGCCCCCTGATATTACAAATCTAGTGTTCAGCAAACTATGTTCAGCTCTCAGATGAAATATTTAACATATAAATGTGTTCATTTATATTATAATTTTTTAAACTAGAGGCCCAATGCACGAGATTTGTGCACTGAGGGGGGGGGTCCCTCAGCCCAGCCTGTGCCCCTCGGGGGATATCCGACTGACAGCTTAAGCCTAAGCCATCAATTGTGGGAGCGCACTAACCACCAAGGGGCAGTTCCTGCATTAAGCATCTGCCCCCTGGTGGTTAGTGCACATCATAGTGATTGGTCGTTCCGCTGTTTGGTCAATTTGCATATTACCCTTTTATTATATAGGATATATTTTTTATTGATTGTAGAGGGAAGGGGCAGGGAGTAATAGAAACATCAATGTTGAGAGAGAGTCATTGATTGGCTGCCTTCTGCACACCCCCTACTGGGGATCGAGCCCATAACCCTGCATGTACCCTGACCGGGACTCGAACCATGACCTCCTGGTTCATAGGTTGATGCTCAACCACTGAGCCACGCCAGCTAGGCTATATTAAAATTTTAATCAAGTACACTATATACCAGGATCTTACTCAGTTATTTTTGGTTTTAGAAATTGGGTCTGTTCTTGCACAACATGGTCATGATTTTAATAAAAATTATTAGCTAGAGTGATGAAAAATAAATTCTTTGTATGTGCCTGCTCCTATATATATTTCTGTGAATGTATCTTGTCTGTGTACTTTTAAAACGTCAAAACTCTTGTTTTAATCATGTCCTTTCCACTTACCTAATGAGCTTCAAAAGCTGAAAGAAAATACCTCAAAAGCTGAGTTTTCATTATTTCTGGAAATAACACATTTTCTCTTTTAATATAAAATTTTCCGGGGATGTAAACAATCATTTTTTTCACTAAGAAAAAAATCCTGTGTGTGTGTGTGTGTGTGTGTGTGTGTGTGTGTGTGAATAGCAAAGTTGAATTTATGGCTAAGATTACATGGCAGGACTTTCTTTCTCAAGCAAATTTGTTTTTACTCTAAAACAAAAACAATAACAGAGACCAATGACTAAATTACCCAGATGTGGCCTGAACAGATTTTCACTGGAAATAGATAAGGGTCATGGACGTTAACATATTGTCTTGGTGTACAAATTGCTACTAAGTGTGAACTATCAGTTGTTTTACAAAACCTCCTGTTTGAAATAATCTTGACAATATTACAAGCTTAGCAAACTCCTTTTACATAGACGAATACAAAGTTGGACCTGTTACTGTTTATATGATTACTGATTTTTGAATCCCTGGTCTCACTTATTGAAATTCATTGTCCTAAGAATTTTATGATACCTTAGGGAAATAAAAATTAATATTTTACTTTTAAAGAATAAGAGTTTGATTGGTGAAGAATAAAGCAAAATGTTAACAGTTTTTAAATTTTGTCATTTGAACTTATAAAGAACAATTTTAATGAGTAGAGTTTTGTGATATAACGTTTATCCAGAAGAGGAGTGTTGCACAAGGCCCTCCATGTCATATCCTGACAATTTCATATCCCCTTATTTCTAGGAACAATGGTTTGTTTCAGATCTCACTTTCACATCAATTTCACAAGAATGAAAGGCCATATATTTGTGGGAAGCGACATTTCAAAACTGGGAAAAAGGGAAGAGCATATTTATGAGGAAAGAAATGATTCCTTTCAGAGGCACAGTTCTGTCTGATGCCCAATTAATCAGAGTTAAATATATAGTTTATTTCTTTATTCAGTAAAGATTTACTGAAAGCTTACCATATGACAAGCTTTCTATTTTATCATTGAAGTAGCTTTGGTGAGCTACAAAGAAAAGAGTCCTCCTCTCACAGAATTTATATTTTAGTGAAAGGATTCTGATTATAACCAGAGAAAACTAAGGTAATTTTAGATAATGAGAAGTACAATGAGAAATAAGTGGGTGACGCAATAGAAAGTAACTAGTAGTGGGAGGCAAAATCATAGTTATATTGAAAGTCAAGGAAGGTACTGTGGCCTGAATATAGTAATTTAGATCTAGGCTCTGTGCTTTGAAGGTCCTGCATATCATAACACACACACACACACACGTTACAAAACACACAGGTGCATTTGTCACTTCCAGTCTGTCAGTGGCACATGTGGCTTTACCCGTAAACACATATCCTCATGACAAATGGCATTCAGATCCCAGAGAAAGGCTTTTTCACCTCTCCTTGCCTTGCGTCCTCAAAAACGACAGTAAAGGTTTAGCATTGTCTACTGTTGATTTCACAAGTAAAAACTGTTGCATCCATGGAGGGTTTGAGTAGCTGATTTGCTTAGGTAAAATAAAAAAAGAGAGGCAAATTCTTCTCAGTTAAAACAAATGCATAAATCCTTTCACAGAAAGAATTATTTCCCAGTCCTACAATAAATCCATTTTCTTGTTATTTGTCTTCTAATTTTTATTTCTAGAGGGAGTTGTAAGTCAGGATAGTATTTACAATATATATATAACACATACAACTACATGTGTTTTTATCTAGAGCTAGCTGTATCTATATATTGTAGGTCTAGATATAATATACATAAAATCTTTATCAATTTTTCACTTTAAGTTCTAGAAAGTCTATATTTAGAAAGTCTACATTGGCCCTGACTGGTTTGGCTCAGTGGATAGAGCGTCGGCCTATGGACTGAAGGGTCCTAGGTTTGATTCCAGTCAAGGGCATGTACTTTGGTTGCAGGCACATCCCCAGTAGGAGGTGTGCAGGAGGCAGCTGATTGATGTTTCTCTCTCATCAATGTTTCTAACTCTCTATTTCTCTCCCTTTCTTTCTGTAAAAAATCAATAAAATATATATAGTTTAAAAAGTCTACATTGTATGCATATAAGCATAACCAATGGACATAGACAATGGGGGAGTGGTGAAAGCCGGGGTTGGGGGGTAGGGGCAGGCTGGGAAAGGACAATGGGGGGGGGGGAAGGGACATATGTAATACTTTCAATAATAAACAGTTTTAAAAAAGACAATATTGATAAACATTCTGAATGAAAAGAAATCTATAAAGTCTATATTAAAAGATGTATTTTTATTATTACTAATATTTAAACATAATATTTATTAATGTGTAAATTTCTTTAAATATATAAATGTATATATAAAATTACATTTAAATGTTATATACATTTTTTAAATTTTATAGTCATGAGCTATTACTTTCATTTTATTCTTTACTAGAGGCCCAGTGCACGAAATTCAAGGACTCAGGGGGGTCCCTCAGCCCCGCCTGAGCCCTCTCGCAGTCTGGGAGCCCCTGGGGGATATCTGACTGCTGTGGAGGTGGCAGGAGAGGCTCCTGCCACTGCTGCTGTGCTCGCTAGCCGTGATCCCAGCTTCTGGCTGAGCAGTGCTCCCCCTGTGGGATTGGGCCAAAACTGGCTCTCTGACATCCCCCGAGGGGTCCTGGATTGTGAGAGGGCACAGGGCAGGCCAAGGGACCCCACTGGTGCACAATACAGGCTGGGGAGAGACATGGGAAGTTGGCCAGCCGTGGAGGGACCGTAGGAGGGCTCCGGGGCATGTCTGGCTCATCTCACTCAGTCCTGATCAGCCAGACCCAAGCAGCAAGCTAACCTACTGTTAGCCTCCTGGTGGTCAGTGCACATCATAGCAACTGGCTGACTAGTTGACTGTCTGACCTCGGGGTGGTCAGTGCATGTCATAGTGAGTGGTTGAGCAGCCTTACCATATCATTAGCTTTGAATGGTTGAATGGCTGACCAGATGACCGGACACAGTGTATTAGGCTTTTATTATTCAGGATAATTTTAATAGTTAATTTTATATAATTAAAGTATTTGAAATAACTTTTTGAAAATATGATAATTATTTATTTTTATATTTAAAAATATATTTGTTGACAAAAATATATGTACATATTATATATTTCAAATACATTCAAGTGTTGTGTATTTCCAACCTATTTGTTTTATTGTCAATCCTTTAGATCATTAATTGTCAATACATTTCCAATTGTACAAACATTGATTGTAATGATATAATAAATTATATTGATAAGTTAAAGCAAGAAAATTAAATTCATGAAGTTATTAGTTTATAAACAATGTATATCTTTATTCTATTACTTATCTAAGTATCACCAGTCTTTAGCCAGAATAATAAATCAGGAATTAGAAAATATAAAATATTTGTGTGAACTATACTTTGCATTAAGATATAATGTAATTTTAAAAAATGATTTACAAGGTGCTAAAGCTATCTTCAAGAGTAAAATTATTATTTTCTAGAAATTAATATGGCAGCTCAAGGGGCTTAGATGGAAAACAAACAAAATCATCTTTCTGTGATTTAATATTGGATGGGTTATTGAAATCTGTGACCAAAATACATCTGTGGATACAAACACAAGCTCAGTCTTATTCTTTTCCTTGAGCCAGCCAAGCACTGCTTATAAATCACCCAGAAGAAGCAATAATGGGGTATGTCTTTTCTGAGGAACCATTGTTCATAATGAATTTTCCTAGTTAGCCCTTAAAATATCTAAGAAGCAGATTCCTGTATTTTTCTATTTTTAGAAATGAGATAATTGCCATTTCAGTTATTCTGAAGTAGACACACAACCTGAACGAGGCATGTAAAGCACCATTTAGCAAAGTATCTCCTATAGAACATAAGTAACAGGAGAGAGGTTAACGGATGTTTTTCATTAAAAAAACCCCCCACAAAATTCAGTTTGGATCCTTGATAAAATATTTTTAAAGCCCCTTTTTATTATGGGACTTATCAGAGATGAATTTAACTGTGATCTTCCAAAAAGAGTTAACTACTGCATAGAATTCCCTGTATTTACTTGGCCTCTTGAAATATTCATATATTTTAAGAAATATTTCAAGAAACTCCTATGGTTTGTGGAACTGCTGGGTAAATTGTGCTTTTCTAATGTATGTGGTTTTAGACCATAAACCAAGTGTCAGTGTTCTTTTTACCTCAAATGTCCTTTCTCCCTAGCATGTCTGGGGGAAAGGAGATTGTCTAAGGCCTAAACTTCAAGATTGACTTTGGGATATGCTGAGTTCTACAATTTTCTAAATTATTTTGGTTGACTGAAGTTCATATAGTTTAAAAGGCTCTGCGCTTATTGGTGAGTTACCAATGGGCATCAAGTTTCAGTTAAACAAGACAAATAAGTTTTAGAGGACAGCATACACCTATAGTCAACAATACTGCATTGTACATTTAAAATTTTGTTATCAGGGTAGATCTCATATTAAGCATTCTTATCACAATAAAATAAAGATTTATGAGCTCAAAGTACACATTATTTAGAATCAAAACAAGGTTTATCAGACTCCAAAGACTGTGTTCTTTCCATGAAAGCCTTAGTGCTACTCCTGTTATTCGCTGGGAGGCAAAGTCCACATTGTGGAAAGAGCATGGGCTCGGGCTTGAGACTGCTCAGGAATAAAGCTCCATTCTAACACTGACCAAATATGTAAACTTGTGAGTTATATAATGTATCTAAAATTCACTACCGCCATCTATACAAAAAGAAAAATAAATAATAAGATTCTCCATGAGGATTAAACCAGATGATGAATAGAAAAAGACATAGTGAAAACCCCCAAATAGTCACTACTATTATGCGTACTGTTATGCATATGGTGGTTCAACAATTATCTAATAAAGGCAGTTAGTATACATAAAGTATAGAGAATTGAGATATTTACTCCAAAATGTCAGCAAGAATTATTTGAAAATATTTAGAAAAACATGTTAAATTTTTTTGAAGTTTATGTTAGTCATTTTTATTATTATTTATGATTATCAGGGTTTACTAACCTGGGTTAAAGAAGTTCATGCCTGGGTAGATTTAGGAAGTCCATAACTCCGAAATTATAAACTAATTTTTATATGTATGTAGGTGTACATACTTTCTTCCTGAAAAAAGGTCCACGACATTTTGCAGATTCTTCACCCCTGAAATTTAATAATGTCTTACCTATATATCTGTCTCTATTATTTCCTTTGACATAGGTTTCACAGCAAGATATGTTTGTCCTATATAAATGAAATCTTTGCATGGATATTTTCAAGTGTCAAAATTCCCAGGTTTCTTTGCTTGGTCATATAAACATTTAGGTTCCACCTTTGGGTCATCACTGGCTATATAAAAAAATTTAGACTACATTTTCTCTTTTTAAAAAATGTTTATTGTTGAAAGTATTACATATAGCCCCTTTTATCCCCCATTGTCCTCGTCTAGCCCGCCCCTGTTCCCCCATCCCAGGCCTTCACCCCCATTGTCTGTGTAAGCACTTAAATGTCAGGATGTAATCAAATAGCCTGAGCAAGTGTGTGTACACATTCCCTCACCTGTGCCCAAAAGAGTGATTTGATAATGTCATCATCTACTTGATCTATGCTAAAAAAAAAAAAAAAACCCACTGAAACTGCAGCTTAAAAAGGGTAAACAGAAGAAGAAAATAGTTTAAGAGGGAAAGTCATTAATTAAATAGTTCATGATATAATAAGGCTATTATCCTTATTGTCTGTCATCCAGGGCATTACCAAAGTACCTGCAGGAAAAAATGGGCATACTATTTATTTCAAACTCTGACTTGATGCCAAACATTGTTGTTGCTCAGATATATCACTACAATCTTAAGTTCTTCCTTGTTCCTCATGGGTTTGATTCTGGGAAACGGTATTCACCCAACTCCATGGTGTTCTATTAGGTTAGCCCAGTGGTCGGCAAACTCATTAGTCAACAGAGCCAAATATCAACAGTACAATGATTGAAATTTCTTTTGAGAGCCAATTTTTTTAAATTTAAACTATATAGGTAGGTACATTGTTATTAACTTAATTAGGGTACTCCTAAGGCTTAGGAGCCACACTCAAGGGGCCAAAGAGCTGCATGTGGCTCGCGAACCGCAGTTTGCCGACCACGGGCCATTAGCTTATGGAGGCACTCATGTAAGATCTGCATGGCAGACAGTGAACATGGGTGTGTTTCGTGGCACCCTGATTCCTTCTGAGAACCTGCCACCTCAGTGCTACAGGAAACAGAGACCATTGGTGGTGAATTCCATGCCATCCTTGAACTTCCACAAAGTTGGTCTACCTGTTCCAGACCAACAATAGGTACAGTAGTCTAATACCATATATCAGCGGTTCTCAACCTGTGGGTCGCGACCCCTTTGGCGGTAGAACGATCCTTTCACAGGGGTCGCCTAAGACCATCCTGCACATCAGATATTTACATTATGATTCATAACAGTAGCAACATTACAGTTATGAAGTAGCAACGAAAATAATTTTATGGTTGGGTCACAACATGAGGAACTGTATTTAAAGGGCCAGTAGGTTGAGAACCACTGCTAAACAGCATTTTACTTCAGATACCCAGAATGGTTTCTGTTTTTCAGAACTAATTCTAATTACTATAGATAGCATAATAAAAATAACACTGAAATGAGCAGAGTGAGCACAGTCCTAACCTGGAAGTCTAGAAACCTGGGCTGTGTTTCAATTTTTCCATTAACTTGCTGGGTGACTTTGGGCATATGACTTTACCTTCTAGGGCTCAGTTTACTCATCCATAATTTCAGTGTTAAATTGTTCCAAACATTTAAGGAAGAGATCACACTAATTTTACACACCTGCACAATATGATTAAAGAAAGAGGGATCATTTCCCAATGAATCTTAAGAGCACATGATAAGAGATGAAAATTATAGGCTAATCTCCCTCTCATGAACATAGTTACAAAAACCCTAAACAAAATTCTAGCAAATGAAATCCAGTGATATACAATATGAATAGCGTATCACAGCACAGTTGGGTTTAATGCATAAAAGCAAGTAGTGATTTAACATTTGGAAATAAATTAAGGTGATTCATTATATCATAGAAAAAAGGAAAGAAAACACACAACCATTTCAATGAATGTAAAAAAAGTGACAAAAAGGGCTATAATCTTTTACGATAAAAACTCTTAGAAAGCTCAAGATAAATGGTAACATGTTTATTCTGTTAAATAAGAAAAAAACAGAAAACATTACATTTTATAGCGAAGTTTGAACATTTTCTCACTGAACTATGGCCAAGACAAAAACTGTTTCCACTATTTGCATGTAACCTTGTATGGAGGGTACATGGCCAATGCCACACTCCTGGATAAAGCCCTGTGTTCAGTCAGTACTCAACAAATGCTAAGAAAATGGCTGAGTGCTGATATTTTGTGTTAAAAAGGAGGTAGAATAATGAGAAATAACTGATTTAATTTAGCTGTTGGAAGAAAGTATATTAGGGTTGTAAGATGACAAAAATTCTTTCCTTAATCACTTTTATAATAAAAATGCAATATATTATCTTTATAACATTAGCTTAACTTTAAGTAAAACTACTCTCAACTTTATAGCTTTAAATAAACACTCTAAAATTGTGTTTAGAAAAGATTGATATAAGTCACAAAAGTGAAGGCAAAAATGAAGTCCTGTATAATAACAAATAGAACAAGAGTCTGGGAGAGAAGCTATCTGTATTAACAGGATCACTTAGAAGACACCATTACCCAGTCAGTACTATCACTCCAGAATAGCAACTCACAATGCCTTGGGGGTGGAAATTGAAGGCTGGGTTAGATACTTGTCTAAAACAGAGCAGGACAAAGTTGAGAGTAGAGATAGAAAGTAAGCCTAAACTTTTAGAAATCTATATGTATTACTTTAGCTTTAAAGAAGTGTGAATTTCAGATGACCGGCATTTAATGAAGAATAATATAGTAAAAACCTTGACATTGCTTATAAACACACACAAAAAATTTAAGATGAAAATATATAAACCTTTTGGTTAAAAAAAACAATAGATATTTGAAAAATCTAGGAACAAAGTAAAAAAGGGAAAATTTATCTATAATTTCATTCTCACTGATAACTATTGTTATCACTATTCCCTTCTGATAGTTTATAAACATAGTTGGGATTACTATGAGTTTTATTATCAAAACAAAAAAGGGAGATGACTTTGGTTGTGAATTCTTCCTTTTACTATAAATTTACAAAGTGAGGAAAGAGATACTAACTGGTGAAAATCAAGAAAAATCTACAAGATCAGACAGCAAAGTTACGACAATCTTAAGTACAGTAAAGAAGCATGAATCTGTTGAATGGAAGTCAATATTATTTTGCTGGGGAATTTAATTTGATTTTAGGTACTTGTACTTTTTTAATATTCAGCTCAAATAATCCTCCTCTAGAAAGCTCCAAACCTCTCTTTCTTTCCTAGATAGAATCTCTCACTTTCTTTCCCACTCTAATTGTATTCTAAACAGAATTCTATCAAAAATTCTGTGATACTTCAGTGTACTTTCTCCCCTTCATTGGTGAGCTTCAATGCCATTTCTCAGGGAAAATTCTCTGACACCCATGATGAGGTGAAGTCTTCAGTACAGGCTTCTATCACTCCCTAGGGTATAGACTTTGCTTCCATGGTAGTTACACTGGTGTGTACATAGGTATCTATTTTATATCTCTCCCCAACCAGCCTAGAAACTGTAAGGGAAGGGACTGTGTTATTACTTTTGATGGTTTTGTTCCTTTGAACTGAGCCCAGGGTCCGTCACATAACACACATTCAAAAAGATGTTTGAAGAGGAGAAGAAAAAAGGAAGGAAGAAAAGAAGGGAGGGAGAGAGGGAAGCTCTGAAGTTTTCCACCAAAGAAGTAGGTTGAATGCTTGATGGGAACAAAAGTCTTATGAACTATTGCTAGATGGAGGAAACAAGCCACCCAATAACAAGCGAGGTTATCAAAGGTATGAAATAAACTCTCCCATTCAAAAAAAATGCACTGTAGCTGCTTTTTAAAGACATTTATGGTTCATACATCCGCCCCCTGCTGACTTTGGCAGTTTTGCCCCCCACATGTCTCAATCTGTCTTTGTGCAAAATGTCTGTTCTTGTCTTTCAGAATAGGTCATTCATGTTTACAAACGTTTCCCTTGCCTTCTATTTTTTTTATTCCTTAAAATTTTAATGTCTGGGTGCTAGTCTTCTTACTTGCATATCACTGGGGGCCCGGCTGTGGGCAGGTGAGGCTAAACAGTAGGATTTTGAAACTTCACAGACAAAAAAAAAAGGTGAGGCAGGCTGGGGAAGAAGAGGCATGGATCTCATATTGGTGACAAAACAACACTAATATTAATGTTCCTTTTTGCTTGCAAAATGGAGCATATGAAGGTGGTGAAAATAGTTCTGCCAGTTTATCTTCAAATGGGTAATTGGGAGGCTGGTAGGAATTTTCAAACATAATATAACAAAATCAAAAAACAAAAAAGTTCCTTTTCATCTGCACAGAGGCTCTGTTGAAGCTGAAATACTTGTGGGATATTAGGAATGAGAAATGTCAGCATGCGCTCTGCCCAGGCTTGCCTGGTTTATGGCTCCCACCTCGCGGCCATCATGACTGCCCAGTAAAAGAACCTCTTTGTCCCCCGAGCATTGCCTTTCAAAGACAAGAAACATCCCCAAGCATCCTCTCACTTTGACATATAGGTCATGGCATTCAGAGAATAATGCGAGGGATCGCCCGAGTGCCAGTGCCTTGAATCACTAGGACATGAAACTATTTATTAAGAGTTCAGCTAAACCTTGTTGCTCCTACGGATTTCCTTCCTGAATGAAAAGTCATTTTTAAAGTGAAACTGACCTGATTCTTCAGTGGCTTGAAATTCAAGGCTTGTAAACAAATAATTAAATAAAAAGGCCAGAGAGTCGTTCCCCCTGCTTAAAGCAATTGATGCATAACTATCTCTGTCTAGCACAATTCCATAGCTAGGCAGAGATGCTTGGCCTCAAACATGGTGGGAAAAAAGCTGGAGACGGAGTGGAGGTTGGGAGGAGGGAAAGACAGGAGATGGAGAGAGAAGAACATGTCATTTAAACGTCTAAACCTAAAGACTGTATTAGTGGTGTGTGTGTGTGTGTGTGTGTGTGTGTGTGTGTGTGTGTTGAAATCCACAAGAGGAATGCCAATCCTCTAATTCAGGGCTGAAATGATCCTGCCCTTGAAGTGAGCACATTTCCTGATGTTTTTGTAGGCGGAGGAACTTGGTTTATAGAGAAAAACAAGACTGACATGGGTGTTCTGCCCTCTGCCAGGAGTCCCCCTGCACCTCCAGCCTGGAGTGGGATCCTAGAGAGGATTGATGAGTTGCTGGCACAGCTCTGAAATGCAGTGCTCGATTTCTTAGAGGTAAGGGTACAGTAACCATGACTCTTTCAAAGCAAATCATTTTTAAGCACAGCCTAGTTGTTTACAGTTGTTAAAATTGTGGCCCTTAAGGACATTCAATTCGCTTTCTGGGTGTGCCAGCTATTGCTCTAAAATACTCAGTTCTCTCCCAAACCTTATAAGGTGAGGTATTCTGTCATCTCTGTTTAACAAGTTCACATGACTTGTCACTGGCAGGGCAATTATTCCAATCTAGGCACTCTGTCTTCAAATCTTTTTTTGTCTTCATATTTGTTCTAACGAATAAGCCATAATAAAGCTTGCCATTTTTTTCTACTTTATTTTCCCTTACTTATGTCATTATAATCTCTCTTGGAACTACACTGTGTCTTCTATGTATAGACAAAGAGCACTGATATTGAAATAACTTGTCACCTTTTTCACCTCTTGTCCTAAATTTGAAAAGCATTCATTTGTTCATTCATTCAAGCATGCATGCATGCATTGACAGATTTATTCACTTATATATTAAATGTCTTTTTGTGTAGCAGGTGTGACTTACATGTTTTTTGAGTTCAAGTGTTATAGACTTGGGAAGTGAGAGAAAGAATAAAGTTACATTTAAATAAGTATGGTATTAAGTGGATTATAATCTCCAAATAGAGGAGAGAACTAGATTAGTAGGTCTAAGAGGGTGTAAACATTCTGGTTTAAATGAATAGGCTTCTATCTCTAATACTGATGAGTGTTCCCAAGCAGTTTTCATAGATCCACTGAGGGTGAAGCAAAGATGATTTTGGCTGGAGAAACGACACTATTCTTATTTTCCTTAGTCCCACAGGCATGGGGAGGATAATACTTTACTCATACAAATATTCTCCTCCAAGGATGTTATGCTTCCATTTGCAACAACATGGATAGATCTTGAGAGCATCATGCTTAGGGAAATAAGTCAGATGGAAAAGGACAAGAATCACACAATTTCACTCATATGTGGGATATAAAACAAAAAACAACAAATAAACAAAACTAGAAAACTCAAACTCATAGACACAGTTAACATATGGTGGTTACTAGAGAGAAATGGCGGTGGTGGGAGAATGAAGAGAGTAAAGGGGATCAAATACATGACAAAAGAAGACTAAACTTTACGTGGTAAGCACACAATGCAATGTACAGATGATGTATCATACAATTGTATACTTAAGACTTCTATAATGTTATCACCAATGCTACCCCAATAAATTTAATTTTAAAAAAAGGACTATTCTCCTCTATTGAAGCATTAAACAGAGTAACTATGGTGTCTGGGCAGCTTTGGTGTGACTGGGAGTTGCTACATTCCTTGGAAGATGTAGACACTTCCATGCGAACAAAAGTGCTCACTGCATGGCCAATATGTATAGATTTGTATCTTGCTCACTGCTTAATTAATTAATTTCTTATGCCATTGCCTGCTGACCTTACAGGCTATTTCATTCCAGATATTGCCTCACTTCTCCATTTTCTCTTCGCCCTTTTCCTTCCAGATTCAGCAGACTTCTTAGACAAGACTTTCTGCTTGCTTTCTTGGCTCTGTGTTTTTTACCAGTGACTCCTCCTGGATCAGTTTGATCCTTCCTCTCTCCTCCATGTCCCTGTAATAACTCCATCCATACCCCTGCCTTAGAGGTGGCACCCAGACAGTAAAAATGTGGGAAAAGGAGAACGAAAATATGTTCAGTATTTCTAAATTTATTTAAAATTAATAATACGGACAATACCCCTTTACACATTTTTCATTAGAAATATTCAACAAATATTGTGCATCTACTATGTCCCAGGTACTGTGCAAGGCCCTAGAAAAAATAAAGGGCAGGTAGATGTTGTTCTAGTTGGTGGGAAATTTAAAAACTAATGTATTTGATCACTAGCATTATCTGGTTACTAACAACAATTTAAAAAATATTTTAGCAAGGATTACTGTTATGTAAGTGACAAATTTAACAGTACAAAGTTCATGGCAACTTTTATGTCTTTTAGTTATTGTAGAAAAACATTGTAAAACGCTTGCAAGTCTTTGGACTCTCAAAGCAACATATGACTTGTTCCTTCCCCCAAAATATCAAAACCTTACATTAAATGCTCTTAAAATGCCTAATAAAAAGTTTCTGTTTAAAGTTGGTTTAGTACAGTTAAATTTTAACCAAATCTAATTTTGTGAACCAAACTGAATACCAACTAGTTATTTTAGAATTACATTTTTATTCCTAACATAAATATGTTATTTGCTAAAATCACACACACAAAAATGGAAACATACCTAGATTTGTAAACTATTTGTTTTCCCTTGCATAATTTCTTGAAATAAACAAATAGAAAAAATTTAGGTTATGAGATATAAAATGTTTAATTCCTGAACATTAGAAGCATTTTCTTATTTTGGAAGACTCTATAGTTATCAGAATGATTTAATGGGATTAGTGTAAAATTTCTTAGACATTCTCACTGAATCCAGTTTTTCTGTTTGGGGGAGGTATGGGCCACCCTTGGTGTTAATTGATATTTTAATTGCTTTATCCACAGCATGGAACAGGGTTTTATGCATGTGGAAGGTGCAGTAGATGCTAATTCTCTTCTCCTTCTTCCAGTTAAAGCAGAACTAGTGATGTTATACTTGCATGTATCACCATACCATATGAAACACATGACATTAATATGGACACTTTTGTATTTCTTTGATTTTCTTTATTCTCCTTCTAGTCTTTCAGCTATTTTATGTTGATAGTGCCAAAGTAACAAAGGCATTGGTGAATAGCACAAGGAACCCTGTTCTTTCATTGACCTGGAAGAGAAAATCAGAATGGGGGCATCATCAGGGGAGAAGAGGACAAAGAAAAGTCATTAAAGTGAAAGGTATTCAGTCACCTCCCCATTCATCAACTCTTAGCACTGGAAGAGAACATGGAGGCTCTACTTTGACGTGGGAGAGAGTTCACCTCTCTTCTCCCAGGACTTTGGTACACTAGCTATTGACTGTATCATCTATTCTTTGGCCTCTCCCAAACTCTTCTTTCACATTCCTACTTTGGTCTTACCGTTTTTCCCCAAATTTTATCTGGGATATTTGTTTTCCATTCAACTGGAAGATCTTATCCAATGTGATTTTTTTTTTTTTTTTTTTTTTTTTAGCAAGGCCAAAAGACCATTCATATTCTTTCCAACACTTGATGCTTAGTAACTAGAAAATCTAACTTATCATGCCGGGAGCCGGTCCATGCTTGCTGTTTCAAGGGACCTGGCATATATGGCATACTGTTCTTAATATGTTTGCTCACCTTCTTGGCACTATGTGTTTTAACCAAGGTCTCTGAGAAAGGTTGTTTCCCCAGGTAGGGATTTTCCCCTGAAGTTAGGGAGGGAATAAAACCTCTTAACTAGTGCTAGGTGGCACTAGTTAATCACTTTAACTACGAACAATCATGCTTAAGCTACATAATCTTTACTCCCTGGAATGAAGATAAGAAACGCCCTAACCTTTGTAATAGAGATTGATAGGATTGAATCAACTGGTATAAATACAGATGTAATAAGACAGCAAGAGACAGAACTTAGAACACAGAACTTAGAACACAGAACTTAGAACACAGAACTAGGAGAGACGGAACCTAGGCACAGAACCTACACAGAACGTTCTCTAGAGACAGAAGAACTTCGCTGGAGAGAACATGGCAAAAGATCCTGGACAGAAACTGGCCTCAGAACCTAGAGACAGAACCTAGCGAGAGAACATGGCAAAAGATCCTGGACTGAACCTGACTACAGAAATTGGCAAGAGAACCTGACTAGAACCTGGTGACTGAACCTGGCTGGAGAACCTGGACAGAACCTGGCTGGAGAACCTAGCAAGACAACATGGACACAGAACTTGGCTGGAGATCCTGGCTGGAGATCCTGGCTAGGCTGCTGATCAACTGAACGCTGTCTCCATGTCATTCCTTCTTCGCCGACTCCATCCACACCTTTGGGGACCCCTGGACCTGCTGGGGTTGGACTCCGGCATCTGGCGCCCGAACAGGGACCCCTAGGTAAGCGCCCCGCACTCGGGACAGATAGGACTCCACTGTATCAAGAGGGTGGATAGTCTTTGCCCCACAATCGGGACAGATCGGACTCCACAATAGGAAGAGGGTGGATAGTCTTCGCTGACTCCGTCCACACCTCTGGGAACTCCTGAAACAGGATTCCCCTAGGTAAGCCCCCCTCCCCATTGAGAACCCCCACACTCGGGACGGATAGGACTCCACCAGGGTGCTACAGACCCCCCTATAGAGGATAAGTAGGGTAAGAAGGTGGATAGTACAGAACTTAGATTGAGAAGATTTGCCATACTGAGTCCAAAGAAAGAAGACTCTGTATTGATCTTTAGATTAAAAAGATGTGCCATACTGAGTCTAAAGAAATAAGACTCTGTATTGATCTTTGAACACATATGCTTGCTAGCAGAGGAATTAAGGTTACTCCCAGTCAGATGGAACATTTTATACAAGAAATACGTCCATGCTTCTCTGAGGAAGGAAAGGTGCCAGAAAGGTAAATGTAAAGGCATGGGAGAAGGTAGGCCCAAGGAACCTTATCCTTAACCCCACTGCAGCCTTTCCACCCCAGGAAAGTGCAGGATTGGCAAGCTCTCCCTGGGGACTCAGGTAATAGCGGAAAGCGCCAATCCTACTCTTAAAATGGATACAAGAGAGCATTCCAGGTTTTTCTTTTTAATGCCTGCTTTTAAAAAATAAAAAAGGGGGAATTTTCCAGGAGCCGGTCCATGCTTGCTGTTTCAAGGGACCTGGCATATATGGCATACTGTTCTTAATATGTTTGCTCACCTTCTTGGCACTATGTGTTTTAACCAAGGTCTCTGAGAAAGGTTGTTTCCCCAGGTAGGGATTTTCCCCTGAAGTTAGGGAGGGAATAAAACCTCTTAACTAGTGCCAGGTGGGTAATTAATCACTTTAACTACGAACAATCATGCTTAAGCTACATAATCTTTACTCCCTGGAATGAAGATAAGAAACGCCCTAACCTTTGTAATAGAGATTGATAGGATTGAATCAACTGGTATAAATACAGATGTAATAAGACAGCAAGAGACAGAACTTAGAACACAGAACTTAGAACACAGAACTTAGAACACAGAACTAGGAGAGACGGAACCTAGGCACAGAACCTACACAGAACGTTCTCTAGAGACAGAAGAACTTCGCTGGAGAGAACATGGCAAAAGATCCTGGACAGAAACTGGCCTCAGAACCTAGAGACAGAACCTAGCGAGAGAACATGGCAAAAGATCCTGGACTGAACCTGACTACAGAAATTGGCAAGAGAACCTGACTAGAACCTGGTGACTGAACCTGGCTGGAGAACCTGGACAGAACCTGGCTGGAGAACCTAGCAAGACAACATGGACACAGAACTTGGCTGGAGATCCTGGCTGGAGATCCTGGCTAGGCTGCTGATCAACTGAACGCTGTCTCCATGTCATTCCTTCTTCGCCGACTCCGTCCACACCTTTGGGGACCCCTGGACCTGCTGGGGTTGGACCCCGGCATTATCATTTGAGAATTAAAGTTCCTAGAGAAAAATCATACTTCATGCTTCTGTATTTCCTCACTTCCACATTTTGGGGAAGGAATATATCCTATAAGAGAGATAAAAGAAGAACACTGAATCCCAACTTAGTTCTATCCTGAGTTAACTGGGCAAATGTTAGACAAGTTACCTAACAGTTTCTTGCATAATTTCTCAGTAATGTTGGTTTTCTGTATCCCAAGAAAGATTATTTTTTTTCTTACAACCTTTCTGTATGGCGGTATATGGCAATGTTATTTAAAGTGTGGTCTGGGCATCGCTATATATCTTTGGGCCACTTTCATGGAATCAACAAGGAAAAAACTATTTTTTCTACTGTAACTAAGATGTGATTTGCCTTTCCACTGTCATTATCCTGTGAGTATACCAGATGCAAAAAGTTCATTAATCTGGTTTTAGATTACATGTTGCAATTAGTCATTAAAAAAAAAACCTGTAGAATTTTGATGTACTATCAAAGACCATCCACAGTTATCTAAATAGGCTATTAAAGTATTCTTCCCTTTTCCAACTATATGTCTGTGGGGGACCAGATTATTTTTTCATGTACTTTAACCAAAACAACACATTGCAACAGATTGAATATAGAAACAGATAGTAGAATAAAGCTCTCTTCTCTTAAACTAGAAATTGAGATCTGTAAAAAATGTAAAACAATGCTCCTCTTTTCAGTAAAACTTTTTTTATTTTGAAAAATATATTAATTATTGATAAAATAGATTATTTATGTATACATAATAAATTTATTATTTAAAATAAATTGGTAAATAATATTTTTAAAGTCTGTTTTTTATATTTTTGAATACAGGAAATATTAATAAATATAATACTCATGAACAAAAGGTCTTTGTTATCTTCCATATTTTTAAGAATCCTGAAAAAACTCCAGTACAAAGAATCCATATTTAATGACAATAGTTCAGTTGGTTGTATTTAAGAGGAAATTAGCGACATTTCAGGATCCTATATATTTATTAATCCACTATGTGGTATAAAATATCACTGAGACATTACTGAGATAAAATTACAAGACATGGGGAGGAGTAGAAAAAAATGAATCACCATCATTTTTAAAGGGACAATGTACAGGGGAAAATAAGACAGAAGAGACAAGATTAAGACACATACTATTTGTTTTTCTGCTTTATGTTCTGAGCAAGTAATGAAATAGTATCATCAATTCATAGAAATAGAGTTCAGAAAAGAGGACTTTGGTGGAGGGAGATGTAAAAGTACTGGAATTACAATAGAGGAAATGTAAAGAACTGTAAAACCAGCCAATGAAACTTGCTGAGAAGTCTTGTTTGTCCTGTAACTCAGCGAAATCTAATGAGGAATTCAAAAGTCACGAATATACTCTGGTTTCACATACACACAAACACATCCAAAAAGTCATCTGTCTTCCCTACTTATTTACTTATTTATTTAGAATGGATTTTCACTCTCTCCCTCTAAATACATATCATAAAATCAATAAATTAAATATAGTGTAAAACCTATATATATAAAAGCCTAAGCGACTGTTAAGACGGGTCAACCGAATGACTGGCTGACCAGTCGCTATGATGCACACTGACCACCAGGGGGGAGACGCTCAATGCAGGAGCTGCTCCCTGGTGGTCAGTGTGCTTCCACAGACAACCTTCCGTGGCTGGCCAACCTCCCATGGTCTCCTCCCCCCTGGCCAGCCAGCCAACCTCCCAAGGTCCCTTCCCCCCATCAGCCCTGATCAGGACTGGGCAAGACGGCCCCAATTGGCCCCAATCACTGGCCAGACCGAGGGACTCCACCAATGCACGAATTCGTGCTCTGGGCCTCTAGTAGAGATATAAAATAAAGCAGGAACTCATCTGTGTTAAAGAACACAGCAGATACCAGGATCCTATGACTCAGATCATTGGTCCACATCCTTATAATATTGATAACAATTAACACTGGGAAATCAATATGTTTCAGGCACTTTATATATGTTGTCATGTTTCAGTCTCACAGCTGACTTAAGCATCAGGTTCAATTAGTCCCATTTCACAGATGAAGAAACTGAGGAACAGAGAGGTCTTACAGCATGCTCAAGGTTGCACAGCTAGTCAGTGGTGGTTTGAGCTATTAATCACCATACAATATTTCTCTTTATGATCAAATATCTGTAGAGGGCTCTGGGATGCAGTAGTGGGTGATACCAGGGCCCTGACCTCAGGGAGCTTACAGCCTTCTGTACTAGCTAATTAACTAAATTACTAATTCAATTCAATTAGTCTTATAATAAAATTATAAATAATGAGCTTTAGGAAGACAGAAAAACAGTAAATACCCTTTAAAGCAGATTCTATTTTTTCATGCATGTAGCTCTAATACCGAGCATCCTAGCTATCCTAGATGGCAAAAGTAAACATTTGAACTTGGCCTTCATGAATCAGTGCCATTTCCCCAGATACAGAATGGAAGAGACCATTTTATTCGGACACTAACTAATATTGATAAAAATGCACATCACTACTATTAATAACCAAAAGTCCTATTCACTGAGTTCTTGCTCTATGTGCAGAGCTATACTAAGCTCATCTGTTACTCATCATGAGATAGATAAGTGCTATCATCCCCTTCATTAATAGACAAAAACAAAACAAAAAACTGAGGCTTACAACTTGCGGGATTTATCACAGCTAATAACTGTTCACAATCCACGCTGCCTGAATCTGGCATCCCTGTTCTCAGCCACAGTGAAAACGCATTCCTTTAAGGCTGCCAATTTTTCCTGCAGTGTCTTTTTTTCCTATCCACCCCCAAACCTCAACTCCCAGTCTCACCATCAGGTAAACGAAATCTCTGGGCATGTGCCACCCTGGGAAGTACCGATCCCCTCTCTTGCGAGCTGTACTTGATTTTTACATATTGGTTACATTTCATCTTGACTCCCTGCAGGCCCCCAACTGCAGTAGCTAGAAGGGAAGTGAGGACAGGAGAACCTGGCAGTGGCAGGAGCAGTGCTGTTTTGTAACTGGAAGCCAAACAAGTCACTTAGCTTTGAAGGCACAAAAAAGGCTTCATTTAGATACCAGGCAAAAAAGATCAAAGCTGGCGAGGACAAACATGCCTGTTGTCTGCGGCCGGCAGCAAGCTACCAGAAGGGAGCCCCACATCCTTTACTGCAAAGCAGATGCAATACATCTGAGAGGTTACCATAAACCAAATAAATACTGGCGCAGAACCTTCCCTTGAAGTCTCATGGCAACAAAAGCATGGGGCTTGCACCTGAAACAGAGGAGGGCACGCTCTCTCTGCAGCTGGCACATGGCCTTCTGCCCCAGACTGCTTATAATGTCTTAGATGAAGTCCGAACATATACTAATAAACTCCCCCACAAGCACAAGACCGCTTTATATATGTCTGAAAGAACAAAAAAGGGACTTGACTTAAAGCATTCTCTGGGAAGTGACATACAATGGCTTCTTTGCAAATCACGAAGGTTTCAGGTTGGTAGTGGGCAATAAAGAGACACGCTGAGCTCTACGCCAGTGAAGCCACGGCTCTCATAAATGAACACAGCGAAAGAAGGGGTGTGTTCACTCTTCCAATCCGGCTCTTCCTGATTGAAGACGTACAAATAGGCGCACGGGTATCTACCCTTAGGCAAATACTATTTTAGGTGTTTTTCATATATAATCCTATCTGATTGCTATCACAATCCTGTGAATTTAGAATTTTTAGACCCATAGATGGGAGAACATATTTTTCCTCAAGGCCATATAGTAAATGGCAGAACTGGTGTGTGAATGGCTTCCTTCAAAAAATACAAGATTTTCTTTTTAAAGTTACCTTGCCATGAATCCTAGCAGCTAGGAAACTAAAACTCCAGTTAGGGGGATTTATGAAAGTGGCACAAAAGCAATTAACTTTACGAGTAAAATATTTTGTTAAATTTCAAAGAAAAATAGAGGTTTAAGATTTTAATATTTAAGGACCGGTAACAAGCACAGCATATTGAAGAAAAGGATTTTAATCCTTAAACTTCATTTTATTTTATTTTAAAAATTTTTATGAAGATATGATTGACATATAACATTATATTAGCTTCAGGTGTACAACATAATGATTCGGTACATGCATATATTGCCAGAGGATCACAACAAGTCCAGTTAACATCCTTCACTACAAATAGTTACGTTTCTTTTTTTATTTGTAAATTATACTTGACATCCAATATTATTTTATATTAGTTTCAGGTGCACAACATACTGGTTAGACATTTACACAATTTATAAAATGATCCCCCCAATACATCTAGTACCCACCTGGCACCAAACACAGTTAGCAATATTATTGACTATATTCCCTATGCCGTTAAACTTTATTTTTAAATATAATTTTGAGTGCAACATGAATGATCAGCTCATCCTGAGTTGCCCAGGACTGTCACAATTATACCTTTTGTTTTGTGTTGGAGACACATGGTAAGTAGCAACTGTCTAATTGCTAGAGATAACAGAAATTTATAAAATGAAATCCAGTGGTGATTAGATCTACTAAATTAGTTATGTGAATGAATTAATAAGGGGACTTGAATTGCCTTGGGTGTTTTAGGAACAGTTTCCTGTGAAAGTGACATAAGTGGAAATGTGAAGGATGAAGAGATATGCGTCAGATATAAAGGAAACTGGGGTGGGAATATTCCAAGCAGGGGAGAAGTGTGTGCAAAGACAGGGACAGGATCTTGTTACATAGGAACAATTGGGGAAATGAGGACAGATTAAAGAAGAGCAGAGTGCAGCTGACACTCACAGATGGATCGGGAAAACAACCCAAAGATCTGCAAACTGAGTGAAAGATTTTGGTTTTTAACCAAAGAACCAAGATAAGCCTTTAAAGCGCTTGGAAAGCATGAGGGAAAGGAGTAAAGAATGGGGTAGACATAGTTCCATTTCTGCTGTGAAAAGACTGCTGCATAAGGAGAACAGGGTAGATGAGAGAACACCTAGCAGATGATGGCTGAGGAGCAGGGAGAGGCAATAATGGCCGAGATTGGTGGTCCCATCAGAGGAGGAAAGAAGAGGGTGGAGTATGTAAATTTCTAGATGGAAATGTTGACTGCTCTTGGCAAAACATTGGACATTCAAGTGAAGTAGAGAAAAATATCTAAGATGATGCCTGTTTTTCTGACTCCTATAAATGGACAGTTGGTAGAAACTCATATTAGGTTTAGTTTTGCTGTCTGATCATTTCTGTTAGCTGTTTTAATAAAGGCATTCTTGTTTTTGTAATAACATCAGAAAATGCATGGCTATTTCCCTGACAGGATCTGTAGTCCCTGCTGCACTAGGCCTGGTGTCTTAATGGCATAGTGACCACCTAGGAGGTGGAGAGGCTGAAATGCTCAAATGTCAAGTGTATAAACCACAGTATACATCACACATGAATGATAAGTAATGTGCAAGGGGATAATTTCAAAGTTCCCTCAAGCTAAAGATGAGTTGAGGCAGATCAATATGAACGAAAACATTTTAAACCATCTTTATGACTTTATAAGTGACTAGAGGCCTGGTGCATGAAATTTGTGCATGTGTCCCTCAGCTCGGGACCCCTTGGGGGATGTCCGGCTGTCGGTTTAGGCCCAATACCACAGGGATCCCTGCAGGATTGGGCCTAAACAGGCAGTTAGACATCCCTTTTGCAACCCGGGACCACTGGCTCCTAACCACTCACCTGCCTGCCTACTTCATTGCCCCTAACCCCTCACCTGCCTGCCAGAATGACCCTAACCGTCTCTGCCTTGGCCCCCACCACCACAGCTTCATCCAAAAGGTTGTCCGGAAGGATGTCTGGAAGGTTGTTTGGTTGTCCAGTCTAATTAGCATAGTAGCTTTTATTATTATAGATAGGAATTAGTCAAGGGCAGGTGTGTTTTTATAATAGTATTACATTTCAGAACAGTTTTCACAAGAATCAACAAAATGATTGTGTAAAGCTCTTCGCTCATTAGATTCTGCCAGTCTGAGTAATATGACCTCAACCGGCTTCTAAAAGTAGTTATGGCCCTGACCAATTTGGCTCGGTGGATAGAGCGTTGGCTTGAGGACTGAAGGGTCCCAGGTTCGATTCCAGTCAAGGGCATGCACCTTGGTTGTGGGCACATCCCCAGTAAGGGGTGTGCAGGAGGCAGCTGATCAATGTTTCTCTCTCATCAATGTTTCTAACTCTCTATCCCTCTCCCTTCCTCTCTGTAAAAAAATCAATAAAATATATATTTTTTAAAAAAGTAGTTACATTCACCCTCAGCATGCTTTTCTCCTCAACAGTATCATTATTAAAATAGTAAAAGCTACTTTAAAATGATTTTGTATCCTCCCATGATCAAATTGTCTGAAACACTTAGCTTTTAATAATATCAGTTAATAATAAGTAATCTTGCATAAATAATATACCTAGTATATATTATATAATAACATATTCTATATTATGTATATTACTAGAGGCCTGGTGCATGAAATTCTGCACGGGGTGGGGGGGGGTGTCCCTCAGCCTGGCCTGGGTCCTCTTGCAGTCTGGGAGCCCCACTATCAATCGCCCCGCAGAGGGAGGCCCTGCCCACCTGCTGTAGCAGCGCTGCCAGGGGCCTGGGCCTCCCTCTTTGGGGCAATTGGGAGCCTCCCTGATTGATTGCAACTGGTGGTCTGGGCCTCCCTCTGCAGGGCGATTGTGGGGTGATGGTGGGCCCCCCTCCGACCAATCGCAATGCACCCACCTTGGCTGGCCTGCGTCATTCTGCTGTTTGGCCGTTTGCATATTGTGCCTTTATTATTATAGATATATCATCATAGACTATATTATGATAATAAATGTAGTAATTTAACATATTATAATATAGTCTATATAATGTATAATAGTACACAAGACAGTACATACATTATATATCATAATACATGATATTATAACCATACATGTGATGCTTTAATATATTAAAATAATAAATAATAATAATATATGCCATACTGTATAGTTTAAAAAGTCATTTTACATATACTTTCTTACTGAGTCTTTACTGTGATATAAGTTTCAATGTGCCTCTGACAGAAGAGAGGAATTAGTGGCTGGGTCAAGTAAGTTTGAGAGTAGAGGATGGATGATATAATATCTCAGTAATATATAATACATAGTATGTAATAGAGAATGCATCTCTATGATATATTACATACTACACATTCACATATATCCTCTCACTGAGTCTGTCCTGGGATGAATGTATTACTGTGCCCTTCCCACAGAGGAGGAAATGAGGTGATTCAATCAATGTGACCAAGTTTACTCAGCTAAATTATTGGTCAAATTTAGGACTCACAAGCAGCTTTTTAGAAATGCAGTCCCAGCATTCTTTTTACCACATCCCAGCTGCCTTAGATAACTGGCTGGCTTTTGCTTTGTAGTTTTTAACCAGCTCCCAAAAAGCAGAGTTACTTATAGGAATATGCATGACATTATCTGATTAAAAATGACTCAACTAATGACATCCAGAAGCAATCAAGAAAACACTGACTGTGGCTCACATGTCAGGTTCTGAATGGGATATTAAAAAGCCCAGTAAGCCTTTACGTGTCTTTGGCAAGAACCAGACTCTCAGGGCTGAGCTGCATCGTGAGCGAGTGGTTTTCATCATTCTTTCCTTTTCGAGTCATGCAAGGAGTAGCCTTGAACTCCGGGCTCCAGAACCTCGACTGTCTTTGCAGATGGGAAGAGAGGAAGCAAGTGTCCTAGCCTGACAGCCAGGCAGGGTATACTCTCCGCTGGAAGCAAAGGTCATTAAGGTTTAATGACCTCCAAAGAGCCCACCCACCCAGAAGAACAAAGACTTCTCTGGGTTCCAGGGATATACAGATGAGAACAGAGGAATGGTGTGAGCATGTGCAAAGGGTTCCTGTGTGTTTGTATGTGTATGTGTGTGTGTGGGGGAGTTGACATCATTCTCTGACTTCATAGTTTAAACACAGTTAACTCCAAGAAAGCTAAGAGATAAGTCAAAACATATAGGGAACTCCTGGGCAGTGCAGGAGAAAAAAACAAATTTTTAACCCTGGCTCTTGCTCTCCCACATCTGGTGCACACTCCTAATAGTACCAAAAGGAAAACAAAAACAAAGCAAACACACACTCACTTACACACATACTCACACCTACGTATTATATACGTGTGTGTGTGTGTTATATGTATGGTTTTCCTTATGTTTTCCTGACCTTTCACAATTCAAATCATTCATTTCATATAAATAAATTTTACTGATGTCAATAATTAACTTCTTTAAGATTATTGAGGAGATTGAGTAAAAGTTATCCATAAAAAGGATAAATTACATCTAATTATGGCCCTTCCTCTAGTTCTGCCAACTCCAATCTCTCTCTGTATTATGTGCCTGCGCACACACATGAGCACACACACTTACTTTTATTCAGGTTCAAAAAAGAAGGGGAATCCATATAATATGCCTGACCAATTTGTATCTGGATTTTATATATACGATCTCATTTATCGCTCCACTAAGTTTGAGAGGAAAGGGTTACTAATCACATTTTACAGATGAGGAATGATAAGTGCTTGAGGAAGATAAGGGACCTGCACAGGGTTTCATATGGAACAGATGCTTTGTCTGGCTCCAAAGCCATTGGACTACACTGCTGTCTCTCATGAAACAGTTTAGGCCTGACATCTCTCCATAACTACAAAACAGAGGACAGAAGGTACCTTACTTTAAAAAATTGTTTTGAACCATCAATGTTTTTCCTTCATTTCTTCTTTTTCCTGACTCCTAAGAGAACAGATAATGCATTTCTTTGGAAAATGATTTACAACCTAAATATCTCTCACTGATAGTAAATAACAGAGATTAACTTTTTTAAAGGTTATTGAGAGGATTGACTAAACACAAATCTATAAAATGGAGACATTGCATCTAATCAGGACCCCTCCTTTGGGCTTGCCTGACTCCATCCATGTCAGTAGTTCTGGAGGTACAGTCCTGAGACCTGCAGCACCAGCATCACCTGAGGTCTTGTTATAAATGCAGGTCACAGGTCCCATCCCAAACCCACTGGATCAGAGTCTCTGAAGGTGAGCCCAGTCATCTGTGTTTCAACCAGCCCTGTAGGTGATTCAGACGCCCCTAAAGTGTGAGAACCATGGAAGCACTCGATTGTCTGAGTGATCTTTCTATAATACAGATCTGTATTGTGTCCCTGCTCAAATTTTGTGTTTGGCTATACATTATTGATCAAAAAATTCTGAACTCTTTAAGTACTGTATCTTCTTTTTCAGGCACAAAGCCATCATCGTACCCTACCTGCAATTATAGGACACTATGAAAGTCTAATCCTTCTGTTCAGAATGCCTTTCACTCCTGGACTTGTCACCTAGGAAATGACTTTGAACTCACATTAAAACATAAGCATCATCACCTCTATGGAGACTGCTCTGAATTCACTAAGCAAACAGTCTTGTTCCATATGAAACCCTGTGCAGGAGGTCCCTTACTAGGATCTTCCTCAAGCACTTATCTCCATTATATTTCTTATTACTTTGTGTTATTTTTATAGGTTCTCCTATTCATTACTTGAGTTATTTTGAGGTTAGAGAGCATCAGTATGTCACCAGTTGAATTTGAGTTTTGGATCAATAAATGAATTTGCTTTTTATTTGTTAATTTGTATTTTATTTTTTGGATTTTTGTTTGGTTGGTATAAATGTGTCATGCAATATTTGGGGCAGGCTTACACTAAGCAGTGTTCACATTAAAACTTGACATGGCGTTCTCTGGTTAAAATGGCAATTCCGCTGCTGTCAATTTTTATGTATGATGTATTCCCGTGGGGCCCCCAGGTGGGTATGTAAAATTTATTTGAGAGCTCTCTGGGGATCTTGCCAGAGGATGTCACAGCATCCTAAAAGTCAAGGGGTGGGCAAGTTTCCAGGGACACTCAAAATGCTCTGACCAAGACAGAGAAGAAAAGATCCCAAGTTATGCCAGCCTCATTAAAGAGAAAGTGACAGACTCCCTAGGAATGGCACCAGTTGCCCCTCAGAAGTGTCATCTGTTAAGAGAGAAGGCAGCTGAGACAGAGACCAGTAAAACCCAAAGAATCCCAAGAACCTGTGGTAGCAATGCCAGCACACTGCTCAGATCTCCCCTCAAGACAGACTCTTTCATTGCAAGAAGTGCAGCTAGCTGACAGCTTCCTTAATGCCTTCAGAAGCACCTTTTGAGATAAGAGCACCCTCTTCCCGGGTAGCCCCTTGCAATGACTAAATATAGCCAGGGTCCTAGGGCCTGGTTATTTCTGTCCAACACGAGACCTCGCTAACAATTTCTACTCCAGAGCTTGCTGTTGGATTGGCAGGGCCTCTGTCAGATCTGCACTGGAATCTTCCCCCGACCCCTTTCCTTCCATCCTTCCTTTCAAAGGTACCACACCTGCTATCTGAAGGCTGTCCCTGTTCAGTCCTGTTTCCTCCCCCTTTTAATTCTCACAGGTATTGCCTTGCAATAAATCCCTTGAACTCCTTTTCTATTCCAGTATCTGCTTCTCAAAGGTTCCAACTAACACAACTGTTAGTTGCTGGGGTGCCACCTAACTATCCTCCTCCCATGATCTTAATTGACTTCTTGGAGAGAAAGAGATGAAGTGACTGAACTCTGATTATTGTGCATCACCTAAGTTACAGTAGCTGAAGAATAACTTCTGTTTTTAAATCAATTTGAGAATACTTGGCTGGAATAAATCTACTTGGAATAAACTGTGTAAGTCATCCACTGAATAAGATGGGAGTTCATGAAGGAGATCAAAGTAGTTATAGAGAAATAAAGAAGTCACTTTGCTTTGCATGTTTGTTTGCAATAATTAAGAATTTACAACCCTGCCCAATCTACTTAAGGAAAAAAGCATATTTTTCTGATTAATGAGGTAGGAAAATGGAGATTAGGGGGAGGTGGAAGACGGAGATGAGTTACAGGGAGGAGAGAGGGGCAAGCTTTGCAAACACTAGAAATCTCCATGTCTTTCAAGGGAGGAAGGTTTTCAGTTCTAGCCTCTGACCCTTCATTAACGTCAATGCTAGCTTCCTATCTTGGGAAAACACTAGCCAGGTTAATTTCAAAATCCCATCATTTACTTTGCTTTGGGAAAAAGACCAAAAGTTATTTTTTAGGAGGTACCTGAAAAGAGGGAGAAGAGAACTAACTTCCTGCCAGCTCTTGTAGTGTGAAGGCTCATTTTTCCCATTTAGTAAATCTCATAGAAGCATAATATACTTCCTGTTCCTCTTTACTGGAGGTTTGTTGTTCCCCTTTCAAAAAGTTTTAGGTTGTATTCATCCAGAATGAAAGGGCCTTATGGGAGAGAGAAATATCAAAAAGACTTTAGAATCTGAGCTCTAAGTTTAGCGTGCATTTCAGCATATTTCACAAGCTCCACCTAACTCATCCTTGTTCCCAAAGGCTGGTTAGAGTGGTTTCCTGCCTGTGTTCAGCTCTGTCTACATCTCAAGCATATGGGGAAGCTACTCTAATACTCTTATCTTCTTTGGTCACAATAGTCACAGACTTTTCTCTCTTTGAATCATTATTGTATTTATTTTTTCATCGATCATTTTTTATTCATTATATACCTCTTTGTATTCTATAATTTTTCTGCATAAATATATAATCTCACCAATAAAATATTAAAGTTAATAAGGAAAGATCATATATTTTTATTCTAGGGGAAAAGAGTATCTAAGAAATGCTTCAAAAGTAACTATCAGAGAAAGACAAATATTCTATGATCTCACTTATATGTGGAATCTAAAAAAAAACCCCAACCTCAGACCTCAGACTTGTGGTTACCAGAAGTGGAAGGTGGTAGGAGAAGGAGTTGGAGGAAGGTGGTCAAAAAGAACAAACATCCACTTATAAGATAAGTAAGTGCTAGGGATGTAATGGAGAACATGATGGTTAACATTGCTCTATGATACATAGGAAAGTTGTTAAGAGAGTAAATCTAAAAAGTTTTCATCACAAGGAGAAAAATTTACTTTCTTCTTTCTTTTCTTTGTATTATATTTATACTATAGGCCCAGTACACGAAATTCATGCATGGGGGTGGGAGGTGGGGAGTGGTATCCCTCAGCCCAGCCTGCACCCTCTCCAATCTGGGACATCCCTCTCACAATCCAGGACTGCTGGCTCCCAACCGCTCGCCTGTCTGCCTGCCTGATTGCCCCTAACTGCTTCTGTCTGCCAGCCTTATCACCCCCTAACCACTCCCCTGCCAGCCTGATTGACACCTAACTGCTCCCCTGCCAGCCTGATTGCCCCTAACTGCCCTCCCTTGCAGGCCTGATTGCCCTCAAATGCCCTCCCTGGCAGGCCTGGTCCTTCCCAACTGCCCTCCCCTGCTGGCTATCTTGTGGTGGCCATCTTGTGTCCACATGGGGGCAGCCATATTTGACCACATGGAGTGGCCATCTTGTGTTGGAGTGATGGTCAATTTGCATATTACCTCTTTATTATATAGGATAAGATGGTGGGTGTTAGCTGAAACTATAGTGGCAATCATTTCACAATATATATAAATCAAAAAAATCAAACCATCATGCTGTACAACTTAACAGTTGTATATGTCCATTATTTCTTAATAAAACTGAAAAAAAATTACTAAAGAAGCTGTCAGCTGAGGCTGGAAATTCTCATCGTGACAAAACAAGTTATTTAGGGAAAATCATAGAAAGAAATGAATAAATGAGTCAAATTTAAATAATGTCATTTTGGAGTTATATAAATACTAGAGGCCCAATGCATGAAATTCATGCAAGGGGCTTGGCTCTTGCAGCCATGGCAGCTTGCCTGGGCCCTTGCAGCTCTGGCTTCATCTGGAAGGTCATTTGGAAGGACACCTGGAAGGTCATTCAGCTATCTGGTCTAATTAGCATATTATGCTTTTATTATTATTGATTGCGCCCACTGTGCTTTTATTCTTCAAATCAAATAAGTTTGGAGCAGTGAGAGACAATGGAAAATGGACTTCAGCCACCTTGGCAATGAACGTCTGGTCTCTACCAGTGACCAACAATGAACTTTGAGGTGAGTTAGAGCTAACTACTCCATCTACAGTATTGCTACCAGTTATAATGAAATGAGATCTCAGTCTAAATTCCGCTATACATACAAACAAAACACAAAGAATGCTTAGAAAGCAAAACAAAAGTTGTTCATACCACCTGTTTTGTTGGCACAAGGAAGTGGCAGCTCACTGTCTTTTTAGATACTGTTTTTATAAATTGCAAGAAAAGTTCACTTGAGACAGACAGAGCAATAGACCAGAAGCAGACACAGCAACTTTCCAAGGCCAAAATTCTGTCACCATTATGGCGAATCAAACCACCAGAATCCTCCAGCATCAAGGCTGGACACAGGGGTCTTTGGGGCTTTAGATTAGAACATCTTTCCAAGGGTGTAGGCTATAAATCCTCCCTGAATTCTTAGTGGTCATGCACCTGTGGTAAGTTTCTTCTAAATATTTTTGCCAATGCATATATATTGAAGATTTTAAAATTCCCTAACAAGAACCCATATTTTTTTAACACTAATCATCCTTGTCAACAATCCACTATTTTCACTAGTAAATGACACATTTCTGACCATGACTATATTAATTATCAAAGTAACAGTGATTGATCCAAATGCAGGCAACATAACACCTGAAGTAGCTGCCTTTGGAGGGAGGGCTTCCCAAGGCCAGGATCCAATCTGGATGGTGCATTTCAGATTAGCATATTGGTGATCTCTAGATTGTGCATTTAAAAATTTTTTTTTTTATTAATTTGAGAGAGGGAGAGGATCGAGCAATAGAAATATCGATGACAGAGAAACATCAGCTGCCTCCTGCACTCCCCCTACTTGGGATGGAGCCCAAAACCCAGGCATGTGCCCTGACTGTGAATCTAACCAGTGACATCTTGGTTCATGGGTTGATGCTCAACCACTGAGCAACACCGGCTGGGCTGGCCTGTGCATTCTTTATTAAGTACAGAAGCATCTGGGTTACAGGCTAAACTAAATAATACACATGTTCTTCCACATAACATCTGCTGAAGTATTTAAAAATAATTTAAAAATATCATAATCAAAACGTTAGAGAACATCTCTGCTCATGTTTTTCTAACCGGGTTCCCCAAGGCCCTAGTTTCAGCACCCTACTCTTACCCACTAGGGAGCCACTATATCCTGAAAACAAAGTTACTTTAAAAATTAAAAAAAAAATTATTTAACTCTTTTCATTGGGCCTCTATGTAAGGTTTCATCTGAAAGGATTGCTTTTAAAAATGTTAGGATGATTACTCTACTACTCCTGTCCTGCTCTTTCTTAATGATAAACCTGCCACCCAAAAGGTATAGAAATAAAATTTGAGGTATATTATTTAGTGGGAGACACAGGCTCAAAAGGGCATATACAATAGGAGAAACAGTACATAAAGACATCGTGGCAAAAGCAAGATGATTATGTGAAAGATGAACACAATACATGGTTTGCTGGATCAAGGTCTGTTATCAAGTGGTTCTGAAGAACCAGCTGTGATGTGTCCTTGCTGTTTTGACATACTGTAAGTTATGTACAAGTACCGCATCAGTTCAATCATGGGGACTGACCTGGATGATCACCCAAGTCAACTCATGTGTTTATAAGAATCAATTCTCTGACAAAATCTTTGGTGCATATATAGAAAATCTTGCAAGAGAGCGAAGTGAATACTATCTGGCAAGAGTAAGATTTGAGGCCATATTATCTCCAGGATGCCACTGTAATTCAAGCTTGACTGGTTAGCTCAGGAGGCCCTGACATCTTGATAGGCTAGGGGAGCATGCATGCCCTGGTACTGCCTTTTTCCCTTTGGTCAGGGGCTCTTAAAAGTCTGCTTTTATGGACACTTGTGAAAAGGAGGCAGTTCTATCACAGAAACCATGGACCAGATCTCTACTTTCTTTGTGTCCTGGGGAGTTTCCTACAAGGAAAGAGATGACAAAAGCCACAGACATGGGCAGGTAGCAGTGTACACATCTACACACTATATGCCTGCTCACTCACATTTTTCAATCAGCATGTACTTCCACCAGCTACTCTCTGAATTATTTATGAGATGAGGAGCAATGAAGTAACTCAACATATAAAATTTAGGAACCCTGAACTAAATGGTTAATTTTCTAACTAAGGAAGAGTTCTTAACTTTTCCTAAGTTATGTTTTTGAGTATAACCCGGAACTGTCTCCCAAGAACAATGCTCACGTGTCTCAGATTTTACAAACTAATCACATACATCATGGCCTCTCTAAAGTTCACCCACAAATAGTCCTCTTTCCCTTAAGTGACCTTGATCTAGAGAGAAGGTGGCCTGAGGTTACATGTCCATGAGGAATTCAACTGTCATGTTAAGTGAGCTCACTGTATGGATTAAAAGTGAAGATAATACTTGAACCAAAAAATAAATAAAAGTAAAAGAAATATGATGGTTAACCCATTGAAGAGTCTCTATTAGTAGCTTATTTCTCTCACTCCCCACTCTGTTCCTCAGAAAACCTGCAAAGACAAGGAACACACTCAATTACATCTCAGTTATTACTTCCTTGAGTTAGCTCACAGCCATATTTTGGTGTTAGCAAAGCTATTCTGATAATATAAAATAAACCAAGTGCAAGTGAAATTATAGAACTATTTCAGATTCAAAGAATATATTTATTTCTAGGTTTCCTTTTTGAGTTTATCACAGCTTTTTCAAATTTAAAAAATGTGAGCCTAAAAAGGATTGTACTTTATACTGCTTTACAAGTATCTTTGTTTTATTGTGTGATGGTGATAAATCTTAGGAACCCTAAGCCCATTTTCATGGTGCCAATTTAGATTTTAAAAGAGTTGTGTTGGTTGTGTTGTAGACCTTTGAGACCACTCACACATAACTGACTGTATTGTTTTACACTTCCACCGCTATGATGAAATGAATGCATGAGGGAGGAGGTGAGAGTGGAAAAGGTCATGGGAATAATGATGAGTCCATCTCACCACCCAATTACATCCATGTCTTAAAAAGCCTTGTTCCAACATGGATTGGGTTTCCTCTGAGTTACAGAGAAGGAATAAACAAACAGAAATGTTTTTCAAAGAGAAGGAAAGTAATTTCCAAGCTGTACACATTTAATTGTAGCAAAATAGAACAAATGAATTTGAATCAAGTCAAAAACATATTTTAGTGATTAAAAAACTCTGAACCTGGGAAACTGCCCAAAGTATTCCTCTAAAAAAGTATTCTATCAAAGTCTAAATTGTGTAAACACACCCTGTGTTGTCACCAATTGGGAACCTTGGAAAACCCTTAATGCCAAGCATGAGCAGGCATTTCGGCATTACATGCCACCTACTTGTCCCAAGCTATTTCACAAATTCAAAAAGGTCAGTTTACAAAAAGCATAGTACATACTGGTACACTGCTTGCTTTCATTGCCATCTGTTGCTTTAGATATTTCTCTGAACTTGAACCCTCATACCTGCTGGATGTAGCAGAAAGACTTAAGAAACAGACAAATTGTAGCTCAACTTGTCAGAGACACAGGTATCTTTAGCATCTCAAAGCCATTATATAATCAGGTTTATCAAACAATTGTCTCCATAAATACAATTGATTTTAATGGTTTTACCAACTTAAAAAAATAATATAATTCCAGGACCCCCCAAATCTGTTTTAGCTAACACTCTATTGTAGTGGGGGAACAGTCTACTAGTATGTACCACATACTTTGCCCTGGTCTGTTAAATTTTATTGCATCATTATGATGGCTAGTCCTTTACAAGAACAAATAACGATCCTAATTCTTAATTCCCATAAGTAAATACATGAGCCATGCTCATGAAACCTGTCTGTAGTTATAAATAAGATGATCATACAACAATCTACAAAACCTCAAATTCATCTGATTTTACTGAACTGTCCTCGTAACTAAACTCAGATATTATAATGCTTACTATTATTAATATTTACTAAATTAGATAAAGTATCTTAATTTTGGTCATCATTGGCCTGGCATGAATGAAAAAAGAAACCATTCTGTGTCTTATAAAAAATCTGATTGTTAAATAAACTTTATAATTTATCTAATCTTGATTTTTTTTTCTTTGGCTATGTGTTCTTTTTCTCTTTTGTGATGAGACAAAATAATACACTTCTGGGACTTCACAGTCTCTATCTTTAATAGAAGAAGAGTCTAAAGACCTGAAAGGTTAAATTAATTATCTGAGGTCACACCCTTAATTAGTGGAACAACCAAAGTCAAGATTTAGGTCAAGATTTAGAATTCTTTCTACATATTCAGATACTAAACTATACTTTATTTTCTTAATTACTTCAAATTTCCATTACATGAAACTCTCAAAGACATGACCATGTCTTAAAATTGCATCCACGACCACATTCAACAACAGTATTATTATACCGAGGAAAAATGTTTTCTTATATACTGAAATTCTTTTTTATCTCTGCAAATAAAATACTTGTCAAGCTAAAAACATGACCCGGGCAGAATGGCAGAAGTAAACATTCCATGAGATGGTTGAAAAGCCTACTTCATTAGATTAGGGCTGCACAAGTGAGAAATGAGGTATATGTACATTTAAAGAAGAATTTTTTTTTCCCCACAAGTTCCAAGTTAGCATATTCTAATAACTGGAGTGTGAAAATCTTGGGAATTTGGGAGGGGATCACACAGTGCAGAGAAAGGACAGCTCATTTCCCAATCACATCCTCATTTTTGGGTGCAACTGGGTGACTGTAGTCAATGAAGAACATTCATCAGCAGTTTCTGCTTTGCATAAGGGCCCCCCCATCCCCAATGGCAACTGCACTGCCTGTTTCAAGCATCTTATTCCTCTTTTTGCTAAACTCTCCCTCCTATGTTTACGTGATTGCTGAATGGAGGGCAGGGTGTCTTCTAAAGAAGCACCCATAACTAGAGATGTTCTAAAGATATTGCTGTCTGCATCATCTTATGTTTTTGTTTGTTTGGTTTTTGCCTAACAAAGAAAGGAAGAATAGGCAAGGCCCAACTTGCTTTTTAAAGTGTGGTTTCATAAAATTGGCTCTTCCATAACAATGTGAGCTAGGATGTTCGTTCATCCTATAAAGATGCCTCATACTAGACAGCTATTTTGCTTTTGCTGAGCTTTGTAATTGGGAGCACAGTATTTACAGTGCCCTATTATAAGCTAAATAGGCTCAACCCAGGAAACAGTTACTGCTTAATGAAAATAATATGCTATAACCACGATTATATTAACATCTGACAAGAAGACCTCCCTTGTACAAAAATGTGCCTGTTCTAATAAAATTATATGTAGATTCAAACCTATGTTTCTGGTTTTACTCATGGGCAGTATATATAACATAACTTTTCTTTATTTGTTTTATCTGAATTCAAGAGAAAAGCATCTCATGATCTATGAAAATGATCCCTAGTTTGGTAAAATACATAGTCTTTGGATTTTGGTGGCAGAGAGACCTGGCTGAGAATTTGAATTGTGCCACTAAGTGGCTGTATCATCTCATAAAAATTGCTTAACTTCTATAAGGCTCAATTTTCTCATTTTCTAAATGGAACAAATATACATGCCACATGGTACTTTATGAGATTTCACGACAATATCAAGTACCTAGTTCAATACCAGAAAAAAGAATAGGTATTCAACATGATATCATGGTTAACAGCATTGGTATAGGACACAATCTTGGTTCAAAGCTTTGCTTCACCATTTTTGTGTCTAAGTCTTTGCTCTTATAAATTGGACATAATAGTAATAGCCAACAAATAGGATTTTTAGAAGCATTAAATAAGATAATAGGCATATAGGATTTAGAATAAAGTCTAATATATTATAAGTACTCAATTCATTCATTAACCCAACAAGTATATATTGAGCACCTATATGTGACAGATACCTTTTAAAGAGCTGAAGATTCAACAGTGAACTAAATGGTCAAAATATTTAGCCTCATGAGCTTAATATTTTCCAAGAAAATAATACAATAAACAAAGTAAACAAGTGAGATCACTATATTTAAAAACTGAAAAATGCTAAGGAGATTTTCAAAGAATGAAAGCAGGTTTGAAAGTGTAGATAGTCAGGAAGCACTCACTAAAATGATGTCATATGAAGAAAGACCTGAAAGTTATTATTATTTCTATTATTTTCCTTCCTCCCCTTCTTACTCAGTCATTTATGATAGAACTCAAAAAACAGGAGGTAAAGAAGAAATATATATCAGCCAGGGATTAGACAAGAAAATAGAAACCACTCAAGCAGGAAGACATTCAATTGAGGGAATTAGGTGCTTACAAAAGATATGAAGAAGTGACATTTAAGAGTAACTACTGTTTTCCTTTAAGAAATTAGGATATTACAGAAATTGCTGGAAACCACTGCCAATGATCTCAGCTACTTATGGCACCAAAATGGTAATTCTCAAGGGGTCTCATTAAAGCCACTGAAAAACCTCCTATTTTTCTACTACCAAAGCTCATAAACCTCCCTGCCCATAAGAGAGAAGTTATATTAATTTCCATTTCCTTTCTGCCTTCAAAACCTCATGCAAATATATCTCATTAAAGGAATTTAAACCAAAAGTGGCAATGGATTCTGGGAAATGTAGTTCCTAGGCTTCCTGTCAGTGAGACAAAGGATGGCATGAAATAAAGTCTAGGTATGTATCGATCAAAAGAGAAGTAGGGGGCGGGGGAGGAGAAGCAAGGCTATTTACTATGTATCAGGTATTGTGATAATTCCTTATACTCATTTACTTCACACATAACTATTTATTAGTAGTAGTACATTACCTTCCCTATTTCAGAGGTAAGAAAACTGGAACTTAGATGGGTTAATTTTGGTCCAAAGTCACACACCAAATAAACTGCAAGGTATTTTTTTATTCTTAGTAAGTAGGATTCCAGAACCTGCATTCTTAACCACTCTGTTTTTATTTACCTGTATTTTAATCCCAGGAGAAAAGGATGAAGAATGAGGCTAATGATATAATGATCTAGCGCAGGGGTGGGGAACACCCGACCCTCGGGCCATCGAAGGCCTGTGAAATCATTTGGTCTGGCTCTGCCAAAGCATTAGAGGTGAGTTAAGTAAATGTTTGCCCAAATATCACAGGCTAATTTTTAAGTTGATAATTTTGTATGGCCGGTGAATGATGTTATAAATATCCAAATGGTCCTTGGCAGAAAAAGATTCCCTACCCCTGATCTAGAGGATATCATAACTAACGTTATTTGTAACTGATTTTGTTTGAAACACATTAGAGAAACAGCCACTTAAAAAGAACAAGAGCTACTTTTGAAGGCTACAAAGACAGAGGCAGAATTCAGTAAATATTGCTAAGAAAAATAAAGAGATACACAAGAACATCCTGCCATGCTATTTCCACAAATATTTTAAACAATTTTTAATTTTAGTCAAGACCCCTTTTCCAGAGTAAAGTCCACAGAAAATTAAAGTATCAAGTCCAGGAGAAATCTTAGCAATCTAGTTGCCCCAGATGGAAAAAATGAGACCACCAAGACCGTTAAAATAAAGAGATTCGTTCACACACAGACGGACTTAAGGTTAAGAACTTCTAGACTATGTTTTTGAGTCTGTTGTTTTAATTATTTAGTATCTATGAATTTTTGTGTGTCTGGTGGTTAAAACAGTAAAGTAGAAATCTTGTTTGCTATTCTTGGCTCATCTGCAAACTTGCTGGCAGCTATGTCATGTCTCATTCACTTCATCCAAGGTTTCTAGAAACTCCATGTTACCATATGTGGAATAGGAGTCTCCTTAATGCTCATTCAAAGTATTAAAGGGCCTAACTATGAGTTAATTTGTGTAAAGTACGTTGACATTTTTTGGGTATAATCCATCATATGAGCAAAGAAAAGGGGACTCTCTTCTTTTTCTGGGATCATCAACCAATATTTTGAAGAATGACAGGCTCTAAATTCCGTAAAAAATGTTAATGTTCCTCTTTGAAATCTTACAGTCAAGTTTGGAAGGATTTCAATATCCATGAAATTTCAAAAGTAATCATAAAGTGAGCTTGCCTCCCAAATCTTCCTGTGTAAAAGTAGAAGCATTTTAAAATTACTTTTGGAATATTTCTATCCTGAGGAAACAGCTGGCCGTACTCTCCATTTAACTGTGTATTCCCACGCCATCTTTGGAAAACTAAATACTGTACTTTACTTCAGCCATATTGGATTAATATTTATTATTCAAAGTACAAAAACAAATAACCAGTGGATAGTTTTAGTTTTTCTTTTTTGAGAAGCACTGTCTTCCTTAAGATTTATGGGTGGGAATGCATTTGTGTGTTTTGTTTTGTTTACTAATCTTTATAAATCTCCAGTGACTGAGTAGATTTATTCTGTTAGAGTTAATTCCACATTGTTTATTGCACTTCCGAATTAAGTATCTTATTTCCTTTAGAGAACAGCATTTATCTCATCACTAATAGAAAGAAAGCATCATTTACTTCTTTCTGTCCTATTCAGGGACCCAGAAACAAATGATTTTATACATTGTAAAATTTAGTGAATGCTCACACTGAGAAATACAGCAAAATTCTTAATTAGTCTGTTCCCCTGGATAGGTTATATCATTAGAAATATCCAAACGTTTAACAAACTGCAAATTAAAAGTAGAGAATGATAGTTTGCTCTCAAGTACAAATGGTCTTTGCTAACCTCTCTTAAGACAACTTAGAGAATTCAGCTTATTATAATTAACTTTCTCCAAAACAATGCACATGAATCAACTGATGGAGAGTCTACAGCTTTATGGGCTCCTTGGTTCTCAACATCCTGCCATCTGGGTTCTACTTCCATTGTCCCATTGAAATTGAGTTGGATAAAACCATGAACAGCCTCTTAGGCACTAATGTCTTCTTGAAGCCCTAGCCAGTTTAACTTAGTAGATAGAGCATCGGCCTGCTGACTGAAGGGTCCCGGGTTCGATTCCACTCAAGGGCCCATACCTTGGTTGCAGGTTCCCCGGCCCTGGTTGGAGTGTGTGCAGGAGGCAACCAATCAATGTGTCTCTCACACATCCATGTTTCTCTCTGTCTCTCCCCCTCCTTTCCACTCTCTGAAAATCAATGGAAAAATATCTCCAGGTGGGGATTAACTAAAAATAAATGAAAGAAAGAAAAGAAAGGAAGAAAAAAAAATCTTCTTGAAATAAATTTTTGCCTTTCTGTTTCCTAGGGTTCTCTCCTAGGCCTTCTTCTCATTTTATATAATCTCCTTAAGTGACTTTACTAGTATATAGTCCTTTAACTCCAATCATGTTTATGTTTCTACATATATGTTTATAGCTCAGATATCTGTCCTAAGAAACATGAGACCATTATATTTAATTTCATATAAGATATTTTTATTTGGACTTATGATAAAAATCTCATAGTCAATATTCCCCAAACTAAACTCATATTCTTACCTCCCACAAACTGCATTTTCATCTGTGCTTTAGATTTTAGTGAATACCTTTCAGCCATCTTTCAGCTGATTAAGGCATAATCCTCACCGTCTTCATTCCTGCCCTTTTCTCCTTTCTCCAATACTTACAATCAGTTGTCGAGCCCTCATGATTATGTCTTTTACTTTTAAACCCTATTCAAACACCTCTGTTGTTTAGACCACAATCATCTCTTGCTTGGATTATACAAAGAAATCCCAACTGGACTTTCTGTATCCAATCTTATTTATCTCCAACTCATTCTTCATACTAATCTAAAATTATAATATGATTATGTCATTTTCTTCCCTCTCTCTGATATTTATAGCATCTTGCTCTTTGTCAAGGCATATAATAGGAGTTAATTAATATATGATTAAAAATTGAAAGACAGGACCCGGCTGGTGTGGCTCAGTGGTTGAGCACTGACCTATGAACCAGGGGATCATGGTTTGATTCCTGGGTTGCATGCAGGAGGCAGCCTATTGGTGATTTTCTCTCATCGTTGGTATTTCTATCTCTCTTTCCCTCTCATTTCCTCTCTGAAATCAATAAAAATGTATTTTTTTTAAATTGAAAGATAGGGAGGGAGGAAGGAAGAAAGGAAGAGAAGGAAAAATGACAATTAAGTATTTAAAACGTGTTTTTAGAAAGACAAACGATATTGTTTCATCTTGAAAGTCCCAAGAAAACAATTTTTTTCTGAAATGAGAAAACATAAAGTTAGGCAAAGATAAATGGTATGTGTTAGACATCCAAAAGTAGGGGGAGAGAGAGGAAGGTAGGATTGTTATGAAAGAGAAAACAAATCCATCCTTCATGAATTCCATTCTAACCTACTTGCCTTTTCCCTGTGCCAACAGATCCCATTACCAAGAGTGGTATTGAGCATTTCCTTCCAGACAGAAACCATTTAAATGTTGCTTTGTCCTAGGAAAAAGAGTGACTATTACTCCTAAAAAATTATGAAAATGAAAACAAACAAACAAACCTTAACGATTCCAATGCTTCTTATTGATATAAAATTACTTATCTGAGCCTTTAATTTATTTCTTCACTAGAGGCCTGGTGCACGAATTCGTGCACAGGTGGGGTCCCTCGGCCTGGCTGGTGATCAGGGACGATGGGGGCCATCTTGCCCAGTCACAATAGGGGCGATCAGAGCTGGTCGGCCAGGGGGAGAGACTGTGGGAGGTTGGATGTGGGAGAGCACTGACCACCAGGGGGCAGCTGTTGCATCGAGCATCTGCCCCTTGGTGGTCAGTGCGCATCATGGCGACTGGTCGTAATGGTCACTTTGGCTTTTATATATATAGATTCTTAAATGTGAGCTGGTAAGTTATGGCATTTCAACTTCAAGAAAGGTGCCCAGTTCTAGACCTTAGCACTTGGAAAAGGCAGAGGAACCGTCAAAGAAACTGAGATGAAGCTAGTTAATTGAAAAAGTTGACTTTTCACCAATTTTATATACTACCCAAAGACTACTGTTCCCTCCACAGAGGAAGACTGGCTGGATAGGAAGTGCAGAGTAACACCATGTTGGGCTGCAATTCTGCCTTCCCATGAATAGAGAAACATGATTTACATTTTTTTTCCCAAACATGGTAAGCATAAAAAAATACCTGAGATTTTATTGGAAAGCAATGCTCATTTTTTTTAAATTTGTCTTTTCCCACTGTACCTCTTGTCCCAGTGCAGAAAGACCAGACGTGCAGTGACTCATAAGCAATGCAAGGCAACAGTTCTTCCTTATCTGGAAATACTCTACACATTTCTAAGACACATTTTCAGTTGAGTTAGCCACATTTGAAACCAACCTGCTTAAAAATGACATCTTTCTTCTTATTTAAAAACTTTCCCTTTGACTTAATGTACCTCAAATTGGAAGTTGTTGTTGTTGCTGTTGTTGTTGTTAAAAAAGCAATTTTGCAATTAATTAATGAAAGGTTATTTCAATTCTGGAAAAGTCAACCAAATTTCCTCCAATATTTTGTATACCTTCAAGCTTTCAGTTTTCTCTATTGAATCTCTCTTACACATACAGATTTCATGATGTTTTCCAGATGAGCATGAAGTACCTTTTAAAAATTACTTTCTTTTCTTCATTATATGCTCTATGAAGATCATTAAAGAAATACTCAAATAAAAATGACTCACAATCCCATTAAGCTAGGAATTAGCTTTATTCTTGGATATTTTCTTCACATGTTTTAATATAGTTCATAAATATCATTTCACCCCTATTTCTAAATAGCCTTTAAAAAGATTATAAAAGTTTATTTCTCATATGCAATATTTAAGAACAACTTCTCTCACTACAATTTGAAGGGCATCGGGTATTATTTGTTTTACCTTTCAAATTTCATGAGCAGAATTGATTGCTCTTATTATTCAATTTGACATTTTTGAATACCAGGGTTGTTAAAATTTTATGTATGTGTGTAACACACATGCATATTCATATTTCTCAGTGTTCAGCAACTTGCATATGCACAAGGGTGTGTTCCTTAACTGGCAATTTTATTTATCTTTCTGGGCCTGCCACTAAGGTTTATATTTCTGTGATTGTAATCACAATGTTTGATTTGGTTGAGAGCTCCACCCAGCATTTGAACTCAGGCTCAGATATTCCAGAAAAAACGCGTCCCCAAGAATCCCGACACCACTCCACAGAACCAAATCTATTTAGGCTTCTCTGCTCTCAGGTGGGAGCATTATTAATTTTGAATGTGTTCTGAAAAACCAACACTGGGATTTACAGAGCCATTGAGGGGGGAGCCTGACTTTGTTAAGTAATTATTCCCCAAAGAGGTGGCAGCCAATGCCAAGAGAGAGAATGAGATCACTCTCATTTCCTATCTGGCCTCCTGGATCAACTCACTCTGTTCTTTTGAGAGGCAACAGAATAAAGGACTGGAGCATCCTGAAAGACCTCATTTTACAACTGTATGTCCCCATGTTTATCACTAAGTATGAGATCAGAAGACATATGGGCTGACTTGGGAATAATATTTTAAGGAATTATTAAGATGATTCATAGTGAGTACAATGGATAAACACAAAGACATGAAAACTGGGATCACTAATAATTTGGTAATGTTTTGGACAGAGCAGCAGTTAAGAGTATACATTGAGGTACCAGAGAAGAAGCAAAAAGTGTTTCAAAAGAGCAGCAGGCATGGTATCAGCAAATAAACAAAGGACAGCAACAAAAAACCCAGCTGTCAACACATCCCCCAAAGACCCAATTGTCCTAATTCAGTACTAATAGACAAGAAAGAATCATTATTAACATTGCCAACTTATGTCAATGTCATTCTAACACTGTTTCTACACAATAGTTAAACCATAACCCAGTATAGGCAAAAGTCTAACCCATTTCCTGCTGCAGGTCCATGGTGGACACCCCTGCCCACATTTAAGAAAAAATTCTCACATTCCACCTCCTCCACCACAGCAGCAAGAGACTATAACACACAGGCACTCTTTCCAAATTCTGAATTGTTCTTTGACCTCCACCCTGACTTGCCAAACCATTCTCAATGGTAAAATGGTAGTAAATGGTAAATACCCATCATTTATTTTCATGTTATAACTATAATAGCTAGCATTAATTAACAAATATGACTCACTAAGCAATATGATAAACATTTTTCAAAAAAGTATTAAAATACTGTCAGCACCTATATAATAGATTCTATTACTATTACAATTATTATAACTAGCTACCATTTATTGCATGCTTATTTTGCTCTAGGCTCTGAGTTGAAAGTTTATAATATTTATAATATCAACAATTCCACATGATAGGTATTAAAGTCACTTTATAAATAATGAAACAGATTCAAAAAGGTTAATCAAATTATATGTGAAGCACATACTATAATGGTTGACATATAGAAAATGCCCAATAATATTAACCATTTTATTATCAGCATATTAGAGGCCTGGTGCATAATATTTGTGCACAGGGTCGGGGGGTTGGGGGGGCGGTCCTTCAGCTTGGTCTGCACCCTCTCCAATCTGGGACACTTTGGGGGATGTCTGACTGCCAGTTTAGGCCTGATCAGGCAGGCCCGCAGGGATTGGGCCTAAACCGGCAGTTGGACATCCATCTCACAATCCGGGACCACTGGCTCCTAACCGCTTGTCTGCCTACCTGCCTGATTGCCCCTAACCCCTGTGCTTGTCTGCCTGATCATCCCTAACCCCACTGCCTGCATGCCTGATCACCCCTAACTGCCTCTGCCTGCCAGCCTGATCACCCCTACCTTGCCCTCCTGCTGGCCTGATCACCCCTACCTTGCCCCCCTGCCAGCCTGATCACCCCTAACTGCCTCTGCCTCGCCCCCAGCCTAAGCCACAGTCTGGCCTCCCTCTGTGGGAGGTGACCTGGCCAATCAGGGGAAGGTGCCGCCCCCATCACCCCACTGCTGCTGCCACTGCCAGCTGCCATGGCTGCCTGAGCCTGAGCCCTCGCAGCTGCTGCACTGCCTGAGCCGTGGCCTGCCTCTCCCTCACAGTGCTGGCCCTAGGTCCTCGCAGCCGCTGTGGCTTTGGCTGGATAGACGTCCAGAAAATGTCTGCTCTAATTAGCATATTACCCTTTTATTAGTATAGATGTATTTTATTGTTAATATAAATTTTGATGTTATAGAACATATTCATTTGATGGAGATTTGGCTAGGAAGGCATGACATACACAAAAATAATTTTTTTTTACCTTCATGCTCCACTTTCTTAATACTAATATTAATATTAATTAATAGTAATAAATAATGGCAATAACCCCACTATTACTATGTATATGCAATATATTCAACATATTATATAGTACATTAATTCCCTAGTAATACTACATGCTACACTAAAAATACCACCACTATTAATATTACTATATGCCATAATAATACTAATCTTCTATATATAAAAGCCTAATATACAAATTGTCCCCTCGGCAGTTCGACTGGGAGACCGGGAGTTCGATCACTCTCTATGGCATGTGCTGACCACCAGGGGATGGCACAGAATGAAGGGAGGCCCCGGCCAGCAGTTGGCAGCCAGGAAGGGGGGCCTCAGCCAGCTGCCGGAAGTCCCCGATGAGCCCTGATTGCTGGCCAGGACTAGGGACCCTACCTGTACATGAATTTCATGCACCAGGCCTCTAGTACTATAGTGGGGCCTTGACTTATGTGTTTAATTTGTTCTGTGACAAAGCTCGTAACTCAAATTACTCGTATGTCAAATCAAAAAGTAAACGAGTGAGACACGTGATGCTGGGCTGATGTTGTGGCATTCACTGTGACGTTCACTGCGCAAAATAGCGGTGGGGTATCTGAAGCTGGCTCGTAACCCGAATTTTAGCTCGCAACTCAAAGCAAAGAATCGGCCGAGAGATGGCTCATATCTCGAATAACTCGTTAGTCGGGACACTCGTAAGTCAAGGCCCCACTGTACTATAAAAGAGCTTAGCTTTATTGGGTATAGTGTGTGTAAAATTTAGGTTAAGACCTTGTTAGAATGTACCTTGTTCTAACCTTAAAAAATTCTGTGCAACAAATTCTTATGTTACTTCCTGACTTACAGGTAAAGAAATCAAGGATAAGAAAAATGAATTAAATTGTCTAAAGCTGAAAGGCTCACATGAAGAAGGCCAGTTCTGAATTGAGGCCATTTGAGTTAAAAGCTCTAGTTCATCATTGTGCATTTGAGAACTAGGAGGAATCTTAAAAGTCATTATTCATTTAACTCCTTATTTTACATATGAAGAAATGGTGAAGGAAATAAGTCACCCATAATTACCTAGCACTTATTGGCTGAGCTGAAATTTTGTAGCAATAGTATTACTGTTTTCTTAATAAACACAGCTGCTGTGCAAACATTATCTTATTTAAATCCTCAATATCTATGTAAGATAGGTTCCCATATGATCCCCTTTTTACCTTAAAGGAAACTGAAATTCAGAGAGGTTAAACAACTTGTCCAAGGCCACAAGAGAAGTTGGGTTATGCATATGTGCATACAAGTTCTTGAGTTAATCTCTTCCTGCCCCTCTCTTCTTCTCTCAGATTTGTCATTCTGTTTCTTGTTTCTTTGTCTCTGGATCTATTTTGTTCATCAATTTAGTTTGTTCATTAGATTCCACATATGAGTGAGATCATGTGATATTTGTCCTTCTCTGACTGGCTTATTTTACTTAGCATAATACTCTCCAGGTCACTTCATGCTATCTTAAAGAGAAAAGATCCTTTTTTCACAGTTGCATAGTATTCCATTGTGTAGTCGTTATTAAACATTAAATTTTACAAATGTCCAATTAAATAAATTATATTAAAAATAAAGGCAAATCTTTTTGTAACCCATTTTATTTGTAATGCTAATAGCATTAACCATAAGGACATTAATAATAAAATTAATAAGTAATATGGATAATACCAATACCTTTAATAATATTGCTACTAGTAATACCAAATGCTATACTACACTATATCATATTACCACATTTTCAACTCCTAATGATTTTATTATGTTTTACTGTTACTTAGGCTCTTGAGAGTATGTCTATTATATTTATATGCTGGGAATGCTATGTAATGGTGTGCTATCACACATCATTTCCCAACTCTGTCTTTTATGATGTCATGTTGGTAGCTTAAAATTGACTACCGTAGTGTCGGAGACCACCTATTGTCTCAGTAGGACTATTTACACCACAGAAATGGGCAAATGTTACAAATCACTGCATTTATTCCCACACATACTAGTATCACTGCCAAGGTTCATCAGTATTAAAATAGAAGTCACCTATTTTTGTTCCTAAATAATTTAGGCTAGATGAGGAAATCTCAAATTTATGTTATACTCATCCAAATATATTTTTAATGAATTAACCATCTGGGTGATACTATTGATACCTTATGAGTATGAACATTCCAAAATGACAGTTCCTAGAGAATTTTAGCTGATATTCAAGCTGAAAGTCTTTTAAACATCTCCATGAAATCTGTCTTTCTGCCTCTCTATCTCCTGTAAGCAGCTTAGTATAAGATACAGGGTGAAAAGAAGATAATAGGTTCTAAGTTCCTATAATATGCTATGTGGGCCATCTGATCAACCATTACAGTTTCCAGTGGTAGTTCCCACCCTTAAGATGGACAAAATATGAAAGGTGATGCTAAGTTCACAGGCCGGAGGAAAAACTGAATCAATGTGAGAGGTGCATAGCCTAGGACAGTGGTCAGCAAACCTCGGCTCGCGAGCCACATGCGGCTCTTTGGCCCCTTGAGTGTGGCTCTTCCACAAAATATGACGTGCGGGCACTCATGTACAATGCGATTGAAACTTCGTGGCCCATGCACAGAAGTCGGTTTTCGGAAAAGAGATAGATGAAACAAGTATACAAGATGAGTGTGGATGGGAGATTTGGAAGGGGTCGACCTCAGCGAACGTACCTCAATCAAATTGAGGACGTTTTTAGCAAAGGCCAGCTTAGGAGTACCCTAATTAAGTTAATAACAATGTACCTACCTATATAATTTAAGTTTAAAAAATTTGGCTCTCAAAAGAAATTTCAATCATTGTACTGTTGATATTTGGCTCTCTTGACTAATGAGTTTGCCGACCACTGGCTTAGGAGATGCAAAGCAGTCCATGTGATCTCAGACAGCCTGGCATGGGTCTGTGATGATTAGTAATTCTGCCTTGTGGATTCTTGGTTCAACCTGGCTTACGCTGGAAGAAGATGAAAGCTGCTGGCAGCAGTAGGTGACTTAATGCTCCAAGTGAAATAAAGTCATGATCTCAGCTCAATTCTGCATGGACTCCTGTTTCTCTCATAACAGTTGGCAGTCACAGGTGACAGTTTCTGCAGAAAGGGCAAGATCATACATAGTTTGCCCAGAGGTTAAAATCACAACTCACCTTGGTGGTTCCTCCAGCACAGAGCTGGAAAAGTCAGAGAGCTTGTTCTGAAGCCTTTTGGTTCCATTAGAGAACTTTACTATCCAGCAATATGCTTCTTTCTCAAGAAGCCTGAAGTCAAGAGTTCAAAGGAGCACAAGAAGGAAACAAAAAATATTTGTAAAGCCTCTTTGCTCTGTCATTTCCCTTTCGATTTTAGATAGGAAGATGCAGCATTTCTGAGGTCACAGTCTTAAATCAAATTCTTCAGGGGACCTTTTGAGTAGGGGAAAATTTTGAACAGCTGAGTTTTGTTTGAATTTGTAGGACTTATTTTGAAATCATTAAATTGAAAATAAATTATAGTGTGGAATTTTAGAAGACCTCATATTAGTTAAAAAAAAAAAAAAAAAAAAAAAAAAAAAAAAAAGTACAGCTAAGCAAAGTGACCTGTCTCAGCTATTTAAAATATTTAGATCTCTGGAAAAAAGACCAAGTGGTATGATAGAATCAGAGACTGGGAACTGAAAAGGACAACAGTGCAAGGAGCAAAGAGGCTTGACCTTAGTCCCAAGTCTACCAGTAAGAGCGTTATGACCTTCAGAAAAAATAGGCGTGTTGAACCAGATAGTACTAGAATTTCTATCTCAGACACCCTGGAACCAATCGCAGCAGAGTAAACTATCTCATGACCACTCATGATGAGAAGTTCTCTACCTATAGAATCTACTATAGATTCAATGAAGTATAAAAATGTAAGAGTGAGTGAGGATTTAACTCCTGTTTCTTGATGTTGTTTGCTTTTTTTGAATATAAAAAGAATACATGTTTCTTTTAACTTTATTTAGTTTCAGGCACTTTATTTTTTTAATTATAAAAGTAATACATGAATGAGGGACGCTTCTAAATTCAAATTATTAATCCCCACAGAAATAAGCCTAAAAGAATTTTATATCACTTCATAGATTTTTCTTTGCTTATTTAAATATATATGCATGTGTGTAGAAATCATTGGTTTGTTTTTCTTACAAGTAGGAAATTGCATTAAATATATTACAATGTCCTAGATTTATTATGCTTGACGCCCTTCTTACACATATATGTATTAACTTTTATATTCCTCTGTCTACCTTTTTCTTTTTTATAGCTACATAGTATTCTGCAATTTGGATGATCTAAATTTGTTCTGTAATTTGGAAGAACTAATTATTTAACCATATTCCATAGACATTTATACTGTTCCCAAATTCATAAAATTTAAAAATGCTGCATTTACTTTAAGAATTTGATAAACTGATTCTGAAGTCCACATGGGACAAAAATATGCAAGAATTGTCTCAAAGTTTAAGAACACAGTAATAGTAATATGATCAAAGTATTTATTTATTGAAACTTAGTATATAATAATATTACTATGTTCAAAATAATAATGCATTGCACAGGCATATACAGTTAAATCAAGGAACTGAATTTAAAAGACAGAAAAAAATCTATACACATAGAGAACTTGATAAATGAAACACTAGTCTATAAATCAGTGGAGAAATTTTGAACTTACCAGCAGTTGTTATTGAGGTAATCATTATTTATTGGAAGAAAATAAATGTAGCCCCAATTGTGTGCACATAGGCAAATATAAATTTAAGACAAAAGTTCCAATCATATCAATGAAATGAAAGCATTAAAAAAATAAGTTATAAATGCATAGAACCTTGGAGTAAAGAGAAGCTGAATAAAGAAAATGAAAACAAAAAGCTTTAACGGAAAAATAAAATACCAAATAAAATTATAAAACAAAACAAAACAAAACAAAAAAACTTTGAATGGGAAAAGGCAATTTAAATTAAAAGAACAATGGCAGACAAGGAGAAAATATTTGCTACATACACAAAACAGGGATTAATACTCTTAAGATATAAATACTTCTTCAAATTATTAGGAAAAATGTATAGCATAAGAAAAATTGATATTCAGGGGAAAAAAAGCAACAATAATATAAAACTTTTGGCCCTATAGATTTGCAAAAATGTAAGACCATGTTAAGGTCCAGTGCTCATGAGATTTCAAGGAAAACAACACTCCCATATATTATTTCTCAAGAGCAATGATGAGTCTGGAAATTTCTATAAATCTTGGAAAATAAATCTGGCTATATTACCTTATTTTTCATATTTAATAGATAGAGTTATTTATTTTTAGGAGAGTTTTAGAGCTACGGAACAGTTGCAAAGATAATATAGAGTTCTCATATATTGTACATTCAGTTTTCCCAGTTATTAACACTTCACGTGATGCTATAGGATCTTTTAAATTTTAGTGATTTTAAGATTGGGCTTCTATTTATTTCTTTAGTTTGAGTCCATTTCTAAAAAAATTATTATTTTTTAAACAACTTTTGTTTTCCAATCACAGTTGACATACATTATTATATTAATTTCAGGTGTACAGCCCAGTGATTAGACATTACATAAATTACTAAGTGTGCATAGCATTTGACTTAGCATGCCACTTCTGGAAACGTATTTTTCAGAAAATAGTCACACGTGTGTGATATTTTTTTCAGACAGTAATTTGGTTTATTGTCTCCCGAATAAAATAGACAGCCATCCAGAAAACTAGGGGGCCCATGTGGGCCAAGTTAGGTTCCTGATATTCTTTTTGAGCCTCCTGTTGCTCTCTACCAGAAAACCATGGGGGAAAATCCCAATAAAGGAGAGCCTGTGCTCTCTTTCCTCAATGGAAATGCTGCTAAGCAAAGAAAAATGGAATTGGGAGGGAGTCAGGCACGAAGCTAAGGTTTTACTATTCAACAAGGATCATTGACTGAGCCAAGGACTGAAGGGAAAACAAATGAGTAAACCAATCCTCCCCTCTGTTTTGCAACTGAATGGGGAAGGAAAGACAAGTGTAGACCTTAGAGAAAGTACTAACAAAGTATTATACCAAGTTAGTGGATAAGCAGTCACAGTGCAAATAAAAGCCAATTTCAGGGTCAAATCCTAAGCAGTTTAATTATCAGTAAACTGTTTTGAGATATTCAACAAAAATCCATCCGATGGTTAGCCTACTATGTACAACCAGAAAAGTAAAGTTATAATGGTAAACCGCATACCTTTTGGGGCTCTCATGTATTAAATCAATCGATACTGAGCTAAAGGGAAAAAGTTAAATTAAATGTACAAACATACTTCAAGAAATCAAAATGCCTAATGATTATTGAACAAAGAAATAGCACTAAATGTATCATATTGTAGCGTGTGAATAAAGTTGATCAAATACTTTTTGAATAACAACTGTTTTTCGTACATTTTGTTAGACATTAAGATAAAGATGAGAGAAATGGCATATTTGATTAGGAGTGAATCAACACACTTTATAATGACAAAATCATATCAAAACAGATTCACAGATCTCCATCTGCTCATGTCTTACAAAGGAGAAACGGGAAGCTGGGACTCAGAGTTATAAAAAAAAAAGGTGTAAAACTAAATCTGCCCCCTGTTTACTATATTATGTCTGATTCAGCACTTTTGCCCCCTACGTTTTTCTTAGAAACAAGACAGTGTCCCCACCCCACTCTCCCGCCTTTTTTTTTTTTTTTTCAAAAGGCCTATTTTCTACCCGTTCCCTCAATCTTTTACATATTTTACTGCTCACAAGGAATGGGAATAAAACATCTGCTCTTTATTGAGTGTTTAGTAGGTGTCAGGGACTATGCCAAGCATTTTATAAAAGCGCCCTTCCCTAGTTTTCACAGAAAACCTGTGCAGTTTGTATTTTCTATGTTTCATAGATTAGAGAAATCTAGGAGTTCAATATTAATAACTTGGTTAGGATCTTATCACATGGCGGAGATGGTCCTCAGACACAAGCGTTTTTAATTGTAAAGATTATGGGCTTAAGCACATAGTTATTCCATACATCAAGACAGAGGATTTGGAAATATTGATTACTATGACTTTTTGCGGACAGGAAGGAATCCCAAAATTGATCACTATGATTTTTACTGTAGTGCTCTCTTCTCCACATCATAACATCTTGGCTTTTATTTTCTTCCATGTGACCAGGGCTATAGATGAGGGTTAATTTGCATGACTAAATAACTCAGGAGTTATATTCTCTATTGTTCCTTGCTTTTAGAAATCCTAACATTCAAAAATCCTATTATAGCTTCAGGAAGATAAAATGAAATGGCAAAAAACATTTAGAAGTTGGTAAATTACAGGTTCTTTGTTAAGGAAAGCTTTGATTTACCTTAGTGTCTGTTTCTGCCAAGGAAAGACTAAGGCTACACAATGCCTAGACTGGTTTTGATGTCCCTTAAATGGATTTCTCCTAAGGAGTTTAGATAATCTCTGATATTTATATAGTGGCAATCATATCCCCAGCACTTAGAAATGGCCAGAAAGAGATTAGATAAAAGACCCTTAAGAGATTAGTGTAATATAACCCAGACTTTGATGCATCTGGTCTCTGTTGGCCTTCGAAGTCTGGCCTCACATGCCATTTTTCACAGTTAATCCAAGGGGCAATTTTAAGATTCTATGCTATCGCCGAAACCGGTTTGGCTCAGTGGATAGAGCGTCGGCCTGCGGACTGAGAGGTCCCGGGTTCGATTCCGGTCAAGGGCATGTGCCTGGGTTGCGGGCACATCCCCGGTGGGGGATGTGCAAGAGGCAGCTGATCGATGTTTCTCTCTCATCGATGTTTCTAACTCTCTCTATCTCTCTCCCTTCCTGTCTGTGAAAAATCAATAAAATATATTTAAAAAAAAAAAAAAGATTCTATGCTATGATTTTTTTTTCAATTAGCTTGTATGTAATACTATTGTCTTTGTGACTGCATCTTCCTTGACAATAAAAGATTTCATCACTCAATTCTCTTCTCTTTTGTAAATTCAGTAGCATACTATGAAGGCTCATTAATTTTATTTATTTATTTATTTATTTATAAATATATTTTATTGATTTTTTACAGAGAGGAATGGAGAGGGATAGAGAGTTAGAAACATCGATGAGAGAGAAACATCAATCAGCTGCCTCCTCCACACTCCCTACCTAGTATGTGCCCTTGACTGAAATCGAACCTAGGACCCTTGAGTTCACAGGCTGAAGCTCTATCCACTGAGCCAAACCAGTTAGGGCTATATCAAACTATGATCAATATTGAGATAGACCTCTATCTTAATCACCTTTTTAAAGAAAAAAGTGACTAATTTAAACTCCTAATCTTCACATTCAATTCACATTTTTCCAGAACATTCCATTTCTCTCCAACCCACTCGTTTCTCTTCAGTCCACAGCAATTGAGGCAAAAAGGATGCTTGGTGATTGGTTGAAAGTGTGGGGATAAAAAGCAAGATTTTCTATATCCCTTTAATTATTTTTATAGATTGCCCAATGTTCCTTTTTACACACTGTTAACATTTCTTAAAAGCCCTTATAAGTGAACGCTTATACTAATCCTAGTGTATAGCTAAGAATATTGGCCTCTTGGCCTAGATTCTATGTTTGAAATTGAATGCACATTGAGCCCTACCAGGTCTCCTTCCTTCTCTCCCACTACCTCACACACACACATTTTTTTTTTTGGTCAGTATATGTTCCTAAGTTTTAAAGCATCCCATTAAAATACCCACACACCTTTCCAAACCACTACCACCTTCCAGGTGTCAAAAGGCATGTATTTTTTTCAAAGGCTTTTCTCAAAGAAATACAAAATATATATATCTTGGTTTACAGCCGGTTTCTCCTATATAGTAATTTTTGCTTTATGTCAAGTTCATTAGCATTTCAACTCATGTACCACTGTCTATGTGAAGCAATGTCTTTGTTACATCTCTCTCCAGACATATAGACAGACACATAATTTTAGTATTTTCTTCTGAAGACTGAAAACTGACAGATACTAGAATCACCAATTTTTTATTGTCTTCAAAGTATAATTCAATGATTGGCTCAAGTTGTCTTTCAAAATCAAAGCTGCTTTAATGATATACTTGGGATTTTCTAATGTAGATTTGCTATACACTAATGTAAATTTTTTGCCATTAAATCAGCAGCTATCTGAGTTATTTGAAGCTATTAGTTGCATAGTGTTAGAGGTTTTACTCAGAGGTGTCCTTTCAAGAGTTCTTAATTTAAGTTGAGTTGGCAGTAAGTTGTCCTACCAAAGTCCATGTTGTTCACAGGGCAGGTAAGATATTATTTTACTTGCTGATAGAATATATATATATATATATATATATATATATATATATATCCACAACAATGTATAGAATTCACACAAGCTTCTAATACAAAAAAACAAGCCCCCCAAAAACAAAATAAGCAAAACAAAAAAACCCACTCTAGAAATGGATCACCGAGAAGGAAAAGAGAGTCAATATAGAAACATGACTGAGGGTGGCCACTCTACCTGGCAAAATGATGACATTATGTTCAGGTGCTTTTTTATTCTGAAGAATAGTTGATTTAGTAATCTACTGTGCTAAGCATAGAAATTACAACCATGACATATGAAAATATTTTTGTTGTTTGTTGGAAAACCTCGGCAAAATGACTGGTCAAGTCACTCAGGTTTTGTCCACTGAACTAGACTGCCAGCTCCTGTAGGTCAGGAATTAGAGTAATTTTTTCAGCACATCTCTTTTGAGAGATACTCAAAGATGATACTGCCTCACAGACCTATGATATGGCTCTGCCCAAATCTGTCCTATTCAAGTCCCTAGGCACACTTCTGATGGGGGCAGAGGGCAAATTGGACATCAAAGAGTTGCCAAAGGCTTTTCTGCTGTGGAAGGCTGAGGAGCTCTGGATGATTCTTTGATCTCTGCCCCCTTGCCCGCCCCTCCCCCCACACATACCCCTCAGTCAGGCTTCTCCAGGCCCCACCCTGAGTCTGCTCTCCTCCCCCTCTCTCACAGAAGACCCCTGACATTCTGGTCTACATTAAGGAACAAAACTAAACAAGAGTGCAAACAATCAACCTTCTAATCCAGACAAGCTGCTATCATAGCCTTTGGCTCCCTTATCTGAATAGAGAAAACATTTGGGGAAACCTTCTAAATCTCAGTTTAAAAAAAAAAAAATTAAGAGCAGTTGTTTTTTTCCCCTCTCTCTTTATTTAATATGGAATCAAGCTTCTATTGGCTCACCTGCTAAAGAACCAAGAGGGGGAATGCCTAAGAACCAAATCTGAAGTTTCTATTCATCCAACTACATAATTCTTGAAAAGCATATTTAAAAAATTAAACTTTATGTCTATTGTAAATTAATCTGTTCTGAAAATGTAGAATTTCTTTAACTGTGATGTGAACCTAGATGATGGTTTCTTTTGAGAACAAATTGATAGGGTGGTAGTCAAAAAGTATCCAAATGTTAGAATCTCTTACATTCTCACTCAAACATTCAATAGAGCAATTAAAAATAAACCTCAATTCCATCAACAGAGGTTTGATTCAATAAAATATTGCCTTGAATGCACAATATGTTTTAGAATCTACTTTAATGGAAGAGACTAGATAATCACAAGCTTTGATGTTTCAGATTTGGAGTGCCTGGAGGAAGGGAACTGAACCTCATGACCTGCTGGGGACCCTACTCTGTGTGGGAAGGTCATTCTAGTTCTCAATCAGCAGATGGTCTCCACACTGGATCAATTCCTCTAAGTCAAAGCTGGCAAATAACAGCACTCAAGTCTCTTCTATTATATGATAGTTTCATAGCCTCATCATTAATAACACTTCCCCAGAGATCGGGCATTGATCAGCTTAATTTTAACTCAACTAATATACACTGAGAACTTCCTACCTGTTATAAGAAATAAGCTCAAACAGAGCAGGGGTTTGTTCTGTTTTGTATCTGATGTTTAGCAAACATCTTAGAAGAATTCCTTGGACACAGTAGTCCCTCAAAAATGCTATTTGCACATAGTATGAACAAATCAACTCCAACTCCTGAATCAACTATTTATGTTAAGTGTTTTATTTTCTCATTAGGTTCAAAGTTTGAATTCCATATCTGATTCATTTTTTCACTTGTCTCCACATATCTATGAGTCAACAAGTGTTGAACATGCTTCATTAATGGATGACTCTCATATCCTACCTTTGAATTCTATTCCCACTGGCAGCAGCCTAGTTGCAATTTTCACTTTATTTCTTGACTGATCAAACACAACAACCTTCTAACTGGTTTCCTTTTATCTAGTCTTTCCCTTTTATTAACTCATGTTACACATTGCTGGCTTCCTAAAACATAGCTTTGACTATGTAATGGAAGTTGATTGACTCCTTCCTCAAGTATTTTCAAGATCAAATAAATGCTGGGTTTAAATCCTGTCTTTTAAAAAAAAAAGTGATCTTGGAAAAGCTTCTTAACCTTTTTGAGCCTCACATTTCTTCATATGAACAATGAAATGATATTGTTTACATTACTGGATAGATGTTATGATTAACGTATATGATACATGTGCATAGTTAACACAATGTCTGAAACCCAGTAGACACTTCATAAATAGTAGTTGTGATCATCACTGTTACGATTCTTACCAGTTATTTAATTTCTAGATAAACTGACATGAAACAAAGATTAATCCATGAAACCACAAATTCTATCTTTAGTGAAAACCACTGAACTTGTTTTATATTATATATAAAATTTCCTTAGACAATATTTATATCATTCCTTCTCTTATTTTTTAAAATAAACCAATGAGGTTTTAAATTTGCTTTGAAATGAGAATAAAAACAAAAATGGGGGGAGGGGAGAAATTTGTTTTTTATGTCTGGCTTTAATTTAAAAATAATTCTGTCAAACTGAAAATGTTCAAAAGGGCAAAGCCTTTTTTCCCTATCAATAGGGTGCAGTAAATCTTTCCTGAAAAATGAAACCTTTTAAATGAGCATTTCCAAATGAACTTCCTAAAGGTCACTATTGCTTTAGAATATTTTTTTTTATGTGGACTAAGAACCTTTGAATAGAACGTAGAGACTTTTTAATGCCCAGATCTTCTGTGGGATAATAACAATGTCTCAGCTCCTAAAATGCCACACTGTTGGTTTTCCACTGTTAAATTGGATGAATGCTAAGAAGATGTCTACTTGCTTGTATATCTAAAGCTGACCAAAGAGGATATGGAAGAAAGAAACTGGTATCTTCAATTTTCAAAGGTTCACTGCAGTGATGAAGATGCTCTGTTCAAAAATTCTAAAGCTCACACTAACATCCATGGCTGCTTCATCACAGGAGTTTCAAGAAATGCTTTTGCAGGTGTGGAAAACTGGAGAGACCAGTTCAAATGTTCCCCAATATGAACCCCGTGATTCTAAACTATTAGACAGTAAGACCTAGAAAGTGTCAGCCAAACAGGGACACAGCTTACAGGGTCTCTCAATTGGCCAGTGTAAAAGTATCTAGGTTTGAGATATATTTTTTATAAATCATGTCATACATCCTTTCACATTACTTCATTGGTCACAATCTTTAAAAGTCTCCCATTGAGTGCTAATTTTCTAAGTCTTCTGTAACTCTCATTCAAGAAATGACTTGGATCCTTTTACATATCAGATAACTAGGTAAAATGTTGCCAGAATACTCTACAATCATAATTGTATCATGAAAACATTTCTGATTATGGTCAATCAAGAAGAATGGAAACCCATCTCTACTGCCTACTAGGTATTTTATCAGGATCAATTTATTTGCCTTACTTGGGTTCTAATATTCTTATTTGTTGATCAGCCATCATTTCAATAACATTACCAGGCAGTGCTAGGGTGGGTGTTAAATGAGCAATCTAAGAGCATAATATTTTAGGGGAAAGATGGAATCCTTTCAAGCTAGTGCACACTGGGAAGGTTTCACAAAAAGGGAATAATACGAATTGGGCTGACAGCAATGGATATAAATATAGTTGATCATTGCTAATGAGAAGGTAGGCTTTCCTATCAGAAGTGATATGTTGCTCAATTGACACCGATTCAGGCTGGCTAGGAAAGGAATTCAAGCAAGAGATTGGAAAAGCTCTTGTATTCTTGAAAACTAGACCAAAAATATTCAGGTTTTATTCAGAAAAATACAGATTTTGATTTTGACTTCAGATATACTTCAGTTTGGATCCTGACTTTGTCAATTTCCAGGGACCAGGATCTTGTAATTTATTTGACCAATACGAGTCTCAGTTTCCCAAACTGTAGTATAAAGATAATAACTTTCAAACATGCTAATGGAATTAGAGAAGATAAAAAGATAATATTTTTAGCCATTACATGCTACATACACTGGTTGTTTGGTATGGACACTCCATAGTCCATCCACCCTCCAGGTCTACTGTCTGTCCTCTGCTTCATTCTGTTGGTTGGAAGTTGGCTTCTGTGGACGGCATCACCTTCTTGCTTTGGGTTGGGCTTGGCCAATGAGGGCACTGACAGGAGATTGGGAAGTAAGAAGAGGTATAAACCAAGGTATTCCCCCACCTCCCTCTTCCTGCTGAGGCAGTGGCTGTGTCCTTCCATGACAATAGCTCCTATGGGCCAGGAGCTTCTCCATGACTTCAGATATCCCTGGGTTGTGATTTCATAAATTCTTTCCTTGCTCAAGCAGCTTCCTTTGATGCTAGACTCCAGTTGCCTCAGCATTCCTCACTACTTCCCTAATTTTGCTCATACTTCAAAGGAAATATTTCATTAAAATCCCTTATTCTGGATGTTTTTTTTCTGGGATTCTGAAAATACACAGGATATGTCTTAATCCCATTCTCAGTATTATAATAACAATGGAAGCCACCAGAACATGGACATAACATGATAGGGGTCATGCTTTAGGAACTTTAAGGCTAGTGTGGTATATAGGATAAACTCTGAGGAGAGAAGAGGGAGACCAAAAATAATTTTAATATAAAAACTAAAATGCTTACTAATCATTTTCAAGGACCAGAGAAATGGAGTTATAGTATTGGGACTTCTAAGAAATTTGTATATATATATATAATCATTTATATGACCAAAGTACATATTTCATATATATTTGGTCTTCATTCATGGTTACTGGCTCATAGCTCAAATCCCTTGGAATTTCCTGAGCAGTAGAGCAATGGGGGTGTCTTTGGTTATAATATTTGGTGTCCAGTCCTTAATTCCTGGAAAACACTTCAGAGCCATAAAGGTGAAATGGGTGTTTTGTTATGAATAACAAGCCCCTTTCACCACAACTGGGTTTATGTTAATGAAGTGATTTTGGGAAGCCAGCTAAGGATGGGAGCTGGCTGCCAGGATAAGCAATCATAAATACAAGGTTAGAACTGTCATTCCTATTCACCGATTTCCATGGAAGGGGAAGGGCTACAGAGTGAACCAATCGTCAATGGCCAATGAGTTCATCAATCATGCCTGTATAATGAAACCTCCATAAAACTCCTGGTGGGGTGGGGGTGGATCCAGAAAGCTTCCGGGTTGAGGAACCAGAACTCTTACCTGTGCACCACACCCAGCCCAAAGCTCCTTTGTTCCGGACTCACCCTAAGTATTTCTTCATCTGGCTGTTGATTTGTATCTTTTGTACTGAAATAGAAATTTAGTGAGTAAATGGTTTCCTGAGTAATGTGAGCCATTCTAGCATATTAATCAAACCCAAGGAGAGGGTTGTGGGAACCTTTGATGTACAGCCAGTCAGTCAGAAGTTCAGGTAACAACCTGGACATGTGATCGGCCTCTGAAGTAGAGGGCAGTCTTATGAGACTGTGGAATCCAATGCTCCTTCCAGGTAGATACTAGTGTCAGAATTAAGTTGAATTCTTAACTTATTGCTAGTGTCCGAAAATTGCCTGTTGGTGTGAAGAAGCACACACAGATGCACACACATTGGAATTGGGTCCAGGAACCCAAAACAGATGGTAACCACAAAAATGTAGACTAAGTGATGAGCGAGTTTACTTCTTCCTGGGAGATCATCATTACCAAATATGGTAACAATGAGAGGAAAGATCCAACAATGAATTCAAAGATGACCTTTAGGTTTTGAGCATTTTTCCCCAGAAGTTTTATTTTAATTAAATAAATTAAACAAAAACTAAAGAGTTCTTAACTACCCAGTAGAATTTCAATTTGTGCCAGAGAGTGAGAAGTTCATAGTTTTCACTGACTTTTATTATTTGAGTAGGTTCAAGGGAGAAAGATAGAAATTAAAAAAGCAAGAACAATCTGGTAAACTAAGAGAATATCCAGTTATTATAAGGCTGGTTAATATTCTGAGGTGTAATCCCAAATCCTAGTTTCCAAACACCTAGTAAATTCTCATTCTCATATTAGCAATTTTAAGGAGTATGTTGTATATTTATATATGTATTTAAATCTCAAAATGACCCTAGGATTTATATTTTCTCAAAATTGCTGAAGTAAAGAAATTGTGGATAACAAAAGGTAAGACATGGGTGTGTGTGTGTGTGTGTGTGTGTGTGTGTGTGTGTGTTCATATATATATATTTCTATTTTTTTCTGATTTTTAAAGCTCTGCTCAAAGCAGAACATTTTGAAACTACAGAAAATAATAAAGAAGAAAAATTAAAATAAGCCATAATCTCACTGTGAAGAGTGTGGTCAATTTGTCTCTGTTTTTGTGTCTAGACAACTATATAAGCACCATAATAAATATGTATGCACATATGCATGCATACTCTATATATTTGCATACATACATATATTTAATAGTTAAAATCAGTTTCATAGTCCTTTTCAACTATTCATTTCCATAGCACCCCAAGTTATTCTTTTTATTATTTTTATCTATAAATTTTAATCTATGCCAGGGATTGATTTAGTCACTGAGTTGATTTTAATCACATAGTGCAGAAATGGCAGATCTGAGAATTGGAAGTGTACTTATGATTATAAATCTTATAACTTTCTCATATGTTACAACTACTTTTAGTCCTATTTCCTGCATTCCCTCTTCTCAAACTGGTACAGACTTCTGCCAATATTTTGAACTGTGGGCTTGTTTTTGACCAAGAATGTCTCTACATTATTTATAATTTGGATATTACCTTCCCCTTCCCCATATGCATACCGCACTAAATAACTGATTGTCCCTAATTACAATGCTTAAACGATTTCTATCACCTTCCCCAGAAGTTTGCTACTATTTAGCCCTCATCTGGAGGCCTGTGCCTGTTTATGAAACAGTTTCAAGAGAGAGAAAAAGGGGGAGGGGCATCTGTGGTCTTTCTCCTTCTAACTATCCACTTATGACTGACATTCCCAGATTTCATACCCAATGGCCAAGTAATCAAAGATGTCTGAGGCTGCTGAATATGAGATGTGGTACCAGCTCATGCCGGCTGCCTCAAATTCAACCACTAATTTTTTCTCTTCTGTGGCATTCAGACTGTGGTTCCTCAGAAAGTATTATTATAGGAATAAATAGTAACACAGTTCAGCTTTCTTATGCAATTACAATTATATACTTCCAATACACATGGAGGAGAAAGTACCTGCACTGCAGATAAGGCTGGATAGGAATGGGAGAATAGGGGAAAGAGGCTTTAAATAAAGATAAAAGAATAAAAGATGAAACCCTAGGTAGCTGTGTCATGTCAACATCAATTCTTTCAGATGAGATGAGACATTTAAAGCACAGCACCTGGAAAATAGTAAGCACACGGTAAGAGCCACCTATAAATTTCCTTCAACTGATAGCTATTTCTACAAATGTGAATTTATTTTTGTTAGTATCAACATAGCACAGCTTAGATAACATGGAAACCATTGAAAAAGAAATAAATATTCACAATTGCACCATCTGAAACTTCAAAATGATTACCATTTGTCCACATTCCCTTTTATTATTTCTTGTATAAAATATACATTCACTTTTGCATGATCTAAAAAATGTGCCATGTTCCCATTCTCTTACTACCTATTTTAAGTCACAAATATTGACTGTGGGGGACAGGTTACTGGGTCACTTAATGACATAAATTAGGGTCTAAAATTTACCCTAAAGGACCACAGAAGGAGATACACTGGGCAGAGAACTCGACAGAGCTGTTGTTTATTTGTTTAACTTCCTCAGGAGAACATCAGGTTATAGATGTGTGTCTAAGACTAAGAATATCTCCCCACACTCTAAAACCATCCTTGTCCATTTGCCCTTCTTCACTTCTCAGAGTCAAAATAGGAGTAAAGAGTCCTTTCACTTGGGTTGAATTGTGGTCGTGGGTGAAATTATAAAGAATCTCAAGGAAGGAATAAGCTCTGAGATGCACTGTCACAGCCTTAGCTTGGCACCTTATTTTAGAACAATGTTAGCATTTTTAAGCAAATATGCTTAGCAATCCTTGCAAGAGTATGTAAATGAAATCTGACTAAGGTTACCAATAGGATGAATTTAGCTTTAATTATTAATGACTAGAGTCTGGCTTTTTATATATTTGGCATGTTTTTCAATGGTATTATATAATGTAATGGCTAACTTAGTTCTAATATGTGTTCTTCCTCCTGTGTGCTATGTGAATTTGGGCAAGTTGCTTCACTTCATTGTGCTTAGATTTGCTGTTCTATAAAATGGGATAATAATATTACCTAGGTCATAGGAATGGTGTGGATGAACTAAAGTAGCACATGTATTATAAATACTTTATGTATATGTAAAGAGAGAGAATATGTGTGTACATATATGTATATAAAACTTACAATGTGTGACATAAGATCAGTACTATACATTAGCATATATTTTATTGCCATTTTAAAAATTATGACCCCTTTATTTAGCAATGCCCTCTCATTCATCCTTTTATCTTGTGACCATAAAATAAATGCAACTCTCACTACTATCCAGAAGTACCCCAGTGATTTTTCAGCCTCAAGAGCCATTTTTAGGTTGTATCATAAATGTTATTATAAGACTAGAGGCCCAGTGCATGAAATTCGTGCACGGGTAGGGTCCCTAGGCCTGGCCGGTGATCAGGACCGATCAGGGCTTTCCGGCTGCTGGCCAGGGCCTCCCTTCCCCAGCTGCCGGCTGGGGACTTCCTTCATTCCACGTCATCCCCTGGTGGCCAGCACACATCATAGCAAGTGATCGAACTCCTGGTCTTCTGGTCGAACTCCTGAGGGGACACTTTGCATATTAGCTTTTCATATATAGAGAATTGTTTTACTCATATCAGAATTTCGGTGTGGCAGTCCCATGAGTTACCAAACAGCTTTCCATCCTATCTTCCTGATCACAGAGCTATTCTCCCTTGTACTCAGTGAGGGGACCCCTCCTTGTCCAAGAGTTAAATTGGACCACACTCTTTCCAATCCAATAATAGTTAATTCACATTGATTAGACTTGTGGTTGATTTGGTGAATGCCATGTGGCCAAACATTGGTTAATAAAAACTAAGGGGAACGCTTTCCTTGAAATCAGGAAGAGTCGCTTATTCATCTCAGTAGCATGATGCTGCTACCTTTCCCCACCACAACCTCAAATCTAGTAGTCAGTGCTCAAATGATCCAAACCTACTCTGAAGGCTTCACTGATGCTCAGTAGTATGAATAATTTCCTCCTCTATGCCCTCTATGTCCTGTTCACATTTGAATACGACACCAAAGTGAATGATAGAATCAAATTGTCTGGGTTAAATATAGACTCAGCCAATTATCTGTTCTTGTTGCCCCTCAGTTCCCTAGTCTGTAAAATGGGGATATCTATAGTGACTATCTTTTAGGTCTTACATGAGGATTAAATGAGTCAATTGTTATAAAACATCTTAAATAATGCTTGACATAGTAAAAACCTATTAAATTTGAAATATAACAATTCTATTATTACAATGATATTTTAATGCAAAGAATTATTTACCCATCTGTTACATTCACTAGATTTTATGAGAGAAAGAGAGAGAGAGAGAATGTGTGTGTGTTTGGTGAGGGGAAGAATTTATTGACCTGTAAAGTTAACCTAATTACCTATATCTACCCTGTGTCTAGAATTCTGTCCAGAGTTTCCCAAAGTGACCTACTGAGGAAGTTTATCTATGAAGGCCCATTGCTTCTATACTGAACAAATGATGCTTTCAGCTGGACAGTACCATCATGACACAATGAAGTCTATATTAGGGGTGTGAAAAGCCAAGGGACATAGTGAGCAACTGAGGACTCTGACAACATCTCCACTATGTGGTCACACAGCCTGGCTGGAGCCTCAGAGGAACTGATTATATTGTAGAGACTAGTCTTTCACAGATGATAGAACTGCCCCTGCTTCACCAGGCCACACAAAATGATCATATTCATGAGGTCCACACAATTTTACTTGTTTGCAAGTCTCAGAGTTCACCCCACATCTGGATGCTTAAGCATTTGGTTTATGGCCCCTTAGATGCTTCATAATAGAAATTTGAGGTTCAGCCAGACTTCTCTCACAGGAAGTGGTTATCAGAAAAATTCCTCTACACATTAAAACAAGGAGAATGGGCTGAGCTTGGTAGATTACAGTAAGTGATCTTTCCTTTTGAGATTGTTCAAAATTAACTGGGAAGAGCTGAAATCAGATTCTGGAGCAGTGACCTTATTCAGGGGTGCGAGCAAGCCCATATGTAGTCTATGACTTAAATTTAAAAAGTTACTCCCTTGTTGTTTTGATACTGGTGGAAATGTCAGCTTCTTTATTATGCAATGCTTAATTTCTCTGCACAAACCAGAAAAGACAATTATATCTTCAAAGAGATGTATTCATTTTCAAAGAATATCTATACTAATTTTCCCATCTTTTGTTGTCCTATCTGCATTTTTCTCTCCAATCCTTTCACTGCCTGGCTAATTAAAACCTCTGGTGAAAATCAGACCCCTCTTCTTATGCCCAGTCTAAGCTCAATGTCTCTCTTATTCTCTGTCATAGCATTCTGTTCTGTTCCTACAATGTTCTTAACACAACTTGTAAATACAGTTTGTAACCTGAATGTTTGTTTCAAGTCTGTCTCTCCCAGCATTTCTCTAAGGACTCCTCTGCATATAAAGATCACCTGAAAGACATATTAAAATGCAGATTCCTGGACACTACCCCAAAAATTCAAAATCATGACTAAGGGAGGTTAGCTCCAGGTATTTTTTATTGACATTAAAGCTTATGTTTTCTGAGGGCAGAGGTCATGTCAGTTATACTGAACTCTGGTATTCCGGCATCAAACTCAGTGCCTGGCACATAATATAGTTTTTAAATAAATGAAAATTAAAAATTGGGTATGCCAGGCCCAGTTATTAGTCAGTCCTATTCTTATGGAAAAACTGAAAGACAAAGATTTTACATATAGCCCGGCTGCCATGGCTCAGTGGTTGAGCAAAGACTTATGAACCAGGAGGTCACGGTTTGATTTCCAGTCAGGGCACATGTCCAGATTGCTGGCTTGATCTTCAGTAGGGGGCATGCAGAAGGTGGTTAATCAGTTTCCCTCTAACATTGATGATTTTCTCTCTCTCTCCCTCTCCCTTCTTCTCTTCTAAAATCAATAAAAATATTTTAAAAATCTTTAACAAAAAGAGTTTAATCATATTTCAATTCCACAATTATTTAAACATAAACATAGAAGCAGTTGTTCCTGGCCAGGTGTCTCGGTTGGAGCATTGGCCCATACACCAAAAGATTGCGGGTTCAATTCCCAGTAGGGAACATACCTAAGTTGTTGGTTCAATCACCAGTCAGGACACGTATGGGAGGCAACCAATCGATGTTTCTCTCTTTCTCTTTCTCCCTTCCTCTCTCTCTCAAATCAATAAACATATCCTCAGGTGAGGATAAAAAAACAAAACAAAGAAAACAGAACAGTTGTGTTTGATACCCTTTATCACTTGTAAAAGGCTTTAAATCTTCCCAGTGAGAACTCCTGGGCTTTGGCCAAGCAGTTGACATAGTGGAAAAGAAATAGTTTTTTGCAACCCCCTAGACTTGATAAGTACTCACTAGCTCTGTGCTTTTGCCCATTTACTTGAACATCCCGAATTCCAATTTCTTCATCTATAAGGCAATAGCAATGTCACAATATGATTCTAAGCACACTATTAAATAAGAAGATATAAACACAGAACTCACATTATGCTTGGCGGGAAAGGACAGTCAATGAATGATTGCCCTTTCTCGCCAGATTCCTGGTTCAAGCTAATTGTTTTAAAAACCACCAGGGAACATTTTGGCAAGCAGTCAGCAACCCCTGCCCCTGGTCATCATTCTTAGTAATGTTTAGGGAGCATGGCAGTTCTTAATTGGAATTTAAAAGGATAATGAGTACAGCCCTGAACTTTAATTAGCAGAATGAATTTTCTTGATCATGGCCATTTTAGGACTATGCATGGCTTAGGACCAATCCATGTGCAAGAGATCTGAATTGGAAACTGTGACTGGTGCTGGGAAGATTCAACCACAGAGATCTTTTTTTTTTTTTTTCAGGGTGGGGGAGTGAGGGGGTGAGGGGGGAGGGAGGCAGGGCTGGGTATTTGGCCTCTGGCTAAATTGTGATGATGTATACTGGAACACCATGAGATAATTCATTAAAAAAAAAAAAAAAACAACTGACAGGCATATTCAAGACTGCTAGAAACTACTATTGTATCTACATTTTAATAGTGCCAAAAATATGGATAATATCCACCCATGGCAAAGGAATAGAGAGAAAAAAAAAGACTTTTCCCCCCTTACTTAATTCCTTGGAGAAGACATTCTAATTGTTTTAACTCTTTTACTGGGGGTGGGGGGGATGAGACTTGAAAGGCTTAAGAAAGCTTTGGGAACTCCCTCTTTTCCAGCTGTGTTAACAAACTTCTGTGAAACAGATGGGTGGCTGGCTAAAACACTCAGAACTGCAAACTCTCTTAATCAATTGACACTTCCCAGTGCTATGAAATCCATACAAAATTAACCCTCCCATCGCTGCTCTGGGAACATCTGGGCTTTGTTATGTCTTTCTCACTTTCACTTCAACTATTTAAAAGAAATTCATTTCAATAGCCCTATCCTTTCTCTGCGAAATGTTCTCTTCTCTTTGTAGACACTGATAGTAAAGTCAGCTGTGGAACTTTTCTTAAACAATTGGTCCGTGCCACATTGGAAACAGATGATTTCTGCATCACCCTATACTTTGGATGTTAAATAGTTCACTATAGATGCTTACTAAGTAACAAGAAACTGTAATGCTCACAGAAGACAAGTTCCTTTATTCTGTAGTGGTGATAAGAATACAGAATGTTTATATGGGCTTATAGTTTTCAAAGCACTTTCACACACAATAGCGTCTTTGAATATGTAGGCATTGTATAATAATTTTTGTGAATATTCAAGAACAAATGATTGTCAGTGATAACTCAATATGGAGGCTTCCTAGCTGTTTCATTTGATGGCATTCCTGGTCTAACTTAGCCTTGGCTCATGATGGGAGTGAGGTTATGGAGCGTGGACAGCCGTTTTACACATTGTTGTTAGTTCCCAATTATGGTATGGCTGTTCTGTTACACTCTGTGGGAGAGGCTTTAGTGTGCATGAACTTAAAATAAAACCAGGGTGACCAATCAAATAGGGTGTCATGGTTTGCCCAGGATTGTCCTAGTTTTAAACCTGAAAAATCCAACATCTCAGGAAACTCCTTAGTGACAAGCAAAATGGGACAGTTGGTCATCAAAATCTATGGTAGGTAGCATTTTTATTGTATAAAACACAAAAGAGAAAAGGTCAACTTAATGTGGTTATGAGTATTTGTCCCCAAATATAGCATCACAAAGTTAAATGTGAAATGCTCACATGAGTAATCAAAATTCATTTAGATTTTTACATTCAAAACTAGGAAGTAAGTTGTCCTTGGAAAGTGATGGTGAGTGTTCAAAACATGCCTACTTATATCCCTATTGAAAATGAAACATATAAAATGACTGAATGTACACAGGGGTAACTATTAAATTCATTTAGGTTTATTTTCGTAACTAGAAAGTAACCTGTCTTTGACTTTTCTACTGGAAAATGCTGAAAGGCTTCATAAACATGTCTATCTTATATCCCTACTGAGATTGTAATATGTAAAATGAAAAATTGGGACATTAATGTAAGGGAATTAACAAGTGATATCTCCAATATGTCCAGAGCTTCTGGTCAAGTGGAAAAAAAAAGTCACTAGGGTTAATAATTGGCAAAATGAATGCTGCTTTGCCCCACCCCAGACTTACCAGACCTATTGATTTTAGAGGCAGTAGTTACATTTTTTCAAAAGAATTATAGGTCATTCTAGTGCACAGTTAAAATCGAGGACTGATGCATGTTTCATGTAACACATGGTTTCTTGTTGGAATAAAAATCTTTCCCTCCATGCTATTTTTAGTTGATTGAATTGAGATGCTGATTAGAGGACATTTGGGTCAATTTGCCAGATGTTAACATAAACTGATGACCCCATTTAGTTCCTATCGCTATTTTATTTCCATTCCTCTTCATCATCTTAAAATACTGTTGATGTTCTGTTATACTTAAAAGGTGTTGCCCTGGCCAATGAGGCTGTTGGTTGGAGCATTGTCCCATACACTGAAAAGCTGAGGGTTCGATTCCTCGTCAGACACATACCTTGATTGGGGGTTTGATCCCTAGTCAGGGTATGTGAGGCAGCCGATCAATGTTTCTCTCTCTCTCCATCCTTCCCTCTCCCTTCCTCTCTCTCTCAAATCAATAAAAGCATGTCCTCTGGTGAGGATTAAAAAAAAGTGATAGCTCATTCTTGAATTAGGATTTAACAGCTTCCCCTTCAGTAGAGAGAGCAGGGAGATTGCCTTCAGTGAGTGGAAGGGCTGTGGGCGGGGAGAATATGCAGGCACCAGCAATTCTGAGGCCTTGCTCAGCTGTGAGGGCTGGAGCTCAACCAAGAAGGAAAGTTTACTAACATTCCAGATTTGACCTAGAGGCCCTGAGTGGGCAGGGAGGGATACCCCCATTTAAATATTCTGACTTTCCTTGTATGCTGCCTTCAACACTGTATTCAGAGACTCCACAGAGAAAGCCCACTTTAGGATTTAAATTAAGAACAGAAGCTTTAACTTAACTCTTGAGTTAAAGCAGAAATTCAGTTAAATTGTCATCATGCTCTAACTATGGACTAGCAAAATGTCTTTTGATGCTATGTAGGTATTAGGCACTAAATCAACCAAAGCAGTGCACAGATAACCTACCCAAAGGCATCACTCCATATGATAAAGTTAAAGAGAAATAATGGGAAAATGGGAATAATAATGATACTAACACTTAATATTTCCCCATGTCCTATGGGGGTAGACCTTATTCTAAATGTATTACATGCATCATATTAGTTTTTCTAATTCCAATATGAAGTAAATATTACCTGCATCATACAGAGGAGACTTAGGCTCAGAGAGTTCAAGGCATTCATCTAAGATTGCATAACAAGGAAGAGTCAGAGATAGGATTCAAATACAAAGCTGACTCGTTTTCAAAGTTTATAACTTTATTTCTTTTGCTTGCTTCCAGAAGACCATGTTTCATTAGTTAGGGATATCAGAGAAAGAGCTCAAAAATGTACTGCAATGTTAACAAAGAATTTTCAGTATAAATAGGGGTTTCAAAACCCATCCAAGAAAGGGTTATTATTGAATTATCAGAAAGATCTTTCATTGGCCATTCTGAAACATAGACCGGGAAGAGAGTATTACACCTGGAGGCTTGTGTGTTATGAAACTCTGTTACTTGGCTAGTTGTTCATTTTCTAAGGGTTCCTACAACAAACAGATTCCTCCTGGCCTTCTTATTTTCTCCAAGTGATAGCGTCTCCATTTGAAGGGAAGTATCTTTTTCAAGTCAGATTTTTATGTCTGTGTGAGATTCTTTGAATTGCCTCAGTTCTCTAATAAACAGAATTAATAGTATTGGAATGAGCTTCTAACAAATTTTAAACAATGTGCTCTTCTGTGCTATAACTCTTCTCTGACAGCTCACCAAGATGGTGCATTTAATGATTCCATAAATTTGTGCAATGGTAAACAAATGACTAATAAGTGTCTGGATGTTCAATTGAAACATTCAAATGAACATACTGCAGAAATAAATAAATTGCCATTAAAAGCTTAATAGTGATTGCATACATGTTAGCCCATAGACAGGGAAACATAGTGGTTTAGGAAAATGTACAAGTGGACAAATTATTAATGGTGGTGCTTTTAAAAATGAATGTTTATTAAGCAACATAAATTGGACCTAAGTCCAAAGAGGAAGTCTCTCAGCTTTTGTCAATAGCTATCATAATCCTATCTAATAAAAGAGAAACATGGTAAGTAGCGTACGACTGCTACCCATCCCATTGGCTAATCAGGGCGATATGCAAATTAACTGCCAGCCAAGGTGGCGGCCGGCAGCCAGGCAGCTGGAAGCGAACATGAGGCTTGCTTGCTTCAGTGACGGAGGACTCCAACGTTCCCCGCCTGCCTTGCCGGCCTCTGAGCTTGCAGTTTGAAACATTGTAACAAATATAGAAGCTAAACAAAACCCCAGAAACCTGCTTTAGTCAGCCAGGCTTCAGCCAGCAGGACCGCAACATTGTTTCAAATACAGAAGGTAAACAAAGGCCAGAAACCTGCTTTCAGCAGCCGAGGCCTCAGACTGGAGCCGATCCTCAGAGCTAAAGCTGGCCCAAATTAAAAACAAAAAGAAAAAAAGGAGCAGTTGGGAGCTTCAGTCACTCGCCAGCCTGAAAACGGCCCTCAGCCCCTCATCCCGACTGGCCAGGCACCCCAGTGGGGACCCCCACCCTGATCCAGGACACCCTTCAGGGCAAACCAGCCAGCCCCTACCCATGCACCAGCCTCTATCCTATATAGTAACAGGGTAATATGCCTCCCAGCACCGGGATCAGCGTGACAGGGGGCAGCGCCCAAACCCCCTGATCGCCCTGCAGCTCTGTGTGTGACAGGGGGCGGGGCCACAACCTCCCTATCCACCCTGCTCTGTGTGTGACGGGAAGGTGCCCCAACCCCCTGATCAGCCCTGCTCTGTGCCTGATAGGGGGGAGCTCACCAACCCCTTGATCGCCCTGTGGCTCTGTGTGTGACAGGGTGCGGTGCCCCAACCCCCCACCGGCCCTGCTCTGTGTGTGACGGGGTAGAGCCATAACCTCCCCATCGGCCCTGCCCTTAGTGTGACTGGGTGCGGCGCCCCAACCCCCTGATCCGCCCTGCTCTGTCTGTGACAGGGGGCGGTGCCCCAACTCCCCTATTGGCCCTACTCTGTGAATGATGGGGGGAGCTCCTCAACCCCCTGATCGGCCCTGCTCTGTGCGTGACAGGGGGTGGCGCCGCAACTTCCCTATCGACCCTGCCTTGAGTGTGACAGGGGGCGGTGCCCCAACCCCCCAATCAGCCCTACCCTGAGCGTGACTGAGGGTGGCATCGCAACCTCCCGATCCGCCCTGCTCTGTGCATGACAGGGGGCAGCGCCCCAACTCCTCAATCGGCCCTGCTCTGAGCCTGACCAGGGGCTGCACCTAGGGATTGGGCCTGCCCTCTGCCACCCGGGAACAGGCCTAAGCCAGCAGGTCGTTATTTCCCGAGGGGTCCCAGACTGCGAGAGGGCACAGGATGGGCTGAGGGACCCTTTCTCCCCCCCCCCCCCCCGCCCCGAGTGCACAAATTTTTGTGCACCGGGCTTCTAGTCCATATAATAAAGAGCCAGGGTCGTAATGACCAATTACCACTGAAGGCTTGACCAGACTGGAATTCAGTGCTGGGTTGCTGTGGTGACCCACCACTGACTGTGGCTGCTGCAGAATCCCCGACCCAGCACTGACTGCCTAGGGGGCTGTGGATCAGACCCAGATAGAGGCCTGGAGAGAGAGAGAGAGAGAGAGAGAGAGAGAGAGAGAGAGAGAGGCAGGGTCTGATCCGTAGCCTCTGTGGCAGCCATTGATCAGAACTTGCCTCTCTTTCTCTCCTAGCCTGGCCAATAGCTGCACCTCCATTTCTCTCCAGGCCTCCACCAGGGCTGCTGATCAGCCCTGCCTTTCTGATAAGGCCCCGTTGATAGGCTCAGAGGTGCTGACTGGCATAGAAACTGACCAATCAGAATCAAATCTGGGTCAACTGTGAAGCTCCAATGGCTGCCTAGGAGGCAGAGCTTTTGACACTGACTGGCATAGAAATTGACCAATCAGAACCAAATTGCCGACAGAGGAGGGCAGTTGCGGGTGAGATCAGGCCTGCAGCAGAGGGCATTTGGGAGTGAGATCAGGCTGGCAGGGGAGGGCAGTTAGGGGCGATCAGGCAGGCAGGCAGGCAGAGAGGTTAGGGGCGATCAGGCAGGCAGGCAGGTGAGTGGTTAGAAGCCAGCGTTCCCAGATTATAAGAGGGGTGTCCGACTATAAACCGGGGGTTGGACATCCCCCGAGGGGCCCCTGATTGGAGTGGGTGCAGGCTGGGCTGAGGGAACACTCCCCTCCATGCACGAATTTCGTGCACCGGGCCTCCAGTCTTTTCTGCCTCTTGCACAGCCCCTACTGGGGATTGAGCCCACAACCCAGGCATGCGCCCTTGATCAGAATCAAACCAGGGACCCTTCGGTCTGCAGGCCAATGCTCTATCCACTGAGCCAAACTGGTTAGGGCTGGACCTCTAATCTTATTATAATCAAGTAATAGAAAACCACAAAGTTCCAGTGAATTTTTACAAGTGGTCTATTCTGCCCCTTTAATTCCTCCACATTGTAGTTTTTAAAAATGTTCTTTATATCTAGGGCAGTGATGGTGAACCTTTTGAGCTCGGCATGTCAGCATTTTGAAAAACCCTAACTTAACTCTGGTGCCGTGTCACATATAGAAATTTTTTGATACTTGCAACCATAGTAAAACAAAGATTTATATTTATGATATTTATTTTATATATTTAAATGCCATTTAACAAAGAAAAATCAACCAAAAAAAAATGAGTTCGCGTGTCACCTCTGACACGCGTGTCATAGGTTCGCAATCACTGATCTAGGGGAACCAATTCAAGGTCTATCCTGATAGAAGTTCAGTAAAAACTAGGAATTGAATTTAAAAATGTCCCTCCCCCTTGCCATCATTTAATTGGCTAAATCATCTTTATTCTTTCTGTAGTCTCTTTTGTACCCATGATGTGTCCAAATTTCCATATCAGTGTCCCATCCCTGATCATCTAAAAATTTTGATAGTCTCTTAACTGATGTTCTACCTTCTTAAGTCCTTTTTTTCATTAATTCGTCCCCATGTTAGCCTTCTCCCTTGCTCAGAAATGTTCCATAACTGAGGCCAGATTAAAATTCTACAGCCTTAGCCTAAAATTAAATATTGTCAATAACTCAACTGCATTTTTATGTGGAAGTTAGGAACCTTCAGGTTGCAAGTGATAACCTAATTCAAAGTGGCTTAAGACAAAGAAAAGATAGAGAAGGAGGAGGAGGAGGGGAAGAGGAGGAGAAAGGGAGAGAAAAGAAGGAAGGAGGAAAGAAGGAAGGAAATAAGAAAGAAAAGAGAAAAGGGGAGGAAGGGATTCGTTTATTAACTTCAGTGTTGGCCTCAGCTACGGCCAGATCCAAGTGCTTCAGTGATGTCACTGGATTTTCCCCTGCTCCTTCCTTGGGCTCGGTTTCATCCGTGCTGGCTTCGTTCTCAGAAAGGCTTTCCAAAAGAAGGGGGAAAAATAGATGCCAACACCTCTAGCCCATCCTATAACAACTTCAGGGGAACTATTATGTCTTTAAAATCATGCCAACAAAGACCAAGGCTGGTAGCTTCTTCCTGAGTCAATCACTGTAACCAGTTTGAGACTTAAGATTGGATCAGCTCCACCCCTTTCAGAAGAGCCGAGAGTGAAAGACAGATGGCTCCCCAAAGAAATACTGCTGATATTATAAAATGACAGATTTGGTAAGATAAAAGAGACAGATATGCATCGTATATTTCTATCCTTTTTCCCCGCAACCTTACCTCATATTTACTACCAGGGGTCAAGCCAAACAAAAGCATCCATTGCTTCCCATAGTATTCTGCCAATGTTTTGTTTTTGTTTTTTCCTTTTTTATGTTTTCTTAGAAACCCTATCAATTCCTCAATGGTAAATTGAGGTTAATAGAACAAAACAAACAAACAATGGAAATGCTAACATATGACTTTTTAATATCCTATCCAGACAAACTACAAGATGCCCAGAATTTCAGATAAATAACAAACAACTTTTTAGTATAAACATATCCCAAATATTGCATGGGATATACTTATGCTAAAACAATATTTGTTGTTTATCTGAAGTTTAAACTTAACTAGGTGCCCTCTATTTTTATTCACAAAAATCTTAGCACTCTCCTCTAAGAAAATGCACACATTTTTCTAAATATGTTTGATCATGGGACTCTCCCCCACCCCCAACAAATCATCTACATGAACGCTGCATACAGTTTGCTTCAGGAGCAGCTATAGTAACTCATATTTCAATAATTTAAGGGAAACTCAGCACTCTATGTACAGTCCTTGCACTACATGTGTAGTTTTCTTAGCCACTGTCCTGTGGAATGAAAGTACTTTCATTGAAGAAAGAGTTGAAAGAAGAAAGAAGGATGCATTTGACTTGCAAATGATATTACCCCCAAATAGAAATTGATAACTTATGAGGAATACAAAAAAGTTGGGGTTATTTTATTTATTTGCCCCTGACTTGCTGAGCATGACTAAGGCTGATGAAAAAAAAATATATCCAAGACCCAGGGACAATTATGCTCTTAAAAAGTAATACCTACTGAGTGATGAAATGTTTATATCTCTTGATTTTAGATAACACTGAAAGCAGAGACCCTCCAGCTACCTCTTAGCCCATGATGTGTTATGTCAAAAAGATTCACTACAGGTTATTTGCACATGTGATTTAAACCATCCTATAAATTAAAACTGTGCTGTGTATATGTGTGAGCATGTGAAAAAGTCTGTAACAGCAGTCTTCCCAAAATTATCACAAAGAAAGATGCTTGTTTAAAAGAACACCCCTATGTGAGGTTTTCCTTTTGTATTTTTCTCTATGCTATTGAAGCTACCCAATATCACATCTGGAAATGGAAATGTCTGAAAGAAATGCCATTCATCGTACAGGGCAAGAAGCAGAAACCTGAGATAAATATGCCTCTGTCAAACGGAAGCAGGCAAAATTACTAAAGGAAAGAAACCAGACATCCTGGGGCTTTTTTAGATAATAATTTATAAATGCCAAAGTTTTCATCAAATAAATAAAATAGACATTTAACCCACTTATGTGCATAGAGTTTAAATGCAAAAGGAAAAATATGAAATAATTACATTGTAAGAAACACTATGCTCTATAGTATCTTAATTTCCTATTTGGTCAGTAAACTATCATTGAAAGATATTGGGGAGCCCTAGCTGGTTTGGCTCAGTGGATAGAGTGTTAGCCTGCGGACTGAAGGGTCCCAGGTTTGATTCCGGCCAAGGGCACATGCCTGGTTGCAGGCTCGATCTCCAGTAGGGGGCATGCAGGAGGAAGCCAATCAATGATTCTCTTTCATCATTGATGTTTCTATCTCTCTGTCCTTCTCCCTTCCTCTCTGAATCAATAAGACTATATATTTTTTTTAAAAGATATTATGAAAGCTATTGGAAAGATCTCTACATTCTCGCCTGCTCTTGAAGTCCTTTGATTTTAAAAGAAGAGTGAGCATGATGCACATGCTTATTTATGCACTGACATATGTGTACATTGTTGGATCCACCAAGTGATGGGGGCTTAGAAAGTGGTAATGTGTAGAAGTGCCTGTGATAAGAACTATAAATTGTAGAAGACTCCATTCCTTCATCTTCTCTATTTGCCTTTCAAGGTTCTGCGTTCTACTACTCATTCACCTGCTTCTGACATTGTTCTTTAATTTATTGCTCTGGATCCTTTGGACTCAGTTGTTATTGTTGGGGTTCTTTCTATGTAATTACAAATGAAGGCACCTGTTATACAAGCCTTCAATGAGCCATTTGTTTTTGAGATATATATTCTAATTCATTCATATTTTAATGTCCACCTAATATTATAGAATACTAGGTGATTCATCCTTTCATTAATACCACTTGGAAGAAGAATTATTTGAAAAGACAAAATCTTGTGTAGAGAAACAAATTTTTGTAGGGCTTTCAAAACTGGAGGTATGGGGGACTACTCTTCTAAGAGACACAGAGGAGGAGAAAGTCTTCTGCTCTTCATTAATTTTGCACTTTGTGCAAAGTGTCCTAACAGACAATGTCTCAGAGGGTGGGGATTATGGCTACATTGATCAACATTAGCATGGTTCTTGGTACAAAGCAAGCAATCAATAAAAATTTGTTGTATACGTGAATGAGTGAATGAATAAATGACATGGATTTTGGAATAGTTTCTTATAACAAAATAGAGTTAAAGAAATTGATTCTGTAAGGGAATATGTAGTTCTAATATATTCAAGTAATTATTGTTGAAGGAGTTATTCTAGGAATGATTTCTAACTCCATCTCTTGCATTGTTCTCAACTCTCAGTCCACCTACTTCTAATCAACATTTCCTTTTAAAAAATCAAATGTATTGGGGTGAAATAGGTTAATAATTTTTTATGCATTCCAAGTGTACAATTCTATAATACATCATCTGTATAGTGCATTGTGTGCTCACCACCCAAAGCCTAGTCTCTCCCCATCACCACATATTTGACCCCCTTTACCATGTTCATCCTTTCCCCAACCCCCATCCCCTCTGCTAGCCACCATTCCTTTATCTATGTCTATGAGTTGGTTTGCTTTGTTTGCTGCTTTCTGTTTTATATCCCTCAGTGTGCTTCAGTTGATGATCAGATAAAAAAAAGATGTGGTACACATATATAATGAAATACTACTCAGCTAAGAATGAAATACTGTCACTTTAAACATGGATGGATCTGAAGGGTATCATGCTAAGTGACATAAGGACAAGAACCATATGATTCATTAATCAACCTTTCTAAGACAGAAAACAAAGCCACATGTTTTAAACATAACTTTAGTATGTTCCACCAATTGTGTTGCCTTGAAATTTTTTTCTCTAATACTTAAAGCAAACAACTACTAAAAGTACCATTCCATTTCCAATTTAACTTCATAAGTTACCATAATCAGGATCCTTATTCTTTTATAATCTTTTACCGTTTTTGTAAATCTGTTTATTTATGCATTAATATGTATGCACATTTTTATTTGTAGAAACATTTCAATGCTTGGTTCCGAGTGATGAAATTAATGCATATTGTTATTAATTATTACTTTGGCTGATCCAAGTCAAGCTTCTTCCTAGTCACCAAGTGTTAGTTTAACATTAACACTTTTGTTAAAAAGAAAAAAAAATCAGGGAAGTAGCACTTTATTTGAAGGAGTCCCTTGTATAAACATCAGCTGTAATGCTACCAGAGATTGACTGATTCAAAGTTCTTTCTAGGAGTGGACACAGGCTCTTTGCTCATAAAGCTGGCCCCACTGTATTCAGAAATATGAGCTCTTCACCTCCAAAGTTGTTCTTGGGTATATACAAGAGAAGAAAGACTGAACATTCCCAGGGATGAAAGCTCAACCCTACTGCAAGGGCTCCCCCTGGACTCTGTGAATGTTGGGAAATGGTGTAGATAAAACCTCTTACCCTCTTGGGAGGGTACAGGTACTGCATGGCTAACTCCTGATTGAACTTGTGATGTTGTGCTTTGGATACCACCTTGCTGGAAAAGAATCATCACAGGACTGTTCTGCAAATTGAGGTGTGATGCAGCTTTCTTCTTTCAGGCAGTGGGAGGTAGGAAATAGGAGGAGGGTTGAGTTCTCAAACTCAGATGCACACTGAAACAACAAATAACTTGGAAAGCTTTAAAAATACAAGGATGCCTGGGCTTCTTCCCCAGAGAGTCGGATTTAATGAGTCTTGGATATGCCTGGACACAGATTTTTCAGAGGCCCCTAGCTGATTCTGGTGCATAGCCTAGATTGAAAATCACTGATCTGGAATACAGATGAAAGCAAATGAACACCTATGGTGGAAGACAACTTGAGCCTTGTTAAAGGGTCAAAGATTTAGGCAGCAAGTAATGTCCAGTAAAGCAAGGGGTTGGAGATGGGGAGAGAAGTTCCTGCAAAATGGTAGAAACAAAAAACAAAACAACAGCAAAGACTGGTATTAGAAACCTGAATTGCATGGAAATGTGATTCTATTAATGTCAATCTTGCTGTATTTTTTTAAACTACTGTGATTGGTTTACAAAGGCATTACTGTTTTAATGAATTATTCATTTTTTAAAAAGACCAATATTGAGTGCAATATTCCTTTGACACATTTAACCATATGTGGTAGATAAAATTACTCCCCCCTCCCCAAAATGCACATGGCCTAGTCCCCCAAGTCTGTGAGGCTGTTACTTTACATGAAAAAAGGAATTTTGCTGGTGAGATTCAGTTAAAGATCTTAAAATAGGAAGATTATCCAGGATTATCTGGGTGGGTCACATGTAATCACAAGGGTTCTTTGTAAGAAGGAGACAGAGAATAAAAATCAGACAAAGATGTGATGATGGGAGAGAGGATGCTGTGATGCTCCTTGAAGATGAAGGAAGGACCATCAGCTAAGAAGTGCTGGCAGTTCCTAGAAGCTGAAAATGCCAAGGATTCTCTGCTGAAGCCTGAAGAAGGAACATGATCCTCCAACACCTTGATGCTAGCCTTACAAGCCTCAATTTAGACTTCTGACCGCCAAAACTGGGAGATAATAGATCTGTGTTGTTGCAAGCCACTAAGTTTGTAGTAATTTCTTAGAGCAGTAATGGGAAATGAATACCCCACATTTTTAGAAAGACTAGCTCTTTAGACCACAAAGCTATCCCCCCTCCCCCACCTCCGAAAAGCATCCATTTACTTTGTAGCTATTAACTAAATTGCAGTCATTATGCTCAGAAGGAAATAGACAATGAGGTGCTACCTTAGCCAGGCAACCCTATAAAGTGCTGGCCAAAGTCCAAAATCCCAGTCATTGTGGAGGAGCCAGGACTTGGACTCAGTGCAGCTAAGGATAAAATGCACCTGGAGATAAATGCCATTACCGTGACCTCACCAGCCAAGCCAGATCTCCTGCAGGTCTCGATACCAGAACAGCTCTAGCACAGGCTCTCAGACTTGGCTGCTCAGGGGACTCCCCGAGGAGCTTTTAAATATCCTCATGCCCAGGCCACACTCCAGACAAATGAACTCCGAAACGCTGGGAGTGGGAACCAGCAGTCTGTGTTAACAAGTCTTTCCAAGCAGTGGTTAACGTGAACGCATATGTGGATCACCCATTAAAATACCCAAGATTCTGCATTTCTAACAAGAGCGCCCCGGTTATGCCGATGATGTCTTCCACGAGCAAGGTGATGTAGTGTCCTTTCTTCCCCTACTCTGTGAGATTTTTCTGTGTTAACCAGCAATCCAGGAAGAATTGAAATAGGAGGTTTAGAGATTATATTGTGTGAGAATTGCTGGTAGAAAGGCACACATCACTACATTTAGTTCTGTACTGCTTTGGGCCTGTTTTGCTCATTCCTAATCTTATAGATATTAGTTTTCAGTGATTGCAGCTAAAAGGCAAGAAACAACCAAGAATCTTTTTTTTTTAAATCTTAGGTGAAGTGGGGCATATAGTATTGAAAATCTGCAACTTAATTCTTCTGTTGGTTGGTTCTCTATCCCTCAGTATGTCAGACGGAGTTTTATTTTAAAACAACAACAAAACCTCATTCATTGTATTCTAAGTGCCAATACATAATACAGGAAATCAAAAGCTCACACAAATACTGGTGGGGTTGGGGGAGCTGCTGCCATGAGTTCCAGATCAAGACGTACTAGATCTACAGGAAAACAAAGGTGATGATCTCAGGTGCTGGTGAACTCATGTGTATGGCTCTCAGGAGTCTACTGAAAAGCCTTGTGAATTTCAGGAACCTCAGGAGAGCTTCCCTGTCAGTATCACTTACATGCACACAATGGAGTGGTGAGGGCCTGGGAGGGGCAGGTGTGGGGTGAAGGGGGTCAATGGAAAAAACAAACAAACAAACAAACAAATGGGACATCTGGATTACTTTCAATAATAAAGGTAAATTTAAAACAACAAACAAAAAAATTCATAAATTATATTACTAAGGACATTTAATGTATCTCTTTTTTCAAATTTTTTGTGTAAGCTGCATTGAATGTTTTCCTAAGCAGCTTTTAAGGCACCAACATGAGATTCACATACATTCTTTTATTATTTAGCTTAGACTATTTTTACTTCATAAAAACAAATAAAAACTAATGGGGCTATCATTTAGTGTTTCTCGGAATATCCAGCGCATTGCTGGCACTGGACAAATGTCAACTAACGGAGACTGAAAGAATTTATCACTGTTCTGCCTGCATCTGTGATAGTGAAAGGGTAGTTTCCTTTCAGCCAATTGCACATGAGCTACTATCTAAGTGGATACGCAAACAGCTTCTCTTGGAGATAAGTGTGAACATCCGGCCATTGAGGAAGTCCTTCAAATGGACGGAAAGGTCAATCTTCTTATTTAATAGTCTCCGGGAAGAAGAATTGCCTTGGGAATGATATTAATTTTCTCCGTAATGGAGGATTCCGGAATTTAGTATTTCAAGGGGACTTCTGTGAAATGAGCTGAGCATCTCTTTCGACTGAAGATCACAGCAGAGTCCCCGTGCAGTGAGAATGTTTTCATTTCCCCAAATGATGGGGAACCCAAGCTGCAAAATACAGTAACAGATGTGAAGAGCTGCGTAAGAGCATCTTTGGACTTCCCAGAGTTCATGTGTCTCCATGAGGATCTGCCTGTGAGTAAATTCAAGACCAGTTGTCCTGGAGTTAAAGAAGCTTAAGATGCTATTAAAAATGAGTGCACCATGAAAGACTCATTGGAAAAATAGATTGCATTTAATTAAGACTTCCCGGCTATCTAAGCCTCCTGTTCAAACAGTAAAAAGTGGTTTTGGGGAGCTGCAAAAGCCCAGCCAATAACTAAGTAATAATTGGGGAAAGTAAATTAAGTCCAAACGCTATTAGAAAAGAAGAGACAATGAAGCCCTTAGTTTTGTAACATGTTGGACATTTGCAGCTGAACAACAACGGTAGGTATGAATGGAAAAGGCAAATTGGATGGGAGAGGCTGAATATAGCCTTTGCCCCTTGAGTCTATTTTTTTTGTTATCTAATAGTTCTTAGAAACAGCGCCCAGATTGGATAAACTGAAGTGGTATCTTGGAACTCGTAAAGTGTCAGAGCTTTCTAAAACATGGGCATTCTGATTCATATTTGGAGTCAAGGATACTAGCTTTGCAATGAACTTTGTAACCAAACTCAGAAACAAGATTTAATGGATAAGCACTTCTATGTTTGGTTTCCTGTTTTCTTCATTTTAAAAATATGTTCTGATTTTCATGGTCTATAGATACTCCACACTTTGTAAACACCATGTCATTTACCATTTGGCAGTATTCCCCCCCCCCCCCCGGCCCCCACTTGGCTATTGGCGTTATCTTCATGGCCTATCAATGTTTGTATAAGTTTTCTATAAGAACAGGAAGACTGTATTTGTTTTCTTCTATCTAAATTCATCCCAGTGCAAGTCAGAGGTTTCCCCAATGTTGAACTTTCACAGCTCCATACAAGAAAGGACACAGATGATGTCTGCATCTCTTGTTTGTCTTCTCCACACACTCCTCTTAGCTATTTCCTTTGGTTAGGCTCTCATAGCATGACAGAGATTAGCAGTCCACATTTTCCTGACAGGTGGATATTGTGACAGCCATCGTAGCCTAACCCACTAACACATTAAATCATATCTGATTTTCCAGTCTGTAAAAAAATCACAAATAACCAGATGCAAAATCCAGTGCATTATTATCAAAAGAAAGGTCTAACCACAACAAAAGTTTTCTGATAACAAAATATTTTTATTGATGCTATCTTGTTGGGGTCCTATAATAGGCACATCAATGCGATGGTCCCCAAATTCTCATGTATGTGAGAATCACCTGGAGACCTTGTTAAGCTATAGAAGAGTGCTCAGTTCCACCTCCAGAATTTCTGATTCAGTAAATCTGGGGGAGATCCTAAGAATTTGCATTTACTTAAGAAGCATTATAGCCTGAAATTTTCTACCTGTTAACTCAAGGTTCAGAACTACTGCTAATGTTCACAAACATGTTGAACATACTATTCAAAGTCACAAAATCCTATTAGTCCTTTGCTGTTTGTACTGTTCCTTATACCATAGATGCATCTTACAATAACAAAGTAATTTACTTATGGGAATAGATATAAGGAGGAAATCAAGATAAGGTTATAGGAAAAAGATGATACTGCTCTAGTATCAACACTATAGTGCCCAAATCCCTTTTTCAAGGCCAATGCATCCATCATCTCTCACCCCCAGATGGTAATATTGATTAATTGTAGTGATGCTTATTGGAAATTGCTCTCAACCTCATTGAATTACCTCTTTCAAGATTATAACCCTCCCCAGGGGTTGGCATGAAACAAATTATTCTCTGAAGGGAAGAAACAAAGGCTTTGCCAATTTGCCTCAGTTTGAAAAGGATCATCACAGCTACAGCGCTCTCCAGAGATTTAGCTGAGGTCTCAGTTTCAATGGCATTGTGAGTCAATCCCTCCCTCTCCCCACCCCACTTATTCTTACATTCATTGCTCACTTCTTCAAAGGTATATATCTTCCAAGACCACTCCCCAATAAACTTTTGCACAAAACTCTTTGTCTTGGAGTCTACGTCAGTGGAATCCATTATAAGACAGTGTCTTCAATGTCTCCATCCCACAGACAAGTGATCTCAAGCCAGCAGCCTTAGCAAACTGACCCCAGAATTTCTCCCCAAATCAAGAGATCCAACATTTTCTAAAGAATGTCTGGACACAAAGGAAGTTGTTATTAACCAAATGACTCACATGCTGAATCACAAAACAAGGACCATTTGGAGAAAGGTCACCCCTCTTGGCTGTAACTGCAGAGTGTGTTTCCAGTTAAGTAGACACCCTGAGGCCCTCCTGGGGAGCAGCCAACACTGACCAACAATCACCATAGAAGTATCACCAATGGCTGCATAACGCCCCACAATCCAGAGATCCCTCCATCCTTCTTAGCTTTATGGCCTTGAAGCTCTCAGAGACACATTCTTTGGGAAATCTCAGACCTAGATGGGAATTTCCCATGTGCCAGGAACCAGAATTGTCAATGGAAGTGTCAAGGAAAAGCCAGCAAGTCTCTACAGATATGGCATTTGAAACATCCCCTCCCAAAACTAGACAGCTAATTATTTAATTTCTTTTCCTCCTCCTTATAATTTACACATGAAGTTTTATTCTCCTAATAATGGTAAAATGGGATTTATTTGTGTTATGATTTAAATATTCTGTTGTTTACAGTAATAAAATATATTTAAGCACATTGAAAGATGAAATTTGGGAGATTAAGCTAAAATAAAGGCTGAATATTAAACATTTTAATTTTTTAATCCAGATTTGATATTCTATGATACAGAAAATAGTAAGATTTTCCCCTTCTAAACATATCCCCCAAGAATCCTCAAAGTTCTTCCCCCTTTTCATTATTCTACCCAGCCATGCATCATGCATTTATATATATATATATATATATATATATATATATATATATATATATATATATATACTTAGTGAGCGCAAATTTATTGAAGGTCGATTCTGTACTATATGTTGGCATATCCACAAGGATACATCTGTGAACCAGCTGACTTGGTTCTAGACCTCAAGGAACCAGGTCTAAAACCTGCACCTCCTCCCCTCTATGAGGAAGCTCTTCTTTCATTTCACCTGGGAAGGCGGCCTGTGGAGAAGAGGGATCTACTAGTAATTGTGTTAGAAACTTGTGTAATTGCTATAGCAAGCTTAGTTTTCCTCCAGTCAGGTCCAGTTCTCAGGGGGTAAAATTCTCTTGACTGTAATCATCTTAAATGCAGGGTCATCTTGCTAATACTTGGTTAACACAAAAGAGTGCCTAATACCTTGTAGGAACAGGAAATGATGTGCACAACTACAGAAATCAAGGCAGAGATAATAAGGTAACTTGCTATGGCGAATACTGCCCCATTCTCTGTTTAATTTACATCCTGTCTAGGGCTCTTCCTAATGGCTTAGCACTGTCCCCTAGAAAGTGGACTGTGTTGATACATGCTCAGTTAAGACAGACATTGATTTTTGTTAGCTCTAATTCGATCACAGATTGCATTCAAAGGAATATGATTTAGTAAGTCAAATTATTTTAACTACATTACAGCACTTCAAACATTTACCTTTGAGACCCAAAGAATGAATTGAGTGTCTCTTTTTCAGTTCTTCCTTGCCCCAAACTCTATGGGCTTACTCCAAGTCTAATCACTCTGAGTGCCTATTAGCCTGATACAGACAGGCTCAGGAGTTATCCACACGGGGGGATTTAGCTGTGCTTGAAAAGGGAGCAAGCAAGGGAAAGGGGGAGGGGGAAAAAAAGAGCTGTATTTTTTTTTCTTTCCGCAGAGCAGGGACCTTTACAATGCTCCACAGTGTGCGAATAGAGCTACGTGCTGTGATACCATTTAGCAATAATGGATGGCTTGTGCTGCCCAGACTTAACAGGCCAGTGAGCAACATCAGGCTGCAGATGGAGTGCTGTGAGACTGTCGTGCATGAAAAAAGGATGAAAAATAAAATTGTCTATGGCTATTGTCGACATATTTATCCCTTGTTTAGGGATTCCCATGGCAACAAAAAGCTGTGACCCGCTAGTGGAGGTGGCGAGTCTGCACTGTAGAAGGGTGAACTTCTTGCCCAGGAACTGAACCCTATCTGCGTGCAATCACCCCCTCTAGTGATGACATGGTGCATGGCAGGGCTTTTCATAGTTTCCTTTGGCACCAAGCACTCAACGCCATATGTTATGGCTCTAAACTCTGAAAGCATAATATTATTATATTAAATTAGCATGACTTATTTTTTAGGAGACTTCTAAAACTTTATTGTTTTAAGTCTTTTAATTTTTGCTTTCCAAGGTTTGGTTTTGTTTCCAAAAGTTAAACTAAATCTGGTAAATAACCAAGTTGCTGGCTTGAGCCAAACTCTTCTCTGTGACCTTGCCTATGTCTCCCGCATTTGGGAAACCAGGTAAAGAAGAAAACCAACCGGCATGGAAGGAATAGTTAGGGTCTTTGAGGCCACTGTTTTCTTTCCTGGTAGAGGGGCTGGCATACAGTTATAATCTTAGGGGTGTCCTAAGCTATTATATCTCTGCCCTGACCCCCACAACCTCCTGCTCTCCAACTGTCATCTGTGACAATGTTCATGCTTAGAAGTCATATCCAGACCACCCAGAAGTTCACTGTGCTTCAGGAGCAGGAATCTCGACCCAAAGTGTGCCTATTGAAAGTGTACAGTAGGATTAAACTCCATTGTCAGTCCCCACCCCAAACTCAGTAGCCTAGACAGTGGTTGGCAAACTGCGGCTTGGCAAACGGCGGCTCGCGAGCCACATGCGGCTCTTTGGCCCCTTGAGTGTGGCTCTTCCACAAAATACCGGCTCTTCCACAAAATACCGACTTCTGCGCATGGGCCACGAAGTTTCAATCGCACTGTACATGCGCACCCACACGTGGTATTTTGTGGAAGAGCCACACTCAAGGGGCCAAAGAGCCGCATGTGGCTCGCGAGCCGCGGTTTGCCGACCACGGGCCTAGTAGATTCCCTGGGAAGACCTTACCCCTCCAAGAATTTACAACTCAAAACCTGCCCCCTCAAGCAAGGTTTGAAGAGCAATTGATATTTCCTGGTCTATGTATTGTGGAATCTTGATCAACAACAAAGTTCCCATTATGTGTTCCCCAAAACACAGGTATCATGAGCTTTTCCTCTAAAAGAAGAAACTGGGATAAAAAAAAATATTAAGCCCTGCACATGAAGTTTCAGAATGGGCTCTGAGAATCTATCATTTAATAATCAAAGGGAAAAAAACAACAACTGTTTAACTTTGCTAAACCTCATATTTTCCAAGCACAAATAATCATAGCTTCCGTAATTTGTTAATATCCTACCAAATTATAGCTGTGAAATTAATCTTGGAAGCACTGATCTTGAGTAAGTGCATGGAAATTCAAGGCAAGCAAGGAAGTCCTTAAGAAGCTGGATTTGGAAGCTGTGAACCCAACAATAAGGAAATGATATGAAGAAAATGAGACATAATAACCACCATAGAATTGGATATATTTAAATAATTCACATAAGGATTCTGTTTTGCCTTATAAAGTCTAATTAGGAAAAGGTAGACATGAAAGCATCATTTGGTTTTACTATGTTTTCTTTAATTTTAAGTAAGAGAAGCATTTTTCTTCTATTTGTTCTCAAAGTCAAAGAGTACATTTTAAAAAATTCAGCTTTGGTAATCCCCTAAGTACTTGGATTCAGAAAAGTTTCCATCATGGGACCATTCCTGTTTCTCCATCTCTCTCCTTCCTCTTCCTCTTTTTCACATGCTCCCCAATCTCACTCCCATTCACACAATTTGGTGCTGTTCTATGTCTAGAAGAATGGCTTAATTTTTCTCAATGATCTTTTTTTTTTTTTAAGTTTCAGTATATTCCATTCTCTATATATTTTTCACTGTCTTTGTATTTCCTGCAAGATTTCCCACTGTGACAATAGTAAAAACTTTCACAAAATGTTGTGAAATTAAAAAATACTTGAGTTTTATCTCCCATAATTACTAGCAAGAAGACCTTGAGCAAGTGACTTAATATCTTTTAGTTTCAGTTCCTTTATCTGTTAAATGGATTGAATAATATCTGCCTTATAAATAAGCTTTTCAAATATATGATACACATTTTAATATTCATTTTACATGTATATAATAGAGAATTTATCAATAATATTCTAATAACTATGTATGGTGTCAGACGGGTAGGAGACTTATTATGATGATCACTTAGTAAGTTACATATCTAATCGCTGAGGTATACACCTAGAATGAATATAATATTGTATGTCAACTGTAATTAAAAAATAAAAAATGATTTAAAAACTGAAAAAATAAAATATAAAATTTCAAGGATAGTGCCTAGCACATAGTAAGTACCTAGTAAGTATTAATTCTCTCTTTAGAATACAATAAGATTGTTTGGCATACTAAATTATTTTGCTATTTTTTTATAACCATCCAGTCAAAAAAGAAAAAAAAGGTAACAAAAAAAGGAAGCTCTGTTTAATGATACAAAGGATTTCATGGAACCCAATAAGTATGGCCAGACTAAATATAAATAAAATGTAAGTCATCAGGCAGCTACTCTTTCTGTCTCTGCATCTCACAATGTCAGCTCAGATTATCAGTAGAACATGTTACATCAAGTACTCAGACCTATAGTCCTTCTGGTCTTTGACTGAAGTCTACTAAGATTCACCAAGACATAAGCTTAGGTCATTACCCATACAATATTTCCTCACTTTCCCCAGCCCACTCTGATAAGATAATAAACTACAGAAATGATTTTGATGGCTTTTATGGGAGATTTCAGTCTATAATTGGAGGGGAAATTCAGGGCTGTAGGTAAACATCTCTTTTGGCAGAGGCTAATGGTTAATTCCAAAAGAGAATCAGATATTTCATATCATCTTTTATTCTTCAAAAAAATTAAATTTATCTCCCCTCTTTTCAAACACTGTGGGAATTTTTTTTATTAACATGGGGATTGTCAGAGTTCAGACATCTGAGTAAGGTAACTACATAACAGAAATAAGCATCACAAAATCTGGAGACGTGGGACTCTTGTCTATCACAAAAGAAGTCTATCTGATTGAAGACTAGAAGCAATCCAATCAGAAGAAGAGAATCACAGTATGAATTAGTTATTAATAATCAATAAACCTTTCCCCCTTAACCTCTTCAACCTATGACCCCCCCCCCCCCCCCACGATGCTTTCTTGTTATGGTCCAGAAAGCATATTTAACAAGGACATTGAAGCAGTGATCCAGTTAACTTAACCAAAGTTCTTCTAATGTTTTAATCCCTGCTCAGCCATTCAATTCCTAGGTGACCTCTGGCTTTTTTGGAAAGGGCATTATAGTGCTTATGGACTAAAGAACTGCTAATTCCTCTTTAAAAGAATTTGAAACTATAGAGGAAGATAAATACTTGGCTTAATAGGCTTGATCCTGATTTTTCCTCCAAACAAATTGACATTTGTTAACAATTTGGTTTAAGTCTATAATTAGAGAAATGTAAAAATATTGTCAGGTTTTGTTTTACCTGTTTATCTGCTAATTCAATACTTATTGAACATCTCTATGCAAAGGTTCTATTGTAAGATGAATTTACAGCAACCCAGCTGCCAAGTTACTTGGGTCTGTAAGAACCCCCAGGCAATAAACAAATAATTCTAATCTGTATATATAAAAGCCAAAGTGACTAAATGACCAGTCAACCTGTCACTATGATACTCACTAACCAACAGAGGGCAAACACTCAATGGAGGAGCTGCCCCCTGGTGGTCAGTGTGCTTCCACAATCAACCTCCCGCAGCCAGCCAACCTCCCACAGTCCCTCTCCCCGGCCAGCTGGCCCTGATCGGCCCCAATCAGGACTGGGCGAGATGGCCCCAATTGGCCCCAATCGGCCCCAATCGCCAGCCAGGCTGAGGGACCCCACCCATGCACGAATTCATGCACTGGGCCTCTAGTTTCATATAATAGGTGAGCATATAGGTAAAACTGTCAAGGAACACACATAAATGATCTGAGGTAAGGAGGGGATGCAAGACAGTATTAGAAGAACCAGGATTTGGAGAACAAATAAGAATTTTCAAGAAAGTAGTGTTGAGGTCAAAGCACTAGGTGGGGAATGGGGATGATTTTGGATCTTCCAGAGGAGGGAAGAGAACATTTGAAGAAACTGCCATGGAAAAAAGGCAGGACAGAAATCCTGGATGTTCTTGGTAGAGTGACTAATGGTGAATGAGTAGAAAGACAGACAGGGATAGATCACAAAGGGCCTAATAAATTATTCTTTGGAGGATGAACAAAGGATCAGAGGCCAGTTGAGAAAAAGGAAATAGTGTAGAGGGGGTGTGTAACAGAAAAAAGAAAACCCTCAGTCTTCCCCCTCCTGTACAGAGGAAACCCCAGATCTTCGCTATGTCTTTCCTTCTTTTGAGTCTCCTTTACTATTCACACAAAACACTTCATGTCTAGTCACCAAATGTGTGGAAGTTGTTTCCCACACCACCAAGCAATTCTCTAAAACCAATAGGGTGTCCAAGAATTCAACTCAATTCTGACACTACCTACTCAGAAATAGCATCAGATTCCATAGGTTAAGGATTCATTTCTACAAAACTGCTCTCCCTTCAGTTCAGATGGCGGTCGAAATCTTAGGAAGCCAGGAGTACTTCTGACCAAGCTGCTGTAAAAGAGAGGCTCCAACGAACTCCTCCTCGGGTTTGATTAATTTGCTACAGCAGGTCACAGAACTCAGAGAATGATTTTACTTCCTAGATTACCAGTTGCACTGATAAATGATAATTTCTCAGCCAGTTGTCTCCAAATAGTCTGTCCCTTCAATAGAAACAACTGTGGGTTTATTGTTGGTCATCCTGCTCTGCAATTGTAAAGTTAATGACTTTCTTACAAAATAAGATGGGTAGGTTAAAAAAAATTGGGAAAAAAATCAAAGATGCTTTCCTCTCTTTCTCCGTCATTTTACTACTTTGAAAAAAAGTGAAATTCAAGTCTAAAAGTGAAGGATTTGAAATTACTATCTCAAAAATCAATGTATAGCCTCAACTAGTATCTCAACTGTAGGTGTTTTGTCAATAATGATACCAAAACAGACTGAGTTGAGGTTTTGTAAATAAACTATTGTCCTGAAAACGAAAAAAAAAAAAAAAGAATGGAAGAAGAAACAGGAAGAAAAGCTTGTGCTGGTGTTCAGAGTTACTCAGATCTTTCTTTGGAGGCTGGGAGGAGAAAAGAGCCCCTAAGGCTCCTCATTTTACCAATAAAGCTTTCTGTCTAATCCTCAGAGAGGCGATAATGATGAAAGATACTGTTTCAGGGTGGTATAGTAGGTGCATGCATTACTGGTCAAGTTCCCCTGAGATATCTCAGATATGTGTCTGATTCCTTAGTACCATTTCCAGTTGGAAAAAAAGAGGAAAAACAGTATGACCAGGTTAATTTCAACTGCTCCTATTTTTATTGCAACTGTAAGTTGATTAATTATCATCCATTCTCAAAAAATTAAAAATTAATATTCTGACAGTGTAATGTGTCATACATAGAAAAATGGATAATTTAGGGAGAGCGGTTAGCAAGAGAGAGAGAAGATTACATAAAGATAGGATTTCCATAAATAAAACAGTACATTAGGAAACTCAAGTTAAATAATACGATTTAGACTAAGTCCTCTGTATTAGGTTTCTATGATTATCATAAAAATTACCACATACTGTTGGCAAAACAATGTAAGCTTGTTATCCTAAGAGTTCTGTATTAGAAGTTGAACATAGGTCTCACTACTCTACAATCAAAGTGCTAGCAGGGATGCATTTCTTCCTAGAAGCTCTAGGGGTGAACTTATTTCCTTAACTTTCCTGGCTTTTAGAGGCCACCCACGTTCTTTGTCTTGAAGCCCTTTCCGCTGTCTTTAAAGCCAAACATACTGAATCTCTCTGACCATCCTTTTGTGCTCTCATCTCCCTCAGATCCTCTTCTGATTCTTTCTTCTATCTTTAAAGACCCTTCTTGTTACATTGGGCCCACACGTTAACAGGGTGATCTCCCTCTCTGCTGATTAGCAGCCTTACTTCAATAAGCAACCTTAATTCGCAGGTTCCAGGGTCTCAGATGCAGCCACCTTTCAGAAGTCGTTATTCTGTCTACCATACCCTCACTTCTTCCACACAGTTCATAAAATCACACATGAGATCCTACAGTTACCTGAGAAGTATTATTATTTAACTTTCTGAGTGCGTATGTGATTTTTTTTTCAAGATATGAAGGATATTTTACAAATGGTTATTCCAATCTTCAAGCTCTATATGATTCCATTTATCAGGCATCCCATACATTCTGGGATTTCAGGAGTAACAAAAAAAAAATAGTGTGCTTTCCCTCAGAATGCCACATCTTGCCAGTACGTCTATTGAGACTGTGTTTGCAGTATCCATAAGCCACCTCACCTTCTACTGTAAGACAGGAGACTATAATGGGACTAACACAATAAAACAAAAGTAGTAATTTTGGCTCATCTTTCTTCTAAAGAATTATTCATTTGCTTTGCTCAGCCCACTGATGTGCTGATCATCGTCGGTGGTGGAGATATGTATTTGGAAAATCAAGGAGGTTCTAAATTGACCCACAGGCTATAAAGGCTATGGAGCTTCTAGAGAAGAAGAGGTCAGTCAAAGAGAAGACAGAGAAGAAGGGATTAGGATGGGATAGGCTAAAGTTTGGAAAAGAGAGAAAGAAAAAAACAGGACCAGGACTTCCAGGAGATATGTAGCAAAGATGTTTGGGAGGAAGTCTTACTGTACATCCCAGTTTTGTTTCTAAATCTACCCTTTCCTTCAATGTGTTTGCAATTGGATATGTTTCTATTGAATGTTATATGTTGAAATTGTCCCTCAATGCAATCTAAATTTATTTGTCTTAAATAAAAATGATCCACAAACATTGCTTGAATGTTTATCAAGTAGAGAAAGCTGTAACCAAAATAAGGCCCAGTTCCTGGCTTAAGGGTCCTACATTCTGCCTACATCTAAAGCTATATAAACAAATTAATACATATGCTATAGGCAGTAAATAGTAAGTTCTAATGAGTAGGGCCAATAAATTCTACAAATGATTGGAGCAAAAGAAGTTTCAAAAAAAAAAAAATACATACACCAAAAAAAGCCTGTCATCTCACTTCATATCAAATTAGCACTATGATTATAGCAGCCAGCTATTGAGCCTTTATTTTATGCTAAGTACATGCCAAGGCACTTTATCATATTGCATTTAACTTCCCACATTCTTGAAATGTAGATATTACCTCTATTTTACAGATGAGGAAATGGCTAAATATTTGCACAGAGTAGGTGATTAAACCAGTATTCCAACTCATCTTATGTTTTTCTCTTTCCCTAACAGACCATGTGATAGTGTATAAGCCATATAACGTTTTTGGTCATTTTTTTCTTAGTCTGTAAAATGATCAGTGTATTAGTTTTCCTTGCTACTGGTGGCAAGCTGAAAAATATTGGTCTACAAACATATATTCACTTCCTAATATCCAGAACCTATGAATAGTAGTTTATATGGCAAAGGATTAAGTTAAGGATTTTGAGAACAAGAGTTTAACCTGGATTACTTGGGTGGACCCTAAAGGCAATTTAAATTTCTGTTGTTTTAAGCCACCAAGTCATTTCTTAAGGTAGCCTGAAGAAACTCATACAGCATCATAACAAATGACCTCACAATTAGCAGTGTAAAGAAAAGCAACGTATCATGGCACAGTTCTGTAGGTTAGAAACCTCTCATCAGTTCAGGTAGGCTCAGCTATTTTCTCTGCTCTAAATCTCACAAGGCTGAAATTGAGGTGTTGGCAGGCCTGTGCTTCTTTCTAGAGCAGTGGTTCTCAACCTTCTGGCCCTTTAAATACAGTTCCTCATGTTGTGATCCAACCATAAAATTATTTTTGTTGCTACTTCATGACTATAATGTTGCTACTGTTATGAATCGTAAATATCTGATATGCAGGATGGTCTTAGGCGACCCCTGTGAAAGGGTCGTTCGACTGCCAAAGGAGTCGCGACCCACAGGTTGAGAACCGCTGATCTAGAGGCTTCAGAAGAGAATGCACTTCCAAGCAAATTTAAGTTCTTGGTAGAATTCAGTTCATTGTGATTACAGGGCTCATGACACGCAAGTTTGGAAAGAAATAGAACCCTCTCTGAGGACAAGGATCGTGAGTGTTGCTCATTGTGCTATTCCCAGGATTCAGCAATTTGTCTGGCTTAGAGTACGTGTATATTTAATACATTTTTATTGCATTTGCCCCCTGCAGGGAGATGCAGCTTCCATGTCTGCTAGGCTCACCATGCTAGCCACTAGGGACATATAAGGGAGGCAGGACAAAGCACACTGTTCTTGGAGCCTATGGTCTAGCCAAGGGTGAGCCGACAATAATTAAATGAAAATATAAACAAGTTCATAATGACAAACCCTGTGAAGAGTTCTATGAAGTTAAAGCAGGAAGGAATGTAAGAAGTGCAAAAGATACCTCATCTAATCTTGAGATTATGGAAGCCATTCTTAAACGAGGAGACTTTGAGCCCAAATATGAAAAATGGGAAGATGTTGCGTGAATGATGGCTACATAGGTGTGGGTAAGAAAAGGTGTGACCATAGTCCAAACCAGGAGTCCCGTATTTCCTACAGCTTGTGGAATCACTATCTGGTGATTTTTAGTTTATTTATGTGTTTATTTCCTACTCTTGCTACTAGAAAGTAAGTTCCATAATGATCCATAACAAGTAGTTTAAAATGGTAATTTGATTGCCTTAATGAAAGATTCTAAGAACATTACTAATTACATATTACAGTGTCTTATTTATGTAGACCTCTAGGAAAAATTTCTCTGAGTTTTCAGTTCTCTCTATCAAGGTCAGATGTGTTTCTCTTTGGCAACCAAAGCGCTTTGTTTTGTTTTTAACTTACAGACCCTGAAAGCTGGGTTGACTTCATGTGACTTGCGCAGTTCCACAAGGCTCCATTCAAAAAGGCCCCTTGTTGAGGTTTAATGTTCTTGGGTAGCTGAAATTCTTAATACTCTTTTGTTTAAATTTGTATTTTGGACCTTGGGACAATGGAGCACGTGCTAGGCTTCTAGCTTCAGCTCACCTGCAGCCCCACCTCCCACCACCTACCTGCCTCCCTGGGATGATGAGATCTTGGCTTTCTAAGGGCCATCTCTGACCTCCCCCTCTCCAGCCTCACTCAGGTGCTACTGATGCCCCATTCCTCTTGGCACCTCAGGCACTGCCTGGCTTTTCTGTCTCAGGATAGCGACCACTCTACACCCAAGTAGAGTTTGTGCACCGGCCTGGGCCGTGGGGAGGGTCAAGGTCAGGTGGTGCAGACCCTGTGGTGTTTCAGGACAGGGCATAGCAATGGGGGTCTCAGCCCTGGGCTGGCAGCACCATGTCATTGATGGGGAAAGCGTCTTGACCATCCCCAGATCCATGTACTGATCACACCCAGGCAAAGGATTTTCAATCTTTTAGGGGTTGCCTGTTCTTGTTGGGTTGGAGTAACGGGTCGTGGGAAGGGCAGACTGACTTCCTGGCTCTCAGAGAGCACACATTATGTAGGTCTGGTGGCTGCAGGAAGGAGAGCCCAGCAGCAGGTGGGTCTCCTGAGCCAAGTCAGGAGACAAGCTCCAGGTGCCTGCTGAGAGCCTGCTCTGTCAGCCAGTGTCCCCAGGCCCGAGGGAGAGAGCCATTAAATAACAAATAAAACCACCATAACAGGTCTAGAGTGAGAGCGTGAAAAAAAGGAAAAAGTTTCATGTTTTATTACATTTAATGGCATTTTCCCTGCTTTTTCAATTAGGGCCCCCACATTTTCATTTTGCAGAGGGGCCAGCAAATTATGTAGCTGGCCCTGCCTATAAATCACATACTAAATCATATTTTACTCATTATGCTGCTGCTAGGAAAATCATAACAAAACTTCAACCAACTTTAGCATGATATCAAATAATTTATGGCTTATACGTTGAGTAGAGAAATAACCTTCCACCCATCTTTTTTCTTATCTTTCTTGACTTTACTAGTATTTCCCTTTACCTTTTTATGTACCCAAAGAAGAAAAAACTCATTTTTAATTATCTTTGAGAACTTTAATCCTTTTTTATGTACTTATCTAAGATAGAAAGTCACTAATTAAATAACAAGGGAATTCTGTATGTACCACACTCCTATAAAACTCAAGAAAAGCTTGCTTGATATGACTTGTAGTTATTTACTTCATGTAGGAATTTGCCACCATTGCAGTTGGTACTGTGTAAGTACATTCTATCTTTTCACACTCATCAGACTTGTGAGAAATCTAACTTCTTCACTGTCTAGAATGTTCAATGAGGATGCTATGAATGGACTCTGTCATGTCCCATGCTTTATCCCACCATCTCACAGAAAACATGATTAAGAGTTATTGATGTGCCCTGGCTGGGTGGCTCAATTGGTTGGAACATTGTCCCATACACCAAAAGGTTTTGGGTTCGATTCCCAGTCAGGGCACATACTTCGTTTTCAGGTTTGATCCCAGGTCAGGCATGTAAGGGAGGCAACCAACCAATGTTTCTCTCACATCGATGTTTCTTTCTCTCTCTCCCTCTCTCTCTCTCTCTCTCTCTCTCTCTCTCTCTCTCTCTCTCTCTCTCTTTACAATAAAACCTTATCTTCAGGTGAGGATTAAAATAAAAAGAGAGCGCGATCAGCATGTAATATTGCCTGCCTTTGTAGAATGGAAACCTACTCACTTTATATGCATAAAAATGGTTGCTAAAGTACTTTGTCTTTAAAATCAAATGTATGATCTCCACTGCTCACTATGGCTATTAGTTTCTGGCCCCATAGTCCTTTAAAGGATACTACCTTCAACATTTGCATTGCAAGCTAGAATAACCCATTGATCAGTGATTTTTTTTTTTATTGATCAGTTAGTATATGCCTGGTTTTTCTAAGCACTGGGAAACCAGTAATGCACAAGTTGGAAGCTATCCCTAACCAAAAGAGATTTCAGTCCTAAGGAGCAAAAGACTGTAAGCAGGTAAACAAACAAGACCACTGTAGATCATGATATGTTATAAAGGAAGAAAACAGGATTATATATTACAGGCAACAGTTAGGGGAGTTACGGGAGTTTCATTCCATGTAAGCCAGAACTTTAAGGAGCCTAGGAGAAGCCAGTCGTTAAACATGCCGGGAGCAGAAATTTTAGAAGAGAAAAAGGTTAGGAAAAGAAAGGAGAGAGCATGGCTGAGGCATAGCCAGGATAGTCCATGATACCCTTGCAGAATTAGCCAGAAGTAGCCCAAACCTCCTTCCTGCTCTACCCTCCCTTAGTCATTAAGGCCATTAAATGGCTCCCTCTGGTAGTCGCTACACTTCAAACATTCCCATAGGAAAAAAACGCAACCGATAGAAGAAATATTTATGAGTGATACCAAGAAAACAATATTAGCTGGGTGAGTAGGGAGATAGCGAGCCAGGAAGGAAGACTATGAGCATAAATAGGTAATGGTCTCTGATTGGCCTAAGAGAAGCAAAAGGACAGGGCAAAACCAATTAATGTTGACAAGGGACCGAACATGGATGTTTTACCTAGTTGCTTCTTGATTTTCCTAATAATTACTGCAGTCAGTACTAACCTCTGACTAACAACAGTCCGATCCCTGTCTGTGATGAGACTTTAATGTTAAAAGTTGACCTTCCCTTTCTCTTACATATCGAAATTCCAAAAAGAGAAGGGAACCAAACAGTTGAGTCTAAAGCATCCTTAGTCAAACTTATGAGACTCAAAAGGCTTCTTTCTACTGTCCAGCCCAGCTCCTCCATGGCAGGCTCTCTCTTCCTGGCAGCCTTCAAGAGGTTCCAAACCATCCCATCTTAATGCTCATGCAAGGGGCACTTCTGGCTATTACATGCGATACTTATTTTAAAAGGTGTTCTGAAACTTCCAAACACTGAAAGTTTTTGAAGGGCATATGATGATAATGATGAGGATGATGGAGATGATGAGGATGGTGATGGTTGTGTAATTCTACCCCTTCATCCAAGTGGTGGTGGTTTCCTAGAAAAAGCAAACCTGATTTTTACTGGCAGAAATGATTTGCAGGGCCACGTCCTGTGAATGAGAACGTTCACTGCAGGAAGCAAGCGTTCCCACGGATTGCAGTAGGTGGTTAGCTTTGTGATTGCACTAACATCATCACAACCTAGCCTTAATTTAACTCCATTAAATAGAAGAAAACCATGTGAAGAAAACCATGGTTGGTGTGTGTGTGTGGGGGGGGGTGTGGGTGGTGGTGGTGGAATAAGGCTCCCTTGAATGCCCTTTTTAACTCAGTGGAGCATTCCAGGAATCAAACCACTCTAGGTTTCAAGGGTCTCAAGAACCCAGCCATGGTTTGACATTAAGCAAAGTTTTGAATGATTTTGAGAGGAAGAAAGCAGAGAGGAGGGGTATATTTTGGGGTCAGATAAATCAAAGCACATTTGGCCAGACACTGCCCCCCTTCATTTCCAAGCACATGTGAATTTCCAGGGAAATTGAATCCATGTGTTCCTGATTCATTTACATTTAACTCTTCAAAATGCTTTGTAAGCCCTCCAAGAAGCCTTCAGTGTGTAGAGATAGGAGGCTGGGCTTTGTTAGCCAGGCAGACACCTAACAAGCTGAATGAATGGGACGAGGTTTTAAAGACAGAACTGAGGAAGGTCAAGTGGTTTCCAAATTTGACCCAACATATTCCCCTTAACTTCTGGGTCCCAACCACCAACTTCTGCAAAGTGTACACAAAAATAAACGCTCCTGTCCCTGGCACCCACTGAGCAGACTGATGCGGGCTTTCACAGCCACTTCCACACAAGCCTAAGCCCCTTTGATGGTCAGAGACAGAAACCCTGACATTTGATAGAAGCCTTGTGCTTCCCGATGTTAGTTTTCTTTTCCTGGGCTCTAGTCACTTCCTTTTGTGAAATGGAAAGGCCGCTGCTGCCACCCCTGAATCTTTGATAAGAATTGACGAGACCCAGGGGAGTGTGGGAAGAGTCGCTGACTTCAGCAGCTTGGCAGAAGTTCCACAGAGACTTTCTGATCTTCCTCCACATGCTGAAAATCCCTAGAAGTCCTTTGACAGAGAGGAGGTTCAGAAGGGCAGTCTTCCTGTCCTCATTTCTATTAGAAAAAAATCACACTCACACGCACACACACACACAAAATAAGGGTAGCCACCACATTATATCCTAGAAAATCAGACATAATAAATATATCCTGTTCTTTGAGTGGGGCAGGGAACAGTAAGAGCTCAGTCATTCTCCCCTTCCCACACATCTGACATGCAGTCATCAGTAGACACACCCCATCTTTAAATTGCACAAATGTTCTGGCAAAAACCTAGGCTTCCTTTATTATGTGATCATAGCTCAGATGCCTAGCTCACGAACAAGGAGTTTTCACAAAAGAAATTGCTAGAGCTCACATGTGACTATTGGGTTCCAGATACCTCTTTCTACCTTTCACCTATATAGCTTCTCCATCTGCAGCATATTCTGCAGTATCTGAGATTGTCTAGCTAAATCCAACAAAGTCTTTTTGAGTAGGTCAAATCCTGGTATAAGCTCTCAGAGCAGTCTTACATTTGCTTGTGCGATTATGTCCATAATGCCCAAGGTCTCTGCTAGTGAATTGTCTTATTACTGTAACGTAGTGTCTGTCACCATGTAGACGCTCAAGAATAGATACTGAATGGATTTAATGGGGCCTTACTCTATGCCAGGCAGGGTGCATTAAATTCCATTGGATGCCCACAATAAACCTAGACTTTTTGCTCTTAGGATCCCTGTTTTTACAGAATGAAATGGAAGCTTAGGAACATTAAGCAGCCTACTAAGGCCGTGAAGTGAATAAGAGGGTTCAAGGATAGGCTTGTCTCACTCTATTAACCTCTGGTCAGGATAGGCTTGGTAAATGTGGCTTTCACTTTGGAAAAGAAGCTTTTCACTTTATACCACAGAAGGAAGTCCCTAACTAATATCTATAAGAACTCACCTCACTAACTGACAAAAATTTCCTCTGGCCTTCTTTGTCTAATACATATTCCCTGAATTCCCCTCCAGAGATAGCCCAAAATACATACTTATTTTTGGGGTGCACCAATATATGCTATTTAATGCAACATGCTCATTCACTGTATGCCCTATAGTTTGTCTAAATTTTGACCTAAGATTCTAAACTCTGAAAGCTAGAAATAAACAATGACTATAACACTTGAGATCCCTATCTGGCAGACACAACTTTCTTTTCTTTGATTTTAAAATGCTTTCCCTTGCCTGGTGAAATACTCCCCTGAAGACCACAGACACATAAGTTCCCTTCAATGAGTTCATTGTCAGCCAGTTTATGTAAGGGCAGTGAAATGATTCATGAGCAAACCTAAGGCTTTACAAATACTACCTAAAAGACTGTAATCTCAGCAAGTATTCCAATTTGAAGCATTTCATCTTCAAGTTAATCAAATATATATTTGTCTAGTCTGTGTGTAAAATTACCATAAACTGTAAAGTACTGTGCAAACATTAGTATAGTTGTTTAAGGAGGAAAGGATCACACTGCTAGTGAAGTTGGCCACATGACTTCTGCTTTGTTGCTTTGGGTCTATTCATTCTCTGGGACTCTGAGCTTTATAGAATGTACCAGAATGGTTCTTTACCTGGAACCCATTTAGGAATAGAGACAGGACCACCTTCAAACAACACTTAAAAACTGAGCGAAGAATTAATGTTCTCTAAAGGATTTAATAACACCTTGGCATGATCAACATTCAAAATAAATTTGGGAGGAGAGAATTAGATTTGAAAACATCTTTAAAGCTTTTTCAAGAAAGATTATCTCTCAGTAGAGACATTTCACGATCTGGTGAAGAAAAAAACTGATAGAGAGGCTTCTCAAACTTGATTGTGTTCATGAATCACTATGAGATGTCATTAAAATGTAGATTCCAATACACTAGGTCTAAGTTGGGACCCAACATTCTGCATTTTATCAAGCTCTCAATTGATGGTGATGACACTGGGCCATCCTCAGAATAGCAAGACTCTAGGAAATTATATAATTCAGCTTTTAGACATAGGAATTAGGGATCAGTCTCTGAATTTAGACTGCATGGCGTGGAATTCCACCTCAGTCACTTACTGTGTGATCTTGGTCAATGCATATTATTTCCCCTTGCCTACCTCACATCTGAAAATGAAGAAAATATTAGTATAATAGTTTCCTATCTAATAAAAGAGAAACATGCAAATTGACCATACCCCTGAACGCTTCCCATTGGCTAATCAGCAGGATATGCAAATTAACTGCCAACCAAGATGGCAGCCGGCAGCCAGGCAGCTGAAGAGAACAGGAGGCTTGCTTGCTCCAGTGATGGAGGAAGCCAAGGTTCCCGGCCTGCGGCAGCCCAGCTCTAAGCTCCGATGCAACAATGTTGCAATTATAGAAGCTAAACAAGCTCCAGATAGCTGCTTTCAGCCGGCAGCGGGCCCAGAGCTTAGAGCGGCAGTGATGGCAACAGAGTTTCAATTATAGAAGCTAAACAAAGCCCAGATATCTGCTTTCAGCAGCCGAGGCCTCAAGCTGGAGCTGGCCTCAGAGCTAAAGCCAGCTCTCAGCTCCAGTGACAGCCACAGAAAGTAAATAAATCCCAGAATAAAAAAGAAAAAAAGAAAAAAGGGAGAGTTGGGAGCTTCAGTCACATGCCAGCCTGAAAACGGCCCTCAGCCCTTCATCCAGACTGACCAGGCACCCCAGTGAGGAGTCCCACCCTAAAGGGGGTGTGGGCAGCCTAAAAACAGCCATCATCCCGTCATCCAGGCTGGCCAAGCACCCAAGCGGGACCCCCACCCTGATCAGGGACACCCTTCAGGGCAAACCAGTCGGCCCCCACCCGTGTACCAGGCCTCTATCCTATACTACAGGCAGGGCGGGACAGCACGAGCTGCCATCCGGGCCCCATGTGCAGCCCTGGGCAGCGGGGCATAAGCCCCACCCCCAGCCGGGACCCCTATGTGACACCTGTGCCCTCAGTCGGGACCCCCGTGCCGCCTAAGCCCCACACTACTAAGCCCTGCCCCCAGCCGGGAACCTATGACTATTGGAGAGCAGGAAAGTGCCGCTGGGCCCTGGGTCGCTGTGGTGATCCAGCCAGCCATCGGTAAGTAGAAAAGTGCGGCCTATAGGCAGCCCCCAGCTGTGCCTGATCAGGGAGCAGGAAAGCCCGGCCTGCGGGCAGCCCCCAGCTGGGCCTGCTCCCTGGTCGCCATGGGGATCTGGGAGCAGGAGAGCAAGCCCGGCCTGCAGGCAGCTCCAAGCTGGGCCTGCTCCCCGGTTGCCATGGAGACCTGGAAGCGGGAAAGCCCGGCCTGTGGGCAGCCCCCAGCTGGGCCTGCTCCCCCATCGCCATGGCGATCCTGGAGCAGGAAAGCCCAGCTTGCAAGCAGCACCACCATCCTGGCCATAGCTCAAGGGAGAGTACAACATGCAGTGGAGGCCAGGAGCCTGAGAGATCAACACAGAGGAGCTCCTGCTCCAAGCCTCCATGGTGTGGCTGGGGGCAGGCCCCCAGCAGACGCAGACACACACACACACACACACACACACACACACACACACACGGCAACTGCTTCGAGCCTACGTGGCGCTGCTGGGGGCAGGCTCCAGTAGACACAGACACACACACACACACACAGGACGTCTGCTCCGAGCCTCTGCTGCAAGACTGTGGCCATCAGTAGGACATCCACTGAGGGCTCCCGGACTGTGAGAGGGGCAGGCTGGGCTGAGGGAACCCCCACCCCCCAGTGCATGAAGTTTGTGCACTGGGCCTCTAGTAATAATATAATACTAGAGGCCCGATGCACAAAATGTGTGCAAGAGTAGGCCTTCCTTCCCCCAGCTTCCGGCACTGGCTTCCCACTGGCACCTGGCACATGGGCTTCCCTCTGGCTGCCGGCAGGCACTCAGGACCCAGGCTTTCCTCGCAGCCCTGGCTTCGTCCGGAAGGTCATCTGGAAGGACGTCAGGTCTAATTAGCATATTACATTTTTATTATTATAGATATTTTCTTCATTCCATTTTTACTATTAAGTAAAAAACCTATCACTTCATTGGCTTTTTAAACCAATTATATAACATAATTTATGGAAGTGTGTTTGGCATTGTATGTTAAACATAGTAAACATATAATGAATGTTAACTATTGTTATTACTATCAACTGTGTCCACAGAGAATGTTGCTTCTTCATATAACCCCTTCTTCCACATCTAAAATATAAAAATTATGACAATTTTTTTTCCAAATAAAAACAGAATATATGAAAGGATTTTTAAAAATTCTCTTTGGGCAAATACAGGCAACTACCTATTGTGTTTAGTAGGAATATTTATGGTGGCATTTGATGTCTTAGCATTTTCTAAACTCTACTTTTTATTTTATAGCCACTTCTTTATGATTAATTTGCCTTATTCAATTTTATAGTTAAATTTAACTATGTGTTCAGAGTCTCACTGGTAATTCTCATCAGAGTAACACAGTGTGTAATTTTCATCACATCACAATTGGCTAGTAGAAATAAATAACAGAGCCATGCTTTCACCTTATTGCTTTCTATATTGAATGAGTGTTTTCTTCTATTTCTCAAACAGTAGAAAAGGATTATCATTCTATTTTGTTGTTTTATTCATTGATCCCTAAGTGGAATCAGTCCTTTTGCTTATTTGTCAATATTCATTTCAAAGACAGAGTCAGAGCAGACATACTTTTAGTCCTCAACACTAACACTTTTTAAGTACTTCTGTGTCCTGGGGACTGTTTATTCATTTAACATATATTCATGTACTCACCTATTTAATCCCCATAATCCCCTGAGGAAGTACTATTTTTACCCCCATTTTACAGAAGTGAATACTGAGAGTCTCGGGTTAAGTATTTGCCCAAAGCTCAACAGCATGAACAGAGAGAGCTACAGCATAGAGAAATGAGATGCAACCTAGGCATTCTGGATCCAAAGCCCTCATAGGTAATCACCACTAGATTAGGTGACTTCATCCCACATCCAGGGCCAGGCCTACGGTGAGGTGAGGGAGGCATTTACCTTAGAAGCAAAATTTAAGGAGGCAAAGAAATTCAGTGATCAAGATAAATAACATTTCAATATGATGTTTTTAAAAATAAAAATTAATACATTTATGATGAATAAATATTAAAATAGTTCTGAGCTGAGCCATACTGGAAATCTGAGGTAAAAGAAAAAACTAGTAATACTGATCCTTTCTTTATCTAAAATTTTGATTTTTTTAATTTTGTTTATCATGGATATTTTGGCATAAAGTTCAATATTTTAAAATCTATCATTAAAATATTTATCTCAATTACTGAGATGTTTTCATGTCCCCTTAAACTTACTGAAGTGAATGCCACACTCATCACTCCCTAGTCCTGACTCTGCTCATCTTGTCTTGCCTCTTTCCAAACATTGTAGGTGCAAGAAAATTTGAGGACAAAGCGCAGGTGTTGCTTAAATTATTTTTCCTACTCTATAACAGCAGCTGTGCTGGGCCTCCCTTCTCTTCTCCCCTTCACTTCCCCTCCCTCTTCTTTTATTGTTTCCCTCTCTCACCATCTTTTGTCCCCCTGTCCTTTCTACTACTTTACCCCCTCTCATTTTTCATCTTCTTTGCTCCTTCCCCTGCTTCTGGGATTTCTTGAATTTATGCCTTACAGTTTATAACCCCAATGACCCAAACCTTACTATGCCATGAACAGGCCCTTCCACAATCAAGGCAGCTTTTAGCATCCCTGGCTGTCGTAAAAGCAGTACCACAGTTATCTTTCCTCCAAGAAGTTTAAATTTTCCCTGCTGGGTATTATGCTAAGTGAAATAAGCCAGTCAGAGAAAGAAAAGTATTGCATAATCTCACTCATATGTGGAATCTAATGAAAAAAATAAACTGATGAACTAAATAGACCCAAGACATGGAAACATGAAACAGACTATGGAATCTCAGAGGGAAGGTGGGGATGGGTGGGTGGGGGAGATTAATCAAAAGAACTTGAATGCATATATGCATAGCCCATTAACACAAACAGTAGTGGTGAAGGCCTGGAGTGGGGGGGCAGGTGTGGGCTAGAAGGGGATAATGGGGGAAAAAGAGGGCATCTGTAATACTTTCAACAATAAAGATTTTTACAAATTTTAAAAATTAAAAAATAAAGAAATAAAATAATAATACATTTTCCCTGCTGGGGGTCGGAGGAAGGAGTTTAACCTTTTAAGTAGCTCACACTCCTGAATTAGTATAAACTTGCTCTTTTATCCGTGAAATAAAGAAGAATTTTCTGAGCAAACAGTGGTTAGCCAGGCGCACTAAGGAGGTGGATACCCTTCTGGGGTCTGTGCTCCACGCACAGGTTTTGTTTGATTGTTTTATTTGAGTAAACCTGGGACTGAATTAAGTAACATATACCTTTCAAACCTATGATAGCTGAACAACTGTAAATTTAGGAGCAGAGAGAAAATATTTCATTTTTACAGAAGCAAAATAGATAAGAAGCGACATTTGATTATGAGATATTCTTGTGTTCTTTAAAGAGAGTCCCTGACCCTTCTAAAGGCTTTTCTTTTTTAAAAAATATTTTTAAAATTATTTTTTAGAGAGAGAGAGATGAAGGAAGAGGGAGAGAGAAACATCTATGTGAGAGTAGAACATTGATCGACTGCCTCCTGCACGCCCAGACCGTGGATGGAGCCCACAATCAGGGCTTGTACCCTGACAGGGAATACAACAGGCAACCTTTCCCTGCACAGGATGAAGCCCAACCAACTGAGCCACACTGGCCAGGGAAAAATTTTTCCCTTCTGTCACCATGTGACTATGTCCAGGCCAGTTTGCTGGAGGTGAGAGACCTTGAGAAACCAAGTAAGTCACCGTAGCTGGGGTCCTTCTAGACCAACCAGTTCCCCGATGACCTAGATACTGACTTCAGGCACAGAAGTGAGCCAGCCAAGTCCAATGAACATAGCTCAGATGACTGAAGCAAATCATAAACCAAATAAATGATTATCATTTTAAGCCATGAAGTTTGGAAGTGGCGTGTTACTACGCAGCATTAACTAGCTGATTCATGGAAGAGTTGTCAGTGTCCCAGCAGCCGGAGGAAACGGAAATGTCTCCCAGCCCTGGGAGAACCACTGCCCCCGGCTAAACAAGAGCTAGCTCTTTGGTACTCCTCCTGCTGAAATGAGAACTTTGACAAACGCGCTTCTGGGCTCTTCTCTAAATATTGATGACCTTCGTCACTTCCATATGCCTCATTGCCTGAAATTGCTCAGTCTGATCATCAGATTATATTTCCAAGTTCTGAGATGCCCCATCGGTTGTAGATATAAGCTTGAGAGCTACACACGCCTCCTTTCAAATAGGCATTCCTAAGTAAAACATCAACCACAGCTTTTGGAAAACTTTACTTTCAGAAGCTCTGACTGGTCGACTGGCAATGTGGAAGTATTCCCAGTTTGTTGCATTGGAGGGTTTAATCCTACATTTTTAATTTTCAACCTGAGTCCACATTACCTTATTTACCACCACCTCACCCCACCCTCAACTTCTTCAAAAACAAGGTGAGAGGTGAAAGATTTATTTCCAGATACAGGAAATAGCATCTATTGAGTTGGTTTTACACTATACTTTTGTCAATTTTTCTTAAATTCTAAAATGTATGGAAAATACATACTAAACAGACAAGTTTTCTGATTCCTGAAAACGCTCATGCATATTTAAGTGAAACTATCTTGCGAGACCCTATGAGGTAAGTAATCTATTTCTCCCTTTTACAGATGAAGACATTGAGGCATAAAAAGATTAATTTATCCACTGCAACAAGACAATATCTAAAGGAGAAGTAGACAGACACTTTTGGGGGGAAATCAGCTCTGCTGGGGAACTTAAACTTTAAGTTGGAAGAATATTTATGTAAAATAAAAGTGTTAGAAAGTGGAAGAAATCATTACTTTGAACTGGTATGTTAAAGTTTGTTAATAGTTTTAAAATGAAGTTTTAAAGGGAGGTGGAAGGAGTTTATTTTTAATATAAAGAAGTGTAAAGTGACTTTTTCCTTTCTCTTTTTCTCCATCGTCTTGTGATTAATATTATTAATTCTGCAAATCTGAGTTGGATTAAGTGTTTACTTTTCCGTCTTCTACCTCACATCCCCATCTCCTACTCATAATCGGTACATGGGCAATCGGTTCTGGGTTCACTTAACAATTCTATGTGCTTTCTAAACAGCTATTATCTTACAACTTGCCTTTTCCTCTTTTGGTCAGATCCTTTGTTAGAGGAAGAGCAAAGAAAATAAGTGATACAAGAGAGGAAGCACAATAGGGCCTGGGTGAGCCACCAAAGACACACTGTCACCTGCCCCATTAAGAGCCGGCTCTGCTTGGTGTTTCCGAATTCCTAGCTCACAGTTTCCTATTGTCATTTCTATTGTTTGACCACAGGGTTTTAGTAAATACTGTTACTTATAAGATGTGGCCAGTTTCTTGATGTTGCTAAATCTTAGTTCCTCTATTAAATCATTCTTCTTAATTTCACATTGCCTTTGTTCTTATAATTTCACTTCGGTTGGTCATAGAAAACAGTCACCTCAAACTGGGTACTGTTTTGAAGAAACATTAAAAGGTTGCTGTTGTAGGTTTCTATCCTCTCTGACTCTCTCAACTTCCTAGCTTTCATTGTTTTTCTTTCTCCTTTTAAATTATTTCTCTTTTATAAATGCTAAAATCCTCAAGTGTTTCAGCATTTGAATCCCAGTGACACCACCTTTGCAACTATACAGAGTCTCAATTTTCCTATCCACAAAGTGGGCATATAACGATGAGTGTGCCTACCTTCCAGAATCACTCTGTGGAATCAAATACATTTAAGTTGTGTGGCCCAGTATCTGGCACATACTAAACTCACAATAACTATTGTTACTCTAATTACCTTCCTGCTAGGTTCACAAACAGGTCACTGAAGTGAGTAATTCACAAGCTTTTATCAGGACCCAGGAATCCTGACTATTCAGCATCTGTTTTCCGTATGCTGTTGCATTACCTTCAAAGGTTCCCTCTGCCCACATCTATGAAATGATTAATAAGAAGTGAGGCTTTTAATTATTGACATATTCATATAGATGTCCACAAATCAAATACAAGACTTGGGGTGGGGGGCAATTGTTCATGCATCATTAGTTTCATTTTTTATTCAAGGGTTTGCATCTTAAGAGAAAGGTGCTACATCCAAGAGGTAGAGATGTAAAATCCAAAATGTGAAAGAATGTGTGTGGCAGGCCAAGTGCAATTACAATATAGTTTGTCCCAAATGGTGATTCCTAAAAGTATCCAAGCTGGCTTTTTATGGAAGGCAGTCATACAACAGAGAAGGTGGATTTAATAATAGCTGGCAATGAAAACATCAATGTCATAGATGATAAGCTAAAAGGGTGCTTTCTCTATATTATAGTCTTTACATACCTTTTTATGAGATCGGAGTAGGAGGAAGGGAAAGAAGAAAGTATCAAGGTACACACAGCCATGAGAAGAGTTTGGCTGAAAATGGCAAAGCAGCAGGATAGTATTTATCTGGCCATATCCATTGATAATGATTCAGTGACCTGTTTTGCACAAGATATGGCTAAGAACAACTTAACAAACACAGAAACATCTCCTCCATTCTTCTCCTAATTGCTGAAAGTTTAGGGTGCCTGATAGAAGCAAGGCTAATGTTCCTGGGTTACTTGAGTGGAAAGTGAGGCTTAGTGAGGTTGAATAAATGGTCAGTAATCATCCAATGAGTGGCAGAGGCAGGATAAGTCCAGAATCCTTGTATTTGCAATAACAACACAAAGAAAAATGACAGAGTGAGTTGTCTGGTTGAGGATATTGTTTGAGAGAATGGGCCTGTAAGGAGACACATTTATCTAATCAGCTGAGCACCTTGGTATTTCACAAGGATACATGTGATTGCTGGGCTGAGAATCAGTAAACTTTCAGCAGACAAGATTATACAATAAGATATATTTTGAATGGATCCATTCTATCCCATGGTGCAAGGCAAAAGTAAAACATCTGAGATCTGTTGAAAAAGTGGAAATATAGGAGAACATTTAATCCAGAATAAATCAGCTTAGCTTTCTTCATATACTAGTACATTGGCTTTATTCTACTTTGTACTATGTGGTGCTTATTACATTTATTCTTTAGAGATTGCAGTTTTGCAGATATTTCCAAGGCATTATCTAACAAAGTAATCCAGAATACAATACAATACATCCTTATACATCCTTATTGGTCATTAATCCTCTGAGGGATTATATGGCTAATGGAAAATTAGAAGGAGAAATTAGGAGCTATATATGTTTCTCAATATGATTTTTATTACCAAGAAAATATGGTTGGTCACAACAATGAACATATGCTGAGGAAAGGAGGGGGGCAATGAGGGAGAAAGAAGAAAGGAATGAGCAAAAGAAAAGGTAATTGTATGGAATTATAGGTCAATGGGAACTTAGTTATAAGCAATTACAAAACTCTCATGCAAGGCTCAGAAATATAAATGCACATGTACATTCATGCACACTCCCAGGGTCAAACATATATCTGACCCCATCATCTAGGCCAGTGGTTCTCAACCTTCCTAATGCCGCGACCCTTTAATACAGTTCCTCATGTTGCGGTGACTCCCAATTTCATTGTTACAAATTGAACATAATTAAAGCATAGTGATTAATCACAAAAACAATATGTAATTATATATGTGTTTTCCGATGGTCTTAGGCGACCCCTATGAAAGGGTCGTTTGACCCCCAAAGGGGTCGCGACCCACAGGTTGAGAACCACTGATCTAGGTTCTTCACACTTTGTTCTACTGTAAAAAGATCCTATTCATTATTTGATAGATAAACCCACATTAAAAGCAATCTGAAATTCTTAAAGAAAGACCCAAAGTGGATGGGCTATGCTGTCATTCAAATCTGGATTTAGCTTCCAGCTGCACTCCTTAACCAGCTGCGAGGTAGGTATAGTTGAAGTTGGTTGTTTTCTCCTGAGAAACATCCTTATCTTTAAAAGTCTTGTAGGTTTATTATAAGATTAAGCAAATATGTATTTAATTTGTATATTTAAAATATCTATTTAATTTATATTATATATATGAAGTGTTTAACACATATTATCAGTGTATCAAAATAGTTAAAAATGAGTATTTGGATATGGGTGACAAGAACTTGGTAGTAGAGTAAGATTAAGGGCTTTAATTCAGTGATAGTTGCCTGAATGGAAGATTTAAATTAGGTTTTATATGAGGCAAATGAGCATGAAATAAGTTACAAAGATTATTGAATACTAGTGGCCCAGTGCACAAAATTCATGCACATTAAAAGGGAATTGATTAGAGGAAATATTTTAATATTGCTATTGCCCTTTCTCTATAATAGAAGTGTCAGAGACGAAAGAAAATTAGTAAAATGTATATGAAAATCTGCCTCCTGTCAGAGTCTGGGGCACGCCGCGGGACCCAGAGTCAAGCCCCCGCCCACCCGTGTGCACCTTGAAATTGTGCAAGACCCAGACCTGGCTGGTCCCACCCGCATCAAGCCCTGCCAGGTGAGGGATGCAGCCTCAGGTCCCCTGGCCTGGCACCAGGCAGGGGGCGTAGCCTCAGGTCCCATCAAGCCCTGCTGGGTGGGGGGGGGGGGTGCAGCCTCAGGTCCCCCGGCCCGGTGCCAAGTGCAAGGGTGCAGCCTCAGGGCTCCTGGCGCACCCTCAGGTCCCCTGGCCTGGCACCAGGGAAGGGGATGTGGCCTGAGGTCCCCCAGCCTGGCTTCAGGGAGGGGGGCATGGCCTGAGGTCCCCTGTCAAGCCCCACTGGATGGGGGGGAGTGGGGCGCAGCCTCAGGTCCCCCAGCCCGGCCCGGCGCCACGCAGCCTCAAGTCCCTGCTGATCACTTATTATGGCTCGTTATGGGAACCCCGCCTCTAATGTGGGTGCAGCCATCTTGTGTTACGGGAACCCTGCTTCCACTGTGGGTGCAGCCATCTTGTGACATGTGATAGAGTAAGGGTCAATTTGCATATTACCTCTTTATTATATAGGACAAGAAAACAGAGTAAAAGCACACAATGTAAACATTGGTAAACATTTAAACTTGGTTGGGGAAGAGCAAGAGATGAGCTTGGAGGGATATAGAATGTGAATTCAGTAGAGGAGGTGATGAACTGAATAGGCAACGAATGAGACCAAATAAGGTAAACTTGTCAAGTATGAGTGACCATTGTGCATTCTCAGCAGACAAGTGAACTTATATGGCTTTTTTTGGTACTAATTTGAGTCTTTCTAATATCTGATGAAGGAATAGTATAGTGCCAGGTACACTGTGATTATTTAAGTAAATTAGCTAATTTAAAAAATTCTTTTAAAATATATTTTAATCAAATTTAGAGAGTTAAACAATCCTGTTCCTCTTGAGACTGATAATGGTAATCAAGAAGAAAGAAAAAGGTCAATAAAGAGAATCCAATTGGAGTTTAACTGATGTGTAGATCACTGGCACCTCCTGGTGGCCAAAATGAAAATCCACCATCAGCAGAAACAAGTGGACCATCTCCACAAAATGTCATTAGTAAGCGATGTGAAAACCAGATGTGTGTTAAAAAATAACCTTGGGCTATTGTGGAAGACTATATTGTAGGTGGGAGATAAGTATATACAGGAAATATTATAGTTTTAGATAATTCACAAAAGAATTGGCCATCACTTAACTAAGGTGGTGGTGGTAGAGTCTGAAAAATGGGGTTCAAGACACTTTTATGAGTAAAAACCAAGAGGAATATCAACTCAGCCTTACAAATGAGGTAACTGAGGTTTACTGAGATAAAAGAAAATGCCAGAAGTTAAACAGCTAGTAAGGGGAAGATACAGGATTGAGTCTCTAGCCTATCTGTTTCCTTGTCTTATCCAGTACACAACAACTCCACAATATCGTAAAAGGGGAAGAAATGTCCATCCACATCAACTCACATGCTCAGTCTAGGCCCTGAAATTAAGGAAGAAACAAGAAGTCTTTGAGCACTCATCATTTTTCTAAAGGTTTTACAAGGAAAAACTTGGAATAAACCAACAAAAAGAATAAGACATACTTTTACAAAAATTTAACTTCCCAGAAGGCTTAAAAATTCCCATTTCTTTAAGATCATCCTGTATTTAAAAAATAGATGTTGGCCGAAACCGGTTTGGCTCAGTGGATAGAGCGTCGGCCTGCGGACTGAAAGGTCCCAGGTTCGATTCCGGTCAAGGGCATGTACCTTGGTTGCGGGCACATCCCCAGTAGGAGATGTGCAGAAGGCGGCTGATCGATGTTTCTCTCTCATCGATGTTTCTAACTCTCTATCTCTCTCCCTTCCTCTCTGTAAAAAATCAATAAAATATATTTTAAAAAAAAATAGATGTTGATTTTTTAGTTGATTTTGAATGCAGAAGACTCCATTCATTTCTTCAGGGTCACATGCAGCCAATTATCCGTAACGTACCAGTTATTGAGAATCTACTCGTGGCAGAAAATTGTATGTGATGCCATTAGAATATTCATGCATATTGTAGCCAAGACCATGTCCCTATTCTGGAAGTTTAACATCAATCAGAATGAAGGCCTAGAGGGAAGCTGATGTGAAAACATATGTCAGAAACACACACACACACACACACACACACACGAAATACCAGCTGTAGAAATCAGCCTAGAAACCTATGCTGTCCAAATGGTAGCCACTAGCTACACATGGCAATTGAGCCCTTAAAATGTGTAGTCCAAATTAAGATGTGCCAAAGTATAAAATACAAACCAGATACTATAGACTTAGTGTGATTAAAATGTAAATAATCATTAAAAATTTTCATATAGAATACAAGCCAAAATGATTTTAGATATATTAGGCTAAATAAAATATATTATTAAAATTAATTTCACCTGTTTCTTTTGATTTTTATTGTGGTTACTAGAAAAACTGAAATTACTTATATGAATTGTGTTTATAGGATCACAGTATATTTTAATTGGATGGTGCTGTTCTAGACATACTTACTAGAGGCATTTTAGAGACTTTGTATTGAAAGGAATAACAATAGGTGGATGAGATGGGTCTGGATGTGTCCAACTTTGTTTCATATCCATTCTCTAAACATGGTCCCCTTTAGCCACTGTCAAATTTCTGAATTCACACCTGATTAAAAAAAATGGTACAGAAGAATATTTGTCACTTAAAACAAGATTATTTACCAATCGTTTGATGAAAATATTGTAATTAAAGGCTCAACACATACCTAATTATAATATACTAGGCGCCCGGTGCACAAAATTCATGCACAGGTAGGTTCCCTAGGCCTGGTCAGCAATTGGGGCCAATCAGGGCATTCTTTCATTCCGTGCCACCCCCTGGTGGTCAGCACACATCATAGTGAGTGATAGAGCTCCCTCTCTCCCAGCCAAACTCCTGAGGGGACAGCCTGCATATTACCCTTATATACACACAGATATACAAATGTGAGGAGTTTCTTTCTCTTGGGTTTTATATCCTAAAGTAGAATTGTTGAGGCATAAGATATGTGAAAGATAATGTCATAATTTATAAGAGAATGTCAAATTTGTTTTTAAAGTAGTTATATCAGTATATAGGCCAATAGAAATGTATGCAGCTTTAAGTGTGAAATGCATTCTTCAAAACGTTGACTGTTTTACTTTCAAACAAACACATTTTCCTATTTATTCAAAATGTCTAGCTATGTTACAAAGAAATATGAAGCAGTTTATAATACTGTCTTCAGTAAATTCAGAATGATAATAACATTGTCCTATATAATAGAAAAATTACAATTATAATTAGACAGAAAAATCAGAAAACATAAACTCCACGGTTCCATGGAAGAATGTCAGAAGTCCCTGAATTACATGCAAAGTGTAAATGCTTGTGGAAGTACACAGCTTTCTTTAAATTCTCAAACATTTATGTGCTCCAGAAAATGCTAAGAATCATGACTAAAAGATAAACCAAATGATTATTGTACCACAATCCTGAAATTAGACATTTGAAGGGGGGTAAAAACCTTAAACGTCTTAGAAATTATAGCAAAAGAAGAAGTATGATTTATTATATAGTTTTCTCAGGACAAAAGGCAACAAATGAGTTTTTATCTTAATAATTGCACTTTGCTCAGGCTATCATTTAGAAATCACATGAGATTTTTATGTCTTATACTGGATTTGGGCCTTAGGAATAGTGTACATTTTAAAAGTTAGCCACTGATAATGTACCAAGAAAAACTCCTAGGTTAGTAAAATGTAAATTAAAAAACAAAAAACAGGGAGTGAGCAAGACACAGAAATTGTAAAGTATTTCCAGCCAAGGAGTATGAAGTAAGAAAAGAATCAATACATGGCGTATTTGAGAGTTCTTTCTTTTTCCCATACTAAATTTTTTTTTTATTGATTAAGGTATTACATATGTGTCCTTATCCCCCCATTGCCCTCCTTACTCCCCTGCTCCTGCCCTCAGCCCCCTAATATCTGTGTCCATTGGTTATGCTTATATGCATGCATACAAGTCCTTTGGTTTATCTCTCCGCCTTCCCCCCACCCTCCCCTGACTTCCCTCTGAGGTTTGACTGTCTGATGGATGCTTTTCTTATTCAGTGTTAGCAATAGGCACCAGTCAGGGAGGGCCCATTTGACTGCCCTGGGAGAGGCTTATAAAACTCTTCCAAACTAGCAAAGGAAAAGACCCAGACAGTTAAAAGAGAAAGTACCAGCTGCGGAAGATCCCCATTGTCATTCCCAAGTACACAGGTCATATAATGAACAACAGAATGGACATGGGGAACCTCCTAGGAAACCTTCTTGGGAAGGGCAAACAAATGGCCCCATCAGGAAGTGTTGCTGGTTTGTGTTCATGAAAACCCATCAAACTGCTGAGAGGTTTTTTGTTTTTTTTCTTCAAATAAAATTAAAATAAAAGATTGGTTTTATGCCTTTGTCAACTGGATGGTGGGCATTCCCACTGGGATTTACACATTCCCACTGGGATTTGACTACTGTCTGTTTTTTTGTGATACGTGGCTGGTAAAATTTTACACAGGAGCTTTCTGCTAATGTAATATCTCCTTACCCATGTGGTTGAGAGAAGAGTCTCCCTTAAAATATTTTCTCTTATTACCTTAAATTTTTTAGTAAAGTTTAAATGTGGTAAAACTTTCAGAAATGTGTTGTGCAGTGCCTCAATTGCTATGGAAATGTGAAGATAATATTGAGAAGTCATAGGTCAACTCACATAATCTCCTTTTACAGAAAAAAATTATATCATCAGTCTACCTGATGAGAAAGACAATGTCTAGTTATATGTTCCTTAACATTAACAACAGGTTAGTTACTCAGATTTAACCTATCTCTACAGATCTTAGACTTTTACTCTTTTAATGAGTGCTATGGCCATTTTGATAAGTGTGTCTGGATTTCACTGTGCAACATGGTACGCAAATTTCCCACCATTTGGGAACACTGTTTATGCACAAATAAAAAGAAAGCGTTAAGTTTAAGCAAAGAAGTAAGAATAAGAACCCACACATACATGCTCCAGTTAATCATTATGTAAAATCCTTTGAGGGGTCATCTCTAAAATCCAGCAATAGCAAGAATGGCTTCCCATTAGCTGTCAAGTGATTATTTAAGATATAGTCAAGAATGAAGATAAGAGGTAAAAATAACTCCATATCAGAAGTCAGAAATAAGTTTGAATTCTGGGCTGTTCGCAACTGAAGCCTAGAGGTGTACTCTTGGGCTTCAGTTGCCTCATCAGCAAAATAAAGGGGTTGGGTTTAGAAAAAATAGGTGCTTGACAAAATCAGGGAGGACACCTTTCTCAAGCTTCCATCTAACTTAGCTCTTTGAAAATAAGCACCATGAGATTCAATTTTCAATCTACCAAGAGAGAATGAATTAAATACTTATGCTGTTGTCCTTTATTTTCTACTGAAAAATATTAAAAATAACTCTACATTGGTATCACCCCTCTACAGTTATGATTTATTATTTTAGATTATTCTTAAGATGAGGCCAAAAAAGATTCCCAGGTTTTTTATTTTGGTATTGTTTTGTTTTGTTTTTTTGAAGGTTAACAAAAAAGTTTCATTCATAGTGAAGCTTGGTCGACATAACATGATCATTTCTTCTCTGGGGAGATGGGATAGGGAATTTGATTGTACTCTTCTTTATACTCCAAAATTATTGATAATACAATATACAATTTTTATTTCACAGGCTGGCTTCTTCTACTCTCTAAACACAAATGTTTCAACAGAATTCTCATTACATACAGTACATATAAAGATTGTGGAATATTGCATTCCTTTTTCTTCCCCTTCCTCTTTTTATATTTCATATAAATTATCTTGGGGAAAAGTTTCAAATTTTTGATGTACCATGCTCTCTAGCAACAATTTTTTGGATATATTTTTATTAATTTCAGAGAAGAAAGGAGAAGGATAGAGACAGATAGAAACATCAATGATGAGAATCATTGATTGGTTGTCTCCTGCATGCCCCCTTAATGGAATTGGAACCAGCAACTCGGGCATGTGTCCTGACCAGGAATCGAACTGTGACCTCCTGGTTCATAGGAACCACTGAGCCACACTGGCCAGACTCTAGTGACAAATTTTAAAAGATTGTTTTGTGACAAATGACCAAAGGACTGGGCCAACCGGCCAGATATTCCAAAGGTCCCTGACTGACTGAGACTTATTTATTAGATAGTTTTTAAGAATGCTCTTTTTTAAAAATCCAAAATTTAGAACTGGAAGAGGAGAAAAATATATCATTTTGAAAGATTGATTTGGTATATAAATTACAGTAATATGATTTGCTACCTATTATGAAACAATTTGATAATTTTATAACAACCTCATCAGTTACATGTCAACTTAACAAGTATGAGTTTCAACCCAAGAGTATGAAGAAAAGGAGGTTCTAAAATATGATTTCATGGTAGAAAAGAATTTCTAAATATCATAAAAGAAAAACTTACAAAGTGGGACACATTAAAATTAAAATAGTTTGTTCAAGACACCATGAAAAGAACATCAGCAGGAATGGCAGGGTAAAGATATCTGAGAATCTACTCTTTTGTAAAAGCAATAACACAGGTAAAAATTGTCAAAATCAATTTTTTCAGAACTCTGGAAATTAACCGAAATCTTACAACAATTTGAGAAGCATTTAGTCAAGAAAAATGGCTGGCAACATCATACTCAATGGAAAAAAACTAACACCATTTCCCCTAAGAACAGGAACAAGACAGGGATGCCCCCTCTCACCACTCCTGTTCAACATAGTACTGGAAGTGTTAGCCATTGCAATTCGGCAAGAAGAAGAAATAAAAGGCATCCAAATTGGAAAAGAGGAAGTAAAACTGTCCTTATTTGCAGACGACATGATATTATACATACAAAACCCTAGAGACTCCATCAAAAAGCTACTGGACTTAATACATGAATTTGGCAATGTAGCAGGATACAAAATTAACCCCAAGAAATCCGAGGCATTTCTATACACCAATAGTGAACTTTCAGAAAGAGAGATTATAAAAACAATCCCGTTTACCATCGCACCAAAAAAATTAAGCTACCTAGGAATAAACTTAACTAAAGAGGTAAAAGACCTGTACTCAGAAAACTACAGGACGTTGAAAAAAGATATAGAGGAAGACATAAACAGATGGAAGAACATACCGTGTTCATGGATTGGTAGAATCAACATCATTAAAATGTCCATACTACCCAAAGCAATCTATAAATTCAACGCACTTCCCATTAAAATACCAACGGCATACTTCAGAGATCTAGAACGAACTCTCCAAAAATTCATCTGGAATAAAAAAAGACCCCGAATAGCTGCAGCAATCCTGAAAAAGAACAAAGTAGGTGGGATCTCAATACCAGATATCAAGTTGTATTACAAAGCCACTGTTCTCAAAACTGCCTGGTACTGGCACAAGAATAGGTATATAGATCAATGGAATAGAATAGAGAGCCCAGAAATCGGCCCGAACCAATATGCTCAATTAATATTTGACAAAGGAGGCAAGAACATACAATGGAGCCAAGATAGTCTCTTCAATAAATGGTGTTGGGAAAATTGGACAGATATATGCAAGAAAATGAAACTAGACCACCAACTTACACCATACACAAAAATAAACTCAAAATGGATAAAGGACTTAAATGTACGACAGGAAACCATAAAAATTCTAGAAGAATCCAAAGGCAACAAAATCTCAGACATATGCCGAAGCAATTTCTTCACTGATACAGCTCCTAGGGCACTTGAAACTAAAGAGAAATTGAACAAATGGGACTACATCAAAATAAAAAGCTTCTGCACAGCAAAAGAAACCATCAACAAAACAACGAGAAAACCCACTGTGTGGGAAAACATATTTGCCAATGTCATTTCTGATAAGGGCCTAATCTCCAAAATTTATAGGGAACTCATACAACTTAACAAAAGGAAGGTAAACAATCCAATCAAAAAATGGGCAAAGGACCTAAATAGACACCTTTCAAAAGAGGACATTCAGAAAGCCAAGAGACATATGAAAACATGCTCAAAGTCACTAATCATCCGAGAGATGCAAATCAAAACAACAATGAGGTACCATCTCACACCTGTCAGACTGGCTATCAACAACAAATAAACAAACGACAAGTGCTGGAGAGGATGTGGAGAAAAAGGAACACTTGTGCACTGCTGGTGGGAATGCAGACTGGTGCAGCCACTATGGAAGACAGTATGGAGTTTCCTTAAAAAACTGAAAATGGAACTCCCATTTGACCCTGTGATCCCACTTCTAGGAATATATCCCAGGAAACCAGAAACACCAATCAGAAAGGATATATGCACCCCTATGTTCATAGCAGCACAATTCACCATAGCTAAGATCTGGAAACAGCCTAAGTGCCCATCAGTAGATGAATGGATTAGAAAACTGTGGTACATCTACACGATGGAATACTATGCTGCTCTAAAAAGGAAGGAACTCTTACCATTTGCAACGTCATGGATGGAACTGGAGAGCATTATGCTAAGTGAAATAAGCCAGTCAATGAAGGAAAAATACCACATGATCTCACTCATTCATGGATAATAGAGACCATTATAAACTTTTGAACAATAATAGATACAGGGGCAGAGCTGCGTCAAACAGATTGTCAAACTGCAGCAGGAAGGCCGGGGAGGGTTGGGGGGCAGGAGGTAGGGGGGTAAGAGATCAACTAAAGGACTTGTATGCATGCATATAAGCATAACCAGTGGACATAAGACATTGGGGGATAGGGGAGGCTAGGGGACTGTCTAGGGCGGGGGGATAAAATGGACACATATGTAATACCCTTTGTAATACTTTAAGCAATAAATTAAAAAAAAATAAAATAAAAAAATAAAATAAAAAAAAGAAAAAGAAAAATGGCTGAGTCTTGGAAAGAATAGCAAGCCCTGTGGCATTTCAACTTGTTCTACTTCAATACTCATTCCACAATTCCATAAGATTAAAGAAAAATAAACAAGCAGTAGCCAGTCTTACCGTCACTGTGAACACCAGCAGTTTACCAATCAGAATGGGTGGAACAGCTTTGAACCTTCCCAGGAGCACCATTCTCAGAGAACATTCATTATTTCACCTGTCTAGCAGTTCCCTGGAACCACGCCCAACAATCCCAACACACACAGAACTTGTCTTTAATCTTCTTCACTCAGAGCTTACTCAGTGTGAGCAGCAGTTTCCTTGGAGGTAGTTGTCAAATTATTTAACACTGCAGTGTGCATGCCCTGTGTTCATGTCTAGAGTAGACATAAGGCTATGGCTCTCATGTCTGATAAGTTTTATGAACACAGGAGCTACAGGCTAAGCAAGAATTATAAACTTCCTGCCTGAGCATTGAAGACATGCTCCAACACACATACAGAGCCTGGGCGAAGGCGAGGAGGCCTATTGATTTTAGGCATTTAAGAAAATCTCTGGCCAGTCATTAGCTAACCACTAAGTTAATAAAGCAGAGACTTCATTTGCCACATATGATAAAGAATAAAGACCTTGTAATATTAGTTCAGGAAAGTCACTAAACAAATACAACAACAACAACGGCCAACAAGCTTTGGGGAGGAGTGGGTTTATTTCCAGAATTGCCACATTAGATTATTTAAAATGTCCAGTTTTCAACAACAAAAATCATAAGACATACAAAAGGACCCCCCCACCCCCAAAAGTATGGGTTATATACAAACTGTCCCTGAAGAAGCCCAGACATTGGACTTCCTAGGCAAAGATTTTAAAATCAGCTATTCCAAATATATTCAAACAACTAAAGAAAAGCGTGTCTAAAGAAATAAAGGAATGAATGAGCATTATGTCTCACCAAATAAATAATATCAATAAGGAAATGATAATTGTAGAATAGAACCAAATACAAATTATGAAGTTGAAAGCTGCAATAAGTGTAATGAAAATTCACTAAAAGGGGAGCTCAACAGATTTGAGTTGGCATCATAAAGAATCAGATAAGCTGCCCTGACCAGTTTGGCTCAGTGGATAGAGCATCGGCCTGCGGACTGAAAGGTCCCAGGTTCGATTCTGGTCAAGGGCATGTACCTTGGTTGGGGGCACATCCCCAGTAGGGAGTGTGCAGGAGGCAGCTGGTCGATGTTTCTCTCTCATCAATGTTTCTAACTCTCTATCCCTCTCCCTTCCTCTCTGTAAAGAATCAATGAAATATATTTTTTTAAAAGAACTTCATTCCCAAGAAAGCTTTATTAAAAAAAAAGAATCAGATAAGTGAAAGATTAGTCCATTCATAGCATCCAGTCTGAGTTACAGAAAGAAAAAAGAATAAAGAGAAGTTAACAGAACCTCAGACCTACGAATCACCACCAAGCATACCTACATATGAGTCCCCAAAGGAGATAAGAAAAATGGGCAGAAAGAACATTTGGAGAAATAATGGTCAAAACTTCCCAAACTTGAGGGAAAAAGTAACTTCTATACATCCAAGTAACCTCTATACATCCAGGAGCTCAATGAACTTCAAATAGGACAAACTCAAAGAGTTCCAAATCTAGACACATCGTAATCAGTGTAAAAGGCAAATCCAAACAGAGAATTTTGAAAGCAAAAAGAGAAAACTAACTCACCACAGACAACAAATCTTCCTGAAAGGAATTTTGTGCTAGATATTAGCCAATCATTTTCACTCTCACTTCATCTGACTCTCTTACTGTGCCCACAAATGCAAGATGAAAAAGTTGCTCTTTTTGATAATTTACTTTGTATTAAAATATAATATTTTTATTTTTATTTATTCTTAAAGTATAAGGAGTGCTGTATTTGATTCCTGAGAATTCGAATCCAACTCCAAATTGTCACTGTTCCCTTTTTTTTTTATTCATCCCTAAGCCTAATTTTACTGAAAATTTCTTCTTGTATAGGTAAAATCTAAAATCTGCAGGGAGAACAGACAGAGCTAAAGTTTGTATATTTGGAGTAAAGCTGTTTGTTATCAGCTTCTGCTGCTTTCAATCTATAGCACAGTTAAGAATAGGGCAATTATGCATAGTAAGTTTTCCTTTCAAAGCTAAAACACAAAAGAAGTCCTTGTCAAGTATTATTAATATCTTAAGTTCATCATAGCCAAAGCCATTCAAAGGAATAAATCTACCCAAAATAGGAAAGTGTGTGCATGTACTTGTGTAGAAATAGTGGGGGAGGTGAGAGAGATAAAAAGGTGAAGGACTCATTTTCTTTCAAGGTAGAGAAAAAAAAAAGATATTTCATTGGATGAAAGAAAACACGACCCTAATAATAAATAAATCCTCTTTTAAGAATATAAGCTTAAGTAAAAAGGGAAACTAGAGGTCAAAACGAAAACCCAAGTTTAATTCAGAAAAGAGTGCCATGGAATGTTAGAGAGAGAGCTCTGGGCTTGGGTCAAAGCTGAGAATTTAATGGGATGGTGGCAGGAGGTGATGCATAGCAAGGCTGTTTGACCAGACCGCTCTTGGTAAAAGGTGGTGCAAATATATAATTTGTATGTTACCTGAAAATAAAGTTATGTTATGACTATTATCTCCAAATTAATTTGCATATTATTTGGTGTCATTTCTTTTTTTTGTTTTAGCATGGGAAATGCCTTATTGATTAAGTATAAATATTCAACATGTAGCACAATTTTCTAACACTAATTTGGCTTTTTCTTTTCTTTTTTTTTTTTTAATGAGGTGGTGTCGGAAAGCATCAAAAGAAGGTCAAATCATTTCAGATTTCTGAGACCTCTTGCTGCCCTTCATTAGCTGTGCAAACCTCGGAAATATAGTTCGCTCCTTTGCAGCCCAGTTTTATCATAAGGAACAGAAAATAATCATGCCTGCCTTACCCAAGTCCCAGGGTTGTTGTGAGATCTTATATATAAGACACAAAGCACATCAGAGAGGTAAGGGGCCCTTCTTGCTATCCACACTGCTATAAAATGTGACTGTTAATAGAGAGCTACAGTCAACTTTTAAGGATAACTTTGCAGTAATTCAAGTGTTTGTTCTGGAAATTTTGAAGCTGGAAGGTAAATCTGAGTCTTCTACCCTTGTCAAAAAGGCTCATATTTCATAGACTCCTGACTTCAAAGTTACCATTGGATTCAATGCTGATCATGGCACTCCAGGTATCCTGTTCCAACACGCTTTCAAGGATGTTTTGCTGGAAATTTCATTTTTACTTAATTGACCTTGTTTGCCAAGTGACACTGAAGCAAAATTAAAGACACTAAGGGGGAAATGCCCTTGGACTTAAAGACACACATACATGTGTGCAAGCAAATACACACACAGTGACACTTAAATATATAAAAATAAAACATTAATATAAATAGTTGATATCCGAACCTTACAAAAAGGTTGTTGCAAGGTTGGGAACCCAAGGGAGTAGACTCTTAAGGGCAGATTCACTTGCCATGTAGAAAAGTGAAGGAATCAGGGTTGAGCAGAGGAAGGAGTTGAACTGTGATGAACTTGTAGCAAAAGCCTCAGCTGCTCTGATGGGGAGCTCTGGAGTTGGCATGGCCCTTCAGAGTTGTCTCCCATTAGGCTGAGAGAGCAGGCCTTTTGTATCTCAGTATAAACTGTCCCAGGCTGTTCCAGGGAAGGGGACTAAGCTTGAGCAAGGTGTCTTTCTTTTAGGTGGGAACAAGTCCCAGAGAGGGACTCAGCTTATAGATACCAGTTGCAAACACTCCCAGGAACTAGAGAATTTAGTTCTTCAGTGATCTGGGTATGATCTGAGTGAATACCACCGAGTCTACTACAGTCCATGCCTTGTGCCTTTCAGAGGCATATTTAGCATACCTATGATCAGTTCTGGGAACGGACCCATTGTTCTTGAAGGAAACTTACAAGAAGAAGTTTTCTTCTTGTAAGTTCCTTAGTTCTAGGACCTACATGTTTCCTGGGATGAACTACAAGATCCATAAGTGAAGCTAGTGTTGAAACCTGATGTTCATTATATTGCTTCTTCATCACCCAATCAAAATTCTGCTCACCTGCAATTGACACCTTTGTTAGCCTCGATGGCTTACCTGGTAGAGGGACCCAGACTTTTATTCCTAGGACTACCATGCACTTCCCCAGCTTTAGCTGCTGAACTTGTCCACTTACTATCAAAATTGGGCAAGGGAATACCATGAGGTACCTAAATGGATCACCTGAGTGCCAACTATATTATTTACTGACCATACAAGTGCAAACCCATTGGCAATTCCTACCCTTGCATGCTATTCTTATAGCATGAGAAGCTGAAAGTGACTGAAGAGTTGTCGAAGCTTGAGCTTTAGTGGGATTCTTGCTGTGTTTCCTAGTAGAAGCTTTCTCATTCTTGGAACCAAGACGCAGACTTGTCAGAATAAGAAACACAAATTCTCTAAGTACATCATTGAGAGTGATAATTTTTAAAGTTATGCCTACTTTCACTGCTTAGTTCTAGGACCTACATGTTTTACCTTTTGGGGACATATCACCGTCCATATGCTTCTTGATTTAGGATATATACAGCATTTCTTAAAGTGTTCTCTCTAGGCTGATGCCTCAGATGTTTGTTCAACAAGCTGTACCACAGCTAAAATGAGTGACAGCTCCTAGAAGGTGTGATATGTGATAGGACCAATGGGCTCCATGAGAATAGGCTAATACCAGACCTACTCAGCTGTGAAGAAAGTCTGAGGTTGCCTTATATGGACTCACATATCAATGGACTGAATACTCTAAGTTCTCCAGTCATGAACCCTATTGGTATAAAAGGCAAACTCATACCCCCAATGAATGTAGATTCCAGTTAATATGAAAGATAGCCTTTCCCAGGTTGGACGGGGCCTCTATAGTCATTTTGCCACTATGGGCTGGTATTCTCTCATAAGGTGACAACATATTCAGGATCTCAGAGTTGGTCTCTGTTGTTAGCAGGCTGGAAGTTGGTAAAGGCAGTAGTAGCTAACTTAGCCTGCATAAATGGGAACCCATGCAGTTAGGCTGATGTACAGCCTCCATCCCTGACACCAAGCTTATCCTGTTCATATGCCCAAACGTGCCAGTATTAGAGTGGTTGACGTCAGCTGACTGAGTCACTTGGTCTACTTGGTTTTTAGTGTCTCTTATTTGGTGGATGTTCTCTCCTGGGCATCAGTTAGCCGTAGAAAAATCTATCACACTTCATGCCCACTCCCAAAATTACTCCAATGCTTCTTCCCCAGAATGTCTTGTCCCCCAACCTTCTACTCGTTCTTCTTCCTGGCTCTCGATTAAACCACCAAGCCATTTTCCACTGCCTATCTCTCTGTATAATTATCATTATTACCTCAGGCCACTTCTCTTTCCATACAAATTAGATGACCAGGCATACAGCCCAAATTTCTGGCCATTGGGATGATTTTCCATTACAATGTCTTTCAGAGCTAATCATGAGTGGGCTACAGTGCATCTCAGTCCAGTGTCAGTTTGTACATACATACTGAGCTGACCTATTCATGCCTAAGTTTAGTTGTTTCCCTTCTCTGTTAGCTGGCCATAAAGGAGTTCTCCATAGGTCCTAGGTGTGAGCTGAGGGAAAGGGCTGGTACTATAGTGGTGGATAATGTGACAGTCTAAGTCTGGGCCACCTGCTAGTAAACCCCACTTGTGTCTTCCGGCTTTATTCTTGTCTGATCCCAGCTGTACCTCTTCCTTCCTATAATGGATCACTGCTGGCCCTAGCCAACATTGATGTGGAATATTTGCCATGATGCTACACTTCTGGTGGTATGTCCCGTGGTCAAGCATCACCTGTTTACCAAGGCCCAATAGCACAATGGGAAGATTTTGTTTTAAAGAAAGGCAATAATAACTCTTTGATATAGATGGCATGGTCTTACTACACAACACTAGTATTTTACTTTAGGATGAAAGGTAATCTGGCATCTAGAGTATATTTCAGCCCGTAAGGCTTCTATAAGCACTCCTAAACAAAACAAAAAAGACAAATTTAACATCTTGTTACACATATATTCTTGACCTCATTAAGGTGGAAGGATAAAGCTTAAGGATACTCAGTGTAATTAACACACATCAAAGCCATTTTCTTCTAATCATTCTGAATAAAGAAAATATTTACAAAGCATTATCAGCGCTCTCTCAAATTCTTTCCTATCCTAAAATTAAAGGTAATTAAGTCTTTAAACTTGGAGCAGGTACAAACACACAAATCAATCAAGTGATGCTATCCAACATGAGAAAAGTTGAAAGACAATGAAGATCAGAGCAAACTCAGAACTGAGGCATATATTATCCATGAATTTTCTTTCTTCTCTCTAAGGGTCGAAAGCATACAATTTCTTCATTGCCTGTGTTAAGGGCTGTTTGTTTTGTATTTAACACAAAGGAAGGAGAACCTTTCTATTTGGTTTACGTGGAAATGAAGCATTTCTAACCCATCAGAGTGATGGTATTGTCTTCTAAAAGGCATTTTGTGTTTACCAAAGGTACAGCCTATCTAAAATAACATAGAGTAGCAGAAGCCTAAATGAATACTTGGAGGAAAAGTGGGGCATTATGTAAACAGGAATTACATGTGATATTGTATTATAGAGCCCAAGACGGAGGAACAACACTTTTAAGGGGAAGGGATTTTCCTGTTCTTAAAGAAACATGTATGTTATTAGAGATGTCTGAGCCCTGCAGACTTTACTTCACTGTAGCGAAAAGGCTCTGAAAAAGATGAAATCATCTGTATTATATTATGAGCAGTTAGGCCAGTTGAAAAGGGACATTGAGTTTGCAATGTGGTAGATATTAGCAAACACTTAAGAGAAACCACAAAAAAACTCGTGCATTGGCCTGGAGTAAGCCTTCAACATCTGCTCAGGCCCTTCAGAGTCTACACTGCTGAGAACATAAGTTAGTTTGTTGGTCATTCCTCTGAACTTGAAGCCAGATGAGCAAATCCAAGCCATTTTATGGTACAATCATTCAAATCATTCCAGCATGTTACAAGGTTTTGTGCCTTTGCCTTGAGCTTCAAAAAGAATTAGGCGGCATTTGTAACACTTCACACATTCCAAGGAAACGATTGGATCAAACTGTAAAAGTTTTCAAGTTCTGATGAATTTTTAATGTATAATTTAGGTTGAGTGTCCAACCTTAAAATTACACTTTGCTATAGAGCCATTTTGCTAAAGTACAGGAAGGCAGTTAGTGCTGTTTTGATTATTTTATCACATTTAAGCTATTTATTTATATTTATTATCATTATTTAATGAATAATTATTTTGAACTGGTGCTAATATTTTGACAGTCTCATCATAGGCTTCATCCAAAGGAGTAGATTTATCAGCCAAGTTCAAGATTAAGAAAAGGGCATGTACACAGTAAGAGGAATTCTGTTGTTGAATATATATATATATTACATATTTATATATATAAAAGATATATAAATATTATATATTGTTATATAACATATAAAGGTTACATATATATTATATATATATGTATATATATATGTGTGTATACACACTTTGTTTTGAAAATATAAAGTTATGAAGCTAAAAACAATGGCCCCGATATTTGGGTTATTTCACTGCAATCACAAACATTTTCTTCCAATCCATGAAATCTGCCAAAACACACATTCTTTATTTGAGAATTTTTAATGAGCACATTGATTTAGGCAGGACCAGGAGTGAATATCATCCTTTCAATCCAGAATTAATGATCATTCTCAGGAGCAAATTACTTTACAGTAGGCCTAGAATATTTAATGTGTGCCTAATGGCCTCAATTAGGTTAGAGTTAGCCATGTATTGCCTATTAGACTGCTGCTACCTGAAAAGGAATAGGTGTTGGAGAGATTGGATTGGAGAGGGAGGGGAAGGACCTCAAAGAAATTTTTAGGTTGATTCACAAAATGTTCTTTTATGTTTTTCCTGGAACTCTGGGGTGTTAGCCTAATTCCCTTCTTTCAGAGTTAGGATAAAATCAACAATGTATGGATCTGTTGCTACGTGTCAGGAGGTATACTTAATCCCTTATTTGCATTATCTTTTTTAAAAAGCCACAACAACCCCATGGAAGCTGTGCTGCTATCATTGTCTCCAATTCCTTGTGGAGGAAACTGAGAATTACAGAAACCAAATGACAATCTTGAGCTTGTACTCCAAGGTCCCTGGAAGATCCAAACCTTAAAAGCCTAGTCCACTCCAAATATCTTGGAATACAGTTAAAACAAATCAAATCTATGTTATGCTTTTGAGCATTTTGAAATCCACATTCTAGGAGTCAGGACCCTATACCCCACAGATACACCACCTGGATAGTTAACAGGGTTAACTCCCAAATGTTGCTTTTCTTTATCCAGAGATTTAAAAAAATTTAAAAAAAGGTAAAGTTGGCCTTGCTTAGAGGTAACTAAAGCAAAGGTCCTTGAATCCCGTTCAAGCAGCTGTAACCATGGGATGATTAGTTAGATCCGTAGAAACCACAAGAGAAATGGCATTTGTTTCCTGCTCCCGAAGCAGCAGCAAAGGAATCACTGCTCTGCTTCTTGCTCACGCTCTAGCATTTTAGGATGCCTGCCTGCCTTCTCTTCTGGGCCTTGCTGAGAAAGGGGCTGACTTACATTGGCAAGCCTTAGAGTACTTGGTGATAGTGCACGGATCTCTGGAGCCTAAGCCCTCCCGCCCTCCCGCCCTCCCGCCCTCCCTCCCTTCCTCCCTTCCTCTCTTCTTCCCTTCCTTCCTTCCACCCAGGGAAACTCAGAAGCCTAGAGAGAGTGTTTCATCCCTTTTTATCAGTGCACTTTATCTTCAAGTCCATTTTTATGAGGAAATAATGTCATCGCTCTGAGACACCTTAGAGAGCATCCCGGGCAGTGTCTCCTACCTGGAGCCACTGAGGAGTTCACTGGGGGGTTCACAAAGACTTCCTAGGCAGACGACAGAAAGGCTAGTTTTAATGGAATCCGCATTCCAATTTGTTGATCACTTTGGACTGTTTCCTAATGTTTACCTGCCTTTCCCAAGGAGACATGAAGGTCTGGGAGTTCACCTTTTCACTTCTCTTTCACAATCAGCCTTTGCCTCGTTTACAAAATATCTCCCCTCTATTTGAAGTCTTTCTCGGGGGCTCTGCCCAGGGATGTAAAATCCTCTGGGATGCTTAATGAAAAGGCAATTTGAGAATGCAGAGCTGAGAGCAGAGTTCCAGAGGAGCAGAATACAGGAGAATTGTTTTCAACAGCCTCTCATTCTCATATAAGGATGAAAAAGGTGGATGCCACCAAAGTTATGACCTATCCCAGCTATGAAGAGCAGGTCTTGAGGCCAGCAGTAGCATAGGTCTGCTGGCTTTAGAGCCTGCCCCCTTTCCTCCTAATCTTATTGCTTTAAAAAAAGATCAAGATTGGTAAGTGTCTTGCATGCAATCATCTCAATTCAGTATTTTTTGCCCTATCTTGCCTTGAGAATTCAAGTCTTAAAGGGAAAGGGTCACAACAAAGTCAGAAACTCCAGTAGAATTAAAACTCCAGTGTAGCCAGGATGGTATTACTCGGGGACTAATACTTCTTTCTTCCTTAGAAGAATAAAAGTAGGATGACAAAGGATCATGGTACACATGCTCTAAGCATTAACTGCAAGGGGGAGTTTAATAGCTAGTTTTTGAGCCAATTTTTGCAATGGCAATTTTCCTCCCTTTCTGTGTTCTCTGACCATTTGGTTTACAAGCAAATTGTCCCTTCAATTGACTTCAGTGAGCCTGAGTAGGTAGGTAGATGAAAGTCATTTTAAATGTATTTCCTGTTCTTGCTTTTGAGAGGACTTCCCAGATCTGTGTTATGTATCCTCTGTCTCCCCAAATTGCGTTCCTTCAGGAAAGCCCTGCTAACACTTGGAAGTGAGAGATTTCCTTAAAAAACTGGGCACCAAGCTGGAAATGTTTTCTGACCCCCCAAAATATATCAGCTCCTCTTTCAGTGACTTATCCAATATGTGATATGATTTAAAGATGAAAGAAGGAAGGAAGGAAGGGAAGGAAGGAAGGAAGGAAGGAAGGAAGGAAGGAAGGAAGGCAGGCAGAGAGAGGGGGAGGGAGGGAGGGACTGAGAACCAGAGTTCTCAGTTAAGTTTTTCCATCACCTCACACTGTTATGTTGGGTAATTATCTTGTTTTCTGTTTATAAAATCTGCAAAATTGGATTAATAATTCTATCTTTATAAGTTTGTTGAGAGGGTGGTATGAGATGATATAAATTAATTGCAGTGTTCTGTTTCTTGCACAGAATAAACTCTCAATAAATCATATGTAGCATTATTAGGGATTTATTAATGAGATGTGACTTTACAATGAAATTCTCATTTACTCAGCAAAACCTACTTAGAGAACACATTTGGCTCTTATTTGGATCAACCAGGTGATGGGGTAGTTCCTCATCCAAGAAACAGACTAACCTTCCTTTCTCTCCAACTCATACATTGTTATTCCTGGAAGAATTACTATTTAGTAGAAAAAAACTCAAGCTCTCATTTCCCAATGGAGAGACATTGAGAGAATGCTGAGAATAGGAGAAACAAGAAGTGGACACGAGCATAATTCGCCATCTGTTTTGTGAATAAATATTCAAATAAATGACTCCTGAACAGAATCAGCCCAATCAAACACAAAAGATATATTCTCAGATACATTTGACTTGGGTTTAAAGAAATTTATCAAGCCAGAAAGCTTTTATTTCAAATAGATGACAATAATGAGTGATATCAAAAATTATTTCCTAATTTATTAGGTACCACATTTATGTTAATGCATTTAATCTGTACAACAACTTGTGATTGTAATATTATCTGTTTATGCAGGAAAGTGTATGGTCCAGGAAGGTTATGTTATTGGCCTCTTTATTATATTTCATAAATGATGGAGCCAAAATTTGGATTAGGCATTTTGGCTCCAGGGCAGCTGCCTTAACCAGTAAGATATACCACCTATAACTTTAAGATAATTATAGATAAGGGAACAGAAAGAATGCCACATCTCTGAGTGAGCTTACCTATGCAGCAATTTTCATTAATATCCCTTCTAAGTGGATATTATAGTCAATATAAACTTTTTCATAAAAATAAGAATTGACTTCTGTAGGAAACTTTAGGATCACTCTATTGCAATAGATCATCTTAAAGGCAAGGAAGAGTCAGCCTTCAAACTTAGTCCCCCAATAAGTCTGGTACTCCTTCAAAAGAATTAACATATCTCAAAAAAATGCAGGGTTTACCTGTCCATAAGTAGTAAGAATGACAATAATAATAACAGACTCTGGCTGCACAGAAGTGACAGTGTTCCTGTTCTATTTACAAAGTCTCTAACTTATTCCAGAGTATCAAGGATAGGAGAAAAAGACTAGTTTGGTTAGGTCACCTTATACTTGGCCAAGATGGAACTGCTTTCTATAGAATATTCTTGGAAAGTGAAAGTATAGAAGAAAAATTAACAGAATCCTCTGCTAAGGAAATGTACCTAGAGCCAGAGATTGGATCAGGGCCACTGTTATATAGACTAAGTCTCAATCTATTAAAATGACAATGTCTATCCATGGAAGGACACAAATTACAATGTCAGGCCCTGTCTATGCCTTGGAGAATAAACTGAACACGCATTGCAGCTGTTTTCATGAAATGGGTGTAGAGTATTATATATAGAATTGTGCTTTCACCAAAAAATACAAAAGAGGCAACTGGTTCAATGGTCATGAAATTAAGCCCTGATAGCCCTTACAGATTTTCTTTCAGATTGTTTGAATATACTTGCCCATCATTTTATCTTTTTAAGAGTTTTTCAACAATGTACCCTCTGTTTGGGCTATGACAAATAGTTGAATTGAATTGAACGAAGAGAGAAATTCCTGTGGCTTGGACTCATTGCCTCCTTATTGCAGCATTTCCTAATACCTTCAGGCCGAATCTGGTGGTGAATTTCTAAAACGCAGGTCCATCCAACAAGATCCAAGCATTTCCTACCCATGCACAGAACATGAATTCTTAGGGCCAGCCTTATCAGCTGAGTTACCTGGAGAAAAACAGCTAAATTCTCTAGGCCTCAGCTATAAAAGATGATGTAAGCATTCAGCCCAATGCCTGGCATAGAGTAAGTTCATTGTATGTTATATTAAATCAGCTGGTCCAGTTGATAAAGCTTTTCCTCTAGACCTACAAATCATTTAGTTTTATGTACAAAATAATCCTGACTCCCTTGTACCTTTATTTTGGTTTTTTAAGAGGCGGCATGCTGGTGTGAAAATAGATCCGAATTAAAGTGAAATATCTGGCTCTAGTCCTAGGACAGGGGATCTGAACGAGTCACTTTGCTTCTCTGTGTCTCTGTTTTCCTCATATCTAGAATTGAAAACCATGCCCTTGCCAATTTATTTTGAAAAAACTGTTTAAATAAGTCAAACCAGTGGCAAAATCTTTAACCTGTGCAATGTCCTACAAAGATTAATGATCCTGACCCACTAATGAGAAAGAATTCAGTAATTTATCCGCACTTTCTAAACCACTCTCTCCAGTGACCAGGGACACATGTTTAGCTGGGCTGAAGCACACAATAAGTGAACCTAAAACTAAGTAACACTAATTAGACTACATGAGAACTTCATTATGACCCCTGAAAACTTCCTTAGAACATTTCTAAGCCAATGGAAACATGGTAGGATGTATGAAATGGACATTACAGCAATTGTTTGGTGATTCCATCACCCTGAAAAGGAGCATATGTACCACCCAGCCTAATTATCGTTAAAGAACTTCATGATATTAGACGGAGAATGTAATGGGATGAGCATGAAATCTAGAATTCCAGGTTTGGTATTCAAGCCAGCTATGCCACTTTTAAATGAGCAAATTACTTAATGTCTACATTCTATAGGGGGAATGAATGACATTTTCAGAATGTTGCTATGAAGGTTAACTGGCAAATCACATGCAAAGGGCCAATGTACTTAAAGCTCTTAAAAGACAATGTTAGTCCCTTTCCTTATATGAGCAAGTCTTCTCCTTTGAGAGCAGCTGACTCACTGTTCAAGTTTATGGGAGAGGGGAAAAATGAAGTATGGGATGAAAAATTCTAAATCAACTTAATTTTGTTTGCATCAAATTTTTAGGCCTGAGAATTATACATCTTTGACCTACACCTCATGGTTTTAGAGTGCTATCATCCAATATGAAAGCCAGTGGCTACATGTAGCTACAGAGCACTTAAAACGTGGCTAACGGGATTTAAGAAATAAGATTAAATGTTATTAAATTTTAATTACTTTTCATTTAAATGCAAGAGCTAATGCTTCTATTATTGCCAAAGGTTAAGCATGTTTGGAATAACATGAGTATGAGAATGTATTTTTTCAACTATGAATGTTATAACACCTAAATATAGATCAAGTATTTAAAATGAAAATTTAGCTTTCTAATTGAGTGCCTTATGTAAAAAACTACATATTAGATTTTTAAGATGTACTACAAAAAAGGAAAAAATAAATATTATTAAAATATTGATATTGAGATATTTGGTTAAATAATATATTAAAATTAATTTCACCTGTTTCTTTTTACTTTTTTAAAATGCAGCTACTAGATTTAACATTTTATATTGGCTCATACATGTGTAATAGACAGTGCTTTTTTTAGATTACCTCAGGAAGAAATTCATTTATCCTTAACTTCTGTTAGTGAGTAGCTCAGTAATTATGTGGACAGCCTATTCCATAAAACAGCTCTTTTTGTTGAAAGGATTTTGATATCTATAGAGTTGCAATCTTTAATCTCTTTTAAAAAAAACCTTAGAATAAGGATTTTCCTCTTCCATGTAGCACCTCTTCAGAAATTGGAAAGAGTTATAACAGTAATAATAAAAGCAATATTACTTGAGTGCTTATTATGTGCCAGGTATTGGACTGTATGCCTCATTCACCGTTTGAGATAAGTAATTCTAACATCCCCATTTTATGGATGAGGAAGCTGAGTCTGAGAGGATATAAGCAATTGCATATGAGGAGTGCGTGGCATGCAACCTGACACAAAGTATTCACTTAGATGCGAGTTGACAATCCTATCATCACTACTGCTTCTGTTGCTTTGTTTATGATCCCAGGGTTACAGAACTGACAGAAAGCCCCTTTCCTCCTCATTACTAATCAGGGAGCGAATTCCCCTGCATGTCCAGGTTGCCTGTCTGAGCACAAGCAGGCCTAACAGCATCTCACACCACAGGAAAGAAAGCTGAGGTATGCATTATAGACCAGAGCCAATGTACTATTGAGTTGTGGCCACAGAGTTTGTCCCATGTCAATACCAGGTTAGTTGTTCCAGAGGTAGCTGAGGTTGGAACAAGTGGCCAAAGGCCCTGCAGGTCAGTGAAGCTGGAAGGATTGGAAGTGGAGCAGGTGCCTGTTGCAAATGAACAACACATTTTGTGTAGCATCAGGCACAAAATGCAGAGGTTTAGAAGCATTCTTACCGGTATGATGCTGCTACTGGCAATACTCCACTGAGGATGTGGCTTGATTCCTGATGTTACTGTTAAGCCACCATTTGACTATTTTCTCACAATTATGACTAATTTTCTATTTTCTGAATCAGAAACTATTTTCTGGCTGGTTGAATAAGTGGGTTTTGGTCATATTACCTTCGATCATGAAAGCCTCTCTCCTTGAAGAGATGGCCATTTGTGGATCAATTGGATATCACCACACACACAAGAGAGAGAATAAAAGAACTCTGCAATGCCCTACCCAGTTTGGCTCAGCGGATAGAGCATCAGCCTGTGGACTGAAAGGTCCTGGGTTCAATTCTGGTCAATGGCACATGCCCAGATTGCAGGTGGATCCCCAACAGAGGGCATGTTTCTCTCTCAGAAACATCATATCTCTCTCTCCCTCTCCTTTCCTCTCGGAAATCAATATAAATACATATTTTTAAAAGAGACCAGCACTAAATAATTTGACATACATATGAAGAAAGCAAATTATATTTTTAATGAAGGTTCCACAAATGTTATTCAGCATATAAATATATAAACAATATCTCACTAAATGACCTAGTCAAAATGCGAACATTAATCAGGTAGATGTGGTTCAATTATATGAATAAAGAAAAATTAACATGCTAGCAGGCATTAGTAGAAGAAGGCATTGTATCCAGAAAGAGTTATTGACAAAATAAGTAAGCATAAAACTGTGGAAAGTTGAGTGATTATGTGTAGAGATCTATCGATTATATGTGTGTGAATGTATGTTTGTAGAATATACAGATACAGGGGTGGGCAAAAGTAGGCTTACAGTTATGAGTACACAAAACAAGTTTATTCTTGTATTATTATGTATTAATTATTGTGTTATTTTCTATACCGACAACTATAAACCTACTTTTGCCTACCCCTGTGTTCTCCTACCACAAATTGAAACAGACACTGTGTGTCAGACACTGTGTTAAAGCACTTGATTTTCTTAAGAAAATATTATTTAGTTTCAAGACAACCCATATGTGGGTCTCTTTATTGTGCCCCATTTATAGACAAGAAAACTGAGTCATAGGAAAATAAGTAATTTGTGTAAGACCTTTGGCTAATAAGTGGCAAAGCCAAAATTTGAAACAAGTCTTTTAGCTTCCATCATTTCTGCTCTTGAATGGTCCTACATGTCATGTATTGAGTCTTTGAAATAAATGTACTACCTACTATTTCCTGAGCACATATTACTAGGCAGGAAACAGGATTGGAAATGTTATGCACATCAGTTCTCAATTGTAGAGATACGTTTAATATCTCCATTTTACCAACAGAGTAAGAGTGGTTACAACTCAGAGTGGTTAAATAACTAAGCAAATAAAAGAATGAGTGAAAATAAATTATCCATCTGAAGAGTAACACAGACAAAATAAATACTGCAAACATTTACATAGGGCATGCAAAATTGGTGAGGTTATTTATAGATGTCTGTGATTACTGACAGGGTAAGGCCAAGAACCACATATAACTCACCACCATGACTTGTAAAAGATTTGCTTATCCATGTGTGACTACAGATGGCAACTAAACTACTAAGAAAATTTATTTTTTTGTGAAAAAAAATTCCTAAACTATTTTCCATATCTTTGGGGGTAATGAAGTGTGTGTAATCACAAATGAAAGCAACGTGTTTGTATGTTCAGAGTTGATTTCTCTATACATCCAGTAGGATGTGAAGCATATTAATGATAGGCTTGAGCTGGTGTATTTTTAAATTCTTTATTTTTAGAAAGGGGAATTTCTACTTCTTTAGACATTCAGGAAGTATTAAGCTATCAGAATTAAAGTTATAAGAAAAATAGAACACAAATCTGATTCAATGCTCTGGCGTATTGTATTTTACTTGATTCAAATATCAGGGGGCATATTATGGGGAAAATGCAACAAAAATATGTTGTAGAGCCTTTCATTGTTCCATAGATTTGGCTGTGAAATAAAATCAAATCATGCCTTCCATGGGTGCTGTAACATGAGCAGGGTTCTAGCATCAGAAAGCATTGCTTATGTATACTTTTCACAAATCCAGGCAGTTTTAGATTGGCCCCCAGGATGAAGGACAGAGCATCTGTGTAGATGCTAAGCACGCAATAGTGCCAAGTGCATTAGTTTAAGTGGGCTAACAAAATATATAATGGCTCAAAAAACAATAAAGGTTGTGTGTGTGTGTGTGTATGTGTGTTGCTCATGAAACTATTCTAGGCTGGTGGCAAGATCAGAAGCATTTCTCTTCTCTACACTGTGATACAGGCTGATGTGATCTGACATCTTCAACAAATGCCTTCCGAGGTCACCTTGAAGGTTTTATCCATTCTAGCCAACCAGAAGGGAAGGAGATCATGGAGGAATGTACTGCTGAGATACAGGCTCAGAAAGGACACTTTGCACTTCTACTCATTTCATTGGCTGGAACTCAGCCTCAGGGTCACCTGGAGCCACAAAGATTGTGAAAAATGAAGTCTAACCGAGCGCCCAGGAAAAAGAGGAAAACATGCATTTCTATGATAAGCTTAGAGTCACCTCTGCATGGTGCACCTCCAGTATCATTTGTCCATGAGTATCCTATTTCATTCACACAGAATGCACCCACCCCTTCCATGCCAAGAACATGATTCAACATCCCAACAAACTGGTATATCCATCTCAAAGGCTGGGATGTCTGAGCAGTGAAAAAGCCTTTCTATCAGGAATGGATGTGCTTTATCGTGGCCCAGTAAACTACGAACTAAAAAGACAAATGTTATCTGCACCATCACAAACACACACATCCAATAAACAATGGTAAAATCAAGACAAGATAACTATAATAAAAATGTCTTTTTAGAAAATGAACATATGAGAGATACTCAGATATCCAATGATGCAATCCTGCTGGGCAGGCATTACGAAGCAGCCTATTCCAAGAGTAAGAAAAGTGCTTTGATTAGACCCAGATTCTCTTCTTTGTTGGGACATCTCGGGACCACTGCTCTCCATGGTCTTGGTTCCACTCAACAGGAGGTTAACTGATGGGGCCACATTTGAAGGAAATGCTGAATGTAAGCAAGCCTTGGGAAATACACAACTTTTATAGCATGCTTTGACTTCTGTAGGCTTACTTAGAGGCTCAAGGCTTTTAAAAATATATACTATTATTATAATCAGAGGTTTTTTGAGGCCAGGCCTATGTTTTGGTCAGTTCCAAAGGCCAGTGACCATGTCCTGGGATTTTTTAAAGATATGCCCTGAGACTCCTTTTTTTAACTTCCTCACTCAACAGATCATCTCTTTTAAATTAATGGTTGCTTACTTGAAGCCTATGAAATAATAGGCTTGAGGTAGAAGAGTGGGTGGGTAGACACGGTAACACCATCAATCTGACTAATATTTGCATTTCAATTATGCATAGAAATAAAATCTAAGACATATATTTAATGAGTAAGACAAAATCACCCAGCTAGTTAGTATAATCTCATCTAGGGGTATAGAGTGTTTTGCTTATTTCTGATGATTGGGGAAAACTAGGTCTGATATATAGTTCAAAACATCTTTCTATGACAGGTTATAAAATTAAAAGATAATGATAATGTGATGCAGTTACATAATTATAAAGGTAGAGGAGACTTAAAAATTATCTGATTTATTTGTTTTCAAATTTTAATTTTGTTCTGCTTGGAAGGCATAAGTCTATATACAAATCCACTCTACACCCCTGTCTATCATATCCCACTGTTAACCCTGAGGAGTATAATAGAACCTCTAAACTCATTTGAGTACAATTTAAAACCCACTGATTTCACTTTATATGTTTAAAAAAAGGAAAATGAGAGAAAATAATGGAATGCTTGAAGGTCATGCAGACAAACACTCAACTGGTATTTTATTTCTTTTGTTTTTCATCTTAGATGTTTTTCCTAGCTCTGTCAGTTATTACGGAAGAAAAAAAATGTACAGATAATATGCTGGTTTTTCACCATTGACCAATATACCCGCAGGAGAGCAATTTGTCAGAATCATATGTGCAAAGCCCTCCAACAGCACAAACAACTCATGGTTCTCCATGTGTCCCAAGAACTGCACAAAATCCAACACTGGCTCTGACTTTTCTTTCTTCATTTACAATGTTTTAGTGATATTTCTCAAACTGATAAAAGATTGCTTGGCCTAAGCCATGCCTCCTATTTCCAAGAATAAGTTGTAACTTTGGATTTTAGGTCCCTCCTTTATTTCTCCAGAACTATCCCAAATGTTATCCATAGAATCATCATTGTATAGGGTCTCTGGCAATGGCTAGATTTGAGAACATGTGTAAGTCTCCTGCATCCCACATCAAGTTAAATTTACACATGTAGTCACTTTAAAATGATAAAACTTCTCTAAAAAACGTAATTCCCTAACCCACTGGACTAACTCAACAGGATAGAAATGGAATAGAGTAGGGCAGTATGCTTGAGAAGGAGAAGGTAATAAAAGAAAAGGAAGACTTACACTATTATGTTTCAGTTCAATGATCCAGCTCCTGGAACAAGTGTTCAATAAGTGACAGATCCTACATCATTTCATGAACTATTCAATGTGGATGAGTGGCAAATATGGGAAGGGGTGTGGTACACAGAATAACTGGAGCATTAATTCTCTAATAGATCCCTATCTATCGAAACATAAGAACCATGTGAATAAGTGTACACCCATGCACATGCGGGCATGCGTGCACACACACACACGCACACACCTACAACAAGAGAAAGGATAAATAGGAAGAGTGGGATAAGGCTATGAGAATTTCAAAACCCACACAGAATTAGATATTTTTATTGTTCCATGAAATAGAGAGCTATTTATTTATTGATTGATTGATTGATTGATTGATTTGGCAAGAGAATGCTTTTTATGAAGATCAATATAAAGATTGAACTGGAATTAGAGCACGTAGAAGGGTATAGGAATTAGTAATACATAAGCAGGCAGAAGAGTTTGGAGGGTGTTATTAGTACGTGGCTTGCCATTTATTCCTACCAACTCACTCTGGCTTCCAAATTGATTTAAAAAAAAAAAAAAAGGATGGCAGGGTCCTTAACTATTCTCTTTGAAAATTTCTTTGGATGACACCAAAGATCAAATATGTAATCATGTCATGTTACTTGGCTTGAAGACCTTGCCAAGAAAATGGAAGAGTGGCCTTTCTTCCTTGGCCTCAACTCTTAAATTCAAGAACTCACAACAGCTTTCTGTACCATATGGCCTGGCCACCTGTGAGTTTCTCACTACTCCTCTGGATCTAGTTCAAGACTAGATATTTTTTTAAGGAGAAGGTGGAGACACCTAAACAAAATATGTATGCAATATCCAATCATCAATTTTATGCCCGATCTATTTTCTACACTAACTGGGTAATGAACCCAATGATATAATCATGTTTGCACATGTAAAATTACTAGGATAATTAAGAGAAGCCAAGAAAACAGAACTTTGCTTGGAATGCTATAATTTAGGGTATTTACTTTTATGAGATTTGATGTTACTGGCCTTATTTTAAAAGTGAAGACTATTAAATAACAGTTGGAAATGTAATAAAAGGACCTTCAGCCAAAGTCCAATTCATGGTGCAGTAAAGACAGAAGTAAGAAGAAGGACTCTAAAACAGAAGGATTTGGCCATAGCCTTTCTTCTACCACTTCCTATCTGGGACAAGTTAGAGATCTATCTACCTGGACATCAGATGGCTCACTTTTTAAGAGAATGATGGTCATCACATCATACCAGTCTAAAACTAGAGGGCTGAACCAGATGTTTTCTGAGATCCCTTTCAATTCTAAAATCTAAGTCTAAATTCTGGTGAAAAGTTAAAAGATGCAGGTGATAAAAAAAAAAAATGCAAGTGACTAATAACCCAGGCCTCCATGATAAGCAGAAGGTAGAAATCTGAAGGCTTTCCCATGCTTCCTCCACACTCCCACTAGGTTGGGTAATTAGTTGTAGCAATTATCAATCATCATGTATTGTATTATCCTTGGCTGAATGTTCCAGTTTGGCTGCTCCCAGTAGAATGTTTATGTTCTCTCTACCTAATTAAACCCAGAAGTGTCCATGTGATGTACATAAACGTAGGTGGAAATGGCTATAATTCCTTCATGAAAGTAATGTTCTCCAGGGGGAACCAAGATGGCGGCATAGGTACACACTTGTACTTGCTGTCTCACACAACCACATCAAAACTACAACTAAAAGACAAAACAGATATCATCCAGAACCACAGGAAGGCTGGCTGAGTGGAAATTCTACAACTAGAAGGAAAGAGAAAAGCACATCGAAACTGGAAGGAGGTGCAGAGGTTTGGAAGTGTGGAGGTACGGAGACGTGCGTGGAAACAGGCTGGCAACTGAGTATGCTGTTGTCTTTTTCAATCAGGAGGGAGATACAAGCTCCCAATTGCTCTGCACTCTAGTTCCGGGAGAGACTCTAGGGACCCAGACTCATACGGGGAGAAACTGGACTGTATGGTATCAGGCCAGAATGCAAGGGCGGCTTTCTCCCAGAGGTGCTTGCAGTGATCATTGTTTCTGCATGGGGCTGTGGGACACAGAGACCCTGGGACTTCTCCAAGGCAGAGCACCCAATTTACAACCCCACCCAAGCTGTGAGCAGAGGCTTTTGTGTATGAATGGCTTGTTCTTTTGCAATCTAAAACCTAACAAACTGCAGCTAGGTCAAAGAGCACCAAATCTTCCAAAAGAAGGCCTAGACCAGGGATGGCAAACCTTTTGAGCTCAGTGTGTCAGCATTTTGAAAAACCCTAACTTAACTCTGGTGCCGTGGCACATATAGAAATTTTTTGATATTTGTAACCATAGTAAAACAAATATTTACATTTTTGATATTTATTTTATATATTTAAATGCCATTTAACAAAGAAAAATCAACCAAAAAAAATGAGTTTATGTGTCACCTCTGACACGCGTGTCATAGGTTCGCCATCACTGGCCTAGACAGCAGTCTGCATTGCTTCACAGCTGGGCCTCATCTGGGCACTTCCAAACCCCAAAGAGGAGGAATCTGCAGGTCTCTCTGTATCTCCTGCTGGGTAGCCTCAGGCAATGGCTGACTTTCCACCTCCTTGGAGACCCAAAAGCCAGTGTACCCAGTGGTCAGAGTGAGACCATACCAGAGTACAACTCTTCACATCCATAAGTGACACACTCAAGGGGCAGACTCAGTGAGTACCAAAGCCCCACTGAAATAAGTCCTGCTGCATAAGGGTGTCTCCAGCACAGCAGTTCTCCCACTGAAGACACAGCTGGTCCTAACAGCCAATTGGCCTGGTGGACAATTCCTCCCAGCGATACCAACAGCAATCAAGACTTAACTACAACAAGACTGTGCACACAGCCCACAAAGAGATGCACCAAGAGTGTCAACCTCAGGTAATTAGGGAGGCTGAGCCACTGGGCCTTATAGGACACCTAGCACACAAAGCCACTCTATTAACACAAGAAAGCAGCCAAAATGTGGAGACAAAGAAATATGTCACAAACGAAAGAAATGGAGGAAAGCAAACTACTGGATATAGAGTTCAAAACCACAGTTATAAGGTTACTCAAGAATCTTCTAGAAATTTAGGGAGACCCTCAAGGATATGAAAAAGGACCAATTATAAATTAAGCATACACTGACTGAAATAAAGAATATACAGAGATCCAACAGCATAGTAGAAGACCCCAAAAATCAAGTCAAAGATTTGAAATACGAAGAAGCAAAAAATATCCAACTGGAAAAGCAAAAGGAAAAAATAATACAAAAATATGAAAATAGTGTAAGGAGCCTCTGGGACAACTTCAAGCATACCAACATCCGGATTATGCGGGGTGCCAGAAGAAGAGAGAGAGCAAGATATTGAAAACCTATTTGAAGAAATAATGGCAGAAAACTTCCCCTACCTGGTGAAAGAAATAGACGTACAAGTCCAGGAAGTGCAGAGAATCCCAAACAAGAGGAATCCAAAAAGGACTACACCAAGACACATCATAATTAAAATGCCAAGGGCAAAAGACAAAGAGAGACTATTAAAAGCAGCAAGAGAAAAACAGTTAGTTACCTACAACGGAGTACCCATACAACTGTCAGCTGATTTCTCAACAGAAACCATGCAGGCCAGAAGGGAGTGGCAAGAAATATTCAAAGTGATGAATAGCAAGAACCTACAACCAAGATTACGCTACCCAGCAAAGCTATCATGTACAATTGAAGGTCAGATAAAGAGCTTTACAGATAAGAAAAAGCTAAAGGAGTTCATCACCACCAAACCAGGATTATATGAAATGCTGAAGGGTACTCTATAAGAAGAGGAAGAAGAAGAAGAAAAAGGTAAAGATAAAAATTATGAACAACAAAGTGACAATAAATACATATCTATCAACAAGTGAATCTAAAAATCAAGTGAATAAAAAATCTGATGAACAGAATAAACTGGTGTATATAATAGAATCACGGGCATAGAAAGGGAGTAGACTGACAATTCTCAGGGGGAAGGGAGTATGGGGGGTGAGGGAAGAGACTGGACAAAAATCATACACCTGTGGATGAGGATAGTTGGGGGATATGGGCATGGGGTGGGATGGGAACCAGGTGCAAGGGAGATATGGGGGGAAAAAAGAGGAACAACTGTAATAATCTGAACAATAAAGATTTATTAATAATAAAAAAAGAAAGTAATGCTCTCCAAAAAGTGATTAATGTAGGACTAACCTATAAGGTGACCAACCATCCCTGTTTACCCAGGTCTGATTATTTTCTTGGGATGTGGGACTGACTCTTAAGGCTAAAACCAAGAAAGTCCCAGACAAACCAGGATGAGTTGGTCACTTTATTTTTATTGATAAAGCTCCCTTAGGTGCCCGAGTACAAGATTTGCCCATGGTTGCTCAGTATCTCCTGCATAATCCCTTTTCTTCATCTGCTCCCATGCCTATTCAACATTCCTGGGTCTCACTTCCTCCTGTAAAAGCTTACTAAAAAACAAAGCTGATAAACTAATAATAATCTAGACAAGATATTCATTCTCTGGTCTGATTGTCAATTTAACAGGAGTCTGCAAGGCCTTTTCTCAAAGACATATGGAAGTGAAAACATGAAAGTGAGAGATTTTGAAGAATGTAAGAAGATGCTCAGCCATCCTCAGTCCATATGATGTACACCGATGTAGTTGACACAGTTCTAGATTTGCATATAGCTGATATAGCTTCAAGTCCTTACTCTTCTACACAGTAGTTCTGTAACCTTGGGGCTAACACCTAACCTTTTTGACTTTGGGTCCTCGTGTTTTAGGAATGGAGCAAGACAATATGAAAAGCATTTTGCAAACTCTACAAAGCTATAAAATAGTATTATTGTTACCATAATATATTCTCATTCATAAATACTGACCACATTTTATTAATAATAAAAAATCTGATGAACAGAATAAACTGGTGAATATAATAGAGCTGGTGAATAAAGGAGTTCATCACCACCAAATCAGGATTATATGAAATGCTGAAGGGTACTCTATAAGAAGTACCCTCTCTTCCTGATGGAAACAGTGGAAGAGAATGAAGGAAGGAAGGGAGGTCAAGGTATTTCCCCCACTGAATGAACAATTTTCTTAAATGGTTACTGAGGGGTTGACTGTATTTGTCAAGTCAAAGTCACATTTTATCTATTTACCAAAGTAATTTTTTATTTAATGATAATTTCCCTTGACCTCAACTCACACCTATGTACAAAAGAAGGGAGGGCAGGTGGTATCTACCCTAGACTCACAAATATGAATATGATGCTAACTTATACCAGGGAGAAATTCCAACTTGGACCACTAAGCATAGGTAGTAATTACTGGAAATGCACACTTAGCAGTGTAGGTGGTACGCACAGTATCGATGATGGAGAGGAGTTAGTTGGGGTAGTAGAAAAAGAAACGTGTCAATATCTGAATCTCTGTACTAGAAGGCAGAAAAAAGAAAATACACTAGATCTCCTAATAAGTGCATTGCCACTTTAAAAGGGAGCTGTTAACTCCCACGTCTTAGTCCATTTGCACTGCTATTACAAAATAGAATACCATAGAATGAATGGCTTATAAACAATGAACATTTATTTATTTCTCACAGTTCTGGAGGCTGGGAAGTCCAAGATCAAGGTTCCATCAGATTCAGTGTTGGTGAGAATCCACATCCTGGTTGATAGTCATCTTTTCATTGTAATGTAACATGGTAAAAAGGGCAGAGGAGATCTCAGGGGTCTCTTTTTTAAGGGCACCAATCCCTGTTGTGATGGTTCCACCCTCGTGAACTAATTGCCTCCCAAAGTCCCCACCTCTGAACACCATCACATTGGGGATTAGGTTTCAACGTAATTTGGGGGAGACACATACATTCAGTCTATAGCATCTCCTCAAGCCACTCCACCTTCACTCCACTCCCTATTTAATTATAGTAGGAGCAATATATTTATCCTTCCAAACCTATACCCCATTTTCTCCTTCTTACTCTGTGCCCTTGCACAAATTACATCATTGGATGTCTTTGACATCTGGCTCCTGATGGAAACAGTGGAAGAGAATGAAGGAAGGAAGGGAGGTCAAGGTATTTCCCCCACTGAATGAACAATTTTCTTAAATGGTTACTGAGGGGTTGACTGTATTTGTCAAGTCAAAGTCACAGCTCCAGCCAAGGTTGTCCCTCCATATGGCTCATTCCAGGTTCCCATTCCCCGCTGGTTTAAGGTGATAATAGCACTTTGATGTCACTATCCTGGAGTCATTATACTATCAGCTTGGGTTCCCTGTATTCTGCTCAACCTTTTTCAAATAATCCATTTTGAGAACATGTTTTGTGTCCTACCAGCCTCTGAAGGATTCAAGTACCTCCTCTGTAGCAGGCCAGTCTTACCTGCACGTGTAGATATGTATGTTCTGTTCATTTTTTAATGTGTAAAAATCACTTTTCAGTTATTTATAATAACACTTTGTATCAATTATTATTTCACTGAAAGAGAGTAGCTTTTTTTGACTCTGCCTTTTTTATTCCTAATAAGAAATGAAATAAACTTACAAGATCCAGTCACTCTACAGAACAGACCCTTGACCAGCCTCTCTGGACGTTGGTTTTAATGAAGGCTACTGAATGGCTCAGAAACAGAGTCTCCTGCCCTGCCTGTGCTTTTCTGCAAGATAAGTGAAGCTGAGACCTGGATAGCTTCCAAAGTGCTGTTTTTAAAGGCCTGGCTTCTCTCTCCTCTTAGACCATTTTCAGCTAACACATGTGAACAATCTGAGGCTTGCCAGTGTATTTCCTGGCAGACACAGCATGTGTCAGTTTTATTGCTCATTCAGACTTGGGAATTGAATTGAAGGCAACAAATGCTTATTGAGCCACAATTTTGTGCAAAAGCACTTTGTTAGGTGCTATTGAGATTATAGAGCTAAATATTGTTATCAGCAATAATAAAAAAAAACTTGGAATTTAGGAAACATTTTAAAATTGAAACAGTAATTACTCATTGTTCCACAACTATTATGTTCCAAAATTTTACTAGTTGCATTCATTGTTTGGTTCCATTTAAATTTCAGGGGGGAAAAAGTTGTAAGGGAGCAATTATCTCTATTTTTATGAATGAAAAACATAGAGGCTCACGGATGTTAAGTATGTCACCCAGGCTCACACAGCTAATATGTAGGAAAAGTAGGATTTGGATCTACTGATCCTGGGGTGCCTGGTGCCAAAATCCATGTTTATCGCCATAACCCTTGAAAATGGCACTAACCTTATTCTGGATTTAGAACATCTCAAGGAAATGATCTTCCAAAATGTCAGCTGCCCATCTTACCTTAATGCCTTCTGTCTTTGAGCAGCTGTCAGAACACAGACAAAATGATACAATGAAATGTGTATTGACTCCTGCAAGGGGAGTCAGGAAGAAGAGGAGGGTGCAGCAGGTAGGGTAGCCAGTCTCCTCCTTGGTTGAGTCTGCCCAACAGTCAGAGGATTTTTACAGCCTGGCCCTCAGACATGGCGAAGCAAAGGGGCCTGGAGAAAATAGAGCATGCTTTTATCCAAAAGGAAAAACATAGGCATCTCCCCATTCTTCAGATGCATGACTTATTCACTGCATGATTGTCTGTAAACAGAGACTCAGAATATTAGAGTCTCTTTTTAATGCACTAGGAGAGCTTATGAATTAAAGGGAAATGCAGTGATTTCTTCAGTTAGACAAAGAATCCTTTAATATGACTCGTCATCTGCTTTTTTATTCATATTTCAAGTTGTTACAAAGAAATGTTTGTTTTCTATGATCACACATTACTAGTGTGACTTTTCCTGGTTACATACTATATTGGAATGCATTTATGACCTAGAAATTTCCTAATTAAGAAAAAGGAGCCTAAAATAGGAGAATTAAATAATTGACAGTGTGATAAAGCTAGCTCCCTTTCTCTGCTCCAAGACAAAAGACTGCTCCTAGGAAAAAACAATTGCTAGTCCCTTCCTGCTGCAGGAGTCTGGTTGTGTCTGCATCATAATTCCAGTGATAAGTAGTCTAAATTCTTCAGAGAGAAGAAAGTCTCAAAGGACCTTCTCTTCTGCTCTGCTTTTTAAAAAAGGAAACAGTTTGCTTTTTAGTCTAAATGACCACATCATTTGCATATTGGGAAGCAAATGAAGTTTTTCCCCAAAGCTGAATATGATTTTTGAAAGGACTGCTCCATAGTTAAGGAGCAGAGCCAGATGTCTTTTCTATAGGCCACTTTTTTTTTTCAAGATGAAATTTGGCTTGAATGGCAGCAGGTGGATGGTGGAGATGGTCAAACATGCATGTGGTTCAAGAACAGAAGAGAAGTAAACCTTTCGCTTCTGAGCTTTTGTTTTTGTTCACTTCTTTTGGAGCCCGGAAGTTGTCCCAGTGTTTTAACAGTACCAGGCATGGACCAAACACATTGGTTGTAGAAGTACAATGGAGTGCAGAATCCAGTGAGCAGGGAAACGCTGATGATGATGGTTTCATACAAATCTTACCATAATACACGTCCTAACCTTCCTTTCTAGGTTCTGTTAGACCTCTTCTTGCCTGACATGGTGTGAAATGGAAGGCTGATTCACAACATGCAGCATCTATGTGACTTTGGGTAAGCCACTTGCTAAAGTCATTTCCCTGAGTCTCAGGTGTTTCATTTGTAAAACAGGATGAGCTGAGCTTTGAGAAACCTCACTTTTCTCAGGCTCTAATACTCCATACACCAAAGAGAAATAGTTTTTACAGAATTCTTCCTCATGGTAAAGTCATGTCTTCAGAGGAAGTTCCTGGGGTTCCAATGTAAACATTAGACTTCCTTAGAATGGGGTATAATTGCTACCATTATGATAATGTCTGGATCGCTGTTGTTCTGGTGCCTGATCTTGTATTTTGCTCCATGTGCAGCAATGGCTGAAGTTCATTCTTCGGAAAAGCTGAGATATTGACGACCACCCATGGTGAAGTTTGGCCATTGTGTTTGAAACAAAATAAGATGGACCATTGTACTTGGAACAATTTGTCAAAAGGCAGATAACATTGTTTGAAAGGGACTGTAACAGAGTTTGGCTAAGAATAAACAGTCTCCAATATTAGGACTGGCCTGAGAGATATATTCTCCAGACTTCAGATACTACAGTTGTGATGTGTCACTATTTGACAAGTCGTTAAGTCACAGCCTCATGTTTCCTAAAAACCAGTCATTCATATGCCACCCACAGAAATTTCCTAAAGCCACATTTTTATTTAAATAGATTCATCATTTTAATGACATTAATTTACTTTAAAAAACATTTTCACTATCATAGAGAAAACCATATGTAGAAATAAACCATTCCATAAAAAATTATTGCTACTAAAAATTCATCTGCTATTTTTACATTTTTAAATTACAGTTTACTTTCAATATTATTTAGTTTTGTTTTAATATGCACAGCATAGTGATTAGACAATTACATACTTTACCAAGTGCTCCCCCTGATATTTCCATAGCCACCTGACACCATACAGTTATCTCATATTTCCTATGCTGTACTTTACATCTCCATGACTATTTTGTAACTACCAATTTGTACTTCTTAATCTTGTCTCCTCTTTCACCTAACCTCCTAACCCCCTTCTCTCTGCAACCACCAGTCTGTTCTCTGTATCTATAAATATTTTGATATTGTGTATTTTGTTCTTTAGATTCCACATATAAGTGGAAAATTTAACCCACTACACAGAATTTGATGCCTCCGTTCTTTAGCTCTGGGTTTATTTCTTAGGAAGGTACAGCCCACAGACTTGGGGGAAAGATACAATATAGTAATTAAGTCCAAAAAATCCTGAAATCAGAGAGCAAGTATTTGATTTTCAGCTATGACACACACAAGCTGTTTATAATTGGATTATTATTGTCTTCCCAAAGCCCAGTATCTCATATAATAATCATTTCCCTAGCTCTGTGACTAAGACAATGTCTCCTGTACCTGAAATCACTGTGTATCATTCCTTTATAGGCCTCACTCAGTGGTAATTTTGCACTTCTTTGTTGAATGCGTGTCTTCCCTGATAGATTGGAAGACCCATAAAAGCATGCCAGGTTTCATTCACCCCAGCATCTCGCTTGATACCTAAAAAATAGTAGAGATTTCTAATCACAGACCAAGCAACAATAAGTGGGACATGAGGGCAAGTCTTATATTCTTCTAGAAAGAGATAGGCAGTTTTTCCCCTCCAAGAATATATTTCTTCAGGTAAGGGACACAAATAAGGAGTGATTCTGGGGTGGGGAGTTTGAATTTCAGGGTTCTCCACATTCCCAAACCTCAATGATCTAGCCATCCCAATTGTTGGGGTTTCTTTCTGTCTCAATTCTTATTTTTAATTATAAATACACTTGTAACTCTTTGAATTTAACACATTCAAATAGATATGAATCTATTGAGTAAATTTTCATTCATTAACTACCTGAGATGATCTTGTGTACCACCAAAATTTACACCACACTTTGGGAAACTATGCTAGAGTAACATGGAGTTAAAATTCCCAAAGCCCAGATTCTATCATATCACCTTTCTAAACAGAGTAATTTAAACATTCCTCCATGCCAACAAAATAAAAACAAAACAAAACAAAACTTGACTAGACATACTGTAGGCCCCAACCCATCTTTCCAATCTTATTTCACAACTAGAGGCCGGGTGCATGAAATTCGTGCACTCGGGGTGGGGGTGGGGGTTTCTCAGCCTGGCTGTGCCCTCTCGCAGTCCAGGAGCCCTTGGGGGATGTCCAACTGCCCCGAAGGCAGGAGAGGCTCCTGCCGCTGCCGCTGCATTGGCCAATCGTGAGCCCAGCTCAGGGCTTCTAGCTAGCAGTGCTCCCCCTGTGGGAGCTCACTGACCACCAGGGGGCAGCTCCTGCATTGAGCATCTGCCCCCTGGTGGTCAGTGAACGTCATAGCAACTGGTTGTTCCACTGGTCAATTTGTATATTAGCCTTTTATTATATAGGATATCATTCATCACTTACCCTATGTCCTTAAATACTGAACATTCCTTAAACATTCCCTCCTCTGACCTCATACTTATGCTACTCCTTCTATGGGGAATGCTGTCTTCCTCACCTACTCATAATGTTTAAATACTACTTATCTTTCAAAGCTTACCTTAAATATACTTAGATAAAACTTTACCCAATTCTAAATAGATTTAATCTGTCCTTCCAGTAAAAGACACAGGACCAGAATATTATCTAGTTTCCATTTTAAAATGTATCACTTCTTACATTGCATTGTTCTGCCTTAGTCTCATATCATAACATCATCAATAAACATCAAATAATTAAACCAGGGGTCCTCAAACTTTTTAAACAGGGGGCCAGTTCACTGTCCCTCAGACCATTGGAGGGCCAGACTATAGTTTAAAAAAAACTATGAACAAATTCCTATGCACACTGCACATATCTTATTTTGAAGTAAAAAAACAAAACAGGAACAAATACAATATTTTTATTTGCATGTGGCCCGTGGGCCGTAGTTTGAGGACCCCTGAATTAAACCATACACTTCTTGTCTGTTGAGGCATGGATTTTGTATTATTCATATTTTCATAGTGCCTGGCATATTATAGACACTTGGTGGAATATATAATTGTATAAATAAATCTGACATGTTCCATTTTAAAGAAATGCTTAGCTCTGGACAGATGGCTCAGTTGGTTGGAGTGTCATCCTATGCACCAAAAGGTTGTGGGTTCGATCCCCAGTCAGGGCACATACCGAGGTTCGATCCCTGGTCGAGGCATGTACGGGAAGAAACCTATCAATATTTCTCTCTCACATCAATGTTTTTGTCCTTTATATCTCTCTCTATTCCTTCCCCTCTCTCTAAAAAAATCAATAAAAAATATCCGTGGTTGAAGATTTAAAAAAATGTTTAAATTTTCTGTGTCTGGCCTTAAAATCTCATCCCATCCCCTGAGGATGGGATATTTTGGTGCAGGCAAATTTTTTGTTCCTTCTTGTATCTCAGATTTTCATAGAGAGTTCTAAGTAGAGAGAAAGGCAGGGTTAACAATGGCAAGATATGGTTTGAGGGCAGGGTCTAGCTGTGAAGGTACATAAGCACAGGGGAGATGAGGAGGCAGGGAAAGCATCACAGGACCTTTGTAGATCAAGGTCACCAATATTCTTTGATATGCCATTGTTTGATTAAGTTTAGGAAGGATTCCCTCCAAATGGATGCCCCTGATCTAAGTTTTTTGAGTTTGGGTTTTTTTTTTTTTTCGGGGGGGGGGGGGCAGTGTTGTTGTTAATGTATTATGAAAAGTATAATTAAACAGTCAATAATAGTGATAGGTAGCACTTATTTGTTACTTATGATTCAATCCCATTCAGCTACCTAATGAATGTAATTGCCGCCAATTTGGCCATCTTGCCTGTCCTTCCTCTCACCCAGGGCCATGTGTGGATGATTGCCAAGTGAATCATTCTCTAGCACGGTACCCCCCACACCACTCTTCTCCTTGAAAAGCCTTCAATTGCTGCCTCTCTTTGCTAATAGTTTAATGACAGTCTTTAGCTTAGCATTCATTGCCTTCTACTTTCTGGACCTAAAGATTTTTTAATTTCTCATACTCAAGTTCAGAAAAGCAAAATGACAGTCCCTAGATTGGGTTGTTTCTAAAATATTTTTATTTTGTTAATACGGTTGAAAATGTATGAGTTGTCAGCATTAAAACATCAGATCACATGAAAATCTGGATTTCTATTCTTCTTAAAAAAAATTCAGAATCTCTGGCAACACTGGGTCTTCATTCTTATGGGATAATATTCATAAGTATCGCTAAGTATCAGCTGTCCCCTTTGGATAGTCCAGTTCTTGGCAGACTCCATCATTCCTTAGGACTCACACATACATGCTCTGGCCTTCTTCATTTTCATACCCTGTCAGACCACCTCAGACATGTGCATTTGAGGCCCTCACTCTATCCATGCGGGTGATTTTCTGTTACTCTAACTCTCTTGGCCCCACTCAATTGTTTGAATTATCCCTTCTAAATTCCCTGCCATGTCCTATCTTCCATCAACAGCAAGGGCCTTTATTTTTACTTTCTTATGCAATCTACCAGACATGCCTTATCCCTTTTTTCCATCTTCATAATATCTTATAATATAGTTTATGGAATTCTTTTGGCCTATCTTGAAATACGGTTAATTAGACAATTTAAAAAAAAAAATCCTTCTTGAGTTGTACCGAAGACTAAGAGCTAAGACTTTGGTATCAACCCAACTTGGATTCAGTTCTCTACGGAGCCACTCACTGGCTCTACCAAGTAAGTCCTTTCATGTTTTAAAATATCTTTAACTGCAATGTGAGGCTAAGCCTTTTAACTTATTTCATAGGGTTTTTTGAGGATTACAGGGGACAATACATGAAGAGGGCTTAGTACAGCTCCTGGTATCTAATAAGCACTTTCTAAATATTAACTATGCTAACTCATTATTAATATGACAGCATTCCTGGCAGTTATTTTCACTGTGCTTTTTTTTAAAAAGCAAAGAAACTTTGCAGCTGAATAATCAAAAGGACAATGACCCAATCTTATATGCAGCCTATGAAACACGCAGCAACAAAAATCTTATTTCATCTCTTTTACTAGATAGTAAAACATTAATATTTGACATTTACATAGCACCTGCAGAACATAAAACAGCTGGGGTTGGTGTTTCATAAAGGAGCCCTCAAAGGGTTCTACCTTCAGGACAGATCTCATTAAAATCAAAGCAACATGACATTATCACCCTCCTTAAAGCAATGGCAGAATTATACATTTTAACAGAGAAACTGACCATAATAGAGCATAAGAAATTATCTACTCTTAATAGAATATTCTGCCACTCTATTCATCCTTCCTGTATTACCACATGTAGGCCAGATCTACTTCCTTAAGAAAAAAATAACCAGAAATTAAATGAACAAAAACATAAAGAGCCCATTGTATGAGGTCAACATAAATAATGAGGTCCTTGCCATTTGGGAGAATGATTGAAGAAGAAGGAAGAGAAGAAGGAGAAGGAGATGCACTTACTATCCCCAAACACTGTGCTTAGTGCATGATCTCACATAATCTTAATAACCCAAACACAGGCACCAATACTCTTTCCAGCCGACAGACACAAAAACTAAAGCTTGGAAAGGCTACATAAATAGCTCATTGTCATATGGACAGTGAGTAGAGGTGGGATGCCAACTCAATTCTCTTTGTTCCAAGAGCTCCATTCTCTATATACTAATACTGAAGGGGCTATGTGGAAGTGTCTAAACAAATAAAATGAACTCATTCAATAACTATTTTTTATCTCCAGGACTTTTGCTAAATTCCACATAACTAGAATGAAAACATACTGTTAGACACTGAGAGAGGTAAATTAAAGGCATACAGATGAAATTTCTGCTGAATACTCCATTTAATGATCATTATCTACAATAAGAGACATTTATTTTTTTTAATATATTTTATTGATTTTTTACAGAGAGGAAGGGAGAGAGATAGAGAGCTAGAAACATCGATGAGAGAGAAACATCGATCAGCTGCCTCCTGCACACCCCCCACTGGGGATGTGCCCGCAACCAAGATACATGCTCTTGATCACAATCGAACCTGGAACCCTTCAGTCCACAGACCGATGCTCTATCCACTGAGCCAAACCGGCCAGGGCAATAAGAGACATTTATTTTAAACTTTATTAAGGTCAAAGAATAGCAACCCATCCCTAAAGAGTTTTTTTTGAATAGTGTAAGAATATTCTTGAATATCATTAATATTTTAATCTTGAAACCCATATCAAATATTCAGAAGTCTTATTTGAATGCAGCTTAGTTCCGATCCTCTAAAGTGTTTTTCTTCTTACTATGTCCTTAATAGAATGAACAATCAGTTTGTCAATTAGTCACTATCCCATAAAGTCTAACTGTAATTTAAATGTGAGACACGTCCACATATGATGCCACTAACATGTGGATTTAAGGGGCAGAAAATAAAGCCAATTCTCTGCTTTAAGGGGGAAAGGAAGACTAACATGAGTGTCTACTATGTTTCAGTTACATATGCATATTATATTGTTTAATTATCAAACCAAACCATTGAAGTCAGAATTATTATCCCCAAAAGTGGAAACTGAGGCAAGGCAAGAGGAAAGGATTTGCCCCAAAACTCATGACTCATAAATAACTGAGTCAGTTATTCAAATTCTGCCTGGCCTCTTAAAACTTCAGTTTATGATCATCTTTCATGGCCACAAAGATGAGAGTAGTTTCTTCTCTATGCTTTTGAAGGATGATTTTAATAATAAATGACTTCTTTTTTCCTCTTTCTTATGTTTTCCAATTTCTATGGAGCTAAAAGATCAAAGAGAGTTATTTTTTTAAAAACTGCCATTGTTTCTATGATGAAGGGTAGCGACAGCATTAACGGCAGGTAGTAAACTTGTGGGAAAATGCATCAGTGAGCCTTTGGGTTAAGGAAACCTAATATGGAGTTGGGAGGCATGACTACCTTCTCTACCTAATGAGGTCAATAGGCATTTTCCCCAACCACTTTCAATGATGGTGGTGATACAGCCATCCTCACACTTGCCCTTGTCATAGGACACCATATTGGTAAAGTAGCATATCAAAGAACAAGTAGATTTTTCCACAATGTATACCAATGCCTGAGATTGAGTGGTTAGTGATAAGTAGCAACCAGGTAAGAGTAAAGAAGCTGGTTATAGCATGAATCTGACTCAGAAACTCTCTTCTCCAAATAGTCTATAGGAAGCTGGGGTTGTTATTTAGTATACTTGAGACCTGGTGCACATAATTTGTGCACAGGTAGGGTCCCTAGGCCTGGCCTGCAATCAGGGCTGATTGGGGCCTTCCAGCTGAAAAAAGTAGAATGTCTGCTAGCTTTGGCTCTACATCTGCTAACCTCTCATTCAACTAATCTCTTTTAATTTTTTCTACTTCAGCCTTTTGCTTTCATTCATATTCTATCTGTATAGATAGTAGCTTGAATTCTACCTGTTGTCCAAGAGTTCTGCAATCCAAGTGTTGTAATATGTTAAAAAAAATAAAATGTTTACCTTGCTAATAATGCTATCTTGTGATTTTACATATATATGATATATATATTATATATATATAATAAAAGTGTAATATGCTAATTAGACCAGACAGCCAAATGACCTTCCAGACATCCTTCCAGATGACCTTCCAGAGGAAGCCAGGGCTTACAAGGGCTGAGGCAAGCCTTGGGCCTCTAGTGTATATGTGTGTGCGTGTGTGTGTGTGTGAGTGTATTGGACGGCTTCAAAGCCATGGGTATAATAATATAATTTCCACTGTTATATTAGTTTTTAAATGACTGCAAATCTTTGAAATTCTCCTATTGCAAAGTAAAGTCGAGAGAGAGAGAGAGAGAGAGAGAAGCAAAGTTTATGTCTCTTCTCCTTGCATCTGGGTGGGCTTGTGACTACCTCCAACAACAGAATATGGCAGAAATGTTATGTGCCTTCCGATGCTAGGTCTTAAAAGATCATGCAACTTCCTCCTTCCTCACTGGAACACTTTCTGTGGGAGCCCTGACTGTCATGTAAGAGGGTTGACTACCTTGAAGCCCCCATGATGAAGAAACTATGTGTATACATTTCATTCAAAAGTTTGAGCTGAGTCCATTACAGAAGCATAGTTAAATTAAAACATTTTACCATTCTGTCATACCTGTTAAGAAAATTAGTGCAAAAGTCAGCATATGATATCAGGCTTCAGCCATTCAAGTCACTCCCAACCATTTGAGTCCTTAAATCTGAGGCCCTAGACATTATGGAGCACACACAAGCCCATGTGTGCTCATGTGAGATCATGCACTAATAGAATGTTGTTTTATGGTACTTGGCTTTGGTGTGGTTTGTTATCTAACATCAGATACCCAGAACACTATCATTTTAATATGCTTTCAACAATGGGAGAAAAATAGTATGGATGGGCAGCTACTAGTTAACTTTGAACCTGCACAGCAAACTGTGTCTTTCCGAAGGACACCATCTGTTATTTGTATCTCAACAGAAAATACTGAAAACCCCTGCCTTAGATTGAGTTTACTGAAAGAGAGCCTTACCACTACCAACACACCTCTTACAATAATTTCATCTCATGTGTAAGATACTAATATTTAATTGTCAGAGATGCAATTCAAACAAGTTCAAATTTAACAACATGGTTTACGGGTTCATATAGAATACTAGAGTAGCACAGAGAATCAAAGAGATACAATGAACGGGATATGATTTTAAGAGATTTGGCTAGCTCATCAGGGCTGTCTCGCTCTCATTCCATTTTCAGTGGTTCTCAACCTTCTGGCCCTTTAAATACAGTTCCTCATGTTGTGACCCAACCATAAAATTATTTTCATTGCTACTTCATAACTGTAATGTTGCTACTGTTATGAATCGTAATGTAAATATCTGATATGGAGGATGGTCTTAAGCGACCCCTGTGAAAGGGTGGTTCGACTGCCAAAGGGGTTACAACCCACAGGTTGAGAACCACTGATTTATCTAAACTCTCTGATTGCCTCTGCTTGGTTTTATTTGAATATCATTGAGAATGGTAACCAGTGCCCAACTTCACAACCTGCAAGCTAGCAATATTAGCAAAAGGAAAATTATCCTCACAGTCATTTAACAATCCTACAAAAGAATTGACTTGCTTAGGTTGCAAGCCTACCCCTTGAACCAATTATTGTGTCAGGATGGGGTATTATGTTTGGTCCCTCCTAAAAGACATGACATCCTTGTGCTAGGACCTAGAGGGAATGATTGAGAATCCCACTAGGCTACATGTAATGTGGGAAAAGATTCCTAAAGAGGGTACTTTGACTAAAAGAAGTAAGATGGAAAAGTCTGATGGAAGACAAAAACATTATAGTAACCCCAGCCTGTCATGCCTTTTCTTCCAAAAGTAAATAAAAGATTTGGTCTCAGCATGTAATACTTGCTTCAGGCAGTATACACTGTCAAGATTCCATAAAATGTAACATTTAGGAAAACTCTATCATACTTAACTCATATATGCCTTAAACTTTGTACTATATTTCAGTAATAATTTTTAAAAACCTATAAAATTAGGGTATTTATTTGGAAAAAGAAATTTCTATAGAATTATTAGAAAAATTACAGACCAATTTAAATTTATTAAATTGATTATTTTTACTTTTCCCTCTTAAATTGTACCCCAAATTAATTGGGTTTTAATGTAATTTTACTAAAGTAGAAAAAATACACCTCCAAATATAATTAACAAGCATTCCTTTATGTATTATTCATAGAAGAATAACTTAATAGGTATGAATATATTTTTGTGTAGACATATTTGTTCACTTGCATTTGAAGTGGGGTGTACAAAGTGCTTCCCTAGCTTATAAACATTTACTTTACACTAGAGGCCCGATGCATGAAATTTGTGCGGGGGGGTCGGGGTGGGGGGGGGGTGTCCCTCAGCCCAGCCTGCACCCTCTCCAATCTGGGATCCCTCTCACAATCCAGGACTGCTGGCACCCAACCTCTTGCCTGCCTGCCTGATTGCCCCTAACCACTTCTGCCTGCCAGACTAATCACTCCCTAACCACTCCCCTTCCAGCCTGATCAATGCCTAACTGGTCCCCTGCTGGCCTGGTTGCCCCTAACTGCCCTCCCCTACAGGCCTGGCTGCCCCCAACTGCCTTCCCCTGCAGGCCTGGTCGCCCCCAACTACCCTCCCCTGCAGGCCTGGACTCCTTCAACTGCCCTCCCTGCAGACCTGGTTCCCCCCAACTGCCCTCCCCTGAAGGCCTCATTCTCTTCAACTGCCCTCCCCTGCCGGCCATCTTGTGGCAGCCATCATGTGTCCACATGGGGGTGGCCATCTTGTGTGTTGGAGTGATGGTCAACTTGCATGTTAACTCTTTATTAGCTAGGATTATAGAAAATATCCATATGGTAGGAAAGGTATCATAATATAACTGAAAAAGAACTTGGCACTACAATGAGAAAAGACCTCAATTCATCACTTACTACAACTGTGACTATGGTCCAAGAACTTCACCTTTTAGAGCCAGTTTTATTATTTGTTTAATGGGAAGTCATGCCACATTTAAGTAAATGATTTAATCAATTAAAACAACTCAGTTGATTGCTTATGTCAAAATTTGCTTAGGACAGGGCAAGTAGGAAACCAGATTTTCTTAGACCCCTGTTTACAGAATCTAGTCCATTACCTGTTTCTGTAAATAAAGTTTTATTAGAGTAAAGCTACTCTTGTTCATTTATTTGTTGTCTATGGATGCTTTAGTGCTATGAGAGCAGAGCTGATAGTTGGAACCAAACTATATGGCTCACAGAGCCTAAAATATTTATTACCTGGTCTCTTCTGAAGGAGTTTACAATCCTTGTGCTAGTTTAAACTCTTTTAGGAAGGGAATTCTTACATTCTATGTCATTCCACCCTTCTTTCTTAAACCCTATTGAGTTAGAACAGAATTGGGGGCACTTATCTTTTCAGTACAAATTCTTAACAAGAAGTGCAGTGGCCCATCAGACAGCATTAAAGGTTGCTACTTCACCAAGGGCTAGATAGGAGTACCTGTGTTATTGCTTCTATCCACCCTACCCCACTGTATGAACTGGATGATGTTCACAAGCTATTTCAAGCTTCCTTTCTTCTTCAAATCTAGAGAGAATAGAAGGATACTGCTATGTCTGAATGCCTGTGCTTCCCAAAATTTATATGCTGAAACCTAACCCCCAATCTGATATTACCTGAATATGGGGCCTTTAGGAGGTGAGTAGATCATAAGGGTGGGACCTCAAAAATGGGGAGTGTGCCCTTATAAAAAACACCAGAGAGATCCCTAACCCCTTCCACCATGTGAGGACACAACAAAAAGACAGCTATTCATAAGGCAGCAAGCTCTTATGAGTCAGTGATTCTGCTGGTGCTCTGGTCTTGAACCTCTCAACCTCCAGAACTGTATGAAATAATTTCCTATTGTTTCTAAGCCACTTGGTTTATGGTATTTAGCAGAATAGCCCAAATGGAGTAAGACAAGTACACTAGTTGGAGTCACAGGATCATTCATTCAGGAAAAAAGCTGTTAGTGATGATGACCTTAGGAAATGAGCACTGAATTTGGAAAGTTAGGAAATATTTCTTTGAGGAAACAAGGAATCTGCTTCTGTAAGTGGTTGAATAATCTCAAAGACATGGAGGTGCCGATTGGTAGGGCAGCTGCTCAAGAGAAAGAGTCCTTTCCTTCTCTCTGCAACTGAAAGCAAAGGCATTTACTGAACATGCAAACCACTGACCATTAAAGACAGAGTTACTCATTTATTTCTGTAAGATAAATGCACGAAGCATGCAGAGAGCTGAAGACAACAGAGGGCACCATGAAGACTTTGCAGAATGCCCAGAGTGACACGGGCCAAGAGACCAAAGTGACAACGGGGAGGGAAGTGACCCATGGAGCATTAAATGAAGCAACCTGACTTGAGGAGATGATGGCCAGCAGGAGACTTACAAGGGAGTTTCTATAGATGGCTCTAAAAGTTGGGGCTTAAAGCAGTGTGGTAGGCTCCTGTGTGATGCGAACCTAAAAGTGACAGTAAGAATGTTGACTGGTTTATGAATCCAAAGCCAGCCTGGAAGGAATATGACCATGGGAACCTTGGTATAGGGCAGTGGTCCGCAAACCATGGCTCATGAGCCACATGTGGCTCTTTGGCCCCTTGAGTGTGGCTCTTCCACAAAATACCACATGTGGGCACACACGTACAGTACGATTGAAACTTTGTGGCCCATGCACAGGAGTCGGTTTTCAGCCTGGGCAAGTCTATTTTGAAGAAGTGGCAGAAGAAGTGGGGGTACGTTCGCTGACGTCGACCCCTCAGATTGAGGACGTTTTTAGCAAAGGTCAGCTTAGGAGTACCCTAATTAAGTTAATAACAATGCACCTACCTATATAGTTTAAGTTTAAAAAACTTGGCTCTCAAAAGAAATTTCAATCTTTGTACTGTTGATATTTGGCTCTGTTGACTAATGAGTTTGCCGACCACTGGTGTAGGGGATGGGTCCTGGGGGCAAGGCTGGGCTAAATGAAGTACTTCCTCAGAGTGGCCTGGAATAAATATAAGCAGTTTGAGTTGAACAAGATAAGGCACACATGAAAGCCAGATAAATTTCCAGGATTATGTCCAAGGAGTTAAGTGAGGATTTAAACAAGAAACAGGTGTTGAGAGGTCAGAAACCTATTAGGAATCAGAGTCCATTGGAAGGAGGCAAACCATTAGGATAGAGACAACGGGGAAAAGAGTACATGTCCAGGACCCCACTCTTAAACTGCATGTGGCCTTTAAGGAATGGGGACAGGTCAACTGACCTAAAGGCACAGGACTTGATGTACACTTGCAGTGGTTCTCAATCTTCTGGTCCTTTAAATACAGTTCCTCATGTTGTGACCCAACCATAAAATTATTTTCGTTGCTACTTCATAACTGTAATGTTGCTACTGTTATGAATTGTAATGTAAATATCTGATATGCAGGATGGTCTTAGGCGACTCCTGTGAAAGGGTTGTTTGACCGCCAAAGGGGTCGCGACCCACAGGTTGAGAACCACTGAAGAGCATTCCCCACCATTTGATTTGCCTCTTTCTTCAATTACTGATAATGTGAGAATTTTGTTTTCATGAAACGTTATTTTTTTGCATGATGTGGACAGTGAAGTTGCAGAAGAGAGATTATTTCAGGTACTCAAGAGGCAGCTCAATTTTGTGGACACGTCTGTAAGGTAAATAAGAGACCCTAGTTTACGACATGAGCCTTTCTGATCTAAAGTTTACACCTGATTCACCCACAGCTTGATTTATGAACTGGTTAACCTGTTCTTACAGCAGGATTCTTCTCACATAGGGCTGCTTAATCTGTTTTGTTAACAGCATTTAGTTAGTCACAGCTGTTCCCAATACTTATCCACTTTATACCCCTTGAGCCTGGAATAGGTAGCAACTTTGGAAACACTGCCTTACAAAACCCCGAATTGGCTATTAAGAACATTCTGGGTAGGCTGAATCACATATCCTTTTCCACGTGTCTAACACCATCTGGAAGCGTTTTGTTTTTCATGAAAAACGTAGGTCACCTGATTATTCTATGGTTCATTGCTCTAGAAAATGTTTCCTAAATCAAAATAACTAACAAAAAAAACCCCTCAAAAACACAAGAACAGAACATTTCAGTACAATCCTTTATTAGCATGATTTCAGTGGCTAAGAATTTAGAAATCAGCTCCCAAATAAACCAATATAGAAATGATGACTTTGGGCTGGAGTGTGGGGGGGGGGGGGGAGTATTTAAATGCTAATTGACAATATGGCAAGGATTAAGAAGAGTGAGCTTCTTAAAAATATCACTAAAATTGAATCAATTCCTTAAAGCTACTACCATATTCCTTTCTGATCATGTAAACTTCATGTTTAGAAATACTTTTAAAATACAGTGGTCATTGTCTGTCTCTTACCTATAAACTTTCAGGAAATAATGTCAAAATGATTTTTTTTTTAACTCATGGATTTTGGTTTATTCCACTAAAGAGAGTAGAAACTACTCCGTAGTTTTTTAGTGCTTGAAAAGGATAAGTAGAATTTTAAAAATTGATAACTGCGTCTGCTAAAACATAGAATTAGTTATCTGAAAGAGAGGAGACAAAGTATGAATTTCTCAAACACCTTGAAAAGTTAGGCTTAAGTGTGTGGCATAGCAAGATAATAAGCAATGTGGAGAGGTAAAGGCAGTGGAAAACTGGGGAGTGTATTCTCCATTTAACGAAATTCAAAATCTCACCTTTTAAAATACCATGTTGGAATAAGGTCTAGTTCTACTGTATCGTCAAGATCAGCCATATTTGACATACATCAGGGATTCGCCATGTCTCATTGTGCTGCAGTTTATCATCATCATCAGGCACTGTGTAAAACTCTCACATGGTTTATTTCACTTACTGTTTAACTCTCTGAGGTAGGCATGATTATCCCCATTTCACAGAAAACTGAGTTAGTCCAGGGCACAGAGTTCATGGTACAGAAAAGGCACCCAATTAACATTAGTTGAAAGTCCTGATGAATGACAAAACCTTTCCCTTCTGTTTTTATGTTGTGATGTGGGGCTGACACTTCGTTGGGTTCCTGTTAGGTTTGCCACTAGCGGGGAATTGGGAGGTGGAAATTGAGCAGAGGAGCTCCCTTGATCTTGCCCTTCCATTCATCATCGCACCAGCAACAACCCTTTTCCCAACAGTCACCAGCTCCCTTGCTATGCCCAGAACCAGTGTCACCGCATCCCTTCAGAGCTACCAGCAGCAGCCAGTTTCTCCTCCAAGCTTCTAAGGCAGTGGTTCTCAACCTTCTGGCCCTTTAAATACAGTTCCTCATGTTGTGACCCAACCATAAAATTATTTTCGTTGCTACTTCATAACTGTACTGTTGCTACTGTTATGAATCGTAATGTAAATATCTGATACGCAGGATGGTCTTAGGCGACCCCTGTGAAAGGGTCCTTTGACCACCAAAGGGGTCGCGACCCATAGGTTGAGAACCGCTGATCTAAGGGATTGGCATCAGCCAGGTGTCTCTCCCTCCTCAGAAGCCTAAGTTCTTAGCTCCACAGGGACTCCTGCAGGCTCCTGAGAACCAGGACTACCAACTAGTCAACTCTTCCTCTTCAAAGGTCTACTCTAGGCCCCGGCTCCACATTTGCATTTCTAAATTCTGAAAACCACACGCTGGTCCCTTTATTCCCCCAGGCTAGGGATGGAAGCTGCTTCTCGTGCTGCCTCCAAGTTTTCTTTTTTTCTATTTCAGACTTCATATCCCACATTAACCAGTTCTCAATATTCTTCTGTCAAAATACCTGATGTGATTCTGGTTTCCTGCTTGGTACCTAACTGATACAGGATACCTACTACCTTGTAGGGCGGTTCTGGAGATTAATTGATGCCTGGCTCATGGTAGATTCTCATTCGCTATTATTTGATTCCTTATTTGGAGCAAACTACAGTATTATCTCTCTTTCTACATATTTGGTAAGCATACCTTCTATGCATCCAGCCAAGATAATGTCAATACTATGGAACAAAACACGGTTAAGGGCAAAGCCCTGTTCCACAGAACTAGGACCCATCTTCAAAACGGGCTTCATTCTTTCTATTTTTAAAAAATGTATTGGAGTGGCATTGGTTAATACAATCATATAGGTTTCAAGTGTACTTTTCTATGATACATGATCTGTATATTGCTAATCAACATTCTTTAGGTATTTATTATCTTTCCACAATGGGCATGTATTATTTTCATCTTTGAATTATAAAAGAATAAACCGATTTTCATTTTGAGAAAAAGAAAACATTCAGTGCTTTAGACAAATTTTGACTGTAACACAATGAACTGAAAAGAGCTGCAGGAAACTTAATGTTAGCTCTTTCACTAAGATTGTGTGGCTGTGAGCAAGTCACTAAACTGCTCTGTGTTCCAGTATCTCTAAGAATAAAATGAGGCAGTGCCCTTGGCGGTCCCGGATCTATCTCTTGCTTCAACAGTGTTTAGACAGAACACTCCCAGGGACATCCCTTCTTTCAGCCCCCGGCCACCTTCCTGTGTCTTATCCAGTCACCACCTTCAGAACCACCTCTGAACCAGCCAACACACCGGGTTTTTTCTTCTACCTTAACTCCTTATTGCCAAACCATGAGCTCCCAAATTCGTCAGCATTATTCCACCGAGGTGGAGGCTGCGGTCAACCGCCTGGCCAGCCTGCATCTGCAGGCCCCACACCTACCTCTCTTGGGCTTCTATTTCCACCATGACAACATGGCTCTGGAGGACGGGGGCCATTTCTTCCTCAAGTTGGTGGAGAAGAAGCAAGAGGGCGCTGAGCGTCTCTTAAAGATGCAAAACCAGCACAGTGGCTGCATTCTCTTCCAGGACGTGCTGAAGGTTTCCCAAGGTGAGTGGGAAAAATTCAGGGGGCCATGGAAGCCTCCCTGGCCTTGGAGAGGAACATGAACCAGGCCCTTTTGGATCTGCGTGCCCTGGGTTCTACCCACACAGACCCTCAGCTCTGTGACTTCCTGGAGAACCACTTCCGGGGTGAGGAGGTGAAACTCATCAAGAAGATGGTCAACACCTGACTCACCTCAGCAGGCTGGTGGCCCCCAGGCTGGGCTGGGCTGGGCAAGTATCTCTTTGAAAGGTTCACCCTCCAGCAAGACTAGGAGCCTTTGGAGCCCAGAGGCCTTTGAGGGGCCCCTCTGCATTCCCTGGTATCTGGCTTTTGCCTAAGCCTCTCCCCGAAACTACTAGCCATTCTTTTAACCACCCTGAAGCCCTCTCCCATGCATGTATTGGACCAAATGAAACAATAAAGCTTTTTGCAGAAAGTAAAAAAAAGTAAAATGAGGAACTTGAACTAGGCAATGTCCAAGATTTCTTTAAGCTTGCTTACTCTAAACGTAAGAAATAGTGTTACTGTACATATTTCATGTCACTGAGATATTGCTGACAATAAAATTATTTTAAACCAATTGCAGTTCAACAGCAAGAAGCTAAAATTGGGGAATGAATGGATTCTTCTTTGAGCAGATGTGAAGTTAATTATATCAAACATGGGTAAAATCCAAGTGAAATAAATTCCTCGAAAATGTCAGTACTTCTATGGTCAATTCACTCCAAGCCTAAAAAAAAGGGAAGCTAGTCTAGCCAAAATTGTAATTGTGAGGAAGTAACTCATGCCTTCTTACCATGAAAAAGCTCCTCTACAATATGGCAGGGCTGGTGGTATGATGTGATCATAACACTACCCAATTATGTGGGAGAAGAATATGTGTTAAACTTGCCAACTAGAACATCAAGTTCAGCTAACAATTCTTTGTGGCCCCTAAATTGCCACTGTGGCATCCATCTGTCTCATCACCATGGATTTCAGTGTAGCTGACACCACAGGCACAGCTAACGCAAGTTCCTCTCCTGTGTGTTTAGAAGGAAATAACCACAGTCACTGAAGCCAAATAATTTTTGCAGCTTTCCCACAGTCCAGATAAATGTCCTCAAGCCAAAGTAGCAAAGTGACAAGAGCCTGAAATACCTGCAGAAGAAAAAGCCCAGCTCGGGAAAGACATTTCATTTGTATGACTACCTCGATAATAAAATACATTTTGTGATCATTTCTTTACTCTCTCCTCTCTCCTTCCCTTCCTCCATCTCTCCCTTCCTTCCTTCATTATTTCTTTTGTTCCTTCCTTCATTTTTTCTTTTGTTCCTTCCTTTATTCTCTCCTACTTTCCTGCATATATGTATGTATGTATGTATGTATGTGTGTGTGTGTGTGTGTATATATATATATATATTCTATATTTATTAGGCTATTACATACTAAGCACTACTTGTACAGAAATGAAAACTATAGCTTTAAATTCAAGCAGCTTGCAGTCTAGAATAATAGAGATAAAATCACATATAATGGTAGAATTGAGTAATATGTGCTATAATAAAGATATATATGTGATTCTATAAGATTACAAAGCAACTGAGAATGGGAAATTAGTGCCATTAAGGGAAGGTGCTTGATATGAGTCATGAAAAATACAGGAGTGATGTGATGGGAGAGAGAAGGAAGAGAGGTCCATTGAGGCAAAATGAGTAGACTGTGAACAGTCAGCCACCTGAGAAGAAGCACAGCAGCTCCTGGGATCTATGAAGCAGAGCACTGTCGCTGAAGTGGAAGGGATGTGAAGAAGGAGCAATGCCAGACAAGAAAACAGCAGAGTCACGATCACGGAGCACATTTATGTGACACCAGTGTGTGGATCCACATGGTACATAATGAGAAGCCTTTGAAAGGAGCTTGACATGATCAAATTTACATTTCTGAAAAATTATTTTGGGGTCAGTGTAAAAAATAGATTAGAGCAGATAACACTGGGAAAAGGGGGGAATATATTAGAGATGATGGCAGTGTTTCAGGGAAGCTCTAGCAGCATCTGGGTTAAGATTGCAACAACTGGAGTAGACAGGAGAGGATGGGTATAAGATACCATAAAAACAAGTTGAATGACTGCATTTTGGAGGAAATGAGTAAAAGAGAAAGAAGGGTCTAGGATTAGTCCTAAGACTTATATTTTGCTATTTTTATCTTGGCCAGCTCTCAATTATACATGCTCAGAGGCAGAACTGGGTCCTATGTTTTGTGGGGAAAGAATTCTGACTATAGTTTTCTCTTCCATCTGTAATTATGGTTCTTGAAATTTTTTTCATCATGGTGATTTACTCCTGTTGTTTCCAAAGTGTGTTGTTCCACGGAAATCCCAAGTTATCATTCATATTACTCCAGGTAGGACTAATACCCTAAGCTCATTATTCTTAATTCTTCAGAGAAGTACTCTACAGAAAAAGAAAACATATTTTCCCCCTCAGGGGATTATTGGGCATAATATTTGACTCCTATTTTAGTTTTGACATAGAAATAATATTTTAATGACTTATCTTTCACCAGCACCTGAGAATAATTTATGCTCTACAAATATGTGCCAAGATTTTGCTATGACTTTTAAAAAATATATTTTTATTGATTTCAGAGAAAGGGAGGGAGAGGGAGAGAGGGATAGAAACATCAGTAATGAGAGACAATCATTGATGGGCTGCTTCCTGCATGTCCTCTACTGGGGATCGAGCCTGCAACCTGGGCATGTGCCCTGACTGGGAATTGAACCATAACCTCTTGATTCATGGGTTAATGCTCAACCACTGAGCCACACCAGCAGGGCTGCGAAGACTTGTTGCAGTCTCAATATTATCACACACCCACAAAGATAATGATTTCCCATTTGCTGTGCACAGCCTCGGATGCTGCTCAGGAAGCAGTCTCAATATTAAGGAGGATGATCTTAGCTAGATAAGCTGGACACAAATGACTGGAGGAAGGGAGACTGGCCATTAGTGGTCTAGCACCAGAAAACAGAGATAAAAGGGGGGGAGAAATAAAAGGATAGTTAATGCAAACCTCTCCTTAGAGATCTTCATATATTTTTAGCACGTACATTAAAAGACAGGAAAGAAGTTAAAGCTGGAGATGCATATCTGGGAGTCATTAGAAATTGCATGAAGAGAGGAAAAAGAAATAGGGCAAGGATGAAATTTTGAGAAATTTTAGCACTTAAGAGGCAAAAGTAAGAAGCTTATAAGAAAAGCCAGAAGTGTCAGAGTTGAGACTCTTCAAAAATATGGTCAGATTAAGCCACACTGAGGAGATAAATGACTTTTGAACAAAGACTTGAAGAATATGGAGAAATAGCCACATGGATTTCTGACAAAGATTATTCTAGGTCTAAAAAAATAGCCAGTGCACAGTCCCTAAAAACTGCCTGGAATGTCTGAGGAACAACAAAAAGGCCAGTGCAGCAGAAATGAAGTGGACAAGTGAGGGGACTGAAAGAGATGAGCTCAAAGAGGTGATGAGGGAGGATCATGTAGGTATTTACAAGCCATTGTCTTCTCTCTGGCTTTCATTCTGAGTGAACTGGGGTGCCATCACAGGGTTTTAAGCAAAGAAATGAGACTCACTGGCCACTATATTGGAATAGGCTATAGGACAGGCAAAAACCTGTTTTCTGAGTTACCAGAGAGAACACTATTAAGGCAAGAGATAATGATGGCTCAGACTAAGGTAGTAAAAGTAGAGAAAAGTAAGAATTGGTTGAATCTTGGATATTTTTTAAAGGTAGAACCAATAGGCTCTCCTCGTAAATTATACGTAGATGTAACAAAGAGGCTAGTCAAGGATTCCAATTGTCTTTTTAAAAAGCATCATTCTAGTGAGGGATTTGATAATGAGAGATGCTACATATCTGGGGGAGTGGGCTGGGTTTATATGGAAATCTCTGTAATTTCCTCTCAATTTTGCTATGAACCTAAAACTGCTTTAAAAAATATAGTCTTTAAAAAACTAAACCATGATAAAAATTGTACATAAGTTAAATTTAAAAATAGAAATTGTTCCTCTCTTTAGTGTCTTGATTATATTTCAGATTTCCCAATTTTCTAGTTAGTGCTTTAATGTTCTCACCATCATAAAGTGTGTTTGGGTACATATTAGTAATTCTCTTCATAACAGAAAAAACCATCAATTATATGCTGCACAAATTCATAAAAACCACCAGGAAACCCACAGTTATTCACAGGAAAAACTTCACATCAACAAAAGTAGCAGTAAACAACACAGGCTAATTTTCCTCATTCTTTTCCAATGTGTGGGACCTGTTGACATGTTACAAGCTTATGTTATTTCAGTTGTCCTAGAAATTCCTTGTGTTTGTTTAAGAATTGCCTAATGTTTATTCCTAAGTATAGGTTACTGTGTTGAGTGAGTATGCTTTTTCTTTTTTTTAATGCTGATGTAATAAAATAGAACAAGTAAAAGATAATGGTTTGAAGCAAAGGTCCTTTAAACATAGGCTACTATTTTTCAGTGGTAATCGCATTTTATGGGAGAACTGATTCAACTACTAGCTCATTTATTTCATAAAAATGTCCAGTTAGAAATGTCCACTGTGTTCTGAGGTTTGCAAGTGACCAGTGAGTTCAATGAAAACAACAGGTTAAGAGTGCACTTCCTAGAATCAGAGGGTTCTGGGTGAATTTGAGCTTCATTGCTTGCTAGCTGCCTTACCTTAGGTGATCACTCTATTTGAGTCTCAGTTCCCTTTTGCTGTAAAATGGAGCTATTTATATTAAACTCATCTCACCAGAAAACAACTACAAAATATGGACAAAACACACATACACATACATACACGAAAAAAATAAAAACCAAAGATATCAGAGAAAAACCAAGATAGGACTTGAGAGGTAAAGATTCTGAAGCAATGAGAAATAAACTGAGGGTGAGCCCCAAATTCTCTACTTCCATTTTCTTGAGATATTTGTGGGGTCTAGTGTTTAAGGAGAAAATGACAACTAGGTATCTTCCCCCTCAGGGATTGAGGCAAAGATTGTAAAGATAATGCATGTAAACAGTGCAGAGTCAGGAATGTGCTAAGCACTCCATGTATGTGTAAAAGGATTAAAACAAACATGATAAAAGGGTCTTCTGTTTTCACAATGCTGTCTCTCTTTGCTCCCCCACCTTTCTCAGATATTTGCTTTTTAACTCCCTCACCCCATGAACTTTGGTCACCTAATAAAGAACTAGGCTTTCCAAAAAGAAAATAATAATAATAAATCTCGGAAAACACTCTTCTGATGGGTATAGCAAGTATACCAAGGACCATAAAAACAGAGGATGTTGAGCATCTTTCATATGTTGATTTGCCATCTGTACATCTTTGGTGAGGTGTTATGGTTTAGTTTTAATAATGACTATTTGTTAAGGAGCTCTTATACACCTGATAATATCTTTAATACCTTCAGCAATCTTCTAGTTAGGTATTGTGATAATATAATATTAAGGCAGTTATAGTTCATAGATATGAGTTTGAGGCCACCTACTAGCTTATGACTCTGAGCATGTTACTTAACCTCTCTAATGCTTCAGCTTCCTCATCATTAAGATGGGGTAAATGATAATACCTGCCTCAAAGGACTCCTTTTATGATTAAAATAGTGTCCCGGTGCACAGATTAGTAAGAAAGTTAATTAGAAGGTGGCCAGTGGGGTGGGACTGAGCAAGACAGGCCAGACTGGCCCTGGAGCCAACCTCCCGCAGTTCCTCCCGGCAGGCCACACCTCCTGCGGTCCTCTGCCGAGGAATGGGGTCCCTCTGGCAGGTGGGGTCCCTCGGCCTGGCCTAGGGACATTGGCCAAAACCAGCTCTCCTACATCCCCCCCCTCCCCCCCCAGGGGTCTTGGATTGCAAGAGGGTGGTTCTTGGGTGACACACCCCGGAATCAGGCTCCCTCCTCTCTGGTTCAGGGTGTGTCACCCAAGAACTTCAGCTGCCAAGTCACCGCAGCTCGGCAGCTCCTGCATTGAGTGTCTGCTCCTTGGTGGTCAGCGCGCATCATAGCTACTGGTCCGACAGTTGGATGGTCACTTAGCCTTGTATATATATAGATATGTGTAATGCATGCTTAGGTATTAGTACATAATAAACATTCAATAAGTGTTATTATGGTGATTATTATAAATGAGGTACTATTATTGAGAAAATAATAACCTAATTATATATAATTGTATGTGTCATATTTGAAAATCAAATATTTGCTCTCTGATTCCAGAATTTGTGAACTTAATTACCGTATTGTATCTTCCTCCAAGTCTGTGGACTGTACCTTCCCAAGAAAAAATCCAGAGTTATAAGACAGAGCCAACAAGCACATCAAATTTTGTGTAGTGGGTTAAATGGTGGCATGCAAAGTATTTTTTTATTCCATAATTTCCAGAAGCTATGAATGTTAACTTATTTGGAAAAGAGTATTTGTAGACATAATTAAATTAAGATCTCAAGATGAGGAGATCATCCTAGATGACCTGAGTGCTCCCAAAATTTAATGACAACTGCCATTATAAGAGTCAGGCAGAGGGAGATCTGACACAGAGGAAAAAGCCTCATGATGACAGAGGTAGAGATAGGAGTGATGTGGCCACAGGCCAACAAATGCCAACAACCAGCTGAATTTGGAAGATGGAAGGGATAGAATCTTCCCTAGAACCTCTGGAGGGAGCAAGGCCCTAATATTAGCTTGATTTCAGATTTCCAGACTCCAGAACTGTGAGAAAGTCAATTTCTGGTTAATTTTTCTCCCTTTTCAGTGTAATTAGTAGTTTAATATTTACGCTCCTTTATGTTTAGTTACATGCATCACATAATTTAGCATTTGACCTTATTTCTTCATGGCTGTGTCTCCCCAACTAGGATGCAAGTTCCCCTGAGCTGGAACTATCTCATAATTTGTTTATAGTACATTCACTTCATATCATGACAATGGGTCTTATTTGCCCTCAATAAACACCTATTGACTGATTGTGATTGATCAAATCAATGGGAGACTAAATACGAGTACGTCCATAAATATAAAAACACTGGGACATGCAGGAATGAGTAGAGACTTCAGAGGCAAACAGACCTGAACTTCAATCTTGTTTCTGCCATTCATTAACTTAGTGGCCAGGTATGAATTACTTATACACTGAATTTCAATTTCCTCATTTGTAAACAATGATAATACCTACTCTCCACCTTGTTGAAGGGAATCTTGACAATTTCATGTAGAGATATTGGTTGTTTTGTTCTCCCCAAAATACAGCACACCTTCTTATGGTAATAGTGTGTAAGTTTTCCCCATTAGCTAAGGTCTCTGTGCAATAATAGTCAAGGCACCATCTGCTCTGGCCAATGGATGATCATGTGACACTAGGCTGTCAGACTCTTTTCTTGGAATTTGAATCTCAAAACCTGTTATAGTAATAAGTTTCATTAGTATAAGTTAGCATAAGCAAATTCCATTATTTTTTTATTATTAGAGTTAATTTTAACTTTACTTAGAAGAGGAACTTAATTTGTGTGTGTGTGTGTGTGTGTGTGTGTGTGTGTGTCCCTGATAAAGACCTTGTAACTCCCTGCGTGTGTATCCTGATAAGCCCAGAAGACACCACCGGAGCACACTGATTGAGACACTGAAGAAGCCCATCCATCGGGCATAAAAGAAGGACTCTCACAGCAGCAGTTAGACGCCTGTCTGCCCTCCACAGACAAGACGTTCTCCTTGCCCCTGGAAACTGCCATTCCTGCTCTGCCTCTGAGCCCAAACTGTTAGAGGCCTCTCTTCATGTCAAGAGACTGAGCACCTGCAGCTGCATACCTGACGACCTCCCTCTGTCTCTGTCAGCGAGTGTCTCCGGGTGGCCTGCCAAGGACTGAAACCCATCAGCTCTCTGGTAAATAAACCTGTGTGATTCTTGCATTTTGTTTGTCTCCTGTGTCTCCTCTCTTCTTAGTTTTGGTTTAAGCTTGGCCTAATTAATAATAAGTACCCTTTGATGTCTGTATTGGTATATCCAAATGAGGCAGACGGGGTCACCTGTGCATATGTTCCCATAGAAGTGGAACAAAACCACTGAGAATTAAGACAGGTAATAAGGTTCAAGAAGATTTCCTAATGTATGAGCCTTGAAATGATTGACCTAAAAGACAACTTCTTAAAGGACAGGAGCTTCACTGATTGGAATTTCTGATTTCTGTTTTTGTTTTTTAGCTTTTCTTCCATTCTATGATTCATTTCATAGGACTGACCTTCCTATAAGTTTTTTTTTTTTGTTTGTTTTTATTTTTGTTTTTTGGTCCACTTTTCCCAGAGGATTCAGTTTTTGTACTTTGAACCAAATGTTCCTGAACAATACATGTCTGTCTAATAACTGGGACATTGTAGGAACCCAATACACGGCAGCATTTATTATCAGCGGTGCACTCCTTTTAGAACATAGAGTCAAACACAAAATAGAGGGGCTGGTACACTTTACGATGGGTATTTTCTTTCTTCATATCTCCTGGGGGTGATTTTGTGTTCCAAGGAACATTTGGCAATATCTTAGGACATTCTTGGTTGTCACAGCTACTACATAGGCATCTAGGAGTTAGCCAGGGATGTTGCCAAACATTCTGCAATGCAAAGGACAGCCCCTGCAGCAACAAAGGTTTGGTTTAAAATGTCAATAGGGCCAAGATTGAGAAACCTTGCTTTAGAGGAAGCAGGACAGCACACTGTAATTTCCCAGGAGTAAGTGGCATTATTTTAGAGTAATTAATACTTGTGTTTAGAATCAGTTAATTTACTCCTTAGAGGGGGGAGAGGGGAGAAATGAATCAAGATAGTGATTGCCACAAAAGTTATTAAGATTTTAAATTCTTTCTCAGCAATGTGCCTACCAATATCTAATCAATGTGCTTAAGTTATTTGTTGTCCTGAGTCTTTGATGATTTCTTTATATGAGTCAACAGTGTCCTTCCTCGACTTCTTAGCAGTATAGTCTCAATTTCTTTGAAGAAACCTCTCATCCTTGAATGTGCTACCACATCTTCAAAGAGTCTTTGGCATCAATTGTTTTCCCTGTGGGAAATGACCTAATCAATAAAATCAGTATATATAAAACCAACAAAAAAGTGTGTGTGGGGGTGGGGGGGCACGGAGGTGGGGAAGGGTTTAAGGGAAAACCTATTAGCATCTTAATCAACCAAATGTTCTTTCCCATTCCTAGTAATCTATTCCCTACTTTACTTTCTTTGTAACTGTATTGTCCATCAGCAATACATGGTTTGGATAATGATGAGGATAATGAGATAAACTTCAAGATGAGTTACAAAGTGAAGAATTAATCAGAGAAAAAAACAAGGCCTTCACTTTGGAAGGGATTGCTTTGGCTGGTATGATAAAGAAGCTTAATTCATTTGGCTGTTGCCTGGTAACTGAGGATCTTTATTAAAGATGAGCCTCAGACGCAAATTCCAGTTCCTGCTACGGAGAGAGAAAGGTTTTATATTTGGGTTCTCTTGCCTAAGGTAGTTTTTAAAATATATAATTACTATGTTATCTGCCTATAGTGATCTACAATTTACATAATAAAGAGGTTCTTAAGGGCTGTTCCTGGTGGATTTAACAAAACTCTGACATTTTTTAAATGATCCACTCAATAGAGAAACATTCAATGAAATGGGAGGATAAAAATAGCTTTAAATAATCTGCCAGGGACATTTGCCACTGAATATTTTCATTACTAGGATGTTTATTACCTTGACTCTCTTTTAAATTGTAAACTCATTTTAATTCCTTCAAACAAAAATCCCAGGCTTGAAAAATATTTGGCTATTTTCTGAGCTAACTATATCCAAATGAATATTTTAACTAAAGTGATGTGCTACCTACAAACTCAAGAATGTAAGAAAGTGATCCCACATCTCCTGTCACTATTAATGAGGATAGACAATGACAAAAGAATATTTCCTGGAGATAGAGCTCATTAGAGCTACTTAAACTGTAATAACGTGAGGAGTATCAATACAGTTCTCCATCCTTCTGAAGAAAGAACATCTAGATCAGGGGTCCTCAAACGTTTTAAACAGGGGGCCAGTTCACTGTCCCTCAGACCGTTGGAGGGCCGGACTATAGTTTACAAAAAAAACTATGAACAAATTCCTATGCACACTGCACATATCTTATTTTGAAGTAAAAAAACAAAACAGGAATACAATATTTGTATTTGCATGTGGCCCGCGGGCCGTAGTTTGAGGACCCCTGATCTAGATTATTTGTATTTAGTGGCCTTCTCAAAAAGATATACTGAAAAGAGGAGGGTGGAACTAACTCTTTATCACCTCTAACTCGCACTCACTAGTGGTTTGATTTTGGGAAGTTACTAAAGCTCTCTGAACGTCATCTATAAAATGGGAACAAAAATGTACAAATAATAACGCCTATCCTATTTTTAGTCTATAATTACTGCTAAATTCAAAAAAGAATATGATGTTTATAAGTTGTACCAAGGTAAATTGTTGTAGATAGTCATAGTCACAGGTTAAAAAAAGAATACAAACATAGATGCATGGTTAATTCACCTGTTTTCACCGAACTATATTTCAGTTATTGTAGTCCTAATCTATATTACCACTGGCATGCTGTAATTTTTAGTGGTTGCCTTCCACTATATTGTGAGTTTTGAAACCAAAAATCTTAGGTTAAATCACAAATCTGTCACCTATAATCACAAATCTCTACCTATAAAATATAGAAAATGTTGCAGAGAAATCAAATAATATAAAGAATGTAAAGTGCTAACAATAGTGACCACTGAATTCATGTTGGGGTTTTGCAATGATTCTGCCTACTCAGAAGTATCTCTAATTCTATTTTCTTCCACTTACCAGTGCCCTAATGCCATGAATGGACAATACTCAAACAACAAATAATAGTGATCACAGTCATGTTGCTACTAAAAAGAAAATATCAACAGGTAAACTTGTTTACTAAATTCTAATATTTGTCCTGATTGATTGCTTTTCTTTTAAAGTTCCTGTCTGGCCAACATTCTGACTCTACTACCAGAACCCACAATTAATTTAGCTTGTAATAATACTAAGCAGTACCCCAAAATTATTTCTTTAGCAAGAAAAAAATGCCACAAATGCCCACCATAGTTGAACATATCCAAGCATTATTCCTTGAAATCTTGCAGAATCAGACTAAACATAACAGCTGAGGCCCAAAAAAACCCACTTTCTCCATGGAATGTTCCATTTTGGTTGGGGCTTGGGTTTCTACTGTATAATATTTGGCTTTGTTTTACTAACCACATGCTATCTGTTGCCATCCTCTCTCTTGAATCCACCCACAGACATTTGAATGCTTCCATTAATAGTAAACCACCAGCTTCAATGCAAGCACAGCAATAATTACACAGCCAGTTCTGCATCTTAGGACTCTATAAAGAAGAAATTAATGGGTCTCCAAAATATAACTTTTTCACACATAGGATTTTTTATTTATTGATTGATTTGAGAGAGAGAGGATGGGAGAGAAGGGAGTGAGAGAGTGCCATAATGTGTTATTCCACTTATTTATGCATTAATTGATTGATTCTTGTATGTGCCCTGACCGGGAATTGAACCTGCAACCTTGGTGTGTTGGGATGATGCTCTAACCAACTGAGCTACTCGGCCAGGGCTTCACACATAGGGTTTTAATCAACATTGTTATGTTTACATAAGCCATTAAAGAAAGCACATTGATCAAGCCTTTTTGTGTGTGCCTCAACATGATTGTGACCAAATTACTGTCAAAGGCCTCTCTGATCTATGTCAAATACAAATTAGAGACTACATGAATATATAATAGGACCACCCCTGGAGCAGGAGAGTTCAGAGAGACTTTATGCTAATTAAGACTATCATTAGCTGAACATTTACTATTAGTTGGCACTATGCTAATCCCTCCTAATGTGTAATTCTGATGTGAAATTATTCAGCATTTATAACAATCTAACCAAGTGGCTATATTATCCAATTTTAAAAATGGAGAAACCAAGTTAATGGAGATTAAAACTGACTTACCTTAGTCAATTTTGAAATAAAGATTTGAATCCAGATAGTCCAATTGCAAAAAGAATGCCCTTAGTCTTTGAGATAAATTGTTTCTCAAAGGCATAAAGGATACACGGAAATGATCAGGTCCAATTTTTATATGTATATCTTAATATTTCTGGATTTATGTGGTTTTTTTCTAATTTCTCTGTCAAATCAGCAGTTTTTGGTAATACTGTAAGATGCTGCTTTGAAAATAAAGGCATCCCGCCTGGCCGCATTGGCTCAGTGGTTGAGCATTGACCTATGAACCAGGAGATTATGGTTCAATTTCCAGTCAGGGTACATGCCCGGGTTGCAGGCTCAATCCCCAGTGTGGGGCATGCAGGAGGCAGCCAATCAATGATTCTCTCTGTCCCTCTCCCTTCCTCTCTGATATATATATATATATATATATATATATATATATATATATATATATATATATTTTTTTTTTTTTTTTTTTTTTTTTTTTTTAAAGAAAGGCTTCCAATACCAGAACCAGCTGCAAACAGGATGCTGTTTGTGGCTAAGTAGTGAACTTCATGTCAATGAAAAGATGCAGAAGGGCAACTTCCCAGAGCTGTGGCAAGAGAGGAGGTCCTGCCTTCACTTCAGAAGAGAAACAAATAAACTCAGTGTCCTCTTCCACCTCTAAGGTTTCAATGAGAATATGAACACAATTTATTAAAAGCCATCCCGGAAGTTTGCAGTGTTCTGGCTTAAAGCTGAATTCTTTTTTTATTCTATTGGGAAATATTTTCTTTTATGAGGCTCCCAAACTCTTGGATAACCTTTGTTTTAGCTGCTATGGTGAAATAAACTGCATACCAGCAGTGAGCACAATGCAGCATGCCACATCCTAACTTTTCTAGTGGTGCTGATGCCCAAGGAAAGTCGTGAACACTTCCAGTAGACCAATAGGACCTCTCTAATACTGTCTCCCCCAAGTCCTTCCTTTTAAATCCGTCTCCCACCACCTCCCCTTGGAGAGCCCATGCTATTTTTTTCAACATAATTCTAAAGCCTGCCATTTCCCCTGCCTCCTTATTATCCTTTATGCTTATCCTCCCTGTAAAATTTGATTAAATTTTAATTAATTTAATAACATTTAAAATTTGGGTAGTGATCCTTTTCTAAAAAGTCATGCTGTATGATCTAGCCAGAAGAATTAGAAAGGGAAATGATGTATTTCCAATCTATTATAGAATTTTAGAAAGGCCAAGGCAAACTTGGGAGCTGGCAGAAAGCCAATGTAAAGGGAAAAAAAACAAAACAAAAGAATCTCTAAGGTGACTTTGATAGTACACAGATGATCTCCCATCACTAAATCCATGTAGGCTTGAGGTTAGTCCTGGAGAAGATCAAAAGCAGAGTCCCAGGCCAGGAATAGCTAAAACCACCATGCTTGCAAGATTCGAAGTCACCCCGGCACAGACTGTAAATATAGCACTGACAACAGTGAAATTCCACGAATCCAGTGAAATCAGCCAATCACTTATTTAAGTTGAAACGATTACTCGTCTGGAATGGTTTCAAGCTCCATAGTGAATGGTTAATAGAGCTCATTTTGGATTCACACGTCCCTGCCCTCAAGTCTCAGCGTAGCTGCTAGGCAAGTCATCTAACCTTCTGGGCCTCTTTCTCCTCCTATATATCACTGGGATAATAATTGTACTTGTTTCATGAGACTATTGTAAAAATCAAACGGGAAAGTTCACGTCAAGTGTTTAGCACTGTGTTTATTGTACTCAATACATCAATAAGTTTGAGAAGTAACTACTACTTAATCTCTCTGAGTCTCCAGGTCCATTTGGGTAGAATGGGCATCATAATAGGACCTGCCGCAGAAGGCTGTTGTGAGGATTTTACGGCACACAGTAAGAGCTATGACTGCACTGCTGCTGCTGTTATGGTTGTTAAAGTTACTCTTTCAAGTACATTGAGCCCTCCATTGTATGCTGGGCTAGGGCCCTTTCCAGACTGGGTACATATCAGATCCCCAAAGCTGCTGTCTGATAGACATGTTGTATGAGTCTATCCTTGAAAGATTCTCTAGATAGGAAATAATCTGGAGCCAATCCAGATATATAATCTTGAACTTGAGCAGTATCTAATGCATTTTCATTTCAGTACTGGCCTTCACTGAGGAGCAACTCTGCATTAGCTGAGGGCAGGACTATGCCAGCCTTTATCAAAGGCAGTGTGGCTAGGACTGGAGGGGAGAAGGAACTGCTTTTGTCTAAGATTACTGGCGGCATTTCAGGAAGTAGGGTGGGGAGACAGGTTAGGATTGACTCACTTCTATAAGAAAAATGTTTTAATTACAATTCTTTATGCATTAATTTATATTTATTCTCATTTAATCTCAAAACAACAACTCTGAAAGATAGATTTGTGAAAGATATTTCCCATAAAATTGAAATAAAAATTTGAAGGGTTAAGATATCACCCAAATAGTCATAGGCTGTAAGTGGTCAACATGGTACCAGTTGTCTTTCAACTATACCATCATATATTCTGCATTTGAATTTTGATCTCTTAGAACTGTTCTCACGATGAATATATAATGTATTTGCGAGCACCAAGCTCAGGACCTGAAATTAGGAAAACTCATAGATTATGAGCTAAATCTAAATCTAAGTGGCTAAAGAAAAAGTAGGTTAGAGTAATGTTTAGTTAAACAAAAGGCTCTCAAATGAAGAGTTCTATTTACCTACATTTTCCAGTTAACTAAAGATTAACCAGAAAACTTTTATTTATTTATTTTTGAAACAAATATTTTTTTCTGAAACTTATTTTCATTTGTCTTAATAATGAGTCATTTGCCTTCCTGCCTTAAGAAGTCAACTTCAGTGCATTTTTTTTCTTCTTTAACTTGAAGCTTTAGCTCTGGCTGTGTTGCTCAGTTGGTTGGGCATCATGCCATGCACCTAAAGGTTGCCAGTTCTATTCCTGACCTGTGCACATGCCCAGTTTGTGAGCTCCATCCTCGGTAGGGGGTGTGCAAGAGGCAATTGATCGATGTTCCCCTCTTACATCGGTGTTTTTCTCTCTCTCCCTTTCTCTCTCTTTCTAAAAATCAATTTTTTAAAAATGAAAAAAGAAAAGCTTCAAGTTTTAGTTTGTTGTTTCTAAGAATTAATATTTCTGAATTTCTTTGCCCCAAATTATTTATGTAGAAAGGATAAAAGGTGAGCTTAGTGTCAACAGGCCCTAAGGTATATCTTTTTAAAAATATATATATATTATTGATTTCTTACAGAGAGGAAGGGAGAGGGATAGAGAGTTAGAAACATCCATGAGAGAGAAACATCGATCAGCTGCCTCCTGCACACCTCCCACTGGGGATGTGCCCGCAACCAAGGTACATGCCTTGACCAGAATCGAACCTGGGACCCTTCAGTCCGCAGGCTGTCACTCTATCCACTGAGCCAAACCGGGTAGGGCTCTTTTTTTTTTTTTTAATAAATCTCTGAAATACAGTAAGTCCTCACTCAACATTATTGATAGGCTCTGTGACTTTAAGTGAAATGACATTTAACAAAACAAATGTTTCCATAAGCTAATTGATATAAATAAGAGTTAAAGAGGGGGTAATTTAGGAAGCAAGAAAAAGAAGAACATGTCTGCCTCTGAAACACCAAAGAGGAAAGAAAGGACGGGCGTAAACCTATTCAAAAGTCCAGAGGAGTTGGGAAGGAAGTTGAGAGAGTTTGTGTCTGAAAGCCACAATTAATTTTATCAGCAGTGTAAACATTCTAGACAGTCTTGGCACCAACACACACTGGAAGCTGGGGAGTTGACGGAAATTATTTTTTAAGACTTTAGACAAAAACGGGGGAAAAAGCTAATTGCCTGGCTTACTTAATAAGGCCATGAGATCTGACAAATATCAAAATGATTAAGAAAGGCTGGAGAGAGGGGAGAGAGATAAAGAGAGATGGTTAGGGCAGGGGTGAGAGGGGGAGGCAGAAGAGAAAAAAAAGAGATGAGAAAAGAGAGAGAGGAAGGAAGAGAAAGAGGAGAGGAAGGTGGCTAGGGGAAGAAGAGTAAAGGGTAGAGAAAAGAGAAGCTGCAGAAAGAAAGAAACAAGATACCATCTCAGACCATTGAAATGCCTCTTTTGTGCTGAAATTCCTAGAAAGGGGAAACCATACAGAGATTTAAACTCTTTAAGGTTCTGGTTGACCAGCTGGCTTTCAACCAATGATAACTCTAGGCCAGAGGCTTGGTGAAAGCTAATGCAAACCGGTGAGTTTAGAACACAGAAGTAAATATATTCCCAGGCTGGAAAGTTGTAGAGTATTTCACAGGGGAAATCCTGAAAAATGTTGCTTGTAGTTGCATTGCACATTATTTATAAAGACCAGGGGAGGGGAAAACATGATAAGGCATAATTTTTCTATCTTTTCACTACAAATAAACCCATACACAGCGAATGCATCATTCTGAGTAGATACGAAACAGTTTCTGTGCTGCAATGCTTTTGTTTGTTTGTTTGTTTTTCCTTTCATGTGTGCTATGGCCTAAAGCAGATCCCAAGGTGGTCCTAGTCCATTTGACAACTGCCTTTTATTTCACACCCTGCCCCAGGAAAAGACTGTTCTTGCAGAAGTTCCTCAGTGCTCCTTTGAGGAACTGCTTCTCTTCCTCTTTCTAAGACCCCCAGCAAGGGCTCCCCTGGACAGTAATCTCAGGTCCAGAGACTCCCGGAATAGGGTCTCTCCCATCTTCCTGATATTTGGGCTTTTGCTCCGTAACTTGTACAAGTACTGTGAGCTGTTACAAGTGTTGGTTGTATTTTCAAGGGAGCCCAGTTCCATGGTTTTAAATATAGGGTTACCATGATAAGCAGTTTCCTAACCATCAAACATCTTTTGAACATATTATTGTGGCAAGGATTGGAGTCAACATGGTATAGTCAAAGGATCAAACTAGATGAATTGTGGAGTCAAATACGTTTAGGTTTGAACTCACTTTCTGGCTACATGGCCTTAGGCCATTGACCAAAAAGTTCTCAGAGCCTCGGTTTCTGTGTCTGTAAAATGCTGCCAATACTACTATCTCAGAGAATTGTTGTGAGGATATAAATCAAATAAAGGGATTGAGTATTGTAGTGACTTGAATCGTGCCCCCCCCCCAAAAAAAAAAATCATGACCACCTAGAACCCCAGATTGTGACCTTAGTTGAAAACAGGGTCTTCAAGGATATAACTGAATTAAGTTGAGACCATACTGGATTAGGGTAGGCACTATATTCAGTGACTAGTGTCCTTATAAGAAGAGGAGAGGAGGCCTAGAAATGAAGAGAAGAATGCCATGTGAAGATAGAGGAAGATGGGAAGTAGATTTATGCTGCTACAGGTCAAACTGTGCCTGACCACCAGAAGCTGGACAAAGAAAGATAGGATTCTTCCCCGAGGCATTTAGAGTAAGCGTGGCCCTGCCAACACCTTGATTTCAGATGTCCAGCCTCTAGAACTGTGAAGGAATAGCTTTTTGTTGTTTTAAGCCATTACGTTTGAGGTCAATTTTTTATCTTCACCTAAGGATATATTTTATTAACTTTAGAGAGGAAGAAATGGAGAGAGAAGGGGAGAGAGAGAGAGAGAGAGAGAGAGAGAGAGAGAGAGAGAGAGAGAGAGACATTGATGTGAGAGAAAAACATCGATTAGTTGCCTCCTGTACACACCTGGACCAGGGATGGAACCCGTAACCTAGATATGTGCTCTGACTGAGAATTGAGCCACAGCCTTTGGGTGTACAGACAACGCTGTGGTAATTTTTTATGGCAGTCCTAGAAAACTAATACAAGTGTATAAGAGGTGCTCAATGAAAGTTAGCTCAGCATCAGATGGGTCTCCCCCCCCCCCCCATATTCTGGTGACTACCTTGAAGTCCTTGGATTGGTAACATAACCTGGTCTTATTTGACCACCTTTGACCCCTCCAGGTCTCATTTTAGCCATGTATTTACCTTCTTATTCTCCAGACCTGGGCTAAGGTGTATTCTGCATGTTCTCCTATAAGCTCTGCCACAGGCTGTGTGTGAGTCCCCACTTACTTCCTGACCCAGCCAATCCAACATATTCATTCATTCCATACACATTAACTAAACATTTACTATGAACCACTTAGTATAAAGAACTGGCTGTAAAGCAGTGAATAAAAGAAAGCCCCTCTTATAAAATAAACTTTTTGGTGAGAGGAGAAAAAAAGATAAACAAGTTAGGCAAGTGAATATATAATATGTCAGGTGGTATTAATTGAGTGCTATGAACAACAAGCCAGGATGGGGATAGAGAAAGTTGGGGTGGGATATACAGTGAGTCAGAAAAGGTCTCTCTGACAAGGTAGTATTTGAATATTATCCTAAATGAAGCAAGAGAGTAATGAAGTCCTTCCGACACATGGGAGGTAAGGTGAAAGAAGAAATGAGGACTCAGTTACCTACAGCATTGTGCACCGTGAGTTGGACGTGGGCGTCTGCACTGAATGACATAAGAAACCATTGGAAGATTCAGAATAGAAGAGACCATGATCTGTCTTATATTTTTAAAGGATCCCTCTGGCTACTGTTTGAAGAATAGGTTTTAAAAGGGTAATTGGAAACAAGATCAGTTAGGATGTAAGTCCAAACTAAATGTGATTTTCCCCTTCTCACTCTTTCTCCAGAGCTGTGATACAAGCAGGTGGAAGTGATAAGACATTACTGGAGTCTGTTGATATTTTGCAGATAAAGCCAATTTCATGAATTAATGTAGTTTCTAAGAGGAAGAGAAATCAAGGAACACGCCAAGTGTTTTACTGAGCGAGGGAAGATGAAGACGTTGGGAGCGGAGAAAGGAGGTGGATTAAATGTGTGGCATCCAGCAAGATGTGAACACAGAACTGATGAATTTCCTTCCCTTCCCCTGGAATCATGACTTAGCTCTCAGCTGGTGGACTCCAAAGGCATCAAGCAATGCAAAGAGAACTCACCAAGTTTATAAAAACTGGGAAGCCACGCTGTACTTTCCTTGAAACACTGTCTTAAATCTATTTTTAACTTTTTAAAATTACGCTATCATGTCACCATTTACAACAGCAAATACACGATGCTCCAGCCAAACAAAAACTCAGCAGGAATCAGAGTGTCTGGTTTTTCCTGGCTGGTTGACCCCCACCTCACATTCAGGAGCTGTCAGATCACGCTGGCAGACCATATCAAATGTGGGTGGACTTCCCAAAATCCACCAAGCCAACCCAGGCCTGTGAGGACAGCACTTATGGAAGTGGCAGGGCCAAGGTGCTGAGTACCAGTCAGGACATCTTGGGTTGCTACTGAATTCTTTTAATCTGCTACTTTGAAACAACGAGGCTAAGAAGCTACCCCTTGTCCAAATTTGCCAACCCCTTTTTCCTGACAAAGCAGTCAGTATGAAGAGCATAAGCAATTAAGAAGTAAGACATTACCACTCTAGCCGGTTTGGCTAAGTAGATAGAGCATCGGCCTGTGGACCAAAAGGTCTCAGGTTTATTTCCGGTCAAGGGCACATATCTTGGTTACAGGCTCCTCCCAAGCCTGGGCCCTGGTCAGGGTGCATGCAGGAGGCAACCAATCAATGTGTTTCTCTCACATCAATGTTTCTCTGTGTCTTTCCCTCTCTCTCCCACTCTCCCTAAAAATCGATGGAAAAATATCCTCGGGTGAGGATTAACAAAAACAAAAAACATTACCAACCTGTGGGAAAGCTGAAGGGGGGAGGGATTTCAGAGCATGATTCTTCACACCAACTCTGTCTTTAGTGGATGGTTGCTTCAACCATGAGCAATTCTTTGGGGAAGCAGGGCTAGCAGTATAAGGTCCTAGGTAGTAACCTTTTATGAATCCCCCTGCCAAAAAAAAAAAAATGGATAGAGAACTAGGGACTGCTTAGAAACATATGTTCTTCAGGGAGTCTTGCAAGACTTGCTCTAAACTCTGAGCCAACACAGCTGTAAGGGAGCAGAGGTCAAGACTTCACAGAAAGCCAGATGCTGCAGTGAGCACATATTGTTTTACAGACACATGTGTGTATGGATATGTGTGGTGTATAAATATATACATCGACATGTGTGTGTATACACTGGCAAACCCCCCTCCCTGCTTCCCATCCTTTTAGGTAAACTGAAGGAGGAAGGGAGGATTTCCTGTGAAAACAATGCGTAACCCTGCCCATCTGATTAATGTGTTTGGCTGGATTCAGTGTAACCAAATGAAAAGGAGGAGTGGGAAGAAAATGTAGTGAGTGATAAGACAACTTCCCAGAGGGTATTCACTCAAACTCAACTCAATCCCTAAATACTGTGGGGTTTTTTTGCACTGTTCAATCTCAATCAGTTCAATTCCTAAGTACTATGTTTTGCCCTGTTAGATACTATGTGGGAGGTAGAAATCTTGACAAGAGCAGTTACTCGTATCTATTTACAAGCAGTGTAACCTTGGGAAAGGTACTTAACTTCTCTGGTGAGACAACTGAGGGGGAGTATCGCTCTATTCTACCCTCCAATACACTAGATTCTATCCACAGAACTAACCATCGTATGCTATGGTAGAAAGAGCAATGGGCTGGATTCCAGCCCCAACTCTGCCACTCATTTACTGTGTTACTGTGGCCAGTTCATCTTACCCTGCATGTCCTCCCCCAAAATGATCCCCCGAAAGAGATGACTATGGAGTGATATGATTGGATTAAAGAAGGTTCACAAAGTAACTGCCTATAAAAGAACTGAATGGGTTCCAAGTATTCTAACAGGGAGGCCGCTGCACTCCACCTTTGTCCCACTATTGCCGTGCGACAATGTTACTGACTTGTATAACACGGCTCCACGGTCTCCATGTATGTATGTACCATGTCAAAAACAGAGGGCTTTTACTATTCTTTACTCATCTACCCTTGCAGAGCCCAATGTAGCAGATAAGGAAAGAATCAACCGCTTTTGACACCCGCCCCCATAGTTCATTAAACCATATCCCAGGGGGAAACATTTAATTGTATGATGCATTAAGCTGTGAGCTTTGCGCATGGTAGATGGGCAGTAAATGTTCTCTTTGACTGTCTTATCCTTCTCTTTAAGTTCTTTAAAATGAGAAAAGGAGCTTCAGCAGCTTCTCTATAGGACTTTTTTAATTGCTGTAAGAAATTCTTACCCCAATTTAGTGGGATCACATGACCACAATGGAAGCTCATTTCTTAATCATGCAACACTACGTAAGTGTTCCTGGTGGGCAAGTGGGCTTCCACAAGATCCAGAAACCTACAATTGATCCATCTTGAGGCTAATTTGTCAGATAGGGGCACAGAACCTTCTACATTCACTTGGGAAGGTGGGAAGAGAAGGTGGAGAAGGGGTATCTACTTCTCAATTGCCCTGGCCTGCGCCATGGCACATCCCATTCCATTGGTAAGGATTAGTCACTTGGCGTCATCCACATACAAAGGGAGACTGGAAAAGCTACTTCCTGGATGTGCATCCAATTTCTAGTAACAAATCTAGAGGTTAAAGTGGAAGCACAGATCTTTGATGATCAGTTAGTGTCAGCCACAGAATTCAACTTATATTTGATATAAGCAAGTTCGTGTGCATGCACATGAATACACATCTCACATAGGATCTTTTATATATTTTTTCAACCACATATCGCAACGGCAAAAAGCAATGTGTTTTATTTCACAGGCAACCTATAAAACCTTGAAGATCATCCAAATCTATAATTATCTGATAAACCCTTTTCCTCAATTCAAGATACAACAATATGTTCACATCTGTTGTAGATTTCGTTATTGGCCTTGATTCATCATGCCTTTGCCCTATCACTTTCTGTTCCTCTACTGGAGGAATATACCCTCTTGCCCCCTCATTTTGAGCTCAGCCATGTAACTTCTTCGGCTAATAGCATGTTAGAAAACATGACACAAGCAAGGGCTTAAAATGTACTTGTGCATTTGAATATTGCCTCTGCCACCACCATTCAAAGAACAAGCCACAGTCTGATGGTCCAAGAAGGATGTAGAACAGAGCTGCCTCACTTACCCAGAGATCTGCAGGGAGAAGTAGAGTGACCCAGTTGAACTTAGCCTAGCTCAGCTGCACTCTAGTGAGCTCATCGCTTACTGTTAAATGCTACTGGAAAACCATGATTATTTGTTACCCAACATTATTGTGGCAATAGCTAATGGATGCAATGTATTTCTGTTTTTAAAGTTTTGCTCAAGAGCCAACATTTTCATATTACAAAATTATTACTTTTTTTCCCCCTTCTGGAGTCATTCTGCACTACCAATTTTCCAAGAATATCTGAATTTATGTCGCTTAAATGGTGGCTGCTTAATTGTCCTTCCAAATGCAAGTAATGAGAGAATCAGAGAGTGAGATTAGACCATTATTGCTACTGTTGGTTACTGCCATTAGATGTAGCTGTTGAACATAGTCCAATGCAATATAAATATTTTTAATAGCACTGCTGGTGTAAATTCCTGTACTGACCATATGAGTCATGAGGTTTAGGTTTTTAAAAACGGTAACGTTTATTCATACTTACCACCTTAGCCATAGTTCTCAAACATACCTTCATATCAACATGGCTACAACCTCAGTACATCTATATATATAAAAGGTTAATATGCTAAGTGTCCTACCATCAGACCAGTCACTATGATGCGCACTAACCACCAGGAGGCAGATGTTCAACGAAGGAGCTGCCGTGACATGCACTGGCACCATGGACCTGGTGCCCACAAAGTAAAAAACTCACTTCCCCAAGTGGTATACAGGCCCCGCCACAACCCTGGAGCGATAGCCCAACAAATTGCAGCTGATGCTGCCGAGAACCCATGGCTCAAAATGTGGCCCACAGCCCAGCCCAGCCCAGAAACAGTGGCTATGGGCACCGGATAATGATGTCACGTAGCAACACCAAGCTTGCTCTCCCTAGTGACTAGCCTCCGTGGAGTTTCTTCAGCCCAGGAACATGACTTGCTTTATAGTCAGGTGGAAACATTTTACACTTTAACCAAATGTCTGTGAAGCATTTTCCCATGCCTCATCTCATTTGATCCTCACAGAAGTCCTGGAGTAGGTAGATAGGGGACTCAGTGGAATCCTATTTTCTTTTCATTAACCAGAAAACGAAGATTTACAAAGCTTAGAAACTTGACCCGACTAAAAAGAAGAAATGGTGGACCTTGAAAATGACTTCAGGTTTTCTCACTGTGCAGATATAGTCAAACACTGCTGCAGTTACATATTTTACCCTTTGTTCTCCCTGTGTGATCTACAATAATAATCTGCTTTCTGTTGATATTTACTGCTCTGTTGCTGACAATTACCTGAAAGAGAAGTTGGGGTGCTTCACTGGGCTGGAAAAAGTTTAGCCAAATTAGAAAGCAGGGCTAATTAAGCAAGTTTATTCTATATCTCTAAAAGGCTAAGTTGACTCGCACATGCATGATACATATAAAGCTCTTGCTGGTGCCAATCGCACGCATGTGTTTCGATCTGTCATTTAAGATCATGAATTTGGTTGACACTTCTATTATAGAGAAAGGGTGAATAGCGATATTAAAATATTTCTTTTAATTAATTTCCTTTCAATGTGCACAAATTTGTGCACCAGGCCACTAGTTGTGTTATAACCGACTGGCATGCTCCCAAAACACTTGGTCTACAGCAAAGACTCCGTATACTCTTTGTGGGCCTTTTCTGCCAGCAAGTCTTTTCCAAAACCACCAGAGAGCTTCTAATAAAGGGGAAGATTAAGGTAAAGGAGATGCTGATATTCATTTTCCTGGAGTAATTTTTCCTCTGCACATTTCATCCAGCCTTTTCCAAATGCCAGCTCTGCATGGCAAAAAGTGTTTTTAAGAATCTGTATTATTTTTTTAAGCCACAATGTTTTGTTGTACCTTTTCTGTAATGCATTCATATATCTGCTCGCATTCAAGTGACAGCTGCTTTCTAATAAATCAACTTCATGCTAGTGTGATATCTTCCTATAAGCAAAGGGATGGCTAGTGTGATTAATAAAATTATATCGATCTTTTATCACATTTGTTAATATTCTGTTACAAATATTATTTAAGGGAAAATTATTCAGAGGCAAGAGCTGTAAGGGTTTGGGGTTAGAGAATGTCAGGGCTTAAGGTATCACACAACTCACAAACTGACAGCCCAATCCAGTCTTCAGCCAAGAAGCTTGCAGATAGATTTAACTGAGCCAACAAACACCTTTAGGTAGGGCATGCCTTCTCAGTTTTAAATCCCTGTCATGCCCAGTTACCTTATGGCTGACAGCTTCTCTAGTTAGTGGTTTCTCCTTTCTTTGATCTGTAGGTATCTAACGACCTTTGAATTCAGGATCTCTGTTACAGATAAATGCCCTCATTTCACAAATGGGGGAAGTGAGGTCCAACTTGATGGTGTGGCTTATTTGATGACTAGTAGAGTCAAAGGTGGAACCCCAGGCTCCAGATTCTGAGCTTTGAACAATATACTGAGATTCAGAACTTGTGCACATTAAAAAATGAGTTGACAAGGGTTGAGCTCAGAAGCTATGATTCTCATTCCAAAGCAAAAGTCAGTGCATCCAGGTGTCAGGCAGGCTGGATGCAAGGATGATGGAATAACTATGGCCAGAATAATGGAGAGCAGGCCAATGGGAAGGGAAACAAGACTCTCCACTTCCTCCTGCAGGAATGAACAGCTGCTGTGGGATGGTAAATGTTTCCTTTCTGGAGCTAACTCTGAATTAACTAAAAGTGCCAAAAATATAGATGAAAGGGAAAAAAATGTAGACATTAAAACCGACTTTTTTTACCCAAGTAAAACAGATGGCTGGGAAAAAGTCAAAGGAGCTGGGTTGAAGACTAAATGTGTGGTCCCAAGGGAGGCTGAGATGCTGTTTTATAGACTAGTTCAAGCTTTGGAAAATAACCCACAATTAAACCAAATTAATTCTGATTGCCCTTCTAGGGACTGATATCAGACTGGCTGAATGAGGGCCTAGGGAAAGAGATTGTCAATTGAGCTAGCAAATTGAAAGAAAGCAATGAGAATAAAGAATGCATCAACAGAATGGGAAAAAGAAACCTAAAATATCTTGCATTAGTTATTCCTGTTTGATAAGAGCAAGAGGGAAAAATTCCTATCAGTAGCCATGTACCAAGTGGGAAAGGGGGAGAAAAGAAGAAATAGGATTTACCCAAATTTCATAGTGTGCATGTTAATACCATACATTTTGGGATCTTGATGAGAGGTAGATTGGGAGGGAGAAATAACCCAGGAATGAAGAGAAATATAGGTCAAATTGGCTTTCCTCTCCTACAAGAAAGGAGTGGTGATCACCAGTTATATAAATTTTTATGATTAAAGGTTAATGAAGTTTGGTCTTTGATCCAAAAGGTCAGAGCTGGTAGATGAGGCAAGACCATAGATTCTCCAAGGAGAATTAAGTCTGGAGGCTGAGAGGCAGAGTGGCTAAATATAAGAGCTATAGTTCGTATTTAGGAAGAGAAAGAAGATGAAGAGAATAGGGCTAGCCTATAGGAGAAAATGCTGGAAAGGGCTACTTGGGTAGTTGAGGTATCAGGGACACAACTAGTGAGCTGAAGTGAAACTGATATCAGGGCTCCAAATCTACATGAGAACTGATTTATCTGAAGGGGTTGGGACAGAAACCTTAATATTTATACTGACCCCAAACCATTACAAATCAGTAGCTTCTTGTAAAACTTGGCCTATAAATATTTCATTTGAAATCTAAGATTTTTTTAAATATATGAATTTTTGCTAACATTTTAGAATCATACATTTTTCATTAAAAATCTAAAAGGTTTTATTTGAAAAATCTTTTTGTATTAAAAATCCTGGTTTCTTTTTAAAAGTTAGAAAATCAAGCTATATTGGTCATGTGATTTGTGGGGAGTTCAATAAATCACAGCCCTGTTTGTTTGTTTTCACTTGATTTATTGAATAAACTGAAAAATGAGGGTGGGGGGTGGTGGTGGAGATTAAGTCAGGTGAAGATCAAAATATCTCATTTACTGCTGACAAAGCCTGTGATGAAAGATGTGGCTTAGGTAAGCAGAAACAGTGGGCTTCTTGGTATCAGACCCCAGAAAAAAAGCTTGTTCACAAAGCGCTGGACCACTGCAGGCCTTCCCATGAGGGGGCCTGGCTCTGTAATACCATGTGGAGAGCAGGTTAAAGTACACAGCTTCTCACACAGGCAAATGCCAGGGGGAAAGACCAAGAAAGACCCTGAGCTACAAAGTCCAGGTCCTCCTCCAAATTTAACAAACTTGGTCAGTCACTTACCTCTGGATAGGAGTGGATGAGAGCATGGAGAGAGGCCAGGAGGTCCCTCCACTTAGAGAAAGGGGGAAAAGGAGTTTTCTCTCCACCCCTGGGCCCACATTCCCTGTGACAACAGCAGCTCCTGAATCTGTGGTCGCAGAGCACAGGTTCTGCACCCACTACAGCCCCTCCTACTTCTCATTCATAGCACAGCCAGCTAGCTTCACTATGTACTTACCTTCCTTGCCTCTCTAGCACTTGTTTGCCACTGAAAGTATTGTCAGATGTTATCATTGTGGTCATCACACCACACCGATGGTTAGGAAAGCCAAATGGTTCCAGCTCCAACCTCTGGTTAGTAAGACCCAAGAATTAGAGAACAAAGTCTATAGTTCATGGTATTTGGCAAAGACAGATAAAACAGACTAAGCCAAACTGAGATGTATAGTGTAGTCACATTTAAAAATCAAAATCTATCCACATAAGACTTTGCTGTACATGGGAGCTACAAGTTTATTAGAGAAATATAAAACGTTAAGCAGATGAGAAATAAAGTAGAAGGCTCAAATACCCATGGCCCTCTTTATTTGCTTTCTCATGGCTTTACCTTACTATATTCTAATAGCTTAATATATGATTGTATTTTTTATGGCCAAGATACAGAAGGCACTCAAAGTTTTATTAAATACATGAACAAAAAAAATCAAGAATGATGTCTTAAGGAAGAGTGATGAGGAAGGTCTATCAATTAGGAGGGTACCGTTGGTTTGTAAAGAGAGGGTAGAGGTAGAAGCCAGATAGATGATAGCATCTTAAACAAGCTTAGATTCCTTTGAAAAACCTTCCCTTATCTTTCCACCATCTGAACCTAAAGCAAAGTGATCAAACCCTCATCTGTGACACCACTGTTGTTTACATTATATAAATATTTACCATACAATATAGTCTATCTACAGAATAAACTAAATGGTATTTACATACTTAAAACAGACCTAGTCATTTTTCCTTAAAAAAATTATACTGTAGAGCAGGAAAACAGATACTATCCAAATAAACAGAGGAACATATTAAGCATAGAAGGTTGTTATAAATGCCTTGAGGAAGACTAAAGGAAGATTTTTAATAAAAAAAAAATAATATCCTATGACCACTCTGTATGCCCCATCGAGAAGAGGTGCTAAGGAGAAAAGGTTGGAAGCTGATAGACCAGGTAACACTATTATAAAAGAGAAAACTGACAGAAATAGATGTAAATAAGGAGTGACTGGATTTTATAAAAATATATATATATTTATGGAAGAACAATGGAATTTGCAATGGTTTGAATGTAAATTATAAGAAAAAGATAGTGGCATGGCTGGTGATGCTCAGTGGTTGAGCACCAGCGTATGAACCAGGAGGTCACAGTTCGAATCCCGGTCAAGGCATATGCCTGGGTTGCATGCTCCATTCCCAGTGGCGAGCGTGCAGGAGGCAGCTGATCAATGTTTCTCTCTCATCATTGATGTTTCCATCTCTCTCTCTCCTTTTCCCTTCCTCTCTGAAATCAATAAAAATATCTTTTTAAAGAAAAAGAGAGTGGTCAAGGATCCTAAGATATTTAGTCTGAACAGGTGGTTGACTAGAGGACCCAATTATGAAACAGGAGAAGATGAATATGGCTGGAACAGGCTGGGGTGACAAGAAGCACCGTTTAGTAATTAACCATTTTTTTGTCTGTTTCCAAAATTCTATTGTGGACTCCTTTATGACAACAGTTTTGTCTTCTTTCTCTTCATATCCACAATACATAGCACAGTGTTTTATACAAAGGAGGTGCTTGTTCATTTTCTTAATGTTTAATGAATGAATGAATGAATGAATGAATGACCTGGAAACATAGTGGGTGTTTTTTCCCCTTGAACTCCTATAAGTGCCACTGGAAGCATAGATTTTATTTAATCACCATTGACTGCCCAGCATCTAAAACAAAGACAGTACAAAATGTTGTTGAATAAACAGATTCTTGTCCTATTCTTCTATTGATATTTCTGATCTCTGTCTCTGGTTCTGGTTAGCCTGAAGGAAATGAAAAAGCAAAATGATATGTGTTTGGGGCATTTTTTAATCACTTACTTGATGAAAAGTTGGAAAACAAAATTTGTACATCTTATTACCAATTTATAGCTATTAATACTGTCAAATCTAACAGGTTTCAAATATCCAAACCTCTCCCTGAACTTTGGGTCATTACATGTCTTTTTTCCCATTTTACTGGAATTTCATTTAGAAAGTTAGCATGTCAGGGAATACTTCCAAGCATTCAAACGTGTTCTTGTGGTTCAAAAGAACAGATAATCTGTCTTTGTGTTGAAATCTTATTAAGATGCTAAACAAATTATTTATTGAACTGATTCTAATTTTCTCTAGTTTAAAAATCACTTTTAAACATCCATCTTTGTCCCGGGCAGTTGCCAAAGCTAACAAATGCCTCTCAGCTGGGGAACAAGCTGCCACCTTCTTCCTTCAGATCCTATTTCAACCCTGGAGATTGGCTCCCACTTGACTAAGTGCTAAAAGTCAGACCTGTCCTTGAATCTTCCTTTCATTGTAGGGCAGAATTTCTAAATTGCTTTTTCTTTCTTTCTTCTTCTTCTTTTTTTTTTTTTCAGAACATCACAGTCTGGGAAAATATGTCTTGAAAATTGTAGTCTGTTCCCTCTGAGAGATGAATAATGCATTTAAATGCCCAGTGGTTAAAAGAATTCAACTTTAAAACCAGTGCTTCTCAAACCACATGACTACAGAACGCTTTTGTAATGGAGTATCATTAGTAAGTTGGGAGAAACAGTGAGGTCTTGTGGATGCTCTTCTAAAGATGTAGTAGGCTTGGACATATAGGAGACCCTCCTCTTACATCAGCTCAAGTGTGCTAGACACTTCCTTTTAACTAACTCCCCTCTGGAGAAATCGAGAACCCTAGGTTAGGCATTGGAATTCCCACCACCCACAGAAAGGGATAATAGGGAAAAAGCCTTGGCTTGAATGACATGTTTCAAGATTTTGTCTTGGCTCTGTCACTTGCTAACTATGTGATTCCTTTGGTAGGTCTTTTTTATGATCTGAGCATTGGCTTTCACATTCTACAAACTAGAAGTAATAAGCTATACCCTACTCATCACACATGATTGCTATAAGAATTAAGTACATATTAGAGAAAGGTATAAAGTGTTTCACACACAAATGTAAAGCAAAATTATAATATTCCCAGAAAGGTTTTCTCTTCATCAGTGCTGCTCAATAGAGAGATGTGAGCCACATATGTAACTTTAAATTTTCAAATAGCTACATTTAAAAAGGAAAAAGAAGTGAAATTCAAACTCTAACATATTTTATTTAACCCAATACATCCAACATATTAATATAAATTAGGCAATACAATCTATGTAAAAATAATGCGATATTTTACATTCCTATTTCTTTGTACCAAGTCTTTGAAAGCCAGTGTGTACCTTATATTTACAGAGCATCTCATTTTGACCTAGATGCATTTCAAGTGCTCAATAGTATATTTTGCTAGTGTGGCTGTTAGCAAAAACTTTCATCTAGAAAGCCAGTATTTGTTTTAGTAAATTCCAGAGTAATAGTTTTTAAACATTACTGTAATCCTTTTTGGGGGCCTAATCAAAGAACCTTCCCCACCCCCCTCCTTTACAACTTCTAGAAGGTACTTGCATCCTTGACCAATATCTCTCTTCAAAGCCAGCAGTGCTCTATTGAGTTTTTCACACATCACTCCAACACTCTTCTGCCTCCTTGTTTAAGGACCCTTGTGATTACCATATAATCTGGGATAATCTGTTTTCAGGTCATTTGAATTAGCAACTTTAATTGCATCTACTACCCTAAATTCCCTTTGTCATATAGTCATAGGTTCCAGGGAATAGAACAGGGACTTCTTTGGGATGCCATTGTTCTCTTTACCATTAGCACAGGATGCTGTGAAAATTGTTTTCCTCTGCCCCTGGTGGAAATCTCAAGCAGGTCACCTAGATTTATCAGTTCCTTAGTAACTTAAGCAATTTCAAAACATATCTTCCTGAATATTTTCAACAAGCCTAACTGACTGATATTCAATTTAACTTCTTCTCTCTCCCCAATTAGGCCTGCCACAGGCCTGGAAATCGGGAGTGGTTGGGAGGTAGGTGTATGATGAACTTCAACTTGCTTCTTTACCATTTCTTTCCCATAGCAATTGCTGCTATTTCCTATGGAGCCAATCTCATGGAGGAAGGATACTGCTTATAAGCCTGAACCTCTGGCGTTGGTTCCCATTAATGCCAAATACAATTGCTAGCACTTTGTTTCATTGGGTGCTTGAATGGGCTTCTTGAAGATTCTCCTGCAGGAACTTTCATCTGAACTTCCCCTCAGTTAGCTGCTACAACTCTCCTCACAGTCCTGGGGTTCTATCATTCCTCCCCTCTGTTGGGGTTCCAAGGATCTTCCAGTCGGTCAAATCAGACAGGTGACCTCAGGCTAGCTCCCTTCCATGGTGGAAATGCAGTTTGCTCCCCATGTTGCCCTTAGTGCAATCTAGTCTTAGCTTATGGCTTTTACTGGTAGACTTTCCAAGTCTGATTAATAATACTTAAATTTACTAAACTCCAAGACGTTGTGTAAATCACACCAAGTGTCTTCTTAAAATTCTTTTCATTGGCTTAAGGTGAAATAGAAGAACACCCCACCCACATTGGAGGAGATGGAACAATAACAAATAAAATATAGAAGCAACACTTTTCAAAATAGTCCCTTTTACTTGCGTCTTCAAATGCAGTCTACAGTTGGATAGTGGGATGCTTGAGCAGATCTACATTTGTAATCTCTTATTATGTCATGAACAGGCAGTCAAGGACTCAGCTTTATGTGATGCCCTTGGCACCTAGTGAATTGCTCGTGGCCGTTGGTGTCTCAGTGGAAAGTGAGACATATCTATATATTACATATTACAGTAAAATTCTTTATATTTATGCAAGTATAGCACACATTGAAACAAATTGCTGGGACATAAACATTTCTAGTGAAGAGAGTCCCACCCTAAGGAACTTTCTGGAGTTCACTGAAATACCTAAACCTTTTATTTTATAACTCAGAAAAGAGGAAGCATTTCAATATGAGGCCAGGGAACACTGAAAGAAGAGTAAGAGAGATAAGGGTAATAGAGCAGAGAAGTGTGAAATAGTTTCTGTCCCATTTCTAACTCCTTGTATTATGATTCTTCTCTAGTAATTGGATGGGTGTTGGCCAATAAATGGAGGACATATTTTGTTGGAATCCCTGGTCACAAACAATGTCCATCTGGGCCAACTTGACAAATGTTGGTAGAGGGTGAGGCGGTGGGGGGAGGGGAGGAAGACATTTTTCTCTCCTCTGCATAGAACCTTGTTCTACTTTGGCATTCCAAGAACTGGCGGCCTCATGATTGAGAGATAGCACCCAAGACATGGGCATCATTATTGCCATGTGGGTACCAAAAACAGTGGCAATGGGACAGGTTGCCTGCCGGGAGCCGGTCCATCCTTGCTGTTTCAAGGGACCTGGCATATATGGCATACTGTTCTTAATATGTTTGCTCACCTTCTTGGCACTATGTGTTTTAACCAAGGTCTCTGAGAAAGGTTGTTTCCCCAGGTAGGGATTTTCCCCTGAAGTTAGGGAGGGAATAAAACCTCTTAACTAAGTGCCAGGCGGGAAATTAATCACTTTAACTATGAACAATCATGCTTAAGCTACATAATCTTTACTCCCTGGAATGGAGATAAGAAACGCCCTAACCTTTGTAATAGAGATTGATAGGATTGAATCAACTGGTATAAATACAGATGTAATAAGACAGAACTTAGAATACGGAACCAAGAGAGACAGAACCTAGGCACAGAACCTACACAGAACGTTCTCTAGAGACAGAAGAACTTCACTGGAGAGAACATGGCAAAAGATACTGGACAGAAACTGGCCTCAGAACCTAGAGACAGAACCTAGCAAGAGAACATGGCAAAAGATCCTGGACTGAACCTGACTACAGAAATTGGCAAGAGAACCTGACTAGAACCTGGTGACTGAACCTGGCTGGAGAACCTGGACAGAACCTGGCTGGGGAACCTAGCAAGAGAACATGGACACAGAACCTGGCTGGAGATCCGAAGCAGAACCTCTCTGGAGATCCAGACCAGAACTTGGCTGGAGATCCTGGCTAGAGATCCTGGCTAGGCTGCTGATCAACTGAACTCCGTCTCCGTGTCCTTCCTTCTTCGCCGACTCCATCCACACCTTTGGGGACCCCTGGACCTGCTGGGGTTGGACCCCGGCAGTTGCCCACACCAAGTCAAAATAAAAGAAGATTAAGTAGATCCCGCCTTCTGACTACATGCTAAGGTAGGAAGCTTAGAAGTACAGACTAAGCCAGGGGTGGGCAAACTTTCTGACTCGAGGGCCACAATGGGTTCTTAAACTGGACCGGAGGGCCAGAACAAAAGCATGGATGGAGTGTTTGTGTGAACTAATATAAATTCAAAGTAAACATCATTACATAAAAGGGTATGGTCTTTTTTTTTTTTTAGTTTTATTCATTTCAAACAGGCCGGATCCGGCCCGCGGGCTGTAGTTTGCCCAGGGCTGGACTAAGCTAAGAAACTGTGTTATTGACGTCAATGTAATTTCATGTGCATTCAAAAACCAGAAATGGTATGAACATTCAGAGTACATAGTATTTTGTAGTTTACAATAGACATCGCAATATTTCAAGTAACTATAGAACAGGAAGATTGTTAAGCAAACAATAAAAGATAAATTATAAAACTATCACCCCTAGACATAAAATTGTACCAAACCTTTAATACACTGAACTGACTATACAAGATATTTTTCTTTTGCTCATGTGGTAACTCTTCCTGAAGATCATATTTACATGGCCTCAACTTTCAAATAGAAAAAAAAAGTATTGAATTATATTTTTTAAATTTAAAAATATTTTTAAAATAAGAATCACATAACACAGAAAAAAATTTTCTAGACACAGGAGTGAATTTTTCAGTTTTTGTGCGGCTATTCAACACAACACAGCACAGATCTGTTCTGAATCATTGTGGGCAGGGATCACTAAGCTCAGATACACTTACATCACCCACATCTTATTTTAGCCTTCCCTTTGATAATATTTAGATCATCTGCCCACCATCTAGGAATTGAAGAACTTGGGAGAGAACTGAGGAAACAAAGGGAGTTTATAAAGTCTATGTAGTGTTTGAAGAATAGGGAGAAGGAATATGAGAGAGAAAAAATGAAAGTGGAGAGACTGGCACATTTTCAGCATTAAATAAACATTTTAAATAGGCTAGCCTTTTTCTTAATGATGATTACACATTCCTAAAACTGCCACGGTTAACCTCTTGCTTCTTTTGAAATACGTATCTCTCTGGATATCTATCCATGCAGATACTTTCTCCTTCCCACTTCCTACTCTCTGATGGCCTTCTCATGGCTATTACTTGGCACCTCTTGTTTTCTGACCTCTATTTTTTTTATTGAATTTATTTTGGGTGAGACTGGTTCATAAAACCATACAGGTTTCAAGTATACAACTCAATAAAACATCATTAGCACACTGCATCATGCGCTCATCACCCAAAGCAAAGTCTCTTTCCATCCCCATTTGTCCCTCCTTTGCCCACCTGCACCTACCCCCAAACCCCTTTCCCTCTGACTACCACCACATTATTGTCCACACTATTGTCTGTGTCTATGTGATATGTATATATGTGTGGGTTTTTTTGCTAATCTCTTTACCTTCTTTCATCCGGACCGTCCTCCCCTCTGACAGCTGTCAATCTGTTCCATGTACCCATGTCTCTGTTTCTATTTTAGTCATGTGACCTCTTCTTAAATGGGGGCATTCTCTAAAGTTCCATGCTCTATCCTTTTCTCTTCCTTCCTAAGCAATATACCTAGACAGTGTGTCATACCAGTGATTTCAACCACTGAATGAGCCATAAAGATAAACTCAACACAGCCCAGCATGTGCTCACATTCTCCATCTTGGGTCCATCATCTCACCATTTTCACAAATTAGAGACCTCCAAGCAGCTTAAGCTATTTCCTTCTTCTTTTTTTTTAACCTTCCCTCCCATGCCCCCAGCCAATTAATCAAAAATCCAATTGATTTTACTCTTGTGCTGTTTCCTGTAGCTCTTTGACACCAATGCTGTCTTTGCTTTACAGAGCTCTGCCTTTCAAAAAAACTTCCCAAATGGCTCCTTGCTTCTCATCACCTTTCCTTTATTTATCATACAAACACCATCTAGTCATCTCTCAAAAATACAGGCCTGGTCATAGGACCTGTTGATTTAAGCCTCCGTTGTCCTTCCATCTTCTCTAATAAAAAAGAGCAAGTATTTGACATTGTCTTCAAGTACCTTCACAGTTGAAACCTAAATATTTTTTTTTTAGTACTTTTGCTGGGAGTCTTTATTAGCCCTGTGCTATTAACTCCTACCCCAAGTTTATCCCTCTATTTATTCACTATCCCCTGAACAAAAACAAAGCAAAACTGCATAAAACCTTAAATCCTTCTGAACTCATGTTGTTCTCTTTATATGGACGATCATATTCACACACAGACACTGGATAATGACAGTGACAACTACATTTATTGAGCAGTTACTGTTAGCAGGTACTATCCGAACAGCTTGTCATTTATTAAGTCATTTAATCCTCACTCAACCCTCTGAGGTAAACAGGATGAGTTCCATGTCAGGCATGAGGAAACTGAGGCACAGAGTGGTTAAATAATTTATCCAGAGTCATACAGGGCTGACAAATGTTTAATGAAATTCTAATATAAGCAAGGCGTTTCATTTTATTTCATTTGACTATTAAAACCATGTTATGAGGGAGGTATTATTACATAAATTGTACAGGAAATTGGGGTTTACAGAGGTCTGCCTCCAAAATCTTTGCTATTTTCATAATAAAATGCTTCCTCTCATCTAAAGGGGAAAACACAAGCTTTATTGTTACAGTGATTTGGGGGATTTCCCATTTAATGTAGTATTATTTTCTCCGTGATGCTTTTAGTGGGTTGGCCAATTGATGATGCTAAGCAGGCCTGGGTTAAACATTCTGTGATGTGCCAGCTGGAGCAGTCAACCAAGGAAAATGGGTTTGTAAGAACAACTAAATTACGAATCTGTCTGAGACATCCAACCAGCATAGATCTGATAGCATCATCAGCTGAGAACAATGTTTTATAATATCCAACCTATGGACTACACAGGCAGTGTGTAATCTTTAGCTTGTGTTTCCAGATATACTTTGGAAAAGCAATACCTGAGACCTTGTTTAAAGCAATTGATTTCAGATTTCAGGTTTTCCTATTTTTAAAATTTTCTCCTGAACCAGTATGTTTGGTTATAAATAAGGATGTTTTGGCCATCACACTAATGAAGGGCATTTTCTCTGGCCATCATGCAGTAGGTTTCTCTTGCCTCTTCTAATACAGCTGCAGAAGAAACCAAATCACTCAGACATTGAACAACCACACTCTCCCCTGCACCGTGCCCCCGCCCCCCCCCCCCAACTGGCTGCTATTTCTGGGTAACTAAAGATGACATTTTGTAGCTCAGTGTCAAAGACTGAAACCAAAAAGTAAAATCACTGCTCACATGTTGCTATATGTAAAATTGAAAAGCTACAAATTTACCAACAATGTCCCACCTTTGGGTCAGTGGCCAAAAATGAAATAACATATTTAGCCAAATGGGAAAAAAAAGAAAAGATGATTATGAAAGTAGTCTGGGAGATTATAGATCACTTGAAAGTTTTAGAAAGGGCCTCTTTCCGGCATTATTGTTTGCGAATGAGGCTAGTGAGAGCCAATGGGCTGTGTGCACTTCGGTAATACCCACGGTAATTGCTGGCAGATGTATCATGAGGTTTCTCATTAAAATTTTAAAGCAGAGGCATTTAGTTTGGTCCTGTGGATAATGATGAATTTGTGCAGTAAATTCTAGATCCTGGTTGGTATGGTGAGAGGTAAAAAGTCCCATCAAACCACAACACAAGACTGCTACAACTATACCAAACTTTTGTCTTTAAGAAGTCTGATTTCTGGTCAATGGCACCTCTGTTATTCTCCTGCCAATTATGCTCAAATTTGCAGCCTCTTTTGAACCTTTCTTCTGCCTCTCTACACACATTTCCCATATAAGTCTTATTCAGTCTCCTTTGTCAGTCTTGTTCCCACTTTTTGCTTCAGAACTAGACATATTTTTCAACCGACTTTATTTTTTTGCGATTTTTGTAAGTAGCTTGAATGAGAGATCCTTCTCTATGGTGGCAGAGAATGACTTTTTTAAAGTTGTGTGTCTTCCATCCAGAGGGTCTATTTCCCAGTCCTTCCTGCTGTCTTGTGTGGCCATGTGACTAAATTCTCACCAATGAAATGTGATCGTAAGCGATGGGGCAACTTGCGCATCACTTCCTGAAAAGGAAATCACTTGCCCTCCGACTTCCTCTCCTTCCGTTTCACTAGGCTAGTCCATACTCATGGCAATGAGCCAGTTTCCATCCTGCAGACGAGGACAACATCGCAGGAAGTGGTATAACGGCATGAGTGAAGAAATCTGGGCTCCTGAGTGACCTCATGGAACACTGAGGCTTACCTGACCCAGATACCTGCTTACATTAAGACAATCATATTTTGGGGTCTCTGTCAGAAAAGTTCATAGAGGTGCAAACTAATACTAATATACCTATGTTTTCTACCCGCACTTGTTCTTAAACCTCCCCCAGCTTTCTGGAATCTGGCCACTTCTTCTTTTAGATACACATATATGCACACACACACACACACAAGAACTATAACTCAGTGACCCAAGTTATGCCCCATCCATCTTTCTGATGATGCCATACCAAGTTGTTAGTTCCAAGATGATTTACAATTTATAATTTATCAGGGCTTATAACCCAAAGAATTATATGATCCTATCTAATAGAACGACTACTTTCAATGATTTTCCAGATATTTATCTGTATTCTATCTCTCAACAGAGTTTAATATTTCTCAGGATTTTACTAGAAACAATTAAATGTTGCTGGGAAATCCTTTCTGTTTGATTAATCTATATTTTAACCATGCAATAGAAATAGCCTTTTCCCCTACCACGAGTTTTTCTACTAAACTCTTTCTTGCCCATCATTGTAAATTTATTTTTCCCAAATCAATCTCTGATTGGGTCAAAATCTTTTTAAAATAATACCTTTAAAAATAATTTTAGCCCTGGCTGGTTTGGCTCAATGGATAGAGCGTCAGCCTGCAGACTGTGGGGTCCCAGGTTTGATTCCAGTCAGGGGCATGTACCTTGGTTGCGGTCACATCCCCAGTAGGGGGTGTGTAGGAGGCAGCTGATCGATGTTTCTCTCTCATCAGTGTTTCTAACTCTCTATCCCTCTCCCTTGCTCTCTGTAAAAAAATCAATAAAATATGTTTAAAAAATAATTTTAAATTACAGTTGACCTACTATATTGTATTAGTTTCAGGTATACATTAGACATTTATATACTTTATAAAGTGATCACCTCAATGAGCCTAGTGTCAAACACTTTCACTAACGCCTACTTTACTGAACTTTAAGTTTACCCATTAGTAACAGCCTATGCTGTCAGACTTATTATTTAGTTACTGTCTACATTGCCCTTCAAGTATCATAGTGTCATCACAGTGTTCTCCATACTCAGCAGGTCAGGCCACAATCCAAACCTCTAATCTGCCTGCACATCTTTCAAGGTGTAGATAGAGTGTTCCTGCCTTGCACAGGATACTTTCTTTGGGGCCCTCAACAGAAAGTAACTGATCTCCCTTTTTTCAGAATTTTGATTTTATGCATTTAACTCGTACTTTGTTCCCTTCTTATGTTTGTGAGCAAATATCAACTAGAAAGAAAAGATTCTTGAGTGCCGGGATATTTTCACTTTCATATCTCTTATCCGGCTCACAATAATGCTTTTACAAAAGCAGAGGTATAAACATTGTGCGATATAAAAGTGACACTTTGCCTTTGGGTAAATACTAGCCGTAATCTTATAGCAAAGTGCTATTCATACAGTGATTTTTGCATTTATTGTCTCACTACAACCTCACAACAATCCTGGTGGAAGGAATTGATGGCATGGCCATTTGATAGATGAACAAATTGAAGTTCAGAGAGGTTATTTTGATGTAAAACTTGGGTTTTCAGCCAAAGCCAATTTCTTGTTCTTCTCTCTACATTTTCTCTCACCTCTGTCACCCTTCCCCTCCCAACTATGGCCAACACCTCTCCATCCACCACCACCCCTGCCACACACACACTCATTCTGTTTTACTCTCTGTCGGCTGCACTTACACTTGGTTTGATTTAATATGACTATATGAGAACTATTCATGGCTAAAGGGCATTAAATGATAGGATTTTATTTCCTTCCATTTATATTCAGTGTTATAATTCCTGGACAACTCAAAAGACAATCTGTTTTACCATCAATATCCAAGAACGTATTTTCCTTATACCCAATAGTTGCTTAAAATTCATGTTTGCTTTGTATATGGATTGTTACAATTTTTAATAGCTTTTTATTCAGCATAGGACTTCCCATTGTCTTTAAGAACATTATTTACCTTTATTATATCTTCAACTTTTCCAACCTTTTCAATGAACTTTCTAATTTGTTGGATCACACTTTTTTAAAAATATATTTTTATTGATTTCAGAAAGAAAGGAGAGGGACAGAGAGACGGAAACATCAATGATGAGAGAGAATCATTATTGGCTGCCTCCTGCATACCCCACAGAGGGGACTGAGCCCACAACCCAGAGACGTGCCCTGACTGGGAATTGAACCGTGATCTTCTGGTTCATAGGTCGACACTCAGCCAATGAGCCAATCCAGCTGGGCAGATCCCACCTTTTTTCTTAAAATACTTCTCTCCTTTTCCCAGAAAAATCATCTTCCTACTCCAATCCAAACTATTTGATCTGACAAGAATCATTCTGACACCTGCAGCCCTTCAATGCTACCCTAAATTAGACCTCTTGTAACTTGAGTCTGATGTCACTTATTTTTTTGTTTATACAGTTGATTTTTAATTTTTTTTAATATATTTTATTGCTTTTTCACAGAGAGGAAGGGAGAGAGATAGAGAGTTAGAAACATCGATGAGAGAGAAACATCGATCAGCTGCCTCCTGCACATCTCCCACTGGGGATGTGCCCGCAACCCAGGTACATGCCCTTGACCGGAATCGAACCTGGGACCTTTCAGTCCGCAGGCCGACGCTCTATCCACTGAGCCAAACCGGTTTCAGCTATACAGTTGATTTTTAAAAATATTTTATTTATTTCAGAGAGGAAGGGAGAAGGAGAGAGAGATAGAAACATCAATGATGAAAGAGAATCATTGATCAGCTGCCTCCTGCATGCCCCATATTGGGGATGGAGCCCACAACCCGGGCATGTATCCTTGATTAGAATCAAACCTGAGACCCTTCAGTCCTCAGTCGGAGGCTCTGTCCACTGAGCCAAATTGGCTAGGGCCAGTTGAATTTTTTAAGTCTGTACTTAAGTAACTTCCTTGGACAAGGATGCATGAGAAGTAAACTATACAAATCCTGAATGCCTTCATCACACACTCAGACTTGATTAACAGTTTATGGACATACAATTCCAAGACTGAAATATTTTTTTCTCATGAATATGAATACATTGCTCCATTGACTTCCACATCCAGTATTGTTGATGAGAACCATATTAGTCTAATTAATTTTCCTTTGGAAGTGATTTGCTATTTTAGTCTGGAAAAATGTTGGGAGCCTCTCTTAATTTGGGGGGTTCTGGTAAATAACAAGAACATGCCTAGGCATGTGTGCCTTTTTTCAATTTACTTTTCTATGTACAGTTGAAATCTTTAGGAAGCTCATAACACCATGTCTTCTTACACATTCTCAGTAAACAGACAAAATTTTAAAGTCTCAGTAGAGGCCACACTATCATGACTTCATTAGAGATAATACTTCAAAATAAGAGTGAGATGGTTTCCTAACTCTGTAGGTGAATCTAGGAGGACCTACTCATAGCTGTACAGCCTCCCCACAGATTCAGAGTCTCCCCCTCCAGGAGCCATGGGGAGTGCCTGCTCTATCTGGGGAACTGGCTCCCAAGTAAGAAGAGAGAGCTGAGCAACTCCACGTTTTAGCATTATAAAATTGCCAATGCTGTAAATCACTCCATATCTTCTGGGGCAGAGCAAGAGGTGAAAAGAGACCTCAAATAACACAAAGAATTTTTTTACAAAGATATAAATATCAAAGTGAAGAAGAACTATCCCCTCCTAATAAACCTGTGGATGATGCTGGGAATCCAAAGAAGGGTATCCCAGGATCCTATATTAACTCTGAGAAAGTCTCCCTTAATTTCCTTAAGTCTTTCACTTCCATGTTCTCCATTCTTTCTTTCTGTACTTTCTGTTTATAGAATTTACTAGTCAATCCTATTGACTAATAGGATTATTCCTTCTCATTCTAATATTTTCTCATACATTCCTTGTCTATTTTTTGCTCCACATTTTTGTACATTTCATTGATTTTATAGTACACTCTTTGTTTTCAACCATCATAATCTAAATCATTAAGATTTTTTCTTATTCTAGTGTTTCTTTTATAGCAGCATGTTCTTTTGTATTAATGCATTATATATATTTTTAAATATATCTGAGTGTTATTTCCACCCAACAAGTATAGCTCAAAGCCCTCACATGTCTAAAATTGATCAAACTTATGATCATTCCATATGAGTTGGTCTTCCTTTAGTGTTTTCTATCTTAGTGAATGGCTGGCAGATTGGTTTCAATCTAGTTATCTGTGACTCATCTCTTAGTCTGCCACTCTTTTAGGGAAAACTTTTCTAATCCTTGTGTCATTGCCTACTTCTCCATCATTGTTCTTCTTACAACATCAATTTCTCATTTATCTGTGTCATGATTTGGTTGGTAGTCTCTCTCACTTGACTTAAAGCAGGAACTGTGTCTATTTTTGTTCAGCAGGTATAGTGTCTGCAGCATTATAGGCATTTATTAGATACCCGAAAAGAATGAAAAAAGGCATGCATGAATGCCTGAATATGACACCTCATGCCTGTAAAATCTAAAGAGCCAAGGGTATTAGAATGCTGTGTTGCAAACCAGAGTACTTACGATTTCCTTAGAGTTTAAGTTTAAATGGTCATTTCTAGGGATCTGTATTTGAGTGCTAAATGACTTATAAGTAGTTAGTTATAAATTTTTTTATTGTTAACCCTCACATGCTATCCCTATATAATTATTTCTTACCTGTCTTTAAGAGGCAGAATATATGCTATTAAAAGGAAGAGACAATAATAGCTAACAGGAAAATATATATCCTAATGCTGAAAAGTGCCATGGAGAAAAATAAAACAGCACAAGGGGAGCAAGAAGTATTACATTATTGTTGTTGAGCTGTTAGTTAATGAATTAGTTTGCTTTTATATTGTGTGGTCAGGGATGGCCTCACTGCAAAAGTATCATTTGTGCAGAAATCAGAAGGCAGTAACGAGCAAGCAATCCAGACATCTGGTTTTTAAGCACTTCTGCAAGATTTTTAAGCAAGGTTGGCATGGTTGCAAAATACCAAGGAAACAAGTATGGTTGAAGCCAAGTGATTAAGGGAAAAAAACAGTATATGAGTTCAGAGCAGTATCCAGAATTCATATCATGTGGCCTTTGGTAAGACTTGGGATTTTACTCTGAACGAAATGGAAACCATTGAACACCATACCACATGTTAAGCAATGTTTAGCCATGAAGATGTAACATTACATTCTTAGGAAACTGATAATCCAATATTGGAGATAGGCATATAGTCAAAATATTATTGTGTATGATGAAGTACTATGCTAAGGCTATTTCTATGGAGCAATTAAGAAGGCCGCCTGCCCCATAAGAGGAAGCCTTATCTAAATTGAGGAGAAAGCAGAGATGCAGAATCAATCTCACCTCTCTTTATTTGTCACAGTTCTGACTGTTAATGGGCCCCAACAATTGTTCTAGGACCCTTCTATTTCTGGATCAATCTTGGAAGTATAGCCAAAGCTTATTTCATAAAGACAGGAAAACAGAATATATTGCTGCTACAGTATTGGTACCAGGTTCTTCATGTGTTATCCAAGTTCCTATTTTCTGACCTTCTGTCATCTTAAAAACATCTTCCTTGATTGGATTATAATTTCTTTGATTAGCACTTCCCTTCCCTACTAACTCTTGTCTCTCGCTTTATCTAAAAAGAGTCTTTCATTGGGGCTGTCTATAGTCAATGCTAAGTGAGGGAAATAGAAACTGCTTAGGTATTTCAGGCAAAGAGGAATTTAATATAGGGATTCATTTACAAAATATTAGAACGACTAAGAAATAAAAGAGGGGAGTCAATGTTACCCAGATGTCTGTAACTACAGCGAGCCTCTGCTTTCACTACTCATGTTCCTGCTGCTAATCAGGAGACCATGAGTTCACGTATGTGTTAATGCTGCTACCCACAGTAGAAATGCATCTACCTTCCTCAGGTCTTCTAATGCTATGTGAACACTTATCACTAACCTAACAGAAATAGAGCTGCCAAGTAAAGTGACCAACTCATCCCCATTTGCCAAGGACTTTTCAGGTTTTAGCATAAAATGTCCCACATAGTGGAAACCTCCAGTCCCTGGGAAACTGGGTCTATTGATACCCAATTAGCAAGGGAATCCGGGAAATGTAGGTTTCAGGCTTCCAGCCCCCAGCAGAACAAAGAAGAGAAAATAAAAGTTGCTCTGAGACTGAATACCAACAGACAGTTGTCTGAGTAGTTCCTTTAAAGAAAATACTCATGACTCAGAACCAATATGTCACACTTACTTAAATGTGAGCATAACCCATTATTTGGAACTGCTGTTGCTATGCTACTATTTGACATGCTGATAGAAAAGATTTACTGATTCATACTGAGCTACTATGATGATGTAACCCTGACCATGAATAGGTCAGATTCTAAGAGTAGAATTTTTGTGAGGTTAAGTGAGATTATTATTATTATACTAGAGGCCTAGTGCACAAAAATTTGTGTACTGGGGCGGGGGGGGGGGGGTAGTCCCTCCGCCCAGCCTGTGTCCTCTCCCAGTCTGGGACCCCTCGGGGGATAACCATCTGCTGGCTTAGGGCCGCTCCCTGGGGGATCGGGCCCAAGCTGGCAGTCAGACATCCCTCTGGCAGCCCTGGAGCACTCAGGGGATGTCCACTTGCAAGCAGGGAGCAGGCCTAAGCTGCAGTCTGACATCCTTAGTGCTGCTGAGGAGGCGGGAGAGGCTCCCACAACCACTGCTGTACTGGCAGCCATCAGCCTGGCCGGTGGCTGAGCAAAGCTCCCCCTGTGGAAGCACACTGACCACCAGGGGACAGCTCCTGCATTGAGTGTCTGGCCCCTGGTGGTCAGTGTGTGTCATAGTGACCAGTCATTCCCAGTCATTCTGCTGTTAGGGTCAGTTTACATATTACCCTTTTATTATATAGGATAGAGGCCTGGTGCATGGGTGGGGGCTGGCTGGTTTGCCCTGAAGGGTGTCCCAGATCAGGATGGGGGTCCAGCTTGGGTGCCTGGCCAGCCTGGGTGAGGGGCTGATGGCTGTTTGCAGGTTGGTCACACCCCCTTCAGGGTGGGGGTCCCCACTGGGGTGCCTGGCTAGTCTGGGTGAGGGGCTGAGGACTGTTTTCAGGCTGGCCAAGCCCCCCTGGTGACGAAAGCTCCCAGCCTCTCCTCTTTCTTTTTATTTTTTTATTCTGTTATTTATTTACCTTCTATAATTGAAACTTTGTTGCTTGAATGGAGCTCAGAGGCTGCCAGGGTGGGCAGGAGGGAAGCCTCCTGCTCGCTCCAGCTCCGTGGCCATGGCCAGCTGAAAAGAGGTATCTGGGGTTTATTTACCTTCTATAATTGAAACTTTGTTGCTTTGAGTGGAGCTCAGAGCTGGCTGCGGCAGGCGGGAAGCCTGGCTTCCTCCATCATTGGGGCAACCAAGCCTCCTGCTTGCTGGCCGCCATCTTGGTTGGGTTAATTTGCATGTAGTTGCTCTGATTGGCTGGTGGGCATGGCTTAAGGCATAGTGAAGGTATGGTCAATTTGCATGTTTGTCTTTTATTAGTGTAGATAAGGTTAATGGCATATTATGACCATAGAACAACTATCCTATAAAGAGAATTATTATTACTACTATTAATAGCAACAATAGTAATTGAGACCAGTTGCTTTTACTATTTTAATATTCAGAAACAGTCTCTAAAGAATACTAAAATTAAGGACAAGTGGAAAAAGAAAAAGAAAAACAAATTCACCAGTTGACTTCTTTAATTTCAAAGGATAAATAACCTATTTTGTCACTGGTCCTATTCATTCTTTCAGAATGTAGTTCTAATTTAGACACTTCAAGACCCTCTCAGAGAAGAAAGTAAATCCATCTACCTAATACAATCATGACTATGGCCTTGGCTTATTCTAAGAGCCAAGAACTGCCTCACTCTTATTCCTCTGTGCACAAATAGTAAGGGATGTTCCACTGTCAAAACACTCAATAAAACAAAGGGTATCACTTTAAAAATTAAATAATTTCCCAACCAGTGTGGCTCAGTTGGTTGAGTGCTGCTCCCTGCACTAGGAGGTCACTGGTTCAATTCTAGTCAGGGCACATGCCTACTTTGTGGGCTTGATCCCTAGTGGTGGGTGTGCACGAGGCAGCCAAAAGATATTTCTATCTTGCTCTCCCTTCCTCTCTCTGAAATCAATAAAAACATATTTTAAAAAATTAAAGAATTTCCTAACAGTCCTTGGTACAGAGAGAAAGTCCCTGTATGGCCACTGGGAACATAACCCTTGCTAGGTTATGATTTTGCTTTCATGAATTTTAAAGTGTCACATAATATGTATTTAGTTTCCATGCTTTCATTTTGTTATCAAGTAAGCATAGGATAATTAGATGAACTGGTAATAAAACACTCTTCAGGCAAGATGGTAAAATCTAGAAAGGGCTGCCCCTCTCTGGAAAGCAGACCACTCCACACCTCTCTGTCCTCCCCCTGGAGCTGTGCAGAGAAAAGCTTTCAGTGGCACTGAAAGTGGCACTGGCTCTCAGGAGGCAGTCTAGGGCTCGTCCCTTAACCAGAGCTTTCATCATGTCTTCTTGGTTTATTCTGGCTGCCAGACAGGGTACTCACAGCTTTCTAACCTGAACAGAGAATGCATGTTTATCCATCCTGGGGCTCTGACATCTGATGCCCAGCTGTGATTATGCCAGAAGAATGGACTCCCCAGTCATCACTCCAGTGACTTCTCCTAGGGAACAATCCCTAGGGAGGGACACAAATCCCTCAAAGATCACAGAGGAGGGAGGCTCCTGGAAAAGGCAGCTGGGGCTACAAGGGAGCTCAGGAGGGACTGCTGCTGGGTGTGCACATATGCTTTAGGGTTGTAGAAAGAACTCAAGTGTTGCTAATGGACCATTTACTTCTCAGAGAAGACAATACAAGGTTGTCTATTTTCTTTTTAAGTCATGTTACAACTGTTCTCCATACCTGTCTATAGAATGCCTATCTGCATGTGTCCCTTCAGCTCTTTTCTCATTAACACTCTATTTAACTCTCTTTGGTCATTCATTCATTCATTCACTCATTTCTTCATTGGTATTACATGCCTGGACTATATCAGGCCCTGTGCTAGGGACTGGGAACACAAGAAGGAATGGAAACTATTTCTTCAAGGGGTTCTCTGTTCTCTGTCCAGTGGAGGCAAACACCAGCAAGCATATAATTAGAATGATTTTAGCAAAGCGTGTGTAGAGGTTCAATACATAAAAAGTCTTTATGCAAAAACTTCCATTACATGCACTGGTCTTTATACCATCAGAGACTAATAGATTTTTTGTTTGATAAAGTGGTGGAGGAGTGGATGGGGAAAGGTCAAGAGAAGTTTGTGGTTGTCAGATAGGAGACAGAGTTATTTCCCATGGGACAGGCATTTTGTTTCTATCCATTGAGCCAAAGGCTCCGCTCTTTAGTATATTGTTGGCATGGATTTAACGTGTGGTCACCTAAATTATGACCACATCCACCACCACAAGTTTTAGGGAATTTTTCTTGCACTTTCTCAACTGACTTTGTGTGTGTGTGAAATACACAAATGCTGAATTTAATCATTTTTTCCTGTTGAATTTCATCCTATTGGTTGGATTCAATCTCCAGATCTGGTGAAGTCATTATGAATTATGCTTCTGTCATCTATTATTGTAACTACTCCACCCAACTTTATGTCATCTGCAAATGTCACCAACATCCCCTCTTTCTTTTTGCCTCTATCCAGTCCTTGCACCACATGGCAACAAGAGTGCTCTTTCTAAAATAAAAATCTGATCTTTTTATTTTTCATGCACACACAATTTAAATATGCTACCCATCATGACAAATAGTCTAGTATGAAACTCAAGGACTTTCATAATTTGCCTCTTTATTTCTTTTTCAACTCCCGACACTTCCTCTTTTAAGACACACTATCTTTTTTCCAGGGAGGTACAGCCAATATACAGAACAAGAGTATAATCTGCCACATGTACTAAACAGAGATATTCAAAATCATTTTCATTTGAATTTAGGATATTTCAATGATTATTGGAATATTAAGATTTGTGAAGTGTTTATTATCAAAGTTTTGAGAGAAGTTTCTTTAGATCTGATCCACAAATTTATCCGACAAATTATTGAATGTTATTATGGCTAAGACTCTATTTCCTCTTTTTTTAAAAATATATTTTATTGATTTTTTACAGAGAGGAAGGGAGAGAGATAGTTAGAAACATCAATGAGAGAGAAACATCGATCAGCTGCCTCCAGCACATCTCCCACTGGGGACGTGCCCGCAACTCAGGTACATGCCCTTGACTGGAATCGAACCTGGGACCCTTCAGTCCGCAGGCCGACGCTCTATCCACTGAGCCAAACCGGCCTTGGCCTCTATTTCCTCTTTGCTCTTAAACCTATATTCCTCTACCCTTAACCTCAAAAACTCCTATGTGAAACTCTTATATATGTGTTTTCTCCAACACCATCAAGCAATTGACTCAATTCTGACACTATACAGATCCCACAGATTAAAGATTCAGTCCTACAAGACTACCCACATCAGACACCAATAGCAAGTCCAGGTAGTCCTTTGTGCTTCTAACAAATTGGCTATATATTGGAGGTTTGTGTGGCTCTCTCCTCTGGTTTGATTAATTTGCTAGGTTGCTCACAGAACTCAGAGAAACATTCACTTATATTTACCAGTTTATTATAAAGAGTATTGTTAAAGATACAGATGAACATTCTGATGAAGAGGGCAAGGCATGTGGGAAGGGACTAAGAGCTTCCTTGCTCTCTCTGAGACGACATGCCCCCATCACCACATGTTCACTTCCCTAAAAGCTCTCCAAATATCCATCCTTTTATGTTTTCAGGAATTCGTCATTATACAGTCAGGATTGATTAAATTACTGGCCATTGATGATTGCTTCAATCTCTAGCCCCTTTCTCCAACCTGGAGGTTATGGAGGTGAGACTGAAAATCCAAACCCACTAATCACATGGTTACTTTCTCTGGCAACCAAATCCTCATCCTTAGATGCTTTCCAAAGTTACCTCATCAATATAAACTCAGGTGTGGTTAAAAGGGGTTTATGTATATCAAGACACCTTTATCACTTTTATCATTTAGGAAGTTCTAAGGGTTTAGGATCTCTGCAAGGAATGGGGATGAAGAGCAATGTATATTTCTTATTATAAATCACAATATCATAGAAAGGAAGAAATAATGGGTGTCCGAGCCAATGAAACTTTGCTTGCAGTGTATACATACAGGAAAGAAAAGTGATTGTCAGTGATAAATGGCAGAATATGTGATTAAATTTGAAATATTTTTAACAACAACATGGATACCCTTATCTCTTTCTCTCTTTAGGCCTTTGTCCAAAATCCCTGCCCACTATCTCCATCAGTAGCAAAGCCCAATTTTGATTATATGAAAAACATAGCTGCTCATCAGCCACCTCACATGAGCTACTGGCTAAATATTGTAAAATTTACTATAAAACTGGAAAAAGTGAAAGCAGCCACTACCCAAACACATTAATCAGAGAAGTTTAAATGTTAATAACCTTCCACAAATATATTTTGCATTGTGATGTTGAAAATGATGGATACCCACTTGTAGGTTGGTGCCTTAGAGCCCCACAGAATAATAGCATTGGGTATGAATATTATACTATGGAATCAGCTTAATAAAAAAAAGAATCTTCTGGTTTAGTCTTATTTTCCACTTTCAAATAATATACTGGAACTAAAGTTTACTTTCTTGAGATGAACCCTTTGCTAGACTGAGCCAGAGACTCAGAGATTTTGACTTTATGCAACTATGATAAATTCCTTAAGTTCTTCATCAGAAATGGGACTGATATTTAATAGCCAAACTGGTATTTGTTGTTGTTGATGTTGATCCTCACCTGAAGATATATTTTTCCATTGGTTTTTAGAGAGAGTAGAAGGGAAAAGGGGGGGGGGGGAGAGAGAGAGAGAGAGAGAGAGAGAGAGAGAGAGAGAGAGAAATATCAATGTGAGAGAGACACACCTATTGGTTGTCTCCGGCATGTGCCCTGACTGGGGCTAGGTATTGAACTTGCAACCCAGGCATATACCCTTGACTTGGAATTGAACCTGCAACCCTTCAGTGTATGGACCAATGTTTTAACTACTGAGAAACACCTGCCAGGGCCACACTGATCTTTTAACTTTTAACTACTATATGCAGTAGTAAAATTACGAAATATTTCCATATCTGCTTATGAAAATCCATATCCTAGACCTTTTACATTTTGATAAATGTTTTGAAATTTACCCCTAGATGGAAGCCGTGGAATTCATGGTCAAGTTGGAGCACAGGTATAGCGAAATGATCTGGAGTTCAAAGAAAGAAGTTTGAGTTTCACTTCTGCCACTAATGTGGGATGCAATACTATAACAGCAGTGAATTATAACCCACCCCACCATTCTTTGACATTGTTTCTATAAATGCTGACTCTGACTAATAGATAACTTGTAGAATTACAACATGTTTGTACAATAATTCTAGGAACTAATTTCAAATGATACAGACTCCTATCTTCAGTCATCCAGCCCTCGGAGACTTGCTGACCTTCAACTGTAAAACCAGGATTAAATAAAACCAGGATGGTGAAAAACAGGGTGATGCACATCAGACCATTGCTTGACTAGTTTCAGCATCCTTATCAGAATGGACTGTGCTGGTCTGCACATAAAGAACTTTTCAGCCCTCTCCCCTTGATCTCTTTGTTCTGCTTTCCCTCTTCCTCCTTATAAAAACGTCTGCCTGAACTAAGATGTTGAGATGGGTTTTGGGACAAGAATCCCCATCTTCTTAGGTAGCTGGTGCTTAAATAAACCACTTTCCTTTAGCAACTGTCTCAAGAGTTTGGCTTTTATTGTGGCAAGCAGCCAAAACTGTGTTTTGGTTACAATACTTAGTAAGCCCCTTAGCTTCTCTCTATTTTTCTTCATTAAATTTTTAAATGACAATAACAATTCTGCTTACCTTGTAGTACTTAAATAACAACCAAATAAGATTGCTTATGATCTCTTTATGTTAACAATAATAATAGAAAGCATGTAGAAGTTTTATTATGCATGAGAAATTCTAAGTATTTTATGTCCTTACAGTATTTCCTCACACAATATTATTCAGGATAAACTAATAACATTTATGTTTTACAGATGAAGAAACTGTGATTGTAAAAAATCAACTTACCCAAGGTCATATAAATAGAGTGAGGGATCAATTCAAAATCACTGTGACTCTAGCATTCAGCTAGCTGGTAAAACATTAGAAGAGGTATTAAAATTAGCAGGGATTTCCTATAATTTTACCTTCAAGAACCAACATAAGTATTTGGACAAAGGTAATCCTGAGTATGACCTTGGTTGCCAGATAATAGAATTTCTTTTTAAAAATATGATTCTGGCAAAACATACACATACACATCAAAATAAAAAGTCCAGTTTCCTGGTTCATAGACTATTTGTCTATGTCAGCCTCCTAGAACATGTGATGGCTGTTTTAACAAGACCAGGACACACAAATGTTTTTGATCAAACTTTCCAATTTCTATACACTTCTGATGAGCAAATATGTTACGGCCATTTTCCAGGACTTTGTAAGATTCTCTCTGGTCAAGGTGTATTGCAAGGAAGGGTTCATCTGGCAACATCTGTGAACTTAATGGGAAGCAAAGCATCCTTAAGCATTGAGCCCATATGTTTACTCCACATTGGCTAGTCTCCCCACTGGGAAAAAGACTGAGGGCATGGAAAGTCTCTGTCCTTGAAATATGGTAGGAGCCAATGAACTGAAGCTGACCACAGATCTCAGACAACTACACTGAAACAAATAAGGAAAAATGGCAAAGGGAATTCTAGGCAAAGGCTAGTTTAGTCTATAATTGATCTTTGAGGAAAAAGTTTCACCATTATGACCACCCACGATGTAATGGAATTGGTTATAAAATTTTGTACTTTTCCCCAATCTCGATGATACATGCTATCCCAATCTTCTTCCTCTCCTATGAATGAGCACCCAGGGTTTTCATGCTCTTTCCCATATTTCTATCTAAACCTATTCTCAAGAAGAAATTTGACCAATTTACTTCCTGGGGGAGAGGAATTACTTAAATGTGTTTCAAGGTCCTGTCCCTCTCAGAGAGTTTACATTTTAATGAGCAAGGCAGCTACTGCCATAGAACCATCCACTAAAGAAGTAAGTGATGTGATTAGCAAGGTTACAGTTTTCTGAAAAATGGATCTGAAATCACATTTATGTTATATGACCCTATCCAACCTATTCTACCTTCTGCTAACTCCTGGAGGTTTCTGAAGGTAAATATCAAGCTTACAAAATAAAGGCAAGTATAAAGCCCTGAACACACACACACACACACACACACACACACACACACACACACACACACCTTCAAAATACCTTTTTTTCTCTCCTGATTCTCTCAAATATGAACCTCAAATAAATGACTCACATATGAAGTCTTCCCTGAGCACCACTGAAGCCTGCTTTTTGTCAGTGCTTCTACAGTGATGTATACATTCCTCACCTTGTAATTATTTGTTTAGATGTCTACCCATTCATTTGTGAGTTCACAAAGGACAGGAGACATACTTTTCTATCTCTGAATGCCTGGTTCCTAGCTCATGCATCACACATAAAAGCACTTAATAAACATTAGGAGAATGATAAGTGGATGTGTACCAGAAGTAAGCACAAAGGCTGGTCTGTCTTACTTTCAAAAATGGATTGAAATTAATTGCTTATCTTTAATTACTGTGATGCTTTGACAGGTACCTGTGGTTCTACCCTGGATGCCATTTGCTCCTAATTTCCACATTGACATTTCAGTACTTTCACCTTCTATTAAATTACCTCCCCATGCAATTGCTGTTACTGTTAATTCTCATAACAATGTTGCTAATAAGGTAGGTCACATGACCAAAGGAACAACTCATCTACCCCATAGTAGTTTAGCCTAGCCAACTTCATCCCAGCTCAGCCCATCTTCCAGAAGACAGGAATGTCGGGAGCACACACAGGAGCTGCCCAGAACTCCCACCAGAGCCCCATCCAACCTCATAACTCCCTGCTTCCAAATGGCGCACCTGTTGCATTGGGCCATCTTTTATTTTGACATTTAGGGTTGTTGTTTTTTAATGAATTCCATTTTGGGTTTGTATAGTGCAAGGCCTTCTGTTTTCAATAGATTTCCTTTTGTCAATCATCCACTTCAAAATAGTCTCTTCAGCTTTCACTTTATTTTCTTTCATCTTCTCATTCATAAATCTTAAAAGCTGTTTTACATTAGTTATTTTTAAAGAATAATCCAGTCCATTTCCTTTGTCAATCTATTTGCTGTGTAGCCTGAGCAAACACAATGATGAGCTCCAGTCTTCCTTATACCGAAGGCCTTTCTCCCAATGCAAATGTATACATGTACTTGGAGGGACTTCTAAGACTCTATATAACTAAAATCTATTTAATATATTAGGGGAAGTTTGGGGTAATGTGTGAGTTGGTTTAAAACTGGCAGAAACAGGTAATGTGCTCAAATTAGATTAAAATAATAGTTATTTTTATCCCTCTGTCTCTTATTAGATTAATTTCATCAACAAACATTTATTGAAAATCTGCTATATGTCATGTACCACGCTGGGCACAAGTTATTGCAAATGGAGCAAAACAGACATAATCCTCCGCCTGATAGTCAGTGTGGGAGACTGATGACCACTAAATAAGCAAATAAATAAATGAAGCATATTATCCCTTTGCAGGATAGGCTAGATTCTGTTGCAAGAATTTAAAAAACCAAGGTATCAGGGGTTATAGCAACAACCCCTGTCATTCTCATTATGGATCCTTAGTGGGTTGGCTGGGCAACTGCTTAATATAACACTCTACAATTGATTACCTATTGCTATGCAACAAATCACCCCAAACTGCCCAGCCAATATGACTCAGTGGTTGAACATTGACCTATGAACCAAGAGGTCATGGTTTGATTCCTGATCAGGACACATGCCTGGGTTGCGAGCCCGATCCCCAGTGTGGGGCATGCAGAAGACAGTTGATCAATGGTTCTTTCTCATCATTGATGTTTCTATCACTCTCTCCCTCTCCCTTCCTCTCTGAAATTAATAAAAAGACATTCTAAAAAAACAAAAATAGGAAAGTACCCCAAACTTAACTATTTAAATATTTTTTTTTTATTGATTTTTTTCAGAGAGGAAGGGAGAGAGATAGAGAGTTAGAAACATCGATGAGAGAGAAACATCGATCAGCTGCCTCCTGCACATCTCCCACTGGGGATGTGCTCGCAACCCAGGTACATGCCCTTGACCGGAATCGAACCTGGGACCTTTCAGTCCGCACGCCGACGCTCCATCCACTGAGCCAAACCGGTTTCGGCCCAAACTTAACTATTTAAAGCAACACACATTTATCTCCCAATTTCCATAGTCAGAAATCCAGGTTTGTCCAAGTTGTATACTGAAGACCACATATGACTCATCATCTTTTTTTGCTGCCACTGGAAACAACTTCAGCCCCCTACCCCCTACTCCAGACTGCAATCTGAAGGTACAGTAGAGACTGTGGTTGTCTACCTGAAAACACTTAGGTCTCTTTTATAGTTCTGCACCTATCCTCCTACTTTGCTTCTTAGGGCTCACACTGCAACTTTATTCAGAGGATTAGTGAGAACCAGTTGTGCTTGGCAGCTCTGTCCCTCCATGGCAGCCTGCAGCCAGTGTCTACTGCGGGGGGGGGGGGGGGGGGGGGCTCAGTTTCCTTACTTCAAGTGGGACAAAAGCTTTATGCTTTAGAGCTTCCTGCAGAATCAGGCTGAGTCTGGGACTTCACTCGCAATTTCCACCTTGTTCAACTTCTCCCTCTCTGCCTTGCTTCTCTCACTCCACTGCAGGTTTTTCCTTGGGAGGACTTCCTCATTAAATCACACAAAAATCCCAGTCTAGGTACACTCTGGAGCAGTGGTTCTCAACCTTCTGGCCCTTTAAATACAGTTCCTCATGTTGTGACCCAACCATAAAATTATTTTCATTGCTACTTCATAACTGTAATGTTGCTACTGTTATGAATCGTAATGTAAATATCTGATATGCAGGATGGTCTTAGGTGACCCCTGTGAAAGGGTCGTTTGACCGCCAAAGGGGTCACGACCCACAGGTTGAGAACCGCTGCTCTGGAGGAAGATGCTTGATGCTTGAGGCCACTGACCAGGCTACCTAACATCCTACCTTCTTCCCCAAGGACCAAGGACATCAATACCTACGACACATATATGACTGGCACACTCTTGGGGAAGCTCTGGGCTAGAGAACCAATTTTGTGTCAATACACTGTGTGCCAAGAATCGTGCGACATGCAATAGTTTGCAGCCTCAGTCCTGTTGGCCTATCAGCAAAGCGAGACGATCCACGTGTTCCCGAAGTTGCAGGCCTCATATTATTGACACGGATGGCACACCACATCCTCATTTGTAATTTTAGAAAAGGAAAAATGTATAACAGATGTACAATTATTTGTAGGCTCTTCCAAGTCACTTTTGCCGATGCTGCCTAATTTTTTCAGGAAGTGATTTGAGTTGGCATGTGTCCTCCAGCCTTTGCAGTTTGAGCTTCAGCGTGTAGACAAGGATGGTGAAGACATTAACAACTTTATTTAAAGGAGTTGCATCTTATTTTAAAGACAAAACAGGAAGTCCCTGATTTTGCTGACAGACTTCTGGTGTTTGAATTCTATTTAAAGTGAGTTATGAAAAAAATAAATAAAGCCTATATTGGGGAAAAAAGCTACAAATAGCTTCATGAGCCTTGTGTAATGAACTAACATCTCATTATTCTGATAAGAGTTTTTTTCCAAGTTGTGGATAATTCAAAGCAAATGCTACTTCCCTTGAACGTCTTGTTGTTCTTTAATAAAAATAACTAAATCTTAGTTCATTGAGCCTTGCTTATTTTTTTTTCCTGCTTCTCTGATTCATTAAGTTTCACTGTAAAGTTCAAATAGAGCTAAGAATTGTGATAACTAAAAGTCAGCAATAGGCTGAGAACTACAGCTTAAGTGTAATTATATTCCCCCTCTCTATTCCCTGCTGCAGGTTTTAATAATAGTAGTTAGGCTGGGTGTTTCTTTCTGCAGTTAATCAAAACTACTTCCCAACGAGACTGAACTTCGCTTTTTCCACATTTAAACTGCAGCTGTTTTTCATATGGTGGTGTTCCAGAAAGGATCTGCGATCTCCCAGCCCCATGAGAAGGTGGGCAGGGTATGAGAAGGTTCTGTCATCTACCATTTCCTGCCTTTTCTGTTCCTGGAACACTCAAAATGAGACGATAAGTAGTTTTGTCCTTAAGAAAATTCTTTCCTCCACCTTTTCCTCTGTCTAAGCAGTTAAACACTCAGCAACCAGTTTTTTGGCTACTCATCTCTCCTGCGGGGAATGAGTGCTAAGGAATATTTCCTGCTATGTTCAGGCTTTTACCAGAACAATGTGACATTGGCAGTGACAGAAGCAATCGCATCTTTCACTCAACAGATACAGTGTCCAGCGCCTCACCTGGGTCTGTGGGCTAGCACAGAGGGAACAGAGATGAACAAGGCTAATTCTTCCACTTGACAAATTCACAATATCATGGGGGTCAGAGACAAATAAGCCAGGATTTTCAAAACAATGAGATTCATTACTTAAAAGAAATACATGTGACTTGAACACAGTGGTTAAGTAACTTGCCCAAGTCATATATTTTTAAAACTTGAGCCCAAAACATTACACTCCCAAGCCCATGTTTTTCCAGAACCATTTCACACTGCTTTTCTATTAAGTAGTTATTCTCATTGTTTGAAAATACTGGCTTATTTCACATGGAAGAATTTTAGTTTTGTTCATCTCTGTGTCCTCTGAGTCTCTTAGTCTCCAAATCTGGGAAATAAAGATAAGACCGTGGTACACTCATATTAAAGTATCATTGATTCTAAAATACCCTGTCTAATAACAAGGTGGTATGGGAGAGAAAAAACTATATTAAGTGTACAGATGGCTAAAAAATGCTATAATTGCTGAAATTAAAAAGTGAACACATATGAACATAACTATGAAAGTAATATAAGCAATGCCTCAGGAGATTGTTGTGAGGATAATTGAGAGCTTTTATAAATCTTACACATTGCCTAATACATAATAGGCATTTTATAAATAGCAGATCCTACTGCCATTACTGTTACTGAAGTAAAAATAGTATAGTTAGATATGAGGAAGGGGCTTAACTACCTAACTCATAGATAAAGCTTTACAGTAGCAGTAACACTTAATCTGACTCTTCAAGATTTATTAAGTTGAGAAGAAAAGGAACTACATTTGAAGCAAAGTTTATAATAGAGAGGCACACTCATATGTAGTTTTCTGTGAACCTACAGTAGCTCATGATGGCTAGACGTTAAAATGTGTACAAAAATAATAACAAACACCACAGGAGCTGTCAACAGGACTGGGTCAGGAAGGGCCATGAGTGGGCCATGGGTGGAATGACATAGAATTTGGGATTCCAAATGAAAAATGAACATAGGGCAAAAAATACCTGAAATTAAACTTCTCTATACATTTCATTGTTGCCACTGAGAAAGAAATTTTATTTCTTATTTCATTTCCCATATGTAAATATCTCAAGAGTTCTACAGTTTCAACATCTTTAACAATATGGTAATTCCACAGCGAACTGATGAATTCCAATTCTAGTGAGCTTAAGGAAGTCACAGAGTCCTTTCTTACCAGAGCTCATTTGATTCTGTGGGATGGGTAGGACAGAATATATTATATATGATTTCTGAAGACACTGATGCTGGGCTGATGATTCAATGACTCTCCTGAGATCTTATAGCTAGAAAGTGGCAGACTGAGGTTCACATTCATGTCTTTGAACTTCAGATCAGAAGTCTATCAGGCCTCTTTGGAAAGAACTTTCCTGGGTCTTTTGTCATATTAGAATTGGGCTGGTCCATTTCCTCTTCCTGAACATAGTTTGCCTCTGGAACTTTGCTCACACAGAAAATACCCCTAACAACCCTCTTATGACTTTATATCCAAAATCTGGCTATCAGAAAAGAGATAACTCAAGTCCTTCCTCATCTGAGAAGACTTCTCTTCTCCTTCCAGCCCATAGAGGACTTTCTCTGTGGCAACTCCCTATGTACCAAGACTAAATTCTTACACAATTATTCACCAAGCTTTCTTTTCCGCTATTTTATTCCTGATACTTTCCCCCTGCTCATTCAAAGGCATCAACATTACCTTGAGTAAAAGTATATTTTTAGAGCAAGAATTTTAATATTTGTATGTATTTTTATCCTTCAAAATAGGCTTTTGATTCTGAAGACAGTACCATGTAAAATATAGGCTATAAAAATGAATGATAAAAAAAGCCAGATAAGCCATTCCCCAATTCCCACATCTGTACTCAAGGGAAACTGTTGGACTATGTGAAATGTCAGCATGGCCAGCGTTTTGGGAATGCCAACCAGCATGAATGACCAGCACCACGGTTATATGTGGATTTTTGGTCATTCAAGGGGAAGCCAAGTTAGAGTGACTTCATTGTAGTAATGTGTGGACATCTTTCAATTTCCCTCCTTAGTTGCCAATGAATTATCCAGAAGGAAATCCACCAGGCCCTGGGACTTTCCTGAAGTTCATTAGAACTGACCAGAGTCCTCTGCCAGTGATTCAGGATAACATAAAAGTACCTGGAATTGCATCGTGCTGTGGAACTGGCCCAGAAGAATGAATTACCTACCTCCACCCAAATAAATAAAATGGGGGGTTTTCAATTTTAACTCTCAGGAGATGATGTGGAGAGATGTGTAATATAAAGTTCAGTTTAATGGAAATTATGTGGTTCTGGAGAATGGTGAGACCCAATCCCAATACAGTTCTTAACTTCCATATGGTTATTAAAACTTTTGTATATTTATGTTTCACTCCACAACTAGATTATACAATACTTTTTGGCTAAGACTAGTCTTATACCTTTGTATACCTGTAACAGCCATTATGAAAGAAGTGTAATGCATAAAAATGTTGATTAACTAATAAGAGGATAACTTCTTCAAAGTCATTTATATAGTCATAGATTATAGTGTCAAATATTAGATTTGGGACTTCCGACTTTTTAATAATAGTTTACCTAAAGCCCATATTAATTCATAAAATGGGTTAAGTATTGGTAGATATATTACACACATATTTTTACATCACTGGAATGATTTTAACTTTTAAAAACATGCACATACATATTTGTGCTTAACATTTAACCCAAGGTCAGAGTTGCAGGTAAGTGGGGAAAGCACTGGGCTAGGAATATTATGGATAATACCTTTAGAAAGTCTTCCTTGACCAACTGCACTCACAGGGAGAAAATGTCCTTCCAAATGCCCTCATTTTACCCTGTTAGTGTTTCTATTATAGCTGCTATTATATCAGAACCCTTTCCTATATATACATCTCATTCTCTCTTTAGAACAGTGTGTTTCTCCATGAGATGTTTAGCAATGAGTAGAGATATTTTTAGTTGTCAAATGGTGGGAGGTGGGGGAAGTGGGGAGGTCTATTGGCATCTAGTAGGCAGAGGCCAGGGATGCTGCTAAATATCATACAATACACAGGACAAGCACCCACAACAGAGTTATCTGGCCCAAAATGTCAATCATTCTGAGTTGAGACCTCGCTGTAGAGTGTAAATCTCTTCAAAGTAGGGATTATGGCATATTTACCTTTCATTGTAAATGACTTCAATATAGTAATTTATCAATGCCATATTGATAAACTATTACAATAGATATTATCATAAAGAAAACTTACTTCAGGTTGTCTCAAGGGCTGTTTCTTCATCTTGGGCCAGGTAGCCATAAATTTTGTTTATCGATCTATCTTCTAGAGTTTTATCTATCTTCTAAAGAAAAGCAGCTATAGCCCTGGCTGGGTGACTCAGTTGGTTACAGCATCATCCTGTACACCAAAAGGTTGCGGGTTTGATCCCTGGTTAGGGGGTGTAAGGGAGGCAAGCTAACAATCTCTCTCTCTCACACACACTCTCTCTCTTTCTCATTAATAAACATATCCTTGGGTGAGGATGAAAGGATAAGAAAAAGAAGAGAAAAAAAAAAGAAAAAAAAAAAAAAAAAAAAAAAAAAAAAAAAAATAAAAGAAAAGAAAAGAAAAAAAAGAAAAGAAAAGAAAAGCAGCTATAAATATGTAGCAAGTACTTATTTATGTACAGGCACTGTCTCAGTGCAGGAATAATACAGGAAGAGGAAAAAAAACTTCCTGCTCAATCCCTCTGTCCTGTTATCTCCAAATAAGGCCTTAGCATCATTTATAACTTCTAAGCTTTAAAAATTTATTAATTTAAGGTGGGTTTTTTCCCCCTTCTAATTATTACCAAGAAAAACAAGCATAGTTTATTAGGCACTGTTCAGGAAAACCTATGATGAAAGAACCCAGACATCAGTGGGGCAGACTTGCCTTCTTTTAGATCCTTTCCCCAGAGCCCTAGGGATTTACCTTGAACTTCTCTCTTTGTTTGTGGGAGGGAAAGTTATTATTTCAATGAAGGTGAGAAGGCTTCCACAAGAGGATATACTAGAGTGGCAACAGTGGGGCACAAGGAGGCAGCATAGACATTAAGGATAAAACATACTTGGGGTCATATTGTAAAGGACATACAAGGGACCTAGAGGTCATTCTCTGGTCAATGGAGGGCTGTTCAGGGGCGGCCGTTCACTCTGGAGCTGGCAGTCTGGTCCTCATCTGTCTATGGATATAATTCTGAAATGAATTTTCCCAGTGGTAGGTGATTCACTGACTTGAGTAGAGTCTCCAATAGAACTTCCTACAATGACGGAAATGTTCTATAATGCACCGTTAGTGCAGGAAACTGAAGAGTTACCTGGCAAAGGGTATGCTTCCAGGAGAGGTTAAGATTAAGGGCCAACAGTCCAATCTACCTCAATGTCCTAGATTGTGTTATCCAATAGGGCAGTGACTAGCCACATATGACTACCACGCACTTTAAATGATTGGTACTGACAAACTAAATTTTTAATTTTATTTCATTTTAACTAATTTAAATTTAAACACATTTGTGGCTAGTGGCTCCAGTATTAGACAATGCAAGTTTAGAAAAATCTCTATTCTTGGTTAGCACTGTCTAATAGAAATGTAATAATGTAGCTTAAAGTTTTTAGTAGCTATATTAAAAAATAATAAGAAAAGTAAAATAATTTAAATAATATATTTTATTCAGCCCAGTTATGAAAAATATTATCATTTTAATATTTAATCTATATGAAGTTATTAATGAGATCATTTACATTGTTTTATAAAACTAACTCTTCAAAATATGGTATATAGTTTACACTTAAAAGCACGTCTCAGTTTGGATGCTAAATTTCCAATGGTTAACATGGAATGTATTCCTACAAAAATAATAAAGTTGTGTTTAATAGAGAAGTACTTTATATTTTACATTTGCTTCCATTTTTAAATTTAAAAATACACTGGTTTACATAAAATAACATTAAAAATGTCCTTCCTCAGCCACACTTACCCCATATCATAGAGGAAAATACAGCTCCAGACAAATAAAGAACTAACAAAATTGAGATGAAATATTAAATGAGTTGATCTTGCAGTGAGACCAAGATAATAAGTGTGATGAAAGTTGACACTATTCAAACTGAGATGCTGATATTTTCTACCAGAACAGAAGTGGAAAATGAAACAACATGCGGAAATGGAATTTCCCCATTTCCTGTTCACTTTTTCATTCTCTAAGTTACTTTTTTAGGAAGCTGCAATATTTCCAGCGTGTGAATTTGGCCCATCCTGCTCCCACATGTTCTCCCTGCCCTGGCTAAGAAACTCCTCCTTCTCAATGCAGAGTTTCGGTGATTCAGCTCAGCTAGTGTTAGATCTTAAACATCATTTTGCTTCACCACCATATCCTCAGGATGACAATCCCCGGCCTCCACAGAGCCAAGCCATAACCACTCTGACTCATCTTACTTGCATCTCCTTCCTTCTTTGTTCAACTGGATAAACAGCTGTTAAGAAGTACAAGAGTCCTATACACTCTGGATCTACTTCCCCCTCTCTCCACACCCCAGCTCAGAAAGTTCATACGTGAGAAGCTCTGCTTGTCAGAGAGAAATAAGGGAAAAAGTGACTTCCGCACCTATATCCAATTTTCTCCCCATCTTACTTTCCCAAGTCACAATAATAAACTGTGAAATGTCATAAGGGAAGACAGGATGTTACTTCTAAAAGGGCATCCTATCCCTCAGAGTTTGAAGAAATCAAGAGTCTCTAATACATGCAATGCACATCCTGTGAATGTCGTCCATACCCAGATGCACAGAAGGCTCCAAAGGGATGTGGGAACTTCTATTAGGGAACCACTGCCAATTGTTTGTTGGAATAACGTTCCTTGGAATGAGAGACTGGCCCCCAGATACTAGCTGTTAGTCAGCCAACTGACACACTCCAAATTTTCTATTCCATTTCTGGACAGTTGAATTTTGTCATATGTTATAAGGGCTTTCTGTAGGGCATTCTTTCTCCTAATGGACCTCAGGTGCAGAAGGTTGAGTCAGCCATTTCCCTCAGTTCATAATATTTTATTATTATCTATTGTCTTTGGTTTAGGTAAGTCCCACTCATTTATTTATTTATTCATTTATCCATTCATTCACTCATTTTGCTATGTAGGTCCTTTTTTTTTTCTCCTTTTTATCACTTCTAAATCTCTCCCCTTCATAGGGAACCACTACATGCTATTTAATATCTTCTCTTTTTTTTAATATATTATACAAGATGTGTACTTTTCTGTTTGCATGTATTTTTAAACTAAATAACTGATGTGTTCATTTTATTTTGTATTGTTTATTGCATTTCTTTGTTTTTTACTAACATATGTATGTTGAAAATTCCTCTGTGTTGCTATGTGTATAATTTATCTGTTGCTTGAACTGATATCAGCACAATATCTGTGATGTGCACCCACCACACTTTACCCATTCACTGTCCAAGGGAGGGGTAATCAAACTGTCTCTACTCATCACACATATAATTCTGCAATGGAATTCCTCATAATGAACATCTCTTATAAACACAAAGTCCCTCAACAATATGTCTCTGTAATCTGTCTGGTGGTCCCACTTTCTACATACACAGACCTGATTCCATTAGATCCTCAAATTTTTAATTCCTTCCTCTTTGCCTTTGCACACACAAAAACCTCATAACAATCTCTACAGAAAACAGCTTATGATAGCTTCCTGCATTACTTTATTAAAAATGCATATTTTCCTGTTTTCCAATAGAAACTCAAGGATTTCCTAAACAAAAAGTTGGCAGATGAAGGCCTGTGGGCCAAATCTGGCCTATCACCAGTTTTGGTATAACCACAAGTTTAGAAGGTTTTTACAAATGAATATTTGTACTTAATTTGATAAGAGGGAATGCTAACTTTGAACCCTAATTAAGTGATATGTAACCCCCCAAACATTATTCTTTTCAATTATACTAGTAAAGTTATATTGCAAAGCATCTATACTTGATTATTATTATATTTTGAATTTTACCATTAAAGTTTTTGTAGAAATGTACTTTCTTTTGTGTTATATAATATCACATATACTATACAATATCATATATATACATATATTACATATATACATAATAAGCAATAGATATCACAATAAATAAATATATAGAAGTAACACATTGCATGTCTTAAATTTACATTACACATTAAATTCATTCAATAAAAATGTGCTTTCCTGCTTATTATATAATATTATATGTATTATATTATAATACATATGATATTATTACATAATATCATATGTATTATCCTCAAATTATCCTGTTGGCCCACAAAGTCTAACATATTTACTATCCTTCTCTTTAAATAAAGAAGTTTCCAACTGCCACACTAACAAATGCACAAGAGAACCTGGGTTTGAAGAAGGCTAGAGAAGAGTACAAAGGTGTGAAACTTGGCCCACTTCGGTGCAGGATATAGTATCCAAGATCTAGGGAAAGACTGTGAGAGCCAGTGACAAAGCCGCACCGCCCAAGAGCACAGCCACAGGTTTGCAGCAGACATGGTCAATTTACTCCTTTCCTGGCCAGATGGAGACTATAAAGTCGGAAGCAAGACAACCTTCTTTGTACCAGTTCTTTACACTGTCAACACATAAACTCCAAAAATGGCAGGCACCTTGCTTTCTTCAGGGCAAAACCCATGCAATGAATTTTTATTAGCCTAATTCTCACCCATATGCATGGCTAACCCACCGTGCAATGTTCTTTATGCTCCCACCACCTGTGCAGTTGCATGAGCTATATAGGTCAGAGGCAACAGGACATTGTAGAAGCTTTGCAAGATGGGAAATAAGAACTTGAGGATTTATCCTTCTACTGAAATGAGTGGCCTTGTCTATTGAGTGATTTAATCTACCAAGTCTTCGGTTTTCTTCTCTATAAAAAAATGGAAATTATGCTACGTAGCTACTTCCAAGGTTCATTTAATGACCCATATAGTACAAGCATTGATCAATCAGAAAGTACGTTGACCATGAAGAGCGGGTAAGCCATACACGCCAGACATCCATAAACTGTGTGGGTACTAAATGATAAATTGTGGTCACGTGTTCAACACAGAGCCTACAACATAATAAGTGCCTCATAATTTTTTAATGACACATTTCCTTCTCTTCCTTAAAAACTATTTCCTACCTTATTTATTAAAATGCAATGTATTTCCCAGTGTCAAATATTCTATTTCTTTATTTTTGGAGATTTTCACAATAAATAAATGGGCTCTCTTGAAATAAATATTTGGAAAGAGAACCGCCAATTTGTCATGATTGGGAAACATTATCCTTTGCCCACAACATGAAAAACCATAATTGGCAGTGAAGATTCTTGCCAGAAGCAAATTAAATTAAAGATTTGTAGGCCTTAAAGTATAGCTAACTTAGAAGAAAGGGTTGTGGTAAATTTAACAGGCTTTACCCAAGCTCTTGACTACATGGAGAAAACCCCCAGGCAGGAAGCCTTCCATTATTTCTCCCTGGTTTTGATCTATATGCTTAAAGTACTTTCTTGGTTGAAATCAAAATATAAAACATTTCTTAATATCAGTGATTAGCAGAAAGATCAAAACATGATCAGCAAGGTTCTACATCTTAATTGGGTTCACCATGATATAAAACAGAAATGATTTATTGACTATGTATGTAACATGCTGGCCAATATTTGAGCTGCTTTACACATTTATGCTCATATAATCCTTGCAACAATTCTATGAGACCGCATACTGGACATATTTCAATCACCGCTTCACAATAGATTGGTCTCTCTTGTCCAATATCCTATCACAACCATAGCAACCAGCTCTGCCTGGGTCTCTACTATCTTCATGTTGCACAATTTATAGCAGGCACCTGTCTTAGTCAGGTCTAGGATGCTATAACAAAATACCATACACTGGGTGGCTTGTAAGCAACATGAACTTATTTTTCAGAGTTCTGGAGGCTGGGAAGACTTATCAAGACCCTCTAATGAGGGTCTGCTTTCCTGGTTCATAGAAAGCAGTCTTCTTTCTGTGTCCTTACATAATGGAAGGAACTAGGGCACTATCTGGGTTCTCTTATATAAGGGCACTAATCCTATTTATCAGGGCTCCACCCTCATGAACTAATCATTTCCCAAAGGCCCCCACCTGCTAATATCATCACAGTAGGGTTTATAATTTCAACATATGATTTTTTGGGGAATAGGGGAACAAAAACATTCAACATATTGTACCACCCATCCCACTTGTGTGTTTTTCTTTATCTCCAACCCCAAGACTTTTCTTTTGATGCCCCAGAGTAGGACACCAAGGCAACTAGCTCAATGCCTATAATACAGCCCAGGAATAAAGAGGAATTAATCCCTAGTCAAGTTTTCATTCAGTGAGGATCAGGAGCTGATGGGTGAATTCCCCCCCTCCCCCCGCCCTGCTTTTTCCCCAAGATAGATAGTCTTGAAATGTTTTCATAAGTAGCCAACTCAATAATACATCTTTGTATTGGCTCTCCATTCTTTTTGACTTCACTGCTCTCTTATTCCTTCTCTTTTGGACCATACTCTCAAAAATTATACTCACACATCTCTAAATAAGACTTTGCCTCAGTATCAACTTTCTGTGTAATATTTTTACCTTGATTCTAACATTTTCACAAAATGTTCATCACTTTATTTTTGACTTTGTATTTTTTTCTTTCTAGGTGTGCATCTTATAAATAAAATATAACTGAATTTGATGAATTTGTTTGTTTAACATAAGAATCTTGGATTCACTAATTTTACCTTCTCCTTTGTCTTTTTATGCAATTCAATAAGCTTTTGTTTCATCACATATTTTTATAATATACTTCCTTTTACAAGAGGTCATTTTGTTTTTTGGTATGGGTTACTCTCACATATTTATAAAACTATTATTTATAGCTATTTTTGTATTTCCTTCCCCTTTTTAGGCTAAATCTGTTTCATGAGGCCACAGTGCTTCTGTTAAGTTTACTGCTTCACTTTTATGTCTTGGTGCAAGGCAAAGGCTTGCTCATTTTTATTCATGAGGAATTGTTTACTTTGCATTATACTGTAACTAGAGCGTACTTCCCTGACCTAAGTCAGAACCCCTGTTTCATAGGCAGACAGTCCAGACTCTGACTACAGGAGTCCTACCTCTGAGGATTATGCAGGGAATCAGAAAATGGCTTGTGACAACATGGTATACAAAACTGAGTTTCTAGTCCCATGTTGTCAGCTGTAGGTTTCCTTGTGCTCTGACCTTCACTTTCATATATATATATATATATATATATATATATATATATATATATATATATATATATATGTATTGAGTTCAGATAGAAGCATCAATGATTAGAGAGAATCATTGATCAGTTGCCTCCTGCATGCCCCACACTGGGGATCAAGCCCACAACCTGGGCATGTGCCCTTGACCAGAATCGAACCTGGGAACTTGTAGTCCACAGGCCAACACTCTATCCACTGAGCCAAGCCGGCTAGGGCTCCGACCTTCACTTTTGAGCCCAGCAAGCCTGCTTTGGCAATCTGCTCCATTAGGACTACCACCTTCGCATCTGGCCCATCCTATACAGCTTTTTTACTCTTTTTACTGACAACTTTGCCATACCAGACCATGGCCAACCATATCTGCATTTTCATTTCCTCTAGGGAGCAGTTAGACTAAACTAGAAACTTGTGTTTCCCATGTGATAAAGGTTTTTTATTTGCCTATTTTGGGAAGGGTAGCTGCCCATGCAGCCGTGATTTGCAGCCAGGGAGTCTGATTACACTGGCATGATGGCTCCCAGAGTAACCATATAGATGAAAGAGTGCAGGGGAGAGTGGGAAGACGCAGTCACTAGAGGAATTCCTTGGAAACATGGCAGGCAATGGCCAGAGGGAAAAATACCAAGTACTCTGTGCTGTGTAGACATTTAGTGAATGAAAAAGGAAAAGGAGGTTAAAATTAGCAAAGTAACAAAGCTGTTACATAAACTGGAGGGAACAATGCCAAGTGGGCTTTTGCATGGTTCAACAGCTGCATGAATGTGAACCGTAGAATGCATCACAGTCTCATGTGTCCGTGCCTTTTGCAGCTCCAAAAGCACCCAAAGATGCCTGCTTTCCATCTGGGCTATGTAGTTCTTATATGTATATTTACATATAATTTTTCCTCAACCTATTTCAAAAAGGTTTTGTGTTGGCTTACCATGAAAGACAAGCACATAATCAGACCATTTAACAGAAAGCATCCCAGGCTCTCAGGGAAAATAAATGGAACAGATACATGGGTTAGAGCCATCATGACTGAGCATTAATCTGGGCTCTGGGCTTCTTGGCACCCAAGGTAAAAGTTTCCAGAGTCTGAATAATGAAAGATGTTAGTTCATTAAGAGAGGAAAACAATTTCCTAGGGAGGAATGTATCATATCTTTATTTAAAAGATAATAAAATGTATAAAGAACAACCTTGAAATGGAAGCATTCTTCATATAAAAATATTTTTCTGTGACCTATAAGTTAAAAAATCAGTCTAATGTTAAGGCTTCATTTAGATAAGGCATCTCTTAAAAGAGTAACATATTGTGGTCTTGTATGTGTATCTCCTTGGACTACAATGTTATATCCACCTCCAACACATAGTTAGGAGGTAGGTATAACACTCACCTGTTTACAAGTATTGTAGCTGTTGCCTCCTTCTCACAGCTTACCTTAAATGCCCTTTTGCCCCCCAAGCTGAGTTAGGTATTTTGCTGCTTACCTCCATCACAAGCTTGGATCATTAAAAGTTATCTCTCATCCAGCTGGTGTGGAGCATTGACCCATGAACCAAGAGCAAGAGGTAACAGGGTTGATTCCCTATCAGGGCACATGCCCGGGTTGTGGGCTCCATCCCCAGTGGGAGGTGTGCAGCAGGCAGCCGATCGATGTTTCTCTCTCATCAATAGTTTTATCTCTCTATCCCTCTCCCTTCCTCTCTCTCTAAAAATACCAATAAAAACATTTTTTTAAAAAAATATCTCTACTAAAAACATGAGGATACTAAATTATTATGTAGGCCCTCAGTTTTGTTCTTTAATCAAGGTTAAATAAAATCAATTGTTTAATTCTTTCACACAACAAAGACTTAACTTTCCAGCCAACATGGAATGACAGTAAGTCATATAGTTACTTGACCTACTTTATACCTCCTTACCCAAAAACAGTTGCCGAATAGAACAATGGAATGGACTACTAAATTCTCAACTAAGATGTGGGCTCAGGTGAGACACCATTCAGGATGTAGGATGTACACTAAACCAAAGGCCAATATAGTCTGCTGTGTCTAAGTCATTAAAATACATGGGCCTGGGAGCTAGTGGGTGGAAATAGAATTGGCCTCTCTCTCTATCAGCCCCTATCACCACCTGCAGAATTTGTGCTTCCCAGTCCCCAAACCTGGACTCCACGGATCAGGAATGCAGTTGTAGGATCAGGAATGCAGTTGTGGGAAAGCTTCTTCTAGCTAAGCTATCGCCTGGTCACTAAGAGGGAGGAACAAGGTAGCTAGCTCTACTGACCTCCTCTAGATTCTGGCCAAGGTGTTGTCTCCACCAAGAACCTCCTTTAATCCCACCAGAGTAAGTACAGAAGCCCTCTGTGCTCCCTTGGCACAGGTTTACCATTGCTCATTTCATAGCAAATTTTAATGGCTGATTTGAGTCTTATCTCCTCAATGGTGATATTCCAGAGATTAGGAAATTAGGAGAAACTTTTACCAAAATATTTCTGTGCCAGACACAGTTTGGCCCTGAAATACAAAGATAAATAAGTGATAGTCGTTACCTTTAAGAAGCTCATCGTCCAGGAAGAAAGACAGACTGTAAATATTACAACAACTCCTTGGTCTTAAGAACTATGATAGAGGTAAGCGTGAGGTGCAAAGAAGGAGCAGGTGGGTGCCAACTGACCCAAACCAACAGTCGGTTAACCAGAGAAAGGATCCTGGAGTATTGACATCCAATAGTCATGATTCTGTCTACATATTTAATGTTAAGCTTTAACCAAAAATAAAAAAAAATAACAAAACAAAACACAGGAAACTTTGGCATTAGCAGCAGCCAAAAACATTAGATCCATAGCACTAAAGCTAGAGTTAATGAAGAGACTTCCAAGTGCTTTTTTACTCTTAAAATGACATGTATATTAAACAGTCCAGATATAATTTTTCGGTCCCTTCAGTTTTCCAAAAGGAGCTGTTTGCTTGAATCAGGAAAAGGCTTATGAATTCTCTAAATGCAGGAGTACAGGTGGGAGATATTCATCTCTCTCCCGTCTTTGTACACACCATGAGACCTTAATGAAACAAATTTGTCGGAAACTCTCTTCTAAGTCTAAGAAGTTTTGTGATGTCCTTGCACAGTTTCGGGCATGGGGTGGCTGGATTTCCCTGTGCAGGGATGCTTTGGGGTAACTGAATCAGTGCTGTCACTGCTCCAGGTCGCCTTAGCCAACATTCAGCTGCCAATGGCCTTATCAGGATTGTCACATCAGCAGCAGATCTGCAGTCTCAGCACCAAAGTGAAATGCCATTGGTCTCAGAGATTGAAACCTCCTTGGAGACTGTGGATAATGAGCCACTCTCCTTCCAAAATACTCAATCTGGGAATTTTTAAGTGTAGCAAAAACATTTACTGCTTCTAATTTCTTGCATGTGTGTTTTATCATTATAAGCAGGAAGCATCTTCCCAGAAACATTGTGAAGTGCAAAGGTAGGTGGGGTACCATTGTTACCAAGTAAGTAATTTCTGGCTTTTGATATCATGAGGCCTATTTTAAATTTCCCAACTAGGTTTAAGCTTCAGGACTGCCATTAAACTAGTTACCTCAACTTAAAAAAATCTTGTTAAATTCTTTGAATCTGTTTTCCTATCTATTAAATTGGAATCATGAACTCTGCCTTATAAGATTTTTGTAAAGATTAAATTATATAATATTGAATGAATGCATGAACTGGTATTTTCTAAACTAGAAAACACAATGTAAATATAATGTATTATTTTCATTAATGTCATCACTAATGCTAGTAAGTGGTAATTACTTACATATCATTTTATAAAAATGTTTCATACAATTATAAATTAAATTAGGATGTTGGTATAAAAATTAGAAAAAATAAAAAGATTGGCAGTCTATACATTATAAAAATTTAAAGTAAAATTTTTTTAAAATCATAAATGAAGCCAAAAGATAAATAACCAGAATATATTTAAAAACAGTGCCTATAGTATGCAATATACACAGAAAAAAATGTATTTTTATCTATAGACATATAGTTCAATATGTAATAATATATATAAATAAAATTATTAATAAGCAAAAATACTCAAACTCATTTGTAAGCATAGAAATGATGCAAAAGTGAAATATGGAGGTTTTAAAATCATTTTGGCAAAGGTATAAAAACTGATAATACACTGGGCAGCAGGTGTGGGAAGCAAATTAGTACAGATTTTCTCAAGGGCAATTTAGTAAAACATATAGCAAAATTTAAATGTGTATATACTAGGACATATGAAGTAAATTTCTTGAAATTATCTTAAGGAAAAAATTAGACAAATTAAAATGTACATAAGATGTTTGTTATAGCTTCGTTTAAGAAAAACTGGTGTTAGTAAATACTAGTGTACACTAATAGGGCACTAATCATATAAATTATAGTATAGTTTACAGTTCATTTAATGAAATATATAGCTATTACAAATATTCATTTGCTTCTATACTTATTGACATTTATTATATAAAATATTCCTGGTATATTATGGTATATTCATGACCTATTAACAAAGAGAGCTTGCAATTGTATTCAGAGTTTAACTAAATTTTTGTAATATACCATGACAGACAAGATATTAATCTTGGTAAGAATAATAGTTACTATTAAATTATTTTTCAATAAATCTGTATTATTTTTATCATAATAAAGAATTTTTATTTTGTTTTGAAGGGGTAACTTTTTCTAATTTTGCTGTTTATGCAACTGAAATAAACATTTTATCTTTATAGTCAATTGTCTTTTCCTCTCCCTCTCCATTGCATTCATTGTTCTGTGATACTATGATGCAATGTTGTCACAATTAGTCTTCATAACAGTATTTATGACATCAACAAAATCAGGACTATCCTTAGTTGAGATCACAATGACCCTAACAGAGCAATCCTTATATATAAGTACTTTCTTCTAAACCAATTTATAGAAGAAAAAAATAAAGTGGAGGGAAAGAAGAAGGAAGATTAAAGAGAGAAAAACATAAAGCTATTTGTATAAAAACTGATGATGTTATCTTATTAATCAAAATGGCCAGTAATGAGGGTGGATGAGGTCAACACATTCCTGTGCCCCATGTGATATGTTTTTATAACTTAAAGAAAAACACATTTGGAAAACAAGACAATTTTCCAGAAAGGGGAGCATCCTACCAGTCACCAGTTTGGTGCTCACCTGTAGAAAGTTTTTGCTTTAGGAGCACAGATAAGGGTACTTACTACATAAGAATTAACTTAAGTGATCCATTAAGATAGAAGAGAGGTGAATATTTCTGCTCATACACTAAGCAGAGAAAGAATAGTAGTGGAAGGGAAGGATGTGAGCTAATTCTAAATGCTTTCATTGATGTATTCTAGAAATCCCCTTTCTGTCTTCTTTTCTCCACTATTCACTCTCCCTTGAGTATTTCCCTTACTCTTGTTGCTTCAATTCTCATCTAAGAAACAATCATACAGTTATCAATAGCAAAATGAACCCACTTCAATACATGTGCAAGAACAAAGGAGTTGGAAGGAGAAAGGTTGCATCTGATGGTGGAACCCAATAAGGAGCATTATTGCTGAGCACTTAGAAATGAGAAGGACTGCCTAGGTCTGTTCAGAAATGGGGAGGAAATTACAAATGTATGAGGGACAGAGCATATGGAGAGATAAGGAAAAGAAAAATTGAAAATATTAAATAAAACTCAATACATTAGTTTCAAGCAGAAAAACATGTGTTATGAAATAGGAGGAGATGACGCCAGAAAGATAAACTCAGGCTGGATTAATGAGTGTATTGAATGCCAAATTAGAATCTGAGACAATAAAAACATAAACTATTAGAATCATAGTATCATGTTAATATTTGCCTGCCTGTTCTCTGCTTGCACTTTCCCTTGATTTAATCATGCAATTGTTTCTGATATTGTTCTTGCATAAGAAGGTAGTTACTATATTTTTTGAAAAGTGAAAAACAAAAACCCATCTTTAATTCAATAAGAAAAGTGCTGTCACTTTTTATCTCCTTAATTACACAGGTTGAAAGGCATTACTAGTAGATTTGGCACATTTGGAAAAAATGGCCATTCAGAGTTAGAGAAATTAGTCCAAAGGATACACAATTTTCAGAGAAATTTCTCAAATCTTTCCAATAAGAATGGACATGGCCCATTCTTCATCCAGGCATGTTGACTATTAATGTCATAATCCATTTGCAATTGGAGTAAACTTTCAGGGCTAGAACAGATTGCTGGTGAAGGCTTAATGACCAAAAGTCTCACAAAGCTTGGCACCAAAATGCTGAGTACTCTTATTTAGTCTGGGAAAGAAAAGCTTTAATTAGTGTCCATCAAAGCCCGAAGCAAAGGGTGGGCATACTGACTAAGCCAATGTCTCTTTGAAGTAAAACTATTGTTGGACTCTTGTTCCCCACAAACAGGTGACTATGCTTCCCATGCTGATTTGTACTGCTTTTCCCTCTCTGTGTGTGAGGAATACTCTGACAAACGGAAGGAGACCTGCCAAGATACTGAAATTGATCATGTACATACACCCCTCAAAACTTACATGGCTTAAAGTACCCACTACAACAGAATGCTGATCCTAAACCAATCTGACTCTGTGGTGAAATGAACCAAAATTGTTCCTACATCCTACTTTTATGTTGTTGCCATTGTTTTGAGGCTCAAATAATTTTATTTCATTTAATTTGACATCTGGCCCAAGGAGACTTGGCTATTCTCCCCCCAGATAAGTTATTCCTTGCCAGACAGGTAACCCTGGAGGATCGTTGGAATAGAAGAGCAAAAGTCTCCCTAGGATGAATAGATTGTCTACCAGTGGTTCTCAACCTTCCTAATGCCATGACCCTTTAATACAGTTCCTCATGTTGTGGTGACCCCCAACCATAAAATTATTTTTGTTGCTACTTCATAACTGTAATTTTGCTACTGCTGTGATTTGTAATGTAAATATCTGATATGCAGGATGTATTTTCATTGTTCGCAACCCACAGGTTGAGAACCGCTGGCACACTATACTAGTAGGGTTGACTAATTCTCCTGGTTCCAAAACTTCTCCATCAACTTTCAATCTCATCATTAGAAATTAATTTACTTGAGACCATTTTTCATTCTTTAGGACACCCCTATTAAAATGCAAATACTTCAGAAAATGCTAGCATCTCAGGCTTGATCACCTGGCCTCTTCAATGGGTGGGATACAGACTGGATAACTGGTTTGAAGCAGGGAGATTACAGAAGGAAAGACAGACCTATTAAAAGGAGTAGTGACAAAAAGTTAAAAATGAAACTTCCATGTGACCTAGTAATCCCACTTCTAGGAATATATCCCAAGAAATCGGAAACACCAATTAGAAAGGATATATCACCCTATGTTCGTAGTGGCACAATTTATAATAACTAGGATTTGGAAACAGGTTAATGCCCATCAGCAGATGACTGGATTAGAAAACTGTGGTACATCTACACAATGGAATACTATGCTGCGGTAAAAAAGAAGGAACATTTACCATTTGCAACAGCATGGATGGAACTGGAGAGCATTATGCTAAATGAAATAAGCCAATCGGAGAAAGATAAATATCACATGATCTCACTCATTTGTGGAATATAATGAACAACATAAACTGATGAACAAAAATAGACCCAGAGACAAAGTAACACTGAACAGACCATCCAACCTCAGAGAGAAAAATGGGGAAAAGGGAGACATATGTAATACTTTAAACAATAAAAAAAAGTAATGAAATAATGAAGGCACCGTTTTCCTCCTCACCATTTTGTGTGGGGAATACGCTAGTCATACATTTGCTATTTAACACAAAATGGTAATACAGAAAACAATTTTCTGTCATTAACTTACCTTTCTTCTTTATGAACTACCTTTGTCTTCTGCTGGATGCCCATAATTTGATTTACCCCCAGAGAATTTACAGCTGTCAATCAATTCCTAGAAATTATTGAGGGTATTATGTGGCATATAAGCCAACACTCATCCCTCTAGAGATCATGTTTGTCATATAGCATTCTTATCCACAGAGCCCAGACTGCCTCAGAATCCTCCCCAACAATACTCAAGATACTCGCTATCAGTTGCTCTGGGTTGACACAAGAACCCTATTTTCCATTTCTGCCCTAAGGTATTAATTTAATCATATAAAATATGTGTACTTCTAGCCTATGTCTCCTTAACTACTCATAATCATATGCTCCATATCTATTTATCACTTCCTCCCTCCCTAGTTCCCTGCCTTATCTCAAGATTTGTTTTTATCAGCTTCTTCTGACCAACTTCAAAACCTACTATTCCTACAGAGTCTTCCCAGATATTCTATTCAAAGAAATCCAGCATCCTGGATTTGTTATAACTGAAGCCCAAGTGGGTGAAAATTTGCCTTTTAATGTTATACTCAAACATGTACATCTGCATCAAACAAATGGAGATGACAGCATGGGACCCAGTGGATGGGTGCATATAAATGTATGAAAACATGAGTACATAAACATTGTATTAAAAGCAAATGGGATAGCCCTGACCAGTTTGGCTCAGTGGATAGAGCGTCAGCCTGCAGTCCGAAGGATCCCGGGTTCGATTCTGGTCAAGGGCATGTACCTCGGTTGCAGGCACATCCCCAGTCAGGGGTGTGCAGGAGGCAGCTGATCGATGTTTCTCACTCATTGATGTTTCTAACTCTCTATCCCTCTCCCTTCCTCTCTGAAAAAAAAAAAAAAAAAAAAAAAAAAGCAAATGGGATAAATATTGAATCATTATGTTGTATTTCTGAAACTAATGTAATGTTGCATGTCAACATGGAGCATTCTGTACAAGTACAGTGACATTTTTTTAATTATTTGACTGCTTACCTGTACAGTTCCAGAGCCGACGAAATGGTAGACTACTGAAGTAACATACACGAGAATAATAAGGATGATAGATCCTAAAAAAAAAGGAACAAAGATAGCACTTACATGAATCAAAACCTAAAATACTTATACAAATAGTAACAAAATATGTGGAGCCTATAATAAGGAAATCTTTAAATTTTTATTGATGCCATGAAAGAACAAAAAAATGAGAAGACATTCTCTGTTGGTAAAATATTGTTACAAGACGTTATCTCTTCTGATATTAGTTTGTGATATTAATGCAATTCTGAAAAAAAACTACCAGAGGAGTTTTTTGTTTTGTTTTTTAAGTGGGGTAAGTAATTTGTTGAAATAATTCTCAGGTTAAGCTTGAAGAATAAATTGATGAAATTAAGAAAAATTTGAAAGAGTAATGAATATAATGTTTATTTTAAAAACTAAATTACTTTTTTATTATTTAGTAATCTCTGAAGATAGATTACATCTCTTTGTTAGAGACATATTACTATCACTAAGTAATCTAAACACTATTTCTTTCTATTACATTAGATAATAATAAGTTATTGAAGGACAATTATTTGACAGGTTTTGGAATTAACGTGGTACAACATGTTTAATTCCCACACAGTCCTATATTGAAGACAATACTATGCTTGCTTTATAAATGACTAGGCTAAGTCATTGGCCAGAGTTCAGGTGTTGAGGTGAACAGCCTGTTGGATAGATGTATAGGTTCTGGAATAAAGGAGCTCTCTATTCCAATCTCAAATGCATCCCTTGCTAGCTTTGGGATTCTGAGCTTGTGATTGAACTTCATGAAGCTTTAATTTCTTATCTGCAATTTGAGAATAATAATATTTATCTTATGAGCCCAATATATATGTAAAGCAATATAAATTAACTGAGTCACCATCACATAGTTGATGCTCAATAAATGCAAACTTAAAAATGCTACAAAAAACATGGTGGATAAATATTGAAAGGTGATAATAATAGTTAACATATAATTAGTATTCACAATGTTCTGGATACTGTTTATAGTGTTTCCCATGTATAAATTCCTTCAATTATGCTAACAAATTAAAGGCAGTCACTGTTACTAGCCCCATTTCACAGATTATGAAGCAGAGGCACAGAGAGATTAAATAATTTGCCAAGAGGAAACAGCTAAACTGAGGCAGAGCTGGGATTAAGCACAAGGGGTGCTCAATCTATAGCACTTCTTCACATACAATCACGCTGATACCAGACATAGAGAGGGATGGAATGGGAAAGCATGATTACAGGCTGTGGTTAAGATACCATTAAATAACCTAGACTTGAGTACTGAGGACTTAGGCAAGAACAGAAACAAAAGAGTTAAAAGGGAGGAAACTAGTATGGCACTGTTACTTCAGAGAAAATAATAATAACAAGATTTAAAAAGCAACCAGATGGAGATGAAAGAAGAGACCAATTTCCAAGTTTGAAAAATGAAAAAGAGATGATGATGTTCCTGGTCAAGATAAGGAAGACAGAAGAAAAAAACACCCTTAAAAGAACCCTTCCCAAATTGGCCAAACTGGATTCTCTACAAAATGTCAACAGCAATTTTTATTTAACATTTACTATGGGTCATGGACAATTTTACAGCAAAAAAATCCCCTCAATTAACACTCTATAAATAAAGGGAAATTTCACATAAAGACAATATGATAAATATGGACAATAAAAAAATATATTATGGGGAATTCTTGGTTTGGCTTATTCAAGCCAAAGTCTTATTTTGCAATAATTTGCATGCATACAGGTTTTGCAAGTCTTTGGGAAAATTAGGGAAAAACCCAAATATGATTGCCTAAAATTTTGAAGAGCCAATTCTTAACAAATAACTCTCAGAGTTTTGTCAAAACTAGGCTATTTAAAAGACTTTAAAATTCTCAAAAATCTAGGGTCCTTTTATTAATTAACACATTCTATAAAAAGTCTGGGAATATTATAGGATGACAGCATTCCCAGGTATGTTATAATAACTAGAAAGTATAGGCATCATTATCAAAGTTATCCTTAAAAGCCCAAACCACCTATTTTCCAATCCTTCTCACCTCATCTCCTACTCCTATGTGAATGCATCAGTACACACTGACTTACCGTCCACAAGATAGGGGAATAAATTATCTAAAATATGTCATTGGCATGTGCTCCTTTATTCTGACAGGGGAAATGAATTCTCCTTCCTCCTCACAGAATCTTCCCTCGGAATTCGCTTGATGGCCTTAGAGTCCCAGCTCTAACTTCTCCAAGGAGAAGAGGTCATAATTTACAAAGGCATTCCAATATTCCAGGAGGAGGAAGAGACAGTGTTGGCTACCAACTGCCAGTTGGTGCTTAAGAAAAAAATATCACATCACAATGAAAACACAAAATCAACTTTATTCCCATCACTACCACCATCATCAACAAGTCACTGTCCCACCCACAGAGCCATCAGAACATCTTGAGAATTCTTTCCATTCTTTTCACCTGCAAAACTGTCTTTAAGAGACAACACTATGGGAAAAATCTCATAGTATAAGAACAAATGACCTATTGTACTCAATTTCTGAGCTCCGGTTTATCTGAGGAAGTCATTTAAACTCTGGGCTTCAACCACTTCATCTGTAAAACAGAGAGCCAGGTGAAGAGGCTCTGAAAATGAAGCACAATAATAATGTTGTTATGGGACTGCTCTTCCACCTCAATGTGGATGAAAACATGTTAGATGGGAGGAGAACCCAGAAGGAAAGCTCTAACCGGCCTCTCTGAAGTTGACCCCGGACCTCATGATCTTCCTTCTTGGAATGACCCATCCTCAGCTAAAGTTATAATAAAAAATTATAGCCACTATAGCATGCCAAAACTGTTGCTGCTATATTTCTGAAAGACTTCAAAATTCTGAACTCATTTTTCTCCCCTCCTCTCCTCTCCTCTCTCCCTCTCCTCTCCTCTCTCCTCTCCCTCTCCTCTCCTCTCCTCTCCTCTCCTCTCCTCTCCTCTCCTCTCCTCTCCTCTCCTCTCCTCTCCTCTCCTCTCCTCCCCTCCCTCCCTTCCCCTCCCTTCCTCTCCCCTCCCTTCATCTCTCCTCTTCTCTCCTTCCTTCTTTCCTTCCCTTTCTCTCTCTAATTCTCCCCCCTCCCTCCCTCCCTCCCTCCCTCCCTCCCTCCCTCCCTATCTCCCTCCCTCCCTCCCTCCCTTCCTTCTTCCCCACCCCTCTTTTCCCTCTATATTTCTTGAGCATCCTATATGAACAATCACAAACATTAGCCACTAATGACAGAGTAATACATAATCTGGACATGGAACTAGCATACAAAGAATATAGGGTCTACGACTAGTTAGTTCCTCTAAGCACAGTGTAAAGTCATCATACCATAACAGAGTTAATGTTCAAGTATGCAAATTTGAGGGGATTCTCACTAACATTTATACATTCATAGATGCATAGAGACTGGGAGGGATCCTTAGATTTAATTTTCCTAACTTCATATGAAAACATTGAAATCCCTGATAGACACTTACTCAGCATCTCTTTGAGCACTTCCAGTGATATGGTACTTATTCCATCACTGAACAATACATTCCACATCTTCAGCACCATATAATACATAACATATGACACCTCTTTTCTTCAAGGGATACAGGAAAATCCCTTTTAAAAGAGCCAGCCTCCTTGGCAGGACATTTTGTAATGCCTCTCCATTGTGATTATTTTGGGAGGTCATTTAATAACCCTGATAATTAAAGACACATAGTTTGAAATGATTACTATCTTATATTGGCACAATAAATATTTCAAGTATAACAAGCATCTTAAGAGAGAATTTCCTTTGAGGTTATGCATCAGTTCAGGTTTGAAGTTTGTTGTATGAAGAGAGAAGGCGGACGGGATTTAAATGTTTTGTTTAAATTGTACTGATTGAAAATGAGTGCATTTAAAGTATATACATATGGTGAGCTTCTAGGAAAAAAAGGAAAACTGAATATACTTATCTACTTTTGCAGTCTTCCAAAACCCCCATAAAATGACAGTAAAAAAATTTTAACATATAAATCCAGAGGGATGAGGAGAAATAGGAGAGGAGAAAATAAAAACAAAATATTGGAAGCTGAAAAATAGATTAGTAGAAAATACCTTAGTGAATCCAAAAAGACTAAATATTAATATAGAACAGAGAAAAACCATGATCCAGCTTGAATTACCTGAATTCCATAAAGACTAGGAACTAGTGGTTCCGAAAATAGGACTACAGAGGGGGACATAACAAGGAGAGTTGATAGAAAGTCAATTTGAAGAACAGATATCCAGATCTTGTCCCTAATTGCCAACAGCTGGGGACTGGCCCAACTTCTGAGATTTAGTCTCAATAAAAAAATAGAGGCCCTGACCGGTTTGGTTCAGTGGATAGAGCATCAGCCTGCAGACTCAAGGGTCCCAGGTTCGATTCCGGTCAAGGGCGTGTACCTTGGTTGAGGGCACATCCCCAGTGGGGGGTGTGCAGGAGGCAGCTGATCGATGTTTCTCTCTCATCGATGTTTCTAACTCTCTGTCCCTCTCCCTTCCTCTCTGTAAAAAATCAATAAAATATACTTTTAAAAAATAGAGACTCTACTTGAGAGCATGGGGCACATTTGTGAGCAGAGGTATCGTTCTCAAAGGAGGAAGATTAAGTGAACCCCATCAAACAATTTTTAGGGGAATCCAGAGATCCACCTAATACACATTTAGGCTTTTCTAATATTGGCGTCAACCCTGTGAGCCTGAGATTTGGGTCACATACACATCCTGGGAGTGATCAACTTAGGTATCAAGAATCACTTAGGGATAAAGACCATCACAGGTAAAACTAGATCCAACCCAGGAAGAAGATGAGGGACAATGTAAGTGAGGAGAGGAAATGTGGACTAAGGGACGACCAGTCCAGACTGAAGCAGAGAGAATGCTCTGGGAGAAATTCCACCTGGGGTAGAAACTGATGGAACAACCAGAGTTGAATTTGAGTTTGCATTGTGCTGAGTACACAGAAAAGAAAGAAAAAAAAAGGTGTTCAGAGGAGAAAAATAACATTGCCATGAAATATAATACAGAAAATTATGCCTAATTTCTCACTTCCTAAATTTATGCACATATTATGGAACACACAGAGGATATGAAATCTAAATTCAGTGTGAATATTATTTTCATGTCCAAAAATGTAAACATTAACTGTTTAATTGACTAAAATAAAATGTAAGTATATTGAGAGGCAGGCAAATGAGAAGGCAGAAAAATACAAGAACTGCAGAGGGAGGAAATAAAGCTAAATTCTCATTTTCTGTGGTAAGAAACCAGTTGATAATTTCTAAAACTAAAATTTCAAAACTAATTTAGCAAGTTAATTAGAGATACAAAGATAAAACTAAGGAAACAGTAAAAATATTTGCAATGGGGAGACAGGCAGGAAGGGGATATTGATGTCCATTTCGATGGGTACCCTTTTTCAGGACTAATTTGACTTTTTAACTGTACATATAAAGGAGATATTTAAACAATAAAAGTTAATGGTGTTCAGAGGAGAAATAAACATTGCCATGGAATATAATGCAGAAAATTATGCATAATTTCTCACTTCCTAAATTTATGTACATATCTATAATAATAAAAGGGTAATATACTCATTAGACCAGATGTCCTTCCGGATGTCATTCTGGACATCCTTCCGTAAGAAGGCGGAGCCAGAGGGAAGCCAGTGCCAGCAGCGGGGGGAAGGAAGGCCTACTCTTGCACAAACTTTCATACATTGGGCCTCTAGTTATGTACGTAAAGCTTCAGGGCATCTGTGAAGAGCCTAAAGAACCAAAAAGGGAAAGTGCTTCCCCCAGACCAAAACTTGGAATCGATTCAATCAATTGCATCCTAGCTCGGCTGGCAGAGTTCATTCTCTCCGAGCTGTCAACGGAAAAGCCAACATCTGGGCCCCAAACACTGGATCCATGTTTCACCTTCTTCCTACCTGCTCTGTCAAATATTTAGAGGCTATAAATGCACTTTGCTGTGGGCTGAATTTGATTGCCTGTTTTTATTTCTAGCACATGTAGGCAGAAACCAGGATTTAACCCAAAGAAGAAATGTATCTCAATATTTTGCTTTGGAAATCCCTAAAATACTCTAGAGGCTATGGTTATGTCAGAGTCAAGCTAAATGCTGACAGAGGGAATTAAATTAAGGCTACTGATGTCCAACTAAATAAACTAAGTAGCCCAGAGATCAGCTATCAATCTATGTCTTCAAAATGTCATGGAATTCTCTGTCTGTCACACACACACACACACACACACACACACACACACACACACACACAGCTGAGATTGACTCCAGACTTTTTTTCTTAAATAAAATTTAGCTAGTTTTTGTCTGATCTCACTGACTCTATGACAGCTAATCAAAAGGACTCCCTACGTTATGGAAAACAGTATGGAGGTTCCTCAAAAACATAAAAATAGAACTACCATATGAACCAGCAATCCCACTTCTGGACATTATTCAAAGGAAAGAAACCATTATCTTGAAGAGATACCTGAACTTTCCCATTCCACTGATAGATGAGGGAATTTTTTAAAGTATATATAAAATATATAGTTATATATAAAATTCTACCATTAGCAACAATATGGAAGAAACTGGTAGGCATTATGCTAAGCAAAATAAAGTAGACAAAGACAAATACTATATGATATTGCTTACATGTGAAATAAATTTTTAAAAAGTTGAATTCACAGAAAGAGAGAGTAGAACGGTGATCACCAGGAGCTGGGTGATGGTGGAAATGAGGAGAGGATGGTCAAAGGGTATAAACTTCCAGTTATAAGGTGAATAACTTCTGAGAATCTAATCTATAATTTAGTGACTATAGTTGATAATACTGTATTGTATTACTTGAATGTTTCTAAGAGAGTAAAAAGCATCCTCACCAACAACAACCAAAAACAAGTAACTATGTGAGTGATAGATGTGTTAACTCGATTGTCAGAATCATTTCACAATGTGCATATATCGAATCATCACCTTGTACACTTTAAATATATTACAATTTTGTTGTTCAATTATATCTCAATATAGTGGTGGGGTTGGGGGTGGGATCCTCACCCATTCATTCCCTCCCAGGCTTGGACAGAGTTCCAGGTCTGGATTGACAGACAAGTGATACAAATCATAACTGAGCTTATAAGGAAATTTGACTGACTTCAGCAAAGCAGCCAACTAAGAAATATGAAAGAAGGCCAACCAAGCTTGTTCACAGGCCTTTTCATGATCGCTTCCTGCCTCTTGAGTTCTCCTATTTTGGGTCGCAGGATCAGGTAACTGAGAGGAAGTTAAGTCTTTCCTGGAGGCATTTCTCCTTGGCTTTGAACAGATATTAAGTACAGTCCCCAGGATCCCATTTTTTCTATTGAATCACCATATGCCTGAGTGTTACAGATACAAATGATTCTACAAAGGCATCTGTATGCAAAGTGATTCACTCATCTCCTGCCAACACTGGCTCACTAAGTTTCAACTTGAACAAAGCAGGAGTCCCAGACCACTCACTGCCAAAGACATGTTCCCTGTGCATTTCTCCAGAGCAGAGAGCATTTGGTGTGAGAGTGTAGCTATGGTTCTGAGACTATCCTATTCTCAACCTGCAGGGTCTCCCAGGACGAGGCAGAATTTTCATGTTTGGTTCTATATATGGATGATCGTTTTAAAGTTAGACCTGAAGACTTGCTGACGCAGAAAATAGAAATTTCAGCCACTAGCATGGGTCCAGAAGATCCCCATCAGATGAGTTACACCCCAACCAAGCAGAACTCTTCATTAATCACTTCATTTCATAACATTTTTGAATTTAGATTTTAAATGTATTATTTGCAAATCTAATCTAATAAAGGATTGTATCTAGAATACAGGAAGGACTACTACAACTCACTACTAAAAAGACAAATAATCCAGTTTAAAAAATGGGCAAAGGGCATGAATAGACATTTCCCCAAAGAAGATATATAAATGGTCAATAGGCACATGAGGAGATGTCTGATATTATTAGTCATCAGGGAAATGCAAATCAAAACCACAATGAGATACCACTTTATTTTTTTTTAAAATATATTTTATTGATTTTTTACAGAGAGGAAGGGAGAAAGATAGAGAGTTAGAAACATCGATGAGGGAGAAACATCAATCAGCTGCCTCCTGCACATCTCCCACTGGGGATGTGCCCGCAACCCAGGTACATGCCCCTGACCGGAATCGAACCCGGGACCTTTCAGTCCGCAGGCCGATGCTCTATCCACTGAGCCAAACCAGTTTCAGCGAAATACCACTTTAAATCCACTTGAGTGACTATAATAAAAAAAGTCAGATAATAGGTATTGGTGAAGATGTGAAGAAATTAGACTCCTTATGCACTGCTGGAAGGAATATAAAATGGTGCAGCCACTTTGAAAAAAGTATGATAAAATATATATGTGTGTGTGTGTATGTGTGTGTGTATATATATATATATTATATGAATTTAATGATTAGAAAATGACCTCTTAAGTCAAATAGAGCTGAGTTATTGTCCTTGTTCTTCACCTCCTAGCTTCATAGCATTGGTTAAACTTTAGTTTCCTCATTTAAAATAAAATTGAGATGAAATTAAAGACAGTATCTGGAACAGTAAACACTCAAGAGGTATGAGCTATTATAATTACATTATTTTTACTCTTAATGCTTCTATGTAGTTTCTACTTGGAATAATTCATTTTTCAAAAGACACCATATATCTCAAAAAAAAAGTTTGACATTGCCTGTTGATCAATCCCTCTGAACAATTTTATAAGGCTTGTGAGAATCATACTGAGTAGACAATTGCTATAGAACAGTGACTCCTGTATTTTTTCCCCTTTTTTCCCTGCCCTAATGGAACTACCCTGTCTGCCTTTATATGTAGCCCACAAAAATGGGGCAAGAAAAATAATTTTGTCCATGGCTCTCAAAGAGATTCACATCAAAATCCAAGGTACAGATTATCACAATATCCAAATTAGGCCAGGTGACTGGACACAAACTTATAGTTAAGGTCAGTGTATTTTTTAAGTAAGGCTAGGAACAACTATTTGAGATGATGATGGAATATTGAAATAGTATGTTATTATTGACAATTATTTACTGTCCTTTCTATAAGAGTACTACGTTTTCCTACCCAAATGGTATGAGGCTTAACAATGACACTTTTTTTTTGACCAATGAAATTAGCAGTGATATATGCCAAATCCAAGCAGAAGCTTTTAGAGAGATTACGTAATTCTGTTTTTTATCCTTTCTCTCCCTCTCACCCCACCCCTCTCTCTTTCTCTTCTTCCATGGAAACAGGATGTCCAAAGTACTGGCAGCCCCTTAGTGTGGATTAAACAATGGAGAAAATACATAAAGTAGAATCAATAATCTCAAAGTGAATAGTAATAGAATTATAGATGACCCACAAAGATTATGTAACATGACTAATAAAGAAGAATTGGTCATTTTAAGACACTGAGATTTGAGGGGGGACTCTTTTTTATCAAAGTCTAGCCTAGCAAAATTTGACTAGTAATATATAGGAGCGATACTGCATTTAATTAGATATGCATAAGAAAACCACTTAGATTTTTTCAAAAGTAAAACAGAGCACTGCCTAACAGTAATAAATCCTGGTGTGTATCACATGTATATTTCACTTGTGAATTACTGATATATAATAATATTGCATTTATGGACTACTAATATACAATAGTATTAATATATTTTGAGCAGCCTCCTCATATTTTAATCATTTCCTACATTATGAATCCTGCTCTTCTGGGGTAGAATTCAGAAAAAATTGTTTCTGGGCAAGTGCAAACATGATTTACATCCTTCCAATCAGTGCCAATCACATGAGACTTGAATTTGAAATGAAGTAATTATGTACAGAAACTTCAGGGAAATTGATCTTTAGCAAAGTTGGAGTAGAAACATTTAGCTCTTTGGAAATGGCAGTTGGTGGGCTGTCTCACATTCTGTCTGGGTGACAGGAGCTGGGCCGCAGTGGCCCTGAGGGGACCCTGCCACAGGGTTCTTCACTGTGCTGGGTTTCATTGCTTCAGAGCCCACGTCTCTGTACCTGCTCAATGGCCATTAAAAACTTACTTCTTACACAATTAAACTAGCCAGAGATAACTTTGTTATTTGCAAGTATGTATCCCAACCAACACATATGTAAACAGAATAATACTGTGTTTTGCTATAATTTGTACATGAGGAGTGAACAGAATAATTCATACTCTACCATTGCCATAGGTGGAGGTTAAGGAAAGGGATTCCATTACAGAACTGGATATCTATTTTTTAAAATGGATTTTTAGAAAGAGAGGAAGGGAGATGGATAGAGAGATAGAAACATCGATGAGAGAGGAACATCATTGATCAGCTGCCTCCTGCACGCACCTCCACCCAGGCATGTTCCCTGACCGGGAATCGAACCCGTGACCTCTTGGTTCCTGAGCCACACTGGCAGGGCTAAATTTTTTACTATTTCTGGAAAACATTGCTTTATAACACAATTGTACCCCCATTGGTTCCCAGATCTCTCTTCTTTCTTTCATTTATCCTCCATAATTAAAACCCTTATCACCTCTTCCAAGGATTAATGCCACGGTTTTCCTGCCTCTAGTTCAAACAATCTAATTTAACTTGCAGGTTGCTCCCAGGGCAGAAGCTTTTTCCTCACTGACTCCAAGAAAAATCCATCACAATGTGGTCCCAATCTGCCCTGCTAGCCTCATCCGCAGCTAAATCCTCTCCTGCTTCCTGCACTTCAGCCACCTGTGACTTCTGAAAAATGTCCTCAGTAACTTCTTCCACCTGAAAACTTTAGTTCAACCCACCACCGGAAATGTCTTCCACCTGGCCAATGCCTTCCGCACCTGCATACACACAACACTGCAGAGAATAAAGAAGAAACTCTACCATCCTTCAAAAGAAACTCACTTACTACCTGTTATCCCTCTGAGGAAATTCATCACTCTCCAATCACTGAGTACCTCTCCTAGAACGTCTATTCCCATTCTACTGTGTCATTTTATTGTTTGCAGATCTCCAGCACATATCATATTGTAAGGTCTTATAGAACAGTAGTCATGATTGAATCATCTCTGGAAATCCAGAGTGGAATTAATATCTCTGTCTCTAATTAGTATATGAAGAGTGTGTACACAGAGAAAAAAAGAAATAATTCTGTATAGTGTAGAATAGAGGAAACAGAACAGGGTATGCATTGCCTCAAATTTTACATTTCTCTGCCTAGGCCACAACAGTAGCAACAAATTTTGTTCCCACATGGCAGGGGCCTCTATAGAAAATGATGAATGAAAAATGTTCTCAGAAAAGGTCAGATTACCATGATACCTTGAGGGGAGGAACAACTCGGTTTTGATGTGCATGTTTAGACTGCAGACCATTAAATGGCCTTGAATGTTTAGGAAAAGGAGCGAAGTCCAGCTTCCTTTTTAAATGTGGTTCCATTGATGTTTGATTATGTATTTAACTATTGGCATAATTCTAAAATAATAAATTATTCTACACAATGTCACCTCACATGGGCTACCCAGCAAGAATATACTCAGGCGAGCATTTCTTTCAACAGGGAGGAAGAGTTGATGTAATGAGTTCTAGTTGCTCAGGGCATTGGGATCATGTGAGGACAGCCATGAATCCAAATGGAATAAAGTGGATCTTAGGGTGACTCCATACTTGACATCTTTGTCCCAGGTGACAGAATCCCCTGCTTTCTTAAAATAAATCAATTTATTTGACACTTAAAAATTCAGTCATAAGTTATATATTTGATTTAAACATTATTCAATTCCAGTGATGAGCAAAGGGTAAAGAATACAATGGAGTTCAATAAAAATTTGTTGAATTGTATTGAATTGCAAATATCTCTTCTTCCTCCCACTGAACCACAAAAGAAAAAATATGTAAATATATACCCACTGCTCTGCTTATTCTATAAATATAATCATCTTGAACTGTCTCCATATAGCCCAAGTTAAACTTTGTTTTTATGATGCGTAAAATATCTTATTTAGCTAATCAGTCAATCATCTGGCTTGACTCAAAGTATTGATGAAGTTGACTATATATTATTGACATATAAACATGGTCCATGTTCCCTTTTGTTGACCCTATCTCTTTTTAATATTTCTTCAACTTTGTTCATCCTAGTCAAGGGTGAATATATATCCTTAGTATGTTTTGAACTCCATCCTTTCCAAGTCAATCAGCTTACAAGTTCTTGATTTCTGCAGTAATAAAATGTAAGGATTAAACCACCCATAATTTAAACTGAAAAACTATCTAGAATCAAGAACAAGTTGAAGAAACCTTCAGAGTCTTATAATGCAAGCCATCATTCTTTATACTAAAATTAAATGCAATGGAGAAGAAGCAATGAGTCCTCAGACTCCCACAGAGGAAATGGAATATTAATTGGTGTATTTCAATCTGAAATAAAGTAATATTCATTGGGGGCAATAAATTATTTTGTGAACTTCATTTGTAATTCATTAACTTAGTCAAATAAAGTGTAACATAAGGGAACATTCAAATAAGAAGGTTATATGCTTTTGGACCATAAAAGGAGATATTGAAAGAGTCATGATTAATACAGTAAATCACTGAGAAGAAAGTGATTTAATGACACAGCTGTTCCATCTCTTTTTGCCTATTTGGATATAAATATAAAAGTGTATCCTCCTGCAAAACAGAATAATTCTTGCTTTATTTAGAGTAAAACAGAATATTACTATGTTTGTAACTATCCAAAAGTAACAAGCAGCAATTCATGTGTGCTATTCTGCATTTTCAGATAGTGGGATTGTTGTGAAAATTTTCATCCCTTAGCAGTACTATAAAAAGTAGACCCAGATATCACAGAAATGGCAAAAAAAATCTAGCTACCATTAATTAATATTTATGAATATTATTTTTTCATTCTGCATAAAAATAGGATTTTATATTAGTGTGTAGTGTTGTGACTATTTGTGTGACAAAAAAAAAAAATGATTTGATGGAAACAATAAACAGGTTGAAAAAAACTAGGCTTATTATCCCCCATCCTCACCTGTTTGCTAAAACCTTCATAGAATTTTGTTGATAGTTACTAAGCAACATTGTGTTTAGGAAAGGTATCAATCACTATGCCTGATACTATATACCTTCACATTGAATATTTTTAAAAAGATGAATCTGTTGGAAAGATACCACTGAATCTTGAGTCAAAGACCAATTTTGATTATTTGTATAAATTAACTTAGGCACCAAATCTTTCTTCAGTATAACAAAATATAATACCTTTGTATTTAAGTGATGAAGGTCAAAGGAATGAAAGAAAGGAAGGTAACTTTTTAAAACATATGATTACTAGAGGCCTGGTGCACGAAATTTGTGCATGGGACAGGTGGGTCCCTCAGCCCAGCCCACACCCTCTCTAATCCGGGACCCCTCGGGGGATGTCGACTGCCTCTTGCAATCCAGAACCACTGGCTCTTAACCCCTCTGCCTGCCTGCCTGATTGCTCTTACCCACCTCTGCCTGCCTGATCGCCCCTAACCACCTCTGCCTGCCTGCCAGATTGCCCCTAACCACTCCCCTACCAGCCTGATCGTCCCTAACTACTCCCCTGCTGGCCTGATTGCCCCTAACTGCCTCTGCTTTGCCCCACACCCAGGACCCAGGATTCCCTCCTCTGGCTGGTTGCAGGCACCTGGGACCCAGGCTTTCCTCCCTCTGGCCAGCTGCAGGCACCCAGGACCCAGGCCAGCTTTGCCCGGCCAGCTGCAGCCACGGAGGACCGCGGGTGGGCAGCTTCGCCCGGGCTGCAGCTGCAGGCGCCCAGGACTGCAGGGCGGGCGGCTTGTCCCTCTCCCAGGCCACAGCCACAGCCACTGGCACCTGAGACCTTGGGGTGAGCAGCTTGTCCCTCTCCAGGCAGCATCCTGGTTGGTCCCCATTCCTCTCTCCCAGTATTGAGTGTCTGAGCTGTTACAGTGTGACTGCGTGAGGGCATGATGACCATTTGCATTATTAGCTCTTTATTATATAGGATTGTTTTTTGGGGAGAGGCAGGGAGAGGGAGAGATAGAAAAATCAATAAGTGAGAAACATCATTGATTGGCTGCCTCCTGCATGCACCCACTGGGGATCAAGCCCATAACCCGGGCATGTGCCCTGACTGGGAATTGAACCAGTGACCTCCTGTTCATGGGTCAACACTCAACCACTGAGTCACACTGGCTGGGTGAGCAGGAATTAAGTTAGTGCTATATACTGTGCCTGATGCTTCACAGATATTATCTGTCCATTCCTTACAAGGCTGATATTATAGCCCAAAGTTACAAATGAGGAAACTGAGAAAAGATTACTAACATATCAAATACATCATAGATAGTATAACAGAATAATATGATTGATGCTTCAATGGAGACAAGATAAACAGACACCTGGGGTAACTTGAGAGCCCGTGTGTGTGTGTGTGTGTGTGTGTGTGTGTGTGTGTGTGTACTATGTGCCTCATGCATGGTACATATTTGGTATTTGTTGAATGAATGAACTGAATGAATAAATGAGTGAGTCTAAATCTGTCAATGACCATAATAGCATTACCTTTCATTACAATATAAATATAATCTCTGGATTTATGTTTGAATATTCATCATTGCTTTATTGTCCCTGTTCTTATTTTTCATTAAAGGACAAAAGCACATACTTAACCTGGCTTAAAATCCTCAGGCTTGAAACAAAAGAAGCCAATACAATGCCATCAATGGCCTGGGAAATAAGGAAACAGATGGGCATGGGAAAATGAAACTGTCAGAATCTTAATCAAACTTTCCTTACAAACAATAAGTAGTGGGAAGACTGGAGTAATTGAAGGTATGGGAGCTATGAGAATACCCCTCTCAGATCCCTGAGACAGCAGAGTTAAGCTCAAAAACCCCTCAGAGGCCTTGGATAACTGCAGGGAAACCAAAGAAGGCCCTTTCTTGAAAGTCGTGGGACTTGGGGACAAGGGAATTTCTAAGACTTCCCATCAGCGTTGCTGAAATTTCTTACAACTACATTTTTGTCTTAGGCTCTTCCTAGTCTAATCAACCTTCCTCCCGCTCTCCCTCCCTCCCTCCCTTTCCCCATCCCTCCCTCCCTCCCTCCCTCCCTTTCTTCCTTTTTTCTTTTCTTCAAAGAGTCACATCAGAGTTGTGATCACTTTCTCAGCTTCCCCAAGCTCCCCTTCGCTTTCCCCTCACTGGGCTCTTGCAAGTCTGACCTGAATTAGCAACTGCAGCTCTGAGAAGCCAGAGTAATATGTCTAAGCTACGACCAAGTGGTCCAGCAGAATCTCATGGTCACCCTGCAAGAACAAGACCCAGTTTTGTTAAATATTTCTGGAGAAACTGAAAATCCATGTTTTCAAGTCAAATTCAAGATCCTTAAATACTGAGTCCTAGTTTTCTTTAAAAAATCATATTCAAGCACAATAATACATCTACCATCTAGATTCACCCACAGTCAGCCAGTTTGTAGCCTCCACTTCATAGTATAATTCTTCATGAATATAATTTTTAAACACCTCCACTAGGACTTGCTTTATTTTCCTTCCCACTATTCTATTGTCACACAAAAGACAGAGGGCTCTAGGAGTTATTAGAACAATGACAGGAGTTCTTACAAAACCTAGAGCCGAGGATGGAAGAGGAGGCTTCTTGGGGCTTAGAGAACCCTTGAGACATGGAGATGGTTGGAGGGACCAGTTGTCTTGCATGCAACAAAAACTGAGTCAACACCCCTTTCCTTCTCTGAATTCAAAGACAATGCTTAGACAGCCCTGCCTCCATCAGGGGCCGCTTCTGACCTACCACTGAAATGTGCTTTCAATTGGCCTTTGAAATTTGAGAAGGCTGTATAGTACCTTTGCTATAATGACTCTGCTTAGCCTGGAAAGCATGTCTCTAATGGCAGCCTAATATCCCTGGAACTGCTACTGTAAGCCTTCTCAGTAAATCACTACTGCATATGGGTTTAAATTCTATCCCAGTCCAGTTAGGCTTCATCAGTATAAGCAAGTCTCATTTATTTACCTTTCAAATTCAAAGTTTCCATCTTGTTAGAAACCAAATCTATATTTTATTTGCCCTCTGCACGATGTTAGTAATTGAAGGTCTTTAAATACGCATTCATTTTAATTGTGCAGAGACAGTTACCGAATATAATTAAAAGGGATTCCTAGACCATATTTATGGCGAGGTTTCTATGACAGAACTGCATTAAGGAAATTCCCTCTAGCTCTCCACGCTCTGAAACATCCCCTGTGTGCTATTCAGAGAGCATCCAGCCTCAGGAAACATGAACACAGACTATGTCATTTTAATCATGTGAGTCTCACATTATCTGGGGTTTTTTTCATGCTTTAGTCACCAATGCTGTTGAACATCATTTGAGTTTGCAACTCCAAATTTAACTGGGGAACTTATATATGCATAGCCCACGGACACAGACAATAGTGTGGTGAAGGCCTGGAAGGGGCAGGTGCCGGGTAGAGATGGTCAATGGGAAAACAAACAAAGAGGATATATGTAATACTTTCAACAATAAAGATAATTTTTTTTTTAAAGGGCCATGATTTCTGGGACTTTCTGGTTGGTAAGAACTGGCAGAACCCTAAAGTGGTCCCTCCTCATTGCTAGCCACTTTGACAAATACTACCTTTATCTTCAAAGAAAGCCATACAGAACTGCTTACATTTTTTTCTGCACAATCTCTCTATAGCAGCCTTTGAATTTTAGAGTTTATCTCTACAATCCCATTTCTCAGCTAAAAGTGTAGGTTCAGGTTCAGAAAAAAATTAAATTATTCTCTCACCAATTAATTTAATGGTGAGATATTTGACTCACTGCTCAGAGGCCTGGATTGTTGACACAATCCTGTCCTTATTATGTGATTCCAAGAAGTAAAAAAAAAGAAAACCCAATAATCTGGGCCTCTCATCTCATTTATATAATAAGAATTTTGCACCAAATCATATCTAAGGCCAGAGACAAATCTAGGTTTTATGAGGACTGAAATATATACAAATTGGTGGTCCTTTAAAAGAAAGAGGAATTCAAAATTATAAACACAAAGGTAGACATACAAGAGAAAAATTATATATAGCAAGAAATAACAAATTACTAATTTTAAAAAGATGACAAGTACCACAGACAGTACAAAATAGAGAAAAATAAAATAATACTTTTATGAATAACTGCCTTTCACATCTCTATAATACTTATTTCCCTACATATTTTGGCTGCATAGTCTTGATTGACTCTTCATTTGACAACAGTTTGGGAATATTGTCTATACAGAGAAGAGAAAGTCAAATCAGTCTGATCCTCTTACAGGGTTGATCAAAATTTGTATAATTTACAGTTTATTGTTTAGAAAAGTTTCTTTTTTCATTTTCACAACCCATTATTAGTAATCTCATGTAACACTGTGTTGTCAAGCAGGGGGAAAGTTCTATCCAGCATCTTTGAATACAAGCCATAAGATTCAGAAGAACCTTCTTCCATATTTGGCTTCTGGCTCTACATATTTGAAACTTTTTTCTCTACTCATGTCAGCTTCATTCCTGCCTCTCTGGAAGTTCTGAGTATATTGGTGACAAAAAGTAGATGAATAGTTAAAAGAAAGGTGTTTCCTACTGCCATGTGATAATCCCTCCATCGAATTATTACAGATAAAAATTCTGCAACCAGGAGTCAAAATCTAGCTGCAAATGCCTTTTTTGCTTCCTTCTACCTCTAAATTATGCTGATGGTCTTTGAAATGTTTTACTTGTATTCTCTTTAAACTGCAGAAAATTTAGGTTGATGTTATGTCTCAATTTTTTGAAACTAAAAGTTTAAACAGGTACAATTTCTGTGATTTTTGGTATATTGTAAATAATGAGGTTTTAAAATAATATAGTTAAATCACACTTTTAAATATAGTTAATAAACCTAAATAACATAATGATAGGCACTTGCCTTCATACACTTAAAAAAATAGATGAACAAATCTACCTTAACAGTTAGGAAACTTATCTAATTTCTTTTCTCCTTGAACCTTTTTCCCCATTTCAATTCTCTCTCTCTTTCTCTCTCTCTCTCTCTCTCTCTCTCTCTCTCTCTCTCTCTCTCTCTCACACACACACACACACAGATTCCTAGCATAATATATTTTTATATTTAAGAGGTCACCTTGTCACACCTATCACACTTTACAACAAAAATGTTTATTTAAAACAAAGATTTTAGGCTTTAAGTATTAAGATATTTTATCTTGATTCTATCATAATTATAATTATCTTAGTCAACAATTAGACAGAAGAATAAATATATTGAAATTTTGAACCTTATCAAATAATTGTGGGTGTTTACCTCATAAATAGATTATTTGTTATTGTAATTAACTCATGTGTCCATAGATGAGTATTACTTGTCACTAGACTGACATAGTTTTCAGTAACATATTTATTCTTATTTTTCATTTTTATGGATGTAAACTGAGAAAGATTATCTTATAATAAGCTGAATAAGATGCAAGACCATTTCTATTGCAATATCACCCATTTCTTTGAATTTTCTATGAGTTATATGCCAACTTTTATACAGTGATCTATCACCTAAAATTATTTTTAATAGCCTATCAACTCACAACTTATTTTATTGAAAGCCGAGATTTAGAAACTGTCTGACTTGTGAAGTGATGTGTTATCCAATAATGAAATATTCACTTTCTCAGTTTTTGGGAAATATACCAAGAAGGTTTACCAAGTCTTCTTAAATGACACTTGATCTTTTACACACCTTGTTTAACACAATATCCTCATAAAAGTTTGAGAAAAATCAAAATATTGCTATTTTCAATATCCTTTGGATAATTCTAATTTATAATACCATAATTTTGTCTTATCATGTGGCTTAAATATATTTTTCTCAAGACCCGGGCACTACAACTAAAGCCATTCAGTTTATGGAAACTATCCACTATAGAACCTAATTGGCGAAGTCAGTACTGCTTGTCTAACTGATTTATTGATCCCAGACTTGCCTTCTGTTAAAAAAAAAAAAGAAGAAAGAAAAAGAAAGAAAGAAAAAAGTTCACTTTAGCTATCAATTCAAAAATAAATTTATTAATTTGCAACCATATGACCATCAGCTAACTTCTACATTATATTTATAAGATAAGTACATTAATAAACCACGGCACTTTGTCATGCTTTTCCTTTTTTATGACATTTTGCTTCATGCTCATGAAATTCTTCCCAAAGAACAATGAATTTTTGACAATAGCCAGACACATAGGAGACAACAGACATTAGAAACTGACTAATACCAAGGCCTGGTGGGCTATCGGTCCTTGAGGACTTGTGCAGCCCTCCTGGATGAAGGCTGGCTCAACCTAGAGCACACAGACACTTACCCTGTGACTTGGAATTTCAACTCTCAATTCTAAATCCCGAGGACTGTCACCCAAATGGGAACACATAGAGCAGTGATGGCGAACCTATGACACGTGTGTCAGAGGTGACACGTGAACTCATTTTTTTGGTTGATTTTTCTTTGTTAAATGGCATTTAAATATATAAAATAAATATCAAAAATATAATTCTTTGTTTTACTATGGTTGCAAATATCAAAAAATTTCCATATGTGACACGGCACCAGAGTTAAGTTAGGATTTTTCAAAATGCTGACACGCCGAGCTCAAAAGGTTCGCCATCACTGACATAGAGGATGATCATTGTGGAAACTGTAGAGTCAGGAGCTAGAGGCTATTAGATTCTCTGTCACTGGGAGGATAGATAAATATAATGTAAGAAAGGGTCACCATTCAATGCATGCATATTAATATCACTGTGCTGGTAAACATTTTTTAAGTATAAAAATAATGATAAAACAACAACAACAAAAAATACCAGCATATAGTTCTTTTACTAGTAAAGTAGCCTGTGACACAAGTAGACTGAAACACATAGAAGCAGTATTACAATACTATAAATCTTAGTCATTTAAAGTATATATGTTTAAATAAACTGTATAAGACCAGGATGGCATATATGTGTGTGTGTTTTGCTTAATCCCTTTACCTTCTTTCATCCAGCCCCCCAAACCCTGGCCTTTGAGAGCTATCCATCTGTTCCATATATCCATGCCTCTGTTCCTATTTTTTCATCAGTTTATTTTGTTCATTAGATTCCACATATAAGTGAGATCATGTGGTATTTGTCTTTCTCTGACTGGCTTATTTCACCGAAAACTATAAGAGTGTTGTGGGCTGAATTGTTCCTTTCTAAATAGTCATGTTCTAAGGTACTTAGAGAGATACTTAGGTATATTAGGAGATAAGGACTTTAAAGAGGCGATTAAGTTAAAATGAGGCTAAGGCAGGCTCTAATTCACTCTGACTGATGTCTTTATAAAAAGAGGACATTTGGAGAAACAAAGAGACACTCCGTGTGATGTGCTCACAGAGAGGAGACCATGTGAAAACAGAGTGAGAAGGTGGTCATCTGCAAGAAAAGGAGAGAGACCTCAGAAGAAATCAGCCTACCAACACCTTGATCTTGACCTGTAGTCCTCAGGATTATGAGGACAAGAACAAGAAGCTACATGTCCCATATCAGAGCTACTTCTTCAACCTGGCTCCCAGGTTGAAGTTAGGCAAAGCCAAAACCACATCCCTTAAACTTGTCATTGTCAACATTTACCATGAGATAAATGCTTGTTGTTGCAAGCCATTCCACACACACACACACACACACACACACACACACACACACACACACACACCACAGCGTTCATCCCCCCCCCCCCCCCCACATAGCAGAGGTGTGTCAAATATACTTTTTGGCTGAGTACCAAACGTCAAAGAGTTAATATCAATATTGGATTTCAGCCTAACCAGAGTTGAATCACCACTGTGGGAAGGAACTGGAATCTAGAAATAAAACTGAAATTTTATTTAAATTAATCACTGCCATCATTATTATTTGATTATTTAAAATTGTAGTGGTGGCCAAATTTTATGGATGTGACATAGTACAAGGACAATGATTTCTCAGCCCTGTCCACTGCCTGATTGCACCCATGGTTACTGAGTTGCACTTTAACAAAACAGAATAGAAGCTCGTAGGGGAGCAATTTGGCTGGCTCTGGCTCACTTTGGCTGGCTCTGCGGTACAGAGTGCTGTTAATGGTAAGTCACCACAAAGTTATTAAGCTTTCTTCCTCTCCCTCATAACCAAAACAAAGTCTCCAGAGACTCAAACAATAGGAATTTTCTTCTAAAAGCATTCTTGTAAAGCCTGTTGTTTTGAGTTTGAGTTGAATGAACAAAATGTGTTTTAGTATGTGTTTTCTTCTAACCCTTTTGCTCTAACACTTCCAGGTTTTCCCTTTACAATAATGAATACACATTTATATTTCAATGGACTGTTAGAATTTCAAGAAATAAAGAACGTTTTCTTCCTGCCCTTTAAATTTTTATTATGACTGGGAAAAAGTTATCTATATATCCTGGATGTTTTAGGATTAAGGTTGAGGTCTTTCCAACTCTTAAAATTTTGAGATAGCTAAGTTGACCTTCTATTGTTATTTGTGAATAATTCCCCTTTTTTTCATTAAGAAAATCCATACAATAAGTTAGATAACTAAAATGTAAATATTCTCAGCTGTTAGTTGTTTCACATTAAGAACACTAAATACCTGGTAATTTTTTAAAGTTTGGATTAAGTTATAATATATTACTTATACTTGCATTATTTAAATTTTACTTACATCTTTGACTCAAAAAAATTGTTTAAGTAACCCAGCCAAAATACTCTCAATGTTCATATTAAATGCCAATTTTTCCATTTTTTAAAATTACTTTAAAGTTCTTAACATTACTTCTTAACATAAGATTAATATACTTGAAAATAATTATAGTTTAATCACAGCATTCTAGTTTTAATAGTGAATATATTTTTATATTTCAGTAGACTTAAAATTTCAACAAGTGGAACACTTAGAAGATTTTTCACAGCAAGTTATATCTAGCTTGACTAATTATTATTTGCATTGAAACATTGTATATTTAGATATTAATATTCAGAATATTCAGATATTGACATTAAGTTCAAATGTCAGTGTTTGTACCACACACAAATATTATAAACACTCATACTTCAGGAAAAACCAACTGGAAATTTTCCAAACAGGAGCCCTGGGCCTCTTTCCCAAAGGCTTTCTGCAATTCTAAGAACATACTTAGCCTGTGCACAAGGTAGACCAGAAGTACTGAGGAGTTAGGCTCCCTCCTCACCCCAAGAAGCCTCTATTAATAATTGATGGAATTTGATGAGTAAATACCAACGTGATCTACCACCTCTCAGCTTCGATTATTCTGAGGTATGGTCTACTCTACCCACCAGGGTTCTGCAGTAGAATTGAGAGCTAGTTGTCTAGTAATCACAGGCTCAATAATATGCCATTATTGGTTGCCTTCTCTTCCCTGTATCATTTCTCACCCAACTACTAGTGTGTGGTGGACTCACCTTCCAAATAAACAACTCACAAGCACATTCTTTTCTCAGGGTTGACCTCTAAGGGGACCCAACCTAAGACAAACACAATCATGTGACTGAAGCCACAGCTGGAATGCTGGGAATAACACTGAAATGGGCATTTGGCTCATTAGCTGTCGAATCCTGAGGACAAAGACAAGTTCAATATCGTATTTTTTTACTGACTTACCAAGACAAAAGCTTAAAGAAAAAAATAACATGGTAGTATGCTATTCACAAGAGACTTCTAAACACAGCTCAGTCCAGAAAGATTGAAAGTAAATGGATTGAAAGTATTTTCTAATAAAATGTGATAAGAGAAAAACAATAGGCATAATAATAGTAAATTTTTAAAAAACAAATTAGGCAAAAAGGATTTGTTTAAAAGTAGGAAAGCTGTACTCCCTAAAGATGATAAAGATACTATAAAACATGAACTTATATATACTTAGTCCTAGAGTATCTAGATATATATAAAGAAATGTTAAAATATAATGTTAGGATGTTTCAAATCTGTAGTCAACTAAAGAAACTTTAATAATACCTGCACAGAAATCAATAAATAAAGAATAAAAAATCATAAAGATAACATTAATAAGCATGATTTAGTGGATATATAATTTTCTTTTTCTTTTTAACTCAACTAGGTACAGATCTGTTTTTACCCTAACTTGGTCACAAAAAAATTAAATGTGAACTACATCACAAAATATTTTCACAAAATTTCAAAAGGCATAAACCTTGCAAGTTATATCGTCTGATAATAGTATAATAAAATTAAAAATTAACAACAAAAGAGAAGTTAAAAATTTACTCAAATTTTAAAACATCTGTCTAAATTATTCTGCATTAAAGAAAAAGTAAACTGTGAAATAAAAAATTGTTCAGTTATAACCAAAATTCAGATAGCCTTAAATTAAAAGGGTTGTGATACATAAAAGTTTATAGGCTTTAATTGTTTTATTATAAAACAATAAATTTTGAAATGAACTATTTCAACTCATAAAGCCATAAAAGAGATTTTTTTAAAAATTAAAAATGTAGGGGAAAATATAACAAATATTAATAAAACAAGTAAAAAATAATAGGTATAAAAGGAAAAATCATAGTTTCTAAAGGAACATATTCCAGCATGGCAAAAATCAAAATGTCTTCCCAGGCCAAGAAATGCTATCTCCATTATTCAAATTTTTCTAATTGATACTTCCAAACTGTAAGCCAGGAACAATTTGCAAATTAGGTGAAGTTGCTATTTGGAATTTCCTATTTCCCTTGTTAACACCCTGTCACCATCATCACCACCACCACCACTCCTCCTCCTCCAGGATTCCAGCCAATGCCACATTCCTATTAAACCTTGCTCAGCTTAGCAGTAGGATTTTAAATGCCCTGATTGAGGATTCTCAGAGGGAAAGGGGAGTGGGGGGGGGGAGGAGAGATTAACCAAAGAATGTATATACATATATGCATAATCCATGGGCACAGACAATAGTGCATTGAAGGCCTGGAGAGGGGGTGGGAGTGGGAAGAAGATGTCAATGAGGGGAAAAATGGGACACCTGTAATACTTTCAACAGTAAAGATAATTTTTTTAAAAGCCTGACAAACTCACCCCTTCTCCCATTTCAGTGTGAAAAATTTTGAACCTATACCAGTTTCCTATTGCTGCATAACAAATTACCCCAAACTCAATGACTTAAAATGATAATAATTAATTATTTATCACAATTCTATTCACTGGCTGTGCAATTCTGTTCATTTCAGCTGACTCACTCATGCATCTGCCTTCATGAGGAGAGTCATTTGGACTTCAAGTCCAAGTTGGCCTCGCTCATGTGTAGCAATTGATACTTGGAGTGACTTGATTTTGGCTGAAGTGACTTAATTTTCCTACATGTAGTCTCTCATCCAGGAAACTAGAACTAGCTTCCATACATGGAAGTTCCAAGAAGACAAAGAGAGAAGTTTTAAAGCCTCTAGAAAGTGAATTTCTGGAACTGGCGAATGTCACTTGAACTATACTGTATTGGTAAAAGCAGTATATCAAGGCTGGCCTGATAGTAGCATTCTTGCTTTCATCTATAATAATGAAAGCATAATATGCTAATTAGATTGGGATGAAGCTGGGGCTGTGAAGGAAGCCCAGGTCCCTGGTGCCAGAGGGAAGCTAGGTGCTGGCAGCTGGGGGAAGAAAGGCCTACTCTAGCATGGATTTTGTGCATCGGGTCTCTAGTTTCTTAATAAAAAGAGCTAGAAAATATGGCCATGTTCTCAGTCTACCACAGATTCAACTGTACTTGTGGTAGAAACCAACTAGATGCTCACCAATCATACTTCCAATTTCTGGACATGAAACAGGACTCCCTGTAGGTAGGTTGAATCCAAGTGCTTGGTTTCATGGCAGGTCCAGGTGCAGCATGGCCTCTGTGGTCTGTCCTCCCCTGCCCCAGAAATTGAATGTGGTGAAGATGGCAATGTCACAAGATGGACAAAACATACACCCCTTAGATTTTTTTTTGAAGGAGAAACATTTGATTGTCATTGAACATTAACATGAATGAGAAATAAATTGTATTGCAGTAAGTCACTGATGCTCAAAAACACTATAATAAATCTGGTATACCCTAACTAATGAAGCCTTGAGGATGAAATTGAATCTCAAATAATGGAATGAAGGACAAGGCAAGGATCTCATAATAGAGGGTTTTTTGTTGTTGTTGCTGCTGTATTTGTTAGAGATTGAGGAGAAAATTTACCCTCATATTATCCTATTTAGACATCTTCTCTCTACTTACTAGAGCATTTCCCCCAATGATACCTATTAGTCCCGCAGGCTCTGTTAGTTCCCAGGAAAATACAGATAAAGAGACTTCCTATTGTGACAGACATTCACTTGTACTGTCTATGTTTCTTACACTTCAATCTCACAATTAAACTACTGCCATGTATAGGGAAGAGATGGCTGCTAGGAGCTTATGCAAACATCTGGGGAGGTGAGCTCATGACTAGCTTAGAAAGACACTATCTTTGATGATAGTTCAAACGAATTTTTTTTTGCAGTCTTGCTGTCTCTCATCTCATCCCTTAGATATAGTCCTTTCTATTGGAACAACATTTATAGCATTTCACTCTGAAAGACCTTGCCAGCTCCTTAAGAGGCTAGTTATTCCTTCGATTCGTAGCTGAGGTGACTCAGTCAAATGATAAGGAATCAAGTGGGTCACTGAGAAATTTTTACCCACTTTCTAGAGTAAAAACTCCTCCAAGTGTTTTAAAGATGTAAACCTGTGCCTTTTATGTCTGGCAATGATGCTGATGATGAGAAAAACCGTTCCCAGACCAGGATGATCTATCCAAGATCTATTTATTTTTCCATAATCCCTCTGTTTATGTGTTCTCAAATGACTAATGAGGCCAATCTGGAACTGGCAGATTTTGCCACAATTTAGACAGATGGTTTCAGTACATGTGCGTACAGAGAGTAATGTTGGAAATGTGAAAATAAAGATATGTTTTGTACCATTCTGAGTTTTTCTAAGAGAACAAAGATAAAATGACGTGGAGGCAGGCAAAGGTTTCAGTTTTACTTAACCATACGATGTGATCCTCTTACCTTAGAAGACAATTGAATCACTACTGAGAATCACTGTGCTAACGTATACATGGTTTCTTTAGCCCAAACACTTGGGAAAGTCTAAACATACGCTCTAGTCATTGCTTTAGAAAGCTTGTGTAAGCAATATTAAGTGAACTGTTGCTGATAAAAGTGTGACCTCACTCCAAACCTGAGCCCTTCCTAGAAGTGAAGCAAACCCAAATATTTCTGGGCAATTTGAAATATAAACAGGGTTGACCATTTTACAGGTCTTTGCATAGACGACACATTTCTGAAACTTCTACTCTAACCCAGTTATCCAAATTTTAGTGTGGTCTCTCTTAGATGAAAACCTAGAAGTCTTGGAGCATTTCCAATGTATTGTACAGAGCCCAGCAATATGAAGACACATTCATTCATGCATGCACTCATTTATGCACTTGGGTATTGTCAGCTAATACCCACTGAGCACTTACTTTGTGCACTACAGGAAATTATGCTGCAAAATTTTGACATGAATACACGCATCAGCTCTGACTTTAAGAAATTGAGAGATTTTACGGATGTGTAAACAAATTGTTGTGCTATAGTCTGACAAGTGTATCGCTCCATGAAGAACAAATGCTTTTTTGTTATGATGATGGTTGTAATGGTAACAACAACAAGGAAAAAGTAGAATGGAGGAGAGAAGGAGAAAAAACTCAAGTAAAATAGGTGACCCTAAGACATATTACTCAGAAATTTGTGCCATACTAGTACCATTAATGCTAATTTCCTGAGTACGTAAGCTGCTAGTGGTGGTGGAAGAGGCAATGATTGTGGCTGGATCAGACATATAAGCAGAATATCTACATGTGTTTACAAGGCTCTTTGATGCAGGATGGAAATATGACTTGGAAGAGAACAGGGACGTGTAGTGGGCCACGGATTGGCTATCCATGTCCTGTTGCAGGAAAAGGCCAAATGAGTTTCAGGATTCTAAATACTAACTTGGTGATTATGAAGATCTGTTTTTCAAGGTAGAAGGGTCAACAAAATAGTACCTAATATTTTGTTAACTGAAGTGATAATTTTTAAATGGCATGCATTATAAGGACTTTTATTTCCTCACTAGCCCCCACCCCACCCACAGATTGTATGTGTTTGGGAGCCTTGCTATCAAAGAGTCACAGGGTTTTTGCAGGCCAGTCTTCTGGTTTCTTCAGTAGTAATACTCTCTCATCACCATTTTAGGCATTTCACCTATTTGTTTCTTTTTTTTAATTTCTTTATTGATTAAGTTATTACATATGTGTCCTTATCCCCACATTACCCCCCCTATTTGTTTCTTATACAGTAATCTCAGCCAAAGTTTCCTTCCCATCCCTCTTTCTCTGAAATTTAATTGCATCTACATCGAGATAATTTGAAATCGTGGGTTTAAGTGGGTAGATAACACTGTTTATCTGATCTTTGGCGTTAAACTGTCTCCCAATTTCTGAATAACATGTAACGGGAAGGACACAATAAAGGCTGAGGTCCCACCCTTGTAAAAATGGTTTCATCAGCACAATTCCTAATAACTAGCCTGACTTCAACTCTCATAGAATTTTGCTACATGAATCAAAAAAGAAGCCAGCACACATCAACAACATGACTTTTTTCCAACTTTGGTTAGATACAGATTTTGTTGTCATATGATCTGTCTTCCAAGGTATTGAGAAACATCAATGAGAGAGAAATATCAACTGGCTGCCTCCTGCATGCCCCCTACTGGGGATCAAGTCCACAATCTGGGCATGTGTCCTGACCCAGAATCAAACTGCTGACCTCTTGGTGCATGGGACGATGCTCTGCATCTGAGCAACACTGTCCTGGGCGCAGATGAAAGTTTTGCCAAAGGTTTTAGTAAGCCATGATATGATCACCAACTTTCCAGCCTATAATGTATATGCCTCTTAAGAGCAAGTGTTAAGCTAATGGTATATGTTTTACCTATCTTTTAAGACAGTGTCCCAATTCTAAATAAGAATTTCTATATTAATTGTAGAAAACAAACTCACTTGAATAAGACCCAAAATATGATGCTTAAGCAAAAGTCAAGTTCATATCTCTCTTAATAGCAGTCCATGGAATTGAAGGGCAGCTTTGACACTTAAAATATATATATCCCTACAGATTTTAGAGAGGAAGGGAGAGAAAGGGAGAGAGAGAAAGAAAGAGAGAGAGAGAAAGAGAGAGAGAGAGAGACATCAATGATGAGAGAGAATCATCGATTGGCTGCCTCCCGCACACCCCTCACTAGGAATCAAGCCTGCAAACCGGGCATGCCCCCCAACCAGGAATCTAACCATGATCTCCTAGTTCACAGGTGGATGCTCAACTATTGAGCCATTCCATCTAGGCAGCTTTGACATTTTCAATGCGGACTTTCTACTCCAGGTCTGAAACTGACTGTCCCACTTCTCATCACCTCCCAACTGATAGAAATAAGGAGATGGGCAAAAGTAGTGCAGACTCATTCATTTTAATGATAAAACACAGAAACAGCACAAATCCCTTCTGTTTCAATCTAACTGAACAGGACTTATTCACATGGCTACACCAGGCTGCAAGGATAACTGGAAAAGGTGGTCCCTAGGAGTGTAGCCATGTGTACCAGTATAGCTAAAACAGGGGGCTTCCTATTACTAAGGAAGAAGAGGGAATGTGTAGTGATGGAGAATCTGCATTCTCTACTACAACTACCCCTCAGGTCAGAATAGAAGCCAGGGGAGAAAGAGGAATAAAAAAAAAACCTCAGAGAAAATCAGTGTAAACGATTACTAGTAGGTTGGCACTTTACCCTGAGGTGATTTTAAATCTGACACTCAGCAGCTGTCAGTTCCTTAGGAAGAACTCCCTCTATGTCAAGTCCTCCCTCTCACCTTCTAATAGGACATTTCCCTAAATGATGTAGAAGACCACCTTCCATTTGAAGGTTTCAGTGATAAATCTCTTTCTCCATCGTTTTGTGAGACACTTTCACCAGAAGTAAGGAGACCTTCCTGTGTATGTGCAGAAGGAACTCAGAGGAACTGAGGAAAGGGGAAATAAATAACTAACATGACCTTGAACTCTTTTACAGGAGCGATAGGACTTGAGTTGAGTGCAAAAGGGCAGGTAAAAGGTGTCGGACTCCTGTGAGGATTGATCAGAAGGGTTGTCCCTGACACTCAAACTTTGCAGGTCTGTACCTCAGAGCTAGGTAGATTAGAAGGACTGGGGTCCACAATAAAATTAAATTAAATTAAATTAAATTAAATTAAATTAAATTAAACCAGTTGTCTGGCCAGTGTGGTTCAGTGGCTGAGCATCAACCTATGAACAAGGAGGTCACAGTTTGATTCCTAGTCAGGGCACATGCCCACATTGTGGGCTTGGTCCCCAGTAGTGGGGAGGGCTGAGTGTGCAGGAGACAGCTGATCAATAATTCTCTCATCATTAATGTTTCTATCTCTCTCTCCCTTTCCTTTCTTCTCTGAAATCAATTTAAAAAATATATTTTTTTAAACCCAGGTTGAACTTGAACTAGTTACTTAACCTCTCTGTTCTTTGGTTTCCTCACCTATGAAAAGTGGATATAAAGTACCTCATGGGGTTATTTAGAAGATTCCAATGAGAGGATGCACATAAAGTGCTACATAACCTGTGTAATGTACGCACTGTGCCTTGTACATGGTGAATATTTAATCAATATTACCTAAAGCATGTATTTGGTGCTTTCATTTAAATCATACTAAAGGACAGAAAATATATTTCTGTTCATAGTAATATTTTTCAATGCCTTTAATATAGTGCCTGGAACACAGTTGTTATTTATGAAATAAATGAATGAATGAAAACATTTTGAAACCTAGTGAAGTGACCCACCTACACAAGGTTTCCCTGGTTTCTCAAGTTTCTTAGTGGTTCTTAAATAGTGGCTCAAAATCAAAGCATTTATGTTAGAAATGTGAGCCAATGTACATAATTCTATCTGAACAAAGAAAGTAAAACTGCTTATTAATTTATGGTGGAGTCATAATATCAGTCTGGGAAAACCAAACATACAGCAGCAACACAGAAATGTTCTAGAGCACACACAAAAAGAATCCTTGAAGTTCTTTAGGAAAATAGAGCCACCTACAGGCCAAATCATTTTATCATCAAACAAAACTCATTCCTTGAATTATGGTCCTCATAGAACAGGAATGCTTTTTTAAAAATCTGTTATTACTCTTATTTTTATTTCTTGTTACTCTGTTCTTCTTCCAAGTATATAGCTCTAGTTCCAAAGCACAGTCAGAATATGACCAGTTTTGACAACTTCTGCCACCAGCCTGTGCCACCATTCTCCTGTAGAACAATGCAATTATCGAGCTTGTCCCCTGCTTCTGTATTTGACCTATAACAGTTCATGCACAATACAGCCAGAAACATCCTTTCAAAGTAAATCACTTACACATATGTCCACTAAATTAAATAATGAATGAATGTTCACCATAATTGTACATGATTCCAAGTGTTGTTGATAAAGTGATAATGAAGCCATTGTGGAAAAATCATTATAGCCAGAATACCAAACGTGAGAACAGAGCAAATGATGAGGAATGATACAGCTAATTCACTTAAAAATGAGAGAGCATTTAAGCTGGATCTCGAACGTAAGTAGACAGAAATCTTATCTTTGGTCTTCCCAGTCAAAGAAGAAGAAGAATACTAGGAATAATGCAATAGCTGCCACTTATTGAGGTTTGACTACTTACCAGACACAATGCTAAGTGCCTAACTGCATGACCTTACTAGGACTTAACCCTTACAACCACCCAAATAGGCAAACATGTTATCCCATTTTGCAGAGGCAGAAACTGAAAGTTACAGCATTTAGGTAATTTGCCAAGCATCTAAGTAGGAGTGGATCTGAGAATTGAATCCAGCCTGTTACGGGAGCCTGTGTTCTTAAGGACTAGGCAATACTCTCTCTATGAGAAGCAAGGACTAGGCAATACTCTCTCTATGAGAAGCAAAGTCAGAGATCATTATTACTCTTATTACACTGGCCAGCATCCTGGAATTCTTAAATGACTGTGATTATTTAAATAAGTCCTGCAAATCCCTGCCTCAACATAAACATTTGACCTTGCAAACACACATATACACAGAGAGACACAGAGGCTGTAGGATACAATGAAATGAAAAGCCCCATATGGGCAGGCACTAGGTCCTGTCACCATTGAGTCCCCTGTGCACCACACTTGGCATATAGTGGATGCTGAATAAATGAACAGGTTGACTGAAACTCTGGCTGCATTTTAAATATCCAGTTACAAGCTGAAAGTAAGAAGTGCCATTGGAGGAAAACATTGCAGGTTGTGCATGATGCCCAATAGTTGACTGCTTTTGCTTTCAAGAATTTGAGCCTTAAACAGGCAACTGAACAAGGATTTGGAATTAGCCATATTAAGTTATAGTTTGGGTAAGTCTTGTTTATTGTAAGTCTAATTTTATAACCGTTCCCATCACCAACTTCAGTCAGACATGCATGACAAATACATGTGTTACTGATAATCACTCAGGCTGAGCTTTTTCATCCACAGAGCCATGACAACCACTCCAGGGGGTACAGGATAGTGGCCAGCAGGCCTGGAGTTCCTAAAGGTTACAGTGAAGAGAACAAGGGCCCTGAACTAAGAGAAAATGGAAAGTGACCATGTTCATGAGGACTAGCCACCCGAAAGGAGTCCCATGAACTCATTCAGTTTCAACTAACAGAAGTGTTCCTCAAACTGGATGAAACCATGATCACCTCCTGTAATTGATATGTTCAAAAGATGTGCCCAACTTTAGGAACCACTAGACTCTATGCCTCAAAATTGTCGTTAAGACATTGCTTGTCTCTCTCCAGCTCTTGCTTCAGCATTCCTCTGCATTTGGCTGCATTCTCAGGTAGGTTCTCATTTGGAGCCAGCAAAAGTAGGTTCTAGCAGCTTCAAATATAATTGTATTTGCTTATCAAGCCTGGTGGATAATTGGGGCCTCTTTTTCAATTATTCCAGCTAATAAATCCTTAGATTCTTTCTGATTGGCCTCACTTGTTTCACTTGTCCATCCCTGAACCAGTCACTATAGCCATAAACATGCAACCAGTTCTCTGATTGGTCAGGACTCAGGTATATACCTGTGGCTGGAGTCCATGGTGTCATCTCTACCCAAATGATATAGACTGAGAGTCAACAAAAATGTATTCTCTAAAGAAAACTTGATGTTTCTTTTATCAGAACAACAGATTATATGTTTGTTATTTTTAAAAATAATAGAAAAACTGATATGAATAGAAGCTGAACATATGGAAAAGCATGTTGAATGTGACCTAACTAGGCTGACTCCTGACTGAATTGGTTTGGGGGTCAGGAATGAGAGAAAAAGGGGGGCATTATACCTGCTAAACCACAAAGCTGTCACTAAGCATTGCATTAAGGAGGAAGTTTGAACAAGTTGCAACTGGATGGCAATGATGTGAAAGGACATCATTCATTCATTCGAGGTGATTGAATGCATATGTGCATGACAGAAAGAATAAAATAAACAAATACATAATTTTTTAAGGTAGGCATTATTTTTCCATTTACAATTAAGGAAAATGAGATACAGAGGCTGAAAATCTTATTTCTCATAGTCAGCAACCCAGAATATTAGCTGAGGCTCAACCTCTTGGTCACCATTCCTATGGACTCTAATGGGTGCATTAAAATGGAGGCTTATTATTGCAAAAAATTCTTAATTCTAAAATTTAAACCTATGACAGGGAGTTTCATAATAAAATATATAGTTTAAATTTGGACTCTGTCTTTTACTAGCCAAGGGTCCTTGGCTGAATTATTTCATCTCTTAGCCTCCTGTTTCTCCATCTGCACTATACTGATAACTACATACCCTTTACTGTGAAGAGTAAATGAAATAACTTATGTAAAAGCACCTAGACAGCATCAGTAAAGTTAAATGAATAAAATTTTTAACACTAACTAAATAGATGTGAGGTTATTTTTAAAAAATAAAATAAAAACCATGACCTAAGCTTTAAAATAAAACAAATCAGAACACACACACACACACACACACACACACACACCTTATCTTGCCTTTCATCCAATCACAATTGTAAACCATCCCCCTGCTGTTAATAGAATTATGTACAAGGACATGCAGAGGCATTTACTAAGCACATAATGCATATAAACATGGCCTCAGCTACCTCGTTGGATCCTGAGAGCAATTGAGGTTTGGTTTTATGCCATCTGCAACCTCTCAGACATCAGGAGCTTTGCGTCAGCACTTCACCACCTTGCTGTAGTTTGGGCACAAGTATAGAAAAAGAGAGAGAGAAAAATCAAACTGGATCTCTGGGCTCCATCCTGGATCTTACCTGCAAGTTAAAGTCTTACAAAATGCATCTCTCTGCAAAATAAAGGAGTAATCATGCCCTTGCCTACACCATACCTCTATAGTCTTTACAATGTTTTTCTGTACTAATGGAAACTCCTTGACCCCAAGTCATGACCCCTCTGGCCTTTGTGCGGTTCTTCCCTTATGGCTTCAAAAGCATGTCCTTACTCTCCTCAGTTTAATCAAACCTTTTTATCGCCCATCAACAGCCATAGCTGTTTCATGAGTGTCTACTGTTTGACATACAATACAGGACAACTGAACACTGTCATGAAAGGAAATATTGATAAGTCAAACTTTAGTGAAAGTGAGAACTTTTGTTCTTCAAAACAAATCACTACAAGAGTGAAAAAGCTGCAAGAATATATTTGCAATATATATATTTGCAATTTATTTGCAATAAATACTTAAATCTTATGAAGAACTTGTATTCGGAACTTTTTTTTATTATTAGTTAAGTTATTACAAATGTGTCCTCATTCCCCCCCCCATTAACCCCCCCCCCCCCCGCCCACTCATGATCCCATCCCCCTGTTGTCCATGTCCATTGGTTTGGCTTATATACATGTATACAACTCCTTTGGTTGATCTCTTCCCCTTACCCCCACCCTCCCCTACTTTCCTTCTGAGGATTGATAGCTACTTTACATTAATAAGAAAGGATAACCAAGTTTTTAAAAAGACTTCAATAGCTAGTTCACAAAAGAGGAATTCTAAATTATAACATGAAATGATGCTCAGCATCATGAGACTTCGGAGACTTGCTGATTTCAACTACGGCGAAAAAATTCTACCAATTCATTAAAATACGAAAATTTAAAAATAATAACTGAGTGAGTCAGTGTTAGAGAATATACAGGACTGGAACTCGTATCTTGCTGGTGGGAATAAAAATTGATAACACGACTATAGAAACAACCTCATGATATCTACTAAATCTGAATGGGTACATGTCCTATGACCCAGCAATTCCTCTCCTGGGTATATTCCTAACAGAAATGCATATGTGTCCATATAAGAGCAAAAGATATATTAAAAAATGTTCAAATCAGCATTATTGTAGTAGTCCAAAATGGAAAACAATGCAAAAATCCATAATCATTAGAAAATAAAATTGTGGTGGTAGATTCACATAACAGAATATCAAACAATAAAAAGGAATAAACTACTGCTCTACACAATGGCATGAATGAATTTCAAAAGCACAATACTGAGCAAAAATACGTGTTCTATGATTCCTTTTATATAAGGCTCACAGAGGGGAAAAGCTTATCTAGGGTAATAGAAGCCACCCTATGGTTACCTTTGGTGGGGGAAGGGGTGACTGGAAGAGGCATGAGAGGGAATGTGTGGTGCTGGCATTGTTCTCTAGTTTTATCTGGAGCATCATTTGGGTGTTACACAAGTGCGTGCACTTAAGTTCATCCTGTTGTAACAAGATATGTTCAGTTTACCAAATGACGTTTATACATCCATAAAAAGTACACAAAGAAATCCACATCCTTCCTCATACCTCTAATTAAGACTCAGGAACTCCATATAACAATTCCGTGACTTTAGAATAAACTTATAACTATGACTGGAATTCACCCATCCACAAGAACATTTTCATACTCCATAACCACAAGGCCAGCTGCCCCCACCCCCTACCCCCCAAAAAAAAACCTTATATTTTATTTTCTGCAATTCAGCTTTCTTTGGGCAATGGTTTATGGGAATCAACATGCACAGAAATGGGAAGCAAAAGGTCAAGAGTTTCTAAAACAGCACAATAGTAGCAAATATGTATGGATTACTTACTGCACATTAAGCAATGTGATAAGGACTTTGGGAGTATTGTTTTATTTAATCCTTACAATAAATATTTGAAATAAGTACCGTGAGCATTCCCATTTTAGAGGTTAAAGAAATTAGGAGCCAGAAATATTGAGTATTTTTTCTAGGTCCACACAGCTGTCAAGAAGCTAAGATCAGTCTTGTCGGCATAGCTCAGTGGTTGGGTGTGGACCTCTGAACCAGGAGGTCATGGCTTGATTCCCGATCAGAGCACATGCCAGGGTTGCGGGCTTAATCCCCCAGTGTGGAACATGCAGAGGCAGCCAATCACTGATTCTCTCTCATCAATGATGTTTCTTTTTCTCTCTCTTCCTCTCCCTTCCTCTTGGAAATCAATGAAAAAATGTATTTTAAAAAAGAAGCTAAAATCAGGATTTAAACCCAAATCTGTCAACTTACCATGTCACCTCCCTGGATATTAACCTATCCAGCCCTCCTCTTTGGAAGGCGCTTCCTCTTCACCATTGGGAGATAGGTAGGAAATAGTGTACGCATTTCATTTTTTGACCAGGAGCACCTAGTCTGTGACTGGGGTGTCCTCCATCCTACATGATGGAATGAATGGAAAGAGAAGATGCAGGCTGTGGAGTCTGAAATCTCACAGCTCTCCCTCCTGTATGCCCTTGTCTGTTTCTTCATCTATGAAATAAAGATTACCTATCTCTTCCATAAATTTATTGAGTGAATAAAAACATTGGTTCTCTTAAACCATTGCAGTTTGGGGAGGTATTTGTGTGTTTGTTTGTTTGTTTGTTTGTTTTACTAGTGGAGAATAGTCTATGTTATCTAATACACTTTCCTTTCTGACATTTCTCCAAATCCTCACAATAGTCCTAAAATGTATTCTGAAAGGTGATTCACTTAAAGATCACATGGTTTTTAAGTTAAGATTCCTCAGACCTTTACATACTACACAAACTGCCCTAAATTCCCTTTCTCATTCTTTCTTATGTGACCTAGTCTGGAGAATTTGAAGGAACACTCAAATATCTTTATTTTCCTCCTTTTAAACTTGGGACCAATACTAAGGTGCTAAATTTCTGCTTCCTTCCTTCTAGATCTTATCCGGACCCTTTGCAGCAAATAAGAATCAGATTAATCATAGCTGTCATTTCAGCAGCACTTTCTTTGTGGCATGTCTAAATCTTTAACCATTTTTCCCCAAACCCTTCTTCCTCTTTCCATTCTGTTTTCATAGTTTGGTGCCATTATCTACCCCATTTCCCAAAAGCAGTATCTTCAGAGCCATCTTTTGGTTCTCATCTCCCCCTTTAACTAGTAAAATCATTGTTTCAAGATTGAGTTTCCAGACAGAGTGAGTTGACCCCACTGCTTCAAGCCTTTCTTACCACTGGTCACTTTGGACAGCTGCATCTCCTCACCCTTTAACTGTATCTAACATCTTCCCAACAGGTCCCTCTGCTTCTGCTTTCCCTCTCTCCTTGTTTAGAGATGTCTTGTCTGCACTCCCTAACGAATAGACTCCAAACTCCTTAAATGACAAATAAGGCCTGGCACTCTACCTTCTGCAAATCTAGCTCACCTCTCTTATCCTATTCTATACTTCTGCTTTCCTGACATTATCACCATTCTTTCCCAACCCACCCATGTGGCAATCTCTTCTTACATATCCTTCCAAATGCTTCTAAGTGTAACTTCCTCTGAGAAAGCTGCCCTCCCCCCACACCCAGCAGCCTAATGGATTCATTTCCACTCTGACCTCAATACCACTTGATATATTGAATTGTGGTACCTGTTTTCTAATTCCTGCCATTTCTCAGGAGCAAAAGCTGTGTCATTCTTATTTTCTTATCCCCACTGCTTAGCACTATACCTGAGGATTAGAAAACATATCAGAAAGTATATACAGCATAAATGAATGAATGAATGAATGAATGAATGAATGAATGAATGAATATAAGTTTTAAAAATCCAAGGCAAAATATACATTTGAAGATATAAATTACAATATTTAGATGTAAAAGCTACATAGAATAAGAATCTTATTTGGAGAAAGATCACTGGACAAAGAATTCGTAAATCTGCGATATGATTTTATCTATGCTAATCACTGCGCATGTGACTAATAAAGGTGTAATTTTACCACTCAGCACTCTTAGACTCAATGATGTCTGACCTCCCTTCCTACTCGAAAATACCAAAGGCTGGAAAGAGAACAAGCTAACCAATGAACTAAGACTTTCTCTTCATGGTGAAGAGTAAATTCACATGCTAATGAAGTTCTGTCCTACACAAGTCTCTTTCCTAACTGAGGCCAGGAGGAGAAAGCCACAGCATTGCTCATCAACAGTTTTAAGGACCCCAGAAAAGGGACTATTGCCTCAGAAGCAGAATGCAAAGAACACTCTGGATGTGGGACAAACCACATGAAGTAAGAGGAAATACTCTTTTTATGAGATTTGAGCCAACCCCCTCAAAACAAAACAAAACACCCAGACAAATTAAAAGTCCATTCCAATGCAAAGCAGTTTCATTTAGGGGAAGTCAACTGGTGCAAAAGACTTACAGAGTTGAACCCAGAAGCCCCACTCAAAATAGACAGGAATTTAAACTTTGAATACATGGTTTTCCTATTACCAAGTATCGGTATTCATAATTAACCTTGGTTGTTCTTTTTGGCCTGGTTTAGAACTATTTTTTGTTTCAAAACCAGGAATTTACTCTTTTTAAATTTTGGAATGGTGAGGGGTGGCATTGAAAGAATTCATAGCCCAGTGGCATGGCTCAGTGGTTGAATATCGACCAATGAGCCAGGAGGTCAATGTTTGATTCCTGGTCAGAGCACATGTCTGGGTTGCAGATTCGATCCCCAGTGTGGGGTATGTAGGAGGTAGCCAATCAATTATTCTCTCTCACCATTGATGTTTATATCTCTATTTCTCAGTTCATCTCTAAAATCAATAAAAATAATTTTTTAAAAAAGAATTTATAAAAGGAAGGCTTAAGAAGATCTTATCTACACTACTAGCATTAGGGAGAACAAAGAATAGTGAAAGTCAAGTTTCATGGGTACCCAGGAACAACCACGTGATGACCTCACCAAGACCAGAATGTAATCTGGGAAAACAAACTTCACTTAGCAACATCATCGTAGTCAGGTAAACTGCTTGTATCTTTGACAGTCCGAATGTATTAATCCTTACTGTTACCAATGTTAGCATGAATCAGTTACATCCTTTGTGCCTTTTTCTACCGAACTTTCAACTTTTGCAATCTCTTATGTCCTCTCCCTATATCTCTAGATAAGATCTTTTCCAGAGAGAGGAGCTAAATCCATTGTTAACACCCTCTCTAATTGTCAGAGCATTTACACAATGCCACTAAGTAGGTTGCTGGCAAGCCTGCAGATTGCTCATTCTTGGGTCTTCACCCTGGATCTATCCATCAGCTTTGGCCAGAGTAGAACAGTCAAATAAATCAATATTGGCATTTACAAAAGAAATCCCTTGGAAGGGGACTCCGAGTGAGGCAGGTGCTCTGAGATTTGGCCTGTCCACACATAATCACAAGGCCCATTTGGATAGCAGTGGATAGTTTTCCTTTAGTTTTTTTTTTATTAGTTTTATTGGGGTAACATCAGTTAAAGCAGTACCTAGTTTTCAGCTGCACAACATGATAATTCAACATCTTAAAATGGAAGACACTGACAGCAACTCCAGATACGTCTCTACATATCTTTAGTGTTCAATAGTCACTGCGTGGTCCTGTTAGTAGTTACGTCCACAGAAGGCCACTTTCCAATGAGTCTTCTGCATCAGTCAGCTATATTATTAAACTTCTGTTTGTTGGCTAAATTGTGCTGTAAACACAATGGACCCCAATATCTTAGTGGCTTACAAAGGGTGATTTCTCTCCCAGGTGGGACCATTATGGGTTGGCTCTAATTCTGCTCCATGCCTCGTCTCTCCAGGACCCACACTGACAAAGCAGCTTCTATCTGGACCAGTGATGGCGAACCTATGACACGCATGTCAGAGGTGACACGCAAACTCATTTTTTTGGTTGATTTTTCTTTGTTAAATGGCATTTAAATATATAAAATAAATATCAAAAATATAAGTCTTTGTTTTACTATGGTTGCAAAGATCAAAAAATTTCTATATGTGACACAGCACCAGAGTTAAGTTAGGGTTTTTCAAAATGCTGACACACCGAGCTCAAAAGGTTCGCCATCACTGATCTGGACCATACATTTCCGTTTATCCAACACAACCCTAATTTACACCTATTGCCCCAGAGATTACTAATAGCATATGTTTTCACTCTTAATAACCTACCTGCTCACTTTCAAAAGTGCTTGGTTTGGACTATAAATTATATGTCACATTTCATTGCCTAAAGCAAGTCACATATCCACTCCTGAGTTCAGTAGGATGAGAAAGTATAATTGCCCGCAAGAAGGGGCAGCAAATATTTTGAACAAAATACAATCTACTGCATTGAACATGGCAAACACAAAGAGAACATAAAATGATATAAACAGTTTGACCAAGGAATGTGTGTGCAAGGTGTGAATGGGTAGATTAGAGATCGAGTCACTGCAATTGGAGGCTTTTACAATTTTATCAATTTCCTAGTGTTGCCCAATGGCCTTATTTTATGAGATGAAGAAGACTGAAGTTCAGAGAAGCGGAGTAACTTACCCAAAGTCTAGAAGTCTGTGGATCGGTCCATGATTTCCTAGTGTGGGAGTTCAGTAGTACAATGGAAGAAAAAGAACTTAAGTAATAATATAAGCTATATATGTCTAAATAAAAGCAATCTCAAGCCACTCAATTTGCATAGCATTAAAATAGATGTAAAATCATAGGGCACAAAACAATCAATGAGCGAGTGCCCAATAACATGAGGATTTTTGTAAGAAATTGAACATAATGCAATACCTCTTTTTTGTTTCATTTGTTTTCCTGCAATGCATTTTTAAATACAGGGTAACATATAATTTAGCATCCAAAGCAGACACTTTTGAAAGTGGGAAGGTACACTATTTCTCCCAAAGAGGCTTTGGTATTTATAGTTTGACGATTAAATATCTCTAATGAGTATGAGGCAAGCGGTCAGGAGACCTTTGGTCTAGAGCTGGTTCTGCCACATGCTGTTGGGTCCCTTTAGCTTTCTGGGTATCACTTTCTCATCACGAAGGCGAGAATCAAAACAGATGCTTTTATAAGGTCTTCCCTTCCAGGGCGGAAGTTTCCACCTACCTTTCTTTTTTCATGGATTGAGTGTTCCCAAAATGCCCAAACCCAAGTCTCTCTTCTCCTGACCCCACATTGGTTCATTGGTCAGAGCAGGTGAGGCCATTGTCTTAAATCTCTCTAAGGCATTCTAATGAGCAGCCAGGATAGAAAACTATGAGCTATTTTACAAATTTTGACCACTGAAGATGCAGAGAGGTGGAGTGGTTTGCTCAAGATCACATAGTTTTTAAGTAGCAAAGCCAGGACACAAACTCTGGTAGTCTAGGTGCAAAACCCCCTCCACTGTCTTTGACACAAAAGCCCCTGGCACATGATCAGGTAGCCACCTGATGCTGTTTCCAGAGCTTCTGCTGCTCATCTTTGAAAGTTTGCTTGGCTGACTAATCCACCACACTCACCTGTCAGCTGCTGCAGGTGTCAGGGACTGAAACCTATGGAGCTGGAACAGCTTTCCTTCTGTGACCAGTAAGCCAGACTGGCCTTCCATATCTAGAGTTCAAAGGAGAATAAGATGCACAGAGACTAATTGTGAGTTCTAACTAGGAGTGCTTACGGATTGCTCTGGCCTTCGTTTCCACATAGAACTATTTTCTGGTACACTACATTGGCATTTTGATTAATGTTACATTCTTGGCGTGTTCTTCAGTTGCAGCAACACACAGATTTCTGTCTACACATACTATTAACTGTCATCTGAGCTTCCCACTCAAGGCAGCTGATAATTACACATTCTGGAAGCCGAGTGTCACAACCAATTAACCTGACAGGCTCCACTGATTTGGGTAGAAATGGAGGCTGTACAAATCTGTTTTGTGGTATCTCAGTATAAATAGAGAAGTGATTAAGTGCAAGGACTACAATAAAATAACACTGGCTTAACCCCAGGCACATGAGGGATGAGTAGAAAGATTTTGAGCTTTGGATCCAAACAGACCAAAGTTCAAATCCCAGATCTGCCACGCACTAGCTGAATGGCCTTGCACAAAAGTTACTTAACCCTACTTTTATTTTCACCTATCTATCTACCACAAAAGTACATTTAAAAATGCATTAAAGGAAATAATAAATGTCTCTATGCTTAGCAGGCCAGCTTAAGAAATACAACTGAACAGTATTCCCCAAGCTTTCACACTCCCTCTCTCCCCAGTGGTAACTCCAAGCCTCTCTTAATCACCCCCTTTCTTCCATCTATAATCTCCCACCTGTATATGCACCTCTACATATATTTATATTCCATTCTGAACTTTAAAGTTATGTTACATGCGTGTCTTCTGTACCTATTCCACATTATGTGTAGGATCAGTTCACATTTATGATCACTACTATATAGCATGACACCAATCGCACATAAATAATGTATGCAACCATTAGACTTTCAATGGCCACTTGAAAAGCTTGGTATTTTGAGAAATGTTAAAATAAGTCATTTCTGCAGAATTTCTCCTGGTGTATCATTGCCAATTTTTCTAGAGCAGGAGTCAGCAAGCTTTATAGCCCAAGGGCGAAAACCAGGCTACCATCAGTTTGTTTGTTTCTTAAATATATTTTTATTGGTTTCAGAGAGGAAGGGGGAGGGAGAGATAGAAATATCAATGATAAGAACCATTGATCAGCTGCCTCCTGCACGCCCCCTGCTGGGGATTGAGGCCGCAACCTGGGCATGTGCCCTTGACCGAAATCCCAGAACCGCAAGCCAATACTTTGGTGGGCAAGCCGTTGCTTTATCCACTGAGCCAAACAGGCAAGGGCATCCATCAGTTTTTGCAAATAAAGTTTTATTGGCAAATAGCCACCTGTTTACATATAGCCTATGGCAGCTTTCCAGCTACCACAACACAAGATCCGATTTCCTCTCCTGAATGGCTCCGCATTCCCGAGGTGCTCAACACAAAAATTATCCCTCCACTCCAAAAGGCCCAGTTTTCTTTTTGCTTCAGAATACATATTTGATAAAATAAAATAAACAGTCATTTAAAGAAACAGTCTAAATTATTAGCAACTGCTTCTAAAAACTAATTTCCTTTCCTTGAAGGCAAGAATGTTACATTTCAAACATGCTGAAAGGTCAAGGGAAATCATTGTGCTCATCTGGGGATAGTGGTTTAGGCAGGACTGACAGGAACAAGAGTAAAGAATGCTATTTGGAAATAAAAGGGCTATGTGTGTTTCTACAACTTTCTACCTCCTTCTTCCTACACTTAATCTCACTTAGAGACTATCCTTCCTGGCAATGATCTCTTCCTTCTCTCTAAGGCAACTTGTCCTAAGTTTCTAGATGATTCTTAAAGAAACCAAATGTGTGGGCTAGTCTGGCCAAATGTGTGGCCACTACAAGAAGAATGCCAAGAATCTCACATCCTGGGAGCTTTGGGCAGGGAATTCACTGCCACGCATCTTTACCAGATTCCAATCCCGTGTCTCAGAGCTCCCCTGGCAGTGCCCCAGGCAGCTTCATCCTGAAGTCTGTTATTTGCTCCTGGTAGAAATATGTCACTTCCCAATAAGTAGTAAGTGTGGTTTGTGGAAAATCCTTGGAACTTCATGCCAAACAGACTAACCTTGGGAAATCTTGTATCCATTGATACTCAGACTTCTCTGATAGGTTCTACTACTGTTTTCTGCTCTGACATGTTTTAATTAAGCCATCTGCTAGACTCCTCATTTCCATTTCATTTTCAGCAAGCATTTTTAAATAGGCAGCAACTACAACAGACATAGTGCTGCTATAGGTAAAGATGGGCTTGAAATAGTCCCAGTCCTGAAGGATAGCAGTATCCTATATAATAAATGCCTAATATGCAAATTGTCCCCTCTACCGGGAGTTTGACTGCTTGCTATGACATGGGCTGACCAGCAGGAGGAAGCACAGAACATGGTGGGCGTCAGCAACACGACTCTGGCAGTGGGCGTCAGTGGAGGCGCTGCCGGCCCCAGTGGGCCCCGATGAGAGCAGGACCATGGCAGGTTAGTGGGAAGTGCTAAGCCAAGGTGGGTGCAAGTGGGGCCAGATCACCCCACCAATTGCCCCGCAGATGGCAACCAGTGGTGGCAACAGGAGGCGGGGCTGCTGCCAGGCTCCCAGGCACTGAGGGAGCTGGGCTGGGGCCTGATGACTCAGGTGGAGTGGGGTGTGTGGGAGCCCAGCGGTCCAGGTGCTGCCCAGGGCCCAGAGGTCAGCTGAGACCTGCCCTTCCACAGCAGATGCTCATGCTTTTATCGCTGGCCAGGCCTAGGGGCCACACCCATGCACGAATTTGGTGCATAAGACCTCTAGTCTATAATATTTGCAGGACTCGTGCAGAAGAAAAATGCAGGGCTATTTGCTTGAAAGTTCTTAAGGTTTTCAAGATGGTGATGGGTGATAGCATAGCATTCAAGCAGGTGTGAGGTCCTTCTAAACATGGGGCACCTTGCAACTCATGTCCGTGAAGCCAACTCTCATAATCTAGCAGATGAGATAGACATGAAAGTAGCTATCTTAAAAGGCAAGGAAGTAAAACAGTTATGTTAAGTGTCCCGGAGTGTCATAGGCACGAAATTCTAAAGGATGATCAGAGTAGGCAACCCACAGTAGGAGGTATTTAAACTGGACCCTAAGTGAATGAAGATATTTTTGTAGATAGAGACTATGACCAAATGCTTTCCTGGTTGGGAAACAGCACAAGAAAAATTTTGTGGTGTGACAATGTTGGCTTTATAGAGAAGAGGCAGGTAGGCCACTGGGGTTAGGATGTATGTGATGCAGTGAGGAACCTAGAAAGGTCTCTTGAAGTCAATTATTGGGTGTTTCTAGCACCTTGAATTCTTTAAACTTGGAATCTGAATGGATATACTGAGCCTTCTGAGATGTTTAAGTAGAAGAATGACATGATCACTTCTAGAATTCCAGAAAAAGACAGTAACTTCAGTTTTAATCTGGGAAATGGAGCACAGAAGAAAGGGACGGAGAATAGAAAAACTTTCAGGAAACAGATCTTAGCACCCAGAGCGAGAAGATGAGGCCCAGTCTACAGGGAGAAAGGAGGCAGACAGAAGATGCACTGAATTGGCCCTTCCTCCTTTAAGAAAAGAAAAAGGGAATTGATAGGAATTTACATTTGTTTTTGTTCTTTTCTTATTGCTTTTCAAGCCACTTTATTGAGGTAGGATTGGCATATAAACAGCTGTACATACTTAATGGATATAACTCAATGAGTTTGAGTCTAAGTATACACTTGTGAAATCAACATCAAGGCCATAGACATATCCACATATCCATCACCTCCCAAAGTTCCCTCCCACCCCCCTTTGATATTAGTGTGTGTGTGTGTGTGTGTGTGTGTGTGTGTGTGTCTGTGTAAGAACATTTACCACAGAATTCATTCTCTTGAAAAATTTTAAACATACAAGTATTGTTAGCTATAGGCACTACACTGTGCAGTAGACGTCCTGGACTTATTTATCTTGTATAAATAAAAGTCTGTACCCTTTGACCACCACCTCTCATTTCCCCTCCTCCCATCCCCTGGCAACCACCATTTTACTCTCTGCCTCTATGAGGTTGATTATTTTAGATTCTGCAAAAAAGTGAGGGGTGGATGGGTTACAAATATTCAAGTAGCTCTCCTGGAGAACTCAATGTCAAGCTTAGGAAGATTGTTCTTGTGCCTTGCCAAGCAGTGAAAAGGACAACCCCCAGTAGTACGTTCTAGGCATGGGAGCTAGAGGCCAGGTAAACTCATAGATGTCATGGTCAAGGACAGAAAGACCTACCCTGAGCTGCCCATACTATTGTATGTTCGTTCCAATCAAACAGCTGATCTGTTGAGCTGTAGATGAGTCTAAAACATCTAATCCTACCAGAACGGGGCAGTCTCAGGTAAACTCACCCAGAAAAAAAAAATCCTTCCACATATGTAACATAAAAGACTCAGAAAGCATTACGTTTTAAATTGATAAATGGGTAGGAAGCAGAAAAATAATTGTATAAAATGCCCTTGCATGATCTGTTTAAATACCCAAAGCATCACTTTGTATGGAAGAAATTTTTAACAAAATACAAAATTTTGATATAAAAATAGATGACAAACATTAAAATATCAGTTTCTTGCTATAACTCAAATCAAGATAGCTGCAGCATATTAGAGTTGTATAGAAAGAGTTTAGTTCAAATCATGGTTCTGAAACTTACTACTGATCTGATCTAAGGTAAGTAATTTAGTTTCTCTGAAACTCTGTGTCCTCATCTTGATAATGAACATAATGTTATTTGTTTTTCAAACTTCCCAAGATTATTATATTGGGCAAAGGTTGAACAGGTACCCAACAAGCCTTGCAGTTCTCCAAAGTGCTCCAGAAATCTAAGGTCTTATCAGCCATACTACTGACCTTGGAGTCTGTAATTTTTTCTTCTACAGCTCTAATTTACTTCTTTAGTAAATAGATATAGTCCAAGAAATGCGGAGAAGAAACCACTTGAATTGTTGCGTGGTTTTTGTTTTTGTTGTTTAGACACACTTACAACAAATATTAGCAGAGACCATAACAAGAGATTGCACCATAGGAGTAAATAGAAGCCCTGCCAGACCCTTCAGTGTGGAACCAAGGAAATACATTCCATTGATGTCTTTGAGGCATATGGGAAATGTTAAAATAAATGAACCAAACAAATACTTGTAAATCACATTTCTCTTGCTTCCCTGCCTCCCAACAAAAAACACTCATAAATCATCCATTTTACGTATAAGCACAGTTGTTACCTCCTACTTGGCTGCTTCTGAGTGTGCAAACTGCCCATGTTAAGTCCCAGCACAAAGAACTCAGCTGGCTCTTGCTCTGATATGTCTTAGGTTCACTAGGGACTGACTTCTTCTTTGTTGTATCCTCATCTCTTAGTTCAGTGCCTGATGCTCAATCATTGGGGAAGGGATGAATGAGGATTAAAGAGTTCCCCTAGCAGTGTCCACAGCCAGATTTTCTTTCCCATATGATTATCAAATTTGGGGGGTAGATTTTGTTTACCTCCTGTCAAGGGTATTTTTCTAAAGAGAACCAAGAATAATGAAGACATCCTTTTGTGTTTCATAATATCACAATTCCACCCAATGCATAATTTCAGTATTTCCACAGTTGTAAGTGAGTATTCAGTGGGTTTATACATGTAAAGAGTTCAGTGTTTATGTGATAGAGCCTCAATAAGCTAAAGAGTACATTATCCATTCTGCCTCATGAAAGGCAGAATAGTGGCTCTAAAGCCAGATTACCTTGAATTATATCCCAGCTCTGCTACTATTGCTATGTGACCCAGGAATGTAACTTAACATCTCAGAGCCTCATTACTTCAGGCCTATAAAGGGGGATATAATACTGTTATCTTCACAGCATTGCTGTGAGGCTCACATGAGATAGTCTGCTTGAAGACGATGAAAGAAAATGAATCACATGAATGTGGTTGGAGCACAGTAAGCACTCGATAAATACTATAAAATAAAGAAAACCTCAGAAACATTTGTTAACCACCTGATGTATACAAGAAACTCATCTAGCTGCTATGGGGAGAGACAAGGCCTAGGCCCAACCCTCATGGAGTTCAGATTCTAGGCAAAAAGGATCTCAATCAGGAGAATAATCAATATAAAAAACAATTAGATATCCTCTCTATTGTTCTCCCAAAGCATAATTGAGAGAAAAAGATTCTTAAAGTTGCCATGTAAATAGACTGTTAAATGCCCCCTAAGACTTCAGCTCTTGGATATAAGTTGTATATAAAATAAAAAGAATAACTTTATCATGCTGAAAATTTTATATTTAACATCATTTAATCCTTACAACAAAAATGTAAATTAAGTATGGTTACCCTCATTTTACAGATTGAAGTTCAGAGAAGATAAATAATTGCCCAAGGTCATGTATCGAGTGTATTCCATAGCAACACACACCAATCATGACTAGAGACTCTCCATGGTCTTTTGCAGAACTTGGCTGCTGTATCAATAAGCTCTGTGGGAGTATATTCTCTCACCAAGAACATTTCCTGAACCGAGGGGTGCCCTACAGGCTGGGGTGATGGCTGTGCTTTTGTTTCCCTGTGGGGCCGGGGGGGGGGGGGGCGGTCAGACAGCATGGGGCCCTCCCACATGCTTCTCTCCACGTTTCTCACTTTCCTAGGGATTCCACCTCCTAGTGTCCCAATCGGGCTTTGTCATAGGGCTCAGACCTTAATCCTCAGGGAGCAACTCCTCGACTTGCAAAACTGCATGCTAATGTCTCCGCCTTGTAATCCTGCTCTCCCACCTGTCCTTGCAAAACTGCATGCTAATGTCTCCGCCTTGTAATCCTGCTCTCCCACCTGTCCGTCAGCCCCAAATCTAGCAGAGCAGTGGATAACTCCGTGTGCTTTTCTAACCTCAGCTCTTCTGCCAACTTTCTAACTTGAGCTTCAGCCTCCCGTTGGCCCACAGTCAGGCCAGTCCACTGTGGCAGCCAGCGCTTCTCTTCCTTCTCCCAGTGTGCTCTGCACTGTCCTTCAAACCAGTACAGTAGACCAGCCAGGGATTTCGGGGCCTCCCCATACTCACGAGGCAGTCCACAAGCACCTAACACTTGGGGCACCCTTCCCCACATAGAGGCTGATGGCCAACTGAGAATTTCCCCCACAGATGCCTCTTTCCCAAGGCCCACTTCTTTGGTCTCCTGGCTGCCTCACTAATTATTGGTTCACAACCTCAGGAGTTCCCCAGATAAAATCTGAAACTAGTTTCTGTACATGGAGGGCAAGGAGAGACTGAGGAAAGAGGAAATCTATCCCAGATTGCTAAGTGGCGGTCCTAATAAATGAGGGACCTTACATACTTATCTTGTCTTGTGGCCAGCTGCAAGGTAGAGCCCCATACCCCCTGTCAGAATCTTAAAAGCTTATAAGAAGCCTGAATGGGGTTCAGTCATGTATTCACTCCAGCCCGTCTCAACACCTTACTCTCTCAAGGCTATGCCCTTGAAATGGCTCCAGCTATGAGAACAATGGGCAGAACACAGGTTCCAAGGACAGGGAGGTGGGAGGAGCCTCTGACTGCCCCTGTCCAAATCTCTGATCAACAAGCGGTCACGTGCCCTTGATGACCTCCTCCAACAACAAGTGTAATCAAGTCACATGTCAAGTGTAACTGCTTTAACAAACAAACCCAAAAATGTGTAATGGACAAGCACACTAGAAGCTTATTTTTTGCCTACATAATAATACTGGGTTGGCAAATGGGAAGACAGAGATGCAGGCTTCCAGAAGCTCTGTCAATGTGTATCTTCTAATAAAATAGGGAGGTAAAGAGGATGAAGGACAATAGATGGGGGGTGTACTGGGCCAGGTCTGGAAGTGGTACACATGCATTTTGCTAAGTTTCCACAGTTTAGAATCCAGTCTAGTAGCCACCCTTAACTCCAGGAGGAGACAGTAAAAGTAGATTCCCATCCATAACTCTATACTTTGGAATGGGGAACATAAATACTTGTGTATCTTTAGATTTCTTTAGACCAAAAAGTAAGTATCAAAGCCACGACTCCAATCCAGGTCTCTTTCCAAAGTTTATGCTTCTGAACACTGGTAGTCAGAAGGGCCACCTATAAGCCCTGTATTGCCCCTAAGTGCTATACATGTTTCAAATAATTTCAGCCCCAAAACAATGCTATAAAGTGAGCTCTGTTATTTATAGACAAAGAAAGTGTGCCACAGAAGAATTAAACAGCTTGTTCTGTTCTTGTGTGACAATTAGGTGACAGAGTATGTATTTGATCAGGGCCTTCACTGCCCCAGTCCCTGATCTTGACAACTTCCCAGTAATATTCCAGCTCTGTGTGTAACCCTAAAGACATGTTCTGAGATCAGCCTTGAAGAATATCTTCTACTCATTATCCCAGGAGCAGAACTGAGTTCTCCCCATCCCTGAGCCCCGCCACCCCACCCCACCCCTTCATAAGATGCCATCAAAGACCTTGAGACATTCAATGGACTATTATTTTGGCCTGTATGATACCATCACTAGATTATCCAAGAATTCCACAATAAAACACCCTACAGAGAGAAAAAGGTTTTGGCTTTTGACACAAAGATTGAATGTACTTGCAGCTTTTATAACACAACATTTCTCACAAAATGCTTACCATAAAATGGTGACATTTGTCAAGACTAAAAAGCTATAATTCTATTCATATACTACTTTGAAGTTGAAAACTAAAATTGCATTTACTGGACATAGATTTTAAAACCTCTATTTTCAAAGTAACCACAGAGCAATTTTTTTTACAGTGGCGTCTTATATCACAGGAAATTTCATAGTGGTTGCTTCTGAAAGGATTTCGTGGCATTGTTGCTTACGATCTCAGGCTTTGGAACCAGGTTACATGTGTTTAAATCCCAGCTCTGTCACTTCTCCTAGCTGTGTGACCAGGGCAAAGGTATGTACTTAATGTCTCTATAACAGTATTTCCCAATCTGTGAAATGGAAACAAATACAGTGCCTAGTGTAGTGTTTTTGTAAAGACTAAAGGACTTAAGGTGTTTGATGAATCACTTGTCATAATGCTTGGTCTGTGGGAAACATTCACCAGATTGTGTACGGTAATAAGGCATTTGATTTTCTCACTTATTTTTTTTAGATTTAGATCCCTTCATAATGGATCAGAGAGAAATTCTTCTTTCTAATAAGAAAGAAGAATTAGCACAGCAATGATGATCAACCTGCAGGTGAATCTGCTTCTCATCCTGTATGAGAGGGTGGCCTCAGGTATATCCCTTCACCTAGGTTTACCCTGCTCACCTAGTACATGATCAGGGTAATACTACTTTGTACCTGCAGAACTAAAAGGAGAAAAAAAGGCTTTATAGCACAGTTGTTTAACAGTTCAGTATTAGAGCCAGATACACACATATTAAAAGTCTCCCATCCTGTGTGGCCTTGGCCAAGTCACTTCTCTCCACACCACAGCTTTCTTATCTTTAAACGGCTTCCCTAGGTTCCCTAGGAAGATTAAATCTGACACTATGCTTACCACTTTATAAAGACACTAGAGTGTTGATGCACGAAATTTGTGCAAGAGTAGGCCTTCCTTCCCCCGGCTGCTGGCACCGGCTTCCCTCTGGCACCCAGAACCCAGGCTTCCCTCACAGAGGCAGGCCCCACCCACCCGCTGCAGCCCGCCAGTGACCTGGGCCTCCCTCTGTGGGGCAATCATGGGGCAATGGCCGGGCCCCTGACCAATCGCATCACACCCTCCTTGTCTGGCCTGGCACCAGTGGGTGTTACTGCATGGTCCCGATGGTCATCCAGATGGTCGTCTACTGTTCAGCCCTTCGGTCAATTTGCATATTACACTTTTATTATATGGGATAATAGGTCTTAAATGAATTCATAAATCCTTGAGGCCTTACAGTGAATGCTCATTTTTTTTCTTTAAATAAAGACATTGTAAAGTGTAAAATGGTGCCATTGCTACAAAAAACAGTTTGGCAGTTCCTCAAAAAGTTAAATTTAGGATTATTATGTGATCCAGCCATTCTCCTCCTTAGTATATACTCAAAAAATGAAAACATATGTTCATGCAAAAAAAAAAAGTGTACACAAATGTTTATAGCAGCTTGAGTCATAATATCCAAATGGGAAAGCAACCCAAATGCCCACCAATTGATAAATGGATAAACACTATCAATACATCCAGCAATAAAAGGAAACAAAATACTAGTACATCCTACAACATGGATGCACCTCAAAACTTTATACTAAGTGAAAGAAGCAGACACAGAAGACTATGTGTTGTACAATTCCATTTGTATGGAATATCCAGACTAGGCAAGGCTATGGAGACTGAAAGTACGTTACTGGTTGCCAAGAGCTGGGGAGGAAGGGAAGAAAAGATGAGGAGCTAATTGGCATGGGATTTCTTTTGGAGGTGATGAAAATATTTTAAATTCAACTGTGATGATAAAAGTCTGGTGAAATTTGTGGTATGTAAATTATATCTCAATAAAACTGCTTACAAAGAATATGTGTAATGGTAACTATCTACCATAAGTTCTTAGCTGGAATGTCCAACATACTGCTTTGTGTGATATAAACACTCAAAATGTAACTATCAAGTGAAGAGCAAAAGAGAGAAGCCTAACTTTCCCTCTGAAATCTCCTGTCATTCAAAGAGATTCTTCACTCTCCTCCTAAAATCGAGCTGAATTAAGTCTCCAAGCAAACCTAAACGAGTTGACAGCAAGACTTCCCTCCTGCAGCTAAGTATTGCTGTAGGAATTAGATTCCAGGCTACCTTGTTCTTCTCTCTAAAAGAGCAATAATTCTCACCTACAAATGCATTCTCTTTCATACTCAACCCAACAGTTTGAAGATAATAACTTTTTTAAAAAATATATTTTATTGATTTTTTACAGAGAGGAAGGGAGAGGGATAGAGAGCCAGAAACATCGATAAGAGAGAAACATTGATTAGCTGCCTCCTGCACAACCCCTACTGGGGGTGTGCCCGCAACCAAGGTATATGCCCCTGACCGGAATCGAACCCGGGACCCTTCGGTCCCCAGGCCGCCCCTCTATCCACTGAGCCAAACTGATCAGGGCAAGATAAGAACTTTTATTTTTATAAGAACTTTTTTTTAACTAGTTCACCAGATTAAAATATTTAATTTTTTTTCTTTTTATTGAACTTATTGGGCTGACACTGGTTAACAACATTTTACAGGTTTCAGGTACACAATTCTACAACAGTATTATATGTTCACCACCCCAAGTCAAGTCTCCATCCATCATCATTTATCCCCCTATGCCAGGGGTGGAGAACATCCAGCCCATGGGTCATATAAGGCCCATGAAATAATTTGGTCTGGCCCTGTCAAGGGATTAAGGGTGAGTTAATTAAATGTTTGACCAAATATAGCAGGCTAATATTTAAGTTGATAATTTTGTATGGCCCACAAATCTATAATAATAAAAGAGTAATATGATAATTAGACCAGATGTCCTTTCAGACATCCTTCCTTTGGGACAAAGCTGCAGTGGGCGGGGGCAGGGGCCAAGACCCTTGCACGAATTTCATGCATTGGGCCTCTAGTGATGTTATAAATATTCAAATGTCCCTTGGCAGAAAAAAGGTTTCCCACCTCTGCCCTATACCCTCTTCCACCTCCCTCCACCCTCTCCCCACAGTAATCACCACACCGTTGTCTGTGTCCATACGTTTTTTTCTCTTTTTTGTTTCTCTTTTGCTCAATCCCTCCACAAGAGTATGAGTTTTTCCTCTGTGTTTATGGGTTGTTGGAGGAAACTAACCTAACTTATTCATCTATTTAAATAATACTTACAGATCACCTACCCTGTGCCAAGAACTAGCCCAGATGTTAGATATCCTCAAATTCTTGATCTACTTAGGGATCATCAAACAGAAGCATTTTGTTTCCTTGAGATGGCGTAGGTGTAATAAAAAAAAAAGTAAATTTCTTTTTTAAAATATATTTTTTATTGATTTTTTACAGAGAGGAAGAGAGAGGAATAGATAGTTAGAAACATCAATCAGCTGCCTCCTGCACACCCCCTACTGGGGATGTGCCCGCAACCAAGGTACATGCCCTTGACCAGAATCGAACCCGGGACCCTTGAGTCCGCAGGCCGACGCTCTATCCACTGAGCCAAACCAGTCAGGACAAAAAAAGTAAATTTAATTAAGGTATGGTTGGCCATCCAGAAGAAAAAAAAAAGTCAAAAGTATGCTTTAGTCAACTAAGATTTTTAAGCAAAAAATCATAATCTTCTACTGTCCATTGAGACATTGAGAAACCATTTCTAATTGCTCTTGTCCTGTGTCTTCTATATAAACCAAAGGTATTATTGATCCAAAGAGAATGTTGAAAGGAATGTATTTTCCAATGAATAACCTGATTCTCCAAACACAAATTCCAGCTATAATTTCTAAGGCAATGAAAGGAAGAAATGGCAGGGATGAAGACAGCATGGACCACTGAGGCACCAAATGAGTCCTGCAGCCTCCTCTGTGCTCCAAGCTTTCCTTTGGCCATTCCCTTCTGCGTTCAACTGGCTTCAATTACCTCTAGATTTAACTTCAGCAAACAACAAAGTATTGAAAACTCAATTTTCCATTCTTCAAAGTGCATTACTAGAAAAAGTGAAATGCAAGGCAACAAAGAGCATTTAATCATTAGGATCTTGCCCCTTGCTGTGGTGAAACCACACAGCTTGGCCCACTTCCAAGGCTAGAATTAATGAATGAGCAAGATTCTCAGGGAAAGCCTTTAACTACAGCCTGCTTAGGCCTCAGAGCCTGCCCCTTTATTGCTCTTGGCATGTCTGCCTCTGTTTCTAATGGATCACCTTCCCCCAGGAATACGCACAGAGAGAAAGGTACAGCCTTATGAATTCATGTTTTCATTTCTTTTCTTCTCTTTAGAAACAGACTTAAGGAGATTTAATTATGCCAAAGCAGAAAAGCCTTGAGTCTTAAGGCTCAGACAGCAGTCAATTGTGTTCCTCCTCGGCCATTTCTCAGCTCTGGGGAATGTGGTGCTTGCCTGTGGCCTCGTCCTGGGCTACAGTATCTCCACACCAAGTCTTCTCTAAGCTCGGATCTCAAGGGCCCACCAAGCATCAGCATCATGGATGCCTTTACCCAACCTCATCCTTCTTGAAAAGGTGGATTATTGTGGGGTTGAGATCAAGGGCAAAGCTGGCTATATCCCCGGGGCTGGAACTTTGTTAGACAACCAAAGTTAAGAGCTCTTTGTCTTTTACTAGAAGTCCTCTTTTGATTGCTTCTCTCCATAAAGCCGGAGCAGGACAACAGGCCTGACGATGCTCTGTGACATTTGTTATATGTTCGCCACTCAGTAGGCACCCGGTTCTCTTTGGAGAGTTCCCTCCCCTTTCTCTGGAAACAGCCTCACAACTATCAATGAATCACCCTGCTCATCTCTAACTAACAGGTGAGCACATGACCTAAGTTGGGACCACATACGCTCTCTCCCCCAAATTCTAACCTTCAACAGAAGGATTAAAGAAAGCACTGAGCATGGGTTTCCCTCCCCCTTGCCCCCCTTGGGGAAGAGAAGTGTTTAGGGGAAAACGTTTTATAAAGAATCTACTTGGAGTCTCCTCCTCCCACTGCCCCCAGCACACACAGACAGCTGCTGTAGCCCTGTGTTCCACCCCCTCCCTTAAGGTCCATGAGGAACTCCATATCCTTCCAATAAATTCCCTCTTTGCATAAGTTTCTGTTATTTGAAACCAAGCAGCTGCATAATAGGTTCAATTTTTCTCAGTTTAATAAAGCCAACTCAAGGATATGACTAAGGACCTGGTCTCTAAAGATGGCCTATGCTTCCAACCTTTTAGGAAATCTTAATGCGTGCACCTTTTCCTTGTGGTGCAGCACTTTATAGACTTTAAAGTGCTTTTTCTCTCCATCTACACACACACGTGTGCATATATATAAGTACACACTCATATATACACATGCACATGTGAGGGGGAGGGCAGAGAAAGAGTAAGAGAGAATCATTCTCAATTGAAACTAAAAAAAACCCAGCAACTCTGTGACGTAAGTAACTATTGAATACAGAAATAGGTGGAGTGAGCTGCTCAGAAAAATAGCAGGGTTGTAAGAGTCCTCCGATTCTCTGGCTCCAATCCAGATATCTTTCAAGTAAATAATACACAGAAGTACAAAACTACATCTTTTAACGCTTTCTAATGAAGTATGATAGATGCCTTGCCTCATTTAATTCTCTTCATAACCCTCTAAGATCCTATTAGCCTTATTTAAAACTATGAGGTCAATGAGATTTTTAGGTCAATTGTCCTAGTTCCCGGCCACCAAAGTAGAAGGGTGAAGTGATGCATGCCCAGGTCGTTCTGACTGTAAAGTCTATAAACTGTTCCCCACGTCATTATCCACTGTCTACGATGGGGGGAAAGAGACCATGAATGGATTTAAATCAGGATCAATTTTTAATAAATGCTCTTTGGTAGTTGGTTTAATGGTGGGGGAGGAGATTCTTACCACTGTACATAAATCAACATTAATTTAGGGTAAAGAGTTTAATGTTTAAAAATAAAAGAATAGACAAAGTAGAATAATTTGTAGGCAAGACTTTTCTGATTCCAGGGTGAGGAAAGACTTTCTAAGCAGAAGACCAAAGGAAGCGTCTTAAATTATTGATATATTTGACAGCATACCAATTAAAAACATATGTAATACAAAAAGTACTAGGAATTGAATTCAAAGACAAACAGAAAAAATATTTCTAAAATACATTACAAAAGTTGAGTAGTCTTAATAAATGTGTGTGTTAAGATATATATACACATCTTCTAAAACAAACAAAAAATAAACACTTCAATTTTTAAAAAGATTCAACAGTCATAAAGAATCAGATCACAGCCTGGACAGTGTTGCTCAGTGGGTTGAGCATCATCCCATGCACCAGGAGGTCACCGGTTCCATTCCCAGTTCAGGTACATGCCCAGGTTTCCGGCTCCATCCCTGGTGGGGGGTGTCCAGCGGGCAGCTGATTGATGTTTCTATCTCTCTCTCTCCCTCTTCTTTCCTCTCTAAAATCAATAAAAACATATTTAGATAGATAGATTAGAAAGAAAGAAAGTGCTAGTACTAACGAATCCAAGTCTCACTTTATTGGTTTACCTGCTTGTCTGGGAACACTGGGAGACAGTGGTGCCCTGTGTGCAGTGCCCAGGGTGCTCCCTGGTGGCCCTGCAGAGCCCCCTTCACATGGCTCCCTGACTTGCCAGATCTGACTGTGCACCCCCTTCCTGCACACCATCCTTCCCTCACCCCACTCTGATGTCCCCCAGAGCCTTTTGCTGCTGGGGCTTCGACCTGAGCAACTAAGTCACCTGGAAAGAACCCATCGTGGGGAGCTGAGGAAGAGAGTTAGAATGAAGAGAAAGTAACTGAATAGCTCTTGACCCATCAGTTCCTCCTAATTCCTGTGACTGTGAGATCCAGTCGCCATTCATTCCTTTTCCCCCAACTCCCTCCAAGCCATTCTCTATCCTGCATCCAAAGGACTCTAAAACTCACTTCCAGATGCTTGAAAACCTTTCAATAGTTTCCAGTACATTTAGGATAAGCTCCAAACCTATGGACAGAGGATAGACATAAGGTGGGCCTCTCCTCACTGTCGACCTTCACCTCTCCCATCCTGGTTGTCCTGAATGTCCACTCACCTCCAATGAGCCACGCTCTCCACTGGGTCTCCACACAGGTGCTTCCTTTGTCTAGCACCCCCTCTACCATCTCCAGGGCGATCACACTTGCCTTCACCCTTCACCTAGCTATCCAATGCCTCCTCTTTCTTCAGATTTCAATTTAAACTATTGTTTCAGGGATGCCCCCCATCCTGAGACACGGCAAGGTCCCTATGAACTCTTTCATCGCTGGCCGCACACGCACACTATTTTGCCATCATTGGTCCAATGTCTGTGCTCTCTGATAGGCCACGCTTTCATTGAGAGCCAGGCTTGCACCTGCTGTATTTCAGGGGCTTTATCACATCCCCGGATCTCGTCCCCAGATCCACGATAAGCACTGAGGTATATATGCCTTCATGAACTTGGATTGAAGACTGCTCAAGGGTACCTGCTGGCTTCTCTGCAGGACACACAAGCTGGAGAATCAAAAAGAGTGAAAAAACAAACCAAAAAAACAGCAACAACAGGGTGTATTTTCAAAGCATTGGGCACAGCTCAGCTCAGGGAAAGCAGCAAGCATGGCAGGCCTCCTGGGGACACGAAGATCGGGGAGCGCTCACCACTGAGGCATGAGGAGAAGGGAAGAAGCCTCAATCAGGACCTCCTCGGAGGTGGGGCTGCGCGGAGAAGGATGCCTGCGCACAAGCAAAGCAATGGACGTGAGCCTGCAGTTCAGGAGGGTGTCAGGGAGTCAATACCACTCTCTCCGCCCACTCCTGTCGGGGTCCTCCATTGCAGGGAAAGGAGGCACGGTCATGGTCACGCGGTCCATGTGACCCGAGCTTCCAGGGCGCAGGGTCGGGGGCGGAGGAGAACAGAACGGAGAGCGGACTTGGAGGAGAACCTGCACCAGCAGAGGCAGGTCTCAGCTCGGCATCATTTACACCCCTCAGCGCCGGGCACCTAGACTGTGGGAAAGGGATCGACTCAGCTGAATTGACTGAAACAGAATGGAGCCGAATTGCTCTGAGTGGAACCCACCAGCCTGCTGCTCGTTCCCCAGCCAAGAGGGTCTCATCTGCACCCCTGAATTCCACTCTCCGCCTCCTGGGTGAGCAGGGGTCGGAAAGCCACGCAGCGCATGCTCCAAGCAAGGCCAGTGAACTCTGGCAGCTCACTGCTACACAACGTTTTACAGGACTGGATGTTTTATTTTTAATTACTGGGTCTCCCTCCCTGCTAGGTTTGTGAGGCATAATCATTTGGGCAAAGAAATCTTGTTTCTATTTGGGGGTTTAGTCCCTAAGAGGCAGTAAACTGTTAAAGGTTTATATACACGTATTTAAAGAAAAAGAAAGAAAGAAAAGTGCAACTTTTACGTGGGGTTTCCAACATTGTGCCGCGGCGGCGCTGCAGGCCTCCAGGTGCTGGCACTGGCGTGCGCACAGCAGCACCTTGTGAACCTGCAGCTGGTGATTTCCCAGCAGCTCCTCCCGCACAGGCCGCTGGAACAGCACTCGCCTGGGGCAGGTGGCGTGCCAAAGGCCAGGCATTGGCATCCCACTAGGAGGGCGGGCGTTTCACAGAGTCCTGGAGTCAGAGACTCAGGCCAAGACTCAGGCTGACTCAAAAGGAGCCCATCCAAAAAATCACTCACGTTAGTGGAAAGAATTGCCCAACTCTTCATTTCAAGTACCAACCCAATGATCGGATGGTCCCCCCTGCTTTGCTTCACCAGCATAGGCCCACTTTTAGGAAAAGCATCGTTTAAACCCAGCCATTAAACTTGAGCACAAGGCAAACAGTTGTACTAGAGGGGCTTTTGTGACTCCAGTATTGGAAACAGAACCCAAACTATCTGTTATAGGAGACCTACTCCTTGTCAGACTGTTGGTATAATAATGAAAATTATAATAAGGCTTTCACTTACAATTAAAACAATCTGGGTAATAGTGGCTATACAGAGGATCAAAAACACCTATCTTGATGCCAAGAACAAAAACCCACACAACCCCCATAAAATTCGTGTTTTGCACAGTCAGCTTTATAATGGCACAGTGATTTGGATTAGTTGTGTAATATGAAAACTCAAAAAGTTACACCATTCACTACAACCTACCTGGTGTGTTCATTACGACAGAGAAGCAGTTTTTAAATTACGTTCCAGTAGCATCAAGTGGGGTAGAGAATTGAAAACAATAGGGAGAACTTTTAAGCCAAAAGCGTAGATTTCACATTAATCAAAGCTATTTGGAAAACTACTGACCCCCTGAGGAGTCCTGAAACAGATATTGGAACCAAAAGAACAAAGGCAAGATGAAAGAACCAATGATCAATCCACTGAAAAATCTTGATACAGGTGTTAGAACCAAAACAAGAGAGAAGAACCAACTTGAAAGAGAATCAGGTCATGCATTGCTCAGGTTAAGGAAGTGAAGACCCACAGGATGTCTTTGAACTCACCTAAGAAGATCAGGTTAAAACAGCACCAAACATGTGACACCCTCCCTCTCTTCCCCATCCCCCCTCCTTGAACCAACAACTGCAGAAGAAAGAAGGAAACCATCAAGAAGCACAGTAGAGTGGAGGGTGCACCTTCCTCCTAACAGTTCTAGACTGAGAGACAGAGCAAGCCTGACCTTGATGGAAGGAAACAACTTTGACTGGGATATGAGACTGGGATATGAGTCTGGTCATTTGGACCAGACTGTATTTTTCAATACCTGAAAGGAGCCTATTTCTTTCTGTTGAAAGTGACCTGGCAGCTATGGGATTTTTCTAAGATGAAGGGATAGGGAAGGCAGCAGGAAGCAAAAAAATAGGGTTATCATGTCCTCTGTGTACCCATTTAATCTGATTAAATAATGGTTATACATGCTACTAAGAGTTCACAATCTCAACATTCAACATTAATATCAATGCCCTCCCCTATGTACACACAAGGAACTTTAAGAGGTTCCATGTGGGTAATGCCCTTCTCCAGGGAAAAAACTTTCTCTAATTGGTCAGATGTATATTGAGTCACGTGTACATTCATAAGTCAAAGGAGACCAAGCCCAGAATTGCTGGTCCTGCCGGTCCACTGGAGCCAAGTAGAGAGGGGTAAAGAGCATTTTCCAAAAGAAAAGCAGAGACAAACATTATAGTTCCAAGGGCATGGGGGAGGGGGCATATCACATCAGCTGAGCCATATTTTCTGGTTTTGTCTTATTTGTCAGTTATTATCTCTTTCTGCCTTTTTAATTAACCTACTTTTTCAACTTCTTCCTTGGACATTAGGATTGACTAAGGGAACCAAAGAGCAAGGCATCTTTGAGGCAGAGTGAAAGTGGAGTAGGCTTCGGGCCAGTGGCCCAAATTCACTTCCTGGTTGCTCCCAGAAGCTGTACGACTCAAGACTCGAGCAAATCACTTCATATCTCCAAGCCTTAAAACTCCTTTAAAAACCTTACAAAATTAACCTAACAAGGGGAAAAATAGTAAACCAACAGCCACATGAGAGACCTCAACAACAATTCTGAAATCTAACCCTCACATCTCTTAAAAATCTTACAAAATTAACCTAACAAGGGGGGGGGGGGGGGGGGGCGGGGAGAATAGTCAGCCAGCAGCCACATGAGAGACCTCAACAACAATTTTGAAACTCCAACCCTCACAACTCTTACAAAATTAACATAACAAGGGAAAGAAACAATCAGTGGCCACATAAGTGACTTCAAAAGTAACTTAGTTAGGTATTTGGTTTTCTTTAGAGGTATAAATATATTATCTATAGTATTGCGCATCCATTGGATTTTAAAGATAAACTCAAAGAACATAAAACTCACCTGACTATTAAACAAACAATAAAGATGTTCTATATAAGAAATTGCTCGGGTAAAGCTACAAATAGAAGAAAAAGGAAGAAGGGTATAGGGATGGAAACAGAAAACAAAAATCCCAAGAAAAAAGCAGAGGCAAGCACAATAAAAAAGACAAACCAAGAAAAACGGGTCACAGAAACAAGAGTTATACACGAAGCTTAACTTCTTTGGGATCAGAGCGCCATCTCGTGGAAGTAAAGGATAATGTAGCTAAAATTCCCTTTTCTCAACTATACAGTAATTACAAACAGTAACATCACTTTCTTAGTATTTTTGCAAAGAACAGAGTGAAATAAAATAGAGTGCACTGAGGTTTTGAAATTCTTCTTAGGAGAAGCAATGGCCCATAGAATATTCCAAACATGCATTATTAAGACGAGATGCACATTAAAAATATTCAGAACAAATCTTAATGAAATTTGTAAGATAGTTTTCTTAAGTTTTCTGTGGCTTACTTCTGTTTTGTTTACCTCCATTAATTAATTGGATCATGAATATTTATTGGAGCACATCTTAAGTGCTGTTAAAAAAGCAAAAGTCGCCCAGCCAGCATGGCTCAGTGGTTGAGCGTTGACCTATGAACCAGGAGGTCACGGTTCAATTCCCGGTCAGGGAATATGCCCACGTTGGGGGCTCGATCCCCAGTGTGGGGCGTGCAGGAGGCAGCCAATCCATGATTCTCTCTCATCATTGATGTTTCTATCTCTCTATCCCTCTCCCTTCCTCTCTGAAATCAATAAAAATATACTATTAAAAAAAAAAAAGACAACCCAGTAAATTCAATGATTGAATTAATTGGCTTTATTAAGTGATTTATGAATTTGAATTGGGTAGCATCCCAATTGTTGTATAAAATGAGGGGTTTTATAGGAAGAAGGGTGGCAAAGGAGCTATTAACAAAAGAAAAGAAAGGATTATTTATAGGTAAAGGCATCTTATTTTGGGGGTGGAGGGGAGAGAACTGTAGGGTTTGATCATGTAGACCAGGGGTCCTCAAACTTTTTAAACAGGGGGCCAGTTCACTGTCCCTCAGACTGTTGGAGGGCCAGACTATAGTTCAAAAAAAACTATGAACAAATTCCTATGCACACTGCACATATCTTATTTTGAAGTAAAAAAACAAAACAGGAACAAATACAATATTTGTATTTGCATGTGGCCCGTGGGCTGTAGTTTGAGGACCCCTGATGTAGACTGTCTTCTCTTTCTATGGGACAGATGACTTCACTGGTGCTTGACCACAAAATTCCAGGCTGGTTGATTAGGATTCTATATCTAGGAAAGGTTGAAGCAACACTTAGCTCAGGTGTCAGATTTAGGTTTGGGATCCTGAGCTTTGGCACAGGTCACACCATTTGGGGGCCTATGTTTTCTCTGTCACGTGCCCAGATACCCTGTAGATACTGGGGATACAGCGGTGAACACCAAAGCCCTGTCCTTTGGAGCTTTTGTCCAATGGGAGATGGAGAATCCTATCTAATAAAATAGTAATATGCAAATTAACTGTCACTCCATGACAAAATATGGTGGCGCCCATAGAGGCTGGGCAGGACGCTGGAGGAGTCACCCCGGCAATGTGAGCCCAGCAGGCAAATGGGGCCGCAGGCAGCACCCAGCAGGGCCTGCTATATGGTCTCTGCGGAGACCGGGGAGCAGGCAATCGGGCAGCAGGCAGCACCCAGCAGGGCCTGCTAGCCCATCCCGGTGGTGTGAAGTAGGTAGGCCCCATAGAGAGCAGAGAACCATGGGGAGTGGGCCCAAGCTGTCAGTAGTACATCCCCTGAGGGCTCCTGAATTGGAGAGGGTGTAGGTCGGGCTGAGGGACCTCCCCCCCTTCCACCCCGTGCACGAATTTCATGCACCAGGCCTCTAGTCAAGAAATAAGCAAGTAAATGTGAAGTGTCAAATAGTATTAGGTGCTATGATGCTAACTAAAGCAGGTTGTGGCAGACAAGAGATGGGTGATGAGAGAGGGAATTGATACTTTATATGTGGTGGATAAAGTGAAAATTGATCAGAGACATGAAATAAGTGAGGGAGGGAGTCATGTGGCGATGGGGGTGGGGGAGGGAATAGAGCCTATGGTGATTAATAAACGGAAATGCTTGGGCTCTGGAGTTACTAACTCTGTTCCTTGAGCTCCTTAGCTTCAGTTTCTTCACCTCCAAAATGGGAATAATAACGCTCTCTTAATTACACTATTGAAGAGCACGTGGATGTTAAATGTTGTAAAAGTTAAATGCAAAGAAAGTGCTTTTCACAGTGCCAGGCACATGGCAAGGATACAATAAGCGTTAGCTAACACCCATGTCAATTTTAATCATGTAAATTTAGAGACATGGGTACCTGAAAATACCTTTTTCATTCTGACATTTTTATGGGACTTTTCAATAATAATTACTTTTTAGTGAGTGCTTGCTCTATTCACCTTATGTTAAACCTTCACAATATGACAAAAAGGGGCACTATTAAAATAAAATCTCCATTTTGCAGATGAGAAAACTGAGGCTCAAAGAAGTTAAGTAGCTTGCCCATTCAGGCAGCCAGCGTGAGCCAGAATTCAAACCCCAGCAGTCTTACTACAGAACCCGCTCTCTGAGCCATGATGGGCAACTAGCCCTCAATAAGCTGTACATGCCGGGCAAGAGTCTGCAGCCAAAATCCAAACTCAGACTTCTCACTTCTTCCCACTCGGTGTAAATCTCAGTCGGAATTGCCTGATGTAATCATACTGCGATTTGAAAGTGGCAGTTACACCCAAGTGGCACCCAATATGCATCCAAAACAATTGGTCGGTGGAAAATATGATTGCAATTTACCTAGTCCAGTTGTTTTTCCCATGAGGGAACAGAGATAGTAAGCCATTAGGGGAGTTCTAACATTAACTTGGTCCCGCATCACCAGCTTCTTTTAAATGGAGTAAATAAAATGTAAAATACCATCTACAGTCACACACAGGAAGGACGTGCATTTTTAAGTAAAGCTTTGTTTCAGGTATATATGTGTATGTGTACATATGTAAGTACTTAGTACTGTCAGTATTGTGATGTAAAATGAATTTCTGATAGTGGGTCTTGGGCTAAATATCTTAGAAAATACTAATCTAGATGATACACTCAAAAAAAAAAAAAGTTAAGTTGCCCAGTTGAAACCAGGTGTGTACATCATAAGATAAATCATCCTTACCGGCTGGTGTGGCTCAATAGTTTGCGTGGACCCATGAACCAAGAGGTCAGGGTTTGATTCCCAGTCAGGGCACATGCTGAGGTTGTGGGCTTGATCCCCAGTGTGGGGCCTGCAAAAAACAGCCGATCAATGATTCTTTCTCGTCATGATGCTTCTATCTCTCTCTCTCCCTCCCTCTCTCTGGAATTAATAAAAATATATATAAAAAAAGATAAAGCACCCAAATGACTCTATTCATCCTTTGTTCAGAGATGTTGCCATCATGGGCCAACCAAGTCTTTACCTAAATGTTGTCAGCAAGTCTGGAGCAAGAGCAAAATTTTTACTCTTTTAATGGTTAATTCCCCAAAGACCTATGGGATTTTTTTCATTGAGGAGACAAGTTATTTTAGCATCAAACACATACCGTCTTATTTTGCTAATTATGAAATTTGTGTCACACACTGAAAAAAACACAAATTACAGGCCTTAAAGAGACAGGCTGGGTTTTCAACCTGTCATTGAGTTTATAGGCCATATGTTCAGCCATCCTCAGGCATTTTTCAAAGTTGGAAATGTCAGGCATTTATATGGTTTATTTGTAAAGCACTAACAATAATTGGAACATTATGGTCTGATTGTTTGCTGAAGTAATTTATTTAAGTAATTCAAGTAGTTGAAATTAAAGGGTGCAAAAACTATCATGTGACAGCAAATAAAATGTTATTACTGTTTTTTCACTTACATAAGTAAGAAACACCTATTTAATATAAAAAAAATAATGAATAGCTTCCTTCCTTATAACAAAAGCTCAGTCTTAGCTTATGTTTTTAGAGACAAGACATAGAACAAATGATGTTGGGATAACTTTAGTCTTTTCTGTACAAAATATGATTTGGAGCCAAAACTATCAATACTAAATAATAATCAATAGTCAAAAATACCTATTAGTTCTTATCGTATGGCCATCTGAGGCAAATAAACAAAAAAAAAGAAAAGCTTAAATGTATCTTGGTATTTTAGCCCTACGGTTGGCCTTCCTTGGTGTCCTCCAATCAGTGTTAAAGAAATTTCTGGAAAATAAGAACAAAGATGACCAGAGCTCCTCCACTCACCCCTTCCACACCGACTCCACGTTTAATTTTACCACTTGTACCCTTACATATTCTGTGAGTAAAGCAACGAGGTTTCTAAGGCTTACCATCAGCTTATCAGCCTTATATATACATACCCTGTGCTTCTCTGTGCCTCTTGTGTCTCCACAATTGTATTCACAAAGCATGAAAAATTGATGTCCTAGGATCTCTGATTTCCCTGATCATCTCTGATTTCAAATTCTTTGCCCTCTAAGCCCCAGAATGAGGGTTAAAACTGTACTAGGCCTCCACCAGGCAGCTTCTGTGCTGGGTAAGTTATCAATCTTTCCTGTTGATCCCAAACACAGCTTCAGAAACCTCCTCCGGGTAACCACTACCCGCTGAATGGAGTTGACATGAAATCAAATGCATTTGCCCTTCCTTTCATTAACCATCACAGTGTCTAAAACCAGCATTTTGGGGTTCAAACTATCTCAGACTACTGCCCCTGGCACTTGAAAGAGGAACAATAATCAATGTCAGACAATGTGTTTGGACTTAAGGTGTGGTCAAAAGGATCACCACATAATATACAACAAGGGAACAGATAGCTTTCCTGGCACAAAATAGTCATTATCAATATGACCAAACAATGAGAAATCTAGTTAGTCTCCATTTTGAGTGCTTTGTCCCACTGATCAATTGAAAAATTAAACCTTTCATCAAATCAGCAGATACATATGTATAGACCTAAACAAAATGGACACCACAGCTATGGTCATGTACTCCCTTTCCCGAGGACATGTAGGTCTAAGCCACAACTCAAAGGGGAAACAAAGGAATTTGCCTTAAAAGGATTTGTCCTTTAAAAAATTCAGATAAAAGAAAACAAAAAAATTTTGAAGAATGGGTAAGGTCCCCACAAAGGCATAATCAAATAACCATCTGAAAAAATATCTGCTTTTATCAACATTATGCTGATTGATTTCTTTTAAAAGTGTGACAAATCAGAGTTTCTTTTAAAAGAATGGGTAGGTCTAGAATATGCATTAGGTTAGTTAGTAATGGGCAGCAATTTGATTCCCTCCCCTCAATAAATGAAACGAAATGCAGGAAGTTGACCTGATCCCCTAGTAGAATGAATATACCTGAGTTAAATAACTGCAACTTACTTGTGATGTCTTCTTAGTCAATGCATTTAATCCATCTGAATTTGTGTCTCCATATTAAAATAGAATAAAAATTGTTTTGAGAATTAGAGATGATGTACTAAAAGTCCCTAGCACATAGTACATGCTCATGAAACAACAGCTTAGTGAAACAGTCATACAGCCCTAGCTGGTTTGGCTCATTGGATAGAGCGTTGGCCTATGGACTGAAGAGTCCCAGGGTCGATTCCAGTCAAAGGCACATATCCAGGTTGCAGGCTCAATCCCCAGTAGGGGGTGTGCAGGAGGCAGCTGATCAATGATTCTCTCTCATCATTTATGTTTCTATCTCCCTCTCTCTCCTTCTCCCTTCCTCTCTGAAATCAATTAAAATATATATTTTTTAAAAAAACAGTCCTATACTTTCTGTTGTTATTATTGTAAAGCTAAGTAATATTTCTATTAAGTCTGCTATACTGACAACTGCAGGGGGTTCCACTCCCATCCTGATCCAGGTGGGTGGCATCCCCTGAGCCTGTGTCACCAGTGTTGCGTATGGAATATTCTGCTCTCTGGAACACAGAACTTTTTTCTCATAAAAGACCAGCCCCAAACTCAGAGATTCAGAACTGGGGAGGTATAGATGGTTTTTCCTGAGATAAAAAGATAAGAAAGCAGCCCGCAGTTGATTCTACACCTGGCAGAACCCCTCTTCTCTGACACTCCCAGCCTTATAATGGGTGCCCTCTGCTGGGGTAGCTGGGATGTAAGAGGATGGACTACTGAGAGCCATGTCCAGCGATTGTCTGGAAATGGTGCAAGTACTCACCCTCAAGGGACATCATGAGTTCAACAGGATTAAACACAAAGAAACCCTTTCCAAGTCCTCTGCACTATAAGAGCTCCTGGAATATATTCCTAACCTTAGAGAGGAAAAGCCTCCCTCCCCCCTGACCCCCCCGCCACCCACCCTGGAATCCTGATTTGGTTTCCTGTTGGCCTAGCTGGGGCACAGAGGTGAGATTGCTTGAATTGATCATATTAGATTTAAGAAAAACAAATACAAGAGTAATTTCTTGCCCTTGAGTATTGAGGAGCAACATCTACACTATTATGTAAGGTCTAGACACCAAATCTAAATTCCTGACTCCTCACCACATAGCCTAGTAGTCCTCTGTACACTAGCTCTGTACACATTCATTCAGCAGAACTGCAGAGCAACAGGATGTGCCAAGGGCAATATCAGGTATAGACAGTAGATTTCATCTTGCCCAACTAGCCATGGATGATTGGACAGATGAGAATACCTGTCTCAAGCTGGACCAATCAGATGATCTCTCCTGAGAAATTTAACTAATAGATATAAAATGGTGGTAGGGGAGCTCAGTTGTGTTAATGGAAGAACTTTCTATTGTTATGGTTCCTTTCAGTTTATTGACAATGTCATGCTCTTTCCCATATTCAAACTTCTCTTTCCTCCTGTGGATCTTCCCTTATACTTCAGTCTCTCCTTAGCTAACACTGGCTCCACTCCACCCTGCCTACCAGACCATGTTATCCAATTGGATGCCACGTGTCCCAGCCATAGTTCTCTCTTACCAGACCCTGATTATGTCCCTCTTAGCCCTTATACCAGTCTGAAATGATTAACTGATGCTTCCTTTTTCATTCGAGAGCCAGAAATATAAAAACTGTGTCTGCTCTACCCACTATTGCAAACCTAGATTCTAGCACAGTGGCTAGAATATTGTAAGTCCCAATCATTATTTGGCAAATGAATGAATGAACGAATCAGCACATCCTAATTTGGTGAAAACAGCTTTTACTATTTCTGCCTCCCAAAGAATTCAAATCTAACCACAAGTCATTCTGGGCCTCTCTGCTTACAATAGCTTATATTTGAGATGTTAGAGATGTCATAGTCGATGGTTCCATAACTTTTGCAAAGTTTTGTATGATTTAGCAAAATGACCTGCTGAAATTCTTTACCATCACCTGACAAGTGTTCTCTGCATCCCAGAGCAGGATGTGTGAGGATTTGTAGACCCTGCACAATGGTCAAAAGAGAACATTTCCAGGCCTAATCTGGGAGCTTCTTTTTTTTAATGCCAACAAAAATATTACTCTTTGACTACTTCCTTTCTTATAATATTAAATCCTTCCTTTCTTCCTCCACCCTTCCTAGGCCACCTTCCCATAACCTCAGAAGCCCAGATTTCATGAATACACCACTGATTTCATGAAGTACATTAGATTCCTTTTCAGGTGTATAGCAATATGACTTTTATTTCTAAACCCATGACCTGTATTTTCATTATTTCCTATTATGTAATGACCTGTTCCATGCACAACTCTAAACATTGCACCTTCTATTCTTAATTTTCCCTTGACCCTGTCTTCTTCAAACCTCTTTTGCTCCATAACCATTTCTTGATGCCAAGAACCATAACTTAATGCAAAGTACTCATGGCCCATTCACTCCCCTCAACACTATTCCATGGGAAAGAGATACCAGATATTCTCTTTGGGACAAAAAGGGCTGTCATTGTCCTAGCAGTAATTATGGTCTTTTAATATGAGGCAAAACCACATTTCTGGGGGATATGACAGAGGAATTCCTGTGCTGAGGCTTAAGCTATTCATGTGGGATTGTAAAGCTAGTTCCAAATCTTTGAAGCCAGGCCTCAATATACATATAGTAGTTTAGCTGAAATTGCCAGGAACATGCCTATATGCTTGTTATTGGCCAGATTCTGCAGTGACTGTCTATAGTAATGACTACTTACCCTAGTAAGAACTGTGCACAGACAGCTAGTCTGGATGCATTTAAAGACACTGAGTACTCGTGACATACCTGGTCCAAGTTTATTCTGGGAAGAGAATAACATGGCCTCAGCAACCAGAGGTAATGTTTCAGACATTGACCATTTAAACCTCAAGGAGATCAGTGGTTATTATGGTTCAATGCAAGACATGTAAGAATTCCTCTGGGTTCAGGAAATTACTCCAACAGGAGATTCTTAAAGGCTTCTCAAGAGAAAAAGTTTAAAAGATGAAAGTGAACAGAAAAAAGAAGGGCCACAACAATAAGGAAAAATAAAAGACAGAGAGATGTGGGAGAAGGAAATCTGGGAAACAGCTGAGAACCAGGACATGGCAAAGGGAAAGGACAGAGTCAAGCTTAATAATCACTTCTCCTTCTCTTCCTATTACTAAAAATCGCATTAATTGAGCATTAAATATGTATTATGCATTTTCCCACCTCTCTACCCATACTTAATATTCACACCAATCGTATGAGAAATGTTAGTAAGCCCATTATATAGATGAAAAGAAGGGAAAGAGAGGCTAAGTAATTTGCCCAAGGCCTATGTTGTTCTGAAACAGTCAGGTCCAATCCCTATCACACCTACATGTCACTTTGATTTATTTCTAGGTCAATCACAAGATAGAAAGCTGACTCCCAGTGAGCTCTGATTAAGGGCAGAGATCTGGCCACCAGGCAGCTACAATGCCACTGCTCTCTGTGATTTGTTAGCCATGTGACTTGAGCATCACATCTTTTAGACTCCATTTTGTTGTTTGTAAAACATAGGCGATCACTCCTGGTTTCCAGTTCTGCGTATAAGGATCTTGGAAGTCACTTCTTAGTCCTAACACAAGTAAAAAGCTAAACGGATTGAAAAACCAACAACTCTTCTTGGACCTAGGTGAGGGAAGGACAGAAGACAAGCTGCTGCCCCCAAGACTGGAGAGACAGGGAATCCTGGCTCAAGGCAGAGACTCGCCAGTGGAAACCCCACTGGGACCAGTGCCGGGACAAGAGACCTGGACTGTAATTGACAAACTCTGGAGGCTCTCAGGTGGACATCTCTGAGAGTTAAAATCTCTAGGGGACCCACTCACAGGGGGCTCACCATTCTGTAAGATTGACCTCCAGGAGCTCAACCAGCATCTCACAGTAAATATCAGAGAAAAGTCCTATGGAGCATCTGGCAGGAGGGGGGGAGTCGGGAGGGGGGATAATCATTTTTAAATACACTGGACACTGTTCTCCTCAAAAAGGCTTGCCCTCAGGGGAAACTAGTTACTGGGAGCCCACCCCGCTGGTGCATTAGCAGAGCCTCTTGGACCTGAGAAAGGGAAACACCCAACTCCAGGGCCTGGAGCCATCCTCTCTTACCTAAATGGTAGGGGAGAAGCATCAGTGAAGTTCACAGTTTAGAGGCACCGGCTCACTAGAAAGGAGGTAATAAAGCCTGCCCGTGGTAAACACTCAAAAATAAAATGTGATGAATACAGAGTTGGCCTACTTTACTTCCTTTATTGTTCTGCACAAATCTGAACATGCAATCCAGTGTTGATTACTGTTGCCCTATTTATTGCTTTCAATAAATATCCTGTTAGCCTTTTAATTTGCTCAATGTGTACTTTTGGGGGGCTAAATGATTGTCCATTTCCAAATCTAGCCCTGACCGGTGTGGCTCAGTTTGGTTGGGCATCATCCTGTGCACTGAAGGGCTGCCAGTTTAGTTCCCAATTGGAACACATGCCCAGGGGTCAGGCTCAGTCCCAGGTGGGGAGCATGCGGGAGACAGCTGATGGATGTTTCTCTTTCTCCCTCTCCCTTCCTCTCTAAAAATCAATAGAAATTCTTTTTTTTTTAAGTTTCTACTGAATGCTTTATAACCATAATGATTATAATTGAACTCTACCAAACATCTAGGTAAAAACTGAAAATTGTAATCAATTATTAACATATTCCCAGATATTAGTACCTGGGAGAATCATGTCTATTTGGTAGAATCTAGCAAACAAAATTTTGAATTTTAGTTACATGAATTCCTAGTCAATAAAGCTCCAGAGATTTTTTGAAATCTTCATATTTATAAAATACAGCTTTTCAGTGAAAAAAGAACCATAAAAGAATAAATAAATTAATTTTGAATCATAAATAAGAACATGTCTTAGCAAATTTTGTTAGCAAAATTTAGGGGAATATGGAAGAATACTTTACCTACTCTATTTAAGAGAGCAAACTTTTTCAGATATATTAGGATCTATTTGAACACAAGATGTTTCTTATTTGCACATATGGAGTAAAAGTACAGATTAAAGTGTTCAGCAAAATAACAAAAAAAAACAGTTAATGGTTCTAATGTATTCATATTTTCTTGGCAAGCACCACATATAAATAATGAAATACCATGGGGAAAGCAACTGTAAGATAGAACAGTTTGACTATTATTTGTATTTGCATATACAACCCAACATTTTAACCGTGAGCATTTTTTTTTTCTTGCTAACCAGGACCTCTTACTCCTTTATCCTTCCTAGAAAAGCCAAGGGGAGGCAAAATTATTGTTATATCAAGCCAAAAAAAAATAATTAGGAAATGAAATCTTCCCCCTGTGCAAATCATATAATCTACTCCAAAAGCAATTATAAAAGATCTGGGTATTGTCTGCTATTTTCAATTATATGCCCCATTGCTTTCTGCCACTGCCATGGATTACCAAGGGTAGCGGGCTGCGCACTAATTGAGAAATGTTCACCATGTACAATGCCCCAGACCGCCATTCCCACTGGTGCTCGCAGGCATGTAACTCATTGATATTTTTACAGATGGGAACAACTTGCATGATTAATGATCCTGCTGCTTGTAATCTTGCTCAAGATCCCCAGAAAAGGCACAGAATCATCCAAACAAAATATCTGTTCTACCCCAACATCAGCATTACACTGAGTAAGAACATTATGTGAGTTTCTTTTAGACGATGAGATAGGTTTAATTTAAAGAGTTTGTGTTGTGATTAGGGCTTTTTAAGGGGGTAGGGGTAGAGAGGTAATTGGATTTCCTCCAATTAATGACACTAAATGCAGGAAACTGACATAACCCTCTAGTAAAATAAACATACTTGAGTTAAATAATGGCTCTTCCATCTAGACTCTTTGTTGTGTGTTCTTGGCCAATATGTTTAACTTGAGTTTTAGTGTTTCCATATTGAAATGAGAAGAAAGTTGTTTTGAGGATTAGAGATGATGTTCACAAAGTCCCTAGCACATAGTAGGTCCTCATAAAATAGTAGGTTAGCAAAACCGTCATTGACTAATCCATACAGGCTCTTCTATTCTTGGGTGAGCTTATGTGGGACAAGAGAGAAGAAAACTTTCCTCCTCTACCATACTTCTGAAATTCCTCAGAACATCTTTGATATTCTGAATTCCTAGGGATGAGTATTGCTTAACTGATGTAGCGTTTACCGCAAGGTCTTTTCCAAAACCTTATCAGACTCAGAATCACAGACTCTGCTCTTCGAAATCCCAATATTGACACATCTACCCTGCCCTTTGCCCTAGCATACGGCCTTGTAACCAGGGTGATGTCCCTGGCTCTCAGCCTTAAATGCAGTGAGGAAATGTCTCAATAGAAGAGTTAAGGAACATGGGTACATTATTCTTCAAGCTCCCTTGGTCAATACCTGCATTCTTTGCTCTCTCTTGCCAACCGAGACTGCCAACCATGTCAGTAACTGATCCCAAACTTCTGATACTGCTAAAGTCCCACCAAATACTGTTTAATAACCTCCTCCTTACTTGCTAGTATTTTTTAGAAAATGACTACAAGACTTCCCTTGCCCAGTGAGTTAAAAAAAATAAATAAAATAAAATAAAAGGTAGAGGTCATTTTAGATGGTAATTCCTAATTCAACTGATCTACTCAAATAAATGCATAATTCACATGTCCCCTCACTGGTAGAGCACCCACCGCTGATGATTTTGCCACCGGCCAGTGTTTGGGTGCCAGCTCTATATCGAGGAGGCTCCAAGACTAGTGATTAGCCACTGGTGACTTACCTGTCACAGGTAGCACACCAGTGATCAAAGTATCCTTTAAGTTAAAAGCAATCCCTTTCCCATGATCCTACTGTTTTCAGTAGTTCACATGGCATGAAATGGAGAAAATGAGTAAAATACAAAATCTAGAATCTAATTACTTAGCACCTGGGTAAGAGTTAAGGAGAAGGAGGCCACACGTTTGAACAGAAATCATTTTATGGATTCCCGAAGGAATAAACCACATCAACCAACAATTTCTCCAAGTAACCACAATTGCATCCCTGTTTATAATTTTAAAAACATCTGAAGTTCACTGAATAGTAGCTAGTAGCATACTGGTTATTTAATAAGTATTTTCTATAGTTATTATAATGACAGGGGGAAGAAACAAATTTAGTTCTGTTATGAAGACTGCTTCAAAAAGGAGAACTAAATCAAGTAAGTTTCCAGAATAATTTGGCTATTTCAACATCATAGCTAACATATTCTTCAAATAAAACATGCAGCTGTTTAGCAATAAACCACAAGGAAAGTAAACAAAATTCATAACTTCTTTTAGAAGCACAAAATTGGTTATTTATTATCATCAACCATGGAAATAAATAGTCTTTAATCTAATTACTGTTGCTCTGCTTATTTGCTGATGGGGCTTCTCAAAGACTCTCACTCCTACCAGAAAATCCTCACTCCCTTGTACCGGCATAATTGATGAAAAGACACATACATAAAGGCTCTGAAAATACAAGTTCTACTCGGAAGAATGGTATCTGTATTCAGCTTCACTGGCACCCCTGAATGACCAGTCACTTTCATTTTACACATTCCACTCTCACTCCATTTCAAAGTATGGCTGGACTGGAGAAAGAAACGTTTAAAAGTTCAGAGTTCAGAGAATAATACAACAAACACTCATTGCTCACCACCTAGAAATGTATTTTGTCAATATATTTACATTTTTAATATAATATTACAGATAGTGTTGATATCTCCTCTGACTGCAACATCTCTCCTTCCTCCCTGGCCTGGCATATATTTTTCCCATCCATTTCTTTATACTTTGACCTACGTGTGTATCTGTGAAAAATAGGGAGTTAAAATATATAAACAGAGTATTTGTATTAGGTTCCAGGCAAAAACAAACAAACAAACAAAAACACAGAGGCATACTCACATTGGGTAATTTGCGGAGAGTTTAATAAAAGAATAAAGGTGCTGCTTATAAAGTTGTGGACAAGTTTTAAAGGCATCATGTAGAATCTTAAGGCTAAGAATAACCAGAAGCTGTTACCCTCCTATCCCCACCCCCATAGTCTGAAAATGTAGAGGGTTGCTATTTGGAAAGAAACTTATTTTGGTAGAAGTGAGCGGTGAGAGGGAGCAGGGCGTAATAAAGACTCCAATAACTACCCTGATAACTTCCCCCATTGTCCAAAGGCAACCAAAACGGGGAGGGTAAGAGAATCCATTGATGAAGTCCATTCAGGTCCATCAAGGTCCCAGAATGGCCCAGCCCATATGACTCAGTAGTTGAGTGTCAAGCTATGAATCAGGAGGTCACAGTTCCATCCCCAGTGGGGGGTGTGCAGGAGGCAGCCAATCGATGAATCATTGATGTTTCTATCTCTCTTTCCCTCACCCTTCCTCTCTGAAATCAATAAAACTATATTTTTTAAATGTATTTTTTAAAAGGTCACAGTATGGACACAGGTGGATAAGGATAGAAAATGGGTTAAGTAAGTTCCAGATGGAGGTAGATGGGTGCCTTTTATTAATTTAAGAAAATTCCCTCCTTTTCCGAATTGGCTAAAAACATTTTTTAATGATGAATAAAGATTAAATTATATCAAGTACTTTTTGTTTGCATCTTTTCATATTATCATGTAGCTTTTCTCCCTTTAATCTGTCCATTGGTAAATTATAATGATAGATTCATATAATAGTAGGCTAAGCCATCCCAGCATTCCTAAAATAAATCCTACTTTGTCACAGTACATTTTTAAATAACATTAGAATTATCAATATTTTACTTAGATATTTTGCATCTCTATTTATAAGTAAAATTGGCTTAGACTTGTTTTTCAACCACCCTTCTCCTGTGATTGTAAACAAATTTATAAAAGGTGTTGAGTAAAATTTATGTTAAGGTGAGCATTCACTGTCCTTGAAAATATGTTGACACTCACCCGCAGTACCACTGGACCCAGCAGCTTTGAGACTAATGACTGCAGATTCTACTTGTTAACTGCATATTTCAAAAATTTTGTTAATTTTTGGTAATATATTATTATTCATACTTTTTAACACAATTATCCATTTTATCTAAGTTCACAAAGTCATTGAGACTGTAATATTCTTCGAATAGCTTTTAGCTCTACTGTAACTGCACTTATATCCTCATTGCCCTTTCTCCTTTAGCTTGCATTCTATACAATTTGGTGTGTAACAATTTAATGATCGTTATATCCAATGTTTTAGTAATTTTCATTTTAATTTCAAAATTTGAATCAGTTACTTATTCCACAATAGTAATTGAGTGACAACCATGACTCAAATAGCAATGCTAATTATACAAAGATGTGAGAATGAACCTGCAGACAGCAGTATAGTCAGGGAGAAAAAGATAAATACTGTATGTTCTCACTTATATGTGGAATCTTAAAAAGCCAAACTCCTAGAAATAGAATAGGGAAGCAGTTGCCAGGGGCTAGGCAGTGGGGTAAGTGTGCATATGTTGATCAAAGGGCACAAACTCCCAGCTACACAATGAGTAAGTTCTGGGGACCTAACATACAGCATGCTGACTATCATTACCAATACTGTTGTATACTTGGAAGTTGTTAAGAGAGTAAATCTTAAATGTTATCAGCACAAAAAGATAATTGTATAAGGGGATGGGCATGTTAACCAACCTTATTGTGCTTATCATTTTGTAATCTATACATGTTTCAAATTATCACTTTGTACACCTTAAACTAATATGTTATATGTCAATATCTCAAAAAAGCTGAAAAACAAAAAGATGAAGGGCCCACCCCATGAAAAAATAAATTTGTGCATGCATTTATATCCTCCACTATCTCAAAATAATACCAGTCATAATTATGGTAATAATTCTGAAGAACAATGCTCTAACAAAGGCATCGACTAGACAAGATTTTTTTTCCCTTTACCCTTGGAATGTTTGCAGCAAATAAGGAAGCAGAAAGAAAAATATTTTGGTGACACACGGGACTGCTGAGGTTGTTTCTTCAGGAATTGGTATGCATGGGTTCTCCCCGGGGCCCACCATTAAAGACACTTACCCTTGCAGCCTTCTGAGCACTTAGTGGATTTAGTGAAATAGTACTGACATAGGGTTGTCCTTCCCAAAGAGATGGGGCTCAGAATGCAGAGCTGAGAAATAAAAGCCCAATGCTGATCTTTCAGTCCCCAAAAAGTGGGTACATGTGGTATTTGAGGGAGCATCAAGATTTCCTATCAGAGCGTCGGCCTGCGGACTGAAAGGTCCTAGGTTCGATTCCGGTCAAGGGCATGTACCTGGGTTGCGGGCATGTACCTGGGTTGCGGGCACATCCCCAGTTGGAGATGTGCAGGAGGCGGCTGATCGATGTCTCTCTCTCATCGATGTTTCTAACTCTCTATCTCTCTCCCTTCCTCTCTGTAAAAAATCAATAAAATATATTTAAAAAAAAAAAAGATTTCCTATCATCCTTAAAAATCACACCATATAATCAATCATCTCCTCTTAAGTCTAATTGACCTGTATTCCAGGGAAAAGAAACCCTCCCAAAGCCTTCACTTCGTCCTGTATTACCATCTGACACCACTAGATGGCAGCAGTGATAAATAACTGTGTAGTCCTGGCTGGGTTTTTGGTGTGTTTTATTACGTGCTGGTGGGGAAGTGTGAGGTTGTAATCTCCTGAACTAATCTTTCACAGGCTTAAATTTTTCATTTTCCTCTATTGTTCCCATTCTGAGAGCCCGCTGGGGGTAAAACACTTCTGGGTATTCAATGTATGAGGATTCCAAAGAACAATAGAATGATATCCCCTGAAGCAAAGAATATGTAAAAGTGTTCTTCCATTGCTACATCATAGGCTTGTGACTATGCAAATAATATTGGAGGCATAGCAAATACTGTAGCAAATATGGGCTTGAAGTGGATGATGCAGATCTAACTTAAGATGAGGTGAGTGATGATTTTAGATAAACCACTGAAGTGTCAATAAAACTGGGACATGGATAACTTCACTGAACAGGACTTAAGTTGGTCTCCTTGCATGGAGCCACGGACAACCTCACAATTGGAGACGGGAGGTATTTTCAAAGGTAACACTTGAACTAAATAAAATAAGGCCCTCTGGGAAAAGAAAAATGGCCAGTGTTAAAAAAAAAAAAAAAAGTGATTCATCTGAAAGAGCCTAATTGGTTACTGCCACTTCTCTTCTGCTGAGCTGTGCTGAGTTCTCTTAGCCAACATCGTGCTCTAATGGCATCTGTCCCTCTGAGAGAGGAAGGAGCATGCAAATGAAGCTTCTGTGGAAGCCACCACATAACCCCTGGCTTCTACTCTCTGTGTCTCTGGCCTGGAGGAAAGCTCCTCCAGGCATTTGATGTGCTCAGCATTTGACTTACATCATCTCCCCGGGTGCACCCAAGGATCCTGTTACCATCTTCCTTCCACAGAAGAAGGAATGGAGGGTCAGAGAGATGACGTAACATGTAGCATGCCCCGGGCCCCACAAGTAATAATGGGTGGAGGACTGCAGGTTCCAAAGCCAAGACTCTTTACTTCTCTGTAGATACCCCACCAAGTGGGAAGAGACTAAAAAGGCCACAGGCTGAAGGCTCTAAATTCAACCCAGGCCCCTGTCCCTGCCCTCCCATGGGTGACCCCCACCCTCTGCAGCTGATAGAGAGTTTCCGAGGAGTGGGGATTGGGAAAATGTGGGTCTCGCCAGAAGCCCGCAGCTAGCCTGTCTCCACCCACAGCAAATGGGCAGGCTCTGCCTATGTTCACAGTGAAGAAATCCATGTGTGTCTTCATGCCTTGTCTCCTGTAGAATTTAAACTGCCTGCTGAGCAGCACATGGCTACTTCCATTGTAAAATTTCTCATTAATCTTCACTTAATGCTATTGGCAGACATTGCTGACAGTTGCCTAAATCCATTATTTCATTAAGTTATCAGAATGGAAAATTGAAGCTCCCCCTCCCCCCCGCAGCTTTATTGATTAACTGACATGTAATTTTGTAAGTTTAAGGTATACTAGTACATTTGATTTGATACATTTATATGTTGCAAAATGATTGCTACCAAAAATACAGATTTTTAAAATGTTATCATTCACCCAAACTTATTAACTAGAATAATTTAATAAAGAATTTTTTCCCTCATCAACTGTTCGATTACCTAAAACAAACAAAAGGCTTATTTCTTTCCTTTTACATATCTATTTTCAGAACAGTGAGCTGATATTCCAGGAACTTCTAAATGAACCTGTGGATTTTACATATTTGATTTTTCAATATATTGCTCGCATTATTTGCTTTAATATTCTTTCCAAATTTTGGCCAGTGGGTGCTCCTTCAAGTAGATTCACACATTCTTGCTTTGAGGGCAGAACAGTACCTCTCAGGCTCATCTCAAACACTTCTAGATTTGGTTATTTGTCCAAGGAGCCCTGTTCTTTTAAGATGGAAATGGTAATTAGATATTATATTCTGGCTACCCAGAGTGTTCACTACTACTGTGAGAAATGCTCACCTGTCCGAATTCAAATAACGGAGACAGACCTTCAATACGTTCTGGAGAGCAGGTGTCCATCCGGCTGGACAGGCACACACGGAGTAGCAATCACAGCCTATTTCTCCCCCTAGAGTGCGAGAGTTCCTTCTCCGGTTGCTCATTGACTGAGTACTATGGGGTTAATAGTTTCCTCACGCCAACTATGTCTTATGGTCTCCCATTGGGCCATTTAAAAAAATTGGGCTGAGGCCTTTTCTAGTAGTCTCTGCCTCCCTGTCTAGTTGAGGCTTCAGGGGGTTCCCACCGCCTACTGGCTCCCATCCACAGTTCTTTGTTCTTATATCCTCTTCCCTCCTCCTTACATTCTGTTTGCCCTGGAGACATTCAGTAACCGTTTCCATTAAAAGTTGACTATGCTGGAGATGGATCACAGAGGCCTATTTCCTACACTACTGAGCTGGCCACACTTCTAGCAGACAGGCTTAGGAAATCTGTAGATTTTAGGAAGAGAAAAAGAAATCATAAATATATACAAATTCAAGTAAAAGATTACAGCATTTTTATTTCAAATCTTGTCTTCTCTTACTCTGAAAATCTTACCGTGTTAGGATATTAATTTGATTACTTTGTTGCTTTACTTTACTTTCTATATAATAATATTCAAAATAATAATGTAAATATCACCACCAACAACAAACTGCCCCAAAGAGTTCAACCTAAGATACCTTTGTCCTTCTTTTTATCCTCAAGATATATCTCCCCACGGATGTACATGCCAAATATGTGTTTTAAAGTCATTTGAAACAAATTTTGAGATGGTTTTGCCCCAGAATTGACATAAAGTTACATTCACTTTTTTTTTCCAGTTTGATTTAAAATTGTTAGGACTTAGGGTTTGGTGTGTTTTTCTCTTAGATTTAACTTAGTTTTTAATTATGTGAAACATTTACATGATTCCAAAGTGAAAAACTAAAATAAGGTGTAGAGGGAAGTTTATCTCCCCTCCTTATCCCCTACCTGCATCCCATTTTTACTTAGTTTTTGGTTTATCCTGCTGGTGATATCATAAACAAGTAAGTATTTCTTATTTCTCCTCTTTTCTTAATTGTAGCGTACTGTAACACTACACTGTGTTTTGTTGTTGTTGCATAACAGTAAGCCCAGGCCCTCACTCTAAAGCTGTCCATAGAGTTCTTGCACGTTCCTCTTCCCAGCTACAAAACATGGCATTGCGGGAATATTCTATCGTTTATACGACCAGTCTCCCTTTGACCGATGTCTGAGTTGTTTCTTGCCTTTTGCTAATTGGTGCACTGCAGGTGTCTTATTTAGCCCTCCTAAGAGCCCAGTCGGTTTGGCTCATTCTCCACATTTTATGGGGGAGGAAACTGCTGCGTAAGTAGTTCAGGACTTGACAAAAGCCAGTTCCATAGGGAGGAGAGGAATAAGGATTCTCCTACTTCCATAATGTCTGCTCTTTGCACGAGTCTAAGGAACGTATTCTGTAGTGTAGCTATCTGTTGACACCTTTATTTTAGAGGTGGGGGAGGAAGAAGGAAGCATGTGCTTTGGGGTAGGTGGTGGGGGGAAATGTAGCCTTCAGTTCAAGGCTGGAATTTCAGGTCTGGGCCAGTCTGTGGGAAGAGTATCTGAAGGAACAGCTGGCCTTTCTGGCAATGTCCCCAGTCTGGGAAATGCCAGACATCCACAAGCAGGTGGGTCTATTTTGGGCAGAAAGACCTTCTCAGTGCCGGCTAAAATCTCATCATGTCTCCTCCTATCACAGTATACGTTGCTCCCTTGGTAAATCCACTGAGACTCCCTTGGAAGGATATAGAACGATCCATTCTCTAACCTTTCCTCATCAGGGACTACCCCCGTCTTCCTTCTTACACTGCAGACCAGTGAAAAGTTACATATACAAAACCAAACAGAGCAAGCACAGTTCTGATTAAGTAAAAATTATTTTACAGTCTTTTTTAGAGGAGAAAATTAAGCTCAGACTTGAAGGAAACCTTAAGACTTTAAATCTTGCATTAATTTCCTTTTTTCCCATCACTGCATTTTTAAGAGAAAATAAGGAAAAATAAGTCCATATCATTATGTTATTTTTAAATAAAATAGGGCCTCTTCTCAGAATACTTTTAGCCCAGTCTCCTCCCACATTCTCCTCTCCAGAATAAACGTGTTGAGAATAAAAACCAAAACCACTGTGAGATATGAGGATCAATGGCTTTTCAATGTGAAGTCACTGCACAGGCCTTACCGAGGTAAAATAGATGGCCACAACATTTACAGGAGTTTTCCAAAGGTGTTTAAACAAAGGAGCTTTATTTTCGGCCTTGGTGGTTGGAATGTGTCATTTCCTGAGTAGTAATAAAAGTTGTCTATGCTATTGCTAAGCTTCTGAAACCAATCAGCACAAGCACATTAGCTACAAAATCATCGCACTATGAACTGGGCAGCAGTGGCTGTCCAGGTGGGGATCTGACCTCATCGTAACGCTGACCCACTTCCCAAGCCAGCCTGGCTGAGGACACGCTGAGTTCAGCTGTGTGGACCTGCTCAGATGAAGACAATACGCCAAAACCCCAATCTCCTTCTTGTCAAGATACAAACTTTGACATGTGAGTCAAAAGTCAAAATTATTTTAGTCAACACCCAACGGTTGACTATATGAATTGCTTTCTGCAATATATCAAGGATGAGGAAGAAAGTTGTGGGCATGACACGCATACTCCCTGCAGCCTGAGAGCACTAGGAAGAAGTAAGAATACAAGAAGACAATCCTATCGAGTGAAGTATTGCATTATGACTTTGGATATATTTTTAAGCTCATTCACTTGTAAAGGAGGACAACAAAAGTAACTACTCACAAAGATGTTGTAAAGAGTACAACACTTTAGAATCCTTCTGAGCTGTGACCTGTGCTCCATAAATATTATATATAATAAATTATTAAGTATCACTCCCCAGAACTTAAAGTTAGATCTTCTTATCCTTCATAAAAGATGTCTTTCTCTCCCAGTGTTTTATTTAAGTAACCCAACAAACCTGTAATATAAATGCTGCCCACAGTTAAAGAAGTTGAGACCACAGAGTGGCATGGACTTACCAGAGTCTGACATTTCACTTGAAGAAGAGGTGAGACCCAGATCAGCTTATATCAATGCTGCCCCCAAATTCCTTATGCTTTTAACCTAAACCTTAGGCTACCTTCCCTGAAAGAGTCAAAATTATCAGAGGACGGAGACATTAATTCCATCAAGATGTGTCTAGAGAGGATTCTTACAGGAAGAAATTGGAGCATATACCCCCTATTAAACCTTCCATGACTCCCCATTGCTTTATAATAAGTACAAACCCCTCACCAAAGTCAGACATCTTCCTTTCCCTTTAGCCCCCACATCTAAGTCACCAGCAAGTCCTATAAGTTACAACCACAAATTTTATCCCAATACATACGTTTTTCTATGTCCACTGTCACCACACTAACCCAAGGCACTAACATCTCATGCTTGGTTCTCCCTACTACCTCTTCCTGCCAAACTATAATCCATTCTCTGCACAGCAGCAAGGGTAAACTTAAAATGCAAGTCAGAGCATGGCCATCCTCTACTTTAAAATCCTTCAATCATGATCAACTGTAGGTAGAATTAAATCTAAATTCCTTACTGTGGCTCTAAGTATGCATGATCCGGTGCCTGCTTAGCTTTCTCTCTTCATCTAGTCAACATCTTCACTCCACTTATTATGCTGCAACTATAAATATCTCCATTGTTTTACACAACAAAACACGTTTTATCCCACCTATGGCTTTGTACTTCCTGTTTCCTTTGCCCAGGATTCCCCTGTCTTTCCTTCCTGACTTGTTCATTCTTATTATTCAGACACTTAGGATTCCGATTGGAGTGACAGCTAACAATCAGGATAAAAAATCTATGAGACAATGCAGATTGAAGCACAAGAGTGAGTTCAACATTGGATATTTTGAGTTTGAGCTTCTAAGCTAAGTAGAGAGTTATTTTTTCCCACTGGAACATCTAGTCTTGTCTTATTTCGATAACAGCTACTCTCTGACTTTTGCTTGTACAGGGGTGTACATAGTGGTATTCTGGTAAACCACCTCTAATATACATACATACATACATCCCTAATTTGGGATGTAAATACTCCTACCTTTTCCAACTTAATGCTACCAAGAGTTTAACAACCAGCTCAGAAAATCACTGAAATGTAATAATTGACTGGCTCCGACAGCCCACTGGCCATATCCCTGACACAGCACCGATCAGTGCACTGAATTTCTTCTGGTCATGAAGATTAGTTCTGAGAGGGACACATGGGCCAATGAGATGCAATGATACTCTTACTGTGTGTCTTGGGAAAATATTTGCACTTTCCTTTGATATATGTAATCAAGAAATGATGAAATAACGCTATTGTACCATGTGGAGTCAAAGACTGCAGTCAACCTTCCAGAAAGCAGAACTGACAGAAAGTAAAGGTAGACAGCATTCTTTGAGCCATAAATCTAACACTAACTCTTCTCAATTAAGGGAGCCAATAAGGTCCCTTTTTTCTTTTCTTATATGTAATGTAAGTAAATTTTGTTTTTGCCTTTCCTTTACATTCAGAGAAACTCAGCTGATACTCTGCCTGCTATCCGGATAGCTAATTACGTAAATCTGAAGCTCAGCAGACATGCTCAGGATTGGCAGAACGTGGTGGAAATTAATCCTTGTGAAGGAACAAGCTCACCAAGGCATCATTTTCTTAACATGTTATAGAATTAGAGATATGGGAGCCACATTAGAGATTATACAATCTAACTCTCCTTAACAATTAGGAAAACTATGTCACTGAAAGGTTCAATACTTTGTCCAAGGTTACTTCATGACACAGCCAGAAGTAAAACACAGATTTCCTCACTCCTATGTATCCCTTTTCCAGATCATTGCAACTTCTGAGTTAGTAGTCCCTAATTTAACTCAACAAATATATTTGTACTTTTATAGTGAATAATGAATTATATACTAGTAGCAGTTTGCACCGTAATGGATAGTGCATTACTATTTCAAAGCACCTTGCATAATTTAATCTTTTTGACAACTCTGAAAGTAGGTGGGACAAATATTTTAGAGAAAAGAAACTCTAGACTCGGAGTGCTTTAATTACTTTTCCAATATCAAATAGCCAGTGAACAGTAAAACAAGTTATGAGCATCTAAGACACTTGATTCCTTCCTCTAATGCTCTTTCTTCTGCCTTTTTCAACATAATGACATTTCATTGCAAGGACTTAAGATATGAATAAGAAAGCACAACTTTCCAGGATTTGAGATGACATCTCATAAACTTCAGGAAAATATATTCTAAGACAGGGGTCCTCAAACTACGGCCCGCGGGCCACATGCAGCCTGGCGAAAACATTTATCCGGCCGCCAGGTGTTTTTGCTGCCGCTGCCTGTTGCTTAGCAGCCAACCTGTCCCCCAGGCCCGCAGTGCGCATGTGTGGAATGTGCGCTGCACTCTCCACTCCTCCTTTCAGTCTCAGGTGTGATCGGAGGAGTCACGAGCTTGCCTGTGCAGAACCTGCTGCTGCCTGAGGACCAAGGTAAGAACAAGTTAGGATTTTTTTTTTTGAAGTTAGGAGGTCTATTTTTTTTTTTATTTTGCAGTTAGTAGGGCCTTTTTTTTTTGAAGTTAGGAGAGCCTTTTTTTGAAGTTTTGTTTTTTTACTTCAAAATAAGATATGTGCAGGGTGCATAGGAATTTGTTCATAGTTTTTTTTTTTAAACTATAGTCTGGCCCTCCAAAGGGCTGAGGGACAGTGAACTGTCCCCCTGTTTAAAAAGTTTGAGGACCCCTGTTCTAAGATATTTGTTCTCTGTACTATTTCTATAATTCTTCAGGCTGCTAAGACTTGGCCTGCTCAGTAGTCAGGTGTCAGCACAGATGGTTTCATAGGAGGTATATTAATTTCCTGGGCCACTACGACAAACACCACACATTTGTGGCTTGTAATAATGGATATTTATTCCTTCACAATTCAGGAAGCCAGAAGTCTTCCACCAGGGCTATACTCCCTACAAAGGCTCTAAGGGAGAATCTACTCCATGCCTCTTCCAGATTCTGGTGATTGCTAGCTTCCTTGGTTTGTGGCCACATCACAGATCCCTGCCTCCATCTTCATATAGACTTTTCCTCATTGTCTGCCCTCTCTATTTCTCTTATAAGGATACTTGGGATTGGATTTAGGGCTCACCCAGATAATCCAGGATGATGTATTCATCACAATATTTTTAATTACATCCATAAAGACACTTTTTCCAAATAAGGTAACATTCTCAGGTTCTGGGAATTAGGACATGGATATATCTTCTTGCGGGGGGGAGGGTGGGAGTACATTCAGCCCACTATGGGGAGCAAAGGAGAAGGATTGTTAGGATTTTCTTTTTTAGGAAAAGAAATTTAGAAAATTATTTATCCAAAATTTAGAAGCTTTACAGATGGAATGAATCAAAGATCTGTACCGCCAGTGATAACAAACCATTCTTTTCCAAAGGTGGTCTTACACTCATTCACACATTTTGAAAAGATCCACGTGGCCCCTAGTGCATTCTCTGAAAGGATGCCCTGCCATCAGCTAGCTGTGGGTCACTAGTTAGAGGGTGAAATGTATCTGACTGGTTGGCATGCTTGGGCATGTACCCTGTTTATGTGATACCCTTTGCCAGAGTCAGCTTCATGCCAAGAGGCAAACTTGAAAAGCCACTGTTGAAACAAGAGTTGCTGTTTATCCCCGACCAACATAGCAAGTTCTCTACATCACTCACTGTCTTGGAGAGTCAGCCACTAAACCAGCTGTGCTTCTCCCACCACCCATTAAATAAAGATTATTATGTGTCCATCTCCAAATCCAGAGCCATGTCTGTCATGTGTCACAATCCATACCACTCACATATAAGGCACTGTCTCTTAGAACTAGCAACAGCTCTGTTCTTCCATGGAAAAGATCCCCTTCAGCCCATGATATTGGAAAGGAAAAAAGGAGACAGGAAATAATATTACCTGAGCATGATGGATATGTTCACTTGGCCCCAGAGCCACTCTCCACCCTTCTCCATTCTGCTCCACCTCCTGTGACCTTAATGGACTGCCTTACCAAATGGCTTCAAGTTGGGATTGACCAACACAGGACCCTGAAGAAACTGGAGGGAGGAAAGAAGAGAGGGAAGGAGGCTGCACCATTCATTTCACAATCCGGTGGTGCTGCTAAGGGCTGGCCACATCTCCCCACCGAAGGTCTCAGCACCTCTCTAGGAGCTCTCTCTACATAGCCTTCTCTGTCCCCAGGTCCCAGGAAACACTCCTACTCAGATCTGCATGCCTGAAGCTGGTAACCCCATAGGATTGTACTGTATTTTGCAGTGTTTCTCCATACTACTTATACAGTTTGTGAGAATATTCTTGCTATTACACATTCTCAAATTGTCCTAATTTCAATGGGCCATCTTTTCGCAGGATCTTCTGCTAGATGTCCCTTTATTCTGGTAATTACAACAGTCCTACAGGGTACATCTTCTGAACTCCATATTATAGATGAGGAGACTGGAGCTTATAGAGGTGACATGACTTGCCCTAGGAGACCTAGCTAGCAAGTGAGGAGTTAGGATTTGAAACCTGATTTATCTAACTTCAAAACCCTTGGATATTCAGCTACTTCTTCACAACACTGAAGAAATGTCTCAAATGATGTCTAGATAAACAGGGAGTTTGGGACAAAAATGACATAATGGCTTAAATTCTCCATTCAAGGTTACACTTTATAAAGCCATTCTGAGGCCCAACCACTCCTTAGTATCACATTAAAAAAATAAAATAAAAAACTACCCAGAAGCTGCCACAATAATTGGAATGTAATTTACATTTTTACTCTATTCTCCTACAAGAAGGGGCCAGGAGTAAATTACGTTTATAATGCAGAGCCAAACTTCTTCAAACGCCTCTTTCTTTCCTTCATTATTCACTCTATGTATCTCGCATATGGCAGCCACCCACAAAAATCTTTTTTCCTACCTCCGTCCCTCCTCCAAACTCTTAAGATCTCTCCCAAGAGGCTCCCTCTGCCTTTATATTTCTGGACTTTTCTACCCTCCTGCCAATAACTCTCTGCCTTTACCAGTGAAAACCTTTCTTGTCTCTTCCACACTTCTCCAGATTCCCTTTTGGCACCTTATCCAATTAGCACAACTGAAGAGTTTGATTGATAGCTACCAGAGCAATGCAAGCATTGTCTGTAGAGTTGAACATTTGTTAATATTTTTAAAATATTTTTGCCACATAAGATAGATGTATTCAGATTTCAAGGAGCAAAGATTTTGGTATCTCACATGAAATCTATACTAAGGATAAAATATTGGTTATAAGTACCTGTAGCAAGGGAAGGGCAGGGGGAGAAGATGCAGGAATGTTCAATTCACATCATATTCACTCTCACCTGCCACATGGGCTGTATATCATACAAAATTGGTTTCAAACCAATTGTTTGAAACTCCAGACATATTTTATTTGAGAAACTTCATAACAGGCTATATTTTTAGTCATCATAAATTGTGTTTCCATATAAAATTGTAATTATGAATAATGATATTTATTTCCCCATCAATAAATTCACCATCTCTTCTTCTTTATCCAATCCCTTAATAAGGCAACCACACAGTCATTCTAACAGAACCCCAGAACAAGTTCTATCTCCTGGAAGGTGGGTATAAGAACCACAACCCTTGGCCCTGGCTGGGTAGTTTAGTTGGTTAGAGCTTCAACCCAATACACCAAGGTTGTGGGTTCCATCTCTGGTCAGGACATACACCAAACACAACCAATGAATGCATAAATAAGTAGAAAAGCAAATCAATGTTTCTCTGTGTGTGTGTGCCTCTCTCTCCTTCTCTCTCTCTTTTCTCTCTAAAAAATAGAAAAAGAAATCAATAAAGAAAAATAACTATAATCCTTCATTGCTTTTTTTTTTTTTTTTTAAAAACACCTTAATGAGTAGAACTCAGTACAAGGTAAAACTACAGTCAAGAAAAGCTATTTGCAATAGATTTTTTAAAAAGAAAAAACAAAGAGCATTTATGGGTTGAACAGTAGTTCACCTGGAAGTGTTCTTTTTGGCAAGGCAAAATGGAGAGAGAGAGAGAAAGAGGCTGATTAGCTCTGGGACTTAAAAGGCAGAGCTTCCCGGGAATATTAGATAAGCCAGTTCATCTTGAATCTCCCTAACCCTCATAGGGATGACAAGGACTCCATTTGTGTGGCCCAAAGAAAGGCATCCACCAAACCTGAGAAGAAACCACATTGTTCTTTTTCTAGGGTCCTTATGTAAAAAAAAAAAACTATCATGTGCTGAGTCTTACTGTGTGGGAGGCACTATTAAGTTAATAATCCACCTTAGATCACAAAAATAGAAAATACAGAGGCTAGGATTTGAAGAATATTCATATGTTTATTGTCCAGCACTCCACCTACACAGTTCTATTTTGTAATGACAATGGGAGCAAGAAGCTTGTCAGTCTGTTAATATATTCCCAGAGCCTTACCTAAAAGAAGCTCAATGAAAATATGCTGAATAAATGAGCCAGTGAATATGTTCTTTCTGACTTCAAACTGGGGGTTATGCTACTCCACCTTATTTGTGGCTAGAAAAACAAAACTTAAACAGCAGCTGCTCTTAGATTTTGAGATATTTCCTCTGCAGTATATTGGCATCAGGATAGCATTTCTTCCATTACAAACCAAACCTCCCCCATCCATATAAGTTATGCAAACTGCAAAGTGCCATGAAAATGGAAATGAAACCCACAGTTTCTGTTAGCAAATAAACCCATTACTCTTAACGATGATGTGACCACTTAACTTCGACCCCCACAGTTAACTTGGGAGCAAATTGGAAACCATAATATGGAATTTAACCGCACAATTATGTTATAATGAAAATTACCACGAACACCTCATACTGTTTTAGGTTTGCTTTGCCAGTGTTTGCAGCCAAAACCCAATCAATCCACCAATTGTTCACTCTACACCAAAAGTGGTTTGTCTGATTTTTTTTTTATTTTTTTTTGTCACTGAATTGATGAATTGCTTTGGCATCAGGTAGCCAGCTTTTATCTTGGGAAATAATCATCTTCTACTGGCAAAGCTACTCAGCTGTGTGGTAGTGCTTTATCACCAGCCATGCATAAATGGTGCTGTTTGCAATTTGATAAACGTGCACAGAGGCTCAGAGGTCCCCAGACACAAGTCTGATATGTAAATAATCAAATCACACTATTAACCAAGGGACCGAATTGTGACTGCTCATCCTTCTCTGTCATTTTCAACTCCTTGGTAAAAAATTCCTCATACCTCATCCCACACAAGCGAAGTGACGGGCATTTTTTTCAGTCTTGGATAGCATGAAAATGAATGTCAAATATTATTCATCTGTTATAAACTGAATTTTTGATTGGGGAAAACCACATCAAAACAAAGAATTTTCATAAAACTGAAGCACTTTCAAAGGCTTTTAAGTCCATTTCAAAATAACTGAGGAATAACTAAGGAATAAAGAAGAACAGTTTATTCTTTCAACTTTTTTTCTACCAAAGCCTTTGGAATCATAGAATTTCAGGTTAGAAGGAACCAGAAATCTATCTCTCTCTCTCTCTCTCTCTCTCTCTCTCTCTCTCTCTCTCTCTCTCTCTCCAAGGAATAAAGTTAATTATTTAATTTAACCCTTGCTGACAATTATGCAGTAAACATTATTATCTCCATTTTAAAGATTATAAAACTGAAGCAGAAAATGAAGCAACTTGCTATATTTCCTATATTTGGCAAGTGCGAAAATTAAAACACAATCTATATCTAAGTCTTAATTACCACACTGTACCAACTCGTCTCTATAATGTTCCTGCCAACCAGAGCTTGGATTCCTATGTGACTATGAACCCAGCCCATCAATCTCCAGACAATGCAACTTGAGTTGTCTGCTCTATGTAGTGAATTAAATGTTGTCTTTCTTAAACTCCTACCTACTGATCCTAGATCTCACCATCTGGCCTGGAGCCTTACTGAATTAAGTACAATCTCTCTTTCAAGCGACAGGCTTTTGAATATTTAGTGTTTAATATTCAATCGTGTAACCTGAAGCCTTCTTTCTTAGGGGTTAATATACAACAATCTTTCGACTATTTCATATAACATGGTTACACTTTCTTAATTTCTTTCTATTTGATATGTGTTCCTCTTAAAATGTGACCCAAAAGATTTAAACTGTCCTCTGGCCTCACCAAGAACAGAAATCTTACCATACTCAATCTATTAATGCAGCAAAGATCAAATTGAAAATTTTCCATTCTGCACCAACCTTATGTTTTTATTTTTTTTTAATATATTTTATTTATTTATTTATTTTTTTTTTATTTATTTTTTTTTTTACAGAGAGGAAGGGAGAGGGAGAGAGAGCCAGAAACATAGATAAGAGAGAAACATGGATCAGCCGCCTCCCGCACATACCCCACTGGGGATGTGCCTGCAACCAAGGTACATGCCCTTGACCGGAATCGAACCCGGGATCCCTCAGTCCGCAGGCCCATGCTCTATCCACTGAGCTAAACTGGTCAGGGCCAACCTTATGTTTTTAAACCAACACTTTATGGGCACTCAGCCTTGCTTTGAAGGGCCCCAACACTCCCACACCAGTGCCAAATCTCTAACAATGCTCTCCTAAAAATGCTAAGCAAATCCTATATGAAATTAACGAGAATACCCAATGGGACTCTCAGTTATGAAATGTAATGCCCTTACATGTCTTGCCTCTTGCCCCAAAGCCTCATGGCCCCAGGATACCCTATCTCTCAGGAGTCCATAAATTCCTAAGAACCTGCCACAAACCCAATCACTCCCCCAGGAAAGTGGTCCCAAGTGGTCTTCCTTGCCAGAGCTGTCATTACTGTTAACAAGGTACAGTCTCCCATCACTCTTGCCATTGCTGATGCTGATGAGACCAGTCAGGAGGAATGCTTAAGTGGCTGTACATGGTCTAGTTACCTCAGGAGTGGCTGTTGAGAACCACAGCGGAAAAGACATGTTCCTTATCAACGGTGCCAAAACAACCCATTATATACTCTGTTTAGAAAATATATGAGTTAGTCTTCACGTTTAAAGGTATAAGAAATAGATGTGTTTTAATTTCTAAACTTTATATCACAAGTTCTCATATTACTGGAGGCTTAATCTTTGGCAATTGAGGGGTCCCTCTCCTTTGGAAAGGATAATCTCCAATTTGGGGTGGGGGTTTTGGAGTGCTAAGTCACTGTTGGGGTGAGTGCATCTGATTTTGGTTATTTAACCTCATAAGCATCTATAGAGCTGCCTCCTGGTCTCCAATCATTGATTCACTTGCATTTAGGGTATGCCATCTTTGTTCTCTTCTTTTTTAAAAAAATATATTTTTTTTTTATTTCAGGGAGGAAGGGAGAGGGAGAGAGAGATAGAAACATCAATGATGAGAGAGAATCATTGATTGGCAGCCTCCTGCATGCCCCCCACTAGGGATCGAGCCCACCACCCGGACATGTACCCTGACCGGGAATCAAACTGTGACCTCCTGGTTCATAGGTCAACGCACAATCACTGAGCCATGCTGGCGAGGCATGCCATCCATGCTCTTTAGCACAGAATTTCTCCTCGGTAATTTCCTAAGTACTTGGGAATCATTCTTTATACTCATGTCACACAGAACTACAGGAAACTCAGTAGGGCTATTGATATCCATTTCTTTATTTGCATTCTCTCCCAAGACCTGGGATGGTCTGTTCACACACACCCTCTCAAATTCCCTGTGAACACACAGACTTCTGAAATACAAAATTCATGAAAAGACTCTGTTTCTCCATCTTAAATGCCATCATTTTCTTGAGACCAAGAGCTCGGACCCTCCTTTCTGTTACCCACATAGCAGAAAGAAATACTAGGAATAAAAAACAAACTGATATTGCAAAAATCATTAGTCTCCTGCAAGAATAAATTGACTACACACAAAAAGATAGGAAGCTCAGTCAAACTCAGTGGCTACACCAAGTACCAGTAAGAATGGAGGAAGTATTTTGGTTACTATTACTATTAGTATTTCATAGGTGACCACACTAAGAGAGGTTAAGTAACATGCTCAAAGATACATAACCAGTAAATAATAGTTCCAGGATTTGAACCCAATAAATCTGGTCCCAGAATAATGCTTTGACCTATTTTTGTGTCACAGAAAGGATGCAGAAATAAAAACCATAATGAACCCTTTGTATGCCATAAGCGTCTATAGATGCAAGTGGCGGATTTTTTAAATTAAATTCAAAATATTGTGGTGTTTGGAGATGGTTTCCATTTTGGACACATGGCAGTTGACTGGTGTAAGGTCATAGTGAACTGACTGCTATGAAGCAACAGAAATTGTATCACGCCACAAGAGTTTATAATGAGTCAGGAGGGGAAATGGCAGGACTCTGATCTAATTTAAAGCATAGTAATCCATGTCTCTCAAAAAGTGACATTTGAGCTGAGATCTGAATGGATGTATAGAAGCTAAATAGTCACCAGGAAGTGAGAATAGCATTTGCAAAGGTCCTGAGGCAGTAGTGATCACAGCCTCTTGTAGATCAGAAAGAAGGCCATAATTCTTGAAGTGAAGAGAGTGCCTGGGAGATCGGTGAGTGGTGAGGCTAGAAAAGGAAGCAGAAGGCTCCTCTGGTTGGGTTTCGTAACCTATTTAATGAATTTACGGGAAATGCCCATCCAAAAGAAGAGCCTCAAGTCCCCTCCAAGCATTCATCATGGATGAACTCACATGATTTCAAACTAACAAGGTAAAGACCATGATTAGTTCAAGTTAGCTGAGGTATTCCATGCTTAACCAGGTAGCAGGCAGGGCAGGACCCCCTTGTAACCTGGAGCCCACCAATGTTATGAGCAATGGGTGGTTTACTGCAAACAAATGTCTGTATAAGACCCAAATTCTTGCACCAACCAGCATCTCTGAAATCACACAGTTCCCTGATATACTCAGGTTTATTTTGGTCAATGGGTTTTATTGCAAAAATGAAACAGAACAGCAAGAAATACCTAACATTCATTCAGAAAAACATTAGCTCCAGCAAGCTACCATACACAGCAAAAGTGCTAGCTATTCAGTCGCATGCCTCTCAACAGCAGGCATTCAATTGGAATGCTCTGCCATTAAGGTTTCTTAATGAGTGTATATGCTGCTGCTTCTCCTATTAGTATGACTTAATTCTTTCTGTGTCTTCTGTTCCAATTCCCCAAAGGACCTGATTGAGTTGAACAGTCACCTTCTGGTCTAGGCTCCCCTGTTGAAAAGGACGCTTCCCGCGGTCACTTCATTTCCAGGGACAACCTAAAAAGGGTTGCCATTGCTCCAGTGGCATTTCCTCTCCAATTTGCTGAAGGCACAATGGGCCTGTTGGAGAAGTACTAAACCTTCATGTAAGGCAATAATGGCAACAAGGGGGCTGGAGCCAGCCACAGCTATCTGTTTGGTTTGTTTTGCATGATATTGGCTCATACAGTATGTTTTAAAAAGTTAATGTCCAACCAGCATTTTTAAATAGGGAGATTTCATGTGAAAATCTAGATTTCCAGTTTCTCTTGAGAAATTGGAATATCAGAAAACACTAGCCACACGTCAACAGGTACTGAATAGTGACTGACCATTTTAAAAGACCCCTGAGCTCTCCCGTTCAACAGAGTCCCTGAACCTCCCTACTGGCCCTAGCATCACCCTCATCCACTTAAATGCCTGCCCCTGTAGGCATCTGAGATGGCAAACACTAAAGTAAGAAGTTAAATGCAGTCATTTCTCTCAAAAGGAAGTTTATGAAGAGGCATGGACTTCCAGACCGCTGAGTATAGCCCTGTCACAATTCCAAGTTCAGAACCTATGCCTAGTTTGATTTCATTGCTGAGGACACCCCTGAAATGATCTTTGAACATTTAGCCAGTGTCCCTTTATTCTACCATGAGAGCCTAACCAGACCTGGTCTGAGTATTTTTTTAAGGATAGGATGGAGAAACAGCTCCCGGGTATTGGACTAACCCCATCCCACAACTTAGGTCATCCTTCTCTGTCCTAATATGCCTGTTACAAAATGCAGTAATAATAGGCTCTTCTTGCCAAGCTACATGCTCCTTCTGGTTATCAGATTGCCCAGCGGGGTGGATACCTCATGCTGGTAAAATTGGGCTCTCACACTCTGTAAACTAGCATGTTCATGCTTTGGTCTTGCGAAGAGATTCTACAGATGGTGGTAAAAGCACATTTTACAAGCCAACCTGATGTCCACATACCTGCCAACCATATGGCTTTGGGCAAGTCACTTCATGCCCAGCTATTTGAATATTTAAATTCAATTAACCTCTTTAGCTCCAGTCCTCACCTTTTCATCATAAGAAGTTTCCTCTGGCCTTTTCTGGGTAGATCAGGTGGTGAGGGCATCACCCTGACAGGCCAAGGTTGCAGGTTCTATTCCCAGTCAGGGCAAACAATGAATGCATAAATAAGTGGAACAATGGATTGATGTGTTTCTCTCTCTCTCTCCCTCCCTCCCTCACTTTCTGTCTCCCTGCCTCCCTCCTACCCTCCTTCCCTTCCTTTCTCTCTCTCAAATCAATAAATTAAAATAAAATTTTAAAAAAGAAGAAAAGGTTTCTTCTTGCCTCTTCCAGATTCCCACTCCTCTTTGGGGCTTTCCTCATTCAACAGATTTAGCTCTGGTTTTATAGAGAGAAGAGCTGCTCAGTCCTACAGGTGGCTGGATAATTTAAATGTGGCTGCAGCTGTCACTGTTTCAGGGTGAATGCCATCTGGCCTTCTTGGTGAAATCATTACCAAAGCATTTCACTGTGCTGCTGCCACATGCCACTGATCACCAAACCCATGAGGTCAAGGAGGGGTCCATTTCAATGCAGCTGCTGTGGTCAGCAGGCATGTGCCATGGTGCAAAAAGGACCTCTGTGAAGACAGGAATATACTGCTATGGAAGCTTCATCTGTCTATCCCACCCCTTGAGTCAGTTCCCATATTACAGATTTTCAGGTTACCCAACTGCTTTTGCAGACACACTCTCAGCCACGTTCCCAAAGCACACCTGCAATCTAGCATGGCCTAGTTGGGAAGTGTTTCCAACTCAACAGTAGACTGTGACAGAACCATTTTCTCTCATTACAGCTTCCTTTCTTTTTCTTTTTTCTTTTTTTTTTTTTTTTTTTAGTATGGTTATTAAAGCTGGGGACAGTGAAACAAGGAGGAGATAGGATTGAAGAAGCAACAGGAAAGAGACTAGATGGGACTGCTGTCAACTCACTAGAAAGTTAAAGAAAAGGGGGCCTTGAAGATAGGTTCAGGGGGTTAGCCTGGGACGAGCTGCTGCTGCCCATTGCTGCCCTGGTTGCAAGTATTGTGGGTACCCTTAGAGTTTAGGGAAGAAAGATGTAGGCATGCTCCCAGGTCTCTGAAGGTAGAGAAAGACCCTCCCTCTCATACCCTCAACTCTATCCCCTTTGCCTACAACTGGATGAGTTTGTTTCATCCATGGAAAAACCACACGAACATGGAAAGGCCCTGGACCAGCACCTTGTTTACCGCGCTTTGTGATCACAGGCCCCCTCTGAGCCCCTCTTAATTCCACACACATTTTAAACCACCCAGTGACTTAGAGACATGTCAGCAGGGGGGCTCTTTGACGGCTCAAGTTTATGTGTCATGGTAGTGATTTAAGACAGGGGCTGCAATGGTGTCCGACTCTGAGAAGGATGGTGAAGTGGGCGAGGTGGATATAATAGAGGAGGAGCAAAGAGTGTCGTGATTAAGAGAAAGAACGCAATGACAGATAAACCATGGTTACATCCCGATGACCAATCCCTTGACTCTGTGACCACAGAAGAGTCACTAAATCTCCCAATGCCTCCATTTCTTCATCTCTAGAATGAAATTGTCATGGAGATCATATGAGTTAACATATGTAAGGCCCTTATAACAGCCCCTGGCATGTAACAAGTACTAAATAAGTTTTGTAGGGGGTTTTCTGTGTGTGTGTGTGTTGTGTTTGTTTTTGTTGTTTTTTTTTTTTTTTAATTTGGAGGATTCTTGCTATCCCAGTCCCCCAAGCCCTTGGTCCCATATAAATGTAGAAATTTCCATGGAAAAATACTAACATGGTGCTTTTGGAAACAAGAAAGGGAGAACTTCAGACCCTGCAACCATCTGAAAAGACATGGCTTCCCAAATTATATTTATGCGTCCCTCACTTGTATTCTCCACCAAAGATGTAAATAAGTTGTCCATTTTGAGATCTGTTCATGTTTTGGAAAAATGTTCTTTGTTGCTTCTGAATAGGCAAGAACTTTTTATGAGTGTTGAAGGTGAAGAGCCCCCAAGAGTGTCATGCTTCTTTCTCATCCAAGGTGATAATTTACTGAGTCAGAGAAGAGTCAGGTAAGTGAAGGGGAAAATGCCAGATTTAATACCGAGAAAGCAAATGCAGAAATGCAGCTGAGGATGCAACTACATTGGGTTCCCTTTTACTGAACCTCAGAATTGGACAATCCCAGACACAGGTAGCTCCAAGAACCAAGACAGGGCCTGACACATAGTAGGCATTCAAAAAAGAAAGATGGAGGGAGGTGACTGACAGAAAGGACACAATAAAGAAGGGAGGGAGGGAGGGGGAGAGGAAGGAAGGAGAGATTGGAAAAGGAGCAAAAAAAAAAGTATTGGAAAGCATTGTCTTCACTTGTAATGAAAAGAATATCTATATATATAAAAGCCTAGGCACCCAATGACCAAATGACCCAACAACCGGTTGACCAGTCGCTATAATGTGCACTGACCACCAGGGGGCAGACACTCAATGCAGGAGCTGCCCCCTGGTGGTCAGTGCACTCCCATAGCCAATCTCCCTCAGCCAGCCAACCTCCCACAGCCCCTCCCCCCAGCCAACCTCCCATGGCCCCGATCCACCCCAATCACCAGCCAAGCCAAGGGACCTCACCCATGCACAAATTTGTGCACTGAGCCTCTAGTTTATAATAAACATTTAAGATCTTTATTCCAATATGTAATAGTTTCATGAACTTAAGACAGTTCCTAAAGCTTTCTGAACTACTATTTTCTCATCTAGAAAAATTAGATTATTCAATACATTATTATTTCAATGAATTGGTTTGAGAAGTAACTCTAGCTAAAGTCTGTGAAAGTAGTCCACGTAATAAACAGTCAATAAATGTGAATTAACGGTAAGTGTAAGGTATGCATTTTAAAGCATTAATGTTCTGCCAACTGCTGAATTTTTTAAAGGCTTCATTGGACTTCACCCCAGTCTTGAAAACCCTGAAATTAACTAAGGTGCATGGATTAGGGCCATAACAACCGCCATACGGAGGTATTTCACTTGGGGCTCTTTCTACCAAACCACATCAAATACGGGAGTGTGGGCGAGCTCCAATCTCTCGTTATGTGGGTGGGGCACCCACACACCTATTGCTACAACTGCAGGGCCAGTTGTGTAGTGGCGCAGCGTAGTGCTTATCTGAAATCTTGATAATTATAAAAGGAGACATATAGTCTTAAATAGCTTCTGAAAATCCTGCAGCACAACAGAGAGTGGTAGAGTTTGCCTCAAAATAGCTAACAGAACAGTTTCCCTTTTATGATTGAAAAAAGGATTTAGCATCCTGCCCTGAATTCTTCATTAAAATCCTCTGCAGTTGAATCACTTCCAGAATCTATCTCATTACTGTGAGCCTTGGCTATCAGGGCTGGAGTTTGGATTAGAGCAGGGGTGGGCAAACTTTTTGACTCGAGGGCCACAATGGGTTCTTAAACTGGACCGGAGGGCCGGAACAAAAGTATGGATGGAGTGTTTGTGTGAACTAATATAAATTCAGAGTAAACATCATTACATAAAAGGGTATGGTCTTTTTTTTTTTAGTTTTATTCATTTCAAACGGGCCGTAGTTTGCCCACGACTGGGTTAGAGAGAGGGAAGGAAACAACCACGAATATGGCATCCAGGCTCCTTTGTTGGCTTTCTTGATCTGGAAACTGTCTTGATGGGGAGCAATAGGCCCTGAGTATTGTATATTACATTCAAAGCAGCCTCAGAGTATAACCCCCAGCAATCTTCTTAAAGAAGATATTGTGTATTAGTTCCTACAGAGCAAGATTGTCTTCATATCTTTGAATCCTCACTCAGTACCAACCATAGACCCTGGCACACCCTAGATGTAGTTGGTTGTTGTCTGATAAAAGCATGAAAGAAATATCAAGTAAAGGAAGATATGAGGAAATAACTAGCTGAATGAATAGCTGGCTGAATAAATAATGAATAAATGAGCATTTAAAAAAATGCTCAGCTCTAACCGGTTTGGCTCAATGGATAGAGCATCGGCCTGCAGACTGAAGGGTCCCAGGTTCGATTCGGGTCGAGGGCATGTGCCTTGGTTGTGGGCACATCCCCAGTAGGGAGTGTGCAGGAGGCAACTGAATTGATGTTTCTCTCTCATCGATGTTTCTAACTCTCTATCCCTCTCCCTCTCCCTTCCTCTCTGTTAAAAAAAAAAAAAATCAATAAAATATATTTTTAAAAAATTAAAAAATACTCAATAGAGCTTTTCAAAATGCCTAAAGACTTAGGCCTTGGGTTAACAAATTCAGGAACTAGGTTTTATCTGGAGCAATGGGATGATGAGATTCTTAGGGTTTTAATGCATTTAACCTGCTTCATAAATCAATGATTAATCATTGTCAAATTGCTAAATTTCTATGAGAAATCTTCATTTTTAGTATCTAAAAGTGCTTAGCCCAAGTTCTGACTCACAGTAGGCACACAATATTATTTATAAAAAATTACTATTTATAAATATTTACTATATAAATATTTCCTACATATGATATTTAGTCTATTCACTAAATAACTAATGAGTACACACTGTGAGCCAGGCTCTGAACTTAGTGTGGGGGACAAAGTGGTGAGCAACTCTGTCATACAGTGTCATCATTCAAGCCTGTCTAATGGGAAAGTCTATGTGGGAAACTTGATTAAAACAGAAAAGGTTATTTGTCTCATATAGAATCAGAGAAAATAGAATCTGATGATCTCCACAGGTAATTTCACCTCACTTTGGTAGGTTGATATTTGCATCCTACTGTCCTACATGATCTAGGATGTCGCCTCAAGAAGAGCTGGCATCAGGAACTCAGATCATGAATATAGTATTTCATCCTGGGTGTTCTTTTTTCCTGAGATTTCTTTGGCTTCAAGTAGAGTGAGGCAGGTTATGTCCTTATTTTACTGATCTCTGCATTCCCCAAATCATCGTGCAGTGCTCGGTATCTCCTGAACATCAACAGTTTATGAAAAACTACAACATAGTTGCCATATATCCAGAGCCAGAGATTTATACGTTCCTAAGTGTGGAAAGATTTATAGGGATAACCATATCGTTGAAATCTCAACTCTATGTCTGGGGAAAATATCAGGTATAGAGTTACTGAAACCAGACAGATGGAGAGGGACGAGAATGAGTTGTGATTCACACAAAAAATGAAATGACAAACAAGGCAATATTATATCAATATCAATTTCCACATTGATATTAATTTGTGTATATTAGTTTGCTAAGACTGAGAATGTACTACAAACTGGGTGACTTACCCACAGAAGTTTATTGTCTTACACTTTCAGAGCCTACAAATCCAAAATCAAGTGTTGGTTCCTTCTGAGAGCTATAAGGGAAAATCTATTCTGTGTCTCTCCCAGCTTCTGATGGTTTGCTGGCAACCTTCGGCGTTCCTTGGCTTGTAGAAGCATCACCCCAATCTCTGCTTTCATCTCCACATGGTGTTCTCCCTGTGTGTGTCTATTTCTGGGTTCAAATTTCCCCTTTTTATGACACCAGTTATATTGGATTAGGGCCCAGCCTAATGACTTTATTTTAACTTGCTTGTGTCTGTAAAGACCCCAAATAAGGTCACATTCTGAAGTACTGGGAGTTTAGGCTTCAAAATATCTTTCCCAAGGGGATACAATGCAGCCCATGACAATATGCTTGTCATTCCTAGATTTCTGCACAAGTACCCAAGAAAATGTCAACATTATTAACTTTTGACTATGAGATTAGGGTATTTTTATTTTCTGCTTTCTACCTTTCAATTCTATTTAAAAAATTTGAGTACATACTATTTTCTTCTTTAAAACTTACTATGATTAATGCCTAATTGAGGCTCTCTTTGTAATGTTATTGGAAATACACAACAGAGCATTTAAGAGGAAATATATAGCTCTTTCAAGCACTTTGTGTCTGAAACAAGCACCTCAGGATTTGTATACGTAGGAGAAAATCTAGATTCTATTTCCACTGAACACAGTGCTTTACTAAGCCACATAACCAAGGTTATAAGCTGTCTAGGGCTGGGCTAGTTTAATCGCATTTTGGACACAAGGCCCAGTATGTTTTTGGCCTTCAACCTAGGCAAAAGGCAGTATCTGTGACCCATTTTTGAGTCACTACTGCTTATTGGCTAGTATCAAACAACATCTCTTCTGTTCATAAAAAGTGGATTAATGTGGAATTTGCTGTTGCTGCTATGATCCCTTAAAAGAGATACTATTACAGAGTCAAACAAGGCCATCTGAGATGAAGGCTCATTCCTGCTGCATGTCCCTGGGCAGTTTTCTCTGAGTGGCTCCCTCAAAGGCCACAAGTGTGCACCTCATGGGGCCAAGCCAAGGAGCTTCAGTACATGCCTTTCATCAGTACATCCAGGGCCAACACCATACAAAACTTATTTCTGCTCTCACAGCTCAGTTTTCACTTCTATGGAGAGAAGAATCAGCTCATGGAAACCTTTGATTTCAGTGTCAGCATGAGTTTGTGTTGACAGAGGAGACTTTTTAATGTAAAAATAGAGAGAACCTATTTAATTCAGCAGTCAATTAGTAACTTTTATTTTCTTTAAGATTTTGCTGAGTACCTGGCATTGGGGCAGCATGTGAGTATAGGGCTTGGTAACATGGGTCTCAGAAACAGAAAGACTTGGTTTGAGGACTGACTCTGTCAAATATTTAGGGTTGAGCCACATGATATTTCAAGCGTTCAATCATTCTGAAATACAACTCAAGGCAGTGAGCAGGAACAATCTCTCTTAGCATAGCAAAACCATGCAGTTAGTTCAGGGGTGGGCAAACTTTTTGACTCGAGGGCCACATTGGGTTCTTAAACTGGACCGGAGGGCCAGAACAAAAGCATGGATGGAGTGTTTGTGTGAACTAATATAAATTCAAAGTAAACATCATTACATAAAAGGATACTGTCTTTTTTTTTTTTAGTTTTATTCATTTTAAACGGGCCAGATCCGGCCCGCGGGCCGTAGTTTGCCCACGGCTGAGTTAGTTTATAAGAAATGGATTCAATGCTATGGTAATAGGAAGAAAATTAATTTCTTATTGAAGGGCAATAAAAGTTTTTCTGATTGAAAAAGTTTGTGCCTGCCCAGTATCCTTGAATAGCTATTCCATGAGGTCGAGGACCAGGCTTTTTCTATCCTAGCCCCACCATCCTTACCACATGACTTTCATCCTCATGGTGGCAGATCTGCTGTGCCTCCAGCCATCACACCTACTCTCCAAGCAGGAAGAAGGTAGAAGGGCCAAAGGCCCTTTACCTAGCAGATGTTCTTCCTTAAACTTATATATCATTGGTCAGAACAGTGTCACATCACCACAGCTCACTAGATTGCAGCTAGGAAAATTGAATGTATAGCTCTCCAGTCTCTACGTGAAAGGAAAGCAATGAAGAATCAGTGTTGAATAAGCCACTTTTTTTAATATAAGTTTTTTATTGACTTAGAGAGAGGAAGGGAAAGGGAGAGACAGACAGAGACAGAGACAGAGACAGAGAGAAACATTGATGTGAGAGAGAAGTATTGACCAGCTGCCTCCTGCACACTCCCTACTAGGGATGGAGCCAGAAACTCAGGCATGTGCCTGACCTTCTGATGCATGGGATGATGATCAATCAACTGAGCCACACTGGCAAGAATGAGAAAGCCAATTCTTGACCAAAACAGGGCCACAGTGGGGTGCCAGATGGAGGGTAGAACACATCAGCTATTTAATGAACTATTTATTTATAAATAATTTTTATTTTCACAGTAGAATGAGGAACTGGAGTTCAGGGAAGTTATAACAATTACCCGAAATGTAAAGGTAAGATGCAAACCCTAGTTATTTTTATTCCAAAATGTTGGCTCTTCAAGTGAACTTTGTTACTTTAGACAAGAATCTAGATTTTCCCTGTAAATACCTCTGGCCAGAGTAATGTTCTGCATTATGATGTAGAAGTAGCAATCATGTCTGCAGTTGGTAACATACCCCCTTTACTGGCTTTAAGACACAGTGCGATTGACAATTTAGTTGGTTATTCATGGTAGATGCTTGAAAACCCTAGCAGGCCATTGCAGCTACTGACCTCTCAATACAGTAGGCAAAAAGACATCTATTTTATGGCCAAAGAGAAGACCTCCGACTTGGTTTAAGTACCAGTAATTGTATCCATCTCATAAAGGTTTAAATTGACAAGCTAAAATGCCTTTTACAGTCATTTTCTTTTAAGCTGTAAGTGGAAGGATATTTAAAGCATTTCCCCAGAAAGTAAAAAGCAAAAAGATATGCTTCTCAGAACCTTTCCATAAAGGTGATCAACAAGGCACTTATAAACAGTGGTTGCTAAAGAGATGAGTGATGAGTGGGGTTAGAAGGGTTTGATTTGTCTTTCTGATGCTGTCAACTGTGAGTAAACTGGGACACAGAGTGTATGTGCAGCAGAATGTTAGGTAAAAAATAAACCACAGCCCTAGTTGGCTCAATGGATAGAGTGTCAGCCTGCGAACTGGAGAATCCCAGGTTTGATTTTGGTCAAGGGAACATACCTGGGTTGCAGGCTCGATCCCCAGTAGGGGGCATGCAGGAGGCAGCCAATCAATGATTATCTCTCATCACTGATGTTTCTATCTCTCTCTACCTCTTCCTTCCTCTCTGAAATCAATAAAAATACATATATATACATATATATATATATATTTAAATAAGTAAATAAACCACAAGTGCAAGAATCTGCATGTCATTCAAGAGACAAGGTCTTCTGCTTACTCCTATGCCTAGTTACTTACATGGAAGGTTTGCCTTCACAGTCTTTTGCCTATTGGTTAGGACTAGGCCATATACAAACGCATCATTTTTACATAATACTTACCTTCAGAAGTATCTGCCTCACAACACAGAATGAGCCATGGACAAAAGCAGAGCATTCTTGTCCTTGAAAATGGAAACTAAACTGCATGGCACATAGAATAAACTGCAATGTGCTAGGACTGTAAGTGACAGAATCAGAGAACCAGCTTTGGAAATTGGCTCATGTAAATGACTCATTCACCCCTTCCATGAACCTTGATTGATTAACTGCTGCCCCTACTTGGAATACCTTGATCACAGACTAAGGGAGACAGTGAGGGCCCAGTTAAATCGGTCACCATCTCACTTATGGAGAGACACCTTGAAGACAAACCTATCCTATCCCTTCTCAGGAACAGGGTGAAAATGAGACCACCAGGACTGAGAGCATGAAAAAATGAATTCTTACAATGACTTGAAAAGGTTCTGAAGTCTTACAAGCAAAAACCTCTTGTTAAATAATCAAACAATTAAGAGATTTCTAAGAATCACACAGGGCTTATCCAAAAATAAGCAAAAAGCTATTAGTCACCAGCTAGGTTATACAGTTGTTTATTCAACATGGTCTTTAAAGTAACTTAGTGTGCAGGAGTTGAACTTTTGGAGATATTGATAGTCAAAGGACATGAACTGGTAACTAATTACCTTTAGTACTTTTCTGAACTGAATAGTTGAACCAGTCACCAAATTCATGCCTGCTTCTGCCCCAGCACTCATCTCACTTAATAGCAAAGCTTGTGTTGTATTTCAATAGTCTCTCACACCACATTGTATGTTTTCTAAGGATTGGGCATGTTCCTTATTCAACTGTATACACTAAGCAGTTAACACAAAGCCTGGCATATAGTAGCTTCACAATTCATTTTTAAATATATGAATATGTAAGCTCATTTCCCCCTCCAAAGTAAAGTTTATAATTGGTTAAGAATATCACTTATGTCAGAGTTATATAAGTATTCTTAAATTACTTTAATAAAAAGACAAAACTGGTGGGTAAATAATTTTATTTGAAATCTGTGTTATATTCTTCTTAGGAAAAAAAGAACAACAAAATTCTTCCATGTATTTACATGAAGAGGAAAGAGTGTCTTAAAGTTTGTGTGGCTATAGCAAAATAGCACACTGGGTGGCTTAAACATCAAACATCTATTTCTCACAGTTCTGGAGGTTGGGAAGTCCAAGATCAAGACACCCGCAAATCTAGTCTCTCCTACAGGCACTCTTCCTGGCTTGCAGACAGACATTTTCCCACTGTGTCCTCACATGGCAGCGAGCAGAGAGAGGGGAGGCAAGCTCCCTTATGTCTCTTCTTATAAGGGCACTAGTCCCACTCATGAGGGCTTCATCCTCATGATGTAATTACCTCCCAATGTCTCTACCACCCAATACTATCACATTGGGCAAAGTTTTTTTTTCTTTTTTAAAAAAATATGTTATTGATTTCAGAAAGGAAGGAAGAGGAAGAGAAATAGAAACATTAATGATGAGAGAGAATCATTGATCAGCTGCCTCCTTCACACCCCACACAGGGGATTGAGTCCACAACCTGGGCATGTGCCCTGACTGGGATTCAAACCGTGACCTCCTGGTTCACAGATCGATGCTCAACCACTGAGCCACACCAACTGCGCTCTAAGGCAGAGTCTTGAGTGATGTCTTTGTTCCTAAGTACCTGACTTACAACTCAAACAATGTATGGGACCAAGTCCTTGTTCCATCATTTCACTGCCTCCCTATTAGATTTTTATGGAGGCGCACTCTCAGGAGCTAATAATGGGCTGTTATTTCAAACAAATGTTCAGTATTCATTTAGTTGGACAGGAAGAAACAGATTTTTCTCTAAATGAAATATATACTGAAATAGACTTATTTACTAATTCAAAGTCATTCACCCAAGTACTAAAATAATTGGGCAGAATCATTTTCTTTTCTCTGCAATTCTTGTTTCTCTTTTATTTTCTTGTGACAATAAACAAGACACCTTCCTGGGAAGCATATCAATGTTCAACATGCAGATAATAAGGCAAATACTAAGACACAGCACTACATCATGTATTATTCATTTCTGAAATTTCAACAGATTTTCAGCTATGCCTGGACACGTGAGTCACAACACTCAACAGGGATAGGTGGGTGGCAAGAAGGGCCTTCCTCTTTTCCATTTGAGGAAGCTCTCTATTTTGACAGGAGCAGGGCTAATTAAGCCTCACAAGTTATGTGTGGTAGAAACCTAAGACACCATCATTCTGATTTATTCTAAGGTTGCTTTACCCTTTCTGAGCCCCAACCTCTGACTAGACTTTAAGACTCCAAGAGGCTGATTTGGGGGCATGCTCCTTTAAATTGATTAAGACCCCAGAAAGGTCTAAGGCAACCCCATTAAGTAAAACGATAGGATTCAAAGAAATTTAAAAGTGTTGTCCTCTAGTGGTCTCTGCAAAAGCTTAAAGGAAAGAAGATGTTATTGTGAAGATATTTGTAGAGATGACTTTTGTCTAATGCGGCAAACCCCAATAAGATTCACAAAACGTTTAAGGAAAATGAATTGGCAGACATACCATCAACTTAGATAGAAAGGAAGAGATACAAACAAAAGGGGGGGGGGACTTTAGAAAATGAGAAAGCTACAAACCTGGAAATATGGCTACATTTCATGAAAAATAAATAAATAACTCAGAGGATGGAAACAAGAGCCCAGAAAGAGGAGTTAAGAGTCATGAGGAATTATTCCAAAGTCTAGTCCTATTTAAGGAACTACCAACCTGTGCCCCGCTGAATTTCAGAATTGCTATGGATTTATGACTCCCATGTACCTCTTATTTCTCCTTTTTTTGAACAGGAGTATCTACAGCAACTATTCTATGTGGTCCCCACCATTGTGTGTTATATGTGTGTGGAGAAGTTAACGTGGCTTTTTACTTCATAAATCTTCAACTTGAGAGGAACTATACTCAAAGAAATGTATGTAAGGAATACCCTAAAAGCACCATTCATACCTGGAGCAATTAGCTGATAAGGAGATTTTGGACTTTCAGCTAATGCTGTAACAGAATGAGACCTTGAGGACTTTGTAACCCTATGGTTGTCAGGCTTCAACAAATGATTGTAACCTCCTGGCATTCATGTATTGATGCCATCCTTTTCACATTGAACAAGGTTGGCTGTGTAAACAATAGAATGTTGCTAAAATGATCAAGCATAACTTCCAGGGCTAGATCACAAAAGACATTGTGACTTTCAAATTACTCTTAATTCACTCATTCTTCTAAGTGCACATGGAACATACATCAGGATATACTAGGATATACTATTTATTACAGGGGGGGAAGTCTCAATAAACTTTAAAAAATGGAAATAGTATGAAATATCTTATTCAATGAAAATGGAATTAAATTAGAATAACAGAAGGAAATCTGGAAAAATTCATATGTATGTGGAAATGAAACAACATATTCTTAAGCAAAGGGTCAAAGAAGAAATCAAATGTAAATTAGAAAACACTCTGAGATATAGGAAAATGAGAACACAAAATTCCAAAACTTATGGGATGCAGTGAACGTAGTACTCAGAGGAAAACTTATAGATACAAATGACTATATTTTGAAAAGTTCTAAAACTCAATTACCTGATCTTCTATTTTAAGAAACTAAAGAAAGAATGGCAAAGTAAAGCCACAGCAAGCAGATGAAGAAAATAATAGAAATTAGATATAAACAAAATAAAGAATAAAACCAAAATGTGTTCCTTTCAAAAATTAATAAAATTGACAAATCTTTATCTAGTCTGACCAAGAAAAAAAGAGATGACACTCAAATTTCTAAAATCAGGAATGAAAGCAGGACATTATAACTGATCTTACAGAAATGAAAGAAAACAACACTTTAGATGACCTAAATAATATGGACAAATCTTAGAAACACACAAAACAAACTCACAGAGAATTACAAAACCTGAATAGATCTACTACAAGTAATCAAAACCCTTTTCACAAAGAAAATTCCAGAGTCAAATGTCTTTACTAGTGAATTTTACCAAACATTTAGATAAAAATGTATATCATTCCTTCACAAACTCTACCAAAAAATAGAAATGGAAGAAACACTTACACTCCCTCACTCATTAAATGAGGCTACTGCTAACCTGATACCAAAGCCAAACAAAGATACCACAAGAAAGCTAGAGTCGCCCTAACCGGTTTGGCTCAGTGGATAGAGCGTCAACCTGCGGACTCAAGGGTCCCAGGTTCGATTCCGGTCAAGGGCATGTACCTTGGTTGTGGGCACATCCCCAGTAGGGGGTGTGCAGGAGGCAGCTGCTCGATGTTTCTCTCTCATCGATGTTTCTAACTCTCTATCCCTCTCCCTTTCTCTCTGTAAAAAAAAATCAATAAAAATTTTTTTTTAAAAAAAAAGAAAGCTAGAGTCTAATACCACCTATGACTATAGATGCAAAAAATCCTCAACAAAACACTAGCCTACGAAATCAATTCAACATTTTACTGGAAGTTTGACTGAAGTAATTAGAGGGGGGAAATAAAAAGAAAGGAAGTTAAGGGAGAAGAGAGGGAGGGAGCCCTAGAGGGAGGGAGGAAGGAAGGAAGAATATCCATAATTGTTGCTGATGAAAATAAAGGCTTTCTCGTGGTCCTCGCTTTTTTTCAAGTCACTAACTCTCATTGGAAGTCTGCAGAGAATGCATATGATCAGAGAAGAATAAGTTTATGCCCACTCACCTCTTAGCTGCAGGAAAGGCTAGGGACATGATTATTTAGTATCCATTTGAGTCTTATGAGTGGGGAATTCATACAAAGGATGGACTTCTAAAGCTGGGCAAATGAAAAGAACAACAATATGTATCCACTAGACATATAAAGCTAATTGAGGATTGTCTCTGAAAATGAATGTGAAGGGTGGCACATCTAATAATTGCCTAGCAGGATGCTAAGTCCTGTGTTAAGTTAAAAGAAGTCAGCGTGCCTGAGGTCCAAAAAATTATAATCAACCCCCACAATGATCAAGATTTGACCTTCCCATGAGGTCTATCCCCTTAGCACTGACCAGTGTTTAGAGCGAGCAAACTGCCTTTTGGTTTCGGAAAACCGCATTACTGTTATTGAAAAGAACATTTTGGTCAGAGATAAACAATGGAATGTCTCCACTTTCTTGTTTGGAAAGCTATTTAGAGAAGAGGGAAGTGAGTGAGCAAGGGTTTACAGTGACGTGATGGATGACAAAAGGCTTCTCTCTATGCTGCAATGGCCCAGAAAAGACAACAGTGACACACGTACTGCTCGTTACTGCTAATGGGAGCTGGGTCTGGCATCCAGAGAAGCTGCCCTTGGAGCTGTGCCTCCCTCTGTGGACAAATTGGCATTGAGAGGACCTTTGTCATAAATAATCCCTGCCATTCAAGAGAACATCTAGCCCATTGCGGCAGAGGGAAGACAAAAGGGTCACTAAGTTTCACAGACTCTGGAGCTCTCTTCAGGAAGACTAACAAAGGCACAACAGGCTGCAGAACTACAAAGATGGATAAAAGAAATAAAGACAGGAGTCCAAGTGTCTGGCACTTGTGATAGCTGCAGAATGTATATAATGCCAAATACCCAGGTACAAAATGAAAACTTTAATTACTGTTCCCTAAAACTAGTCTCCTGCTTCATGTAGAATTTTTTTTAATAGACAATAAATAAACAAACAAACAAATAAATAAATAATTAAGACACTGTCCCAGTTCATTCAACTAAGGATGCTGCCTCTGGAAGTATATTTAAACATATTTTGAAAGTACTTGACAGGAAATATACTCAATAATACTGTAATAACTATGTATAGTGTCAGATAGGGGGATCACTTCATAAGGTATATAAATGTCTGGTCACTGTGTTGTACATCTGAAACTAATATTATATGTCAACTGTAATTAAAAAATAAATTTTAAAAGGAAACTAAAAATAAAATTAAATTAAAGTTTTAAAATTTATAAAATAAAGGTGTTCTGGTGAAGGGCTCATATTATGTGTTGGAAGTAGGCCTCTGTAATCCATCTTCAGCATAGTCAACTTTTTTTTAATGTATATTTTTATTGATTTCAGAGAGTAAGGAAGAGGGAGAGATAGAAACATCAATGATGAGAGAGAATCACTGATCAGCTGTCTCCTGCATGCCCCCTATTAGAGATTGAGCCCGCAACCTGGGCATGTGCTCTTGACCGGATTCCAACCCGGGACCCTTCAGTCTGCAGGCCGCCGCTCTATCCATTGAGCCAAACCGGCTAGGGCAGCATAGTCAACTTTTAATGGAAACGGTTACTAAATTTTCCCAAGGCAAACAGAATATAGGGAGGAGGGGGGAAAGGTAAGAACAAAGAACTGTGTATGTGACCTACAGCACATTTTCCAGGAAGATCCACCTGCCACAACTAGACAAAGGGAGATAGAGACAACTAGAAAAGGCCTCAGCCCATTTTTAAAAATAACCCAATAGGAGACAATAAGACCTAGGCAACATACGGAGAAAAGCCCATAGTACTCAGCCAATGAGGAACCAGGGGGAGGGACTCTTGCACACTAGGAATAAATAGTCTGTGATCACACTGCTCTGAGTGTGCCTGCCCACAGACACCTGATCTTGCAAGACCAAATTAAAGGTCTCATTTTCACCATACTTCATGTCTCCGAGTCCATTATTTGAATTCAGACAGGTGAGCATTTCAAACATTATGTAAATGAACAAATAAGTGAATGAAGGAAGGAACACAAACCATAGCCAGCTTCACTGAAATTATGGGCCTGTCACCCATCTCCAAGAATCTTTCAGGGAGTTCATTTTAAATTCTGAAAGAGTTGAAGACCAATGACCTAGACTCTCTTCAAACCTAACTATTCAGTTTTGATGATAAATCACATGAAACTGATAAGTACATATAGAGTTCTTTCACAAAACCTTGTCTAAATAGAGTACAATTTATTAGAAAGTTCAGTTGAACCGTCTGGGTCAATGCTTTTACCATCCTCTTATTCCACACGCCCTCTTCCCCTTATGCTCTGACTACATGGGCCTTTTCTCCATTCCCTAATGGATCCAGCTCCAGTCTGCCTCAGGGACTTTGAACATCCTGTTTCCTCTGGCTGAGCACCAGCCCCACCACCTCTCAGGCACTCAGGTCTTTACTAAGGGAAAAACCAACTCTGATGTCATCATTTGTTACCACTGCTATCAAGACCCCTCTGACCACTTCCTCTCCCCCTTACCTCAGACCTTTGTTTATCTTCTTCAAAGCACTTTTGATCATTTGTATTAAAGGAGTTCAGAACATGCTACCTCAAAATATGTCACTTTGGCATATGGATTTTTATATATATATATATATTTTATTGATTTTTTACAGAGAGGAAGGGAAAGGGATAGAGAGTCAGAAACATTGATGAGAGAGAAACATTGATCAGCTGCCTCCTGCACACCCCCCACTGGGGATGTGCCCACAACCAAGGCATACGCCCTTGACCGGAATCAAACCCGGGACCCTTCAGTCCACAGGCCGACGCTCTATCCGCTGAGCCAAACCGGTTACGATGGCATACGGATTTTTTTAATAAAAGGTAATCCTGCCCTAACCGGTTTGGCTCAGCAGATAGAGCGTCGGCCTGCGGACTCAAGGGTCCCGGGGTCGATTCCGGTCAGGGGCATGTACCTTGGTTGCGGGCCCATCCCCAGTGGGGAGTGTGCAGGAGGCAGCTGATCAATGTTTCTCTCTCATCGATGTTTCTAACTCTCTATCCCTTCCCCTTTCTCTCTGTAAAAATTCAATAAAATATATTTAAAAAAAAAAAAAAAAAAAGGTAATCCTAACCAGCAGATACCAGAAAAGCTTTTTACTTACTCCTTACTGTAACAGAGAGAAATATTTGGCCTCTATGACCCAATCTTGCTCAAGCCTGCTATGTTCTTGAATATAGACATGCCAATCATTACAGCAGCAGTTCTCAACCTGTGGGTCGCGACCCCTTTGGCAGTTGAACGACCCTTTCACAGGGGTCGCCTAAGACCATCCTGCACATCAGATATTTATATTACGATTCATAACAGTAGCAACATTATAGTTATTAAGTAGCAACGAAAATAATTTTATGGTTGGGGGTCACAACATGAGGAACTGTATTTAAAGGGCCAGAAGGTTGAGAACCACTGCTAAGGGATCCCATGAGACTTGCAACCAGGGGAGCAATGGGCAGTTGCAGCTCATCCTGGGATAACCCCTTAACCCATCTCCAAGGCCCCCTTTTCTCTGACTTCCCAGTGAGCTAAAGCAGCCTGCCCACTCTCTCTCTCTCTCTCTCTCTCTCTCTCTCTCTCTCCTGACTGGCCCACTCCTCATTTGGAGTGTATATTCAATAAACCCCATTTTGCTTTACTTAAAAAATAAAAATAAAAAGGGGCTATAAACAATCTTCAGTCTATCTCTCTCATTTTACAGATTATGGGATTGAAGACAGGAGTGACGTTACCTAGGTAAGTTATACAGCTTCTTATTGAATGGTTAAAACTCAAGGTTCCTTTCAGATACCATTTTTTCCCATTGTAGATCATTGCTCAAATTTGCACGTTACTCACATTATCAAATTTTTTAAAAACAGATGTAGAGGAAAATAGACAATTGTCAACCGAACAGAGAATTTATTGGGCCTGGCAATCATTCAAGAAACTTAAAACAAATTTTTGCAGAAATTCTCCTCTCTCCAAGTTTTTTATTTCACAATTCTGTCTTATCTGAAAAAAAAATACGGTGGCTGCTATGAACACTAAGGTTCAAACTGTATGTTAAATGCTTGCAAAAATAATTACCATGTGAAATCAAAGTGACATATACCGTGAGGGATGCTGTTCCAACTTGGCCTCAGAATTTTTTTTATAAAAAGTCTACCTCCTGCTATGTCTTTATGCAATTATACACAGCATGATCAAATGGAAAAAAGATTCCCTAAATACCATGAAAAGCTAAAATAAAGTTCTAATCAATTCACTTGATCTTAAATTGTTTCAAAATACATCCTGGGTACTGAAATGATCATCCTCTACTTTTCTTATTTTAATAGAAATTAAGTTCTGTTTGTCTTGACCAATAAACTTCTGCTCAAGATAAAATATTATGATCCTTAAAATCCTAATCAGAAAAATGCAAATTAAAATGAGATACTATCTTTTGCCTATCAGATTGGTAATGAGTAAGAATGAAAGTATGTAGTTTGGCAAGAATGTGGGGGAAGGGGAAATCTTACATATTTCTAGGGCAAGTGGAATCATACCTCCAGGACAAGTGTAGTCACTCTACTTCTAAGCCAGTGGTTCTCAACCTTCTGGCCCTTTAAATACAGTTCCTCATGTTGTGACCCCCAACCATAAAATTATTTTCATTGCTACTTCATAACTGTAATGTTGCTACTGTTATGAATCATAATGTAAATATCTGATATGCAGGATGGTCTTAGGCGACCCCTGTGAAAGGGTCGTTCGACCCCCAAAGGGGTCTCGACCCACAGGTTGCGAACCACTGTTCTAAGGCAAATAGAGGTACTACACTCCATCTGTAGGATGACTTGGCAATATGTGTTTAGAACCATTAAAAAATATTCATGCCCTTTAATCCTGTAATTTCACTTTTAGTAATTTGCCCTAAGGGAATTATAATATATGCACAAAATTGACACCCCCCCACAAATGTTCACTACAATATTATGTGTCTTGGGGGGAAAAAAGAATACCATTAAATATAAAAAAAAAAACAAACCTGTGTAGTTACACAAATCAGTAATGGCACATAAATTAGAACATTTTCCAATTTAAATGATCAAGAATAAAATGTTGGCAAACTTTAGTGTTACAGTATGACAAAATACTAGATTAGTATATTTTAAAGGCAGAAATATGTTGCAATAGTGTAATCCAGTTGTCGGCAAACTGCGGTCCCTTGAGTGTGGCTCTTCCACAAAATACCATGTGTGGGCGTGCATGTACAGTGCGACTGAAACTTCGTGGCCACACTCAAGGGGCCAAAGAGCCGCATGTGGCTCGCGAGCTGCAGTTTGCCGACCACTGGTATAATCCAACTCTTGAAAACTTTGTATAACATGTGATTATGTTAGCTGTACACACACACACACATACACACAGATTAATACAAATACTTTGGAAGTGTAGATAATGTCTACTTCAAAATGTTCCTATTCAGATTGTTATATATATAGTATATATAGTAACTATTCTATATAATAAAGAGGTAATATGCCAATTGACCCTCACACCATAACGCCATCACAAGATGGCGGCACACACAGTGGGTGCAGGGCAGCAGGGTGGGGCCAGCGGCCGCTCTGTGTGGCTTCCACCAGGGTTCCTGCAGCCCCACGGGAGCGCAGGGGTCCCGGCGGCCGCTTCATGCGACTTCTGCCGGGGTTTCTGCGGCCCCACCTGCGGGCTGCAAGGGTGGGGCCCGGCAGCTGCTGTGTGCTGCCCGGAGGCGGGGCATCGGGGTGGCACTCCAGGATTCAGGGCCATCCTGCGGCACACCGGCCATGCGGGGCGGGACTCCGGGACTTGGGGCGGTCCCATGGCACGGGGCCGGGGGGAGGGTCCTGGGTATCGTGCAATTTCGCACAATGGGTCACTAGTAATAAATAAATTTAAATCAAATAAAGCCAAGCCTTTCATCTTGCAAATTCCAATAGTATTTACAGGTTCAATTCCTCATTTTCATTCATTCAACAAGAATTAGTTGGGCAATGGTGATGGGTCAAAGCTAAACAGTATATACATGAACTCTCCCTAGCACAGGGCCTGGGGAATAGTAGACCTTTAAGGAAGGCTAGTTACTATCTTCCCTTTGCAATGTTTTCATATGTGACACCCACACCACAATATCCTGCATCTAATATGAACTGGCTCTAAGAACACAATTAGCTATAGAGAAATATCTGGGGAAGGGGACTAAATCGGGCAAAAAGCAAAAAGGATTCCAGAACTTTGTGTAGTGTCTCTGGACAAAGCCTTAAGCTGACATCAGCTTTCAAATGACTGCGGGATGATAGGCCTTCATCTCCTAGTGCGTGGTCTTAGACTACCTTACTGATGAACATGGACTAAGAATAACCTATTTCCAGAAAGTGTTCTCTCATTACCTTTTAAAAGCATGAATCAGAACCTGAAAAGGCCTAGTTTCATTACTTTAAAATAACCACGTGAAGGTACCCAGGGACACATGTCCAGGCCTAATGGATCCTGTCCCTGAAAGAGGCATAATTTTGTACTCTTCTTCCAGTTACCTGTTGAGTTTCCATGGGAACAAATGTCTGGGGGAGAACTCTACTCATTTCTGGGCTGGGAAGCTATATGAATGAGTAAAAGGAGATAAAATCTGTCCATTTGGGGGGCTGATTGGCTTTATCAACAAGGATAAATTAGGCCATAACTGAGAAGTGGGAGAGTCTAAAGCAGTGGTTCTCAACCTTCCTAATGCCGTGACCTTTTAATACAGTTCCTCATGTTGTGGTGACCCCCAATTTCATTGTTACAAATTGAACATAATTAAAGCATAGTGATTCATCACAAAAACAATATGTAATTATATGTGTGTTTTCCGATGGTCTTAAGCGACCCCTGTGAAAGGGTCATTCGACCCCCAAAGGGGTCGCGACCCACAGGTTGAGAACCGCTGGAAAGTGCCATGGGATTTTAAGGCCAGAGCAGTGAAAGCTTCACAGAAGTATGACATCTCTTGCACCTAAGGGGAGGTCTGAGCAAAAGTAATTAATAGACAGAGAAGAAATGTTCCCGTTTCAGGGAACATGTGTCAAGGCCCTAGGGTCAGATTAAAGTAACCCAAAGAAATCGGTATGATTGCAGTGCTAAGAGAAAAAATTCAGATTAGTGGGAGACTGGAAAGTAAAGGTCCAAATATTCATATCTGCATCCTACTCCTGCAGTCATTGAAGAATTTCACACAGAGAGGTGATGTGATCAGATTTTTGGTTTGAAAAGATTAGTCTGACTTCAGAGCAGAGAATGGATGGGATGGACCCAGGAAAAAAATATCGGTATGGCTATTAGGACCCTGACTGTTGTCATAATCTAGATGGCAGATGGTGGTGGGATGCCTTACATTGGAAGCATTGAACAAAGAAAAAAAAAGATTTGCGAGCTATTTAAGAGGTAAAATAAATGGTCCTTGGTGACGGATTAGACACAGTAGCTAAGGAGAAGAAATCCCTGGAGTAGTACCTGGCATTAGTAGCTTTATAATAAATGCTTACCCAGTAAATGTTTACAGTGTAACATGTTAAATGAAAAAGAAATCTCTTGAACATTATGTAGTGTATAATATTTTTTTTTTATTTTTAAGTATATATATGAACCAAAGTACAGTTCCAGTTCTTCCACTTACTAAGTAACTTTGATCAAATCATTTAATGTCTATGTGACTAAATTTCTTCCTCCATAAAATAGGAGCCCTACTTGGTTTGACTCAGTGGATAGACCTTCAGCCTGTGGACTGAAGGGTCCTGGGTTCCATTCTGGTCAAGGACTTATGCCTTGGTTGAGGGCTCAATCCCCAGTAGAGGGCATGCAGGAGGCAACTGATCAACGATTTTTCTCTCATCATTGATGTTTTTATCTCTCCCTCCTCTCCCTTCCTCTGGGAAATCAATAAAAATATTTTATTTTTAAAAATGGGAGAAAAATTCATAGTCAAAACCTCATATGGCATTTTTATGAGGATTAAATGTGAAAATTCAAATGAAACATGTAGCACAGTCATTAATATATATAGTAAATATTCAATATATGTGAGCTTTAAAATATGTATATAATTGTTATATATTATTATAAACATGGGCAACAATACATTAAGGGTATAAATCAGATTTTAAAAGGGATTATTTTGGTGGGTATATGAAGAAAGGAGAGAGGGGTGTTGAGCCAAAAAGCTGTAAACAAAGTGGAAAATCAATGGACACAATATGACCACATTTATGAATTGTAAAATTATGTGTTTACATATACATTTAGAGATAAGTTTTTTATGTTTTCAATAAAAATAACCATCTAATTTATAAGTTTATCTTCTTTATATGTCACATTTAAATTTCTTTCTGCAATGAATATATAAGTTGCTTAAAATAAAAAATTAATTTGCAAGTATAAAAAGCTCTAGAGTATCCTTTTTTTAAAATTTAGTGACTTTGAAGTTATATTCTCTTAAAGCCTAATCCAGCCATTGGTGTCATCTTGTAATTAAAAAGTAATTTCCCTAGGTTTCAGGGCACTGAATTTTCCCCATAATTTGGCCTATATTTGTGCTTTAAACATTCAAGAGCTAAAACACACTTCAAATATGTATATGCGCCCAACCATAATGAAAGAAATATAATATTACTGTACACAATGGCCAAGAAAACTAATAAAATAAAGCAGACCTTGGTATTTAAGCAGTGCAAATTCAGAGTCAATGGCAGATAACAGTCCTAAAAAACGGATTTATGTAATTAAATAAGAAATAATCTGTAATAATTATCCCTGTTATTTAATTATATAAATCAAAAGTACTCAAACAAAACTTCCCCCAAACACAATGGAAGCTTTCTTTAATATTCAATTAAATGGACATGCAGAGGGAGGAGAAAATTAGGAAACATACAATATTGGAAATTTTGTGTTATTTCCCAAAGCAGAGAAGTCTTAGGTTCATGAAGGCTTAGCTAAAGATTGAGTACAAACAAGCAATCTGATTACAGAAAAAATTTGGAAGAAAGAAAGCTGAAGGACAGAAATATCCTAAACCAAATGAAGGTCAAGAGAAGCTAGAATAAAATTAACAGGCTTTTGAGCTAAAAAAAAAATTCTTTGAATAATAACTATATTCTAGGTACTGTATTAAATACATTTATAAATGTTATCTCGCTCAGTCCTCCCAAACAACCCTTTCCATTTCACTATAAAGGAATCTGGAGACAAAGAAGGGTTAAATGACAGGTGAATTACTCCAACTGCTGGAATTTTTTCTTTGCTCCCATGGTGTGGGGACTGGGAAAGAGGAATAAAATTTCAGATTTCACTTGAGAAAAATCTATGCTTGAGTGTAAAGGCAGAATTCTCATTTAAGTGTCCACCTATCCCATAACATCAGGTGACCTTTGTATGATTTTTTTGTTAAAGGAAAAGGTTTATATAATAATTTTAGCATGAAAAGCTTGAACTCTCACTGATATTGGAGCACGTTGGTTGTATCAAAAGTGCCAATGTAACATCCAAATCTGTACAAACTGTTGAGTTTGTTACTGATGACATATGCTAGGGAGCAAGATCTCAAACGCTCTGCAGAACGGCAGCTTGGCAGGTTCTTTTCATTTGAAATGAAGGAGGAAATGTAAGGGAGATTACCTGAGGGTGGGAGGGAGCTAGGCAGGGACTGGATTACAAGATTATGCACTTTCTTGAGGGTAGCTATGCCTTGGAGGGGTATTACCTCTGGCATCTCAAAGGTCTGTTAACCCAGATGCACAAAAGCAATGAAGGGAAGGAACTTTCACTGAAGAGATTACAGGCCTGGAGTGTGACTACCCACCATGACCTGCCCAGTTAGGAATTTATGATTTATTACAGCTTTTGTTTACACCGGAAAGGCTCAAAGAGCTTAAATGAAGAGGATAAATAAAGAGACTATTTCCAGAGGTGAGGGCGGGGTTAAAGGAAACCAAGAAATGCTGGTGAGGACCCCAGCCCTGTAGGCACCTCAGGGGAGCGCTGAGAGGTCCAGGCCTGCCACAGGCGGAGCAGGAGGATGCTGACCTCCGCCCTCCCTGAGCCAAACCCAACACACATGTGTACAGGTAGCAATTATCCTGCAAAACGGGCGCTGAAACAGCACAGCTTCTGACACCAAACCAGTAAAGACCAGTGGAGCCCTGGGGAGCTGCAGGGACCCTCCTGGCTCCTGGCACATCCTTGTCACTTTGGCAGGGCGGCGGGAGCTCCATTGGGAGGCTTTGGCCTACCTGCGAGGTCACCGTAACACGTTCACAGCTCCGTGGCCTCTGCCTTTTGCCTCCGAACCCCAGGGAGCAAGCAGGAACCGGCCTCCTGCAAGGGCGCTCCTCCCCGCAGGCCGCGCCCAGGGCGCCAGAGCGCATGCTCCGCTCCAAGTGGCTGCACCTGGCTACACTGCAGTAGAGCCAGTCTTTCTACGCAGGACCACTTCCTGTGCCACAAACGGTAGACAGACGGTATAGAGAAGACTGGAGAGCCCCAGGGGCACCCCCGGCCTGCGGGAATTCTCCGGGGTCAGAGGGGCCAGTGCGCCACTGTTTATGTCTCCCTCCGCCTCCATAGGGTGGCCAGTAGCTCTGTCCAGGTGTCTGGTCTACCTGCACTGTTCCTGGACACATCTCCAGAGCCCATGGCGGTGGGAAGAAAGGGAGCAAACAGGATCCGCAGGGCATTACTACACACAGCGGGCCTCCCGTTGGAGCTGCTCCTGCAGGGTAGGCCAGTGCCGGGTTGCCTCAAGTGCCCCTCCACTCCTACCAGCATGCCAAAACCACCCTGCACACACAGTCTACACGGAGCCCATGAAAATATGCCTAGCATTCATCATTAAAGAAAAGCAAACCAAAATCACAAGATGCCATTACACACCATTAGAATGGCAAATTCATAACATATCCCATCAACATTTGAATAACTAAATAAATTGTGGTATTTACATACAATGAAATACAACTCAGCAATAAAAAGAAGTGAACTACTGATAAAAGCAATAACATGACTACATCTCAAGAATATCTTGCTACCCTAGCCAATTTGGCTCAGTGGGTAGAGCGTCCGCCTGCAGACTGAAGAGTCCCCAGGTTCGATTCTGGTCAAGGATACATGCTTGGGTTGTGGGCTCTATCCCCAGTAGGGGGCAAGCAGGAGGCAGCCAATCAATGATTCTCTCTCATCATTGAGTTTTCTAACTCTCTTTCCCTCTCGCTTCTGAAATCAATAAAAATATATTTAAAGAAAAAGAACATCTTGCTAATTAAAACAATCCAGACACAAAAGACTATATTCTATATGATTTAAGTCATGTAAAATCTTAGAGAAGCCAAAACTATAGTAAAAAAAATCGATAGTTGCCAAAAACCAAGTTTGGAAGAGGGGATTGACTTTATAGAAATGTAAAGGAACTTTTTAGGGGGATTAAAATATCATGATTACTGTAGAGGTTACAGAACTGTACACAATTATTAATACTCAACAAATTTTACACTTAAAATTAGTGAATTTTATTGTGTGTGAATCATATTTCAATAATGCCGATTTTTGGAAACAAATTTCAGAAAAGAACAAAAATTACCTTCAGCCCTATGATTTAATTGTCAATGGAAACATTTTGCTGGTAGAATTTAATTGCCAATGGAATTGTCTTAACTATTGCCGGGAGCCGGTCCATGCTTGCTGTTTCAAGGGACCTGGCATATATGGCATACTGTTCTTAATATGTTTGCTCACCTTCTTGGCACTATGTGTTTTAACCAAGGCCTCCTCTCTGAGAAAGGTTGTTTCCTCAGGTAGGGATTTTCCCCTGAAGTTAGGGAGGGAATTAAACCCCTCAACTAAGTGCCAGGTGGGTAATTAATCACTTTAACTATGAACAATCATGCTTAAGCTACATAATCTTTACTCCCTGGAATGGAGATAAGAAACGCCCTAACCTTTGTAATAGAGATTGATAGGATTGAATCAACTGGTATAAATACAGATGCAACAAGACAGCAAGACACAGAACTTAGGACACAGAATTTAGAAGACAGAACCTACACAGAACCTACAGACAGAAGAACTTCGCTGGAGAGAACATGGCAAAAGATCCTGGACTGAACCTGACTACAGAAATTGGCAAGAGAACCTTACTAGAACCTGGTGACTGAACCTGGCTGGAGAACCTGGACAGAACCTGGCTGAAGAACCTAGCGAGGGAACATGGCTACAGAACCTGGCTGGAGAACCTGGAGAACCTTGCAAGAGAACATGGACTCAGAACCTGGAAGGAGATCCTAAGCAGAACTTCGCTGGAGATCCAGACCAGAACTTGGCTGGAGATCCTGGCTAGGCTGCTGATCAACTGAACGCTGTCTCCATCCACACCTTTGGGGACCCCTGGACCTTCTGGGGTTGGACCCCGGCAAACTATGAGAATGTAATCTTTTGCTGATTACTGAGTTACATGCAACCTGAAACATGGTATGATTGTAAAACAATGTTCAAAATACAGATTATTCAAAATAGCCAAGGTAAGACCAAGTATCATTGAGGGCAGCCACTAGAATTCTCATACACTCTTCCTGTTTTCAAAAGCAAACTATTTTGCATTACCTTAACCTTAAACGTACTCATCACCTATGGATCGAGCAGTTCCATGTGTGGGTATCTGATAAAAATAAGTTCTATGTCCATCAAATGAACCAGACAAGAATTGCATAGATGCACTATTCATAATATTTCCAAATGGGAAACACATCAAATGTTCAAAAACAAACATGGAAAAATAAATTTTAGTATATATTTGGGAACATATTAAATTTTAGTATAAATTTGACTATATATTTAGTATAGTCACAAAATGGAATACCACTCAGCAATAAAAATTGAACTACTGTGACCCACAACAATATAGATAAATCTCATAGACAATGTTGAACAAAAAAATACCAGACACCATATTCCATTCAAATAAAGTTGAGAATATACAAAACAAATCTAAGTTGGTATAAATGAGAATGGTCCTATTTATTTGCGGGGGGAGTGGAGGGCGTTATGTTCTGAGAGGGGGCATGAGGGAGCCTTCTGGAGTGCTGAAATAGTCTATCTTGATCTGGGTGGTGGAACATGGCTATATATATTATAAATCCATTAAAGTACACAATTAAAATTGGTGCACTTCACTATATGTGCATTACACTATGATTTTAAAATTCTTACCAGTAAAAGTTTAAGTCATGCTTTAAAACAGAAAAAAAAATGATGATATATCACAGCCTTAGATACTAAATACTATTCTTGTTCTGTGGCTAAGGGGCTGGGGGAAGACTGCTTTTGGAACATGCTCTTTATAAAAATCCCTCTGAGAGAGTATTAGGAAATTCCCAGGATCAGATAAGATCAGCCTTCAAGCCATAGGAGAAAAAAAGCAAGCTCTCGGTTCCTTTAATTAAAATGTCAACACTTTCCTTACTCCTCCAGCGGCCATTTATTTTTAGTCCCATAAAGGCTGACCATGGACAGACCTGGCCTGACTGGGAATGCACAGGTTTGCACTAAGTCCCCTCTGCTTCTGAGTAGTGGTGTAGACTTGGAGTCAGTTACCTTCCTTATGCTATCAGATCCATAAGTGATAAAAAATGTATTACTAGCAATATTGAAATACCTTCTGCCTACTGAATATTTGTTATGAGCTGGACACTGTGCCGGCCACTTTGCACACAGTTCTCCAACCTTGTATGGAAGATCATTTTATTGAGAGGCAATATAAGAGTGTTCTCTGGAGTCAGATTTCCTAAGTTAAAAACCTGGTTCTGCTTCTCAGATGTGCCAACTTGGGCCTTGGTATCTTCATCTGTAAAATGGGAGTGAAAAAATCACCTTCCTCCCAGGACGGTTGCTAGGATAAGCAAGATAATATATATAAAGCATTGAGACTATGTCTGGAACATACAAAGGAATATAAATGCATTTGCTAAATAAAATGACAAAAATCATTTTAAAGATGGGAAAATACAAGTTCACAACAGCAATGGCCTACCAAGGGTGGGGCAGTGAGGTGCTATCCTCCAGGTATAGAAAACAGGGGATTGCATTGTATGTTGGAATATTTTTTAAGAAGAAAAATAAGACTTTTGATTATCATCATACCCTGGCAATTCAAAACAATGTTAGAAATACAATACTACCCTCCAACTATTTCCAGGCCCCACCCACTTTGGACATCTCTGCATTGATGTTAAGTAAGTTGCCCAAAGTCACACAATGTCAGGTGGTGAAGCTGAGATTCAAACATACACATATCAAATGTCAAATTCTATACTGACCCAAACTCCTCTAAGGGCCATTCTTGTTATTAGAATACATATCTTACAATCCCTATCTGCTGTGTATAGTATCCGTGTTTTCTTCTTTGAAACACCTTCTATTCAAGAAATAAATAGTAGCCCTAGCTAGTTTGGTTCAGTGGATACATCGTCGGCCTGTGGACTGAAGGGTCCTGGGTTCGATTCCGGCCAAGGGCATATGTCCCAGTTGCAGGCTTGATCCCCAGTAGGGGGGGTGCAGGAGGCAGCCGATCAATGATTCTCTCTCATCATTGATGTTTCTAATTCTCTCTCCCTCTCCCTTCCTCTCTGAAATCAATAAAAATATAAAAATAAAACAAAATAAATAGTAGTACCTACCATGTACTGGATTTTCTTCTAGCCACCGAGTGTAGGACAGTGAACAAGACAATGTTCTTTCTTAGAGCTTACATTCTAGTAGGGTGAGATAAAACAAATAAGAAAACAAATACAAACATTATTTTCAGATGACAATAAGTAATTAAAATAAACCAGGGTGATGGGCCAGAGCTGTGCTAACCAACTAGTAACTAACCACTAGCCACATGGGGCTCTTGAGAACTTAGAATGTAGTTAATCCAAATTGAAATGTGATAGTAAGTGTAAAACACACATGTATTTCAAAGACTTAGTACTAAAAAAAAAGGAGTGTAAAATATCTCATTGCCAAAACCGGTTTGGCTCAGTAGATAGAGCGTCGGCCTGCGGACTGAAAGGTCCCAGGTTCGATTCCGGTCAAGGGCATGTACCTGGGTTGCGGGCGTATCCCCAGTAGGAGATGTGCAGGAGGCAGCTGATCGATGTTTCTCTCTCATTGATGTTTCTAACTCTCTATCTCTCTCCCTTCCTCTCTGTAAAAAATCAATAAAATATATTTATAAAAAAAAATCTCATTAATAATTTTTATACATTTATCTCATGTTGGTAAGGAAAGGAGCCATTTTTGTATAAAACAACACATTTACCATATCCAGTGTTCTTTTTTTTTTTTTCAAGTTTTCATATGCTATTTTTTTCCACATAAAACTCCTTTCAATTTTTTTAAAAGTACAAGTCTGCTGGTGATGAATTCTCTCAGATTTCATTCATCTGAAAGAGTCTTTAGTTCTCTTTTATTTTAAAAGCTATTTTCACTGAATAGAGAATTCTAGGTTGATAGCTTTTTTTCCTTCAGCATTTCGAAGATGTCATTCTATTTTTGAAGATGTCTTCTGGCCTTTGTTGTTTCTGATTAGAAGTCCACAGACTTATTTTTCACTCTACATAGAATGTGTATTCTGCTTTTAAGATTTACTGTTAATCACAGGTTTTCAAAAATTATATAGTAATATGTTAGGTTTTCTTTGCTTATCCTGCTTGGGGTGCTGTCAAGGATCTTGAATATGTAGATTCATAAGTTTCATCAAATTTGCAAAAACATTTGCCAGTGTTTCTTCAAACAATTTTCTGGATTTCTTCACTCCTCTTTTGACAAAACTCAAATTGATATTGTCCTCTGGACACTATAAATCTGTTCTTTTTGCCTTTTTGCCCTCTGTGCTTCAGTTTGCATAGTTTCCATTGCTATGCTTCCAAATTCAGTGATTTTTTTTTTTCCTTCTTAGTGTCTAATCAGTTGTTAATCCCTTCCAATGAAATTTTCCATTTCAGGCATTGTTTCATTTCTAAAAACTCAATTTAAAAAAAAAATCCTTAATTCCTCTCCTCATTAGACTTATGTTTCCCATTAAATCCTTGAAGGTATTTATATTAGCTGTTTTAATATCCTTGTGTGCTAATCCCATTACCTTTATCATGTTTAATTTGGTTTATAATGATTGATGCTTCTCTTTGTCGAAAGTTGTATTTTTTTCTTCTTCACATATCTAGTATTTTTTATTAAGTCCTAGACATTTTGCATTTTACAATGTAATGTTATATTTTCCTTTTTAAAATACATTTATTTAAAAGCGATTGGACTTTATTTAGGCAGACACTTAATTCATCTGTTATTGAGCTTTTCAATGTCTTTTTAAATGAGCTTTTTAGGGCAAGTTTTGAGTATCCTTGATTCTAGGGCTAGTTTATTCTCTCTGTTAAGGCATGAGCCTCAAGTGTCTCCACTGAATACCACAGGGCTTCAACAAGAACTCTTTACTATGGTTGATCAAAACTCAAACATTTCCCAGCTCTGTGTTTGTCCTAGGAACTCTTCAGTTTACAGTGCCTTGGTTGTTTTTGCCCAGCCTCATGGAGTCTCACTTTTACATCTATAGTTTAGCATTCAACATTATACTCATAAGGGTGCCTTATGAAGATTTGGGAGCTCTTTCTTAGGCAGTTCCCTCCTCTCCAGTACTCTGACCCTCCACTGAGCACAGCGAGAAAACCAGGAGAAAATAAAAACTTTCACATTCCAGATACCCCACTCTTCCAAAATTCCAGACCCTGACTCCTTCTATGTTCTGCTTAAGATTCTCCTCCCTGTGCTTCCAGACAAAAAGCCCAGATGAACATAAAGTTCACATTGTTTATTTCCTTTCCCTCAAGAACCACCGTCCTGCACTGCCTATTGTCTAATGTCCAGAAATAGTGGCCTCATATCTTATCCAGTTTTCTCATTGTATTCCATGAGAGGTTATGTCCCATCACAGCCAGAGGCAAAAGTAAACCTTTGTGCCCTGGCCAGTTAGCTCAGTTGGTAAGAGCATCCTCTTGATATGCCAAGGTTTCAGGTTTGATCCCTGGTCAGGGCATCTACAAGAAGCAACCAATGGATGCATCAGAAGTGAGTGGAAAGCAAGTTGATCTCTCTCTCTCTCTCTCTCTCTCTCTCTCTCTCTCTCTCTCTCATTAATTAAAAAAAAATAAGCCTGTGTGAAAATCAGAAATTTATAAACATAAAAATGTTCAATTTTTTAAAAAGTAAATGGATTCCAAGGACATCTCATCATAAGAAACATCTAATCTAGTACACTGATTTTCAAACTTGGGTGCACATTGGAATAGCCTGAAGTATCACTCCTAGAGTTTCTGATTTAAGTGGTCTGGACTGTCACTCGGGCATGAGAAATTTTTAAGGACACCTTGGTGATTCTACTAAGCAGCCAAGCTTTTTCCAGTAATATTTGGCAACCACTGATTTGGTACACTGAAGTATTTAGTGATGGAAATTATACTACAAAGAGGTATATGCAGTGTGTATGGGTGTTCATACCCAGACACAACTGAATATGCATATATATGTAAAGTAAACCCTCCACCTAGCTTTCTAGATCAGTAGTTCTCAAACATTACTGAAAAAATATTGCTCAAGAGAAATGCCTAGGAAAAAAATATATTTTTACAGCTCAGGTGGTGCCTAGCCAGCCCTAAGAGTGGAAAATGCAGTTCAAGTGGTTGAAGGAGCAGTTGGGGGTTTTTTGTTTGTTTTTTGTTTTTAAATATATTTTATTGATTCTTTACAGAGAGGAAGAGAGAGGGATAGAGAGAAAGAAATATCGATGAGAGAGTAACATCGATTCAGCTGCCTCCTGCATACTCCCTACTGGGAATGTGCCCACAACCCAGGTACATACCCCTTGACCAGAATCGAACCTGGGACCCTTCAGTCCACAGGCCGACGCTCTATCCACTGAGCCAAACCAGTTAGGGCAGGAGCAACTGTTTGTTAATGGGCAATGGCCTATATTTCACGGATTAACAACTTCATCATCTGCTCATTAACGTGAGTCAGAATGGCTACACTGAATCCTCACAGAGGAGGTATCTGTTTGAATGTCAGGGGCAGAGTAGAGCTTATACCCCTCTCCTCCACTCTCCAGTTACTACAGTTTTTCATACTATGATTCTTAGACAATTATTGAAGGATAATCTATCTCTACTGAATCAGGGATTGAATTGAAAAATACTTCATAGCCTAAATTAGGTTTTCTTCTCTGGATATACTAAAAAAGAATGAATATAAAGGAAAAATACATTTATTGACAGTCAGGTATTTTATATGTACAATCCCAATAATAGCACCAATTACCATATGGGATAGGATAGCTTCATTTAAAGGAAAGTATTAAGATCATCTCTCTCATGTTTTTTTTTCAGTGAGCACAGAGAGAAAAAAAGAAACAAATGATGAAACTTATTAAAGTATATCAGCTTTCACCCTGGCTGGTTTGGCTCAGTGGACAGAATGTCGACCTGGGAACTGAAGGGTCCCGGGTTGGATTCCAGTCATGGGCACATGCCTGGGTTGCTGGCTCGGTTCCCAGTAGAGGGCATGCAGGAGGCATCTGATCAATGATTCTCATCATTGATGTTTCATTCTCTCTCCCTCTTCCTTCCTCTCTGAAATCAATAAAAAATAAATAAAATAAATAAAAAATAAAGTGTAGCAGCTTCCAATGAAGTAGATGCGGTGTTCTAAGGGTAGCCTGATTGATATTTCTTTTGCTCTTGATGGAATCCCAGATGCATTTATGTGGAACTGTTGGAGTTCCAGGGAGCACTGCGAGAAAACCAGGAGAAAATAAAAACTTTTAAAACGTATCTTTACAACATACACAAATTGCCCCGGATAGTGTGGCTCAGTTGGTTGGGTGTCGTCTTATGCACTGAAAGGTTGCTGGTTCAATTCCCCGTCAGAGCACATACCTGGGTTGTGGGGTCAGTTCCCAGGAGGGTGCATGCAGGAGGCAGCTAGTCAATGCTACACGCTCACATCAATGTTTCTTCTCCCTTCCTCTCTTTCTAAAAATTAATAAACTATTCTTTAAAACAATACGCGAGTCAACACCACCATAAAGAGATTCATTTGAAAACCCACTATTGGAAGACTTCTGTTTTCACTAGGTCATTCCTAGCATTTTGAAAGGTTTCTGGCCCATATTAGTCACTCAATAAGTGTTTGGGTAGTGGGGATTCAAAGGCAAATGTGAAGGGTCATTGCTATCTAAAGGTCCTTGGGAAGCTATGAGAAGGCCTTTGTTTAGATTCCTGCATCCTTTTCCCCACTCAGTATCCTGAATATTTTCCATCTCTCTTTGTATGCAAGGCTAAGTGTGAAGCCGAATGTGCCAAGACTCCTAGTGAGGTGTGCTGGAACCCACCTTAAAGGAGGACAGTGGAGAGGCTGACAACTCCAGAATTAAATAAAGATTATATTAAGAACTTATGAACAGAAGCAGAGTAGATCTCCACACCCAAAAGGGAGCAGGAATGGGGGTTTGATATGTATAGATCCTGCAAGAACACCAGTGGTTTGTGGCCAAGTGGTTTGTGCTTGTTAAGAGCTGTATATGCCAAGGCAGTAAACAACTTACTGGGCCTACTTATGATGTAAGAACATTCCTTTCAGGTGATGCAGGCCCTGTGTGAATTAGCAGTCACTGAGAGTAACTTGCTTTTCAAGATGGCATTGGTTACGCCAAGTGCTAGAAACCATTTTGCCTAACACCTAGTGAGAGGTTGTTAGGAGGCTTGGCTTGTTATCAGGATAATCCACGGGTTTATGTCTGGTAGGCCTGGTTTATTCTACTAATATGTGATAAGCACTTTTTATCAGTCACTTCCCATCATATAAGATTATGATCATAGTCAAACCTCATGAGATAAATTATGCCCTAATATCATTCCCATTTTACAAATCAGAAAACTAAGGCTCAGCAAGTTAAGTAATTTTTTTAAAAAGCATACAACAAAAATAATAGAGCAAAGATTCCAACCAAAGCATCCACCTTTCATATATTCTTTTTTAAAATATATTTTATTGATTTTTTTACAGAGAGGAAGGGAGAGGGATAGAGAGTTAAAAACATCGATCAGCTGTCTCCTGCACACTCCCTACCTGGGATGTGCCCGCAACCAAGATACATGCCCTTGATTGGAATTGAACCTGGGACCCTTCAGTCTGCGGGCCAACTCTCTATCCACTGAGACAAACCGGTTAGGGCCACCTTTTATAGAATCTAATGGGCATGTTACAGGCACAACAGAAGTAACTTCCCAGAGAACTTCTGGACTTGGGGTCCAGGTATGGACCTTAAGATTTAGACCAGGCCTCCAAGACCTCTTCAGTTTATGTTAGTCCTGATGCCAAACTAGGTGACTAAGATAGTCATGGTCAGGGCAGAGCTTACTAGAGTATTAGCAACCAATCAAATCCCATGGGAGAGAGCCTAATGTAATGGAAAGAACACTGTCTTTGAAGTTCAACTCCTGCTTTTTAGACACAACTGTATTAAATAGTGTGAAATAGTGGTACAACTACTATTATTACACTTGGTGGGAAGCTCACACGAGATAATGTAGAATGAATACAATAACTACATAGTTAACTCCTTTATAAACAAAAGAAAAAGTGATAGAAGTTTAAAGAAGGTGCTCTTTAACCTTTTAGGGAAAGGTTTGGTGACAGAAGAATTTCAGACCATTGATTACAGTGAGAATTTTTATCTATCTCCAGTTTTCATTTACTCTGGCCTTTTCCTCCCTATCCTCATTAACATGAGTTGTTAAGGTCAGTTCAAGGTCTTGTACAAACTTGCAAATTCAATATGATCAAAACTGTGTTAAAAACAAATAAATGATTCATTAGAAAAATAGAAACTGGAAAGAAATACACTCAAATCTAGCACTGATTACCACTGAGTGATGATAATATAGCTGATTTTTTTCTTTTCATAAGAGCATTCTTTTTATAATGAGAACATAGTATTTTCTGAGTGAAAAAAAATAATACCTTCTCATTTTAATTCCTGTAACACTCACCCAAATGTGTACTTTGAAATAAACAACAATGAAGTAATTCAACAAGTAAAGAGTATATCAAAAAGTTTTATCCATAAACATATGATCTACTTAAAGATAAATAAAAAAAACGAAGGAGACAAGAATATTCTGCAAAATGTAACACAAATTTTTATAATCATGACTATATTTATGCAAGCAATATAATTTGGGGACAGTACCAATCCTTGAGTGTGAAGGCAGAGACTTCTCCATAAGATATTTACTTCAACACTGTAACGTCTCAAACTATTACCTACACAGAATTGGAGCCACAAAAAAAGAATAGCCTACAAACTATGAACTACTCAGTGGAAACATGAATATCTAACCTAGCCTGGGTTTTCTTGTGGGTTTTTACTGAGCTGGGCAATATCAAGTTGGAAAAGCACATGTTTGAAAGCTCCATGTACATATTTCATTTTCCTGGAATAGAGGAAAGTATCCAAAATACAATCAGTTGGACTAAGTTCAAAGTGCCCGCCCCCGAGCACACACACACAGACACCATTGCTTTAAATACACCCTATCTTGTTGAAGGCTAGCGGAGGTTCTTCATCTACTCACCACTCCTCTATCAACTTCAAATATTTATTCAGCTGCTACCTTCCAGCTTAAGCCGTTTTTCCAGGAAAAAAAAAAAAAAAAGACAGAAGTACTTGGATTTAAACCTAATTGTCAAATGTTCTGGACACTATAGGGGCCTAAATAAAATAAACCCTGAAGATGGGTGGTCACAGGTGACTGGGAACATGCTTCAGTGATGCCACCATATTTGTACACTATTTATCTTTCAACTGGAAATTTAGTGTCAACTCCTCATTACTTTAGGAGACACAAAGGGGTGTCACAATCACTTGTCAATCTTGCTGTCTAGCAATTGGCTTATTACTGACCCTCTGTCTCTGTTATGTTCTTCCTGATGGAGTGAAGTATCTTTTCTCAGCAACTGTTTTGAACAAAGCACTGCCATCTGTTGTCGTAAAGAGAATGAATGCTAATCCTTTGGTACTTCTTTCTTTGCTTCAGCCTTGCAAGAGAATGTGAAGTATGTATGATTCCTCTTTTAGAAGGTTTGCTTTACTTGTTATTGCTACAGTCCACTCCTATCATTTCTTAATAATGACAATGATATAAAAGATTTTTAAATGCTTTCCATAATTTTCTCATGTAATATCCATTAAAGCTTATGTTATATGATGTAGAGATATTATAGATGCCCAGATCAGGCCTATATTTTTCATTCATTCTAAAAGATATAAAATATTGGAGAGTCAAAACCCTAGAAGATAATTCTTGACCAATAAGAGACAGGAAACGAGAAGGAAACTTTTCTAAATTTATTCCATGCCTATGTAGTGGGCACTGTACCTACTTCATGATATTACATGAACCTTTGACATAGGCCATATAGTCTTGTTTCTTTTTATAGTGAAAAGAAGTTTATTTTTTCTCCTTTATCCTGAAGCTACTTGAAAGCTGTACTGAAAAGAATTAAAATAAAAAGATATGTGTGTACGATGCCTTTCGAAAACAGCTATTTCTCTTATGGTAACAAGTCTTGGAAATATTGCTGAAAGCTACATGACTCTTCAAGTAAACAAGATCTCATTTTCACATAATGACAATACCTGGTGAAAAAGAAACATTAGAGATTAAGTGGATTACAATGGTTGGGGACATTCCTAAAAATTATGAAGCAACACAGAGGTGCCAAATTTCTAACTTTTTGTTTCCAATGAGAGCATTCAAAAGTAAACTCCAACCACTCTTGCCATAATTCTATTACAAAGAACATTTTGACCTCAGTAGGAATGAAATGTTTTCAGAAGTCTAACATTCTGTTATAAACTTGACTTTATGAAAAGTTAATTAAATATTCTTATTGTTCTCATTTCACTCCCACTCTAGCTGCCCTGACACTAGACCTTCCCGTAAGGCCTTAACATCTGAGCTTTGTCATAGATTCTGTTTTCTAAGAAACCCATGCTGAGACAATGCTATTCCTTTATCCTCATTTTAGAGACTAAGATAAATGAGACTTAAGCAAGTTTGTCTAAGCCAGTAAACTGCATAATTGGGATTCAACTCCAATTTGCCTAATTTGTTTGGTGATTATGCTATTTCTCAATACCTCAATCTATTGGTTCTAATAATAAATAACAATGGCTTATAAATATTTATTTCTTTTTTGAGTAATTTTGAATTTTGATAAATATCTCAGAAAGAGGGCCAAATCAAATGTGTTAAAATAAAAAGGAAAATTGTGGCAGACATCACTAGATATCTAACCTGCATCTAGTTTCCCCTTTTTCTTTAGTAAAAGATCCATAATTTGGTTTAGAGTGGTTGAGTAGTTTTCAGCTTCCTTTGCAGCTAGGGGTGGCTATGTGATATAGTTGTGATTGAGGGGATTAATTGAAAATCACTAGGAAGGGATTCTGGGAAAGCTCTTTAAAAGGGGACTTATTCATTCCATTTAGATTGTTAACTTAAAGATGGAAAAGGAGCATTCCTCTTGCAACTACAAAACAACATTTTTGAAAATGAAAACTACATGCCATAGAAGCCTTTGTGGAAACACAGAAGAAACCTGGGAAGCCAATAGTGCCATTTAGCTGCCAAATTAGGTCTGACTGCCTACATTAGGTCTTCTTGTTAGTTGAAAAAAATAAATCCTCATTGCTAAAGAACAATTTTTTTCTCATTCTTATTATATGTAGCAAAACTCAATCTCTAATCAATAAGACAGGCGAGCATTTAAAAAAATAAATGGATTGAAAATGTGGCTGTATATTAAGTAATTATAAGAATATCAAGTAAAAAATGTTGATGCTCAAAATTGTCAAGGGATGTAAGTAGGATGCCTTCCAAGGTAGAATCATGGAACAATAGAGGGAGAAGAAAAGAAAAAGATGCATTTGAGTGGGAAAAAGGTCAAGAGGTGGACCAGATGGTAAATATTAAAAGCTGAAAACACAGAACCTCAGCTATCAATGCATTCAAGGTGTAAGTTCAATTAGCATGGGCTCCTGAGTTCAAGGGCAGACGGAGGCTACCCATCCAAGCTAACCCTAATGGGATAGCATGAACTCAACTGATTCTACAATTTAATAATGTATGGTATTCCAAACTTCTGCTCACACTGCTGGAAAGGTTAAGTATGAACAAAACCTTCTGTACAGCTATTATGAAAGACAAAGATTGGGTCTGAAGTTACCAATGAAGATATTAGAGAGTGGGTGGGATCAAAAGCTGGCAGTACTCAGGCTCCTTCAGCCTTCCTTTAGGAGTTCATACCTTTGTTTATTCTTCACACAGTGTTGAATAACAACCCTGTGGTGAGTATCTAGTATGTACTAGGTATTGCTAGCAAAAAATGGACATCTCAAAACATTGTCAAGGTATGATTTTCAAAAAGTAAAAAAAATGACTCATGTAACCAATTTAACTAATTTAGTATAGAATGATCAATTTATTTAACTAATATAGAATGTCCAATTTATTTACTAATTTAAGAGGGATCAGCAGAATCATAACACATTAGCAAAGAACATTTGAGGAACTGATCATTTTTAGGGGTTAAAGAAAGAATATTTTAGGAAGATTGCTAGGTTAGATATACAATGAAGAAACTGTCCTCTGCAGTTAAATTTTCTACTAGGCAGAAATTATTCACATCTCAGGACAAAAATCTGCAAGTTGAAATGTAATATCACAGAGTCAAGGCTCTGATCCCAGCCATTTTCTCCTGGATATTAAGTGGTCCTTGGATAGAGCTACTAGACCAGTGGTTCTCAACCTGTGGGTCGCGAGCCCTTTCGCGGTCGAAGGACCCTTTCACAGGGGTCGCCTAAGACCATCCTGCATATCAGATATTTGCATTACGATTCATAACAGTAGCAACATTACAGTTATGAAGTAGCAACAAAAATAATATATTTTTTAAATATTTTATTGGTTTTTTACAGAGAGGAAGGGAGAGGGACAGAGAGTTAGAAACATCGATGAGAGAGAAACATCGATCAGCTGCCTCCTGCACACTCCCCACTGGGGATGTGCCCGTAACCGAAGTACATGCCCTTGACCGGAATTGAACCTGGGACCCTTCAGTCCACAGGCCAGTGCTCTATCCACTGAGCCAAACCGGTCAGGGCAACAAAAATAATTTTATGGTTGGGTCACAACATGAGGAACTGTATTTAAAGGGCCAGAAGGTTGAGAACCACTGTACTAGAAGATGCTTCTGAAGGACTCTGGAATGACATGCAGTCCTTTTTGCCTTGCTACTAGGTATCAGATAATTCTGAGAATAAGAAGCAGATTCCCTGGGCTGATCCATGACAACTATACTTCTCCAACTTCAGGGGGGAAAAGGAGGGGAAGGGGATGAAAGTGAATTAAGACCTTTCTTTAGATATTTTATATATATAGGCCCAATGCACAAAATTCATGCATGGGTAGGGTCCCTAGACCTGGCCAGCGATCAGGGCCAATCAGGGCCTTCCTTCCCCTGGCTGCTGGCTGCAGGCCGGGGTCTTCTTTCATCCCAAGAAGCCACCTGGTGGTCACCACACATCATAGCGAGCGGTCAAACTCCAGAGGGAATAATTTGCATTTTATTATATAGGATATCTGGAACTTACATATAACATTTCATTTAATTCTCACACAACTGAGCAAAGTGGTTATTAGTAAGCAAATTATGATATGAAAAAGTTGAGACAGAAAACAATGCTATCACACAATAAGGGAAGCAGCAGATATAAAACCCATACATGTCCTTTCACTAGGTCACATGGGCACTTGTGAAATTCACATATCTGTTGAGCCATCCACTCATTGGTTAATTAGATAATAATTACTGATTACCTCCTACACATTCAGCACTCTTTGTGGCCATGACCCTGTAGTAGTGAACTAACTAGGCTCTATCTTCATTTAGTATCTGCATCAAGCAGCTCACATACTAAAGGGGCTTTATACCTTCCTTTTAGCCAGTTGTCAACATAAGCATTTTCCTCTGACATATTAAAAAAAAAAAAAAAAAAAAAAAAATCCCTACTAATTTGAAGTGGTTCCTCTTTCTTTTTAGAAGTGTGTTCCTATTTATGCTATCACAGCCCACAGATGCCGGCCCCTTTTAATCCAGCAGCCTCAACCATTTCTTGCTCCCATTCATCTTTTCCTTTCAAAGCCATTTCACTCTGAGTTACAGCTGCAGAGCTTCTCAGAGTGTAAGTCAGGCAGACACCTCATATGCTCTAGTTAAAGCTTTCAGATGTCTCAGTGACTAGCAGCTGCTCTTGGGAAACGTGACCCAGAAGTCCTTTCAAGCCCTGGACTTCGTGAATGTCCCTCCCCCCTGGTGACCAGTGCTGGGCCTGAGATGGAGAGAAAGTCAGCCTAGGCTAGAGCTCAACTTTCCCTTGGGACATATGTCTGAAGAAGTTCGCAGGCCTATTACAAAATGTCACAGCTATCTACGTGTCTGGTATGAGTTGCTCTCCTGGTAGTCACTCACAATGGATTAGGTCATTGGTAACACAGAGCCTAAAGACACCCTCCCCGCCCCAGTGGTTCGGGCATGGAAGGGCCCATTTGGCAATCGACAAGAAAGCGAACAGCAAAAGAGTACGCATCGCTTTACAACTCACACAGACCATTTCCTTACTTCCTTGGAACCTGTGGTAAAACTCATTTCCTGACATTGAGCTGCAGGGAAGAGGGGCGTGTGTTTCCAATGTTTGAGGATCCTCAACAGCCAAACACTTGTTTCCTGGGTTGTAAATGGAGTCCCTCAAATTATAGCTTAATAGTTTCTCCTCTCTCTTCTTCTCTATTTGTGGAGATGGCATGAGACTGGTCATAGCCACTGAAGTATAACCCACTACAACACTTATACACAAACTTCCCTAAATGTTCTCAATCCCCAAATGTCTGGAATTACGTGGCTGTTAGAGATGAGCCATGAAGTTGAACTAAAGTGCGGGGGACCTGTCTCAGTGAGCTCCCTGGGGGTCTGAAACTGGAGGCTGTAACTCACCTGTGGGAAGTCATATTTACTCCCTCCATAGGACAGACAGGGCCAGGTCCACTCATTATTCCCAAACCGAAGGCAGGGAGGCAAGTGGAGGCCCACATAATATATATCAATATACTTAGAAGATATAAACCAAGCTAACAAACTGCTTGTTAAAATACGTTCTACCCTTCTTTCTTGAAAAGTATCCCTTCATAATGACAACATTAAATGGCATTTCTAACACTGTTTATTTTAAATTGTTTAAGTCAGCATAATATCAAAGATAATTTAATTCAAGTTGGGATGTTTTTTTGGTAATCTGCCAATAGCAAAATGAGTTCTAAAAGGCAAGAACATGCAATTCATGAACTATATTTTTTTCATAAAAATATTTTCTTGCCTTGATTTCAGCACATCACTAATTACATTGTTAAAGATTTTTCACAAGCTTTGGGTTCTCCTGACAGCAAAAGCTAAATTAGACACATTTTCTTGAGTCATTGTAGTTCTTGGTTTTTTAAATTAATTTCAATTTAAACAATTTTTTCTCTTCTGAGGCAATAGCAGTTGGAATTGTCAACAAATTCTTTAAGGCATATTTGATTTTGAAATTAACCATAATTTTACATGTCATGTAAAAACATTTTAATATGGTTGCATATAATATATTATCATCACAAAACTGTCATAAAATATCTTAATTTTATCACCTAATGCACACTTGCATTGTAATTTTATCATCTTTTTATGAAGTATTCAAATTCATAAGATCTGTGTTTCACTATGTCTTCTAGTGATTTCATATATTATCTAAATTTAATTTAGTTGCTTTAACAGAATGTTGTCATTATTCTCAGCATGTATCTGAGAGTAGTTATGGCATCAGGGTTGATAGGTATTTTATCAAGATATCTCCCTTGACTAGATCCAAAAGGCATATATAATCTCAAAATTGTTCCTCATGTCATTGCTATAAGCATCATTAAGACCATTCTCTTAGTAACAAATTCAAAATATATATTTACATGGCACACAAAATGTTTCTCTATTCAGCAAACTTTGCACACTTTTTATCCTACCCACAAAATCATTATCGTAGGCCTTTCCTCAGTATTCTTTTAATTATTTAAATATCTTGTATATTTTTGAGAATTTGTTAAATTGTATTAAATATTTCTATAAAAATAAAAACTATATGCCTGACCTAGTATTGTTGAGTGGTTGAGCTTCAACCTCTGAGGTCACAGTTCAATTCTCAGTTAGGGCACATGCCTGGGTAGGGGGGCGGGTGAAGGTGGCAGATGATCAATGATTCTCTCTCATTATTGATGTTCCTATCTCTCTCTCCCTCTTCCTTTTTCTCTGAAATCAATAAAAATATATTTAAAATAAATAAAAATTTAAAAAATAAAATTATTTGAAATCCTAGTTTCAGTACCAATCTAAATACAATGGTAAGGAATCAGTATTATGCTCCATATTAATTCCATCTGGACCAGTGCTATCCAATGGAAATTACTGCAGTGATGAAAATGTTCTATACCCAAACTGTTCAATATGGTAGCCAGACTCCTTGGGTGGTTATTGAGCACTTGAAATGTGGTGAATGCAATGGAAGACCTGGATTTTTAATTATGTTTAATTTCAGTTCATTTAAAATTTAAATAGCCACATGAGACTGTTGAGCACCATAGGGAACAGCACAGATCTTGACCTACGTATAAATAATTTTAAAAGTAATATGAATTTGTCATATAGCAAAATATTTCTCAGTTGCGAATATTGTGCTGATTAATGAAAGCCTCCTTATCCCTACTTCATTTCATTAAGCAAAATCTATTCATGCAATCTGAGAAATTTATCTCTTTTACTTCAGAATTCTGCTACTCAAATTATCCCCATGCTCTATTGTAGTGGTCATCTCTATTATATTGTCAGAGGTGTGGAGAGTGTTTTTCAGGGGCCTGAACTGTTTTTATTAGTTAGTTAGTTAGTTAGTTAGTTAGTTAGTTAGTTAGTTATTTTGTTTTGTGCTATGTGAGACCTAAAAAAGAGTCCAGGTCAAGGGTTCCTCTTGACCAAATCTAGAGTGAAGTAAGTGCATGAAAAGGAAAATCTTGAGTTGAAAAAGGAGGTGTGGAGAAGAGGGAAAAGAATAGGTCATAGAGATTGGTTTTTCCTGCCCCACCCCAACCCTTGCTTTCTCTACCCAGGATGCCTACAGGTGGAGATAAATGGTAGTTGACAGCTTCTGATCACAACTTTCTTTCCGTGACATTGTTTCTTATTTTGAGGAGGCCAGGACTTTGTATAATCAACATACAATAAGTAATGGTTCATTAAACAAATGAACAAAGTCCACTTCCATTACACCATCCTCACCAACACTAGGGGGTGCTTTGCCATCAGCACTCTCTGGGGTCCAATAAATTGACATATTTACTATAGTCCTAAGAAGGCCATGGCAAACTACATCGGCTCCTTGGGATTTACTCTTATGTTTAAATCAAGACATTTGCATATTGGGGAAAATAACTCATCTTCCTGATCTTCACTAAGATGTTATGTTCATTGTCTGGACTTCTAACAGAATCATTGGATGTTACATTAAATGATTGCAAAAAAATGGTACATCTAGGCATTCCTCGTTATAGGAATGCCCTTTCAGGGGCATTGTTAGGGCTGCCTTAATAAAGTACCATAAACCGAATGCTTTATTATTTTTTCCTTTTTAAAAATATATTTTTATTGATTTCAGAGAGGAAGAGAGAGGAAAACAGAGGTAAAAACATCAATGATGAGAGAGAATCATTGATAGGTTGCCTCCTGCATGCCCTCCCCTGGGGATCGAGCCTGCAACCTTGGAATGTGCCATTGATAGGAATCAAACCAAGGACCCTTCAGTTCGCAGGCCAATGCTCTGTCCAATGAGCCAAACCAGCCAGGGCTAACCTGAATGCTTTAAATAAAAGAAATTTATTGTTTTACAGGTCCAGAGGCTGGAAATCCAAGATCAAGGTGTTGATAAGACTATGCTCCCTCTGAAGGCACTAGGGAAGGATCTGCTACCGGTCTTCTCCCTCCCAGTGTCTGGAAGTTCCTTGACTTGTGGCAACATAACGCGAATCTTCACTTGGTGTTCTGTGTGTGTGCATGTGTGTGTCTGCATCCAAATTCCTTTTCCTTTGTCTGAGGACACCAGTCATCATGACACCTATCTACTCCATTAAAATCTTATTTTAACTCCTTACCTCTGCAGTGACCCCATCTCCAAAGAAGGCCATATTTTTAGGTTCTGGGAGTTAGGACTTCAACATATAAATTTGGGAGGGGCACAATAAAACCCAGAACATACACATTCCAGGTTCATCTATTTTAAATATATTGGTATGCTGCATTCAACATAGTATGAATAGTATTTTTTCTTTTCCAAAAACTTCATATATTTTCCAGGCAGATTGTGTATCATTTTCTAGACATGAGGTAAGAGGAGCATAAAGAAAGTAAGTGACATTCCTAAATTTACACAATTGTTTTCCACACTAGTTTCCAAGTATCCTGACTTCCAGGCCACTTGCCTATTCTCCATATTTGATTTATTTTTCTAAAGCCACCTTTATTGCTATTGCTCTAATTCCTATCCAAACTGATTGTTTAAAAGCCACTGAGTCTTGCCTGTTTCCTGCACCCATAAAAATTCCAACTTGATCCTTTGTTTTGTCTTTGACCTAAAGAACAAGATAAACTTTTCATGGAGATTGTGTTCTGAAAGTATATCAGCTGGCTTATGACTCTAACCCTCAAGGCAAGCCTTGGTTTCTCAGAGTCAGGGGGTACCAGAAAGCATTCAACTTTCAACATTCAGTCATTCAACAAATACGTAGAGGTTACATACTGTGTGTTAGGCACTGTTCTAGATACTTGAGATCCAGACAAAATCCAGAGAGATCTTATCCTTTATGAGGTGCTGGGCATGGTGGGGGTGGAGGCCGGGGGGCGGGGGCGTGGTGATGAAAATAAATCAATGGTGAGGAACAACCAATGGAGTGGGAGGTATGGCGCAAGTTTGGACAGGAAAACGCTCACTGAAGATACAAGAGCTGTTTGGGGAAAGCCACAAAAGTCCAAATTCAAGATTGATTATGAAGAACTGACCTGTAGCCTTATTCAAATTCATAAGAGCTTTAATAGGAAAAACTTACATTACCCGTTCTCAGGACAGGAGTCTCTATTTTATAGGGGGTTAATAGTAAAACCATGTGGTGGGAAGTCACATAGACCTTCTGAAAGAACAATGCATTCCTAAATAAACAGATAGCATCAGGCAGTCATCACACTCTATACATTCACTAGCCTCCTTCCTGGGGGCATGGCATTTATCTTTGGGCTGTATTAAGGGTTTTCTGGTTAGTCAGCCAAGCCTGAGGCTACAGAGTTAAGAGTCCAACATTTCCCAGATGCCTTTGCTGCTGCAGCCATATTACATTTGAAGTGAGTTCCCCTACAAGAGCCAAGCCCTGAAGTGGGGGAGGATGAGAGCCTTAGGCATTTACTTAAAGAACTTCTCCAGCAATGGGAAGAGCAAGAACTGATGGCCAAATTTTTCAATAAATCTAGAGAATTAACTATCCTCAGAACTTGATTGTTTGATTAAAGAACCAATGTATTCTCTTCAACTCTGATGAATCATTTATTCATCAAAATTATTTGGAAATGGAAATTCTGAGAAGCTGTTTAACTATAGTAAAGCTTGAATATGGGGCATACAGCTTTGGTGAAGAATTGGCTCTATCAATAGGACCCTTCTTACCCTTTTTAGCAATAAAGAAGAGAGAGGAAGCTTTTCAGGCGAATACTCCAAAAGCATAAGTTGAGCCACTGTGGGGCTTCAGTCTCCAAAGGGCAAATTCCTAGACAAGAAGCTCAAGGGCGGAACAGCGACCAGGCAGCGAAGCTGCTCAACTCCATGCTGATTTTCAGCGCTGTGATGTGATTCCCCTTTTATCATTTTTGGACCAGTCCCCTTCCCAATTAGGGATCACAGCTGCTAAGAATAAAGTGGTGTCTGTTTAACTGGCAGAAGGCACAATGGCCCACTCATGCCCTCAATAGGAGTCATTGTTCGGAAAATATTGCCATTGAGTTTTTAAAATGCTAGTGAAATTAATTGCTCTTTCAATGCTGATTGTCACCCAGTTCCTTTTGTTGTTGTTGTTCTTTTTTGTTTTTTAATGAAGACCTTTTTTATTTTTATTTTTTAGTAGTAGTGTACTGAAAACATTTCTCATGAAAATACAAATTCATAATTTTAAAAGGTGGAGGAACCTTTGATAGTATTTATTTAGTCGACTCATTTACAGAGAAGGCTGCAGCCCAGAAAGGCTGCATAACTTGGTTAAAGCAACACTGCTACTCACTGGCAGGCTTGGAACTAGAGCAGTCTCGTCACTCCCCATCCAACATCCTTTCACTCTGTGGGCTGTGCCATCAGAAATCTTTTTGTTAGAGATCCACCATCACATTTTCGTTGCTATGAATAAGTATCAAATAAGCATCTTCTCCCAGCATTTTTTACTTACTAGACCCGCAAATATGAAGTCCAGTCAAATGTTGCATGGCTTTCTTGCTGAATCAATGCTATCTTGTCCACTCAAGGAAAGGAAATCCTTGTACAATGTACCACCTGGGGAATCAAAGGGATGTGTTCCTCTTTCAGATACAGGCATGCGGCAACTTCTGTGACTTGTGTGAACTTCAGATATCAAGGGTTTGTCCCCTCAGGTGACCTGATCAGCAGATTGTTGTTGGCAAATCACTCTTTTTTCTTTTTTTTTTTTACATATTTTTATTGATTTCAGAGAGGAAGGGAGATGGAGAGAGAGATAGAAACATCAATGATGAGAGAGAATTATCAATTGGTTGCCTCCTGCACGCCCCCTACTGAGGATCAAGCCTGAAACCCGAGCATGTGCCCTTGACTGGAACGGAACCCTGGGACCCTCCAGTCCCCAGGCCAACAGTCTATCCACTGAGCCAAACCAGGTAGGGCGGTAAACCAGGTAGGGCGGTAAATCACTATTTTCAGTGCTTCCACCATCTGAATGCAGTGTGCTCAAGAGGGTGTACTTCACCAGCCTCGTTTAAAAAAGGGATTCCTCTAACATTCTTAAAAATACGAGTGTGACTCAGTTCATACTTATACTGAGTTCTACTTTATCTGCCTATCTATAACTCTGCTGTTATTAGCAAAACATAGACCCTGGTTTAGATATGCAGCTTCAAGCACAATAAACGTAGTGATGAACTTGGAGTTCAGAGGATTTTTGCTTCAGGTACTTGATTCAATCATTTATTCAACAAAAATGTTATTAAGACCTACTAAGAGTCAAGCTATTTACTATGTTAAAATGTTATTCATGACATTTGTTAAAGGTAGAAGGCTGACCTCATTCCAAGGGGGCTATGGAGATAGACACAGGGACCACTGTAGTAGGGTCTATTCATGGGGGAGAGAGATTGGGCTCAACTCCCCATACAGCCTGAGTGAGTGGGAATTTATACCCAAGGAGCAGGGTGGGGGATAGTAGACAGTGTGGGGATTAATGGACAGAAACCTCATTTATTTATTTAGAACACTTTTTAAAAATTTATCTTTATTGTTGAAAGTAATACAGATGTATCCTTTTTCCCCCCCATTGACCCCTTCTAGCCCACCCCCTACCCCCTACTCCAGGCCTTCACCACACCATTGTCTGTGTCCATGGGTTATGCATATATACATGTAAATTCTTTGGTTAATCTCTTCCCACCCACCCACTCATCCCCACCTTCCCTCTGAGATTCATCAGTCTGTTCCATGTCAGAAACCTCATTTAAATCAAAATTGAGAGGCCCCATAAAGGGTAGCTTTCACACCCTATGTTGATCCCAGAACCCAAAAGGAAGAATTCTTTGTTTATAATCATTCTCCCAACTTCCTCTTCTCTATAACAAAGCAGCCTCTCCTATGTTTTCCAGAAAGTGTGTGTGGTTTACCGTTAGACCACATGTCACAAATTGCAATTTTTATTACTCCTGCATAAACCCATTTTTGCTGAAGGACTATCTGGCTATTTGTTTAAGGTCAACCATGAAAAATTACTAAGAAGAAACATCAAGGGAAGGGGAAATCCTTGCTCAACCAACCTAACAGAATTCTTGCTGAAGGCAGGTCAGGGTGATAAGATATATCTGAGAGATGATGGAAGATAAGCAACCTAGTTAGATATTAAGGATGATCAGATATTGAGGATGGAGGATTCTGGCTAAACCTAGCTAGCAGGATTCTTGCTAAAACTGAACAATGAAGAAGCAAACATGGAAATCCAAAAGTTGAGATCTAGCTGAAAAAGAGGTCAGGAGCGCCTGCGTAGAGTTTGGTGAGGAGGGTCATTGTTAGAGGCAAAAGAGGATAATATTGAGGTAGGGCAATCCCCCTACTCTGTTCTGATTTGCAATGTGACCTTTGAAAAATCCACTTTACATCTCTCAGCCTCAGTTTTCTTATCTTTAAAATGAGAACTTTCATTACTTGTCCTGAGATCTTCTCACACAAAATATCAACTTTATAAAATCCGAATCACATTTCAAATGCAAATAAAGATTTTAAAGACAGTCCTTCTAGGGGATGCTACTTAATAACAATAATGTGTCAGGCACTGTACTAGGGTCATCTCATCGATGCAGCATCCTGCCAGCTACACAGCATTACTTCCTTATAACCAGCAGTCACAGAGGTACACGAAGTGAAGTGTTTGCCCAAGTTCTCAAGGCCTAGCGCGTCCAGGATTCAAACCCTGTCTGCGACTATACAGGTTCTGAAGTGAAGGCCATGCATATGTGACTTCCACAAAACAGACCTGACATCAATTTAGCAAGAAAAAAACCTAAAGGCTGTAAAGCTCTTAGAGTAAACTAACCAAACGGGTTTGCAAAATTTCATGCACTTATAATGACATATCCCCTGCACTGAGCAATAGAAATTGCCTCCTGGAGCCAAACATCTTATCTCCCTATACAAATTCCAGAACCATCAAAAGCAATAATTGAAATCATATTTCCAGGCCCATTAGTCTACAAATTTGACAGCTTAATCAAGAGATAAGTGGTCTCTCCACTGTCAAAAAAGGTGGTGTGGGGGGTGGGGTTGTGTGTGTGTATGTGTGTGTGTGTGTGTTGTTTTTTGTGTGTTTGTTTGTTTTTGTATCTAGGCCTAGACAATTTCAGTATGATAAACTCAGATAAAGTTTACTTGGGGCTCAAACAAAAAAAATAAAAAAATAAAAAAATCAGGAACTGACCTGTGCAAGCCTAGACACTTTTTTTTAAACCACAAGTAAAAACTCAAAATTGAAACAAAACAAGCAAGCCTGAAATGCTGACAACAAAAATTTCTAATTCAATAACTGTTCTTTAGAAGATTAAACATTGAAGTGGTTCAAAGCAGGCCTCCCCAGGATGTGCTACTTTGGTATGTGGATTGCTTTGAGCTGAACGCAATTGAGACCCTACAGGCTCATAAGAAATCCTTACCTCTCCTTTAAAGAATGTAAATTTGGGGACTGGCTCATAATGAGTTATCACTAGAAATAACTTCTAGTGACCTATCTGTAGGTCAGAGAAAATGTCTAATTACTGCACATCTGCTCTTCTTATCATCCTCTGAATTATCCTCCTTCCTTCTGAAGCCCCAGGATGCCTCACCTCATCCCTAGCTCAGAATGTCACATAGACCTCATTTTCCATTTCTGTCTCTGAACCTCTCATGCAAGTGGGGTCTCTGACTTTCTCAAGTATGTAGGGTTCCGGTATGTATGTACATAATTAAATGTGGTTATTTTTTCTTGCTAATCTGTCTCATGTCAAGGTCATTATTACACTAGCAGGAAGACTCTAGAAGGGTAGAGGAAAATTTCTTCCTCACCCAAAACATCCAGGAAGAATGATCAGGAAACAAAACGTTTTGTGTGTTTGCCTTCATCTTTCCTTTGAGGTGTCACCAGTAATGCTACATGCAAAAGCCAGCTGAAATCAACCTCATAAGCAGCCTCAGCTGAAGTCAGGGAGATGTTCCTTTCCATCATTACCTGGCATATTTGAAGCCATATTCCTGCTCCCAAGCAATAATCCAAATCCTAACCCTTTGTCAACCTTGAAATGTTAGTTCCAGTGACTCTTAGGTAGAAAAGGGGGTGTTGGGGAAGAGAATTCAACTCATCAAATGTAATTCTCTGGCAATTGGTTTTCTCTGCGTGCCAGAAACATGTTTGTAAAGTGAAGAACACACCAGATGAAAAGAAAAATTAGCAAAGAAAGACCTAAGCTGAGGGCCAAGGCCATAGGGCAATAGTTGAACTGTCCTGAACCAATGTTAAGTCAGAAAGCAGCTTTTATTTACATCTCTGAAATAAGCCAATCGTACCATTTGTTAAATTCTTATTTCTGAGATTTTTTTTTTTCCTGTGCTTTGTGTAGTCCATCTGCCAAACTTCAGAGAGAATACTCACTTAGACACAAATCCTTACTTGGCCCATACAGATGCCGCATGTGTGTTATATTTATCATACCACATAGTCCAAAGTTGGATATAAATGTGATACATGACTGTGCTGTGTGCTATAGCAACATCTGTATTGCTTTTCATTTATAGAAAACCCCTTACACGTCTCATCTCTTTCTGGTTAGCCCTGAAATGATTCTGCAAAGTAACTGAAAAAGTCACTCTTATTTTACAGATAAAAAAACTAAAACTCCAAGGGTTTAAGGGACTCACATGACAAAGCTTAATAGATTTAATGTGATGCTGTAGGAAGAACATGGACCCCAAAGCTGAGCACACCTACCACCTGTGCTTACCACTTGGTTTCCCTCCCTCTCTTCATCCCTCCCTCCCTTCTCTCCTTTCTCTCAGTAGTCAATAAAACTACTGAACTCCCTGAATTCAGCCAGGCAGACATTTGGTTCAGTCATTGATTGCCAAATTTGTGGTCATATTCCCATTCCAATGATCCAAAGGAATAACATCAAACCTAACCTGTGCCATTTTTGTTGGTCAATATGGATAAACATGTATACTCTCTAATGGTGCACATAATTTTCACCACAACTCTGTCTTCTGTGATCATATAAGTAGTCTTTTGTCTCCAAGTATTCGTGAGAATAAAGAGTTAAAGCAACGTTTGGCTGAGCAGACTTCCATATATGAGAACGACTCACTGGAGGCTTAAGGAAGGAAGAGTGTCTTGTCTCCATTCTTTTAAATGCCCTCACAATGCTGGTACTATTTTTTGTTTTCAGCAATAATGCAGAGTCATTATCAGTGTCCTTAATCACATGACCTCAGGCAAGCTTCTGACCTCTTGGTCCTTTATTCATGAAGACACACACCAATTGCTTCATTGTTAAATTTGAATGAGACAATCTGAAGGCAATCAGCATTTTTATGATTCTCATAGTTAGTAGAGGTCAGGGGGCTGTGGAAATGGAATGGGGAGCGGGAAAGGAGACAGACAAAGGAGAAGCATTCTCATGGGAAAGCCATCAAAATATAGTTGGAAGTCAAATACTGATTTCCCCATTTTGTTCCTTCTTGAAGGGAGAAAAATTAGTCTTTCCCAGAGTATGTGTAAAGACATGATGTAACCAGCTTTAGCACAAACACACACACACACACACACACACACACACACACATGCATGCACTAGAATGGATAGGAGGTCTTATAGTCAATACTGGACTAACAAAAATTTGAAGTTTTCTATGTTTATGAACTTTAACATGGAATGGGAATTGTAAGACAAGTAGAGAATGTGTTGGATTTACCAAATTTATGTAATTGTGGAAATGTTTTCTCACAGTATATGTCACAGAATGTTCTGTGGAACATATTTTGGTCAATAGTACTGAAATTGGACAACCAATGGGTCTGTCACTACTTGAGCCAATTAAGCAGAGACAGAGTTGAATCTTATATGGGCCTTTATTCTGATAATGCTAGTAGTATCGGAGGGCAGCAGGTCATCCACAAAAATCTGCTCTGCCACCCTCCATAAGCCAGCTGCTTATATTGTGTAGGACAAAGATTACATGGGGAAGTAAGCAAAAGGAACAAGTATAGTTCATAGCAGCACAATTTACAATAGCTAAGATTTAGAAACAGCCTAAGTGCCCATCAGCAGATGAGATTATAAAAAACAGTGGTAAACATCTCACACCTGTCAGAATGGCTATCATCAACAAACGACAAGTGCTGGAGAGGATGCAGAGAAAAAGGAATCCTCGTGCAGTGCTGGTGGGGATGCAGACTGGTGCAGCCATCATGGAAAAGAGAATAGCATTTCCTCAAAAAATTAAAAATGGAACTTCCATTTGACCCAGTAATTCTACTTCTAGGAATATATCCCAAGAAAACAGAAACACCAGTCAGAAAGGATATATGCACCCCTATGTTCATAGCAGCACAATTTACAATAGCTAAGATTTGGAAACAGCCTAAGTGCCCATCAGCAGATGAGTGGATTAGAAAACTGTGATACATCTACACAATGGAATACTATGCTGCTGTAAAAAAGAAAGAATTCTTATCATTTGCAACAGCATGGATGGAACTGGAGAGCATTATGCTAAGTGAAATAAGCCAGTCAGAGAAAGATAAATATCACATGATCTCACTCATTTGTGGAATATAGTGAACAACATAAATTGATGAACAAAAATAGAACCAGAGTCATAGAAGCATCTGACTGTCCAACCAATGAGGGAAGGAGGGAGGTGAGGGGGTAAGAGATCAACCAAAGGAATTGTATGCATGCATATGAGCATAACCAATGGACACAGACGGGGTGGGGGTGGTGGGGCATGTGCTGGGGGTGGGGGCGGCCAGGGAGTAGTCAATGGGGGAAAAAGGAGACATATGTAATACTTTAAACAATAAAGAATTTAAATAATAATAAAAAATAGTGGTACATCTACACAATGGAATACTACACTGCTATAAAAAAGAAGGAACTCTTACCATTTGCAACAGCATGGATGGAAATGGAGAGCATATGCTAAGCGAAATAAGCCACTCGGAGAAAGATAAATGTCACATGATCTCACTCATATGTGGAATATAATGAACAACATAAAATGATGAACCAAAATAGATCAATGACAGGGAAATACCGAACAGACCATCAAACCTCAGAAGGAAGGCAGAGGGGAGTGGTCGGGGAGGGGTCAATGGGGGAAAGAGGAGACATATATAATACTTGAAACAATACAAAATTAATTAATTAATTTAAAAAAAGAGTGAGTATAAAAAATGGGTATTACAGGCACGGGGAAGTAGGCAATGGGGGCTGGGATAGGACTCCATAATTTGGGGACCAAAGTTGTTAATCTTTCTATGATAATAGGCAGTTTTTGAATGAGAATGGACACATTCCAAGGTTGACTCTCAGGTCCAAGGTTGACTCTTAAGTCCTATGGGTATACAACTCCCAGCCAGGTGAGAATGTCCTTTCTTTAATGAGAACAAGGCAATCATGGTTAACAAAGCATAATTAATATTTCATATCACTATAGCTAGTCCCCAATATTCTGTTTTTGACCCTAACAGTACTTGTAAAAATAAGATGTAAGAACTCCAGATAAAATATAGTTGCATTTCTCACATTCACATAATAACTTACAGTTTATCAAACACTTAAGTCACATAATCTCAACATACGATGTTTTGATTTCACCTCCCCCTTGAATTTCACCTTATTCCATATGACCCTCATAACCATAATTAAGACAGCTCATGATCACGGTAACAACTGCAGATTTTTTTCTCCGTCTCCCTCAAATGTCTTCCATTTTTTTCATACCTATGTTTTCTCAATACTGGATACTGGGCCAAGGGAAAGCCATCTCCTTCCTCCTGAACCCCAAGTCCAGCAGTTTCTTCTCTCCCAGTAGGATCCTAAATAAAACGGGTGCTAGGAGTGCACCTAGTTATTACCTTTGCTGAGTATGTACCATGTTATCATGTTATTAGTGATTAGTTGGTGATTTCAAAGATGTACCATTCTCCCAGCACTTGGAAATGCTGGGGGGAAAAGAAAAACAAATCAGGGCTATTTATAAAGGTCAATTCAAATTAGATGAATATCTCAGCTTCACTGCTATTGTTGAACAATAAAAGGAGAAAAAAGAGAAGTTGTTTTTTGCCACTTTACATTGTATGTATTGCTAGCCCTGGTTCCCCTGATTAAAGATAAAGGAGGTAAAAATAATTATCTGATAACCTCTGCATCAGTTTTACTAACCTGGCAACTGCAAGAGACAGTTGGTATTACTTACTTACTTATTTATTTAGCTTCTCACAGCATCTCTTTCTTTTATAGAATCATGCCTTCTTCCAACTCTTGGTCCATATGGTATGGAAAGGATGAATTCCATCCCTCTGATTCAGGGCAGACATATGGCCAGAGAACTGTGTCCTTTGGCCAAAGGGATACAGTGAGGGATGGGCACATGATGTCAGCAGGTCAATTAGTGTTAACCCTCAGGACTTTTGCTGAAACTCTCAGGAAAGGGAAGTTCTTTGTTGTCTGTGATTGCTAGCTAGGAGAATGATGTAAGCCTGGGAATTCGGATGGCCATTTTAACCATCACATTAGAATGATTTCATGAGAATAAATCCAAAACTGAGGAAGGCAGGGGAGAGAGAGAGGAGAGAGAGAGAGAGAGAGAGAGAGAGAGAGAGAGAGAGAGAGAGAGAGAAAGGCAAGTTATAATGGCATTATTCGAGCCACTGGATCCAGCCCTCCAGAAGTTAGAACACTTCTGAACACTTCTGAAGTTCTAGTTTAATGAGCCAATAAATTCCTTTTTACCAAGAGAAGTTTGGTTTGAGATTGCAACTAAATGCAATCTCAAATTTTGAATTTCTATAAAGAAACTGGTATATATATATATATATATATATATATATATATATATATATATAATTTTATATCTTTTGTTTTCCCTTAATTATTGATAATCCAAGCTATGCATTCAAAAGGATGCTGTCCATATTTTAACTGGCATTTTTGTTAGGAGTTTTGGGTTATCTATTCCATCATATTTTCAAATATAAAAGTATGACCATTGTTTTAAAATGTTTCCCATAATAAAATGTAGACTGCCTTCCTTCTGACATAAACAGTTGTAAAAAAGCTGTATTGCAATCGGCATTACAGCTGGCAAAGGAGAAACGTGATTTTCCTATTGATCATTCTTTCTTTCGCAAAGTGCTCCTGTTGAACTAAAAGCCTAAGAGCACAGAATATATTTTTGTTTCAGTCTATTGAGTTATATTAATTAGTCAATGTTTTCAAAGTGCTTTTTGAAATGAAACCATTATTCATCAGCAATCCAAGTTTTTTGTTATAATGACGGCTCCTTTTAAAGATGTAAATTGGCCCACCTGCCATGAAAGAACAATTTTACCTTTGCATTAATGACTGAAAACAACATACCTAGACATCCCATTTATGAATTCATAAGTGAAGACTTCATAGGCGAATGTATACGTGTATATTTTACTGTTACAATAGCAATGAAAACTCACTGCAATGAAAGTGAACATTTTGACAATTCTCTGTACCTCCTGAAAATAGAATGTTGCTTGTATGGGAGCCACAAGAGAAAAGCCATTATTCTCATTGTTTTCATATCATTGTTTCTATATATACATAGGAGAAATATTTCCATATTTCTCAGCAAACTAAACCTTATTGAAGTAGTCCATTCTCAACATCTGGCCTATGAATATTGTTTTATGCTATTTCTATCCTCTTTCTGTAGAGGTGGAACAATTATTAAATTGTATTTTCAGTATTGAAATGAAAATAACAGTAATGAGTAACTAAGCAGTAACAAGAAGACTTATCTCCAGTTCTTTTCTAAAATTCAAAGAGAGAATATTATGCCCTTTATAATATTATCCAAATATTCCTTGACTTCCCTCCCCCCCAAAATTATATTTTTATCTACACTGTATTTTATTAAATAGTAAGTGTTTGATATGGCATTTGAACTGACAATTTTTTTTCCAAAGGCCAAAAAAATTCTTATAAACCTTCCCTAGGGAATCAAAACTATTTGGAAAGCAACATAAATAGCCCTCTCATCTGAAAAAGTGAGAGGCCTATAAAAATCTAGCATAGAGAGCCAAGTACACTACAGCTCTTATAAACCTTACATCTAAAAATAAACCTTTTCATGACACTTGTTTGAAAAAAAGAGTTATTCTAAGAGAATATTCTAGAAATAAATTTAATCCAAATGTCTTCTTTTTAAAAAATTAGTTTTAAAGCCTTTGTTCCATAATAAAAAAGCCCAACAGAGGAGCAATTTACTAATTGTAAAGTAGGAATGTGGGGCTGTTGGGTTAACTCTTTCATCGACCCAGGTGCCCTCTAATGGACTGAAGTACCCATTTATTAAATGGCACCCCAGGGCCCGAAGAGCTAAGGGAGCAATGAAAAGCACCAAAATTATTGTCATCAACCAGATTCTATCCTGAGATCATCTATCTGGTCCACATAAAAAAATGAATACAACTGAAATTTTTGAAAATCTGATATGTAATGTTGAGAATCTGGTTTCTAAACAAGTCTTTATTTCAAAAATTGATTTGACAATTCCCTAGTAGACAAGTTTCACTGTGTCTAAATAAAGAATTTAAAATAGCTGGCAAAGAAACTCTACCATCAGGGAAGTTAATTAGATGAATTTTAGGTTGACTGTAATTTAAAATTTGGAAGTTTACCTTTACATATTGTACTAGGCATTGGATGAAGAAAAGACAAATATAACAGCCTTTTCTGTCAATAGTCCCATGGCCTGAGGGGGTACAGACACTTACATTTGCAGTTATAAAACAATGTAATAAGCACAATGACTGAGCACACTTCTAAGTGCCTTGATGGCCAAAAGGAAGGAGTGATCGATTCCACTTGGGAAGCTCAGAGATTTCCAGAGAAGGTATTTGCACTAAGATTGAAAGCTAAGGAGGAGTTCTCTAGGTAGACTAGGGGAGTAAGAGTCATCTCAGCAAAGCTATGAAATATGATGACAGGTTTGGAGAATTGTATCAGTTCAGTATGATCCGAACATTAAGTATTCCAGGAGAACAGTGAGAATTGAGGTTCTGAAGACATACATATACGTATATTTACACTTTAATATTTCAGCCTTTTTAAAAAATATATTTTTATTAATTTCAGCGAGGGAGGGACAGGGAGCGAGAGATAGAAACATCAATGATACCCTAGCTGGTTTGGCTCAGTGGATAGAGCATTGGCCTGCAGATTGAAGGGTCCCAGGTTCTATTCTGGTCAAGGGCACATGCCCAGGTTGTGGGGCCAGATTGTGGGCTCGATCCCCAGTGGGGGGTGTGCAGGAGGCAGCCAATCAATGATTCTCTCTCATCATTGATGTTTCTTTTCTTTAAAAAAATATTTTTATTATTTTTATTGATGTTTCTATCTCTTTCTCCCTCTTCCTTCCTCCCTGAAACCTAGAGTTCAAGGCCATAGTAGCCTCTGGCCTCTAATGTGCCTCTCATGGTGTCTGGAAACTCTTTATAAAGCAAAGAACCTTCACAGTATAGCTCCCACCCCTCCCAGAATTCATCAACTAGTAACTTATAAGTTCTTGTCTCCTCTTCCAGGGCAGCTACAGAGAAATATATAGAATATAGATCCCCACTGGTTTGAGGACACATAAATCTCACTCATTTTCCCTATTCAGAACAATCTCTCTCCATTTCCTTGCCCTCACTCTCCCATCTCTTTCTCTGGGACACAATAGTTTTCAATACCCATAGGATTTTATAAGAGACAGAAAGAGTTCTTGACTTCAGGTTTCTTTTACTAAGGCTCAGGCTGCTACATGGTACAAGTGGGAAGATGAGGCACAATTAGGAATAATGGAAAATACAAAGAGAAAAAGCCATAAATGAATGTTTTAACCAATTAACCAATTAACCTGGAACACATACTGTGGAAAACATAGATGTAGACAATGGCTTCTTTGTGTTTTGTTTTGTTTTTTTGTAACCTGTCTCTAGTAACTAGTATAGTACTTGGCTCAATACATATAGATTATGTAAAAGAATGAATGAATAAATGCATGAAGAGTATTCAATCAGAGTTATATTTAATCCACCTTTGTTTAGGTCTGCCAAATGTAAGCTATCTCCATCACTTTCTCAGGCTGCCCACATAAATTGGTATATCGATATGCCAACTATCTGAAGAGCAAAGAAAAACTTCAAAGTCATCATGGTCTGAATTTTCAATGTGCACACATCAGACAACCAGAATGCAATCCAGGACATTTCAAACATCTTTTTATCAAGCAAAAAGCTCAAGGGCCTACTATTTTCTTTCTCCGGTATAAGGATCGTTGATGGCAAACTGCTAAAACCTGTACCAATTTTGATGTGGAAAAGGTGTGCAAATTACTGCTAGACCAACAAGCCCTGCAAAATCAGTGTCCATTTAAAGAAAAATAAATACAAAGATGAGACAGAGCGTGGATGAGACTATGGTGCTCTCAACATGTCTCCAGGTGGACAGAATTCTGTTTGCTTCACCCACTAAAAAATGATCTGTATCATCTGAACCCTTTGCTACCATTCCTCCATTGATGTTCATCAGTATGAAAAATGTCCCCCTCCTTTTTTTTAAAGCAAATCTCTCCGACTATGCTTGGGATATGTATGAGTTGGCTTTGCTATAATCCCAAATCTCAGGGAATTGCATCAGAGGTGTACTTCTGTCACATTATGTGTTATCAGGGAACCGACTGCAGTTCATTCTAGGTGATAGGTCTTACTCTACAAGTCCAGAATGTAGGCAGAAAGAGCAGACCTCATACAATACCTCATTTTCATGCTAAAAAGGAGAATTAAGAGAATTGAAGATGTATGTCAAGTCTACTCACAGCCTACTAACCAAAGCATGTCAGGTGCCCAAACCCAATCAGTGGAATAGGGATATATAAGTATCTTATAGGGAAGGGGGTTAATAATGCAATCTGAATAACAATACAATTTATCATAGGATCCCTGTTGCTTCCTCATGGAGTTTTCTCCATTGATGATCCCCTTACTCTCCCATATCTTCAACCTTTCTCTGTATTTAAGCAAACTTAAATCCTTTCCATGAAAAGAAACAGCAAATCATCCTGCAAATCTAATTCCTTTGATCTATCATCTAATCACTCTTCTTTTTCCCTAAGATCCTTATAACAGGAATCAAACTCTGCTGTTCTTTTTACTCTTCAATCCACTATATTCTGATATTTCCAACCCTACCCACAAAACCTTGATGTGGCTGTTGCCAAGGTTACTAATACCCTCCTAGTTGCTAATATTAATGAGTGCATTTTCAGTCTTTATCTGACTTGACCTCTTGGCCAAGATAGAGCACTATTGACCACTGTTGAGGTTCTCACTGCACTTAGTCATTCTGATACATGCTTTCCTGGTTTTCCTCCTATCCTTCTGGCCATTAACTCTAATTATCTTTTGAGAGCTCCTTCTCCTCTTATATGTCTGTGAAGGCTCAATAATTAGTTCACCCTCTTCCTGCATCTTTTTGGAACCAACTGGGAGATAGGCAGGGAAGTCAAGCAGGTAGAGATAAAAAGACAAGCTACATGTATTGATGAAACCTATACCAGTGATATGGTTTAGATGTACAACAATAATGAGCTTCCTAGAACTGAAACTCAGGGGTAGATAGATTTACCCACTCAGTCCCAGGCAGTGATGGACACTCACAGGCCTACCCACATGGGGCAGACCTTTTTTATTGCTTTTCAGAGGACTGTCTGATACTAAGGCAGAAAGGGAAGAAATGAGTTTCCCTCGCTCAGTTCTTCCTTTTAAAGCCACCAATTAGATAAGTCACTCCTCTACCCTCTAATTGACAGGGAAGTGAGAGGTCAAGCTTGTTACTCTAATTGAAGTCCCTCAATATAGAAATACAAGCCAGGAGGAAAGAGGTGCTTTCACATGTTACCTATGGAACCACTAGCATCCATTTCTTTAACATCAGTATTCCCCGAGATATTATCCACCATTTTTTTCTCAATCACCTCTATGTGTTCTTTGCATTATCTAATCTACTCAATTGATTTCAGCTCTCACCTGCACACTTATAATTCTAATAATATAGAATTATTCACTTTGGGGGTCAGAGGTGTTTAAGAAAAAAGAATATAAGAAGGTACTTATTAGTATAGGGGGGAAAAAGACAGTAGAGGGAACAGTGGACTGTCTTATATCCAATCCAACACCATGCACTTGGCCTGAGCCCTAAGAATTTGGATCACTTTTTCAAGAATTTGTACAAAGCTCTGTGTTGTGAAACAAGTGTATATAACATTCTCCAGAGGCTTCTTAAGCTGTCCTTTATCATCCCCTAGGAAAAGGCATGGTGCAACCAATACTTCCTTAATCCAGGGAGCCCCTTTCCTCTTGTTCCACAGATGTTGCAAAATCTTGCTTTTCATCCACTCCAGGGAGTACCCGAACTCAGGAAGTTAGGGCACTTGGCATAAGCAACAAATTGCCCTTCAGAACAAAGAGGCACAGTTATAAATCCAGCTGCAAGAACACACCGTGCTAACGAATAGCTCCCCAGCTAGGTAAACCACCTGAACTGTGAGAGTGACTTTGCACCAGGGGCCTCTAACCAATCACCCATCTACTACTCATGCTTTATCAACCCACCCATACCCCCCTCACCACCACAAGGTCTGCACCAATCCATGCTCACCATTTCTTTTAAGTTCTAACTCAACACTCACTTGTCCGGCTCTGCCCTTTTCTGAAGATGCCCACCTTCCACATTTCCCTGACCACTGAAGTGTTCAGTCCCCGACAAGTGGGCTCCTATGTGTGTTCAGGGAGTCAGAATAGCACAGCGAAACTCTCCAGGATGGACATGTGACAGAAGTGCGGAAGGATCCCAGCTCTGGCTTTAGCCAGCTACGACCTTGGGCAAGTTGCTTAATAGTTTCCTCCACTGTCAGATGGATAATGGCAGTTGCCTTGTTCCAAGGATTAAATCAGATAATATGTGTAAAGTGCTTAGCTCTGTGCTTGACTCATGCTGGGAGACCTATTATTCTTAGTTTTACCTCTATTTTCCAGTAGTTTTATGTAATTCCTTTCTTTAAAATCCAACTTGTCCATCCCTTGAGACCAGAAACCAAGTCTTATGTTTTTTAATGCCATAAAGTGTCTAGAACAGGCTGTTTATGGATTAATGAATAATTGTTTCTGAAATTATTGGAATTTTTATATAATATTGAGGTCAAAGGTAAGAGGGACATGTGAATCATATTTAAAAGTTGGTGGCCTCAACAGAATTGGCACGGTAATGTGAAGAGCAGTGATTTCTCCAGATTCTGGAGAAAAGAGCACAATAGTTTGACTCACAGAACCTGAGGTATGATAACCTTGCTAGTGTAACACATAGGTAAGTTTTGTGCCCTGATCAATAAGTGATCTTAACAATAGCTGACCTGCCTACCTTTCCAGGACATTTTAAGGATCAATATAAAAACATGTCTAAGCAGTAATATAATGTAAAAATGAAAGACCTAAGAATGGTTGGGTAAACTGAACTTCTTATGATTACCTGGGAAAGGAATAGATAGGCTGTTTCTCCTGGGAACCATCCAATCTCTGACCATCATTAGAATTTGCAGCCTTGAAATATGTACATGATTTGATCCTGCCCTGGATGAGGGAGAGGCAGGCTTTATTTCGCAAGACTGCTCAGAAACAGATCTGCTAACTCCTTAAATTCTGCCCTTGCACCTGGGTTAGAAGCCTATGGTTGCTAAAGCTAACTTCTAAAATATTTATGAAGAGCAAAGTCCAGGAACTTATCAGGAAACATTCTCTGGGCTATGATTATAGAGAATACAAAGATTGTATTCTCTGGGCTATGATTATAGAGAATACAGAGAATCCTGGAACTCCTATAGATTCAAACAATTTCAAACTTCAGCTCCATACAAGTTCCATTTTTAGCACTTTTTAGATAATGTTGTTTTGGTTTCTTTTCATTTGTTTTTGCTGCAAGTTTGTGGAATTGTTTGCCGCTTGATAACTGGGATTTGGGAAACGGATGGAAAATCACTGTCTGATAGCTGTTCTGTGCCTTTTTTTTCAGGAACCTAATATGAAAGCATCCAGTCTGGTGTTGAGCCATACAATGGAAAACAGATCTAACCCCTTATTTCTGTCTGTTTTCTGGGCACGGATGGAGATTGGCAGAATACATCATGACATGGAAGAAAGGCCAGTGGGCTAGTTGCCAAAAATATCCTATATTGTAACAATTATATTTATTGTAAGAACGGGATGGGTAGTCTTTGGAGCTCAGAGATTTGATTCTATGAGAACATGAAATTGTATCAATGTACTAAAGATAGGCTTACCAAAAGCAAACTTCTCAGAGACTGGTAAAGAAATCCATATCTTCCAATTCAGTTACTTACTTTGAGAGTTACAAAGTCATGATCTAAAAAACAAATCCAGCCTGGGTGAGTCTTTCATTTGCTTATCTTTTATTTTACTTATGGAACCAAATGATATTTTATGTAAATATGAGTCAAAGTATTTTCAGCTTCATTGAGATATAATCTATAATAATAAAAGTATAATATGCAAATAGACCAAACGATCAAACAGCAGAATGACCATCCGGACAACCTTCTGGACGACTGTGCTATGACACACATTGGTGCCAGGCCAACCAAGGCTGGTGTGATGCGATTGGTTGGGGGCTCCACCATCACCCCCTGACCACCCCGCAGAGGGAGGCCCAGGCTACCAGCTAGCAATGTTGTGGCGGGTGTGCGGGGCTGGCCAGTGATTGTCCTGCAGAGGGAGGCCCAGGCCAGCCAAGCGATCACACCCCACGCCTGTCACCCACAGAAGGAGGCAACAGGTGGCAGGGGAGGGGGAACAGCGCCACACAGATGGCAAGCAGTCAGCGGTGGGGGCAGGGCCAGCTGCAGGCAGCTGGGGGAAGGAAAGCCCTGATAGGCCTTGATCAAGACCAGGCCTAGGGAACCTACCTGAGGGGTCCCAGATTGTGAGAGGGTGCAGGTAGGGCTGAGGGACACTCCCCTGCCCACCTCCCCCCTGTGCATGAATTTCATGCACTGGCCTCTAGTAGATACATAACATTGTGTAAATTTAAGATGTACAACATATTGATATATGTACTACTATATATTATAAAATGATTATCACAATACAGGTAGATAACACATCCATCACTTTACATAGTTATCTCTTGTTTATGTTGAGAACTTTAAGACCTACTCTCCTAGCAACCTTTGAATATAAAATATAGTATTGCTACCTATAGTCACCATGCTACATCTTAAGATTCCCGGAACTTGTTCATCTTATAACTGAAAGTTTGTACCCTTTGACTACCTTCCCCCGCTCCCCACTCCCAACACTGGCAACCACCAATCTACTCTTTGTTTCTATGAGTTGTTTGTTTTTAAATGCCATAAGAGAGATCGTGCAGTATTTGTCTTTCTTTGTCTGACTTATTTCACTTAGCATAATGCCCTCATGTTGTCACAAGTGGCAGAATTCCCTTCTTTTTATGACTGAATAATATTGCATTATATTTATATATTCCACAATTTCTTTAATCCTTTCATTGATGGACACTTGTTTCCATATCTTAACTATTGTGAATAATGCTGAATATGGACGGTCAGATATCTCAGATACCTGTTCTAGATCCTGATTTTGTTTTCTTCAGATAAATACCCAGAAGCAAGATTACTGGATCAAATGGTAATTCTATTGATAATTTTTTGTGTGGAATCACTATACTATTCAGTAGAATTTCACATTCCCACCAACAATGCACAAGGATTCCCTTTTCTCCACATCCTCACCAGCACTTGTTAGCTCTTGCCTTTTTGATAATAGCACTTCTAATAGACTAAGCCAAATTCTAAAAGTCATTTATAAGTATATTCCTTGATTATCTTGGAAAACTGGAAGATCTGGTCCTTATGCTTTCCTAAATGCCAGCAATCATTGGCTGGTGCTGAGTAGTGCTGGCCCTTTATAGGAAGTCTGTGTACTCTAGGTCCATCTGTTTCTCACCACTGATTATGTCCCAGCACTGAGGCCATTTATCATGGTACCTGTGTACTTTTTCTTTCTTTCTCTCTCGCTCTCTCTCTCTCTTTTTTTTGTAATAGAGAAATATCACTTGTATACTTATGTCTCTATCACAATTTGGAAAATGGAATAGAAAACTAGACACTGGAGAATTTCCAGAAAATTCATGTATCATCATAATCTTTATCATCATTAACCTACTGTTACAGCTACTCTCTTCTGTAAAGGAAGAACACAATAACATTAGCTTTGAAAAAATTTCAGAACTCCCTAATTATAATGGGCTTTTTAATGACACGATATAAGTTTAATCTAAGTAGATTCTATTGAGAAAGAAAGAAAGAAAGAAAGAAAGAAAGAAAGAAAGAAAGAAAGAAACTAAAAATAAAATTTTTCAGTTGCTTGACTTTCCAGAAAGAAAATAAATGGCAATAAAGTGTTTTTACATTCGTGAAACATAGGACTCCCTTACTCTGACTGAAGCCACTTTTTACTTGGGGCCATTGGTATTGGTGACACTGAGAGGAACAACCACGGTTTTTAACCTTTCAGAAAGCCTGGGGGACAGAGTTTAAATCATAGCAATGTTAGGGCTGCCAAAGTTCGCTCTTTGGAAGACAGGTTGATCCTCCTGGGGGCTTCCCTTTACAAATAATTTTAAAGGCTCTCACTCAGAGGACCACGGGATGTAAAATCGGAGTTCAATCAACTGAAGCCTAAAATGCGGCGAAGGTGGCAGGGTGACCCAGAGGAAAGAGACGTGTTGTGGAATTTGTTAAACTTAAGTCTGAATTCCAATCCCTCCACCCCAAACCCGTGTCCTTGGGTAGGTTTCCTTATTTCTCTGTGTTCCAAGTTTCCATTTTTGGAACTTGGATGACGTCTGCTTCACAGAGTGAATATTGCATGAGAAAATGTAAATCAACCCTTTGTAAGCACTTTTGAATAATGTTGGTTCTGGTTCTTTTTTGTTTGTTTCCTTTATCTATAATGATGAGAGCTACCATGAACTAGAATGCTTTTTGTCAGACCATTGCCCCTTAACCTGACTTCAATGTTCATGATTTTAAGACCCTCCCAATACTTTCCCCAGCACTTTAACACTCTAGACCAGGAATCATCCTTTTTCTGTAAAGGGCCAAGTTAGAAATATTTTGACATTTTTGACTATTGCTATAATCAAAAGGCTCAAAGTTCAGAGGGTTCTAAAGTCTCTGTCATGATTAGTCAACTCTGCCTTCCAATGTAGTATATAAAAACTGCCATAGACAATATATAGACAAACGTGTGTGGTTGTGTTCCAATAAAACTTTATTTACAAAAACAAATAGCTAGATCAGGGACCATAGTTTGCCAATCTTTGCACTTGACTATGAATCTTCAGCATCCTATACATAGATCTTGTTATCCTAAGGCAGTGATGGCAAACCTATGACACGCGTGTCAGAGGTGACACGCTAACTCATTTTTTTGGTTGATTTTTCTTTTTTCTTTGTTAAATGGCATTTAAATACATAAAATAAATATCAAAAATATAAGTCTTTATTTTACTATGGTTGCAAATATAAAAAAAATTCTATATATGACAGGGCACCAGAGTTAAGTTAGGGTTTTTCAAAATGCTGACATGCCGAGCTTAAAAGGTTCACCATCACTGTCCTAAGGCATAGTTAAAATTCCAATTTGTTTTAGGAATGAGGGAGAGAGGCAAAGAGGAAAGGAGGAAAGAAATAGAAAGAGAATGCAAAATGATTTTATATGCGGTATACTGTTATATTTAACTAGTTGCAGAGAAGTTTCTTTTTCTTGTCTTAAGCTACACACCTTAACTAGAACACTTAGCACTTTTTAGCTCTTTCACAACTAGTTAATGTTTATCGATCACTTCTTTTACTCAGTGTGGGCTTTGTGTCAAGTGCTTTACATGCACTATTTTATTTACTTCTTGCAATAATGTTCTGAGATAAAATAATTTTTAAACATATTTTATAGGGAGTTAAGCTGAAGCTTCAAAATGTTAAATACTTTCCCTGGTGTCCCAGAGTCAACAAATTAGCTGGGATTTAAATCTAGGCATTTTGACCTTACAACTGCTTACCCTGTTCGCCTCAGTTTCTTTATACATAAAAAAATGGATTACCCCTTTACACGTTGCTTCATTGGAAAGATTACAACAGTGAAAGCATCTGAAAGTGCCTGGGTCAGCATCAGAAAGCACTGAATCAGTTCCTTTGTCTTTCTCTACCCTGCCATTCGTGATTACCCAGTAACTATTAAATATTTATTGAGTTCCCACTATTTTCTTGGTTTGACTGGTCTAGAGCCACCAATTTCTAGGAAAAAGAAGTTTTAGTCTTGGGTTTCCCCCCAAGGATATGTGGCCCTAAAAAGTGTTTGGCTTTGGATTTCCACATCTATAAAATGTCAAGGATCTGCTTGGCCTTTCTTTTTTTAATCCTCACCTGAGGATATGTATTTATTGATTTTTGGAGAGAGAAGAAGGAAGGGAGGGAGGGAGGGGAGGGGGGAGAGAGAGAGAGAGAGAGAGAGAGAACATCAATGTGAGAGCGAAACAACCATCATCACTTGGTTGCCTCCCTTATATGCCCTGACCAGAACTCAAACCTGCAACCTTTTGGTGAATGGCACAATGCTCCAACCAAGTGAGCCATCCAGCCAGGGCTCTGCCATTCTTAAAATGTGTTTTATTTGTATTAGAACCCCCTTGATACAATGTATATTTCCAGACCTCTCCCAAGACCAAAATCCTCAAAATCTTTTGGGGCAAAGCTTGGGCTTCTGTATTATTATCCCTAATTCTATTTTGAAACAAAAGTATTAAACCTATCAAGAATCATACAACAGCCGAAACCGGTTTGGCTCAGTGGATAGAGCGTCGGCCTGCGGACTGAGAGGTCCCAGGTTCGATTCCGGTCAAGGGCATGTACCTGGGTTGCGGGCATATCCCCAGTGGGAGATGTGCAGGAGGCGGCTGATCGATGTTTCTCTCTCATCGATGTTTCTAGCTCTCTATCCCTCTCCCTTCCTCTCTGTAAAAAATCAATAAAATATATATTTAAAAAAAAAAAGAATCATACAACAAACCCCCATCTACCATCCACTAGATTAATTTATTAATCTTTCCATAAATGCTTCAAAGGTCGCTCTTTCTTGCTCTCTCTTTGTCACTCCATATTTTGAAAGTCACTTCATAGTTTACACATTTTCTTGACAATTCCCTCGTTCTTCATTTGAAAGTCAGTTACAAACATAATTTCATTCCTCACTAAACATATCAGTATATATCCTCTAAGAAAAAGGATATTCTACAATCATAATGTCATTATCAAAGCCAAGGAATTTCACTGACATTGATATAATTATATTACCAAATACACGGTCTACATTTATGTCTTGAAGTGCCACACACACAAAAAATGCCCTACAGTTTCTCTTTGACGATCCAATCCAAGATCTTGCATTTTATTTTGTTTTCATGTCTCTTTAGCTTCCTTTCCTTTAGAAAATTCCACTCTGCTTTTTGTTTTACATGACTTGACATTTTTGAGGCACATAGGCCACTTGCTTTGTAGAATTCGTCACCATCTGGATCCGCCTGCTTTCCCATATCTAGATATTTGCATGGCAGATTAGATCAGGCATCTACATGGTACTCTGTGCACCTTTATTGGAATATAATCTAAGGACAAAACAAATTGCAAAGACATTTTGAACTTACTAAGTAGGGTTGTTGTTGGTATTCCTATTGCAATAGTAATTCTGAGACAATTCCTTTCTATATTGTAGGATACAGAAAAATGAATAAATATATTGACATTTTTGAAAATGAGATTTCTCACATTGAGAGACAAATATAGATTAAGGGAAAGTAAGGAAGTACCTCATGGTGTTGGATTTGAATTGGAATGTGAATATGAATTCTATCTTTTATAATAATAGAAATAAGCATATTTAGTCTTCAGATCTGGGTTTTTAAATAATACCTTACACTGAAAGGAGCTAGGGATCCTTAAGGAATGGTTGATCCAGGGCTAGGCAGATAAAATACAAGTGGATCCTGCAATAGCCAGAAAACAAAAGAAAAACAAAAATGTGCTTAAAGACAATAGGGACCTGTCAAGAGAAACAGCAGTGAGCTGGAAGAGGCTCATCTTGGCCAAATTTGGTATATCTGAGCAGAAAACAAAATAATGATACTAATGGATTATAGCATTTTAAGTAAGAATCCATTTTATAGTGAAATCAAAAGAACAGCAACAGAAATAATTATATAGAGAACTTTAGAAGCATGTCTGCCAATAAATATAGAAGGAATTGTTGAATTCAATACCTATCTTTTTAACATGCTCCCTAGATGGTTCTAATTCCCTCCAGAATTTGGGAACAACTATCAGATGTTACCTTGAAGCTCTTTAAGTCTATACCTGCCATAAAATCTTAAACATAGTCCCTGCCCTGAAGAAACTAATACTTAACTGAACTATATGAAAAATGAAATTCTAGTCGGCCTGTGAAGATTTGTTTCCTCCTTTCAAATACTTCTGAAAATCTTTTTCTTTTTTCTTTTTTTTTCACTGTTTTCTGCACCCAGACTTCGGGTTACTCCTGCATCTTGCCCTTCTATTCTAGTGTGGTCCTGAGAGAATTTCTTCTCCCTCGTTGCCACGGTCATTCCCTGCCCCTGCAGTGCAAAGCCTTTACACCCATGGGGATGGGCAAAGGCTGCCTGGGACTGGCTCCAGGCCCTGCCTTTTGATGGCTCCAGCTTCTTTGTTCTTTCAGCAGGCAGACCAGAGCTTTGAGGCACTGAGTGCCTCCTTGGAGTTTAGTCCAGTGGACACTGTATGTACACACAAATGTCTTGTGATGCCTCCGAGGGCTTGATTTTTCATTTCATAAGTAGGCCAGTAGCCCTTTGACTTTAAGTGTGCATTCTGCCTCTGGGCTTCCAAGTTTTGCAGTTAATTGGGGCTATTTTTATACAGTTCTAGTTAATTATGCAAAGAAGCAATTCAAAAGTTCACGGAGTTGTGAAGTACTCTCTCCATAGTCAAACTGGCCTTTGCTCTCCACATCCAAATCTATTGCCGAGCCTTGTCAATTCTTCTTTAAACATTTCACAAGCATCATTCTTTGACTTTTCATTTTCTTGCTATCATTACCAAGGAGCCATGACTGAGTTCTCCCTAACATTTCTCCCTTGATCACATTAGGCTCTAATTTAAGCAAATGACTCCAAAATGTCCTTTTCCAGGCCCTGGACTTCTATGCTTTAGGATACTACTTGTTACTTGCTCTACTATTCCCTCAATCTCAACAAGTCTAAAAGGAGCCAATGCCACCTCTGGATGAGTTCTGTCACCCTCTTCCTGGCCACCTAAGCTCATGCCTAGTTTCTCATAACAATTAAAAAGCATGAGTTTCAGAGTCAAACAGAACTAAGTTAATATCAGGCTTGAATTGCAACTTATCAACAGTGTGATTTGTTGGACTCAACATTCTCATCTGTAACCTGGGGATAACCTTACCTACGTCAAATGATTGTAGTATGTAACCAATGACATATGTTATGCTCATACAGGGCTTAACATAGTGCAAAGATTTAATGAAATCAAATTATTAACTCATTGGTTTCTCCTCCTCTTTCTAGTTCTCTATCCAGTAAATGATCACAATCTGTTCAACCTTTCTTTAAACTATCTCTTTTATTTCCACACAAATATCCCTGCCTAGGCTATTGAAGAATCTTTCTATTTTCCTGTCTTCAATACCCCCAAAGACTTGTGTCCTTTTTTTGTTTAATTTAAATTATTTATTGTTTAAAGTATTACATATGTCTCCTATGTCTCCCCCTCCCTCCCCCCTTGACCTCTCCCTGGCTGTTCCCATCCCCCAGCTGTCTGTGTCCATGGGTTATGCTTATATCCTGCATACAAGTCCTTTGGTTGATCTCTTACCCCCCCCCCACGCCCCATTTGTGTTCTTATGTATGCAATAAATCATGCTGAGGTACTTCAATCCTTCCCACCTAACCCATTCCTCATTCTGTCAAAAGGTTTATCTTCCCCAGTATCTTTTTTTCATTATATCTGCCCTTTGATTGGGAAGAATCAGTGGCTTCCCAGTACCTTTAGGATAAATTCCACAGATAGAGTAGAAGAGTAGATAGGTTCCAACCTACCTATAGTGGAGAGCTAGCATGTGGTCTGGCCCAACCCTCCTGCCTGCCTTCTTCTGGTAATTGCATCTCCTTCTTTTGGTGAACTCTTTATCATTCCCATTCCAATCACGGGGCTCTACTGCAGACTGCCAATCACAGTATCTATCTGGGGCCACCAGGGTAGATATGTGACCTAAGCTGAGCCATCTGAGTTCTTTCTTCCTTTGGATCTTTTTCTAATTGAGATGAGGAGAAAAGAGCCCTTTTCTTCCTAGAAGCCAAGCTGCCAGTGGCCATGGTTTGGCCTTGTGCACTGAGAGGATCAAGTGTGCTGGAATCAATTCCAGCTGCTCTTGAGGTTAGCCTTTCTCTCACCCTTAGTGGGTTGGCAATGTGAGCCGGTGTATTTTCTCCTTGGTGATTAATGTCATTTGAGATTTTATCATTTGGAGCCAAACATTCTGATTAATAATACTATCTTTTCACCAGATCCCTGTCTTACTTCTTTCCCATACCCATCTATGCCCATCAACCCACTGCTCAATAAAGATAATCTATACCTCACTTTCTTCCTGCTTTGACCAAGTTGTTTCTCCTGCTAGGAATGGTTGTTCTCTCTTATCTCATCCTCCGAAGTCTGCACTTCCTTAGGACTCAGCTCAAAGCCTTTCTCTTTCATGAAGCCCAGTTTGTCTGCTACAAACAAGCTTTCTTAGCTTCACATTTAAACTCTAGATCCTAAAAACTAAAGTCATCTGATATTTATTTGCTAATTGGGTCATTATTCCTTGCTATTTTCTATCAATCTACCAAATTAGAAAAAATTCCAGGATCAACTGAGGTCTAGAAGTGAAGAGACTAGTTCCAAATCACAAACCCAACTGGAAGCAGAATACATTGAAGTGTCCTTAAAAATACTCATGTTTGACTGATGATAGCAGAGGAATACATTGAAAAGGAAAAAAACAAGAGCCAGGAGCTTAAATTACCCCCAAATTTCTAGATTGCCAGAGGTTTTGAGGAAAAGATAGACCATAAATTAAGAAAGTACTAGAATGTGCTAAATGATGAAAAATAGAAGACCATAAACATTCCATGATCTGGAAGTATTAGTAGGCATCAAAAATGTTGGTGTAACCTTCACAAGACCTACAGGGCAGTCAAAGAGGTAAGACTCTGGCCAGAGAATGCAGAAGGGTGGGAAGTGTGGTATTTGGGAACAATTGGAGTTAGGGAATAGAAGGAACAGATGAGAATTCAATCGAGGAGAAAAGAGGATCTATATGTAGCCATATTGGTGGACTAAGAGTTTAGTACAAAGGGTTAATGGAGAGATTACTTGGAGGGATTCCACAGCAGTGGGAGGGAATACATTGGGTGAGGGAAGATAATGGGCTATCAGGTTGGGAGGTAGAGTACAGGAAGGAGTTTCTTGTAGATCAAGGGAGAGTGCACAGGAATGAGTCCATAGGAAGTGGAGATGGTGTGGGAAAGTTAGACAGTTTCCCTCACATACAGACTTCTGCTTCCAAAGGTTCCAAAAGTAAGTTAATAATCCGCCTCTTTTGGAGTTTGAAGGGTAGTCTAGCAAGATCCTGAAATATTTATTGAAATTTCATTTACTATGTTTTTAAAGCTGTGTATGGGAGAAACTTCAATTTCTTATACCTCTTCACTTTTGTACCAGGACATCTTATATGCCTATTTAGGCCAAGTTGCCAGAAAGTTCCTAGAATATGTTTGATGTCTTTAATATGGGATCTAACCTAGCATTCTACAGTTTTTAAAAAAGAATCAAAGGTATGAACCCTTAGGAAAAATGATAAATTTATATTACATATATTAAAAGACTGGTAGAAGATTTGTTTCAACAGCAGGTTGTTGTGAAGGAAGGAAAGGGAGTAGAACTCAATAACAGAAGGTGGAGGACAAACACCAAAGTACTTTAAATTCAGCCTTGGGCTAGTCTGGTCCTGGAAAAGTCCCCTCTGCAACATTCTAAACACAGTGAGCAATCAAATAACTCTCACCTGAATGACTGGCTGGATGATAGTATAGGTTGTGGTCTATCTGGTTTACCAAGGATCCGCCCAGGTAAGTGCCAGGTATTTGCAATACAGAGTATTTGCCAACCCATTTAATATTGATGATGTACCTGTTAGCACACCAGAGAAGAAAGAACCTGCTCAGCCTTCTGGTCCTGGGTCATCCCCCAATCTCAGTGTTTCATCTTTAAAATAAGAATCACTAACCATGCATTATGATTTTATAAGAGTAGGTAGTCAACAAGCATTTATTCAACATGTGTTTATATAGGTCGTACTCACTTTAAACGTTGTACTTTTCTAGCACCTCTCCTGCTCCTCTCTCATTCTGTTCTTTAATTTATCCCCAGATATTCAGGAGCTCTCCACTTCTTTTTCACTATTTACCTTGTTTCCACTGTTCATCCTGTATATTGGATAATTGCCCTAAAGATGCTCAACCTACTATTTGGACCATGTGCTCTAACCAGTAGAAGTTTACTCAGTAGTCAATGGGAAGTATTTAAAGTCAAGATTCTCCCTGATATTCCAAAATGCATGGTTGTTGAACCTCAAAGAAGACAAGAAGGATGGTCTGTGTCTCAATCCTCCGGGGCCTTACCTGGAATCTGGTCCAGCCTATCTTCCTGATCTCCTCTCCTACCTCTCTCTTCCTCCCATGGGTTGCCCAAGCCACCCTGACCTGCTTTTGGTCCCTTGAACCAGACAAGCTTGGTTCTGTCTCAGGTGCTTTGCACAGGTTCTTCCTTCTCCCTGGAACCTCTTTTCTAGGTCTTTGCCAGACTCTTCTTATCATCTATGTCTCAGCCTCAAAATCACCTTCTCACAGGGGTTTTTCTTAACAGCCATCATCCCCAAGGTGTCCCTTGCCCCTAGTCATTCTTGATCCTACTATTCTTTTTTAATTTCTTCCTAGCACTTACTTTGCCACTTTGTTGGCTCCCATTATTGTAGTACCTAGAACAGTGCCTGGGACATGGTGGTAGAAGCACAATGACACTTTGTGGAATGAATGGATGGGCACAGCTCTTTCCCTCTCATATGGCTGGAGGCAGGGGCATGTATTCTCAGCTCTGTGTAGCTAAGGATTGTGTGACTTGTTCTTGCAAGTCCAAGTCTACCCAAACATCTGTAGAAAACGCACCTCTCATGGGAAAGAGGCATACACTGAAGGATCCCAATTTAGGACAGAAAGAGGAAACAGAACAAGAGACAGACCTAAGCAAAAGAAATCTGGTTAAAAGCGGGGTGGAGTAGGGCTTCAGGTGTAATCCTATATAATAAAAGTCTAATATGCTAAGTGTCCAGTCGACTGGTCAGCTGTTCAATCAATCAAAGCATAATATGCTAATGATATGCTAAGGCCACTCAACAGCTCACTATAATGTGCACTGACCACCAGGGGGCAGATGCTCTGACCAGTAGGTTAGCTTGCTGCTGGGGTCTGGCCGATCGGGACTGAGCAAGATGGGCCTGACATGCCCTGGAGCCATCCCGCGGCTCATCCCCGGCTGGCCAACCCTCCCCATCATGCAACCCTCCCCCTCCTGCATCCTTTCCCAGCTCTGATCGTGCACTGGTGGCGTCCCTGGCCTGGCCTGCCCCCTCTCGCAATATGTGACATCTTAGGGGTTGTCAGAAAGCAGGTTTTAGCCTGATCCCGCAGGCCAGGCCCAGGGACCCCACTGGTATATGAATTCGTGCACCGGGCCTCTAGTGTATAGAATATTGAAGTTGAACAGGTAGCCATGGTAATGCAGTTGTGACTTTGCCACAAACTCCCTAAGTGGCCGTGGGTCTGCCATTGCTCTACTCTGAGCCACACTTACAAAAAAGAGGAAGCTGGAAATCTCTTTGGTCCTTTCTAGTGACAACTCACTATAAAGGGAGGCCTAGGAGAGTATACTCAGTGCTAATGGTGAGTACTAAGGGACTGCAGTGTGGTAGTTCCACCCAGAACTAAGAAATGAGGTCAATAAGGTTTACCTTTAAGAATCAGTATCACTAATCAGAGGCCAGATATGCTGGACTATCTGAGGGATAAGCTGGGGCTTCTAGGGCAGCAAACCCCAGCAGTTTCAACATATTAACATGTCTGAAGAAAAAAAAAGTGTCAATTAGGGGAGTGCAAGATATTCTCTAACCTTGGAAAGGAGAGACCAGGGCTGGCTGGACCCTCTTACATGTGGTCAAGGAGAAGGGCCTTCACCTTCAGAGCTTCCCTCCCCAGAGAAAGGCTGGCCTCAGTGCCAGATGGGCACTGTAGCTAACAGGCTCTGAGTATTTTCAGAAGAGTGGAGGACAATGGCTGAATTCAGACTGTTCATTGCTGGCTTCAAACCTTAACTACCACTTGCTAGCTACATGACTAGCATTATAGGAGGCAAGTTCTTAAACAAGTATCCCCCGTTTCTTACTGTGTAACGGGAGTGATGATAATGGCAAGTATCCCCAAAAATTTCTGGAAGGATTATGTTACTATGTGTAAAGCACTTAGAACAGGGGTCTGTTATTATACTTTCATTGGCAAAGCCATCCTCTGGCTATCACGCTCGTCACCGGTTTAATATCAAATATCTGTCTTCCCTCCTTCTGATGCTACTTTCAACAAGCAACCTACTCCTTCCCATGTGGGTTTGCTTACACAGAAAAAAAGTGCTTATCACAGAGCTTCTGAGAAATTCCCGTTGCAGAGCCTGCAATATCTTATGGCAGAACTGATACACTATCTTTAGTTACGCCTGGGCCTGGCAATTTGCTGGACCACAGAGGCAAAAGGCACAGAGTATGATGCGAATGGAGGGTTTGGGGCCAGAGGCAGATCAGTGTTGATTTATAAGCCATCCCACTGGCATTCTGGTACCCACCTCCACCTTAGTCTGCTGGGGTTAGAACACAGAACTCTGATTTCCTGGAGAGTGATGCGTGTGACTCCTCAGTCCCCAAGGCAGAGGACGGTCCTCGCTGCTTTCCCACCCAGCAGTGGTGTCACCTGTATCAGCTCCCTGTCTGATCCTGTGCGCAGAAGCTGCGGTCCCTGCCTTGGGAACCTTCATATATGAGAATAAAAAAGCTTTGGGAAAACTGGTGGGTGAAAACTATAGAAAAGAAGAAGCATTACTCCAAGGGCCCCACTGATCTGTCTGCAATAACTTGCCCTGCTCCTCCTCGTCCAAAAAAAAAAAAAAAAAAAAAAATCCAAATGTTTTCATTTCCTTCGGGGACCCTTCTGGAATACTATCCACCCTTTAGGGGTTTGTCTGAGTTTTTAAGCGTTCTCCATTAAAAGTGTGAGTCATTCTGGAAGGGTTAGAGAACTTTCAGTGATGATACACATCAGTGGAAATGTGTTCAATATTTCTTTCCTCCTGACACCTTGCTGGATTGGGTTTACCTTTAGGAATTCGCAGCTTTCTGAGTTTGTTTATGGAGAGAGGGGAGAGGGAGGTGAGAAGGGGAGGTAAAGGAGAACATGAAATCCTTGGAGAGGCCCAGGAGATCTGCTCAGTGTGGGGATAGACCTGAGAGGCTGAATGATCAGGAGGGCTCTGGGAGGTTGAGCTATGCCATGGGTTATGTTGGCATTTCCGAGTTGACCTGCGAAGGTAACCAACAATTATAATATTGTTCCCCTGGAAAATGCAGCTTGAGCTCTAAATAAGCAACTCGGAAAGGAACTTCTGAGATACAACCCACTGCACCTGAGTTCTTAAACGGGGGCTTCCTAGCATAAATCTTGGGAAGAAAGTCCAGGAAGCACGTGGTGTGACATTAGAGGCTGGGGGTGAAGGGTAGGCGAGAGGCACCGAGCATATAATGTGTGAGAGCTGGAAGCATATTTGTCCCTGGGTCTGGGGCAGGCCGTGACCTGCTGAACAACCCGGCCAGCAGATACCTCTCCAGAGACCCGGCAGGAGGATGTCCTGCATTGAAGGAGAGGAAGTTTGGGGGAACTAGCTTATGCTGACGTTTCATTCTGGGTTCTTGGGACAGCCTTCCCTCTCCACTCTCAGAGGACTCAGGGCCACCACCTGAGTCCACCTGGGAGTCCCTGAGAAGGAGTGACAGGTAAGGACTCAGCGGGGGAAGCCACGCCTTGGTTTGAGGGCTGGGACTGAGGGACAATGCCAGGGAGGGGGTGAAAGGGAAGGGGGCTCAGGCACATCCAGCGAGGGGACCACGGCGGGACACGCAGACCCAGCCGAAGTGCGGGTGGGAGCCCGCGGGGCAGGGCGAGTCCAGAGGAGAGGGCTGCGCGGGGTGGAGAGCCGGCGCCAGGGAAGCTGTCCCTGGGGCGACTTGCGCCCCGAGGAGGGAGGCGGGGAGAGTCCGAGCCCACCGGCTCCGGTGACCGCAGAGGCTGCGGCGCCTGGAACAGGTGAGCGCGCGGACCCCGCCCTGGCCCGGCCCGCGAGCCCGCCTCCTCCCGGCTGTCCGCGGCGCTCCGCTCCTCTGGGTTCCCCTGGCTTTGGGGTTTGGCAACTGGCAGCTGGCGTTTTCTCTCCCCTCCCCTCGTTCAGGCTCTCCTTCTTTTAGGTTGCTCCACCCCGCCCCGGATCCGGCGAGGGGGAACCGGCTGGGCTGCGGCTGCCAACTCGCGCCCAGCGCGCCCGCGAACGCCCGGAGCCGAGTCCCGCGCGCTGCCGCCTCCCCGCCGGGCGCCTGCTCCTCGCGCCCCCGGGCCCCGCGGCCTCCCCGCGCCACCCTTCCCCACTTTCCCCCCGGTTTTGCAATCACATGGCATTTTAAGAATGCCGGAAAGATGGCGGTAGCGGCGGCGGCGGCAGCGGCGGGGCCGGCGGGCGGGGGCGGCGGCCGGGCGCAGCGGAGCGGGCTGCTGGAAGTTTTGGTGCGGGATCGCTGGCACAAAGTTCTGGTGAACTTGAGCGAGGACGCCCTGGTTCTGAGCTGCGAGGAGGGCGCCGCGGCGTACAACGGCATCGGGACCGCCACCAATGGCTCGTTCTGCAGGGGCCCCGGGCACCCCGGCACGGGCGGCTCGCAGCCCCCCGACTCACCGGCCGGGGTGCGCACCGCCTTCACCGACCTGCCCGAGCAGGTGCCCGAGTCCATCTCGAACCAGAAGCGTGGCGTGAAGGTGCTGAAGCAGGAGCTGGGCGGGCTGGGCATCAGCATCAAGGGGGGCAAGGAGAACAAGATGCCCATCCTCATCAGCAAGATCTTCAAGGGGCTGGCGGCGGATCAGACCCAAGCCCTGTACGTGGGCGACGCCATCCTGTCGGTGAACGGCGCCGACCTGAGGGACGCCACCCACGACGAGGCGGTGCAGGCGCTGAAGCGCGCGGGCAAGGAGGTGCTGCTGGAAGGTAAGGGGTTAACGCGGCGCGCGGGCCGTGCCAGGCGCGCACCCCCACTTCCCCTCCCGGGGCGCCCGCACTGGCGCCCGCAGGCTGTCACACCCCAGGGGGCCCGGGTGCTGTGGGTGACCTGGAGTTTTAACAACTTTTACCCACACGGGGGCAACTGGTCCCCTCCCTAGAATCGTTCCAGGCTTTGACCCTGGAGTGGAGTGTGAAAGGCCAGTGTTTCTTGAACTTGTACTACGCGCCAAGTGCCGGATCCCATGCTGAGTGCACCTCGCCTCATTGTAATCTGCAGATAATCCACGTGGAGTGCAGGGACGGGGAAGTGGCGCTGGCAAGGAAGGGCAGACAGAGAGAAAGAGTCACTGTCCACGCTAGGAAGCTGGCTCACTGAGTAATCGCAGCCCTGATAGTTTTTCTCTTTGGCAGTTTCCTCCTCAGAAGCCTGGACAGCCCAGCGTAAAGGGCTGGATCATAAAGGGACTGGAGAGGGGTGGCAGCGTTTGAATGCTGGAACTTCCACCACCCTTCTCCACCGCCCTGCTTCCAACGTGGGAACTGGGGTTCTGGCTGGGGAGGTGCGCCAGGGGCTGGGAAGTGGGTTGCAGCTTCATGCAAAAGTTCACCTCTGCTGCCAGTTGTTTGGCAGGTCAGTCTGGATTCGGGGTTGCGCTGGGTGGAGGGCTGGTGAAGTGGGTTTTCTGCCTGCATTTTCCCGGGATTTTTCCAGAGGGAGGTGGAAACAACTTCGCATTTGTAAACAATTCCCCCTGCCTGTGAGGCATCCTAGAAACCACTCTCTTGAGCTGTGATGTCCCCAGGTCCCTCATCATTGAATGTGAATAAAATAGCTAGTGTGTTTTGTACCCATTTGTGGTTCTGTGGTGTTGGGGGCGGGGGTGGGGGGGGGTGGGGAGAAGGGCAGTAGGGTAGTAAGCAGATAATGCGTCCCCTTTCCCGCCACAGCGGCATTTCTCACTGATCTCCGCCTTTCTGCCACTTAGCTGGCTTTGCCCATGCCTCTGTCAGCACCCACGTTGTGTAATTATTTTATTTTTTTTACCCAACTTCTAACTGCAGATTGAGTTGTCTGGGGTCTCTCACTAAGTCATGGACTAAATAAATGCATTTAGTATGGACTTAATAAACTGTAGTATGGACTGTTCACCAACTGTGGTGCTGGTGTGTGAAACTGAGAAAGTTCCCAGTTGGGAAACCAACTTTGGTACATGTGACAGCTGATGCAATCCCTGCCCACCACCTGGCCTAGACTACAGAGGGTTTTCCCCCTCTTATTTGTCTAGAGGAGCCGTGAGATGTCTTCATATTTAATTGCTACCCTGGATCCAGAAAGTGGAAGGCTGTTTGCTTTGGCTTGATGATTAACATAAGTAAACAGAAAAAAGTTTTCTCCAGTGTGTGTTGGTTTGTGTGACAAGGGGCAGGTGGGACCTGGCCCAGGTGTAGTTTGGACTCTAAACCGCTGGACACCTGCTCAGCTTGCAGTATTTACTGTAAAACATCAGGGGGACAAAGTCAGGTCATTCCTATTTCACTGCCCTTCGTTGTGGCCCTTCTTTTCTTCTTCTTGCTTTCCATTTAATGAATAATGACTTAGCTAATAGGTAAAAAAAGTCTCTCACCCCAAAAGAGGAAGAAAAGGTGACTCCCTGCAGTTGAAAATAAACATAAACAAAGAAAAAACAAAGTCAAGCAGTTATGTGACTTTTACTGATGCAGCAACTGAAAAGTGAGTTTTGTCAAAACTTCTACCATGACATTTTTACAACACGTTGTCATGTGTTGCAGGCAGGGCCTGTGGGGAAGACCTCTGGGCCTTCTTGACAAGAGCCACCTGGGCTCAGGGCAATGGTCTTATTTCCAGTCTAAGTTTTCAGAAATTGATTCCTATTAAGAGAACAAGTAGAGGCCCCATTTAAATGAGTGTCCCTTATGCTGAGGCAAAGTGCTGGTCCTAGATGCGGTGGGAGTGATCATATACCATCAAGTTAGCTAGCACACGACCTCTCTTTGTAGCTCGGCTTCGTACAGAAATCCCCAGCTGAAGGGGCTTGTCAGAACCACTGGGAGGGCTTGCCCACATTCTGAAATGCCATCTTGATTCCAGAATTTCTATCTAGGAAAAGCTTTGCAGGTGTAACCTGGAGGGACGAGAGGACTAAAGGAGATATTTTAAAGATATATTCATATGGCAAATACACTTATAATTTAGATTTCTTTTTTTGCTTTGTTTGTTGGGGGAGCTGATAGAAATTGGTGTAGTCCCTCAATGGCTGCCAGTACGCACCCCATTACGTGACATGCGCCCCCTAGTGGAGAGTCACTGCCTCTACTAGTGGGACGCCCTGTGACATGGAATGCTGAACAGCAAGTTTTAATGCCTGCCTCCTAGTCTGACATTCTGCCACAGAATCACCTTAACCTCCTGGAGCCTCAGTGTCTTCTGAAGATTGGGAGTAAAGATACCCGGCTGGGCATGCTTCCTTTACAGGGCTGCTGTATGGAAGAGCACTCTGAGAATGAAAGGAAAAACAACAACAACATGTATCAAATGCCTGCTGTGATTAGTTATCTTTACAATTCAAATCAAATGAAGATGCAATAGCCTCTTCTAAGGGATAATCCTTCCTTTTTTATTTATTAGATTTTATATTTCTTATTTTCATTCTACTTTATTTGTAGAATATGAAATTCTACAAAGTTGTCATATACAGAAGACCACTCTTCTGGGGAAAGAATCTTTCCAGTACTAATATTTCTTCAGCACTTACTATGTGTCAGGCTTCATTTGCATTCGTTCATGTTACCTTCTAGTAACTCCATGAGGCTCGTACTCTTGTTCCTTTTACTGATGAGAAAGCTAACGCTTACAGACAGTAGGTTATTTGCTTAAAGTAACATAGCTGAGAGGGTTCTAGGTCTGACATAAAAGCTCATACTTGTAACTTCTGAAACTGATGCTCTGAGCTTCTGGGTGGAACTATGAACTTGGGTCAGTGGGAGCCTCATCAGTGATTGGGTCAGGGTATCTTCCCCACTCCTCAAATGTGCTCAAGTGCTTGGAACAGCCCTGAAAAGGAAATAGAAATTGTGTGGGCTACTCAGAAAGGAGGGACAGGAAAGAGAATTGAGCCTTAAAACCCTAATGCACCAAGTCTCTCTGGCTATGAAAATGGAGCTGCTTCTGTGTGACCCAACTTGACAATGAGACAGGGCCTCCACCATTGAACACAGGGCCAGCAAGGAGACTAAACAATAATTCAAACTTAAAATTGTGAATGAACTGTGCCAGTTAAGTCAGTGTTTAACTGAATATTCAACAATGTTAGTATCAAACATCTTCACACTATGAACTCAATTCCCATGGTAGGGAGTGGGAGCAGGCACCCTGCATGTAGCCATGCAGATAGTGAACCCCTTAACTTCAGGGGTTACCATACACATAAGCCACCATGTGAATGGCACCCTCTGGGTTGGGCAGGGCACACCTACATAAACAGCCTCAGCAGCTCTGCATAGGGAAGGTAGGAGGTGTTGTTTCCCCCCATTAGAATATTAATAAAATAGGAATTTGAAACATGTCAACCTGTTTGTAACTGAAGTTACAACAAAATTAGTTTCTCCATAACTGTGCCAAGATGAGTAGTACAGAATATTCTGGAAGATTCATATTGGGATATGGAGATTGGTTGGGGGTGGACAGAATCATCTCTGGGCCCAAAAGGTCTCCTTTGGAACTAACCCAGAAAAAGTGGAAAGTCAAAGGAGAAAGTCAGAGACAATTGTTGACCATAACCCTGTACATCAAAGCTTTCCCCCCAGACTGCTCCCAGGAATGCTTGGCTGTTGAGCTGACCTAAGGTGTCTTTCACAATCACTTCCTCCAGTGGTGGAAGTGGGGATGGTAGGGCAGAGATGTGAGGTGCAAGGAAAGGGCAGTGATTTTGCCGGCATAAAGCCTTAGGATTGGGATGAGAATTTGATCTTTAAAGAATCTTACTTTGTATGGGATGCACAGATTCTTTTTTTGTTTTTGTAGGATGTACAGATTCTTAAAGAACACCCAAGAACTCCGGAATTAGAGTCTTGAAACTTGGATTATTTATCTTTTAACTGACAGTTACTCTTTTTACAAGATGCTGTATGTCTTTAGGCCTTGATTTTCTTCATTAGAAAGCGAGGTGGCTGGGGTAAGCCACATGTAAAACTTATTTCACCTCAAATCCTATCAATTCACACCCAGAATATATATTTTTTTCCATTTTAGAATTTCACAAATCACATAAGCAAACTCTAATTTAAATTTAAAAATCAAGGTAATGCCCTATTACTATTATACTTTTAACATAAACATGATGGAGAAACTATTGTTTGAAAAGCTTTAGTAGAAAAATGCATGACACAACTACACCAGAGGTCATAGTGAAGGAGACAGATGCTAGTCCTTGTTTGTAAAATCACCATCAATGCGCGGCTACAGATGAAGATGGGTAGGAGGCTGAGCTGTCATTTGGGATCTGGTAAAAGCTTGCACTGTTAAGTGACTGCCCTTGATGTTGCAAGATGTCTAGCATTCCTGGCTCCTATCACTAAATGCTAGTAGTATACCAACCTCCCATCCTCTTACCCTCTAAAGTGCTTCCGCAAATTTCTGAACTGCTAGTGGCCCTTCACCCTCTTGAGAATCAGTGTTCTATAAGAATGCTAGTATTACCTTGCCAGTTCGTAATGTCTAACTTTTTGCAAACTCTTTTTTTACATATGTAATAATAGCTAACACTTACCTAATACTGACATTGTGCCAAATGCCGTTCCAAGCACTTTACATAGATAAATCAGGGGTCCTCAAACTACGGCCCGCGGGCCACATGCAAATACAAATACTGTATTTGTTCCCGTTTTGTTTTTTTACTTCAAAATAAGATATGTGCAGTGTGCATAGGAATTTGTTCATAGTTTTTTTTTAAAAACTATAGTCCGGCCCTCCAACGGTCTGAGGGACAGTGAACTGGCCCCCTGTTTAAAAAGTTTGAGGACCTCTGGACTAAATCATTGATTCTCACAATGACCCAACACTATCAGTATGTCTATTTTACAGATGAGGAAACGGAGGCACTGATTGGTTAAGTCACTTGCCAAAGAAACACAGTGCAGAGGCTGAGAGTCAAGCACAGCCCGTGTAGCTTTCGAGCCTCATAAACAGCCGTATAAGAGAAGCAGATCAGGGATCCTTATCCTCGGTGAGGATTAGGAGAGTGAAGCGCCTAGAGGGGCAATGATTTGTCTCAATTAGGGCTTCTACTTTCTTGTTTGGAATCTTAGTTTATGATTGCTGTTATAACAAATTACAGTAGTCCTCCCTTATCTACAGTTTCACTTTCTATGGTTTCAGTAACCGACAGTCAGCCATGGTTTGAAAGTATTAAATGGAAAATTCCAGAAATAACAATGCATGAGTTTCAAATTGCACACCATTCTGAGTAGCATCAATGACAACTACTAACATCAGGATTGACAAGCCACTTTTACAATTATGCGCTGGTAACCCTGTGAAGGTCATTATTATCACCTTCATTATAATCATCATCACTTTTATCATCATCATCATCCCTATTTTATAGGGAATAAAGAAGTTTTAGGCTCATAGATATTAAGTGACCTACTTGTGGGCAGTGTATGTATGAGTCAAGACTTTTAGTTGTGTTTGACAGTGACCCAACTCAAAAGGAGGAACCTAGGAGAAAAGTTCAAGGACTCCCTGAGTGTCAGGGACAGCTGGGTCCAGGTGTCTCATCACCTTTGTTTCTCTCCCCTCTTAATGGGAGACGCCCAGCAGCAGGACTAGTATGTCTAATAGAAAAAACAGGAGTTCCCTTATTTGCAGTTTCCCATTCCTCAGTTTTAGTTACGCATGGTCAACCATGGTCCAGAAATATTCAATGGAAAATACCAGATGAGAACAATTCATCCATTTTAAATTGTGCGTCATTCTGAGTAGCGTGATGAGATCTCTCCTCTGTACAACTGGGTATGTGAATCATCCCTTGATCCAGCATCTCTGAGCTGTAGATGCTCCCACCCATTAGTCACTTAGTACTTAGATTAGTCTTGGTTATCAAATCCACTGTCGTGGTATTACAGGCCTTGTCACCTTTATGTTACTTAATCATGGCCCCAGAGTGTAAGAATAGTGATGCAGGCCATTCTTGGATATGCTAACAAGAAGCCATAAAGTGCTTCCTTTAAGTGAAAAGGTGAAAGTTCTTGACTTAATAATGAAAGAAAAAAAATCATATGCTGAGGTGGATAAGAACGAATTTTCTATCTATGAAATTGTGAGGAAGGACAAAGAAATTCATGCTAGTTTGCTCTCACACCGCAAACTGCAAAGGTTATGGCCACAGGACACGATTAAATACTTAAGATGGAAAAGGCATTAAATTTGTGGGTGGAAGACATGACATTGTCATGCTCCATGATCCTCCCTCTGATATCACAGTGCCACGAGGGCAGTGCACGTGTCACGCTGTGGCTATAACATAGTGTGGCTATGCAGGCGGAAGGTGACCTTCAGACCTTGCCGAGGGGCAAGGCTCTTGTCAAATGACCCTGCTCCCTGTGCCCACTCAGCTGCCCTACTACTCAGCCCCTTGACCCTGAATTATTCTTAGGAGCACCTTTCTGAGCAAGACTTAGGTTTGTAGAGTGGCTTCACTGGCATTAGATTTTTGTCACAGTGGTCCCTTCTTTCTCCATGGGTGGTTCCACTGGTATTGTGATCTCCCTTTTGTACAGGAGGAAATGGAAGTGCTAGAGTTTAGGGGATTTATCTGCAGTTACCTTGTGAATGAGGGAGCTGGACTTTAGATTATCTCACACCCCATCAAGCTCTTCCTGCCACATACTACACAAATGCAAGAATCATGCCGTGGACAGAAAGAAGTCTAGAAGGTACCAGGTGTGGCCTCTGATTTCAGGGAGCTTCCAGTCAGTCATTCACGAGGTGGGGCTTATGAGGCTGATTCTGAATTACTTGAGATTAGTAATACAAATAGTGTGATTTTTTACCCTACCATATATAGCATAGTACCTGGCACATGTTAGGCTGTTAAAATGTGTTAAAAAGGGGGGAGGGGACGGAAGGAAGGAAGGAAGGAAGGAAGGAAGGAAGGAAGGAAGGAAGGAAGGAAGGAAGGAAGGAAGGAAGGAAGGAAGAAAGAAAGAAAGAAGAAAGAAAGAAGAAGAAAGAGAGAAGAAAGAAGGAGGAAAGAAGGGAAAGAAGGAAAGAAGGGAAAGAGGGAGGGAGGGAGGAAGGGAAGGAGGGAGAGAGGGAGATAAGGTAGCATTGAATGACCCTTTTTTTATGACTTCCATCCTCCACCACTCATACTGTTGGACGATGGTGATAAACCTAATGAAAGTGATACCTTGCTCCGGAGAGAAGAGAAATAAAGAAGTGAGTTTATAGACCTAGGAAGCACTTCCTTAACGTAGACCAGTCTTGAAAGACAGTTGACAGGAGAGAGCCAGACATGAATTTAAAAGTTATGGGAAAAACTAATTATCTTTTTAATGGTATATGTAGAACCACCTTTCCTTTGCCCCCCTGTGGCTCAGGGACCTACGAGTCTGAACATGTAAGAACGCTTTCTACCCGAGGAGATGAAAACTGTCTGCTTAGATATTTTAATTGTTTCTTTTCCAAGGTTAGGTATCAGCCTGAGAATTCAGACCATATTCCTTAAGTGAAGGTGACGTGTTCAATTCTGTTTCCGCCGTGGTGGGTAATGCTCTTCCCGTTCAGTGGTGCGTTTTAGCTGTCACCCCGTAGAGTGTGCATTAAAAATAACTCGCTTCACGGGGCTCCGCATTTGTGAAAGGCGTCTAGCTACCAGTGGTCTGTTCGGGGGAGGGAAATTATTCTTCAGGAGCTAGTAGCCTACTAAGAATTCTATTTCCAATGATGCGTTTCCAAGCAGTTAATGTTAAAGAAAAGCCAGAATTTCCTCTGCATTTATACCAAGTGTTTTATATACCAAACCTCATTACCCACTTCACTGGTTTTGATCTATAATAAGGCTTGCCTTCAGCTCTGGCCTGCAGAGTGGGACTTAAGAGAAAATATGGAATATACACCACAAAGTACGTGTCCTCACAGACCCGGGCAAATGAGCCCCACTCCCAAAGTGGGATAGACAAGGGAAAAAGTTAACGATTAATGGTTATTATCATGGAAGTGAAAAAGATGACCCATACTTTTGCTGTTGAAATTACCTCTTCCTGCGGTTTGAAGCATCTTTCTTAGAATGTGGATAAATGTGCAAAGATCTATTTCAGCTTGGACGGGTTGCTGAGCATCAATGCAATCGACATATCTAGTGTGTTTGCATTACTGTTCACCTTGTTCCTTCCCATGGCAATTTGTTTTTTTTAAATCAAAGCAGTATTATGCAGTGGTTTAGAGGATGGGCCTTGCAGTTACTTTGTCTGGGCTTAAATTCTCGATCTAGCTCTTTCTATCTGTGTGATCTGTGCAAGGTCCTTAAATTACAAGCCTCAATTTCTTAATCAGTAGGCTCATTCTGAGTAGTGATTATGTATGTAAAGTGGTTAGCTCATTGCCTGGAACACAGTAAGCACTCAATAATTACTATATAATATGTCACATCTTATGCTTAGCTAAGTATTATTTTCAGAGAGAGAGTTCAACCATATGTTATAGGAAGTCTACTGGGGGTACAAGAGATCGTTTGGGAATCGCTATATTAGGGAACCAAGTGATATAACTGATGGCCTGGTTCTTCTGCCTATAGGGGTGAATTATGATCTAACAAGGGTGTATTTCATTGATGATTTTTAGGAGTATCAGATGTTTTCCATCAACCCAACCACAGTGTAGGCTGCTGTGGCTTTTGGTGGGCAAATGTGAACTATGTCTTAAAGTGCTGATATGCAGGAACATACCGAAAAGTGTTTTGTGAAGGGAAAGCCGGTGGGTCAGGAATTTAACCTACACAGCAAAATTCAAAATTCTCCAAAACATTTGCTAGTCATTATAGGAATGTGGATATCTTATTAGCCAAAAGAAGCCCAGTGCTTCTTTTATTAAAAATGTAAAATATTGACATAACTGTTACTAAGCCAGCATTAAATTGTTTTTTTTTTTATTCTATTAATTAGTATTGTATTTCATGGAACCTTGGAGTCCATCGATGGAAGATAGATCATTGTTCATGTAACCTTAAGAAAGCGAAAAGGTCTAAGATGGAGAATCACATAGGAAACCTGCTTACATTTGGGAGGCCCAAAGGCTGTCTCTTCTGTGCAGGAATAAATGAAAAATAAACCCATCACACAGAAAGGAACAGCAAACAAATTCACACCTCTCAAATTTGCTACTGGTAAAAGGAAGAAAAATGATATTGTCCAAGATTTTGAGTTGCAAGTTGGTCCTAATAAATATTTAGGTCTGAATTTCCAATGTCAGTGTGAATTTGAAAAAATACTTACGCAGATAATTCAATCTAAAGTGTTCTCAGGTTAGGAGGGCCCAGATGAACAATAGGACCAGTTATAAAGACTTTCTGCAAGAACTCGGCTTTCCATCCAAGCCTGCAGCGATTATAAGACACATTTCCCACATCAGAGAAGATAAAATATTAAATAAACAGGCAGTTTGAGTTGATGAGATACGGTGTACCATAATGACACAAGTAGTCATTGAAATACATTTTCTTTTAAGTGTTTGTAAGGTCGGACCTCATTGGTACAAGGAAGCAAGAGTTACAGAGGAATGAGATGAACCTCCTGCTCTTCTAAAATAGAATAGTCCAGAGGGGAGGCAGGTGTAGAGTAATAAATTACTTTTATGTAAAATACCAATCAATTTTATTGCAACAATAATAATAGTAACAGTAAGTTATAAAGGAGCAAATGCTGTAACAGAACTTTGGAATACTAAGGATATATGAGATGGAAAGGAATGCTCCACGAAAGAGTGACTTACGCAGTAGGATTACGGAAGCAAAGTGAAATTTAAAATTTAGGTAGTTATTTGGCTATTTCAGGGCCTGCATTTCAAATGCTTTCATCTGAAACATCCTTTCATCGGCAAGATTATCAAGGTTAATGACTTCACATTTTGCTTGCAATATTCCTATACTGTCCTCTGTTTTCTGCTTTATTTTAGAATTTGCCTAAATCAAAATAATATATGCTTACAGCATTCCTTTGTCTGCCCTTCCCCATACCATTTCTCCTGCTTCACATAATGTTAAATTGTATATTCTAATATTAAAATAGATATTTTCATATTAAAATATTATAATGGTAGTATAGGTATATTATTTATATTAAATATATATCTACATATCACGTATGTGTTGATATATTATAATATATATTCTAATTTTCTAAATAATATGCCTCTACTGCTATCTTGATATATCAATGCCAGCCATTATTAACCAAATTAGCCTATGTTGATAAAATTATGATTATGCCAGTATCATTCCATTTTTCAGCCAAGTAATAGTCTATGATCAGGTTTCTTGCATTTACTAATAGCTTCTCTTTTTTTCTATGTGCTTAATTTTCTTATGCCTATCTCAAGTTTGTTTTTTCAGAGTGCAGTATCAGATTTATCAAGTCTCTAACAATAATGTTTTTTTTTCAAATGCTCACACATAACAAATAATCTACCCATTCTATTTTTTTTTTCTTGGAATCCTGCCACTCTGAACTGGCTCATTCCTGGCCTGGTGCATAGCCATTTTCCTCAGGTTGCCCTTGGCTTTCTCCTGGGTCTCTTTTCCTGGACTCACTGTCACCTTTACTTTTGGTTTACTCCCTCGTTTTGCTGGAGCACATTCTTTTTAAAAAATATATTGTTATTGATTTCAGAGAGGAAGGAAGAGGGAGAGAGAGATAGAAACATCAATGCTGAGAGAGAATCATTGATCGGCTGCCTCCTGCACACCCCCTACTGGGGATCGAGTCTGCAACCTGGGCATGTGCCCTTGCCCGGAATCAAACCTAGGACCCTTTAGTCCGCAGGCTGACGTTCTATCCACTGGAGCCCATTTTTGAGTAGCTTCCTGAGAAAGAATATTTGGGAGGTGAGTGTCTGAAGCTATCTATTCTCTCACTGGATTGATACTTTGGGTATGATGGTCTAAGTTTGCTATCATTTTCCCTTGGCAGTTTTCAGAGTTGCTGGGGCCATGGTGACTGGAGTGAGCAGATTATCTAAGGTGGGCAACTGAAGTTCTTGTTGCCATTCGGAAGGGATCTCTTTCCTGTTTTGCCTCGAGTCTCTGGATCTTGTGGACTGATTTTCCTTTATCTGTGTTTGGAGAACACAGAACACATGAACAGCACACCTCTCTTTTCATAACGCTATTTCTGTTATGGCAACAAAGAAACCATCGAGTCACAAAGTGACAGTCCAGAGCTTAGACTGGGCATGAGCGAAGTAGAGAAACTAGCTTTGTGACCTTGGGCAAGAGCCTTATGGTGAAGAATTCCATCTTATCACTGGTAATATGAGGATAACAGTGTACTTCCATAAAGGATTGAGGTGAGAATTAAAAGAGTTAATACCGAACCTGATACAGTATCTGGCACTAAGAGTTTTAAGTGTGTTGGTTGTTATATTTGTCTTCCTGCACTAGACAAAATGATGCTAAGAAATGGAATTAGGTCTTGCTCATCTTAACATCTTCAGTAAACAGAACAGAACTGACCCATTAGCAGTTGTTTGTACTGACTGTAAAGTAATAGACATGGCATTGGGTAAACAAATACTTAAGAATGTCTCCTGACCATAGGCCTTTATTATATCAATGCTGGTTGAAACAGGGCCTAAATGAACAATGCCCACTGTGCCATCCTGATCCTTACTTTGAACACTTGGAAAACAGAATTTTGAAATGGATTTACTGGGTTTCAAATATTTTACAATTTTTATACGGGTACATTTTCTTTTAAATTATAACTTGTGTCCCATAATCATTATCCCTCATTTTGATGGAAAATGTCCTCCAAAAATTTCTCTTTGCCTCAATAATTATAAAATGCCAGAAGACCACATTCCCAGTATGGTACACTTATCATCTGTATTTATCTGGGGAAGGCGGGGGGGATGAGTATGACTTTATAACTGTTTCAAGTACTAAATAAATTGTGTGTCCTCTGAAAATGAGAATTATCTGAAAGAAGAAACTTTTTAAAGAACGTATCTCACACTGATTTTTAAAATTCCATTCTCAGCAACTTAATTTTTCAGGTGTGTTTATGTTTATATATTTGTGTGCACATAATGTAAACCATGCACACAAAATAGACTTTGGGAACATCGAAAGTTTACCTGATACAGTGGTAAAGACAGAACACACATAAAAAACACATACATGGAAAACACATACATGGAAAACACATCCATGGAAAACGCTCAGGACACGATCGGACAGCTTTGCTGAATGAGTGTTAGAGATAGTTTGTGCTACACATACAATGAGGGAGGAAGCTGAAAGCTGGGGCCAGTGAGGAATGCTTTTGCAGAGCCAGGGCCTGAACTGGATCCAGAGTAACTCATTCTTGTCTGCCACAGCCTACTTCCATGCCAGCCCTTCCCACCAGGGGGAACAGTCAGATTCTTGGGGGCAGGTCCCACTGGAGCTCCCACTTCACATGTTTTCCTGCCCATGCTTCATATTGAGAGCTGTTTTATTAATTTTTTTTTTGGTCTCTCCTCTACAGTCTTGCTACCACAGTTACAGATTTCACCCCTTGTTTTAAGTTGAATGTGCCCCCTCCCAATTCACATGTTGAAGTCCTAACGTCCAATAATTCAGAATGTGACATTTGGAAATAGGATTATTGCAGATGTCCGTAGTCACGATGAGGTCGAAGTAGAGTAGCGTGAGCCCCCTATTCCAGTATGAGCTGTACTCTTATGGGAACGGGAAATTTGGATACACACGGACACACACACACACCACCTTTTGAACACGAAGGCAGAGATCTGGGTGATGCTTCAACAAGCCAAGGAACTCCGAAGGTTGCCAGCAAACCACCAGCAGTTGGAGAGAGAGGCACGGAACAGATTCTTCCATACAGTTCTCAGAAGGAACCAGCTCTGCTGACCCCTTGATTTCAGACTCTGGCCTCCAGAACTGGGAGAGAAGGGTTTTCTGTTGTTAAGCCGCCCAGCATGTGGTGTTTGTTACGGCAGCTCTAGCACATGCATACGCTTTCTGTAGCAGGTTTTAGGATAAACCTGATGGAAATTTAGCAAGGAGTTTAAGGGGTGAGTGCATAGTAACTGAATTCTAGCACATTTTTCTTTGTCAAATGTCTAATGACACCATTTGACTTTCCTAAGTGTTAAGGTAAATTCCTCATCACCTCTGGGCATGTGAGTCAGCACCAAAGAGGGCTGGGCCATGACTAGGGTATTGCTGGTTGATCTGTGTTCATGAAATAGGTGGGGATTAAGCTCTCTGTTATGTTACATAGCCTTGCTATACAGACTGTTACTTGGGAGCAATTTCTCTACTTTCTGGATGAGTCAAACCCTGATATCCATGCTATTGAAATCATTAATATAGTTCCCTCAAATCTTCACATGTAGGGCTGCTGGATAAATTACAGTTATTTGATACAAATAATTGTTCTCAGTGGAAGTATGTCCAACATATTTCATGAGACATACTTATGCTAAAAAAAAAAAAAAAATCTGCTGCTAATCGCTAATCTAAAAGTCAAATTTAACTGGGCATCCTGTGCTCTTATTTGCCACAGCTGACAACCTTATTTCCATGGCTTTCGAAATTGTAGCCCGCAGCCAGCCAGCGACAGAACCACCAGTCACTAGAGATAGACTAATCAGAGGGTGAATCATTAGAAAATAGTTTTATGGAGATAAAAATAAATCCAGAAGTGGCCCTGGACAGATAGTCCAGTTGGTTAGAGCATCATCCCAATACACCAAGGTTGCAGGTTCAATCCCAGTCAGGGCACATACAAGAATCAACTAATGAATGCATAAATAAGTGGAACAACAAATTGATATTTCCCTCTCTCTCTAAAAATCAACATATAAAAATTTTACAATAAATAGAGAAGCTGATCAGAAGTTGTGGCTGTGGTCCTTTACGGGCCCTTCTCAGGAGGAGACAAGAGCAGTGGATGGAGGGTGAGTCCTTCTCTGAAACTTTTGCTCCTCATTCCCAATGTTGGAGGGACCAGAGTTTGAAGCAGCAACTAAGAAATGGGGGTAAGGGGCACAGAATAAGATGACTGTCAATCTAGAATCAGCACTGACTAAGTCATTAATAAGAATTAATATTACCAACGTGACCTGGAGTAGTTATCATCTGCAATGGAAGAATTCATATTTTGACGCTGTAGTTGTAAAACCAATGAACAAGATTGTTATTAATAACAACTCCCCCTGTATATGTTTATTCTGATGACTTTCTTGCACATCATTGCAGATATTTATTTTATTCTCTCTAGTGTACAGGGTGGGCAAAAGGAGGTTTACAGTTGTTCATATGGAAAACCACAAATTAAAAAATAATAATACAAGAATAAACTGTTTTGTGTACTACAACTGTAAACCTCCTCTTGCCCACCCCTGTATATTATACTGCATATACTATGTATTATTTATTGGATTCTTGTCTGTTTCTCTCTTTTTGAAACTATATTCTTAATGCAGTGGTTCTCAACCTTCTGGCCCTTTAAATACAGTTCCTCATGTTGTGACCCAACCATAAAATTATTTTTGTTGCTACTTCATAACTGTAATGTTGCTACTGTTATGAATCATAATGTAAATATTTGATATGCAGGATGGTCTTAGGCGAACCCTGTGAAAGGGTTGTTCGACCGCCAAAGGGGTCGCAACCCACAGGTTGAGAACCGCTGGCCTAGAGGATTATCTGGAATTTAGTGGGTACCTGGAATTTAATGGGCACTCATTAGACACTAGCTAGCTAAATGAATGAATAATTTTCTGTAAGTAACCTAAGGCTTTACAGAAGACCCTCTATTTGAAACAAAGGCCTTACCCTCTGAGCTTTCTATGTGAAGTTTTGGGAAATTTCTGTTGTACATTAACTTGGGCTGGTGGGGGCTGAGTGCAGTGGTGGGAGAAGTTTAAAGTAGGAAAAATCCTTTTTTCAAAAGTTTCCAGCATTCTGTTCTAAGTGATTGAATGGGGTCAGGCATCAGGATATCGTACGGTCTAAAGAACTTCTGGAACACTCTAGTTTCTTGCTCACTGGTAGTGAAATTTGCCTTCTTAATACTGAATTCACCGACTGTTTGCTCATTCTTCCACTTTGATTCCTGAAGGGGAATGGAGAACATGGGCAGAGCTTTACTTCCGGAATATTACTCTCCTATGGTCATAATGAAGCCAGTTGCAGGATTTTCACTTTCCTATCCACAACATCAAAATAATTTATCATCCTTGACCTCCATGAAAAATAAGTTGAAGCATGTGTTTATCATTGAGAAAGATTCTGTGAACTAATCACACTTACAGAAGTTCTTTCAACTTCAAACAAGTGCTTCAAACAACAAATACATGAAGAGGGGGGAAAAAAAACCCTAATAATTTTTTTGTTCTTTGGCAGCAGCATTAAAATTCAGATTAAATCTTTGATTGTTACTGTGTTCTCTAGAATCTTGTAATTAGGACTGTTTTAATCACCCCAGAAATATCTGTATTTGACACTTTAAAACAGTATAGGGTTTGAAGTTAAATAGGCTGATCTGCAGTTGCACAACCTCTTGGCCCCGAACCACCCAAATCTTGATCATCCCAGTTCTTAGAAGAAGCCCAGACTCTGGGAGGAAAAAGGGTTGGGACCTGGAGATGGCCCTTGAGCGGAATCCTTGCTAGATCGTACGCTGATAGCTTACATTTGGGAACAGCTTTCCTTCGAGGGCAGCCTGTATCCCCTTCTTTGCTAGGTCTCAGCTTGCCTTGGCTTTTCAGCAGCATGATTAGAGGTGGTTGCTGCAATATCTGTGGAAAAATTTACCAGGAGGTTATCATATTTAATGTGTTTCGAAAAACTTCCTTTGGAAGGTGATAACAGTGTTTCTCAATCGCTGTGCCGTTGGGCAAGCACAGGTGTGTTGCATACCGTTAAATCACCCGCTCCTTGGGACATAATGTGACTCTTTGAAAGTATTTGGCTCTCATTCCATCTCTTCTGCCACCCACCCCCTCTTCTATGCCAAAGAAGGCACATTTCCCAGACTTACTCTCCACACCCAGCAAGGTACTCTTTCATAAATCTTTTTTTAAAATATATTTTATAGATTTTTTACAGAGAGGAAGGGAGAGGGATAGAGAGTTAGAAACATCCATGAGAGAGAAACATCGATCAGCTGCCTCCTGCACACTCCCCACTGGGGATGTGCCCGCAACCAAGGTACATGCCCTTGACCGGAATCGAACCTGGGACCCTTGAGTCCGCAGGCTGATGCTCTATCCACTGAGCCAAACCAGTTAGGGCTCTTTCATAAAACTTGAGTGATTGTTTTTTGACTCCTTTCATCCCGGTTGCCTCTCCAAGCTCCTGATGCATCTTTCCCATTCAGTTCTGATCTACACATTTTGTGCAGTTCCTATGAACTCAGCTTTACGGCAGGTTCCAGAGATAGAAGCATATTAACAAGGCACCGTTCTCAAGGTGCTTACAATCCACTGGGGGGAAAGCCCTACAGAGTGGCCACGTTCTCTTTTTTTTTCTGTTAGAGTTTGCCTTGCATTGAGTCAGGGCGAATCAAGGTATAACAGATAGTTCAATCCCAGTAATAAAAGGGGTGGGTTGGAATTGTATTTCAGTCAGGTCTGGTTACATTCAAAGTATGAGTCTTGAAAAGCACTTGGTGGAGAAGCAGGGGACGTCTTGATGTGAAACATTTTGTAGACCAGCTACCTTTTCATTGGAACTGCGGGATAAAACCTCAGGGCATTGGTCTGCCATTTGAACCTGCTACAATGTTAGCCTCAGCCTACTTTTCCTCTTCCCATGTGAACACTATGCTTCAGCTAAATTATTCTAATAGTTACATCTTGAAAATACTGTACAATGTAGGACTTGCCATGTACTTGGCTCGCAGAAGGCGATGCAGAAATCTTTGGTGAATGAATGAATGTATTATGAATGTATGTATTTCCTCATTTATGCTATTTTTAACACCATGTTTCACAGCCTTTTACACCAAGCATATTCCAATTTCAAATTTCTGAGTGAGAGGGAATCTGACTGGTGTGACTTCGGTCAGGTTCTCTCCCATACCCAGACAGCTGTGTTCAGGAAATCAGACTAGATGACCTGGTGCTCACTCAGCAGGGACTCTGAACATTCTCTCTGGGAAGGGTGTCTTGAGTATGACCTGCCACACCTCTGAATAGCGTAAGGAACAGAATTCGTTGAAAGATTGCAGGGGATCAAGTACCTGGAAGGGGCAGTAGGGAACAAGGAGTTTACTGATATTTCTTCTTTGCCCTTGAAGTTTAATAGAGGTTGAAGGAGTGGCCAGAATTGGAAAGAGTTACAAAGGAAGTAGTATTTCAGGGGAAAGCCAGGCTTCCGTCAGGGCAAGTTAAGAGGAAGAAGGAGTATTTGAGAAAAGATTAAAGATAAGGAGAAACAGTTTTTAAATAAGTAAACATAATTCATTATATTTTATGCTTTCATTGTGGGTACTGACATAATTTTTTTTTATTATCTCATTATGATTAGATAAGCATATGTTGAACCCACAAGACCAGGTCTACATGTGTAACATTGCTTTTATTTTAAATGGTGCATTCCAGTTCCAAACAGTGTTATTATCAATTTAAGGAAAGCAACCCATTTAAATCACGGATTGACCCATGATTCTTAGTGTATCTGTTTTCACCAACTCATTTACTCTTCTGAGTTGGTGAAAACAGATTAACTAAGAATGAGAGGTTGGTGTATTTGGATAACTATATCAGCTTTATATAACTTACATTCATGAGAAATATTTGCTATTCTCTATTTGTTTGCTGCCAGAACTTGTTTGCAAAATTAAGCCAAAATAGTTGTCCCAAGTTAGAAAGACACATTTGCAAACTTTTAAGTCTAATACACAATTGCATATTATTGGAGAACTTAGATTAGCTAGAGCTAATAAGAGGAAGTGTCCCCCACCTCCTCTTTAAACTGCCTGTGAAGTGTCCTTGCTGTAAATACATGTGCAAGAAGGGTTGACTGGAAACCAAAGGGAAACCTGTTAGCTTTGTTTTTCTTTCTGAGTGAAAAGCAAAAGGTATATACCATGGTCCAATGAAAAAGTAAATTGGATTTAAATTTTTATGTGTGTTTTCCAGGTCAAGGTGCTTAGAGTTCATTCAACTGTACAGTTATAATTGACAAGACCCCTTAAAATGTGACAGAAACATCTGAGGCTCTGTCACAATTTGAATGTAGCTTTTGGGTGAAAATTTTTACATTGTTGAATGATGACTTTGTTGTATAACATTTGCTCTGCTTATAACATAACATTGTGTGTGTGTGTGTGTGTGTGTGTGTGTGTGTGTGTGTGTGATTTGTAATTTAAATTATTATTACTTTATGTGATCCTAAAGTATCCTAGAGTATATATGCCTTTAGTGAAGATAATGCTATGGTTAGCATTCTCTATATTATTTGGTAGAGGATTTAAAAATAGTTAAGTGTAAAGTGAATTTCTAACCAACAAATATTGTTTAAAAATTGATTCTAACTTTTTAAAAAAATGTATTTTATTGATTTCAGAAAGGAAGGGAGAGGGAGAGAGAGAGAGAAACATCAATGATGAGAGAGAATCATTGATCGGCTGTCTACCACATGCCCCCCACTGGGGATTGAGTCTGCAACCCAGGCATGTGCCCTTGACTGGAATCAAACCTGGGACCTTTCAGTCTGTAGGCCAATGCTCTATCCACTGAGTCAAACCAGCTAAGGCGATTCTAACTTTTAATGGGATACATTCCTGGGATGTAAACATGGGGATTGACTTTTACAAACACTGTAAGTATTTGGGGGAAGGATATATGGATTTGATCACCTTCTGGTGTTATAGGTTGAATTCTTATCTCCCTCCCAACTCCTATATTGAAGTCCTAACCATAGTACTTCAAAAGGTGACCTTATTTGGGAATTGACTTGCTGCTGATGTACAATTAGTTAAGATGAGATCATACTGGATAAGGTGAGCCTGTAATCCAATATCACTGGTATCCTTACAGAGAGGGGAAATATGGCCATGCAGCTGTGCATAGAAGGAAGACCTTGTGAGAGACACAGAGAGACACAGTTATCTGCCAGGAAAGAGGTCCAGAATGGATCCTTCCCTCACAGCCTTCAAAAAGAACTAACCCTGGGAACACCTTGATTTTAGATTTCTGGTCTCCAAACTGAGAGGCAATAAATTTTTGTTGCTTAAGCTGCCTAGCTTGTGATAGTTTGTTATGGTAGCTCTAGCTAACTGATACGCCCGGCTATGAAATCACATCAGCAGTGGTGATTATACAGGGTGCCATGTCCTGCCTCCCTAGAGACTGACTTTCGTTTTAGAAATTCCAATTCCATACCTCAGCTCCTGGTACTTTCCTTCTTTTCTTGAACATCAGACATTTATAATGTCTAATGAGGCTGAGCTGTGATATGATAATTTTTCAGGAGGGCCTAGAGTGAAGTCTGAAAAGACCTGAATAAGAATGAATCCATTCCTTGAATTGTGAAATTAATAAAATGGAAAAGCTTGGGAGTATGTGGATCAAGTGCAAACCTACTAGAGAAGCTGATTCTTTGGCTCTAAGCTCTGTGGTCTGGGACAGCTCACTTAACTTACCTGGATTTCTCTCTTTTATTTTACAAATTAGAAGATAGTCTGTATGTTTCTGTGACTTTGTGAATGTAAATTCAGATATCTATATTACATAGGTCAAAGTAGCATTCATGGCATAATAACATTTAATTGCTTTTTTCCACTTTCATCTTATCCAAATAAAAATGCTGTTGGTTAAAATAAATTGCAAAGTATAGAACACCTTAAAATGAAAAGCACGGTCTCCTGCCTCAGCCGTCCCCCACCTTCCTCAATCCCCCGTTCACTTCTCAGAGGAAACCACATTGAACCGTGTCCATATTTAGCTCTTTTAGTGGTTACCGCCCTAACTTTAATATGTTTATGCTACATTGCCTTGATGATCAACTCTAGACATTAGCTCTTCGCTCCTCACCATTTAAACATTTAAAGTGAAGAATTACTGATTCAGCAGACATTCCTGATAGCCTGTAGGTCAACTGGCGTCTTTAGGCATCTCACTGTCTATGGATCTAATTTGAGAAAAGAGCTTTGGCTTCAGTCAAAGGGTTATAGGGATTAGATGATTTCCATGGGCATAGCACAAGACAATGAGAAAAGGTTTGCTTTAATTACTCAAGCTCAAATTGGGCCAGCGTTGTTATGTTTTTACTCTTTTCTATTTTTTCTGTGTATATTTATTTCAAATAAAGTAAAACAAAAACTGAACTTAAAATATGGCATGCTATTTTTTTTTTAAAAAAGGAAAAATATTCTGCTAGCTTATAACTTAAAAAAAAGAGATGCTTAACAGGTAAGATGCATTTTCTTTGATCTCAAATACTAACCCAGCGGCTGTGAGAGTGTCAATGGATGCTCATTTGTGGCACTAGCTTGACTTGGTTTTGCTCCTTTTAGAAAATTGCAATTGGTTATCCAAAGAGTAAGACACAGAGTTGAAGAAACCATTATTGTTTCTTGGAAACACAGGACTCCTGCAATTCAGATTTTTCTGGAAATGCTATTAAGCCAATTACTTTGACTTATGATTTAGAAGAACTCTTTATCATCCATGATGGCAGTAAAACATACTTGACGAAAATTTTCATGTTGACCACATGGGGTTCCTTTGAGTCCATTCCAATAATCTGACACATGTCTGCTGCCCATTTTAGCCTCTAGATCATGTCGAATGCTTCAACAAAGTGGAGACAGAAAACCCTGTTGTTAATGGAGTTTCTGATTTAACTATTAAAGATACCATAGCCCAGACATATATGAAGTCATGGCTTAAAAGGAGATATTAAAGGATGTGTCTGCTCATGGGACAAATTTAGTGGTGGTGTGAAAAGAACTGTAAAAGGGGTTGTGTTTCAGCACTCTTTTGCTACTTACCAGCCCTCTTTCTGGAAACTCTCTCTTGCCTTGTTGACTTCATAGTAGCACCCTTTCCTATTCTCCAGTTCTGCCACATATTTTTTCTCACTAGATAGATCATCATCTCACCGATGTCTAGTAGGCTTTGGTAAAGTTCTATCTGCAATCTACTTCTTTTCTACTTCCATTGTTTCAACTGTCACTTATTTGCACAAAACTCTCAAATCCCTATCTCTAGCCGTTGCCTCTATCCTGAACGTCAGACATGTTCACTGGACATTTCTGCATGAATGACCCAGAAATTTCTCAAACTTGACATGTCCAAAACCAAAGTCATCATCTTTCACTCTTCTGCTCAAACTTACCTCCTCCTCATGTCCTTCCATTGGGTTGAAGACTCACGCTCTATCCATTTACCTGAGCCAGAAAACTGAGGCTTGGTCTCTGTACCTGCCCACTTTCAGGCTCTGTTCATTCTTCTCATACAGTTTGCAAATCCTTATGCTTCTCTCTATGCCTAGGGCTCCTGTCCTAGTCAGGTCTTACCATCCTGTCTAGACTGGAGAAATGTCTTCATAGTTGAGCTGTCAGTCATCAGCTTCTCTAACCCTCCATTTTCGAATTTTATTTGGGGCCAGAACTATTTCACTTAGTAGAAGTTGTGATCTTATTATTTGCCTGCTCAGAAATCCTTGGCGAGATCCCTACTGACTAATCAGGATACAACTGAAACTTCATATCCTGACATCTGCCTCTTTTTATCTGTCTCCACTGAGCCTGGCACATGGTAGAGCCTGATGAATAAATTAATAATGAATAAAGGAATGATTGAATGAACAAATGACTCAATGGGTATTGAGCCTGCTGAACATATACATGTCTCATGCTTCTGGGAAATGATTTTCCTCCTTCTAAAATGAGTGAAATTCTATTTAATATGTCATTTTGAGGAAGTTTTTCATGACTATCCAGTCTTCTCCATTTGTGACTTTGGGGCATTCTATTCACTCTGCAGTCATAGCAGTTAGTATACTGGTAAGTCATGGTTATTGACATCAGTGCTGGGTGTTCACAGAGTGTGTAACCCTTTATGACAATGAAGACTCAGCACCTAACACAAAGCCCAACACACATAGGAAGTCAGTTCGCTTCTGAATTCTCACCACCACTAATTTCTTTCAGTCTCATTATATTTCTCCTGAAGTTCTACAATAGCTTCATAAGTGTTTTCCCACCTCCATTCTCTCATCCACAAATCTACTCTTTCTAGCTCTCTAGATTAATTCTTTTGTCTTGAATATGAAAAGTAATTAATCTCTATCATGTTTGCAGAAATGCCAAAACATGGATGAAATTAGGGGTTGGCCCTCTTGATTTAGAAGTTGTTGCCTTCTTTAAATTCTGAAGTTTTCCCTTTTTTGGTGACTTTGATCATTTTAGAGTTTTAAGCACCCAAGGTTGCAAAATACATGTAGGGCAGGGCCAAAGTAGGTTTACAGTTCATATATAAAATAATACAATAATTAATAAATAATAATACAAGAATAAACTGTGTTTCGTGTATTCACAACGATAAACCTACTTTTCCCCACCCTGTGGAATATCATTCGGTGGAATACAGGAGATCTTTCAGTAAAGTTTAGCTTCTTCACCATTGCTTGGTATTTGTTCTTTGAGAGTAAATATAGAGTCAGAAAGAAATGTTCAGGAAGAGGAAGGAGACATGTATAAGCCTAACATTAACTTAACTAGAGGCCTGGCGCATGAAATTCATGCATGGGTAGGGTCCCTAGGCCTGCAATCAGGGTCGATTTTCCCTGGCTGCCGGCAGCCGGCCCCACCCCCCGCTGCCACTTCTGGTCACCCTCTGTGTGTTGGGTGACCAGCGGGGTGATCGGGGCCACGCTCGCTCGCACCTGCCTTGGCCTGGCGCCGCCCGCGTCCATTGCCACCTACCCCTGGTTCCCTGTTCCTTATCAAGCAATCGTAGCCTACTGGCCAGGGGGAGGGACCGAGAGGTTGGCCGGCAGGCCCCAATCAGGTGATGGGGGCCTGTGGGCTGGGGGAAGCTTCTGTGTTGAGTGTCTGTCCCCTGGTGGTCAGTGCGCATCATAGCGACCATTCGTTCCTCAGTCCAATTTGCATATTATGCTTTTATATATATAGATAACTCTGTATTTTCCCTGCTAACAGGAGTCTTGGAAACCACCTGAGTTGTATCAAGTCCATACAGTTATTACAGTTTGACTAGGTTTTCTTCATGTGCACAAAAAGTCTGGATGTGGCAGAAGCCATTGACCAGACATTGTTACCAGAGTTGTGGTCTGCAAAGCAGCTACATAAGTTTGAGTCTTGAGAAAAGGAAAGAGAGGAGAGAAACACCAGCTGAACCAAAGCGCTTCTACTTCTGCTGCAGATGCCACTGTTAATTGGAATTGCTTATTACTTCACTCTCTTTCAATAGTGCGTTGGGGGATACTGTTGTCTTCCTATTTCCTAAATCCGGCCCTGCCACCAGTGACTGGACAAGGCAGGCATCCCATCAGGCAGCCTATTACCTGAGAGCAGGCATCTAGTTTCCTGTTAGAAGCAGACATTTCTCCTGGGATTTAACCTTCTGTTCAAAGCCTGAACCACTTCGGTAGGATGAATGTGGTCCTAATAATGCTGGCAAGTCACCTGTGGCTTGCAAAGTACTTGATGATTATTAACTCATTAATCCTCTCCATGAATCCCATGAGGAAGATAGATGTCAAGTCCCTTTTTCCCCTTCCTAGGGCTGTGAGTTTGAAGCATAGATTTGCACAGGCTGTTGGGGTGTATCCGTAGCAAATTGTGGGAAGTGACCCAAACATGATGAGGTATATGAACTGACATTTAGCAGCCAATTCTCTCCCCCGCCCCCAGTAATTTCAAAATGGCTCTCCACTATACAGCCACCAATCGGAAGTCCTCATTGGGTAGATTTAACAGGAAACATTGGCTGAAAAGAAAACTGAGAGCAACTAATATATGTTTGGTTGGATGGGGAAAGATGCTTGTAATATTAAGACATGATGTATGATTTGTTTTTGTGTGTTTTTTTTCCAAATTTAACATGTTTGTCAATTTTTTGAGTCTCCTGTTTATCTGTGGAGTACGAGTTTGCTTAACCAACTGTTTTATCCTAATTACCTTAAAAACATATGAATAAAACCATGGCAGGCCCCCGCCCCTCTCTGTCTTCTCTGCACTGGGAGCAGCTCCCCTCATCCCCTGAAAATGTATGCCTGCACCAAGTTTGTGTCCACCCCCTCCTTGGTCCGGAGCACCTCTCAGCTGAGCCGGTCAATGTCTGCAGTGGTGCTGAAACGACCAGAGACACTGACAGATGAGAGCCTCAGCAGCTTGGCAGCCCCACGTCCCCTGACCTCGCTTATTTCTAGCCGTAGCTTCCAAACCAGTGCCATTTCAAGGGACATCGACACAGCAGCCAAGTTCATTGGGGCTGGGGCCGCCACAGTAGGGGTGGCAGGCTCTGGGGCTGGAATTGGGACTGTGTTTGGGAGCCTCATCATTGGTTATGCCAGGAACCCTTCTCTGAAGCAACAGCTCTTCTCCTACGCCATTCTGGGCTTTGCCCTCTCAGAGGCCATGGGGCTCTTTTGTCTGATGGTGGCCTTTCTCATCCTCTTCGCCATGTGAAGGAGCTGTCTCCACCTCCCATAGTTCTTTTTCCCGTGTCTTGTCTGCCCTGTATGTTCCTTTTCCTATACCTCCCTAGGCAGCCTGGGGAAAGTGGTTGGCTCAGGGTTTGACAGAAGGAAGACAAATAAATACTGTATTAATAAGAAAAAAAAAAAAAAAAAAAAAAAACCATGGCAGGTGTTTTTCAAGAGACACAGTCTCTGGCTTCTGGAAAGTTCTGTCCTCCCTCATTCTAAATCTGAGTGGTAGAAATGTATCCTAGTTGAAGGTTGGTATTGGACGGTTATAGCTGAATTATAGTTTATAGCTGCTACAATTCCTACTTGTAGTTAAGAGCTTCATTTCTATTCCATAGCGCTACAGATTAATGGTGATTTCCGAGTATCTGTCCAGTCTTAGGACCTGCCTTTAACCAACATGTCTCTCAGGAACTGGATTGCATCTTATTTTCCTAATGAAGTATACAGGGCCTAAGGACAGGCAGAGTGCTTACTCATCCATGTGAGCATTTATTCATTTAGCAAGAGCTTCTTTATTACCCACCACATGACAACAAGTGCTGAGCTCCCGAGGGTTCTGAAACAACCAGGCTGATGAGGGAAGAGCAAGGGGCCATTTAGCCCTGGGTTTCATATTCTTAAAGGCCTCAGACTGAGACTCCTGACATTGTCTCTGAAGAAGGTTTTATTTTGGTTGTAAATACAGGTAATTTGTGAAATATAAGCATTTAAAAATGTACTAGAGTTTTGGTAATCCTGTTTTAGTAGTTCTTAATTTCATAACATACTGGGAATTTCAAATGTGGAAGTGACCTGGCCCCCTTACTCCTCTGAGAATAGTAGGAAAGGCTAAGATACCCTTCCTGAGTCTCCTCACCCCACAGGAAATCAGGCATCCTTTCAGAAAGAAAGGAAGGAAGGAAGGAAGGGAGGGAGGGAGGGAGGGAGGGAGGGAGGGAGGGAGGGAGGGAGGGAGGGAGGGAGGAAGGAAGGAAGGAAAGAAAGAGGTATGCCTAGATAAAAGGGCATCTCCATGGGATATAAATGCTGGAAGGGGCCGAAGACAGTCTCTACTCACCCCCTCATGTGTCGGTCAGAATAATAGACCTCAAAAGGTGCAGCACATCCTAAAGTCCTACAGGCAGTTGGTTTATGACACCATGAGACTAGAATGGTGGTTTCTTAATCCAGTGTTCTCCGTCCTTGCTTTCATAGAGTGGACCCTCGACACAAGATACTGACTTTACCTGGCCCCGTCCTTCCAGCATCATCACTCCTTGGGACATAGACCAACTTTAGTTTCTTTCTTTCCCTTTTTCCTCTCCCTCTCCCTCTCCCTCTCCCTCCCCCTCCCCCTCCCTTCCTTTCTTTTCTATCTCTATCTCTGTCTCTATCTCTCTCTCCTCTTTCTCTCTCATACTCTTTTTTTTTAATGAGTACATTCTGGTTTATACTTTCTACCAGTGCCTTCTTGCTATACTACAGCATTATTCCTACCAACAATAGAGGTTGACCCACATCAAAAGCAGAACATTTGGTTTCAGTCAGAACAATATTTGTGTTGTGAGCTTTGATCTTGGCTCTCCTGCCTGGGGCAGAGCAGGGTTTCACCATAGCAGTGAACTCAAGGCCACGTGTTCTCTCTGGAGCTGGGATCACCAGGATGCGGTTAGCCTGTTGCAAGATGAGTATTACTTGGACTAAAAGTCTGCAACCAGTTTGTGTGTGTGTGTGTGTGTGTGTGTGTGTGTGTGTGTGTGTGTGTGTGTTTAAGTAAATCCCACTATATGAAGAAGAGAGAGGGGAAAAAATCCAAATAAGCAACTCCCTTATCCCCCCAAAACAGAAAAAGACAAACTAAGCTACAATGACAATTTACCTGCCTCATTCTGATCTTACTTTTTCTTTCGCTTTGGGATTTAGATAAAGACAATATGACTACAGTTTAACTCCGTATTTTCCCTGGAGTCCCAGGATTATCTTTGAGCTGCCTTGTGGATAGCACCACTCACTGTGCCAAAGGCTTTTCAAACTCAACGTGCCGATACTGAATGTACCATTTCTGCCTCGAAACCAGCTCCTCCTCTTCAGGTTTCATAACCTGCCACCAGGCTCCTGAGCTAGAAACCTTGGATTCATCCTACACACCTTTCTATCACTCAGGTGTTCTGTCACTTCTACTGCCTAGATATCTGTGAATCCAATTACTGCCTCCCCTCCACTCCTGGCTCCACATGGCTGCCAGAAAGATCTGTCTAAAATGCAAACCTGACGGTGTCATTCTCCTTCTTCAAAATCTCTGAGGATCCCCAGAGCTCAGAGGATCACACCCATACCCTTATATGTGGTCCTGCACATCCTGGCTGCAGCCCTGTGATAACTAACCCCCTCTGCAGCCACACTGGATGTCTGACCACGCCTTCCTGGGGCATGGTTGTGAATGCCTCTTTCTTGGCTCCAGTGTGAGACACACCACTTGGAATATCCTTTTTAAAAAATATATCTTTATTGATTTCAGAGAGGAAGGGAGAAGGAGAGATAGAAACATCAATGATGAGAGAGAATCATTGATCAGTTGCCTCCTGGGGATCGAGCCCAGAACCTAGGCAGGTACCCTGGCTGGGAATCGAACACTGACCTCTTGGTTCATAGGTTAACACTCAACCACTGAGCCAAGCCAACCGGGCTGGAATATCCTTTTACAACTGATCAGATCTTGCTCTTTCTTCTAGATCAGTGGTTCTCAACCTGTGGGTCGCAACCCCTTTTGGCGGTCGAATGACCCTTTCACAGGGGTCGCCTAAGACCATCCTGCATTATCAGATATTTACATTATGATTCATAACAGTAGCAACATTACAGTTATGAAATAGCAACAAAAATAATTTTATGGTTGGGGTCATAACATGAGGAACTGTATTTAAAGGGCCAGAAGGTTGAGAATCACTGTTCTAGATGCAGCTCAACACTGTCCCCTTCTGTCTATTCTTCTGAAGACTCCCAATTAGTCAGAGGCTTCATCCTTTTACCTGGAGTATGGCTTACTGGAAAGAGCATGGGCTTTGGAGTCAGGTCAAACGGATCTTGAGAATCTGTTCTACTCTGACTCTCACGTGCCTCATCTATAACATTGACACAGGGCCAACATCATTCATAGAATCCTTGAGAGGATTAAACAAAATAGCACAGTTTCCAGGTAAATGTTAGTTTCCTTCCTCCAGCAAATTGTAGAAATAAGCAGAGTGGTTCAAGAATATGGCCCTGAACCCAAAACATGTTCTTCAAAGCCCAGCCCCTCCACTTATTTATATCAGTGACCTTAAACACAGGCATTGGCTTGAGCAAATCACTCTTTTCCTTGTCCTCATCGGTATGATCATAGCACCTACTTCATAGGGTGCCTTGGGTTATTCAATGATTGTAATATTCAACATTCCAATGAGATAACTGTAAAGTTAGCATGTTTGGCACATAGTAATCCCGCAGTGGATGGTGGCTGTAATCATCCCCCTGCCCCCACACTTGCCATTCTGTATCATAGTTATTGGTCACATGGTTTTTTCCCTATTACCTGGAGGATTGCTAAAAAAACCAGACAACTTTACTCACAGCCGTATTCTCAACTACTCCAATGAAAAGGAATGAGCAATCAGAAGTCGTTTCTTCAGGTGGATAGAGCCAGGAGCATTTTTTCTGAAGCCTTAGGTCTATACATGGTCTGGGCTTCTTTTAGGGTACCACCCTATTCTCCTATCCATGCCAGTCAATTGCCTTTTAGGACCCATTCAAAATAGGCTCCTCTAAGAAGCTTTCCCCATATTACCCCAAATCCGTTCAGATATCGCCTTTAGATCTCAACTCCTTTAGATCTCAGTTCCTACTGCTTGATGAGGTTTTAAAGAAATTATTCTTATTTTGCATGAGAATCCTCTGTGGGATTGTGGGAATGATGGGGACTGCCGCCTTCCCTGGTCTGTGAGTGATGTTGCTACCCGCAACAATGGCACCATGTGGTGCTTTTAATGAAAGCTATTACTATCAGGCTGCCTCTGGTTTTCCTCCAGTTCCCTTCCTCCTCCTCCTCTTCCCCTTCACTGCAAGGGCCCTTCCAGCCTTGAATGAATGCTGGTGGTTGCTGTTTTAGACCAGAGAACTTCCATTTTTCTGCTCTGGACACATGTCTGTAAGCTTAAGGGCTGTTCTCTCCTCTGTCCTGACTGGGGCAGGCACACACAGTTTTGGGTGTTCCTCACCCTTCTCATTTCCTTATTGTTGACTCTGGTGGGTATTGGATGCCAGGAGACATCAATGCCTTTTTTGTTGTACTATACATTAAATTTTAAAAGTGTGCCCCTCGCCTCCTACCTGAGAGGATTCCTGACATATAGGACAGGGATAAGACATGCATTGTTACCCATGACAGCAGCATATTTTGGAAGATTTCTGTTTATAGGGCTAAATTCTGTAAAAACTTGTTTAGAGAGTTTGATGAAAGCTCTATGTTTGGGGTCAAGTTTCAAGGAAAAGATGGTTTGGGTTTATTTTGTTTTTAGCATATTTACCCATTGTTTTCAACTCAGACTCTTGAGTTAAAAATGCTTCTCTACTGGGACAAAGACAAAAACCAATTAAGGGCTTCTCCAGTCGAAACAGACTGACTACTAGAAAGAAATGTTAGCATATTCCACTTGCATTTTACATAATCTTAATTTTATTCACTTTCTTAGCAAATAAATTTAGACACTTGTGACCTAATAGAAATTACTTAGACATCTCCCCCCCATAGCTCTTCCTTTACTTATTTTCATACAAATGCAGAAATTTTTCAGGTGCCTTTTCTTGAAGAATAACTGTTTCTCTACCCTTTGAGTAACAGAAATAATCGAGACTAAAAGAGAACGTCACCCAGGGTTTTTTTTTAATTCTATAAATTCTGATCTTCTTTTATCTCATTCTCCGGATTCTGAGATTCTAATTTTTGACTGGGTCCCTGGGCCTTTCTCTTTTCCCAAAACCTTGTTCACCTCCCTGTGGGACAGAGCAGTTTCCTTTCTTAGGGATGCTGGGCTGCTGGCCCCATTCTATTCCAGCCACAGATCCTGTGTCACTGAGCTGTCCAATCTGCCTGACTTCCTCACATGACTCCTGCCACCCTTCTATTGAATGAGCAACCTGAAAATAGTCGATCCAAAGTGACTTTTCCTGTTAACATTCTTCTAAGGTTATTACTCCATAAATTTGCCTGTCTTTCCCATTCCCCAGATAAATTTAAGTGTAGAAAAAGAGTGGTACCGGAAATAAACCACTTAAGAAAATAAATATGGTCCATGTAAGTTAGAAATTTCATAGTTAACAGTCTGTGTTTTAAGCTATTTCTTGCACACAGAATTTATATCCTCTGTTTTAATATTGAAAGCTAAATGGTTGTGAGGTCCAATATTTCAGTAAGCACGCAAAATAGGGAAAGAAACAATTATTATTATTTTTAAAATCCTCATCTGAGGTTATGTTTTTATTGATTTTAGAGAGAGACGAATAGAGAAGGAGAGGGATAGAGAGAGAGACATCAATGTGAGAGAGAAACATTGATCACATCAATGATTTGCTTCCAGTACTCGCCCTAACTGGGGATGGAACATGCACCGTGGATATGTATGTGCCAGGAGTTGAACCCGTGACTGAACCCACAATCCTTTGGTGCATGGCACAATGCACCAACCAACTGAACCACACTGGCCAGATGAAATGCCCTATTATTCAGTATGACTCATATCATGAAGGCAGGGATAGATGTAGGGAATGAGGTGAGAGAATTTATGAAAGAGTTCACACTGACTTCATTTTCTGCAAAGTGAATGTGGTTGTTTCTCTTGTCTGTGTCCATCCCTTCACCAGGATCAGTATCTGTTGGGAGGAGAAGCTACCTGACAATGTACAATTAATAGGGCAGGCATCCAAGAGTGATAACTGTAGAGGCAGATGTTAAAATGATAGAAAAGACAGCTAGGGTGCATAGAAATGCTTCCCATAAAATATAGTGGCTGGTTATAACCAACTGCCCACTCACTAGTGAGAACAACTCTGTGTAGTTGAGAGCACCTGGCTAGGAGTGCAGACCTGCCTGTGTCATAGGTCCTGCCCCACAGCACATTTGCTATGTGAGTTTGGGTAAATCACATGATAATAACATCAGATTTAGGAATATATTGAGCACTCTGTTGGGTATTTTATACGCTATGCTACAAACTATCCAAAGCTTAATAACTTATAAAAGAAGTATTATTCTCTCTTGCAATTCAGGGTGGATGTACTCATCTGAGCAGTCTTTATTCAGTTGCAGTCCAATCGTAAAGCATCTGAAGTCTTTAATCACATGTTTGCACCCTGGGCTGAGATGCCTGGGCCAAATGAGGATTCTTTCTATAGCCTCTCCCTGTGGCTAGCTTGGGCTTCCTCACAGCATGGCAGCCTCAGAGAGTTGGACTTCTTACAGGGCTGATGGTATGCCCCAGAGCGAGCTTTTCAAGAGGCAGGAAGTGGAAGCTGCCATTCTCTTAGGCCTGAGCCCAGGAACTGGCACCACACATCATTTCTGACCCATGCTCTATAGGTCAGACCAACCCCATCCAGATTAAAGGGGAAGAGAAATGGACCCCACTTCTCAATGAGAGAGGGGGAGGCCAAAGGATGCAGTAGAATGCATGTGTCAATCACGCTTGGCTGTAGGGTACTGGTACCTGGCCAAGGGGCTAGTGGTTGGTGCTGGTTTGCCCGAACTTGAGCAGCAGGAGGACAGTGTGTTCCGTGGGAGACTGTGTTGTGATCCTGTACAAGGGAGGTTGTCTTGGTCCCGGTTTAATAGTTCCTGGCTTGGCTGTCCTCTGCTGTGCAAGTTTCATGGACAGGAACATCTGCCTTTTTTTCTAGCCGTGCACTTAGAACATCAAAACAACTGTCTGGCACTTGGGATGATCAACAAACCAATGGGATGCATGGCAGTTAAATAATTCAGGTCCCAGAAAAGGAGCGATGCCTGGCTGGGTTGGGACCATCGTCCCTGAGTGATCCCAGCAGGACATCTGGGGAAGGAGAGAAGTAGCATCTTTCCTTTCATTCATCTGAGTCTCCATTTATAATTTATCAAGAGTGAGAGAGGTTAGTGTTTGGAATTGCAGAAAGATATAAATGACAGTTACGAGTATGTTAATAATAATGTCACTGTGCTCAAGAAACAACAGAGACTGATAAAAGCCTAGTGCTAACAGAGACTTTTTATTGAGGCACTCTTCTAAGGGCTTTATGTGTTTTGCACAGAGATGCTAAGTGGTTTGCCCGAAATCACACAGTAATGAGTCAGAGCCCACATTTCAACCAAGATAGTCTAGCCAGACAGGCTGTGTTCTAAACAACTATACCAGTTGATATTTCTACTGCCTTTTATTTTGTTTTTGTTGTTGTTAGCATTTTCAAGGTCTACAGAGTGGATAAGCAAGCCAAGTAATACACCTAACATGCAAGCTGTTTGTGTTATGGAGATATATAAGCATGCTATGTGCATGAACAGTTTATAGACACTGTGTACTGTTACAGAGTACAATGGAGTGGGAAGGGATTTTAGCAGCAGTTTATTCCAGCTTCCCACCCAATGCAGGGATCCCCAGAGAATCATCATCCTGCTTGGCTTGAACTCTAAGGTCAGGTGAATAAAAATACTAATGGCCAACATAAGAGCTGATGCTAATGACTGCAGTAACTATGGAAACCAACTAGAATACAAAGGACAAGAAATGTTCTTAAAAGAGAATAAAAAAAAAAGTACAAGGTAGTGACTAGAGCTGAAAACCCAGATAAATTAGTAAAGGCTGGATAATGGAGGAGAGTGGAGGTGAGAGACGTATAAGCACTAAATTTCTGTTCATCTTTAAAACTTTGTCAAACACTTTTTTATTTAGATTAGGTAAATAAGATGTTTTGTGTTAGTGAAAAAACTCTGTGATAACCATTTGTATAATTAAAAATAGGATGTCTGTCTTCTAAATTGGAATAGGCTATTTTTCAGCCTATACAGAAAAAAAAGAAAAACAGTAGAAAAGAAAAAGCAAGGAAACAAAAGAACAATAAACTCCAAGGTGCATGCATTATGGCAAATACACAGGTTTAAATTCATCTATTAAAGCATTTAATATTTTAAAGTCAATTATAAAGCAATATGTGGTAATTTGCATTCATTACCAAATGAATAAAAATTGTCCAGTCAATTATTGCATTGTACAGTATTTTATTAGTTAATATCTTCTATAATTAATTGCCTTGAAGACAGACTTTATGTCTTATCCACTTTGGCATTGACAGTGTAGAGTTGGTGCTCAAATATGCATTAAATGATTTAATACTAAAAAGATAATAAGTGCATAACAATATGAGGAAAATAGCTTTTAATCAAGAGACTGGGTGGTTTCAATGGTATAACCAAAGGTGAAGACATAATAGATTAGAAACTTTATATGCCAAAGAGCATCACTATAAAAAGAAGGGAACAAAATCTCAGAAATACAGATATAGTTTGTGTTGAGAGTATGAGCTTTGTAATCAGTCATACCTGGATTTGAATTGTGGCTTTGCTATTTATTAGCTTGGACCAATTATTTATCTTTCCTGACTCTCAATTTCATCATCTGCAAAAATGGAAACAATCTGGTTGTTGTAAGGATTGAGTGAGGGAATGTAGGTAAAATACTAGCCCACAGCAGTCAGCCTTCCCTCCCATACCCTTTAACTTTAAAAAGAGGAAGGAAGGAAGGAAGGAAGGAAGGAAGGAAGGAAGGAAGGAAGGAAGGAAGGAAGGAAGGAAGGAAGGAAGGAAGGAGGGAGGGAGGAAGGGAGGGAGGGAGGGAGGGAGGGAGGGAGGGGAAGAGGGAGAAAGGGAGGGGGAGCCCTGTTCTCAGTAGTTATTCAGCACTTGGTCAATAAATATCCTGGGCAAGCACCATGTCCTTGCCATTTTCATAGTCCCCCAGTGCCAGTGTAATGCCTATTAAAGTAGATATTAAGATGTCTGCTAAATGCTGAATAAATTTTAAAAGGAGTTGTATCACTTAAGCTCTATGTGCCTGCTTAGTAACAGAGATCTGACTATAATAGCTTTAAAAATTAAGATTTCTGCCTGGCCAGCGTGGCTCAGTAGTTGAGCTTTGACTTAAGACCCAGGAGGTCATGGTTTGATTCTGGTCAGGGCACATGCCTGGGTTGTGGGCTTGATCCTCAGTGTAGGGTGTGCAGCCAGTCAATGATTCTCTCTCATCATTGATGTTTCTCTCTCTACCTTTCCCTTCCTCTCTGAAATCAATTTAAAAATATGTTTTTAAAAATTAAGGATTTCTCTTTTTACATAAAGTCCAGGCATAGGTGATCTTGGGGTGGTTCCATGAAGTTATCAAGGACTCAATCTCCTTGTCTCCCTAAATTCTACCAACCTTACCACTTCCCATTCATGTTCAAGGTCACAGAATGCCTGCTGAAATTCTGGCCATAAATCCACAATCCAAGTCACAGGAAGGGGAAGGGCAACAGTGAAAGACACTTCTTCCACCTAAGTTATCTCTCTTTAAAAGCTCTCTTAGGCCCTAGCCAGTTTGGCTTAGTGCAGTGGTCGGCAAACTGCGGCTCGGCAAACTGCGGCTTGTGAGCCACATGCAGCTCTTTGGCCCCTTGAGTGTGGCTCTTCCAGAAAATACTAACTTTTGCGCATGGGCCACGAAGTTTCAGTCGCACTGTATGTGCACGCCCGCACATGGTATTTTGTGGTATTTTGTGGAAGAGCCACACTCAAGGGGCCAAAGAGCTGCATGTGGCTTGCGAGCCGCAGTTTGCCGACCACGTGCTTAGTGGATAGAGCATCAGCCTGCAACTGAAGGGTCTCAGGTTCAATTCCTATTAAGGGCATGCCCAGGTTGTAGACTTGATCCCCAGTAGCGGGTGAGAAGGAGGCAGCCAATCAATGATTCTCTCTCATCATTTTATATATATACTAGAGGCCTGATGCATGAAATTCATGCAAGACGCTCGGCCCCCACAGCCCCAGCTTCGTCCAGAAGGACATCTGGAAGGCCGTTTGGCTGTCTGGTCTAACTAGCATATTACCCTTTTATTATTATAGACTAGAGGCCCAATGCACGAAATTCATGCAAGGGGCTTGACCTCGCAGCCCCGGCTTCATCCAGAAAGTCATTCGGCTGTCCGGTCTCATTAGCATATTATGCTTTTATTATTATAGATATATATTTATTGATTTCAGAGAAGAAGAGAGAGGTAGAAACATCGATGAGAGAGAATTATTGATCAGCTGCCTCCTGCATGCCCCCTACTGGGGATCAAGCCTGCAACCCAGGCATGTGCCCTTGATCTGAAGTGAACCCCAGGACCCTTCAGTCCAAAGGTCGATGCTCTATCCACTGAGCCAAACCGGCTAGGGCTCTCTCTCATATTGATGTTTCTAGCTCTCTCTCCCTCTCTTTCCTCTCTGAAATTAATAAAAATGTATATTTTTATAAAGCTCTCTTAGAATCCCTGCCCATAAATTCTGCTTATATTTCATCCCATTCACCACTCCTTGTAAGGAAGACGGAAAATGTGGTTTTTTCTTTAGCTGGGTATTTAGCCACCCCAAGTAAAATAAAAGTTCTAATGTTAGTGAAGAAAGGGAGAATTGATATTCAGGAGGCCACAAACTATCAGTCAGAAGGACTGATGGTTTTCTTGGATGGGTACTTCATGCTTCACATATAAAACTCTACACTTATATTTATTTGTTTACTCCAACTGGGCAGGGCCTGGACTGGGGTCCAGAAGTGATCATGCTGCTTTCTTTTGTGGGATCTACCCGATATATATTCTCTGAGAGATTTTAGAAGTCACGGGGTAATTAAAGGTGACTAGGGATATTTAAAGGATATTTATTAATTTATTTGACTATATAAAATATATATAAAGAATTCAATAGATATAAAAGAAGTACAAGTGAAAAGGAATTTTCCTCCTACCCTTGGCTCCCAGTCATTGAGCTCCTTTCCAAGAAGCAACCACTGTTGCCAACCACTATTAGGATGTTGTGTAGGTTTCTGGATACAGTCTCTGCATTTGCATACACATATGGGTATGTGTTCTAATCTTTTTTTTTAAATATATTTTTTTTATTTCAGAGAGGAAGAGAGAGGGAGAGAGAGATAGAAACATCATGATGAGAGAGAATCATTGATTGACAGCCTCCTGCATGTCCCACACTGGGGATTGAGCCCACAACCCAGGCATGTGTCCTGACTGGAAATCAAACCACAATCTCCTGGTTCATAAATCGACGCTCAGCCACTGAGCCATGCGGGTTGAGCTGTTATCAAAATTTTTTTAATTTTGCTCATCTAATCAATGAGGGGAAAAAAAAACATTGTAGCTCTGATTTGCATTTCACTTATTTTGAGTAAAGTTGATTATCATGTTGTAGATTAAAGAGCCTTTTAATGTCTTTTCCTATTTCTATTTTTCCCCCCCAATTTTGTTTGGTTGACTAACTCTCCTAGGTGTTCTTTATAAAAACTTTAGCCTCTCCTTAGTTGCAGATATGTTTTTCCATTTGTCTTTTGACTTTGTTTAATGGTAATTTTAGGCAGAAATTTAAAAAATGCTTACATAGTCAAATTTGTTAATTTTTTCCTTAAGTGAAATTCAGGCTTATGTCATATGTAGAAAGGCCTACCGTACCTCACAATTATTTTTAAAGGTCATTCTTCCTTTTATATATTTGGTTCCATTATATAAGTTTCCATCATGATCCATCTGTGGTTTATTTTGTTGAAGGTGCATTGTTTTAAAATGACCTATACATTTATGTACTAAAAACAGGCTGTACTAATAATATCCCTTTGGTGTCTAAAAAGTAAATATAGAAAGACCAGGAACTAGCTCTAGATATCAGCCCAGTGGTTGCAGAAAAGAAGTGTGTCAGTTCTGATAGGACAAAAAGACCGGGCAAACTACAAGTTACAAGGAAGTCAATTTCCGCTCATCCAGGAAGAAAGAACATTTTAACAATTAGAGTCCAACAATGGAGTCGGCTCCCTATTGCAGGGTTGTTTTTTGTGACTTAGTAAGCTAACCATTTTTTTGAGTATTCCAGGAAGCCTGTATTCCTTATTTCTGTAGTGCTCTGCTGCTTTTCAAGAAGAGCTTTGCATTTTACAATAGGTGTCATTGGCAAGAAGTTTTGGGGAAATTAGCACATAGAGTTAATGGGATATGGAGGATGCATACCGACTGAATATGAAAAGACTTCCATGGAAGTCATGCACCTTGTGACAGAGGTAACAGTTTCTGAGATGGTTCAGTGTAGCACTAAGAGTGTGAGCTTCAGAGTCAACGGGGCTTTTTCAGTCCCAGCTGTGTGCCTGGCTACATCCCCCTGAGCCTCGGTTTCCTCATCTATACAATGGGGATACTACCCATACTACCAACCAGTGCTGACAGGCACTCTTAAAAGTCAAATGCTCAATTAATATTAGCTATTTTTAATATTATCAATATTATCCTGCTTAGGACAAATTCCATTGCCAAGCAATTTTTTCTTCCAGATAACATTTATTGAGTGCCACCGTGTACTGACACTGCATTGGATCCTGGGGCATAAACAAAGAAGGTTAATCAGGTACCTGTTCCCAAAGACCACAGCCCTGGGTCTACAGAGAGGTATGGGGACAAAATAACACTAAGTCCACTATTAGATCAATAGGCCAAAAGCACGGCACAAACTCTAGATTATAATCTAAACTAGAAAACGAATTGCACATATGGCAAAGTAGTTTATGTTGGCAACAAGCCTAGGAATGACTAGCAGCTGGATTGGAAAATCAAGTAGAGGCTCTCCCCACCCCCCAAACCCAAACAATCCCCTTCTTTCATGAAGGTAACGAGAGATGACAGCAAGGATCAGGTCCTCATACACAGCCTTTCATGACCCAGCCCCTCTTTTCATCTTGATTAGGGGATAAAGGAAATGGGTTTCCTGGCTGGTCTCATCCGGGTAAACATTTCGCCTGCTTTGCAGAACCGCCACCCTTCTAAAGTGCCATTTGCTGGACCTGTAGTTGGCAGAAAACAGCAGGGCCTTTGTCAGTGACTAGAGCTGTAGTGACAGGAAGGACGTTTATAAAAATGCTGCTGTGTCTCTCATGCCCGGTGCCAGCGGGTGCTCATAGTGCTCTTTTATGTGACTTGAAATTCACTGAACCATCCTGAAAGAAAAGCCAGGGCATAACGAGGAATCAAACTCAGCTCTCTGGAATCCACTGTGGTGGTGGCTTCTAGACATGGGGATAGTCCCACTGAAAGTGGAAAAACTTCTGAGAAGTTGAGAAAAACGGGTTGTTTTTGAAAATGTATCGTATTTTTGTAAAGAATTGTTTGGGCTCTTTTTCAGTGTTTTTAATTTTTACTAAGCAGCAGCCATCCTTGAGTGGAAGGACGGGGTCTCAGTCTGTTCCGGCTGCTATAATAAAATGTCACAGGCTGGATACCTTGTAAACGACAGCAATGGATTTCTCACAGGCCTGGAGCCTGGAAGGCTAAGATGAGGGTGCCAGCGTGGTCAGGTGAGGACCCTCTTCCGGATTGTGAACTGGTAGAAGAAGGCCAAAGAATTTCTCTAGGGTATCTTTTATAAGAGGGCTAATTTCACTCATGAGGGCTCCACCCTCCTGACCTAAGCACCTCCTAAAGACCCCGCTTCTTAATACCTTCACATTGGGCATTAGCATTTCAACATATGAATCTGGGGGATATTCAGACCATAATGACATGGGTAGCTGGAACCCAGCCCTTTTATTTTTAATCTTTATTGTTGAAAGTATTACATATGTGCCCGCCCCCCCCTCCCCGCCCCTATTGACTTCTTCTAACCCCCCACCCCCACCCCAGGCTTTCTCCACCCTACTGTCTGTGTCCATGGGTTATGCATATATGCATACAAGTTCTTTGGTTGATCTCTTCCCACCCACCCAACCTCCCCCATCTGTCCCATGCTTCTATATCTCTGGATCTATTTTGTTCATCAGTTTACAGTGGGGCCTTGACTTACGAGTTTAATTTGTTTGGAGACCGGGCTCCTTAAGGAGCTCGTTAACTCAAATTACTCTATCAACTCAATGCAAAAAATCAGCCGAGAGACAGCTGGTATCTCAAAAAACTCGTTAGTCGGGACACTCATAAGTCAAGGCCCCACTGTATTTTGTTCCTTAGATTCTACATACAAGTGAGATCATGTGCTACTTGTCTTTCTCTGACTGGCTTATTTTGCTTAGCATAATACTCTCCAGGTCCCTCCATGCTGTCTCAAAGGGAACCCAACCTCTATGTGACTCCTGCATCGTGGTCTGAGTTACCATTCTGATAAAAAAAAAAAAAACACTTCCATGAAAAGCCTCTAGTTGCTTCAGGGGGTGTCCTATACTTATTCACAAATATAATGATACATATTACACAGCAGCGTGGGAAAATGTCTGGGATGTGATGACAAAAAAAGGGACCACTTCAGCTGCTTCTATTTTATGATCACCCTTATATGTGTGTCGACAAGGTCTCGAAGACATCTTTTCCATTAATAATATTTGATAGTTTGGGTAATGGAATGTGTCCAAAGTTTTCTCTTTTTCTTTCTAAATTTTATGTGCTGTAGAAAATAATTTAAAATGACTAAAAATAAAAGAACTGTCGTTGGACAAGTCTACAGGGCACCCATCATTCGCCCTTGTGGGGAGGGTCTTGGCCAGTTTTCCCATGTGGGCCTGAGCTTCCAGATGGTAATGCTGAGAGTGGTGCTGGCATGCCTGGAGCTGATGGGGGATTGTAGCCAGGGTAAGGATGCTGAAACCAACCTAGAGGTAGGCATAGGAGTGGATTAACTATGGCCTGTGGGCCAGTTTTGGGAGGAGGGGGGAGGGGTCATCTGTCTAGGTGTTAGGCTATGTTTATTGATTGCTATAGCTCTAGTGTCAAAGGCTAACTTTCCTCTTATGTCCTTGTTTTTGTCTTTCCTGATGTCTTGGGTTTCCCTAGAGACTCCTTTATAAATAGGATCTGAGCCTTGCAGTGCTTTTCAGCTGTAACCCCCCCGCCCCCCCTTATTATACAGGAACCTATTGATGTGGTGGCAAGCAAGGTGTGGGGGAAGGGGAAGCGCTCTTTTATCCGATGACCAGGACTCAGTCCTTAGCGAGTCTCTATCATTGTAGATTTAAGAGCCTTTTATTTTCCTTTCCTGTTAATATTCTTTGGCCATTTTTCTGTTGGGTTGATTAACTTTTGTAGGCATTTTTTGATAATTCAAGGAAATTATCCCCCCATTAGTTGCAAATGTTTCCCATTTGAATTTTGACCTTGTTTATGGTTTCTCTCCATGCAGAAAATGAAAAGAAAAAAAAATAAATTTGACTATAAAATTCTTCGCAAGTGGTTCTCAGACACTTTATCACCCCTTAGGTGAGACAGGAAGACTGGAAGAGGCTAGAGTTGGGTGTTTCCCATCTCCAGGCCACTAAGGCCCTGATAAAAGCCCAGTCACTCTGGTAAAATAGTTTTCCTTGAGAGCAGGTCTTGTTAAGGAGAACAATACAGTCTGGGTGTATTTCCAAATGGTCACACTCCCTCTCCCCCTGCTGGAAGCACGGAGGTACTTTCTCTAATCTTTACAGTGGGAATCCGAGGGGGCTCCTGAAGATAAAACTCATGAAAGTGTGGTGCTCTCCCATGGTGAGGAGTTTTTAATCTCTAAAGTTTTAGGCAAAGCTCAGTTTCCAGTAAATTAGTATTGAAAGTAATCAGCCGGTTATAACTTCAAGGATTCCTACCAAGTGCTGGCTCAAGCAGGGTTTCTGCTCCTGGTAAGATGTGACTCTGAATGTGCCTGCCTCTCCAGTTTTGGGAGGTAGTGATTTGCTCCATGACTTCAGTTCTCTAACGGACCTACAAAGAGTTGTTGGTTTTTAGTTTTTCAGTTTTTGTTGTGAGGATAGAGTGACAGTTTCAGCTCTGGGGAGAGAAAGCCCTTTATATGTCAAACTAGAAACTGAAGCCCATCACCTTTTTTTTTTTGTACAGCATGTGCACTAAGAATGGTTTTTGTATTAGTAAGTGGTTGAAAAAAAATGTAAGAATAATGACATGTAAAAATTATATCAAATTCAAATTTCAGTATCCAGAAATAAAATTCTACTGGATTATGCCCACTCTTATTTATTTATGTACTAGAGGCCTGGTGCACGAAATTCGTGCATGGGTAGGGTCCCTAGGCCTGGCCGGTGATTAGGGCCGATTGGGGCCTTCCGGCTGCCAGCCAGGGCCTCCCTTCCCCGGCTGCTAGTCACTGGCCAGGGCCTTCCTTCATTCCGCACTGCCCCCTGGTGGTCAGTGCATGTCATAGTGAGCGATTGGTCTCCTGGTTGAACTCCTGTGGGGACAATTTACATAATAGGCATATATATATATATATATATATATATATATAGTCTATGGCAGAATTGTGTCTTTGCAACAGAGGTTTTATGGCCAGCAAATATATATATATATATATATATATATATATATATATATATATATATAGTCTATGGCAGAATTGTGTCTTTGCAACAGAGGTTTTATGGCCAGCAAAGCCTAAAATATTTATCTGCTGGTTTATTACATTCTGGACACAGGTCTAGCTTAAATTCATATCCTTTTTGACACTGTGCTTGAGTGAATCATCACATTCTGAGATGAGTGAAGACATAGGTCTCCCCTCAAGGAGCTTACAGGCTTATGGGGGATACTAGAGGGTCAATAGATTAGCATTTACTGGACTGATTTTGAATGAAAAACATTGGAGTTAGATCTGGGCAAGAGAGAGAGAGTAATTGGAACTCAGCCTAATTGGTAGAACAGGAAGTACTTGATGGTGGGCCAAAGACTGGATCTTCTTAGGAGTGCCCAGGTCAGGAGGACACTGGTATGCTGCACTTTCTGAAGCAGTGACTGCTGTGGTCAACTCAGTATTGTAAGTGCCACTTTCAATTATGCATAATGGTGTTCAATGTCATTTTTAGTTCTTAAGTTACCAAGAAGTATACAGCTCTGGAGAGAGAATGGGTTGATTTATCAAAAATGTATTCAAAGCAGACCAGCCACGTAATCTCAGAAAGTAATGACCAAGGAATGGGGAGAATTTTGTAAACATTTCATATAAGAAAAGAAGCTAAACCACAAACTGTTGGGATCATGTATATCTTATAATACAGAGTGAGTCTGTTATGATCTCCATAGAGCAGTGGGTTGCAACCCTTTGGGGGTCGAACGACCCTTTCACAGGGGTTGCCTAAGACCATTGGAAAACACATATATAATTACATATTGTTTTTGTGATTAATCACTATGCTTTAATTATGTTCAATTTGTAACAATGAAAATACATCCTGCATATCAGATATTTGCATTACGATTTATAACAGTAGCAAAATTACAGTTATGAAATAGCAACGAAAATAATTTTATGGTTGGGTGTCACCACAACATGAGGAACTGTATTAAAGGGTCTCAGCATTAGGAAGGTTGATAATCACTGCCATAGAGAATAGGAACTTTAGAACTCTTGGCTATGACCTGCTGTAAACTCTTTAAGCCATTATTATGTATAATAGCTGTAAGACATCAGACACACTTCCTTATCTTAAGTGTGTTGATGCTGAGGAGGGTCTGTGTGGGCTTATATAATAGGATGGGTGTGGACAACAAATAGATATACAATATGGATCTCCTTATTTATTAAAGAAAACTTCCCTGAGGCCAACGGCTTTAAGAAAGTGAGGTGACCACACTTACCCTCTGGGTCCCCTTTGGAGGTCATAGTATTAAGATCAGCCTAGTTCATTACTGAGTAGTAGCTTTGAGTCTTTTTTGACTATGTACCCAAACTGCAATCCTGATTGCACACTCTGCCATGGTTTGGCCTGGAAACAAAAGGTATATTCCCTTGCCACCTTCTTATATTTTTTATTAGAGTGATTGTGGAATCCCCCCAGGATATCTTATAAGTGGACTATCAATAGATTACACTGCATGCTAATGGAGGTTGAGAAAAATTGAAGCAAATGACCCCTTGCAGAAGTGACTGAGGCACAAATAACCAGCAGGTTCTTGACTGTCTTGCAGGTCTCCTAGAATTTAGATTTGATCAGGACCTCCAACTCAATTCAAAGATCACTTGAATGAGCCTGTGCCTTGTTATCATTCTCCAGACCCTTCTTGAATATGTTCACAGGTTGGGGAACTCATGCTCTCACCTCAACCCATGTACATTAAGGTTGACTAAAGACCATGCCTTAGTCAGGGATCTTGTGGTTTCAAGTGCCGGAATCCAACTCAAACTAGTTTTAGGAAAAAGCAACATTTCTTTTAGTTCTCTTGACAAAATTTGGGAAGGGTAAGTTTTAGGGACAAGTAGAAACTGGTTTTGAATTCTGGATGTCAATTTCTCTGTTTCTTTTCCCTTCCTTCCTCCCTTCCTTCCTTCCTTCCTTCCTTCCTTCCTTACTTCCTTCCTCCCTCCCTTCCTCCCTTCCCTCCATCCATCTCCGATTTTCTGTGTTCTTCTTTATTCCTTCATATTGGCTTTCTTCACTTAGTAGAAAACATGACCACGAGTAACTTTCCAAACTCACATATTCCTGCTTTACCAATATACAGGGTTTGGGATTTGTTCTTTCTGTTTCCCACGATCCTTGTGTGCGGGAGGGATCTGATGAGCTTAACTTCCATCTGGTGTCTATACCTATGGTCATTGTGGCCAGGAAGAAAGGACATCCCCACTAGAACGTTATGGTTGGAATAGAGGAAAGTTTTTCAGAGAGGAAGGGAAGAATGTTAGGCTGATGAAACTAGAAATGGACATTAGAGATGTCTGGGGTGATTGGCAATGCTTTCATAAATTAAAACTGAATGGTTATACTACCTAATTTTGCTTCCTCTTAAAACACAAAATGAAAACAGAAACAGACTCATCCACATAGAGAACAGACTAATGGTTGCCAGAGGGGAAGAGGATTGAAAAGTGAAGGGATTGAGAAGTACAGATTGGTAGTTACAAAATAGTCATGGAGATGTAAAGTGCAGCCTAGGGAATCCTATCTAATAAAAGAGAAACATGGTAATTAGTGTACGACCGCTACCCTTCCCATTGGCTAATCATGGCGATATGCAAATTAACGCCAGCCAAGATGGCAGCCGGCAGCCAGGCAGCTTAAAGCGAACATGAGGCTTGCTTGCTTCATTGACGGAGGACTCCAACGTTCCCCGCCAGCCTCTGAGCTGCAACTCTAAGCAACTATGTTACAAATATAGAAGCTAAACAAAACCCCAGAAACCTGCTTTAGTCGCCGGGCTTCAGCCAGCAGGATCGCAACATTGTTTCAAATACAGAAGGTAAACAAAGGCCAGTAACCTGCTTTCAGCAGCGGAAGCCTAAGAGCTGGAGCCAAGCCTCAGAGCTAAAGCTGGCCCAGAATAAAAAAAAGAAAGAAAGAAAAGAAGGAGCAGTTGGGAGCTTCAGTCACCCCCAGCCTGAAAACAGCCCTCAGCCCCTCACCCAGACTGGCCAGGCACCCCAGTGGGGACCACCACCCTAAAGGTGTGTGACCAGCTGCAAACAGCCATCATCCCCTCACCCAGGCTGGCCAGGCACCCCAGTGGGGACCCCCACCCTGATCCGGGACACCCTTCAGGGCAAACCAGCCGGCCCCCACCCATGCACAGGCCTCTCTCCTATATAATAAAAGGGTAATATGCCTCCCAGCACCGGGATCAGCGTGACAGGGGGCAGCGCCCAAACCCCCTGATCACCCTGCGGCTCTCTGTGTGACAGGGGGTGGGGCCACAACCTCCCTATCGGCCCTGCTCTGTTCGTGACAGGGGAAGGCGCCCCAACCCCCTGATCAGCCCTGCTCTGTGCCTGATAGGGGGGAGCTCCCCAACCCCCTGATTGCCCTGCGGCTCTGTGTGTGACAGGGTGCGGCGCCCCAACCACCCCCCCACGGGCCCTGCTCTATGTGTGACTGGGTAGAGCCATAACCTCCCCATCAGCCCTGCTCTGAGTGTGACAGGGTGTGGCGCCCCAACCCCCTGATATGCCCTGCTCTGTGTGTGACAGGGTACAGAGCCCCAACCCCCCTGATGGGCCCTGCTCTGTGAGTGACAGGGGGCAGCGCCCCAACCCCTTGATTGGCCCTGCTCTGTGCATGACAGGGGGTGGCGCCGCAACCTCCCCATCGACCCTGCCTTGAGTGTGACAGGGGGCAGTGCCCCAACCCCCCAATCGGCCCTACCCTGAGCGTGACTGAGGGTGGCATCGCAACCTCCTGATCCGCCCTGCTCTGTGCATGACAGGGGCGGTGCCCCAACTCCCCAATCAGCCCTGCTCTGAGCCTGACCAGGGGCTGCACCTAGGGATTGGGCCTGCCCTCTGCCACCCGGGAGCAGGCCTAAGCCAGCAGGTCGTTATCTCCCGAGGGGTCCCAGACTGCGAGAGGGCACAGGCCGGGCTGAGGGACCCCCTCCTTCCCCCCGAGTGCACAAATTTTTGTGCACTGGGCCTCTAGTATAGTCAATAATATTGTAACAGCTATGTATGGTGCCAGGTAGCTACTGGAACTATGAGGGGGAGCATTTTGTAATGTATATAATTGTCTAACCACTATTCTGTACACCTGAAACTAATACAAATTAATATTGAATGTAAACTGTAAAGAAAAGAAAAAAAGAATTAGACCAAATTAATTAAATTATTCTTAAAATTTCTTTAAAAAGTGAATCAGCCCTAGCTGGTTTGGCTCAGTGAATAGAGCTTTGGCCTGCAGACTGAAATTCCTCGGCTCTAGTCCAGTCAGGGGCACATGCCTGGGTTGCAGGTTCAATCCCCAGTAGAGGCTGTGCAGAGGGCAGCCAATCAATGATTCTCTCATGATTGATGTTTCTATCTCTCTCTCTTCCTCTCTGAAATCAGTAAAAATATATATTTTTTAAAAAGTGAATCAATTCTTCTCTGTGACCTTTCAAATATTTAAGTACAGCTTCTATGTCTGGCCACTTGGCTTATTATGGCAATCTCCTGGCCTGGGTTTCCTATCTCTGAGTTACCTTTCACTCCCATTGGACCCTCCCTGTTCGATCTGTCCTTAATCACCCTGCCAGGCCACCCCACCCTGCTCCAGTCCTCAGAGTTCCTCTTAATGGTTGCTCAGCTGGCCTTGGCAGCTGTAGGACCAATTACTCAGTATCATATCGGAATGCAGTCCTTTCAGTAGAAAACAGGTTTGGGAACCTGATATATCTGTTTTGATCCCATCTCTCCCACTGAGTAAAAGTGTGACATTGAGAAATTGACTGAGTCTTTTGCAGTGTTGTTGTAAGGATAACTGATTAATACCTAGCACCCAGACTAGCCCAGGGCCTGGCATATGGGTAGACGCTCCATAAAGGATAGCTGTGGTTACTGTCATCATTACTATCTGAATTCCTGACATCTCCCAGCTAAGGGACTTGTGGTTAGAGACCTTCAGTGCCCATGGAGAAAAAGATGAGATTCATCCTGAAAAAGACAACTAGAAGATGTGGCCTGATTGACTGGGCAGGCAAAAAAGGAGGCCTTAGGACGGCAAATTCTTTTTCCTGCAGGCCTTAGGTTTCAATCTCAGCACCTTGGCCGCTGGGAAAGTAGCAGTTGATTTTCTCTTGTTTTCCACCTCAGGTCAGTTGTCCTGAGGGAAATCAAAGCCCCATTATCCCAAGCTAGGAACTTGGACAGAATGTGAACTCCATCTAGGTCAGCAATTAGAGACCCTAAGGGTAGAGAGGATTCCTCTCTGGAGCTGTACAGGGCGTGCCAGCTCAACTTATTCAACTCAACTAGAGAAAGGTGGTTTTCATACTCTTACGCTGGCTAAATGTCTTGGCATTTGAGGCTGTCCAAATTTTGACTTTAGCCTACTTTTCCTGCTTTCATTCCCTTTACTCTCTTATACTTGGCTTTTCCACATTCACATGAGATGAATTTACTGTCCCCAAAGCTTACCCTGTGAATAAACACCTCTGATTTTTTTTAAGATAATTACCCAGGTGTGTGTCCTGCACCACACTGAATCTATCCTTACCACCTACCACCTTATCCATTCATCCATCCATCCACCCCTCTATCCATCTACATCCATCCATCAACATTCATCCTCCTACATCCATCCATCCATCCATCCATCCATCCATTGAACAAATTAACATTTGTTCTGTCCTATTATTCTTCTTCTATTCCAGGCACTAGCGACACAGATGTGAAAATCCTGTTTCTGGGATGGGGCTTCCTCCGTAGCCAAGCAGCTCCCTCTCTGCAATCTATTGGTGTGAACTTCTATACACAACACCAAGCTCCTGGTCTCATGGAGCTCATATTCTAATGAAAGAAACAGAAAAAAAAACACCCACACAAATAAATACTTTTATGCCAGGTGTGTTAAGTATTGTGTTAAAAATTAAAGCAAATAACTGGGAAAAGATGCTGGGGGTGATCAGTGTAGGGAGTGACAATGTAGTAGGTAAGTTCCTGGTGGGTCCTAGAATCTTAACGACTTAGAGGATCAGGTAACGGGATGTCATCTAGTGCAGAGCCCCACCTAATTTAGGGATCTCTTTGACAACATCTCTGTAAGATGACTCACCATAGAGACATCATCATTACTTACAAGAGCATGGGCCTTGGAGTTGGATTAACCTGGGTCTGAAGTCCAGCTCAACCATTTGCTACCACTTGCTATCATCTCAGATCTTTGATTTTGAAAATTATATATATTTTATATTAATAAATATAATGTTTATTTTAAATTATATATAATACTTATATAGTTGATCCTTGAACAACACGGGGGTTAGAGGTGCTGACCTCTTGTGCAATCGAAACTCTGAATATCATTAATTAAGTAGCCCTTCACATATATGGATTCCTAACTGTGGATCAAAAATATATACATAATACGTATTATTGTATACATTTGCCTTACTTTGTTATTTTTATTTGTTTTTTTTGCTAACCCAAGTGTTTCTGGGAACTTTAAGTTAGGCAAGTTGCCTGACCTGATGTCAAAGTGGATTTTTCATCACCTTTTTTTCTAATGAACCAAGTAAACGTGCCTTTCTATTAGGCTTGGCTTTTGTTAATTATCCTTTTCAATTTGATGCTCTTTTGTCATTGTGCATATCACTTTTAATGAGACAAATACATGCAGCAGTATTTTGGGGAGGTTTATATGCAAGAAAAAAACAAGACCTCACCAACAACGGGTAGCAGGTTATAATGCCAAGATTCCCTACAACATTTTAAGTGACATGCTGAGCAGTGTGCTGAGTTGCACCATTTGTGGTTAACTGCTTTAAGCTAGAACACGGTGAACAAATGAGAACGGGTTGCAACAGCTACCTGATCATAATGGCCAGCATTTATTGGGCACCCATTGTGTGCAGACACTCTACTCAACCCTTACATGTTTCTCTTTTAATCCTCAGACTATCATTATCCCCATGTTACAGAAAATAAAATGGAAGCTTGTAGAGTTTAAGGAGGTAGCTCAAGGTGATATAACTGATGGAGCTGCTGAGTTGAGAACATTTTTTAAAATGAAATAGTTCATTGGCCCATGCGGGGGGAAAAAGCTTTAATCATGAGCCAAACGCATAAGGGAAAAGAAAAGTAGGCCAGCTGTGAGACCAGACGTTTTCTTCCAGTGCCAATAACAATATTGTCACCACTGCAGGTAGAGACACGATCATGGGGACAGGCTTCTTGCACATAAAATCTAGTTTTTAAGATTTTATTGGTACAGCAGTATGAAGGGGCTGTATTTTTAAAAAGAAGTAGAAATAAACACATATAAGGAATGACTTTGAAAAACCTTCCTGTTCCAAATTATACCCTCTATGCAGTTGTCATATCTGAAATTCCTTCATTCGAGACGAACATCCCTGCATAGTTTTTCTAGGGGTCATCTTAACATGGGCAACACATTTATAGCCTATCAGATTGCATCAAAATTCATAGTTTATCTTTCCACACTCATTCCCCCTATTTCCTGAGATAACTTAGTGTCCTCATTTGACCTTTTTTGCTTGTACACTGCGTCTCATTCCATTGTCCCGTCCACCGGGACTTCTCCATTCTGTGGCTCTGCCCCTCACTCCTTTGTCCTCTGAATCTGACAGTTGGTGATCATGAGTCAGTTATTAGATGGAATCCCTTAGCCACCAAGAATATGATTTCTCTCTTTAGAAAACAGTGCACAGTAGTTAGGCAGCAGGCTGATTCTGTGAGTTTTCAACATTTGGTTTGAAGTCTATTAGATTGGGAGAATGGTTGAAGGAAGGAAGCAGACTTCTAAATTTGCCAGGAGCCTTTCACATTCTTAAATTACAATTCCCTTTGCTCACACATAAAGCTGGCTTTGCTTGTAAAATAGAAGCCAGCCCTTCATTTTCCACCTGCTCCTCATGACAGATGGAATTGTCCCTTCTGCTTCTCATTCTTATCTTTCAGCTTCCTTCATCTCTGAACAAATGAGCACTGGTGACTCTTAGTGAGTTGATTCCATTGAAACAGAAGGCCAGACACACCCAGTGTATTCAATTATTTTATAATTAATTACCTTTGCCGGAGCATCTTTTTTCCCCCAAGGATCGGAGATCACTTTACAAACTCTATTGGCAACATTATCACAAGTCAGCTATCCAGTGGCTGGCATCCTTGGATAGTGATTTAGGAAAGGGTAAATATAAAAAGATGAATTTGATTTTGATCAATGAATAATGAGCACTTTGTGTGTTAGCAACATAAGGTGACAACTCAAAAGACAAGCTCAACAAATAAACCACTAATGAAGGAATTTCAGGTAAGCCATAGGTGTTGGGGTGGTTAGGAGCTCAGCAAGTCATTTCACATTATGGACACTTAGTACATCGCTGTTGAATGATTGAACATGTAAATGCATTCATTCAAAATAGTTGTTGAGCTCCTGTGCCAGACCCTGGGCTCAGCCTGCAGGATGTTGAGTAATGAATGAATATGCCACAGTGCTTGCCTTCAAGAAGGTAACATGAAGGCACACAAGGCAAATGAATATAATACAAATGATTGGGAAGACACAAGAGAACAAATAAACACAATTAAGATGAAATCCACACATCAGAGGTTAATAAACTGGCATATTTATAATGGTCTGCTCAGAGGTTGAAAAGAAAATGTTGTTTTGAGTCAATATTGGAAAATTGGGAGAGAGAACACACATACATACACACACACACACACACACACACACACACACACCCTCTGGTTTTGAGCTTCTTTTGAGTAGCCCAAATCTGGTAACATTAGCCCCTAGTTCGCAATGTATGAAGTAGTTGAAGAGAGTAGCGTTTTCAATAGGATTGTCTGTCTCTTGAACAGCCACAGCTTCCTCCTTCTCCACACCATGCACAATACAGACACGTTCACTTACACACAAGGGACCCTCCTCTGCATATATACGCCCTTGCCACTCTCAGCATTGAAGGTTGAAAATGCTGCTGTAGGGTGCAGTGGGGAATGAAGAAAGGGGGTGTCAGTCCTATTTTGAGAGGTGTCAGAGAGGAAGTGACTCTCGAGTGTTGTTAAAAACTGGAAAGTTTAATTAGGTGGAAAGTGGTGAATAGAGATTCCATGCATAGGGGATAGAAAGGAAAAGGCAAGCAAATGCACGAACTGTTAGGGGAACTGTGAGCTTTTGCCTGAAGCGTAGTGGTGGGGAAGGGATTGGAGAGATGGGGAAAGGCCAGATCATGGGCAGCCTTGCTTGGCAAGCTAAGCGGTCTGTGTACATTTACATCCTCTCTCTTGCTCTGCAACACCCTCTATCCAAGACAGTGAATTAAAATTCTAAAAATGAGCTAAACAGAAAGCCATTTAGTTTTTGGCCAGAATCCTGAACCCATCCGTAATTCTTTTGTCTCTACGCTTTTATGAATTTATTATCAAGCCCTGCCAATACCTCATTCCAAATATCCTCAATTTTCACTCCTTTCCATCTTGATCTTGCACCACTCTTTCTCTTGTTCACTGTGTTCCTTAAAAGCCCTTCCACAGTTCCTAGATATTTCTTCTAATCTCAAGCCTTCCTACATGTTATCTCCTTGCCTTCTTTTTAAAAAAAATATATTTTTATTGATTTCAGAGAGGAAGGGAAGGGGAGAGAGAGAGAGAGAGAGAGAGAGAGAGAGAGAGAGAGAGAGAAATATCAATGATGAGAGAGAATCATGTATCGACTACCTCCTGCGCATCCCCCATTGGGGATCGAGCCCCCAACCCAGGCACGTGCCCTGACTAGGAATCGAACCATGACCTCCTGGTTCATAGGTCGATGCTCAATCACTGAGCAACACCGATTGGGCTCCCTGCCTAGATCTTAACTTCCCTATGGCTAGCTCTTCCACTCTGCAGGTCCCAGCTTAATTGTCACTAACTCAGGGTACCTTGGCCTAACCTGGTCCTCCTCCCTATTTCTTCTTGCTCAATATCAGGTTTCCCTATATATGTTCTAAAATCATCCTTATTCTTCTTCATAGAATATATACTGATCTAATTACTTGTGTAATTATATGCTCAATGGATCTCACCATCATTCATCTGTTACGTTCCAAGGGAGCAGGGATTGGTTTTCTCTATCTTACCCATGCCATCACCTGCCCCAGCTCCAAGCAGGTAGCACAGTCACTACTACCTTGTAGTAGTCGCCTTAATCTAACTGTGGAGTAATGCTTATAAAAAGAATTATTTTTTTAAGTCAATGCTTTACATTGTAATGATACTATGGAGTAAAAATTATTGCCATATTATTACTGGGGAGTAATAACAAAATGATTGGCAAAGGGGCCTTATTCATTCATTCATTCATTCATTCATTTAAACAGTATATATTAGAGGCTTATTATGTGCCTAGTATTATATTAGGAGCTAGGAATAAAGCAGTCTTTGATTTTATGGACTGCATGTTGATGAATGTGTAAACGAAGGAGGTGGAAAGGATGAAAAGGAAGGGAGGGAGGTAGGGAGGGAGGAAAAGAAGATGGAAAGATGGAAAGAAGGAAGAATTATTAGCCTAAGTAATGGAATAATGTGTCTCCAGCAGAGAGAGCTGGCCTTGGAAGATCAAATGAGCTTTCTCAATATTTCTTAATAATGAAAATAACCATGTATATGATTGATTCAATTAAAACATTGAAAGCAGAACTTTCTGTTCACATCCCATGATTGCCAGAGATTTATAAAGTGAAAACTAAAACTTGGAAAGAGGCAGGTAATGACTTTGATACAAAGACTTGAACAATCTGCTCACCCAAAGACGAAACAGAATCCAGACTCGTGAGGCGGGGGTGGGGGGTGGGGTGGGGTGGGGGGTAAGTTCACCAAAGGGCACTTCAGCAGACAGGGATTCTAAGACCAGCCCAGACCTTTTCGTACCAGTGTTTCAATGCAGCCCCAGTGTTGCAGCTGCTCAGCCACACCTAGTTGGGCTTCCAGTGGAAATATAAAGCCTGTTTTAGTTTTCTTTTTTTTGCAAACCCTTACAACATTTTCTTACATTTTATAGTAAGCAATGAACTCAACAGGCGGCCACAAGAGAGGGCCTCTTCACAGCGTACAGACAGTCACAGGATAAAAGGCGCTAGGTAGATACATAGAGGGGCTGTAGTGGTTTAGGTAGAGTATATTGATCCAACTCCTACATATGGAAAAATCAATACATTCAAGTAGTCTGAAAAAAAAGAAAAGATTTGGCTTTTCAGTAAGCAGTCGGATCAACTGCCAGCACACAATGAAAGGAGTCATCGAAGGCTTAGCCTCAGTCACAACCAACTCTGCCAACATGGGGAGGAGAAAGAACGCTTTCTCTTTCTCTTTCACTTCCTTCTGCAACCAGAGGACTGTCTGCCCTAGCAGTTCGTTTAAAAAGTGGAGGAAAAACAGGCTGTTGGAAGAACTACCTAAACATAGGCTCCCACCCAGACCTCCCAATTAAGGCCTGAAAGGCTGCCTTCTAAATTATTTTCAGACCTTCCCCTCATACAGAGTTTGAAAAATCAGGCAAACTAAATTATTTTTATTATCACCAGTGTTGGAAATAATGTTGTTTATTACTTACATTTATACCATTAGTAAAATAGCTGGCCTCTGTCATTTCCTTTCCGAAGGCCAGGCACTGGACTGCCCATTACATATCTAATTACTAACAACAACAAATGACTACAAGGTTGGTAGTGTGATTCCTGTTATTTTTAGAAAAGGAAATTGAGGCCCCAAGAAATGCAAATGACTTAGTCCAAGTCCAGCAGCTGTGATGTTACATGGCTGGAGGCTTAACCGCTTGAGTCTGTCTGGCTCCAAAGCCTGGGATGTTTCCACTGCACATGAGGCTTAATGAAACCAGAACACCGCCCCACGCCATCCAACAAGGAGATGTCTTTAACGCCATTCTCGTCTTTTGCGGGGCACTGAAGTATTAACACTGCCCCTGGAAGAAAGTTTCGGAGTTTTATTTTCCTTTCAAGTTTCATAGTAAATTTAAGAACTAACTTCTCTCCCCTCCTCTGGGCAGCTCCAACGCGATCCTGTGGCTCCTGATGCAGGAATTTGACCTTCCCAGGTAGCAGATCCCTTCACCACCCCCCTTCCTCTCTAGTCTGTACAATTCCTGCATGTGCCAGATGCTTCAGAAAACAGATCCTTTGTATTGAATTTCCAGACCACAGTTCCCAGACCACGGAAGGATGAGGACCACATTTTTTGTATTCCGTCATCTCTATTTTTGTGGATTGATGTATTTTTAGAGCAAGTTGGAAGGGAGGGGGGGAAACCCACTCCCAAGCAAACAACTCCCTGGTCTCATACGGAGAATGTAAGAGCCTTCACGTTCAGGAGGATGGACAGGATGTCAACTGTTGCTACAACAGAGCTTGTTTGGTTAGAGTCAGAGTGTAATTTCTCTGTGAGAATGCCTGATTGCAGAAAGCGGGGAATGAAAGCTTTGGGTTAATTAGAGAAGCCAACAGTTACTCTTCTGCAGACATCCAACAGTGAAACTCTGGCAAACAAGTCTATTCAAGAGCTCATCAAACAGAAAATGCCCAGCAAAGTGTAAACTGCATTTCCTGTGGGGCAAAATAGAGAGAAGAGGGGAAAAATCACTTTTTATCTCTCCACCCAGAGACAACCATGTTTAAAAATTAGTATCTTCTCCAGGATTATTTTGTTTGTATATGCACATGTGTGTGTGTACGTGTGTGTGCATGCTACATGTACAAACATATGACCATAATCAGTAGTCTTTATTTTCACCTGTCCTTTTTACTTAAAAATATGCCATGGGAACCTTTCTCTGGTTAAGAAAAAAAAGAAAAATATTTTACATGATTATTTTTCATTTCCTGAATGAATATACAACAGTTGTTAGCTATATATTTTGCTTTCTACTTATCTATTACAAACCACCTATGTTGACATCCTTGTAACTAAATCTTTATTCACTACTTCTTCTTTTCTTTAGGATAAATTAATATGGCATTAATCAGCTAAAAGCTCTGCATATATTCAAGATTAAACTTACCTCAGAAAGGTCTACAGTCTGAATATAGGAAATACCATTCTCTAACCTTCATGAACACTGGGTAATTCCTGATACTTCGTAATAAAGTGAAAGCCATTTTTAAAAAAAACAGCTAATTTATGCATTTCGGTTGGTATCCTGACAGATGCCAATGTGATGCTGTATTATAAAGCTGTACAACTGAAATTTACATAATTTAATTAACCAATAATACCCCAATATATCTTGTAGGAGGGATTCCTTGGCAAAAAGTATATAAATAAATAAATAAATAAATAAATAAATAAATAAATAAAGCACATTTTCTTTTCTTGAGCCCTGTGGTTTACCAATAGTGTGCTCTGTGCATTTGTCTGAGACACACAAGTTTAGCAACAGAGAGATGACTTCAGCACCACCTGCCAACATAATAAGGCTGACAACCCACAAAAGCCCCACCCCTCTTAAAAGCACCCCAGTCACCAGCCAGGCTCCCTGCTGTTTATTTAATGGTTTATTCATAGATCACAAGGTCTTACTTTATCAGGAGATAGGGAATTACCTTGAAGTAACTCCACCAGTTTCCAGCTTCCTTCCTTGAGGCACAGTGCCTTGAACAAGACCTTTTTCCCATGACCCTTCACTCAGCTTTCTGTTCATATAGTCTGATTACTCCTGCTTGCATTACAGATAGCACTTAACAAGAATGCTGTTGCCCAGGTAGCAGGAAGCCAAGGAAAGGGAGTCGAGAGCATTTTTTGTAATCACCTCTGTGTTACTGCCATTTCCAGACTCCAAGTGATAATGAAACACAATCAGACACTCGGTGTCGTTTTAAGATTAAGCTTCATTGGGATGGCCCTCACATAATTTGTCCCTACTAATCAGAGGTTTCCCTGCAGTACAATTGAGCAGAAAGCCTCTTAAAGAATTTCTGCTTCCCTAGTGCAGCCACTGACTTAGAACCTAAAGATGTCAGAGCAGGTTGCCAACTTCATACCTTGTTTAACACGCACAATAGAAAAGTGAGTCTATTCATTTGCATTAGGGTTCTATTCATGGAATGACCAGAATCCCAGCAGGCAAGTAAGAACACTGTAGACTTTATCTATCTTCCAAGAACAGCTTAGAGTTTTGATAGCTGTCTTAAAGGAAGAATGGCTCTATTGTCTGGACATGGACTTGTTGAACTTCTTGACCTTTCCTTTGGGAGGTCTCTTGTTCTAAGGACTTGATTGTGTGTAAGAATTACTTCAAAAGTTTGCACACACAGTACCATGTAGGGCCCTTTGAGAAATTTCTCAGCAGTCACTTTGGCCCTTCAGGACTTTTGCCTTATATTTTAGAACCAAATGCAGGCTCCCGCTGTCTGTGTAAGATGAACGTTCACCATTGCTCAGCAGCATAATTCTGTAACCTGGTTGCACACACACTGAAGGTTCTCCAGTTCCCTGATAAGTAACTATTGATTGTTCTCTCAGTGTGCTTGGACTGCTATAACAAAATATCAAAAACTGGGTGGCTTATAAATAATAAACATGTATTTCTCACAGTTCTAGAGCCTGGGAAGTCCAAGATCAAGGCACTGGCACATTCCTTGTCTGGCGAGAGCCCACATGCTGGTTCATAGATGGTGGTGTTTTCACTATGTCCTCACATGGCAGAAGGGACAAGGGAGCTTTCCTGGACCCCTTTAATAAAAGCACTCATCTCATTCATGAGGGTGGAGCCCCACCTCCTCATATGCTCATCCTGAGGGTTAGGATTTCAGCATAGGAATTTGGAGGGGACGTAAATATTTAGTCCATAGCAATTGTAAAAACAAATGAAGGCTTTTTAAGCATTTCATTTTAAACCAATTAAGTTACAGTGCTTTCTGATCATAACACATAATTGGTACAATGTCAGTGATGGGAGACAAAAAGAACAAAACAGACCATTTGCTGTGCTGAACTTTTTGCCCACCTTCTGTGGTGTCTCGAGGATACAACCTCTTGGCTTCTGACAAGCTTTCCTGTGATCACAAAGGCTGGTTCAGCATCCATTCTCTGAATCTTTTTCGGAAATGCATTGCTTTTCATTCACCTTCCGGGACCAGGCAGCCCCTCTGGTGACCCTCACTTTACATTTCCTAGGAATGTCTTAGCTTTTCACTTGGACATTTCTGTATATTCTCTCTTCTCAATCATTGGAGGCTTGACCTAGGGCTTATCCCCAGGAATCACTATGACTTTAACTTACCACCCCACCCCACCCCGCCATACGTGGGCTGATCTGTCCTTCCTTCCGTTTACAAGAGCCACAGGGCCACCGTCTTAGATTTTAGAAATTCATGCTGTGTTTGGGGCCTCCTCTGATTTTTGTATGGGGTTCCCATCTAAAAAATAACTATCAGCCTGGTAACTGCCAGAAAGAGGAAGAAAATAATTTATTCTAAGAGACACATCGATTATTCCAGTGTACAAAGGTATCATTTGAAGCCATTCAAAGGAACATTTAATGAAATGCCACCCATGGGGCTTTAAATAGTTAACTAATGTCTGAGAGGTGGAAACTTCTACCCCCATCTGTAGCAGGAAGCTCGGTCTAGGGTCATACAGCTGGGGCAGGACGCTCAGGGGCCCTCCTGTCCCATCAATCTCTCTGCCTCTATAGAAAATAAATGGCCTCAGATGAATGTGATGCCTTCATTTGGAAACATCCTCCAGAGCAGTGAGCCAATCACCTCTCTCAATAACTTATCCCTTATTCAGCAGTCCTGGGTACACTTGCCCTGATGAAAATCTTTTCTATTGCTTTTCAAACCAATGCAATAAAATACACAGGAGAGACAGGGAAATGTTTTTTCAAAGGCAGTTTTCTACCTCAAAATGCTTCCTCTTAAGCCAGGGCCATAAATGGACAGGCACTGTTTAGCATGGCTGGCAGAGGGCCTGCTTTTTATTTTTATTTGAGTGTCTTTGATTTTCTTCTCTTGTTTCCACAGGCCCTGTCATTTCCTATTGTTCTTCATCCAGCCCATTCACATGTGTATTCTACCTGCCCAGCCTCTGTGGATATCTGGGTTTGGGACTCTTAACTTAAACTCTGACTTTCTCAACTTTCTTTATAAAAGACAATATTTATATGGTCACCTCCTTATCTCCTACCATAGCCATTCAATACATACCCTAGGATATTTTTGGAGAATAAGTTTTTAGGATGTATTTTTCTCTCATATGATTAGGTAAAATTGATAGTGTTTGCCAGTTTCCACGCTGTAAATACTCCCAACATGGCTGGTTCCAGGCTGCCTATGCAAAAATCATGGCATGCTAATCTGGAAAGATGTGCACATAATTGACTGTGCAAGCCAGCTCCCAACATACCACTAATTATTGATCACATCTATGTTCTCTTTCTGATTTATTTCCTCCTATATGAGCTAATTGGATGAAGAGCAGATCTGACTTTGGCAGTGGATAGAGCAAATGCCTAGAGAAAATATGAAATACATTTCTCTGGTAAATATTATCTTGATACATAAGAATAAAAGTGGGTAAGATGCTCAGATTTGTATTTTTTAAATTAGGAGTGGGTAAAATACCATGCTTCTAACTACATTTATCTGAATCCAATGCATAGAGCCTAAATCAAAGTTACCTAGAGGTTTTTAATACAAGGAAATAAAATCAATGTGTTGCCATTAAGACTTGGTAGACTTGAACATACATCTGGAGTATGATTATGCGAGGCTCAAGCCTCATCCAGAAGAAAGAGAGCTATAAGAAGTGGAGATGGATGCACTGAACACCAAGAAGATGCATCCTGTGTACAAACACTGCCTGACATTAGAGTGTGGACAGAAGACTGATGTGATGTTATTGTGCCTAGTGATTAAGAGCATGAGCTTTGGATTCAAATCCTTATATAGCTATGATGTAATCAGTCTTAGATTCTCTTGGCCTCAATGTTCACATTTGTAAATTGGCTGTTATGTCAGTAATTGTAACCACTTTGTAGTGCTTCTGTGAAGATTAGATGAGCAATTAGGTGCTCTATGTCTGGCACATGGCAAATGTTCTATAACTATTAGTTATTATTATTGTGACTATTATTATTGTTTGACTGTGAAATCCCATAAAGGAAATGGATGATGCTTTCTTGAGAGTTGACTCTATAGAAGAAGGATGTGGAGGTAATGGAGGAACCTGAATTTAGTTGCTGTATTCTATGTAATATATCCCATGTGCCAAATTCTTGACCTTGACAGCTTCATAGCTGAGAAGGTAGAGAACATGAGTAAGGAAGTAGCTGCTCTGAACTTCACCTTGTCCTTGGCCATATTTACATCACTTCCAGTTCTTCTCATATCACTGAAATTAAAGAATCAAAGAAAAAAAAAGAATCCAGTATCTTGCCTGTGGCAAACACAGATCACAGACATTTCTTAATAGAAAGGAAGCAGATAATTGCTTTCTTATAGAATTTCTTTTAAAACCATTGACAGATTTCCCCTGGATCTGGATTAGGTACTCTAGGAATATGAGTATCATTTTCGCTCATGCCAGCCCAAATCTTCCATTAACTTAGCAATGTTGGATAAGTCACTTCCTCGCTAATAAAGTAGGAGTAATAGCAACACTTCCCCATCTGGACAGAAGGCAAAAATTTGAGGAAGAATTAGAAAGCACTCTACAAGCCCACAAGCTTTGTAAATATTTAATACTTAGTAGTTGAGGTAAATGTCAGTAGAGTGTGGAACCAAACATTAATCTTTTTGTTATGACAGCTCTTTACATGTGTTTAGTTCCTCAATCCAAACACTGGGCACCCTGAACTTTTCTGACCCTTTCTCCTTTTCTTGTTTGTCTTCTCCCTCTATGCCCAACTATTTCCCATTTAACATCAAATAACAGTTCATTCAAGTTCCTCCACAAAAGGCAGTTTGAGTTCATTTGGGAGTTCCCATGTGTTGCTCTCTATCTTGAGTTCCTAAATGCTAGTACAAAAAAAAAATAGGCTTCAGCGGGAAATTCCTTTTGTTTTTTCTAAATATATTTTTATTGATTTCAGAGAGGAAGGGAGAGAGAGAGAGAGAGAGAGAGAGAGAGAGAGAGAGAGAGAGAGAGAGAGAGGAAGAGAGAGAGGAACATCAATGATGAGAGAGAATCATTAATTGGCTGCCTCCTGCATGCCCCACACTGGGGATCGAACCCACAACCCAAGCATGAGCCCTTGACTTTAACTGAACCCAGGACCCTTCAGTCTGCAGGCTGACGCTCTATCCACTGAGCCAAACCAGCCAGGTTGGGAAATTTCTTTTATTTTACAGAAGTACCCCTTTGTGTTAGAATCTGACTGAATACGTTTGTCCCAGAATAGTCCCACTGTTGAAGTCCTCTCTTCTCATTGAGCTAGCTTGTTTCCATGGATAGCAAATAAAGTAATTACCTTTCACCTTCAGAGCCTTACTGGTTTCTGGTAACCACTGAGACTTGGTATCTGCCACTGTCAGCAGGTTTGAGGACAGAAGGGGTTTAGGTAAATTGGAGGGGGAAGATTTTTTTTTATATAGTTTTAATAATGCATGGAACCCTCTCCAGATTAACTCTGTTCTTGCTCTTGAAATTACAAGAGCTTTTCAGTAAACACTTGTCTGGACATAGTTTCATAGGGAGATGTTTCACACTCTGAGAACAGCTTTTGCTTCTACTGTTCATTGCTATTCCCATGTCACACCCACCTCAGCTTCCAAACAGAAGAGCAATTCTTACGAAGAATGATTTGCTTTGCAGTTTTAGTTTATTTCTAAATTACAGAAATGCTTGATAAGTGGTCTTCTGGTAACTTTTTGTTGGAACAAAATGGAGCAGAGATTTGGGAATTCTTGAGGCTGGCATATGTGTGTTAGAAACAAAACCTGGTCTTTTTGGCTTAAAAAAACCACCTTAATGATGATGCACACAATTAACTAGGCTAGATAGCTTACTTATGCTTGTATTGAGCTTTGTAGTCTTCATGGGGCTCTCATGGACATGATCTTCTCAGCTTTAAAGTATTGCTTTTGAGGCTTTGGGTTGATGATGTTTGGTGCAGCTTTGGGACAGAGCTAGGATGAATGGCATATGGTAGAACACTAAATAAATATTAGTTTTCTTGACTATGATGCAAATAAAACTTAAACTTGAACTTCTTAAGTTAAGCTGCCTTCCTCCTCTTTGTGCTCCTCTATTATTTTTATTCAATAAAATATTTATTGACAACCTGGTATATTCTAAGCACAATACTGAGGTCTTTACTTTCATTGATCTTATTTAATTCCTCCTGATAAGCCTTAAGGTTGGCGTTATTACTACCAGAACTCTACAATCCAGAGGCTATCGCCTTGAACAAGGCGGATATTTTACCTTTCTGCCAGAGCTTACAGTAGAGTGGGGAAGCCGAATGTTAAACTAGTAATTACAATAAAATAATCACACCAGCCCACACCTCCTTGAGACAATGCCTACTTCTCCCTTCTGATTACCAAATCCTGGAGTTTCAATAGAGTTTGCCTTATGATTGCTAAGTGCTGCATGTTGTGAAATTTTATCACCAACCTCTTGTCTCCCTTAGGGGACTTATCAATTAAAATCTTGAAAGTTTAGAGGGGGAAGAGAATGGAAAGGCTAGGGTTGTTTGTATTTGTTAGGCTGGAGCTGATTAGTTGACATTACTTAGGAAACAAGAGACACAGACCCAAGCTCCATGCCTTCTGTCAGAAGGGACCAAAGAGCTTGCAATTCCTAATCAACATCCTTACAGAAGGCAGTTGTCAAACGAGAAACATTGCTTGGTTGGATAATTGGAAGTTTGAACAGACCTATTGCTTGGAGATTTAGAGTCACTCACTGGTCTTGGGCCCTGCAAATCCATGGTTCTATATACTGAACACAGACTGATGTTTTAGTGAGAAAAATGATAAAAAACATCTATGCAAGCATCACCAATTGCCAGCCACCTTTCCTAACCTTCAATTAAAAACCACAGCCAGATTTTTAACACAGATAGACATTCTTATCCGTGCAAAATGACCCCTCAGGTACGATGACTCATTTCAGGAAGAGGAAGGAACAGGCCACCCATTGATTCTGAAATAAATCATCTAATTTTTTTCCACTTTGTACTTCTCAGAAATGATATGTGTCTACCTCATCCTTTGCATATATATTTTTTTACTCTCAATCAGGGCCTACTGGGTAAAGTTAGTTTTTCTCTGTCACTCCTGTGATGTTTGTCATATTCACTAACATTCTTGATATTGCCTAATAGCTGTAGTTTTTTACATTTTTGAGAGGGAGAGAGAGGAAGGAAGAGATAGAAATAGAGAGATAGAGATAAATAGAGGAAAACATCAATTTGCTGTTCCACTTATTATGCATTCATTGGTGTATTCTTGTATGTGCCCTGACCAGGGATCAAACCCACAACCTTGGCATATCTGGACGATGCTCTAACCAACAGAGCTACCAGGCCAGGACCATAGCTGTAGTTCTGATTGGTCTTTGCAACAATGTGTTTTACCCCAAATATAAACTTCTGAAAACACAGGCAGACAGAGTGGACTTATGCCCATTATGAAAGAAGCTATATTCTATTTGTCAGCCTGCAAGTGTCTCAAAGAAATGTTGTATGTGCTCCCTATTCAGAAAATATTTCTTTGTCCCAAATAGAAATAATCATCTCTGAACCAAAGTACATGGTGTAATGATTTGAAAGAAAAACAAAAAACTTTTCATGCTGAAAAACCCAGAACCCACATCCTCAGAGTGAAGTTACTGCTTTTCTGGTTCAACTGGGGAATAACAGGAAGAGAAGTCTGAAGTCTGAATTCAGCAAAAAAACAGCAAACATCATTTTGGGTGTCTTTCCATTTTCTTTTTTCTTTTAAGTCATCAACTGTAATGCTCTCTTCCTCTCAGTGGCTCAAGGTTGCAGAAATGAACAGTTAACATACAAGTTGTAGGAAGGTATTTGATAACCTAAGGAGACTTGAAGAAATAGCTGTTTTACCAACAAGTCATATCAGCGCTTTAAAGAAATGAACACAGTCGCGTGTCTTATTAAAAGCGACAGTGATACAAACTCTTTACAGAGGTTTTGAGCTTTCCAACTTTTAATTTTCATCCCTTGAAGAGAGATAAGCATCTTAAAAGAAGCCAAATTGCTTCATAGAGCTGTCGAAGGGAGCCTCAGTTTTGAAAGACTGCTTACTGCTTACACAGTCCCCCCATTTTCATGAAATAAAATCGCCATACTTGTTGCCTTTGCAGAAATTATATAGCATTTGGGAATGCTGAGTGTTTTCAGTTGAAGTTCATTTTAGGGATAGTTAAAAATTCAACAAGTCATAATCATTACCCAGAATTAAGCCCGTGGTACCTAGTAACAGCTGGGGTGCTGAATGATAGACTGGAAAGTTCTGCTGAGGACATCTGCAGGTTTGGCTTTGGGTTCTGGGTTTGGTACTTGTCACCGATCGATTCAGGGCAAGTCTCCTCTCAGTGGGCCCCTGGTGACACTGAGCCTGCTCACTGTCCCTGCACTGATGCTCTAGGACTCCAGAAAGGCAAGGGAGCGCGCCTTTCCTAATGAAATATTAAGCAGCTGAGACGCCGTCTCTTCCAAACCTGCTTCATCCAAGATTCCATAAACTGGTCCAGAGCAATGATACTGACCCTATTGATTCATTTCTAATGTTCCACCACTGACCATCTTTCATTCTCTCTGGATCTGAAAAGAAGGAACTGCTCCCTCATTTGGGGGAACCTGTGTGGTTCCTTGATATTGTGGTTGAGTAGTTTTGTTGTGTGTTTTTTAAAAGGGAGAATGATGATTTTTATTTTTTTAAATATATTTTATTGATTTTTTTACAGAGAGGAAGGGAGAGGGATAGAGAGTTAGAAACATCAATGAGAGAGAAACATCGATCAGCTGCCTCCTGCACACTCCCTACTGGGGATGTGCCCGCAACCAAGGTACATGCCCTTGACCGGAATCAAACCTGGGACCCTTGAGTCCGCAGGCCAACGCTCTATCCCCTGAGCCAAACCAGTTAGGGCAGCGATTCTCAACCTGTGGGTCACAATCCCTTTGGGGATCGAACGACCCTTTCACAGGGGTCGCCTAAGACCATCCTGCATATCAGATATTTACATTACGATTCATAACAGTGGCAACATTACAGTTATGAAGTAGCAACAAAAATAATTTTATGGTTGGGGGTCACAACATGAGGAACTGTATTTAAAGGTCCAGAAGGTTGAGAACCACTGGGTTAGGGCCTGAGTAGTTTTTTTAACTGGTGAAGGAAGAAAAGAGAGAAGTAAGCATTCTTTTTTTTTCCCTTGAGCAAATTAAAATCGACAGGGTATAATTTGACTTTGATTTATAAAACTGCAGTTCATTCATTTAATTGAAAACTCCTGTACTTTTTCTTCTTAGTTATTATTTATTCAGCCACCCCATGGTGGACACTGCTAAGCTTTCTCTCTAGATATATACTATTTAATACCTTTAAATCGCCATGAAAGATGGTGTCATTGTGCCCATTTTACAGAAGATGACGTTGAAGTGAGAAGGTATTAACTTGACTGTAGTCAACTCAACTTATGATGAACTAAGATTCCAATTCATCCCAGTGATCTACCATATATGTGGTATATGTATACAGTATGTGTGCATGAAGTATACTGAAGAGACATAAGTAGAAGTGATTTTTCCACTTGTAAAAGAGTTTGTTGCCAAATGAAACTTATTCTGAGGTCCCTTTTAAGCTCACCACTTGAATATTAACAATTCATTACAATAGTCCCTGGCATAGGGTAGGTTCTCAGTTTGGTTGAAAAGATACTTGAATTTATAACAATTGGGGTATGTATGGAACATCACTTTGGGGTTGGTGATAGAACTGGCAGTGTATCTGTTGTATCTTGAGTTGAGATGATTGCTTTTGCACTCTCCATGCTTGCACTTTGACCTGGTCATTAGCATGATGGCTCCCAGAAGCTCTAGTCTCTTCCAGAATATTCTAGACATATATAAGCACTTACATATTTATGTTTTTTTTTCCCACAATAAGTAACACATTTCACATAATTCTGTATCTTGGAAAATAGGATTCATTTTTTTAAATTGTTGAGCACATAGGGGCCAGTTGAAAAATATTTTTTGTTTAATTAATTCACAAAGGCAGCAGGCAAGAGGGAGGGGGTGAGAGAAAGAATATTTACATGGTCACTCCACCCCATAGTAGAGCTCAGAAAGATTTGCCCAGCAAGCTGGCTTTTAATCTCCATTCTTTCCTCTGTGTGTGTGCTATGAGGTGTAGCAAAAAGACCACCGGGCGTGGAAGCAAACTCACACAGAGGTTGTTCGCCATTTTTGCACCCAGTGATCAGCAAATGGAAAATCTCATCAGAAACGACACAGCCCAGTAGATTTTACATAAGAACGGTAGCAATGTCCGCTCTGCCATGAATCTCTTCGACTATATTTTGGTTCTACTTCAACTTGGGTCTTGTTGCAATATTCTACATATTGTGAGAAAAAAACAATCTGGAAGCTTTCCTCATCTCTGAAAGCAGTGGCCGGCATGAGCATTATTGTGCCAGGCGCTGTGTGAAGCACTTGGCACACCTGATCGCATTTAAGGCTCGCGGCAACCCTGCAAGGTTATGACCATTATTGTTCAGACCGGAAACTGAGCCGAAAAGTCAATTCATTTTCTCAGTCACCCCTCAGGTAACTGGCCGCTGCAGGACTGGAAGCCTGATCTGCCTGATACCACGGTGCATCCTCCTGAACCGCTGGCCTGCCTCTTGTCTGCATCAGCAGGTTGCACACTCCGCAGACACAGCCCTTGGCCAGCGCAGGGGAGAAAGGAGCTTGCTCCCCCCGCAGCCCAGTTCTCCGCTCACACCCCTGAACTTCTAAGCAGTGTTTTCGTTTGTTGCAAATACAAACAACAAGACGAGGCACACTTTGACCCCACATGTCAGAGATCCCACATTAGCCTGTACTGTGTGCGTCAGCAGGTAAGGGCTTGTCTGCGGTATATTTTCTGATCTCCCCTACTCCTGTCCGGGAGAACCTTCCTGCCTTTCCAGCTCTTGATCGCAGCAGGCTCCATACAATTCCTGCAGTGTGATGCAAAAAAAGAAAAAATGTGATTGAGAGTTCTGGCGAACATTATTTAAGCTGGAGAGGAGCACCGCAGATTGCCTATCAGACTATTCGTGCTAGGACGCCTTCTTGTCTATAGGCCAACTTCAGCTTTTTATGGCTGTTTAATTACCACCACTATTCCCCACTATGTACCTCTTCAGAACGCAACTGGAAGTTCATTGTCAATTACCACTGGTGACAGGCACTGTCTGAAGATTGTGGATCTTTAACAGCTTTCTTCATTCTGCAGCGCTGTCCCAAATAGTCCAGATAACGGCTCTAATTTTCCCTCCGAGAACTCATTTTCCCCCCCTTATGCACCATGAAAAAAACCAAAAACTGTTTTCTTGCTGCTGATGAGTGATTTTCCTTGTAATGATTATTTCAACAGGACACTCTTTCAAACTGTCCACTCTCATCTTATGTGTTCTCTGAAATTCATTTATAATTTTATTTTGCTATTTGAATAATTCTGGGAATTCCATATTTGATACGAGTTTAATCCATAGAAGGTGATTTTATCAAGAAAATAGCTTTGCTTTGGAAATACGTTTCTTTTCCTTTACAGGGTAACAATTCAAATCCTTACCCAATAAAATGTATGCTCATTGGCCAACAATGTCCCTGATAATGTCTAAGAAACTAGAGAAGTGATCATTTGAGGGCTAACATCATATTCAGGGTTTTGAGTGATAGCTAATGATTTTTAAAGAAACGTTTCCATTTGCAACAGCGTGGATGGAACTGGAGAGCATTATGCTAAGCAAAATAAGCCAGTCAGAGAAAGATAAATATCACATGCACTCACTCATTTGTGGATTATAATGAACAACATAAACTGATGAACAAAAACAGATCCAGAGACAGAGAAGCATCGATCAGACCGTCAAACCTCAGAGGGAAGGTAGGGGAGGGTGAGGGTAAGGGGGAGAAATCAACCGAAGGACTTGTATGCATGCATATAAGCCTAACCAATGGACACAGACACCAGGGGGGTGAGGGCATGAGTGAGGGGGGCAATAGGGGTATAAGGACACATATGTAATACCTTAATCAATAAAGAAAAAAATAAAAGGTTTTAATTTTAAGAAAAAGAAATGTTAAGTGTTAGAAACTAGACTTTCAAAACTGAATAAATAACAAGTGCTTAAAGAAGAGTAAGCAAAATAGTTTGCTTCTCCTGCACCAGTGAGCTGGGAAAGTTTGAAATACTGTTGAATACTATATGTGGTGAAATACAAAAGCCTAAGGGTCACAGGTTTGATTCCCTGCCAAGGGCAGTACCTGGGTTGCAGGTTTGATCTCTGTCCCTGGTCAGCGCATGTGCAGAAGGCAACCAATCTCTCTCTCTCTCTCTCTCTCTCTCTCTCTCTCTCTCTCTCTCTCTCTCTCTCACCTTCATTCCCTCCTTTATACTCTGTCTAAAAAACAATGGAAAAAATATCCTCAAGTGAGAATTAGCAACAACAACAAGTCCTACTGAGGTGGGAAGGAAGCTAGGTAGTAGTTTAGTATAATGAGCAAATAATTCACATGCTGAACTCCTAAATATCATTGATCAGATTGGTTTATAACAAATCAACAGCACAAGGGGCTTTTGGTACTAGAAGTCCCATTGTCAGTGTTAATGATCATGATTAATTTCATTGATTTTGTTAATGATATCGAGGAATTTGTACATAGCAGCTTTTAAGAGAGTTTCCCCTGCCCGGGATGAGGAAGTAGCTGCTTTAAGGTGAGAAAACAGACCACTGCTGTAGGATTCCTTTCAGCCCTATGTCACTGTGATTCACATTAGACAATGTGGGACGTTTTCATGTGCATCACCCCTGTTCTCTACTGTTGTGGCTGCTGCCGCCACCAACCTCCTTCCTTCAATTCTCTTTTTCTTTGGGGTCCGCCAAAAGCAGAGTCTGAGACAGGACGAAGGTACAGGTAGTTTACTTGAGAGGTGCTCTCAAGAAGCAGGAATGAAGGCAGAGAGATTGATACAGGGAATGATAAGGAGTCTATCAATATTGCATGTATAATATTGATAACTGAACTGGTTACCACTTTGGGCAACTGCGAATACATCTCATTGGTGACCCTTTGAGGAATTGTTCAGAATGCACCTAGAACAGTGGTTCTCAACCTCATGGCCCTTTAAATACAGTTCCTCATGTTGTGACCCAACCATAAAATTATTTTTGATGCTACTTCATCACTGTAATGTTGCCACTGTTATGAATCGTAATGTAAATATCTGATATGCAGGATGGTCTTAGGTGACCCCTGTGAAAGGGTCGTTCAACCCCCAAAGGGGTCGCGACCCACAGGTTGAGAACCGCTGACCTAGAATAATTGTACCCCCCTATACCCCACCTCTGCTCCCACTCCTTACCTCCCTCTTCCCTGACCCTCACTAACCCCTCTGCACTTGGCTGAAAAGATTCTGCAGCTTTGGAGAAAGTTCTGAGGCAGAGAAGCTGAGAAGCTTTCAGATGGGAGGTTTTCAGTGTCTAAAGCAGCCGTGGGCAAACTACGGCCCACGGGCCGGGTTCGGCCCGTTTGAAATGAATAAAACTAAAAAAAAAAGACCGTACCCTTTTATGTAATGATGTTTTGAATTTATATTAGTTCACACAAACACTCCATCCATGCTTTTGTTCCGGCCCTCCGGTCCAGTTTAAGAACCCATTGTGGCCCTCGAGTCAAAAAGTTTGCCCACCCCTGGTCTAAAGGAACTGTCCACAGCTGGAGCTGAAGTTAGAGGTGGTTCAAGTCACAAGGGGCTGAAGGGAAGAGGCATGGAACACACCTAGCAGCTGCAAGCTCATGTTCTAAGTCCTTTCACGCTCCACCTCCCAGCAGCTTCTCTATTGTTCATTCTCTGCCTTGCACTCTTCATCCCACTGGCTTCACTGGTCCCTGAGTCTCCTGGCTTTTCTGCTCACCCCCCCCCCCCCCCCGCCCTATGCCTGCTGCATCACTAATTCAGTTGTGTGATTCTGCCACCCTCTCTAGCTGACATCATCCTCGTTTGGGGGTCTTACCTTTCTTATATGCTTCTCATTTCATCAAAACAGCAAACGACCAAAAAGAAAAAATAACTGATCTCCCAAGTTCAACTCTACATTGGGCAAGAGATTGCACCGGATATTGGGAGCTAATTTGCATCTGTATCTTTAAAATCTAGTGCCGCCTCTCTATCAAATCAGTCAAACTTCTCTTCTCCCTTCTCCCTCGAAGGGAACAGATACTGAAAATAGCTTTCAGAGTTTGAAAGCAGGAATGTGGTGTGGGCTGGGGAGTTCAGCTTGTGACACAAAATGATGGGACTCCATGTTCTCTAGTAGGAGTGAAGATGTAGGCCAACTAGAGCTAATAAGAGCAGGCAGCCCTGGGCCCATGGTTGTCACTCTGAGCCCAAACCTTGTTGGGGTGTCCAAGAGCTCTGACTGGCCATGCTACCCAGGCACATGTCCAGTGTCCCCTGAAACAGGGCACCTTTGCCCAGCACTCAGGGTGTACCTGCATCAGAAAAGCTGATGCATCTCCAAAGTTCTGCTCTGTACTGTCTTCCATGGATTACCCTTCCAGTTCAGGGACCCAAATATCTTGCCCAAGCTTGCATTAATCTCTTTTCTTTATGGTGAATGACCAGGAGTTTCAGATTCCCTGGCTCTCACTCCATCAAGCATGTCTCCTTTAAGTCCCAAAACATATTGTTCGTGCTTCTGTGGCAGTGAATATTGGTTGTCGTGTAATGTATCCGTTCACATGTCTGCTGCCTTCCTCACTAGACTGGACACAACTTGTGGCAGGAAACAGGTCCTCGCAATATTAGCTGCCACTTATTGGACTTTCAGTGTGAGTTAAGCATGGTACTAGGGCTCTAGGCATATTTAATTTTCTTTACCACGGTCCTACTTGAGTAGGTATGACTATCTTCCTTTTTCTTTTTTAATATAGTTTTATTGATTTCAGAGAGGAAGGGAGAGAGAGAGAGACAGAGACAGAAACATCAATGATGGAAGAGAATAATTGATTGGCTGCCTCCTGCACGCCCCCTACTAGGGATCGAGCCCACAATCTGGGGCATGTGCCCTTGACCGGAATTGAACCTGGGACCATTCAGTCCGTTGGTTGACGCTCTATCCACTGAGCCCAACCAGTTAGGGCACTATCTTCAGTTTGTAGATGAGAACATTTGAGGTGGATCAAGGTCAAGCTTTTAAAGGACAGAATTGGAACTTGACTCAGTTGCTTATATGTCTAAGCCAGTGCACATGACCAGCGAGCTGTATGGCCACCTTACTGCTCATTTACATGTGCCTCTTTGCCAAGCAGCCAACTAGGAGTGAATGAAAAAATACACGGAGTGAACTCGGCAAACCCCAGGCTCATCCACACATTTTCTGCTTTTGAAAGTAATGCCCATCATACCCATCCTTCTACGCCAAGAATATGTCATATGTCTTTGCTTTGCTTTATAAAACTAGTTTGTTTCTTTATTCTTTAATTATTTTTTTATTTTTTAAAAAATCTTTATTGTTGAAAGTATAACATTAGTTTTAACTGGCTTTTTATATAGTTCGTAACATTGACACATACACTTTAGTCAAGTGGTTCTCAACCTTCTGGCCCTTTAAATACAGTTCCTCATGTTGTGACCCAACCATAAAATTATTTTCGCTGCTACTTCATAACTGTAATGTTGCTACTGTTATGAATCGTAATGTAAATATCTGATATGCAGGATGGTCTTAGGCAACCCCTGTGAAAGGGTCGTTTGACCGCCAAAGGGATCGCGACCCACAGGTTGAGAACCACTGCTTTAGTCTCTTCTAAGCATATGCAATATGTAGTGTGTGTGCAGTTGACCCTTGAGCTACAATGGGTTTGAGCTGTGTGAGTCCACTTATCTGTGGGGTTGGGCTTTTTCCCCCCAGTAAATACTGTAAATGTATTTTCTCTTTCTTATGGTTTTCTTAACATTTTATTTTCTCTAGCTTACTTTATTATAAGAAAACAGTATGTATTACATGTGTGTTGATTGACTATGTTAGTGGTCAACAATAGGCTATTAGTAGTTAAGTTTTTGGGGAATCAAAAGTCATTTGTGGATTTGGATTTTCAACTGTGTGAAGGGTCAACTGTTTATGTATAAAATATTGTATTATATATAGCTCATTTAAACCTGTTTTGTTTACTTAATAACATAACGCCATAAATATTCTTTCATATTAAAATATACTTTCTCTGATAATGGTTGGAACCTGTGTTGTGATAAAGTAATCAGATTGGACTTTTTGAGTCACCATCAACCTTTATCTAAACCAGTGGTCTCCAACTTCTTTTTAATCATGACTTTTTACTTTTTCCAAATAAATCCACATAGTACACCAATAAATAGCATAAATAAATGGCATTAGAGTTATATTTGTTTGAACTTATTTCATAAGTGCAGTTTTATCACATTTATTTATTAAAAAGCCAGCCAATTAGAGTAATGAGACTGTTTTGATTGGGCAGCACTTTTAAATGGGAAGTTAGGGATGGCAGTTGCACTTTTACATCTGCCTCAGCATCTTGTTCAGATTGTGTGGTGATGGGAGGATGATAGCCCCACAGGTATGTCTTTGCAAGTGGTCATGATTATTGAACAGATGACACTGCTATTAGCTGGGTTTGTGCTACGGGAAAAGCTAGGTTTCAAGGTCTTTACAAAAATGAATTAACCTTTAGCTGCACTCCAAACCTTGGTGTGCTCAACATGTAAGATATATAAATACACAATTATTACTTCCTATTACCATTTTTTAAATAGTCGAAAGTAAATTTTTCCTCCCAAAAGGTAAATTTTCATTAAAAAAAAAAAGAAGAAGAAATCTTAACCAGATCTAAAGCATGCATTATAGAAAACTGGACTTTAGGATACCCTAGGGTTTCTGAAATTCAGCTAGGAAACCACTGATTTGGTATCCACCCCCCACTTCCCCCAAAATCTAACAAATATCTAAGAGCTGGAAAACAGGGAGGCTACCCAAGACTTCCGCAGAAATGCACCCAAATATTTAAGTCCCCAAATTATGGCTAGAAAAATCTTTCTCATGCCTGACTCAAGTCTCTTAGGCTGCTATCTAAACTTAACACAATATATAGAAGGGTCTTAGGAAATCCCTGATGACTGATAGAGGTTTCTATGGAGGGGTCAGGTAATTGATTTCCCTCCTCCTCACCAAATAAATATGTTAATATTTTTCTCACCCATTCCTGACTTGGCATTGTGATGGCCTGTGATTGGGCAGCATCATTTTCTGATTAGTCCAATGTCCTGCCAAAGCAGCAATGACTTCTTTGTCACCTCTGCATAGAAGACATTTGAACTGCTATATTTTTAGAGTTTGGGTTTCTAAAATGATCCTGTTCAGTTCCCTTCATGGCACATGTGTATTCCTCTCTAGTGGTCGGCAAACTCCTTAGTCAACAGAGCCAAATATCAACAGTACAACAATTGAAATTTCTTTTGAGAGCCAAATTTTTTAAACTTAAACTATATAGGGAGGTACATTGTTATTAACTTAATTAGGGTACTCCTAAGGCTTAGGAAGAGCCACACTCAAGGGGCCAAAGAGCTGCATGTAGCTCGCGAGCTGCAGTTTGTCGACCACGGCTCTTGTCACAACTCGGTCTGGGGTAGAGATGATTGCACTGGATCGAGTGAAAAAGGGAAAGCCAATAACTGACTCGTCCACTTGAGTCTGTCCTATCCTTTCTGGCTCCTGTCAGGTTTATGTGAGAAACTGGATGCTGGGTCCTCAGATGGGTATCATATGGAGAAATGGGGGAGAGAACTTCAGAGTAACACAGTGGAATATTCCTCAGCTACATTAAAGAAGAAAATGTTACCGTGTAAGATAGCATGGTGGACCTAAAGGGTACTATGCTCAGTGAAATAAGTCAGTCAGAGAAAGACAAATACCACATGATTTCAAGTATGTGTGGAAGCTAAAAAATACATAAATGAACAAGCAAAACAGAAACAAACTCCTAGGTACAGAGAACAGACAGATAGTTGTCAGAGGGAAGGGGGTTAGGGGATTGGGTGAAAGAGGTAAAGGGATTAAGAAGTACAATTGGGTAGTTACAAAATAGTCATGGAGATCTAAAGTACAGCATATGGAATATAGTCAACAAAATTATAATGACTATGTATGGTGCCAGGTGGATGCTGAAAACATTGGCGGGAACACTTTTTGTAAAGTATGTGACTGTCTAATCACTATGCTGTACACCTGAAACTAATACAAAATAATACTGAATGTTAACTGTAACTGAAAATAAATAAATAAACAAACAAATAAATAAATAATTGCAATTACCTTCTAATCTTGACAGGGAGTATAAAAATTTCTTGAAATATGTGAATAGTTTGAAATTATTTTACAAACAGGACAAGAGCTTTTGGCTTTCTCAGCCTTGTCCCCTACTCATGAAATTGGATTCTTGCATGAGAAAGAAAAAAGAGGTCAGATATCCCATGGTATGAAAAATGATGTGAGAAAGCTTAAATCTGAGTGAACAGTACATTGAGATACCAGCACACCATATTGGCTTTTCACCCTTCCCCGTCAGCCCCCCTTCCCGCCTCCCCGCCCCTATATCCTCATTTGTGTTCCTGGAATCAGTTCCCAAATTAGCCACTTACACCCAAGTCTTGTCTGGGATTCTGCTTTGGGCAAAAGGCAAACTAAGACAGTGAGTTCAACTATGAGACCATCTTTTTCCACTGGTTGTGCCACAGCTTCGGGAGAGTGATGACGTGGGATGATGATGGAAGGCACGGACTTCAGCCAGATGAGCCATCTCACCCTGAGCAAACCAAAGAGAGACTTGCCCCAGCCAATGATCCATGCGTCCAAGAAAGTAGGACTGTGTCTGGAGCAGGGAAGTTATGCAGGGTTGGGATTAGTCACTTGGCACCTAATTGTGGAAAACTTGTATTGCCAGGTTAATGAGTTGCTTCTCTACTCAAGTCCTCTGCTGTTGGACAAGGCTCTCTTTTACCCCATTGTTTGCTTCTGGTTAGTGAGAGAAGTGGGGTTTGAAGCAAACCCCGATCCAAGCCCTTCATTGCACTCTCCTACTCTTAGTTTCAAAGAGATTCTGGAATCACAAAAGCCAAGACAGAAGATAGTATGCTTTCTTCTTTTCTTGCAAAGAACTGACACTTATTTTTGAAATCTGAGTGCTTATAAAATTTTGAGTTTACAGGAAACCACAAGGGAGAAAGTGCTCTGTTTTTATTTTGTCCTGCTGGTTTTAATTTCCTTTACCTTTTTTTTTTAAACAACCTTTTTTAAAATATATTGTATTGATTTTTTACAGAGAGGAAGGGAGAGAGAGATGGAGAGTTAGAAGCATCGATGAGAGAGAAACATTGATCAGCTGCCTCCTGCACACCTCCTACTAGGGATGTGCCCGCCACCAAGGTACATGCCCTTGACCGGAATTGAACCTGGGACCTTTTAGTCCGCAGGCCAATGCTCTATCCACTGAGCCAAACCGGTTACGGCTCCTTTACCTTCTTAAATGGTTCTAGTAGCTCCAGAGTGCCTCCTACCCAGCTTCCCAGTACCTTTACTTCCCACCTTCCAAATACTAGTAATGCTTAGTCTTTCTTTCTCTTTCCTTCCTGGAAGCAGTTAGTGGGCAGGATGTGTGTCAGGACCTGGCCCAGTCCTAGTATCTTCAAAGCCCTGGGCATGAATACAAATGCAGATTCACCTACTATAGGTCTAATGATTTTACTGTTATCCATCAAACTTATAAACATTAAATAAATAAAATCTATTCGGTCTCTTCCTTTGCTGGGTCATGCTTAGAATTCTCAGATACCTTGGAGTACCAGCCCAGACACTAGTGGAGGGAGAGCTTGGGAGACTAGGGGAAGGTGTGGTCCTGCTCTGAGGCCTGCTCCCTCTTCTTTTTCTACTGTCCCACAGGCGCCACAACACACTTTTTGCTCACAAGGTGGACACCCTAGTCCACCCAAGCTCTGCTCTGTCTATGCCCTGCTCCTACAAACATGAGTCCCTGTTGACCATCTTGGAACCTTACAGCCTTGAGCATACTATGGCTCAGTGATACTCAAGAAGGAGATGCCCACATGCCCAGGAGCCAGACATGGGGCCCTTTATACAGGAAATTATAGGGACTTGAAGGGGGACACAGACTCCAAAGGGTATAACCTCTTGCCCTGGAGGACCCCTCACCAGTGTTTTCAAAGGAGTTCTGGAATCTCTGAAGTCAAGGCAGAGAAAATAATTTCTCCCTTTCTTGTATAGAAGTGACACTCTTTTGCCTGAATGCTTGTAACATTTGGAGTTTCTAGGGAACCACAGGGGAGGCGTATGGCTGAAGGTCCAGAACAGACCCTCTAAGAGTGGAGCTCTGGGCAAAAGCCCCTCCTAGCTGGTTCAAAGGGTAGGAACACATTTCTTCCACCTTGAGCCTGTCTCCAGGCTCCACTTAAGTACTGTCCTCTTTGAGACACTCAAGAAAAGAGAGGTCTGTTTTCCATTTCACTTTTGTTTTTTCTAAAAACACCTGAAGATTCTCTCTCTCTAAAAATGTGGGGATTGAATAAGCAGCTTCTGACGCTGGCTCTGTTTCTGTATCTGGGTACAATACACACTGGACAGTGCATCTTGACCCTCCCTGGCTCCCTTCCACTCTACACATCACTCACGGCCTTTACCATCTGCACAGGGGGAAGGACTCATCAGACAATGCAAGCCAACTGCATAGACTCCTGCCCAGCCTCTACAGCAAAGCTGGAAGCTTCCCCATGTTGGAGAAAGGCGAACATCGGTGCTCTGGAGGCTTAGATTATTTGCCAGCTGAGAATCTATGCCAGTAAAACTGAAATCAGAGAGAGACTGTGTTGTGGTAATGTTGGAACCAAAAACCAACTAATGAGCAGGAATTTTAATCACATTCCATGGGCCACTGGAGTCACCCAGGCATTCCTTTGGCTTGGCCACCTTCCTGCAATGGCTCAGTGTCTTAGCTCTCGACTCGTGCAGTGGGAGAACAGTCTTAATATAGAGCAGGCTTGTTGGAGTGGAATTCAATGGGCTGCATCCCAGGGTCTGTGATAGCAGGTGATGTTTCATATCATCTAGGCAGAATCGAAAGGAACATTAAACTGCATTTCCATTATCAGTGAGTCCTTAGTGGCCCGAGGATCAGAATCAAAGCATCCTAATGAGTCTGCCTAATGTTTTCCTGGGCCGCCAATGATTAGTTTGCATAGCAAGGCTGAACCAGCTTTCTTAGGGAAAAAAGTGATCTACAAGAATGCCTGAAGGGTGTTGAGCCAGGGGGAGAATCAGTGACAAGTTAAAGAGTCTTGAACTCTGAACAGAAGGATCACTTCTGGGGAAACCTAAGCTCCTTTGACTAGAATATTAAAATCCATGAAACTACTGGGAAGAAATCAGTAAGGAAATTGCTGTTCAGAGAAACTAAGGCCCTGGTCTTTTTGGCCTTTACCCTCATGGGAATTATTTAGCAGTCTCTAAAACTACTCCACAGAATTTAGCAAAATCTTCTATTTCCAGTGGAGGAGATGGTCAAGGGCATCTAACTGAAAAGTGATGTGTGATTCCTCTCCAACGTGCTGTCCAGCACACTTCCAGCCTCCACGAGAAACCTCCGGTGATAAGGAACTTGCTGCTTGTAGCTGTGGGCATCACTGATAGTTAAAAGTTCTTCTTACTACCTATCAAAATCCTGACCGTCAAATGTCCAGAAACAGACCTATTTAGGCTCTAGCATCCTCCCCAAAGGAGGGAGGTCATATATTGGAAATGTCAGCTATTGGAATCGATGATTAACTACAAGCTTTGATCTTCACAAAATAGAATAATTTGCCTAGTATGTTGGCTAAGGAATCTGTTCTGTGTAAATGTGTGAATAAAGTAACATAATATAATGTAATCGCTTCGCTAGGGATACAAATTTAAGGTTATTCATGTGAAAAGTCTGAAGTCTATTTTGAGTGAAAGTTGTCAATAATAATAAAATAATAGTAATAATGGAATTCTGCACAGATTATATTCTTTATCCTCATGCAGTCAGTCTGTGGCAGGTGTGCTAGAAGTTGGAAAATGTATTCCTTTATTATTCATACATTCCAAAAACATTCACTGGGCACCCGCTGTGAGCTCAGCCCCAAAATAACAGGAATGAGAGACCCGAGTTTCTTCCCCAGAGTAGGAGCCCCGAGTCTAGTGGGAGAAATAATGATTTAAACCATTCATTATGACTCACCCAGAAGAGGATTCCCAGGGTTCTACCAGGTTTGAGCAACTGTACTTGAATTAAATCAGAAGGAATTTCCCAAGATAAATGGAACCATTACAGGCAGATATCAGCTGGTTCTCTTCATTGCTTTCTCCAGAATCCCTAGTGCCTTGATGAGTTAGGGACTTGGCTTTTTTGATTAGTCCAGACTCTGATTAGTTTCTCAAAACATTTCTCCCAGTGCTGCTGTGCAAGTAGGACAGTATCCTGAATATAGGCAGTGCTTAATAAATATAAAGTGAGGAGGAGGAGGGGAAAGAAAGGAGGAGAATGACACCTCTTTTCCCAGATATAGCCTCTGGGAATGGGATCCTTCTGTCTGTGCCAAGTAATTCCCTCTCAGTGCCTGATGTCACATTGAAATCTTGCACAGAAATTTAATCAAATCCTACCCATCCTCTTTGTTTATCACACCTTCTAGGCATCTTCTGTTGCTTATCACTCCTTGAAAGGGAACATCTTTCAATCGTAAAACCCAAGTCTGTATTTTTTCTTTTAGATGAAATTGCTATTTTCTGGGCTCTGCTGAGGAACTGCAGCCTCACTGTTTTGATAAGAACCAAGACAATTGAGCATTGGCTAAAAATAAAATATAAAGACTTAAATCTAAGAGATCTATCCTTCCTTAACAGTTAGGATAATGAACCAAATTCTCCCTGTTTCAGTTATGAGGATATTTTGACCTTATGAGACCAGGCCTGTGCTTTGACTTGCATGCATTTAACCTTAACTTGTTTTGGAGAAGTGAATGAGTTAAGTTGAGACTGAATGACCTTGGGTGTACTTGATGGAAAGGACATAGATCTATACATGTCGAGAAAGCTCTAAGGTAAAGGTTGGATTTTTATTTTTTTTTTAACAACTTTCACAGGGTTGTGTGTTGAAAGAGAATTCGACTGTGATGGGGATTTACATCTTTTGGTTACATGATATTTCTCCAATATGTGCTATTATGTAGTTCATCTTTCCCCAGAAATCCAAGACTGCTGACAGATTAAGAGGTTTCACAGTTCAGATCCTTTTGACATCCAGCAAATGCAATGAATATCAGAGGGGGCTTGTACTGAATATAAGAACAGATGTTGTTTCTACAGGAAGCAGCATAGAAACTTACAGCCAGGGGCTTGCAGTAACTTTGAACAGGTTTTCTTCCATACCTTTCTTTAAATGTGACTTGGTATTTTAATAAACTTTGTATACATTCGTCTTTCCCAGGGCATCATGCTTGCCCAAGTTGCCACCTGAACAAGGGGTCACTCCCAAAGCTCATCTGTTAATCCAGTTAATGGAGGTGTCTGTACTTTTTGCTTGAGGGCACGGAAGTTCTATTTACCTATACCTCCCTCTGTAAGACTGATTCTTGGGAAAACTCTTTGGGACTGGTATCTGCTTCCCATTTAGATTTGAAGACTATGCTTTCAGTGAAGAATGCCTCTGGGCGGAAGGAAAGGATTTAAGATTTGCATGTCAATGATTCTGTTTTCTTCCAGAATATGGATTTATTTACTGTGGCCAGATCTCCTTCTGTGAAGTGCCATATTGCTGTTATATTTGTGAGGGCTAAGCTCCAGTTCCCTTTGAAAAACTGAATTAGAATTGACAGCATAAGTATGGCTCCAGCTGAAGGTTTGCGTTATGAATGCATTTTTATGTGCAGGCCTCTCAAATGTAATCTGACATAGGGGGGCCACTATCTCTTGGTGGGCAAAAGAGAATGTTACAGAAATATCCTGGGAAAGTACTCTATGAAAATCATCTCTGCATAGCAAAAAATTAATTTCTGTTCTGGAAGGCTAAATTCGACACAGTCCCACCCCATGTGCTAGATATATATGTTTCTGGCATTGATGTCCTTCAACATACAAAAAACATGGTACTAGGGATACTAATAATGAACCCCTTTCTCCAAATATAGCCCGGCCTGTGATAGATTTAGATATTCCTCTCCCTGACTCTAGCACTCTCCATTTCTGGGGTTTCATCTTTTGAATAACAATAATAAACATTTTTGGTATAACTGCATAGGTAATAAGGTAGATTATCTCTTTAAATGCTTATATAAAGTTGTTATTATTGGGAATGGACTATTATTACACACTACCACATGGGTGAATCTTAGAAATAATTATGCTGAGTAAAAGAAGCCAGAGACACACAAAAAACAATACTGTATGATTTTCTATAATGGGATGGGAATGGGTATGAAAAGGAACATGAGGGAAATATCTGGGCCAATGGAAATATTCTGGCTTAATATTTATTCATCCAAACTGACTGCATGATACATTTAAATCTGAGCACTTCACTCTATGTAAATTATGCCTAAATTTTACAAAGTATGATTTCTATTAAAATATATAGATGAGGAGGCAGAGCTTTAGGAAGATTAAATGAACTGTCCAGCCCTGGCCAGTGTGGCTCAGTTGGTTGGCGCATTATCCTCTGCACCAAAGAGTCCTGTCTTGGGTTCCTAGTCAGGGCACATACTCAGTCTGTGGGTTGGAACCCCAGTCAGGGGACATATGGGAGACAGCTGATTGATGTTTCTTTCTTACATTGATCTTTTTTTCTCTCTCTCTGTTCCTCTCTCTCTCTCTAAAATCAATTTTAAAAATATCCTCAGGTGAGGATTTAAATAAAAAATGAATTGTCCATTGTCATGCAGTTGAAGGAGGGAGCTGTGCCTCAACGCAGATAATCCTAACTCTTAAGTCCAGGGTTTTCCATTCAAACAACTTCCATTACTCTACCATGGAGTCAGTGCATCTTAAGATGTTCTCCTTCCTGGGAATGGAGATGGGTTTCTGAAAGCACATGGTTGGGTACTGGGAAGCGCCTTAGCTCTTTAGCAGGAGTGAGCCCCTCAGGTCTGCAGCATATAAATGGTTAATGGCTAGTGCTGACATCATAATGTGGGTTCAGAGTCCCACTCTGCAACTTACTATGCATGTGAAATTGGGCATGCCCACCTATCTGAGCTTCAGTGTCTTCATATGTAAAGTGGGTTATTGGGAGACATACATGTCATCATTCATAGATTGTTCATAAGTGTCTATAAATTATCAATGAATGTTTCTTCTTACTATTTACAGTTTTGGTTAAAGGAGAAATAAATGCCCCTGGGGTATTAACATGTTTACTGTGTCATGATATGTCTCACAATGTGAAATCTTTGTCCATTACCATACCTTTCCAAGTGGCTATAGAGTTAATTTATCATCCTTTCAGAGAAATGTGCATAAAAGCTAAGATTCCATTACAGCACTTCTTTTTGTGACTTCCTTATTTTGGCAAGAGACATTGCAAAACAATTTTAAATTGTATGTATTTCATTCACTGTGTGAATAATGTCATGTATTTCTAAGTTCTGGTAGAAAATTCATTCCAAGTGCAATTCACTTATAAATCTATGATTCCATGAACTCTGGGTATGATTCACTGAAATATGTCTTAATGTTTGAAAATGATTCTAGAACTAGAAGGACTTATTTCTTGGAACTAATTAGTTCATAGCTTAATGTGGGTGGACTTACTTAAAGCAGAATGTCCATCTAAGTAGTGTTGGGCATCAACCAAGGATGAGAAAGGAAGAAGAAAAGTTCTATTATTGGTTTTGTTCTGTTGGTGTGTTTTTTTTTGTTTTGTTTTGTTTTTGTTTTTTTGATACATGACAAACAGAATAAATTGCTTAGATGGTAAAATTTTGTTTTTCAGGTTCTGCTTCTATTATTATAACATATTAAACCATAAATATTTTATTATTATAAACCAGAGACCTCTTGAGCCTGCTCAGGTCACAGATTCTGCATGATTTGTAGGTTTATCCTAAAAGGTAATATAGTGATTCTTCCAATTCGTGAATACAGAATATGTTTCCATTTCTTTGTGTCTTTTTCAATCTCTTTTAATAATGCTTTGTAGTTTTCAGTATATAGGTCCTTCACATCCTTGTTAATTCCTAGCTATTTTGTTCTTTTTGTTGCACTTGCAAAAGGAATTGGTTTTTTCCATTTTTTCCCCCTGAAATTTCATTGTTAGTATATAGGAATGCAATGGATTTTTGGACTTAGAATTTGTATCTTGCAACTTTATTTGCTTATAGTTTCTTGGTGAACTCTTTAGGGTTTTCTGCATAAAGAATCATGCCATCTGCAAAAAAAGTGACAATTTTACTTCTTCATTCCCAATTTGAATGCCTTTTGTTTGTTTCTCTTGCCTGATTGCTCTGTAGGGCTTCCAGTACTATCCTGAATAAGAGTTGTGAGAATGGACATCCTTGTCTTGTTTCTGATCTTACAGGAAAAGTTTTCAGTTTTTCACGATTAAGTATGATATTAGCTGAGGTTTTGTCATATGTGGCCTTTATTATGTTGAGGTACTTTCCTTCTGTACCCCTTTTATTGAGTGTTTTAATCATAAATGGATGTTGTATTTTATCAGATGGTTTTTCTGCATCTATTGTTACAATCATATGATTTTTGTCCTTTATTTTGTAAATATAGTATACTGCACTAATTGATTTGTATATCTTGAACCATCATTGTGCCCCTGGAATGAATAGTTAAAATGTTCATATCACCCAAAGCAACATTCAGATTTAATGCAATCCCCATCAAAATTCCAAGGACATTTTCTTAAAGAAATAGGACCTAAAAAAATCATCAGATTTGTGTGGAACCACAAAAGATGCCAAATAGCCAAAGCAATCTTGAGGAGGGGTGAAAAACAAATTTGAAGGTATTACACTCCATGACTTCAAACTATACAACTAAGCAACAACAATAAAACAGCATAATATTGGCAGAAAAACAGACATGGTCCAATTGAACAGAATTGAGAGCCCAGAAATAAAACCGCATGTATATGGGCAAATAAAGTTTTTTTCTTTTTATCTTCACTTGAGGATATGTTTATTGATTGAGAGAGAGGGGGTGGGGCGGGGAACATCCATGTGAGAGAGAAACATAGTTCCGTTGCCTCTAGTCCACATACCAACCAGGGTCAAACCCACAACCTAGCTATGTGGTCCGACTGGGAGTCAAACCCACGACATGTTGGTGTACGGGATGCCACTTGAACTGACTGAGCCACCCAACTAGGGTTGGGCAAATAATTTTTGACAAAACAATAAAAAACATACAGTGGAGAAAATAAAGCCTCTTTAATAGATGGTGAAGGGAAAATTGGAAAGCCACATGCAAAAGAATGAAACTAGACTATTGTTTGTACCTATATACAAAGCATAATTTAAAATGGATCAAAGACCTAAATATAAGACCTGAAACAATAAATTACATAGAAGAAATCATAGGTACTAAACGTATGGACCTTGGTCTTAGAAATGATTTTATGAATTTGACCCCAAAAATAAGTGACAGGACTGTATTAAACTAAAAAAGCTCTAACAGCAAGAGAAACCACCAACAAAACAAAAAAGGCAGCCAACCAAATGGGAGATGATATTTGCAAACAACAGCTCTGATAATGGGTTAACACCCAAAATATATAAAGAACTCATAAATATCAACACCAAACAAACCATCCAGTTTAAAAATGGGCAGAGGACTCACTTCTCCCAAGAAGAACATACAAATGGCCAACAGATATATGAAAATATTCTCAACTTCTCTAGCTATTAGGGAAATGCAAATCAAAATTACAATGAGAACCCTTTGTAATACTTTAAGCAATAAAACAAAATTAAAATAATTACAATGAGATACCATCTCATACCTGTTAGAATGTTTATTATCAACAAGACAAGTAATAAGAAGTGTTGGAGAGACTGTGGAGAAATAGAAACCCTCATCCACTGCTGGTAGGAATGTAAATTGGTTCAGCCACTGTGGACAACAGTATGGAGGTGCCTCAAAAAATTAAGAATAGAGTTACCATAAGGCCCAGATACCCTCTTCTGGGTATCTCCCCTCTCTGAGTACCTACCAAAAATTTTGAAAATATTTGTTTGTAAATATATATGCACCACTATGTTCATGGCAGCATTGTTCACAGTGGCCAAGACATGGAAACAACTGAGTGTTATTCACTAAATGATTGGATAGAGAGGATACGTACATATATACACCAGAATACTACTCAGCCATAAGAAAAGATGAAATACTGCTATTTGCAACAACATGGATGGATCTTGAGGACATTATGCTAAGTGAAATGTGGGATATAAACTGAAAGCAGCAAATGAACAAGAAAAACAAAGCCATAGACACAGATAACAGTATGTTACCAGAAGGAAGGGTAGTGAGAAGATAGTAAAGGCGGTCAAATATATGATGACAGAAGAAGACTCGACTTTGGGTGGTGGACACACAATGCAATGTACAGATGGTGTATCATAGGATTGTACATTTGAAACCTATATAATTTTATTAGCCAATGTCACCCCAATGAATTTAATTTTGAAAAAAGGTAATATATTATAGATAAGCATTATCTGTTGAACAAAAAAGAAAAAAGACTGAATGCCTGGAGTCCAGTAGAAAGTAAAGCACTTATATTTTTCCATGAAAAATACCTTGAATTCTTTGGTTCCAGACACCTGATTACATCTGCAGCTACTGTTTCCATGGCACATTTGCATAGAGGAAAGCCTGGACGTCCAGGATGATGGACAATGAGAGAGTTAAATCTGTAATTCACAGCCTGGATTTCCCATCTTGTAATACGAACCTCATGGGGCTGTTGTAAGTATTAAACCAGAGAATATACGTAGAGTGTCTGGTATTGAAAAAAACGCGTACCAAAAATGGTAGCTCCCGCTATCCTTTCCGACCAAAACAAACAGGCACAGAAGAAGGACAGAGGGAACTGGGGGGTGTGTAACACCCTAGAACCATTTAATGGGTTCCAACCTTGGCTATATTTTCTTATGTTGCAAGTCATCCATGTCTCCCACCTTCTCTGTAGACAGCCCAGGGCCAAACAAAGGGCAAAAGGTCAAGATCAAAGCTCAAAAGGGAAGCAGCTGTTGAAGGGAACAGATGACTTAACCTTCCTCCTGTTCTAAAACGCTATCTGTGTTCCCTGATCTAATCTGGGAGCAGGAAAGAAGAGGAGGGAGGTTGTGGGTGATATGAAGGGAAAGCTCAAACTAAACAGGAAGCTTATTGGGTTATTCAAGAACCAATATAGTCAAACTTTTTTGAGTCAGGCCACCCTGGCTTATGCTCTGTATTCTTTCACAAATGCCTCCATGGAACTTCCTGACCTCTTAAGCCTCAGTTAATAGGGGCTGAAAACATGTAATGCACAGACAACAGGTCCTTGAATCTTGTCCTTTCATTCAATGTTGTTTCATTATAACGATGAGGAAAACAAAATTGATTCCCAGCCTGGGCTACTGTCAGTGTGGTGTTGGCATGTTCTCCTCCGTGTCTATGTGTGTCTTCTCCCGGGACTTCGGTTTCCTCCCACATCCCAAAGATGTGCACATGAGGTGAATCGGTGGATCTGCATTATCCCAGTCTGCGTGAGGGTGAGTGCCCCCTGGAATGATAGGACATCCTGTACATGGGGGTGCCTGCTGTGTGCCCTGAGCTGCCAGGATAGGCGCGGGCTATGACCCTGAACTGGAATAAGTGGGTTGGAAAATCATTATCTTACTTGTTTTTATTTATCTTTCTTAAATACATGTCTAGCTCACATTAATTTCAGTATTTAATATTAGAAGTGTTTTGGGTCTTTATTTTAATTATTTTTTTAAAGAATAGTTTCTTAATTTTTAAAGAGAGAGGAATGGAGAGGAAGAGAGAGAGATAGAGAAACATCAATGTGAGAGGGTATCATCACCCCTTGTCCCCCATCAGGGATTGAGCCTGCAACCAGGCTTGAGCCCTGACCAGGAATCCAACTGCAACCTTTCGGTGCACAGGACGACACCCAACCAACTGAGCCACACAGGCCAGGGCTGTTTTGGGTCTTTATTTAGAAGTTTGGTGATATTTTGTGGCCAGAAATAGGCTGTAAGACATTAACTCTTGTTTATGTCAATTAGCCTATGATTACATTTCTTCTGTTATACGTCATTTTGATTAAAGTCCAAGTTTCCAAGGACCCATTGGCAAAGTCAAGTGAGGACTTACTGTATTTGCTATAAATGTTCAATTTAGCAAATATTTAGACATAGTCTAAAAGGCAATTTTTGCCTTAGTACCAATATGAATCTCAAAACGATCACCAGAAAATACTTTAAGGCATAGCTGCCTGCATTTAACAGAAGAATCTAAATCAGAAATGTTTTTGACTTGTGCAAAGGACAAACTACTGGTTGTGGTAGAGCACTAGAACTCAGGTATTTATTGTCAGAGACTAAACCAGAGTTTTAACAAGCCTGGAATAAACAGCCTGAAAAATATTTCCAGTCCATTTTGTGATTCATGATGTGTATTGACAAGAGTGGTATGGTTTACTGACTCTAGGAATGAAACTCAACAGTTTTCTGTAGGCTGAAAGAGTACTTGAACTGTATCATAAAGTTAAACACTGTTAAATACTGAATGATTTTAAGAAATTTGAAGAATCTTTATATACTTTAAATTGTCACCCTGAGGCAGTCTGCCCAAACCCTCTTACAGAAGGTCCCCCAGCTCCCCCCGAACCATCTTCTATGTATATTATTGGGCTTGCTTTGCTAATATTTTGTTTAGAATTTTTGCATTTACATTTATAAATGAAATGGGTTGGCAATTTTTCTTTCTGAAATATTTCTTGTCTGGTGTTGTTATTAAAGTTATATTGGCTTCATAGAATTGGGGAGGCTTTATTTTGGTCTGTTTCCTGAAATAGTTTAAAATTTGAATCATCTATTATTTGAAAATTTGGTAGAGTTCACTATTAGACTCTGGTTCTGGTCTTTTCTTTGTGGGAAGAATATTAACCAGTGTTTCCTTTTTTTTTTTTTTGAAAGTTATAGGATTAGCCACACTTCCCATTTCTACTTAGGTCAGTTGTACTAAGTTTTTTTTTTTTCCCCCCTAGGAATTTGTGCATTTCATCTAAGTCTTCAAATTTATTATCATAATTCTGTCAAATGTTATTATCTTTTAAATCTCTTTTGTGTCTATTATTTCCTCTTCTATTTAGAATGCTGATTTCCTGTTCTCTCTTTTTACTTTATCAAACAATCCAGAGGTGGTCTATGTTTTTAGATAACCTATCCTATCTTTACATATTTCCCTTATGACAGATGTGGACTGTTTTGACAGTTCAAATTCTGATATAATCATTGCAGAGTATGTTTATTAATTTAACCCCCAATATCCATAGATTTTCCCAACATCAATAGCAACTTATTACCCATTAGCCAAAATAATCTAGCTAGCCTATGTCTCCATGTCACTTGAACCAATTGTATTGTTACAGCTGTGGTTATTCGATTTATTAGATTAGATATTAGATTTAGAACATGAGGGTTCAAATTCCAAGTCTGCTTCTTTCTTGAAGTAAGATATTTAAGCTCTCTCAGCCTCAGTTTGCCACCTTTTTTATTATTAAACCTTCTTATGGGTCTGTTTATTATATGAAATTGTATCTGCATGCTGATGCTCACCAGCATCCCCTCCTTACCTCTTTAAAAAGCCAAACAAACAGACAAGAAAAACAAGCCCCTCTGTCAACTGTTCAGAGGCAACTGAAGCTTCTGGAAGTTTAGAGGAAAAACTTGTGAGGCAATATTCTCCTGGCTCTGAGAGTCAGATCCAAGAAGCTTGCTTAGGCTTCTCCTCTGTCATCCTGACCTATTTCTCACAGTTCTTGGCAAAGAACTTTCCCCAAAGAGTTTCCCCAAAGAGTTGTAAGCAAGGCCAAGATAACTTTGGCCTTGAGGAGAAAATGCAGTACATCTGGCGAATCCAATAGGCATAGTTCTGTGGAGGAAGATGCAATTGTGTGTGCACATGAGTGCTGGTGAGGGAGGAGGATTGGATGGGGGAAGTTAGGCTGTGACCCTGGGCCAGGGAAGTCACAAGCAAATGCACAGACTCTCACAGGACTTGCAGATGATGCAAAGTTCAGATGGGATGACAATAAGCATACAATGAGATTGTGCACATGGAAGTGTTTTCAGCTGTAAAGCGCTTTCAAAATAGCGGGTATTCATGATATTGTTGAGTTTGATGGTCTTTGATGTTGCAAAGCCCCCCTCACTACCTTCAGATGCCTCATGATTGCTTTGGGTGTGCAGCATATCTGGGCAAGGGTGGGGAAAATAGTCTCAGACCTGGACTGATTCGCCCTTGGTAATGACATTTTGTTTACTTTATGACTCTAGGCTTCTGCCACTGAAAAGTAACTGCAAATTTACTGAAGTTTGATTCGCAGGATGTTATTACCAAGCTACACCTGGAACAATACAGGTTTATTTTACAGAGATACCTGCAAGGAGGAAGTCAGAGCAGCACTTCCTGCTTTTGACCTAGAATCCTATTCACGTATGCTCTTCTGTCTAGGAAAGAGGATGTATGCATCCAGACATCCTTTCTGCCCGTTACTCACTTCCTGTCTTTAGATGTTAGGGTATAGCTGATAAAATAGCTACTGTATTTTCCACGAGGAAGAGAATTTATGATTATTTGCGCTAGGGAGGAGCCTGCTGGGCAAATTGTTGAGGGATGGAGTCCATCACATCATTAATCCACGTCCTCTCAGCACTTACTATTATCTGATGAATACATATTAGACTGTGTGTGCATGTATTGGATTATATTCTATGGCAACTCCCTTCCTTCCCTGGCAGATTAGAAAACCTTCAGAAGCAGGAAACTGAATGTCCAATTGATTATTCCCCCTGGAATGTCTAGTCCCACAAAGTGCACAGTGTGGCTTAATTTATGTGCAGTGAATGAATAAATGCAGTGATACTTTTAAGCACTTATGATTTTTATAGAGTCAGAAAAGAGACTGGTATCCTTGCAATATTTTCCTTGTTTAGATTTCATAACATTGCCTGGCTGGTGTGGCTCAGTGGTTGAACACGACCTATGAACCAGGGGGTCACAGTTTGATTCCAGTCAGGGCACATGCCTGGATTTCAGGCTCTATCCCCAGTAGGGGGAGTCAATCAATGATTTTCTCTCATTATTGATGTTTCTATCTCTCGCTCCCTCTTCCCTCCTCTCTGAAATCAATAAAAAATATATAAAAAAATAAAATTACATATATGTACATGTATGTTACAATGATTTTATTTTGAATATATGAGAGACCTTTCTATCTTATCCCTATTATAGAGGGTGGGGCAAAAGCAGGTTTACAATTGTTCTTATGGAAAACAATACAATAATAAATAATAGTACAAGACTAAAATCTGTGTTTCACGTACTTACAACTATAAACTTACTTTTGCCCCACTCTGTATTTTATCTTTTTAGTTTGGGCCTGTGTGAAACTCTTAAAGTCTTAATTCTGTCATGTATGGCATTGGTTGTTCCTCCAAGCCCCCATCTAAGTAAAAGCAACATCTTTCAGGCCTGCCTCACAGTAGGCTCATCCATCACCACCTTTACCCTTTGAGAGATGTGGACCAGGAGACTGATACATCTGACCAGTAATTGCAGCCTCCTTTTAACTGGGCTTGTCTGTTTCTTTCTATAAAGCCAAACATTCATATTTTATGTTTTATCTGTTTACAAGATGCTCAAGAGGCTTTGTGTATTTCTGCAGAGTAGAGCCATAATCAGTGAATACAAATTATAGGGGTAAAATTTGGGTGTAACATAATAGAAGAAAAACATTTCAGACAAAATGGACTTTTTAAAAGCATGATTGCTAAAATTTTTGTGGTTGGACAAACTGGATTCAGGCATGAGCATCTGGCCGTGTGTAGAGGCAGCAGGCAGGGCACAAGAAAAGAGTGTGGTGAAGCCATCAGGCCTGGTGCTTTGGAGCTGGCTGATGGTTCAAATCCCAGCTTTGCCAATGGCTACTGTGTGACCTTGGGCAAGTCACCTCATCTCTCCATGCCACGCTCCCCTTGCTTGTAAGGTAGGCGTAATAATATTCCTACTTTATGGAATTGCTTTTCACTGAGCCGCATACTTCAGACATTTAGAGTAGGGCTCAATATGTGGTAAGTAGTCAATAACCTCTAGTGATTATTATTGTTCTAAAGCTGGAGTTGACAAATTACAGCCACAGGTCAAATCAGACCCTCTGCCGATAACTTAAAGTGCTATTGGGATACAACCACATTGATTGGTTTATATAGTGTCTGTGGCCTTATTCATGTGACAGTGGCAGAATGCAGTGGTTGCAACCGAGATCCTAAGGCCCACAGAGCCCCCAAATCTCCTACCTGGCCCTTTCCAGAAAAAGCTCCAACCCCCATTGCACAGGAATTCCCGCCCCCTCATCTGTTCCTTCTTTGTCTTGAAACCTTGGACAAGCGACAGATGCTCTGACCTCTGCTGCTTCAGTTCTGAGACTCCCCTTCCCAAAGAAGAGGTATGCAAAGAATTGAATCTTGGAGAGCCTATGAACTTTGTTATTCATTTTCTCAACAAGTCCATGTTTTATAGCCAGACGTTTGTCTTAATTGATGTGGTATAGAGATGAATATCAATTTTTTTGTTTTGTTTTTCCAACGCTAATGAGCATTCCCCATGTGCTAGACTCCGTTCTAAGCCCTTTTGTATGTATTAGCTCATTAAATTCTTATAGTAACTCTCTGATGTAGGAACTACTATTTATCTCCATTTTTACTGATGGAGAAATGGAGACATTGAGAAGTTAGGGAAATTTAACCTCACAGTTAACTAACTGCCACAGTTGGCAAAGTCAAGATTTGAAACTAAGCAGTGTGGCTCCAGAGTCTAGTGTTTTAACTTCTATAAAAGAGACATTCAACTTTGAGGACGTTATGATTCCACCAGAGACACCTATGCACAAACGGGTACCCACACATCTTAAATGTGTGCAAGTTGATCAGCACAGGGCCTTGCATGGCATGAACCAGCATCATCAGATTTATGTCCTGATGCAGTTGATATCAGTGGAGGTGGCCACGAAGCTGAAGGGAGGCATGCCTGGAGGACTTCAAGAAGGAGGTCTTACCTGAATTGAGACTTACAAGGTGTAGAGAAGAATTTTCTAGAAAGATTACCATGCAAAGGAAATTGCATGTGCAAGAAACAGAGGCAGAAAGAACATGGCATGTTCAGAGAATTACACAGTATTTCTCTCTGGCTGGCATGAGGACTAAGGTGACTAAGGTAGTCAGCTGAGATGAGGACAGGAGTTGGACAGAGGCCAGATTGTGAATGGATCTGCGTGAACTGGGACAGAGCCAAGTCGTCTGGTGTGTCTCTTTAGGGACAGTGTCCTATATTTGTCTATTTGTTTAATGTCCATCTCCCCGCCCCTCAATATGCACATGTACTAACATGTAAGCACCTTGGGCTAGGCACCAGTCTGTCATGCTCACTGGGATAACCTAACACTCAGGGCCCTGCCTATAGTAGGAATTCATTAAACATTTGTTGAATTAAGGTAACTAAACCAATCCGTGCACTTCTGGGTGGTTGTAAGTCTCATAAGATACTTTCCCTGGGTCTAGCTGGCATCCCTGGAGACAATGGTTATGCTTAGCTGAAGGATCAAGGCAGGTCTCATTGAATGACTGCACTATCTGAAATAGGGCAATTGTGAGATAGTTATTTACTTGGAGGCCAAAGGTTGCTCCACAATTCATATCCAGTTGGTTCTACTCCTGATTCCACATATTGAAACTCAGCATGCTCACCCATGATGCCCTTATGACCTCATGAGAGCCCTTTGGTCCTTCAAACATCTTTTAAAATCCTACCATCAAGAACCCACTTGGTGGAATGGAAGAGGACTAAGTGGTGGTAAGTGGATGAAAACAAAGATTCTTTTAGACAACTCTGCCAAACCAAAGGACAAGTAAGTTGAGTACATCTTCTTAGCTAGTAGGCTTGTTTTCATATTTATCAGGTGTCTGTAGGGTTTGGGAAAAAGTCAGAAGACACATCTGCCTCAGGCCTAAGAATTCAGCACACATTTTGACAGGGCTATTTGTTGATGCTGACACCACCAGTAAGATGAGATTCTTTTTTTAAAAAATGTCTTCCCAAAGAATCATAGACTGTTTGAAGGGTAAGGACCTTATTTCCCTCTCTTGACAGGGGAGGAGAATGAGGTCGGGGTGGTGCAGTGACTTGCCGAGGGCTGGAGAGCGAGTTAGCGGCAGGCTGGAACTGTGATCCAGGTCCCCAACTCCCAGGGCCAATTCTCTTCCCACCTCCCCACTCGGCCTCCTGAAGGATTAGCTGTAGCTTCTGAGAAGCTTGTATTACCACTTTCATCATTCCTTGGTCTTTTTGGAAATATTGATGATCTCCCTCTGCATCTTTCCTCTCTAAGATGACCTAGGAAATGTCATTAAGGGAAAGTCTTAGATTGCATTTTGGCAGCAAATCCCACAGTCACAGAGCTGTGTCCCCAGCTTGAAAGTTCCACTCAAGGTCTAAATGTGCTGAAGGTTGATTTCTTGCCTCCAGCTTTTCCTTTAATCACATTAGGAAATATACATTTTGTGTTCACGTCCTGTACAGTAATAAAATATTTCTTTTCTTTCCTGTGATCTGGAAATCCCCCTTTTTTTGTTATTTTTTAAGAAGAAACCTTGCATATATCAGAGGGACTTGCTGGCTCCTCAGAAACCTGCCTGGTAGGAGAGTTGATTGGATTTGCCTAAAGCATTTCCTCATTAGTAGCCTGTGTGTGTTTTCCTTTCAAATGTCACCTGGCTGCCCCAACAAAGATCTAATTGTTGTAACTCGGGGTCTCTGCAAACTTGGGCTTTACTGAATGTTCTTTTGAAATCTTCACAACTGCCCATCCTTCAGATAAAAAACTGGAAACATATTGAAAGTGACCTGGTGTATTATTGGTTTGAAGACCACTTCTTACTGCTCTCCTCCCCTTTCTTTTACAACTGAAGATTGGAATTTTAATTGCTCAACCACAGTTTTTAATTCATGATGCCCAGAAAGGGCATGGGTTATTAATTACTTCTGATTCTGAGGCGCCTCGAACCCTGGCCTGGCTGCTTCTTGATGGGTTTAAACCGCTCTTCGCCTGACATGACTGTCTGTGCACATGGAGGTGTAATTATGTAGACACTAGCTGTTCAGTTCTGCCAGGTCAAACTATCATGAATACATATTATAGTATCTTAAAAGGAATTTATTGAAATGCCATAGTTTAATAGTTCAAGCTTATAAAATTAAGCTCTCTTATGCTACAGGCAATAGCCTCTTAATTGGATGTTTTCTCCTAGTACGTAAAAACATTGGCTTAAATACACACACACACACACACACACATCCAATTAATTTTTCTTAAGTGTGAGAAAGTTTTTATTCATGGTTAAAAGTAGGACTCTGGAGCCAGGTTGCCTGGATTTGACTCATGCACCTGCTACTTTCTAGCTCTGTAACTTGGGCACGTGGTTTAGTCCCTTTTGTAGTGTCTTTGGTAAAAATTCAGATGATTTGCAATGTACCACTGGTGGTTCCGCGTATCAAGTGAGTTAACAAAGTTCATGGAACCTAGTCATTGCTCTTTTTACTAATTGCTCCAATGTATTTACTTGTATTTATGTGTTATAACATCTAATGTGTTAAGCTGATGAAATTAGGAATGTCTCCCTGTGTCAAAACCTGAGAGTTGTCCCCTAATATCGATTCTCTTCTTCTTTTACAGTAATCATTTCCCTTCCCCACCAATTTTAAACCGGTTTGGCAAAGGACTGTCCACAGTTAAAATTTCTGTTCCATGTAGAAGTAGCCATGTGCCTACATTCTGGTCAGTGAGTTGGTGTATCAAGTTCAGAAAAATGGCTTTAAAGGAGGAAGGATTGTGTGTCCTTCATGTCTTCCTTCTTTCTACTGATGGGAATTTCATTGTGATGGCTGGAACCCAAGAAGCCTTCTTGGACCATCGGATGGCAGGCTAGGCTTGCAGGGCATGAAGGCAGGCAGAAATCTGAGGTCCTGACCACTTCAGAGCATAGAGCTCCCCTAGCTGCCCTTTTCTTTTACAGTAGACTTTTGGTAAAAGAAACAAAAACCTCTATATTATTTAATACACTGTAATTTGGGGCACCTATTGCAATCAAATCTAGTCTTAGGTAACACCTTACCCTCCCTGACTTAGGTCACACTCTCAGTATTTTGATATTCTATTTGGTTCTTTACCAGTCTATTAGGTCACTTAAAAAAATAATCTCTAGATGATTCTCTCCAGCTTTCAGTTGTTTCTTCACACATAGTAAATATACTTGTGGTTTGTAGTCTGTGTGGTACTGCTATTGCTACCAGTATTTTTACTAATTCTTGTTCATGGAAACTTATTTTCTTTTGTGTGACAATTTTTTTATTTTATGCTGCTCATTGCCCTTGAAAATGATTCATAGGGACTCTTGGAAGCTAGGATTAAATTGCCGTCCTCCAGAAAAGGTTGCATTTGATTACCAGGTCCATAGGCTTGTTCATCTTGGAACTTCCTAAAACCAAGGTCCAGATTTAACGAAAGAATAAATCTACTCACTTCCCTTTCTCCTTTTCTAGGCTTAAACTTCTGTTAATCTGAGACCATTTATTATCATGTCTCATGGACAGCACATTCCTCAGCACATGAAAATTCACTAATGAATCTCTAAATTATCATGCCTACTTTGTTAACTTATTTTCTCTGTCCTTATTTTCATTTGGTCAGTTGAATATCCTTTCCAATGAGGTGTCCTTTCTTACTAAGTCTTCTCTCCTTTAAAACTCCCCCAAGTTGTGTGCCACATAGGGAGTGGCTACTTGGTGAATACTTGCTTCCCGGCTAAAATTGCCTTTTTCCATGCCTCTGCCCATGAATGGATCAAGCCACACATTTCTGGAATTCCTCATACCTTATATATTGCTCAGGTTATCTCTGGCAGTAATCCCCAATGGCTCAGTAACTGGTAGATCTACCTCTAATTTGTTCTCCCCTCTAGTACACCCAATCTCACACTTCAAGAGTTCTCTCTAAAGCTGACTTCTCACTCTGTCATTTTCTTGCTTGTAGACCATCATGGCTATTACCACTGCCTATAGAATAAAATCCAAACCTATTAGCTTCTCATTTTGCATCCTTCATCTAAGTGGGCTAGCCAGATTCCATGAAAGAATATGATCTCTGGGAAATCAAACCCCAGTTTCACCCCTTACTGGCCACATGACTCCACAAAAGCTAACTTCTGAGCATTGGTGTTCTGATGTGTAAAATAATATTAATTTTGCAAAGGATAACCTATGTGAAGCTCCTAGTGCCCACCACAATTAAAATAGCTCTATAAGACATTTCCTTCTTGCAGGATCTGAAGGGGATAGCAATGTAATCTCTTGTTGCTTGTGGATAAGTGGATACTCAACAAATGAAGGATGCCTTGCCCATTTTCTCTTTGGACCTAGTTTTCTTATATATATATAGTGGGGCTTTAAATGGTTATTTTGAAGCTTAAATGTGGAAAGTGGAGGAAAGCACTGGGTTCCATACTTGGTACATCACTAGGTTTATGACAAATGTTCCTTCTTTAGCCCTCTTCCAAATTGAGGTTCAACTTTCCTTTCCTAGGGAATTGCAATAAAAATGATAAACCAGAGTACATTATATAAAAGGATTGCAATTATTTGTGTGTTTTTTTAAATTTATTTATTTATTTTTTAATTTTGGATTGTGATTCTTATCTCTACTTTTTAAAGTCCTAGCTTCCCTCTAAGGCCAACTTGAAATACCACCCACTCCATGAAGCATCCTGGAATCTCACTTTCACAACACATGCCCCCTGCTTCAGCCAGAAGGATGATAATTCAAGCAAAGGATACTCTCCAAACGATCTCAGCTGGTTCTTGAATCCCCTATATATCAACAAGTATAGCTCTACAATATACAAAGCTAAACAGTGTTTTAGCTTCTACTAAGCTATTTTTAGATATGGAAAATTCAGTATCTTCAAAACAGGTCTATTTATTTCCATTTTAGACAACTTAAATCTGTCCCCCTAAATTTTCAACACGTGCTCTTAGGTATGTCTGTGTTTCTCTTTAAATATATTACAAAGAAACAAATAATATTCCTTAAAATACAGTGGCCAGGAATCACCTTTCTTCTTCTGTAACTGCATCTTGTGCTAACAAGTTCTCGGCAACCCCGAAATTGTATTTTCAAATACGTGTTGGTGCTAAGTGACATCTCTTCTGTCTTGAGTTAATATATCTGTTTCTAACATCTAGGATAGGTTCTCCCAATATAGATCCATACTGCATGCCTGTGGGCACGTTTGGTCTGCTTATAAATTGTCATGAACCTAATCTGTTACTAGTGATCCATTTTTCTCATGAGTTCTTCAAAGGTACTTTATTCCTGTATAAAACATGTGCCATAGTTTATGTACTTGGATTATATCACGATGTCATAGGTGGGGCTCCCTAGAAACAGTGTCTCCGTCTGAGGGGTTGGGCAGCAGCCCTAGTGTCTCCAAAGCAGGGAGGCTTCTGTTGGGCCAGGAGCAGTCCTCCAGAGCAGGGGACAGCTATGAGTTGGTCTCAGCCAACACACAGCCCCACTGGTAAAGGATCAGATGGGACATCAACAACTACAGTCACCCATGACTTTGTAATTCCTGAGTATGGAATCTATATGTTTTGTGTTTCTGCCATGTTTATAAACCTGGCTCTATGTCCTTATTTACTTATTTTTTACTATGTTTTATTGATTTCAGAGAGAGGAAGGGAGAGGGAAAGATAGAAACATTAATGATGAGAGAGAATCATTGATCGGCTGCCTCCTGTATGCCCTCTACTGGGGATGGAGCCCACAACCCAGGCATGTGCCCTGACCCAGAATCAAACCATGACCTCTTGGTTTATGGGTGGATGCTCAACCACTGAGCCACACTGGCCAGGCTTGGCTCTATGTCTTGCACAGTGAAGGTACTAGTTTCTAGAATTGAATCATCTAAGGTCTAGAGGAAATGCCCCCTATCTTGCACCCATTCCAATCCACTGCCATCCTATATAATAAAAGCCTAATACTCAAATTTGCCCCTCAACCAGGAGTTCAACTGGGAGTTTGACCAGGGGCCGGGCCGGCGACTGTGGCAGCAGCAGGCAGCCAGAGGAAGGGAGGCACCCCTGGCCCGCAGCTGCTAGGGACCTTACCTGTGCATGAATTTTGTGTACTGGGCCTCGAGCTTGTAATAATTAGCCAAGTCCTCCCCACACAGCAGAGAACCAGACCATGAGCCACAGAAGGAAGTTTATGCTGCATGTTCTAAGAATCTAGTTGCCCTGTCAACTTAGATGGTGCTTAAATTCAGAATAGGCAAGTAACTTCTTAAGACCAAGAAAACATCAAAAAGCAGAATTTCAGTCTGTTTAACTCTTAAACTGTTTTTGTTTCTTTAAATTTTGTAAAGTAATAGATGCATATGTCTAAACATGAAAATGTACAAAGGGTAATAAAGGAATAGTACTAGTAAAGGCCTGTTTCTCCAGCATCTTGACTTTTATTTCCCCTCCAGAGAGCTAACTACAGTTAACATTTTCTTGTGTTTCCATCCAGAAATAGTTGTAGACATACAAGCATATATATTTATGATTTTATACATAAAATGATTACAGTATATGTTCTGCTCTCTACTTGTTTAAAACTAATAATAGATCTTACTGATCTTTTTGTTGTTGTTATTATTCCTCACCCGAGGATATTTTTCCATTGATTTTTAGAGAGAGTGGAAGCAAGGGGAAGAGAGAGAAACATCAATGTGAGAGAGATACATCGATTGGTTGCCTCTCACATGCACCCTGACTGGAGCCAGGGATCAAACCTGCAACCGAGGTATCTTCCCTTGATAGGAATCGAACCCAGGACCCTTCAGTCTAAGGGCCAATGGTCTGTCCACTGAGCCAAACTGGCTAGGGCCTTACAAGTCTTTCTATATAAACATCTCTATTATCTCATTTTTAAAATACGGATGTCTTCCAATTTATTTAATTTGTCCTTTTTTAACATTTAGGTTGTTCCTGTTTTCAGCTCTTACATCTAATATTTTTGCTATTACAGATTTTTGCCAATAGAAAATAAGTGTTCTGTGCAGTTTTTTTACACATATGTTCTTAGCACTATTAACTTGACAAAGGCTGTTGTTTCTCAACAGAAAAATGATGACATGGACGGTGAATATGGCTACCCAGAGTCCCTGTGTCTAAGTTATGCTTTCCCATTCTCTGCCCATTTGTTTTTCAGCCCATTTCCCAGAATGCAACTTATAGTCAGAAAAGATAGAAGCTGTCTTAGTTGAAAAAAGCTGAAAGTAATTCTCACGTTCTAAAAACCACGTTGGTATATAATTTCAATAACAGGGTAACTATTATGTGAGGAACAGTTCTGAATGTTTAGAATTTAAGAGGTCCAGTATGAAGAGCTTGTCTAACGCAAGTTTCAAACGTTCAATCAGATTTTCCACGCATTCCACCCTGCTGTACTTAAAAGAGCTTCTTGTCTTTGTTTGCTTGCAGTGAAGTACATGAGAGAAGCCACACCCTACGTGAAGAAAGGCTCCCCTGTGTCCGAGATTGGATGGGAAACGCCTCCACCCGAATCCCCGCGGTTAGGGAGTGGCTCCTCGGACCCTCTGGCATCGTCCTCCCAGCCCTTCTCCTTCCACAGAGACCGGAAGAGCATCCCCCTCAGGATGTGCTATGTCACTCGGAGTATGGCCCTGGCCGACCCAGAGAACAGGTAAAGAGGACCAAAGCTCTCAGCAGCTTTTCGGCCGCTGATGTTTCGTGCGGTCCCTTGCCAGGGCTGTGCTCCTGTTCTGAAAGCTCTCCGTGGTTCCCAAAGAATAGCCTGGAAGGGCAATGCTGAGACAATGTGTGTGTTCAAGCCAGGCCTCCCTCCCTCTCATGGTCCATCCTTCCTCCTCCTTTCTTTCATCCTCATGAATCGGCACCCTGAGTTCTGGTTGTGGAAAGAGATGAAGAATTGGAGGTGTATTCCTAAGTGTCTTCTCTGGGACTGCCACAGTCAGCTTATGGGACTTAGGGCAAGTTTCTCAAACCACTAAACCTCCACTTTGTTATCTATAAAATGGGAATAATTGAGATATACACCTCACTGGGCTGTGAGGATTAGAGGCGGGGGGGGGGGGGGGGAGAGAAGCAAATCAGCCTCTCTGGGCACCAGTGCCCTCCACTGTGTATTTGGAGAGTCAGATGGAGGATATGTGAAACTATTTTTTACTCTAAACCTCGTTTTATGCTCAGGAGAGGAAAGAGTGGCTCCAGTCCAAGCATGGGGTGCTTCTTGCAAAGTCTGTACGTGACTTCTCAGGCCACAGGACAGCTATGTCACCCAGTCCATGGCAATTATAAGGCATCCAGCCAAGATCAGCAAATACTTGGGGTCTCTCTTCCCTCAAAAGTCTTCCTTTAACTCATCTGAATAGAAAGCATGCATCTTGGAGGAAAAGAAGAGAGATGTATAGAAAAGAGAGGGGACGTGAGCCAGCCAGTGGGGGATCTTGGTGACCTTTGCGTCCACACTCAAATGCTAAAAATAGGAACAGCCACTGGCCCTCATTTCTAACATGTGTGGAACAGCTGCAACCCACCCGCGTCGGGAATATTTGGCGAGGTGCTAGAGTTGATGGGGAAAAGCCAAAGGGAATGGGGGCAGGGCAAATGTTGCCTCCTTGGCTTGCTGCTCAATGCTGTTTTTGTTCTCTTCCTAATAAGCGCTCTCTAAGGAAGCTGCAAGCAAGCCTTTGGGACTCCAGCCAGCTGCAGGGCCACCCTGCTCCCCCCACCCCTTCTCTGTCAGTTACATCTGCACAGGGATGGGAGATCAGTAGTTGTAGGAGAGAGTCAGCAGGTATCAGCAAAAGATGAGTCAGCGTAAGCAGACTGGGAAGGAGGCAGCATTCTTAGATAAGCCACCTCCATCTGTTCTCTTGTGTGTATCCCCTCAATTTCTGCCACTTTCCTGGGCCTACAGTTCATGTCCTGGTTACTCTGAGTTTCCTCTTCCCTGGCCTCTTATCAAACATGCCCTTTCTCCTAAGAGTCTGGTGTGTAAGGTTTCAGATCTGATGAATTTATAATTTATTGAGTGCCTGTCTTGTGCTGGGCATTATGCTAATTGCTTCAGATCGGAGACTGAAAAGTGGCAGCCTACAGGTGTACCCAGCCCATAGGTATGTTTCTTTAATGGTC